>NW_027509297.1:2814105-4280710 GCF_048541705.1 Temnothorax americanus
TATTGTTTCTATTAACTATTTCAATTTTCGCTGTAATGCTAATGCTTTTACTTCACTTACTTTTACTTAAAGATTAAGAGCATTTATGAAACCCGATTATAGGATTATATTTATAAATTCACTATCTTGGAGAAGTTTTTATTTAATCTTTTCCGGGGTATTTTTTTCATAGTAGATTTTGTACCGTTTTCCAAACTTTTTTTTGCATAATCTTTAATAATTATCTTAATAATATAAAAACACATTATTTTTTAATTTACTTCAAAATACTTTACAAAATACTTCTTGTGCGTATATCGAGTGAACTATATCATATTTTGAGAAGTTGGGATCGTTAGAAATCAAGCTATAAAAAAACGAGAATTTAGAGATAAATTTCAATAGGTATATTAAATCTACTTCTTGTGTTTTCAATTCCTGTATAATTCCTCTTAATAGTTTCAACATGATCGAGTGTAGCGAAGAACGTCAATTTCAAATCTTGCTAGAACATTTCTCTACCACTAAACAATTTACGGATAGCAAATGACTTATTGCCTGGATTGCGAGAGATGTCGGAACAGTTATTTGACTATATACCTGTATACCAATCTAATCCTTTGCCGCGTTATCTGTCTCCGCCCGCGTCGCAGCCCCAGCGGGAATCGGACAAGTTTACACGAAATATACGTCGAACGCGCGTGCGATGTTGATCGTTTGCCAGACTGCTCTTAGGAATTATCATCCCCCGGATGTACCCAGGATGTGCCAGGCATCGAGACGCGGTGCGAGCGCAGGGTTTGCCGACATTACGCGCGAGCGGAGATAACGTCGGCGCTGGTCGACGACGACGACGACGCGTTCGTTGCTCTCTTATTTGAACGTCTCCCCATCGCCGGCAAGAAATTTATGTTCTATTTACCAAGGTTTTATGCGCTGGCTTCTAAGGGCCGTGACGGGGCTCTCGAAAGGTCTCCGTCGGTTATATATCACACAATGCCACCATAAGATGCTTGAAGAGCGTCTTTAATGCTGCATTGTGCATTCTACTTTAAAACGCGAGGATGTTGCCTTAATTTTGCAAAATTTCTTTATACATCCTCATTTGTGTTATCTTGCTATTTTAATATAATTTTAGCATATAATTATACTAATCTTCTGTAATAATATTATTTATTTTGCAGCATTATATACGCATTATTTATCATTTTTGTCCTTATGCATCAAGTCTTCATCTCACTTGAGATCTATCTTTCTCTCTCTCCTCTCATCTCTCCCTTGTCACAGAATGATGAATTACTTTCTACTACTACTTTGCACAAGATTCGTTGCAAAGGTAATATTCTTAAAATATCTAACATCAAAACAACAGTTATTATTATATTCTAAAACACCACTAGATTTTGTTCCATACGAACATATATGCATAAATTATGTATGAATATATTATTTTTGTCAAGTTAAATAAGTCCGGATATAATTTAACAAATCAATTTCTCTGTCTCATGACTTTATTATAACAATTATAAACATTATTAACAGCAGACTCATATTTCAGCCAAGAAACTCGACAGTTTCTGAAGCTGTCTCGAGTTTCGAAGCACTTAAGCGAATACATTTTCAAATAAATTTCAATAAAACTGATTTGTCGCCTACTGTGGTTGCATGTCCTTGCACAAAATGTTCGTTAAATTATATCAAAGCACTATGGAAATAATTAAATTGTAATTTCTACTGGTAGGCATTTTCGACTGACACACAATCCAGACTTCACGGTAAAATATAAAACGACGTCAAGTCTCATGCTATTACTGGCCAAATATTTCTGTCGCGATGTCACCGAGAAATGTCGGCCTGCTTACGTAATTAAGTATAGAGAAGGCGGCTGCTACTACGATCTGCCAATTTCGAGTGACGGATGACGCCGTGAGCGACGAGTAAAATTAGACTGCGCATCCGTGTCAGCGAGCTTGGTCAGACGTGCAACTTCTTTTTTCACTTAGTTCGAAGATTGGCATTTCCTTCCTGGTTCTAAATTTCATACCTTCTTTGAATTTTCAAGATAATTTTTCCCAATGGATGCATTGTGAGCATCATATTCTATAACAATTACAACGTTAATTTTTAATAGTTCTGTGTATTTATAGATTGTGAATATTATATTATTTTGCATTATAAGTAATTGAAAGATCAGTGTCGTAATCCAAAATTAATTAACGACGCAGCGGGAAAGCTACAGGATAAATACAGATATAACGATAGCGTTTACAGCGATAACGGCATTAAAATTGAGGACACGTCGCGTCGAGTCGTCGGACTCGCGAAATTTCAATTAATGCAATGTGCATTAAATACGGCGTTGGGAATTAAATACGGTGCGTGTCGCGCGATATTGGACTGGCGGGTCGGGAAAATATTGCGCCGTGACAGTTTCATTGTCGGCCGGCCGGCCCCGGCCGCCTCTGAACGCAGACAGCCGCGCGCGTGTGTCGGCGACACGTTAAATGGAAACGCGTAGACACATGAGTTAGACGAGCGGGCCGCGCGGCGGACTACTCCGACTTCGGAATCGATGGCATCGCTCGCTCCCCGAAAGTCCCATGGTAATCGCGTGGCGTGAGGCGTAGTCGTTAGAAGAGCGAGAGAGTATGAGCCGGGCGACTCCGAAATTAGGGAGCAATTCCCCGATGCTTTCGGTTCGACTGTGTGCTGGGGATATGTACTTGTGTCTCTACCGCTATCCACTCACAGCAGTCGTTTCATCGTACGCATACGTACGTTGTAACAATCGAAAATACATACTGACTCACGAAGACGGTCATATAGTCGCAAATCGAATGCTAATGAGCGCCGCGAGACCGTATTTCTAAACGACAATCGTTTTTGTCAAGAAAAGAACATTTTAATAAACAACTTGGGATAATCAGACTGATGCGTTTAGTCAACTTGCCAGTTTTAACACATTGACTTGCACGTAGTAACACAGTCGTCATTTGTTTGTTTTAAAACGTCAAATGTACGTGCGTTAAATTGGGATATTAAAATTATTTAATAACGTGGTTCAAATTAAAAAAAAAAAAAAAGATTAAAAAATGAAATTTTAACGAGTATAAGTCTCAGAGTAAAACTTTGTTACACACAAGTGCATTCATAATCAATGCAAAACTTTTATTATTTGAAATTCTTGAAATTTTTAGTTGCGCGAGAATTTTAATTGACTTCAAATTTGCAATTGACTTGCAATTAATTAAATGCAGCTCAAGAATTTATCTTTGCTTCAATAATTTGACATTTTACAAATACACTTTTCTATGTTATTTACGCAATTATGATTATTCTTGCATAAATAATCTCATATTCAATTTTTCAATCAACTTCTTAATGCTCGCGCTTATTTATGTAACAACTTAGCTCTTTTATCTGTTCAATACTTAACTATGTATATACATGTGTGTGAGTGTGTGTATAATACGTGAGCCTATAAATATATATATTGCCAGCGCGAATTATTATACCAATACTTTAACTATTATCTTTCCATCTGTGATAGGCAGCCTTGCTAGTGTCCCACCATTTGCGTATTTGCTCGCACAATTTCCTTCTTTCTTTTTTTTCATATAAATCATATATGAACGCAATAAATTGTTATTATTATTATATTCCATATCATTAACACGACATAATGGGTTTGTACGGGTAGATAGTTCATTTTAAATCATCTTTACGAGCTCTTCGTGTAACATAATCGCGCGACACGCATTGCGTAACGTAGATTTTCCGCAAAATGCGTCGCTTTATACCGTCGGCGTCGCGAGAAACGCTGCAACCGCGCGCACCCAAATCTACCCACCCGCTCATTCATCCGAGCGCAATTAAGTAGGTGTCAGAAATTGCTTCATTAGCGGCGATAATGGCAGATAATTTCGCCATGCCGCGTAATTAACTCGTAATCGCCGAATATTACGTGCATCGCGCTTAGCGCAACGCGATGTAACCGCAAAGCGCATAGTCGAAAAGTTATACCCTTCTGCTCCTCCTGATCCGAGCTCAGTTAACCGAGCGTCGTCCCTTTCGTCGAACGACAGAAACCGCCGCCGCTACGTTTTCGCATACATTTAGATGGCAATCGCTACCGGCGACTTTTATTGCCGACAATCACGAAACCCGTCTCACCGGTTCCGTGCTATTCGCGTGGACAGACTCGTCGTGTCCTCCGTGCTCGCCATACATCGTCGGCAACGTTTGAGTCAAAAGTTTCACCGTTTCGACCGTCACGAGCCTCGACCTCGGCGGAGTAGTAATGGCAGTTGTCGGAGGGGGATAGGAGAAGGAGAAGGAGGAGGAGAAGGAGGGAAAGGGAGTTGATCGGAAAACGCCCCGACTGCTGGCGTGGGCTTAAAAGCGTCAGGAAATACCGGAGAGAGGCAACACAGGGCGCCGCAGTGCAGCGCGTTTTAATAATTGAAATAATAGGAGCGACTTTTCGGAGGGAGGGTATAGCGGGAGGATGCGGGCGAAACTTCAAGATGGTTATAGAGAAGATGATAGGAAGAGGCTAAAGGACGGTAGAGAAGCCGGCAAGCCCGGGAAAAGCTCGTCGTTCCAGCCAAAGCGAGACTCCTTGCGCATCTCTCGACCACCTAAATAGAAAGTAACGAGCGTCGGTTACGTTAATACCGCCGCTAACGTTCGCCTCTCTATGCACCCTGCGACCGCCAACGATCCTGAATACGTGATCGCTCGTGCAGCCGCTTCCTTTTTGATCGCGGCTGCATCTTCACTCTGTCAGCCTGGCGATTTCTCAAAACCAATCGAATCGAAATTTAATAATTTTAACGCTTTCACCGCTCCATAAGACGTTTCTTTGTCTTTATATTAATAAATGTGGAGTTATAAAGTATCTTATAAAAGATATTTTGAAACTTTCATACTTTAAAAAAGAGCGTAAATATGAGAGATTAACTTTTTGCACAATAAATAGAGGAAGTAGAGAATCCGGTGTTAAAAGCAAACGGAATTGAAAGGATATGAAAAAGCTCTTAGGTTAACGTGAAAAAAAAATTTAATTGTTGCCGAGGGGATTAGCTGAACTAACGTAACTTCTGTTAATCTAAAGAATATCCCTCTCTTAGCTTTCTTGTATATATTTAATATACGTATTGTAATAAATATTATATGATACATTATGGATAAACTTAATAATTAAATTAATTGGTTGTAAAAATGGCATTATATTTAAAAATAACACGCAAATGTTTGCATCTAGCTATTAGTTTAACATTTCAGTTGTTGCCTTTAGTACATCATATGTTTCTGGTTTTTGGCATAAAACTTTAGATACCACCGTATGGCGTAAATGCGGGCACTGTGTTTCCCATTCTCCGCTTGTACTTATCTCTAGAACTGCATCATCAAAGTGAATAGAATACGGCATTTTTGTTCCTGCGCGCTATATTCAGCTGCAGGTAGCGGCAACCCCTCGAATTCTTTTACGTGTTCGATAAACCTTAACCGCATCGAGTTGCACTCGCAGCGGATATCGGACGTTGAAGAATATCAGGTGTTATATCACTCGTTTCGTAAGCTGGAAAAAAGTTTATTACGGCGAGCACGCATTAATGAAAGACCGCCTAGTCACCCGTCGTCTCCATAAAGTACCAAATAATAGCAGAATTAGCATTTTCTGCGAAATTGCTAGCTAATACCTTAAATTTTAAGTTATCTCATTCTCAGAACTTAATATAAAAATTTTAATAAATTTAACTTTTCTTTTTTAATCCAGGAAATTTTAATTTATAGTAAAAAATTTAAATAGTTGCCGCATTGCAGTATTTTTCAATCTTTAAAAATGTATTGCTATAATGATTTAAATAAAACTTATGTCTCACACTAAAATTACAAAGATAATTATTTCTATAAAAACTATTTAAATAAACGAGTGTAATTTTGTAAAATTATTTTATAATATTTTCCAGACTTAAATTAAAACATTTTTTATATGTAACACAACTATTGATCTAATATCTTTCAGTTTTTAAAGTTTATATTGATTTGTTGAAAACATTTCAACAGTTAAATTAATTTGTCTTAATCCGATTTGACAAACTAGAATAACTCTCTCTATTTATTACTTCCGTTTTACATAGATGTCTTAATTATGTCTAAAATGGGTCACGGGTATCGCATCGATATTTTAACACCATTCGATCCTATTGGATCCTTGTCGAGAGGAGATGGAGCGCGAACCTCGCGTATGATATAACACTCTCGAACATCCTGACAGATTTATATCGCCGCTACGCCGATAAAACCGGACGCAATGATCCGTTTCGTCATGCGAGGATTCGCGCGACGCAGATTTCCTGGGTGGGCGAAGCGCTCGGAAAAAAATTTCGAGAGCTATCGGGCCGCACGTTGACGTATGGGTAACTTCGTTACGATCGCCCGATAACTCTTCATACACGCGGCCACCGTGCGTGATACGTCGGGGCGTTAATAGCATATGGCAGGATCCGTATGTGCTCTCCGGAACGATAAGATAACGCCCGTGCATTTGGTTCTTATCGCGAGCGGCCACATCGGATCGCGCGCGGATAACGCGCCGTTATTCGTCTTTTTTTCAAAGCCACACCGGCATCGCACATCATGCAATTTTTTTTCTTTTGTCGTCCAGTGAATTGAAATATTGTAGCATTTAATTTGATTGATCGCGGAAACAAAGACATATTATTTGATGTACCGGATATTTTGATGGCAGGCATATTTCACAAATTGATGTTTTTCGTTCTGATGAAATAATTTCTAGTTTTTTTTTTTTTTTTTTACGAAATTAATTAAATTTTCTTGAGATGTGTTAGAAGAGTTACTAACACTACTCCGTGATGTCAGAAGAGTTAACATATTGTTAGGCAGAGGATAAATTATTTGCTGCTTCCGATTTGCAGCGGAGAAAAAGGGCATTTTAATGACGCGTCGAATAATGTATCAAGTCAATCCGCAGTTGGGATAAGTAATCATTTGATATCAACTTGACCGATCGTTTTTCATCCGCGTTCTCCTTTGCTATTCACTTTGAGAGATACGCAACCGAAACGCCGAGCGATATACGTCAAATTACGAACGCTCTGTTGCACATGTTGGCGCATTTGCAAGATAAATAAACATATAGCGGCTGTGCCGTTACGAGAGTGAGAATTTTGCTAGTAACTGAAATAGTCGTTGCGTAAATATGTTCGGGTCTATCCTTTTCATTTCGCTGTCCGGTACGTAGCTCTATTATCTATCACCTTGTATCGAACGACGAATGCATATTTGATACAGCGCAGCTGCAGTCGATGATTGAGACAATTATTGGATACTATTTTATTCAAATATCTCGACTTACGACTCCGGTACAATGACGTAGCTCTAGAATTCAACTGCCATAGAGAGAATTTATATATACGTTTTTTTACTTTTTAATGCTTTTAATGTCTCTTTGCTATATGTGTAGCTCGTTTCTTACGTGTATAATATTTATCACTGAAAAGGACATTATTCTGGAATTGGTAAAAAATTATTAAATTTATTTAAATATACTCTCTCCTCTCTCTCTCTCTCTCTCTCTCTCTCTCTCTCTCTCTCTGCTCACAAATATAATTATTTTATCTTTCTTTACACATTATTTTTAAAATATATATATGAGCTAAAAAATATTAAATTCTTGAAATATTAAATTATCGTAGTTTTTTTAACATTTACCTTTAATAATTATACTTTTTTGATTGAGCGTCTGCAGCAGGCGCTTTATTATAATATGCAGAGTATTTCTACAGTGTTAGTTCTAACTTTACCAATGTGCTCCACTAACTAAAATAATGAGAAAAGTTTGTAACGTACATGGACATGGAGATGGTTTATTTCTGAAGTGCAAGTTTAAGATATCACAAAAAAATGAATATAGTTTGAGTAATAAAGTGAAAATGTTATTAGATTGTAAAATAGTACCTACATACAATAAGCGAATATTTAATATATTTAGATTTGTTAGAAACTTTTTAATAAATATTATGTACAATAAATTTTCTTATATAGGTAATTTTTTCCTTTCTCATGTTTTTTGAAATTTGAAATTTTAAATAGAGAAATATTTCGACAATATAAGTGAATTTGACCGACATGTGGATAACACATGTAGATAGAAATAAGCTGTATACGGTCGAGCTGGATCTTTTGTGCTCAATAATATTATTATGTACATTTCTTCGCCATAGCAAACCACGTGCCGTTACTTAGAGTCTTGAAACGCAATCTCAAAACTAAATATTTAGTATTTAAAAAAATTAATACGTTATAGATTCGATTTTATATGCGTATTTGTGTTTGTTATTTATGTTTTCTATTTTTAATATTATACATATAGTTTTTAATTTAAATTATATCAATATATTTAAAATTTTGACAATATTTTTAGTTTGTGTAACGATAAATTATTTACGAAATTACTTATACCTCTTTATAATATTGCCGGCTTTCAGAAATATTTCAATACATTTTCCAATAATATTGTAATTTATACATCAATTTTCGCAAAACGAACAAGAATCTCATTAATATTCTATATACAGAAAAACCGAAACTATATATCCATTTTCTAAGTTTCTAATATTCTTACACTTTATTTTCCATTTTACTACATTTAAAAAATTAGATATTAGCTTAAAATAATAGTTCTGATTTTCTAATTACCTTAATGACGGTGAAACACTACAATTGTTTATTTTTAAATAGAATAGTTTCACTATTATACTGCATAGAGAAAAATAAGAAGAAATTATAACTCGATTATAAAAAAAAAAAAAAAAACAGAGTTAAATTGTATTCGAAGAAAAATAGGGAGAAATGGAATTTGCACCTTCAATTTGAGTATTGCTGCTAGGTAGACGGTTGTAATAGTGCGCAGTATCAATGCCTATTTCTCTGACGATCTTCTTAAAGGGAGGATTCTAACGATGTTGCGACGCGAAGAAATTCGAGTTGTTTCGAAGGTATTCTATATATACGACCGTCGCAGAAATACCGAGCCAAATATGCTTTTAAGAACACAGCTGGTCTTGCATAGCAAAGGTATTCTTAACTTGCTTTTGTGAGGGTCTGTCTAACCTCCGTACCCCTACTCATCTTCGTTCCGTTACTTCCCTTTTCCATCCTCATCCTTATCCACGTTCCCCTCTCGTTGCTGTGCCACTGCCTCGCCTTTTTCCTTTTCCTCTGATCCAGCGTGACTTGCCTTTCGCATCTCACCTGAGGAAGAAAGATGCATCGCCCGATGTCACTGCGGAGAGATCGATCAGTCGGTTTTTTCGTTTCCTCTCTACCGCGAGCTAAGAAACTATAAAAAAGAAGATAATCGAGAGTACTATGAATTGTGATTTATGGATTATGGTAAAGAGTTATGGATATCGTGAAAATCAAATACCAAATTAATCGATCGGATATAATTGAAGAGATAGTTATTGAGATTTTATTGTTCACTTTTTCCAGTTTTTTCCAAGACATCCTAACGAACCCGTGAAGATTCTATCCTCTTGCTGGTACTCACTGTAGCGTGCTACACGCAGAGAGTATCAATTCTCTAAAGGAAGAATAAGAGCTGACATCTGTAAATTGATCCCCCTGGTTTCCGCGCGGAACAAAATGCCCGCAAAAATCGGCCTTAAACGTCGACGAATTCAGTCGGCGGGGAGTGTTATTATGAAAAGTGGTATGTAGGCGGTAGACGGGAGGGAAGTACGAGGGAAGAACGGTTACGACAGAGGGTTGATGACGAGATAGGATAATCGAATAACCGTTGCACCGTAGCGCCTTTGCCTCTCTTGCGAACGTTCCGCTCGCCTGTATGTGTACACGCTCACGAAGTTCTACACCAATTCTCCGGCGTGTCTTAACTTACGATATTACGCGTTCAGAGCCCTACGACGACATCTTCATCGAGCACTTCCTCCCTTAATCTACGCGAAAGAGGATCGTTTGTAACGTACGAATTGTTTTGCGTCTCATTGGAATGTGAATAACGCCGGTTCGTTGCAATACGGCATCTTATGCAGTGCAATTTTGCAAATTCCGGGATATTACACGAATAGAGATGCACTATAATATCTATCTATAATACATTTCAGACAAACTCTGGCGTAAGCTGTATAATAAACAGGAAATTTTGGGAAACAGTTGCATTTGTGATTTTCGTTTACTGTACGTAACTACAAAATATTTGATTATTTTTATTTTGTCAAAATAAAGTATTTATTATTAATAAAAAAAAACACTATCACATTCTATACAATACATCATTGTGTTTAGAAATAGTGCAAAAGTGGGTAAAATTCAGGTTTTAAAAAAACTTACTTTTATATTCTATAAAATCATTTGTCGTTCTTAATTTGACGCATTGATGTTTATCTGGCAATTTAACAATATTTGAAAAATAGATTTATACAATGTGCATTTATTTCATTAATCTTTTCGCATCTGAATATTGTAATATATTGGTCGAATTTACTTGTAAGAGTGAGTACTGAAAGAGATAATTTTTGAAGGAGTGTTCTTTGCTTTATGGATCTTTTACGAGAATTATTAAAACATTTTACAAGAATAATTTTGTCAATACACAGTAGTGTCTCGCGCCAAGTCACGCGCAGCGAGACCGTGTATCTTTATACGCGACGCGATATACTTCACAGGTAACACTTATCGTATGTCCACTTTGCCCTTTCGTGGAATTTTCCACGCTGAATTTATCAGTGCTCAAATAATGATAAGATTTGACGCGGAACTTTGTCTTCGGTCTTCAGGTGTGATTGCGAAAACTCGATACGTTCGAATCTCAATATCACTCTTAATTCACGAAAGAGCCACGTATACGTTAGCTTGAACGAATAATGTGCTAGCTTGTTTACAAACTCGTGCAAATTATCGGAGTGATAATTTTAACTAGTCTTCCAATCGATCGAAAGTTTAGAGTCTTTATATTTACGATCGGCATGGGCAAGGCGACCGTATAGTATATTGTTTTAATGAACGCTGGAAAAATCGATACGATCGCATATCTAATTAATTAGCGCGCGCGTATCATTAACGTAAATTAACACGTTTCGTTTGCCCGGCTGCTGACCCACTCATTATTGAAAGATCGTTAAGTGCTCGATGAATTATCGTGGCGGAAATGTAGCTCGACGAGTGGGCTCTGTGCCGGTGAAAGTGCCACCCTAAATCATTAATGGAATATTCGGTGCCCACTGGCCGACTCGGGTAAATGGCAATTACTGCTTTACGCCTCGTGGTCTGACCTCGAGTAATTTTACTCGGTGGAAATTGGTTGCGATACCAACCAACTATACGCTACCGTTAGCCTAACTGCGTTTGTTAGACTTTCTGTTTATTAGATCAGTTGACCATCATTGGCATAGTAAAATCGAAAGGATTACGGATAAATGCCTTCTTGAAAAGTTAGCACTACTATGACTTGCTCAAATTATCCGTGTCATCAAATGCTTCAATGAATTTACTCAATTCATTTTATGCAATAAAATATATAACACGTGGCATAATTAAGTCACAGCTAAGTATAACAATAATTGAAATCGTGGATTAACAGTATAAATTATAATAATATCTGAATTATATGAATTTAAATATTAAATTATAATATATCGTCAAAGAAATCATTATGAGAAAAATGAGTCTAAATTTATAGTAGGACCTGTTATTCAAATTTGATAGTCGGCTTAAATCAAACACGATTTTCGTCCAAATGAAAGGCACACCATTTATAAAGTATTTTTGAATTAACTAATGGCCTTTGTAACTGGATAGCATGAATGATAAACGACCTCTTTCTTAGTCATGGCTATTCTTCATAAAAATGAAAGTGCACAATCTCGTTTACTTTGACTGCAACACACGGAGTTGCATCTTTTGCTAGGCCAGTATCATAGCTGCGGAATACACTTTTATTGGCAATTTCGTGCAGAATAGTTTGCAAGTCTGAAACGCGAGGAACAGCGAATTCTGCATGCCCTCCAGGCAATCATGTATCCTATCTTCTCTTCGTGAATTGCTCTTGTTGTTCTTCAATCCGACAAGATGTAATAGATTCTCCTACAGATACGATTAAACGCGTAATTTTTATGCTAATTATTGTTGGCAATATAATTTTCGTATATTGGAAATAATTGGCTAATATTTGTATAATTATTTTAATGCGAAATGTTAGTCAGTAGCTGTTTATTAATTTAAAAAAAACATTAATTATTTACTTGACCAAATACTTATAAATTAAATCACGGATGTCTAAATTAGCTGAGAAAAACATTTGGAAAACATATGATACAAAAATATAAAATAGAATATTATTTCTGTAATATATGTATGTATCTTATTTCTTGATATATATTTTGTTCTCAAAGTTGCCACTTGTACTGTCCCACATAGCCAAAAAAATATAGCTTCCTCAATTAATATCAATGGCAATTCACTCATTTAATAATGCCAGATAATAAACAGTAATTACATTTATTCCCCTAATGCTTCTTTTTTATTTCTTGATAAATGCTTTGCAGTTGTTAGTTGCGATCTGCTTAAAAAATATTTTAATTATCGAAAAGAAAAAGGCCAATGATCCAGCAGTAATAGATGTTAAACCATATAATTATTACATTACATGTACAAAAACGGAACATTTTTTTAGTTATGAATATATGTACATAATTTATTACAGTTGTTAACTAAATATGACATTTTTAATTATGCTACGGCTCAAGAAGACTCGGTGAAGTCGAAACGTTCCATTTTTGTATACATGTAATGTAATAATTATATGGTTTAACATCCATTACTGCTCGATCATTGGCCTTTTTCCCTTCAATTTTATATTCTTGCGAGCGTGTTTTATTGTTTATTTTAATTTTAATTATTGTAAAATGAAAATATTTTAATTAGTGTAGAATGAAACTGAGGATGTGCAACAACACGTGATGTGTTTGCGATAATGTTCAAACAACATTGTTTCATTTAATGCTTGTGAAATTAGTAGGCAGCGGAGGGTGGCTCTTGGAGTGATCTAAAATATCAGATTGCTTGTTAGTTCATTTATCGGTAGCGCGGCTTTATTGAAACGTCATGTTTGCAAGATAATTGTCGAGTATTAAATTTCAAACGCTTACATCATTAATGACCATTCTCTGACACGTGACGGCGTGTGTCTATATTTACGTCGAAGCATGCGTTTCGACACGCCGCGCCGGCAAGCCGCTCGCTCTATGTGTGTGCGACGGAGCGGTTAGTTAATTTTAACACAAACTCTCTCTCTCTCTCTCTCTCTCTCTCTCTCTCTTTTTCTCTCTCTTTCTCTCCTTCTCCAATCATATACGAGACGAAAACATCGATAACGCTTTCACGAAATATACTGTTGGAATTAGAGGCCGGAAGTTTTACGAGTTTGAGGCTCGTAAAACATATGTACATACAGTTTTAAATCGCACGAGCATAACATTCAAGATTAAAGAAACACGCATACGTTTCGACCATATCATCAACCTAACAAGTTATGTGTGTACAGAATGAATGTGCCTTTAGTGCCAGCTTGATGAATATATCGCTGAATCGTTTCCTGTTATTACCGTAACTGCGAAATTGCGAGGTTTAAATCGAGCATGCGAACGTGAATAAAGTTAAATTTCAATATTACAGTAATTTAGTAAAGAAACTTTTATTTACATGAATATTTCGTTCGATTTTAATAATGCTCGTTCTTCTATCACCTCGACGCTAAACGATCCCAAAACTCTTTTTTATTTTGGCGCCAATCCTGCAGCTGATAATATCTGGCCCCCTATTATTTTGAATTTGTGAAATCAATAATCTTCGCTTTAATAATGCATCGCAATATTTCACGAGAGATATTTATCAGTTCTTTGTCGTGCAAGCGCTTTTGTACATTACATGCTTGAAAATTTATGGACTGTTAAGAAATTTTGGCCGTTATGGAACGTGCAGTAGAAGGATACGGTCGCGAGACCATAACGGTCGAGGTCGTTCCTATAGGGCATGATACTGCACAATGACCATTCTCTCCCGCGCATTGGCACGGGGCCAGCTAACACAAGGAAACACGTGTTCAAGATTAGCCAGGCACGACAGGTGCCACTGCTAGCAAGCCTCCGACCGACCAAGTTTGCGTAAATGCGCGCCCGCTCGGTCGTTGTGTGTTTCGACCCCCCTGCGCTGGCATTGCGAAAGAGCTACGATTCTCGAGAAATTCCTTCCAAGTTTGAATTGCATTGCGCAAATTACCGTCCAAGCTTCCAAGAATGTCGAGTCCACCACTCCCACGATCTTACCGTGTGCCAACATTTCAGAACGCGTGCAACATGCATCTCTGTTCAGGTCTACTCACCTTGTACAATATTATGCGCGACGTATAAAGCGTTTGTCGCGAGAGGAGACATGTGCCAATAGCAGGATCCTATCCACCAAGAAATTTCAAACATCTCTTCTTCGGCAGGAATTAATATCGCAACATACATATAATCGCTAAGAATTTAAGCAAATAATATTTACAGTTAATTTGAAGAAATCTGTGTTCTTTAAATTATCAAACGGATTGTTTCATTCTCTTTTATGTATTTATATTCAATTAGTTGTGATACCAATTAAAAAAATTTTTGAAAAATGTTAACAATATCAAATGCTCTACTAAAAGAAGTTGCAACAATTATAAAGCAGAGATCATATTTATGATAAATAATATAAATTTTTATTGTATTTCATTCTTATATGATTTTGTAATCACTCAGATTGTATTATTTTTGCTTCCTCATAGAGGAAGCTTTGTTTTCGTAAAAAAAATTTTTTTTTAGTTGCTTTTGCCAATGTGTTCAGAATGTTCTAAAACGTCGAAAAATCGCTATTTTAAAAAATGTCGGTATGTGTGTATGTATGTGTGTATGTATGTGCCAAATTTACCGAAATTTCTATAATAACTCCAAAACTAATCAACCAAATCTTAACGAAATATAAAATAGGGGTAGAGAAAAAAAACTGAAGAATATATAGAATTAATAAAAATTGCTGATAATCAAGGGGTTCTTTTTTAATAAAATTTTGAAGTTTTGCAGAAATGTTTGTTTAGGCTTTAATTTCCGCAAATTTGGAGATATCGATCAATTTCTAATTTTATTATATTTTTATTATATTTTTTGAAAAAGAGATCAATGAAGATGGATGTGGTTATTTAGGTCACAATTCCACATCGGGGTAGTGCAAAATTAATAACGCGAGTGCGAATCGTCAATAGCTAACGCATATAACAGAACAGCCATAACGAGCAGCAATGTTGCCTCCCATTTTCACCAAAACGCGCAATAATTTTCCAGAGTTTATGGCCACACCTGTAGCGTGATTGGTTTTGCTAGAGATCGAGACATGTGCATCAAGTTCGCATGACATTTATGTATATGTGTACATCAGCTGCGGCACGCGTTTCCGTTCCGTAATGTTCACATCCACATGGCGAAATAGGAAGCGGACTTAACACGCGATCGATAATTTATCATATTATTCGAACAACAGCTAGACAGGAAAATGATTAATTAGACGTGAAAAAACATCTCATTTGTGTGTATTTGCGAGTAATACCTTTATGCTATTGCATGTGTCATGTGTCGCTCGTTTACGTCATAAATTCAATTAGAACGCGATGCTTTATGCAGCGATGACTAATTCGAATGATTACATAAAACGTCAATATGTTTTTTAAAAGATTATATTTTTTTTTAAATAAAAAGTATTAATATTTTTTAGTCCCATTTGTAAAAATTAAAATAAATATATTAATAAAATTAGATATATATTCTTTTTGTATGCGCCTAATATGAGAGTTTTGACCGTAATTATGGGAAAAGTCAATGTCTTTCAACTTTTCAAAATAATAATTGTAAATAAAGAAAAATACAAGAAAGTATTGAAACACAGCTCGTTATAATACCATTCTCTTTTGGGAAAATACATGCGAGTCATGCGAGAGAAGCCGAGAGGAAATTATATTTTCACGTTTGCACCAGCCGTTAGGATGGCCGAATTTTAACGACTGAGGCAAACGTGAAACTTCCAAAACGATGAAGGAGCTACGAGCGTCCGACTCGTAATCGTAACTCCGCGTAATAACGCTTCCTTACCGGAGGTCGCGTAAGACGAGGGAGCGAGCCGCGAGTTACCAGCTGACATCGAATCGGTGGGTTTTAGCTCTTGTCGGCTCTGACGATTCGCCGAGAACGTCTTACATTCATGACTCTCGAGTCTCGAGTTCACGAGTTCTCCCTATATAAACGCATCTCTGTCGCGATAATCCGTATCCGGCCGAATTGAGGATTATACGCCGGCGTATTTGCAATATTTCTATGAGATTCCAGCTTATTCCCGTACCTCCTTACAATTTTGCGTTGTTTTCTCTTTTTTAAGACTGCAAGCGCGAAACTCTTCCTCGGTGGTGGACCGTCTGTCTGAAGATTAACTCACGCGACGACCGATATTCTGAACGATATTTTCGCCACACTTTGCGTTTCTTGCTTATCTTTTCGAGAAGAATAATTTTGCATGTTCGAACGGTCTTGTGAAAATAACCGCGGAAAAATACTGCATAAACTCCTTCATTATGCTACGAAATTCTAGCGCGCGAAACCATCCAGTCGACTACCGAGTCAGTCGTTTGTATAAATCTCGAATGATCTTTTTGAAATATCTCTCTTTATTTTGAGTAGTACAGGTACAGATATGTATTTTAAGTATATAGGAGACAGATGGTACCTATAATCGAATTACGCTTGTAATGATTTGTTTTGAATAAAAATATTAAAATGCATGCATAAAGATCCAATAAAAACCTCTTTTAAACCAAAATGTTTATTAATCTAAATGAATCGAGACCTAAAATGAATCAGAATATTCCAATTATTAGGACGGAAGGACTCAAACAACTTCACGAACGTATCTTATTATCCTTGGAAAATCGGCATACCGTCTTCCGGCGTGTTTCAGGTCGATATATAGACATTAGGTCAACGAAAGCATCCCAAGTGCATCGCGAACTGCATTGCGGAACATAGCGGACTGCAAGCGCGCGGCATCGAACAATCAGTGTAAGTGTATCTGCGCGGATGGGTTATATCCTCGTTTGTATTAAGTCTTACGTGACGCGTATTACGTAAGAGGTAGAGGGATAACCATCCGTGCGTCACGAAGCGGATAGGAAGATAGATATGTCAGTGTCTTGCTGCAAGCTGGTCGCGTTAATTACGTCCCTTGTCCCCACTCTCGGACCTCTCCTGCCTCCGTCCACGTGCGGTGTATACGGTGCCGCGTGCGGAAACCATCGACGTCTTATAGAAGCCACTGAAACGTCACCGGGTCTCATGGCTACGCAGTAATTGGAAATCTCATGGTGTACCGCAACAAGGTAGTCCGCGTTGAGCCAATGCGCGAATGCGCATATCAAAGATATTCATTGTCAGTTATTGCTCCGAGAATTTGCAAATAATTTATAGGAATTCGTAAATGGTATTATCAAATTTTCATTTGTGAACGTTTTTTGGTTGTCTAATATGATAAGATTTAAAAGACATCTCTCTTTAATTAAGAATAAAATGCATGTAGTTTCGCGTAATTGATTTATCGCGTCAATAAAACGAAGACTAAATTAAAAACAAATGATTGCAGTTTATAATAATAAATTTTTGTCAATCTCAAGATGAATTGTTTCATTATATTCAGAAAGAACCGAATATTTTTCAAGCGTCTTAGCCGCACAACTCAGGTCGTAAATTCTTGGACTGATCAAATCGCAAGTACGGTACGCTACACCCCGCTTTTTAAAACACAGCCCTACCTACCTCACGAACGAACTGCGTCGTGCCCATTTCTCTCTCTCGTCGAACCGCCCGTTCGATGTTTTACATCCGCTGGTACGGGGTCGCAGGTGGACGGAAGGAGAACGAGCGAATTCAAGTGGCTCGTTCCCTTCTCGACCGAGTACCTCGCCTCGGCCGATTCCGGTGTGTGTACGAGCGAATAATATTTCCACGATCCGGTCCGGCGCGGCACGGCGTTTCCGCGCCCGTGATCCGCGCGGGCAATAAAGGAAGACCCGGGCTGCGGTAATGGCGCTTGGCTCGCGTAATTACCAGTTATGCGTCGATGGTATACGAGTCCGGGGGCGCGCGGCTAACCCGGCCTACAGCGCGGGGTTAAAGCGGAACGGTAATGTGTCACTGTCGTCGGACCACAGTACCCCGAATGGTTATCGCCGACGTGTGTCGGTGGCCCCGGTATATGGTGAAGGAGGACACGCAGCCCGCGCTTCACGTAGTCCTGGGTACAAGAGAGGGTTGGACGTGTTGCTGCGTCGGCGGGGGATACAGTTAATAACAGGGGCTAAAATGTCGTCGGCAACTCGACGCGCTTCATCGCCGCAGATGAGGGCCGCGCGATTCTCGCAATTTCGCAGATCCGGCATTTGGGATGCCGCGCCGTGCGCGGCGTGCAAGAGACTTCTGGACCGCCCGATGCCGCATCGCCCTGGCATTGTAACGTCGGATTAATTAAACGTTTTGGTTACCGCGCGCGGTCAGGCCTGTTACCTTGTAACTATGCACGATATAATGAAGATGATGAGAGAGAATGTCACGTAGGAAACTGAATCGCGGCAATTAACGTGAAAAGCTGATGGATCCCTAGACAACTCGTTCTTTCTTTCTTTTCTTTTTTTATTAAAAAGAATGAGAGTCCGTAATGAAGATCAATTAAACGCAATAGCTTTTTTTCTGATCCTGAGCGAGAAAACTGGTGAAAGCATTGTTTTCCGAATTACTTTGATTCGACGAATCAGCGTTTTTCGGCAGCGGCAATTATTCTCACTCTAATTGAAAAGCCGTCGAGTTAAGTCCCTCATTAGGAGGTTCCTCCGTGCTCGTGTTACCATTTGACTTCATCAATCGCGAATTGATGATCCCTCTTTTCGACGAAACCTGACGATCTCTGTTGAGATCGCGACAAACGTCGAGTATTCCTGTCGTAAATTCGACGTTCAAACGAGCAAAATTTTCTCTTGGTTTATATTCGTAGAATGGTTTCTTCTCTTGGTCGCTCTTATATATCCGATCGATCGATATTTTGTAGAAGCGTGTTTCTGGAAGGGGGTCATCCTGATAGGGCAGAAAGAGCGGCGAGCTTCGCGTGTCTTTCTTGATTTATAACTACCGATCGAGCCGGTTCTCCTCCCTCTCGTAATGCTCCACGACTCGCCAATAGCGATTCCCATATTTCTATTCCCGCGCGAAGTAATTCCGAACTTGGAAAAATATTTCTTTTTCGATTTTTTATGTAAGGTTTTCGTGAAATAAATAACTTATTTGTAAGTTTGCACATAAGCGATACAATTTTGTTAATTCTAAAACACCAACTAAAATTAATTCTAATTAATCCAATTGTTATAAAATTATAGATATGATTGTTACACATTATATTAAAATAAATGATACAGCAAATTTTGTGGTCAAATGTTTTTACATCAGTATATTAATAAAATTACTTTTTGAATATCTCTAACTGCACATTAATTTCTTCTTGAACGTTTATAGTGGCGATTATGAAAATCTCTTGAACCCTCTTTTTCATCCACCGTCTGTCATCCACGTCAGAAAATTATTTTCCAGATCTGGGGATTAACTTGTCGCGACCGGGGACGTATCGACCCCTTGTGACCGAGAGCGGCCCCCGAAGATGGAAATCCCCAGCCATCCTATCAGATCCGAAGTACGTAGTTATGCACGCGAATAAGAAGGGTCGATCGTCTTATCGAGGGGGCTTCGACGGGGTGTATTTTATCCCCTTTTGTATTACATGCCTATTGCATTACGATTTTCATCAGAATACCTAACCGGGTTACGGCGCGTCCTCGCTATAATAATGGGAGGAGGACGTTGCGACGCGGATGAGAGAGAGAGAAGAGCTGGATGGATTGGCGAATGGGAGAAAGCTATTCTCCTCTAATTGGCATCGTGGGTTACGTCGAAGGGAGGCGCCGCATCATATTTTCTCATTAAAAGCGTTTACCCGAACGGAAAGTTCTTTTATACCGTCGAACCGTTTCAAAAGTTCCTACCTCGAACTTCCTAAACAGGCAACTCGTAGACGAGGATGAAACTTCACAAAGAAGTTAGCGCGCGAAGTTACTCGCAGATTTCAATGCTAGCCAGTCTCTAAATAATATTGTGCTTGGCGACGTTGCTTGCATTATCGAAATTTGTTTATGCAAATGCGTCTTACATAATCGAAGTTGTCTATAGCATTTGTTTCAAAGATAGCGAGGATGATAGTGATATTGGATTAGATCCGTTATAGCTTCGCCTGATTAAGTTGGCCTCAATACATCGATAAATGCATAGCACGCTATATGAGCTCCTGTCATTTTATGCTTCCATTTCCATATTAAGTTTTCTTGAAGAGAAAAAAATCTACGGCGAGAATTCCATAAAGGAAATCATATATTTCAGAAAGCTCTTTTTATACCAATATTTTTCCCATTGTACAATGTGCATATAAACTATTAACCTGATATAATGATGATATTTAATAAAAACTTGTCGACACTTTATAATTTTTCTAAACACCATAGTTTTACAAGAAAACGGCATATTATATAGAGCGCAACGACAATTGTGACCATTTCTGACGTATCATTCGAAGAAGTAACGCGGTTATCGCGAGAGATGTAGTTTGAATCGATGGTATGCTGAAACTTCGCGTAAACTGCACTCGATTCGCTGAGAACGATATTGCTATGAATCTGTATCGGAAAGTGCATGAGATTCAAAAGAAAAATGACTTTAAAAAGACAACGATTCTTTGCACGACCAGTTCGTCGATACTATCGGGACTTTAAAATTTCTTATATAGCCTGCCATCTGGAATAATATGCCGCACGTTTACAATCTTTCGGTATCTGCGGGTCTGACGAAGCATCGTAAATTTTGTGACGCACATTTTACTTTTAGGTGAAATAATATTATAATAATAAAATAATAAAGCCTTATTAGAAACACAACAGATTATTAACTTTACTTCGCTCTATTTTTATATCTTAACTTGAAAGGTATCTTTTTAGAGTTGCATTTAGAGACTCGGGGCACGAATTTCAGCCGCATCAGAATATCCCATGCCCTTATCACGAAAATTGCACGCTCCGCGCTGTGAGTTGGCAGACAGAGTGAATGTGCTTTTTGTGGCACGTAAACGGTATTATGGCGAATAATTAGTTTAATCTTCTGTACGTGATACGTATGGTAATTTTATGAAAAAGACCTACTTAGTTGACCGCGCGCGCCACAAGTTTAACGCTCAAGATTTAGCATCTACTAGAGAAATACTACATTGCACGCTCCATTCCGCACAATTGTCCACAACGAAGACGTGGAAGTCATCGCGATAGCCATCGTAGCAGCGAGGGAAAACCGTCAGATCGGCAAAATTACTTCGCCGGGGAGATTTGTAGCTGTCGCGGGAACTTCGGAAATCACTTTGACACGCGAGGTGGATAAAGCACAGTCGTTCGTACACGATAAAACACGGTCGCCGTGGAATCGGCGTGATCGGTGGTGGTTCTTGAACGGCGCCGACTGTCACGTACACTGGTCGCCGGGAATGCATGCACGCGGGGGCTGCGATGATTTACCCGCAAACTTGGCGGAACACGGGGGACCAGGGGGGCGGGGGGGCGAGCGCGTCGGTGGAGAAAATTTACGCGACGTGCTCGCGAGCAGAAAACGACGAGCGTGCCACGAGCGTGCACGTGCACGGAAACGTGTGCAGTTCTACGGCTATCTGTATGAAGTTCCAGCATCGACTGTCTCCTTCGTCGGTATTCATGCTTGGAGTCAACCGAATCGGGGACTTCTCCGCCAGCCGCGGGGAACGACGTAATGCTGCATTAAGCGTGAATGGACCGGGTTCCGTGCTGGGGATACGGACGGGACAGCAATGGCCGACGATGTGCCCGCTATGACATTCTCCCTTACACGCGGTAGAATAAAGGAAAAAGAAAATAATAAAAAAAACAAGTAAAAAAATAGTGCAAATTAGAAATTTGCACTTGGCTTCCTCATAGAGGAAGTGATGTCTTAAGATCACGGTCTTACATACAGGTCTCTCAACTCTGATGTGTGTATGTGCCAAATTTACCGAAATTTCTATAACTCCAGAACTAATTAACGAATTGTATATGAAATAGGGGTAGAATTTTCCGGGGAGTACTATAGAGTGTATAGTTTTTTGTTACCGATTTTCTGGAAACCGTTTTTTATTTTATTTTTCTAATTCTTGAGTAAAAAAATTTGACGAAGCAAAAAGAACCCCTTGATTATTAGCAATTTTTATTAATTCTATATATTCTTCAGTTTTTTTTTTCTACCCCTATTTCATATATAATTCGTTAAGATTTGGTTGATTAGTTCTGGAGTTATAGAAATTTCGGTAAATTTGGCACATATACATACATACATACACACATACATACACACATACCGACATTTTTTAAAATAGCGATTTTTCAACGTTTTAGAACATTCTGAACACATTGGCAAAAGCAACTAAAAAAAAATTTTTTTTACGAAAACAAAGCTTCCTTTATGAGGAAGCAAAAAGAGAGCAAGGGATGTACGCTCGTTGCGCGACGCAACAAGTGTGGCGTGCGCTCGTTGTTGCAGCCGCCGCTGCGTTCGTTTCTTACGTACTTGTGAAAATTTCTTGTATTTCACCGAGGAGAAATGTCGATTGCCAGCTGCAACAATAATAATAACACAAACCGCGCGCGCGTTGCGTCGAAGTGTAATCGAAGTGCTTCTGACGTTATACTTTTTATTTCACTGTGGAGCGGTAATCTCGCGTGATCTCGTTGAAGAAGCGAGCTTCAACTTATTCAACCTTTATTCAAAGGTGTTTGACCAAGCCAAGTAATATTCCGCGGTAACACTGACAACTTTACGAGTTGCCGTACCGTGCAAAATGAAACGAAGCGAAGCACAGCTTTATAATTTCCGAAGTAGTCATTAACCGAGATCAATCAATCCATTTCCCAACGCGCCGTCGCGACGGTTAAATAACAGCGAAATACCTGTGTTTGTCGGGCCTCCACTTTAATTACTATACGCTAAAGATTTCGCGCGTTCCCGGTTAGGCGCGCCAGCCAGCAGGGACGCGGAGTCACCGACACGCGCTCTCGCTCTGCAACATTTCTACCCGAATGCACCCGGCAATATGTAGCGCCGGGGCACAAATTACTTCGCCGAGTAACGCGCGCTCCGAGAGAATTTAATAAATTCTCTGATTCGCGCGCGAGTTAACCCGCAGTTGCGCGTCACCGCTCGGCATCCGCACGGCACCCGCGTACCTAATCCGGCTAGAAAGTTTCTATTTCCTTCCGAGTCGTTCCGCGCGAGCGGCATTATTCTCGCCGACATCCTAGAAATTATCGCGGCACCTTCTCCGCCCGCGCGCCGCTATTAGCGTCCCGGCCGATTACGCAGCCGACGTGGCAACGTTAACGTACTGCTAGCTGCTGCTGTGCTGAACCGCGCGGCGGTATTTTAACGCGCGAAATGCACCGGGCGCGCGTGTTCGCGCGCTTATATTCGCTCGTAATTACCGCGCGATCGTTCGCGGAATCACCGCGCGAGTGGAAATGCGCGACCGCGGAATTTAATAAACCTTTCCGCATCACACGCCGACACACACACGCGCGGGCGCGCGCGCAAAACCCACTGACCTAATTCGCCGCGCCTTCTGCCTCGCGATCTTTCGATCGCGTGCGACTGCGTTCCCCGGGAGGGCTGAATTTTGATGTTTGCGCTTTGCGCGCGATCTCTCCCTCGCCGAATGCCGGACCTCGCGAATATCGGTATATAGGCTACATGCGTATACCGGGAGGAGCGTCGATACAGAATTACCGCGGTGAACTACCTGCGCGTGACAGCCGCCCCGGGCCCTCTCTCTGCTCGAACTCGTGACTATTCAATTCCGGCCGGTCCGTTCGGACTCTTGCGCGGCTGCCTGCACATTGCACGTCTCTTCCCCATTGCATTGGCTTCCTACCCTTAGTCCACCTCTCATATGGCTAGCCCAGCTTCGCTCTCTCACGCCGTCGCCCACGGCGAGGAAAGGAGAGCTACCGATAAATATTCACAGATCGCTCGAGCGCTGTTTGCGAGAATTCTTTAATAGTTAACGCGGTTGTTTACCGTTCGATTTAAATATTTAGGTGCATTTTGCATCCTCGACAGCAGGATGCAAAATGCTAGATTATTTTATCACTTACGATGTTTTAATATCTATTTAAATTATACATGTAACTAATTTTTTAATTTTAGCGAAATTATAATCTATGAATATTGTTTTCAAAAAAATGAAAAATTTTCAAGAAGAGATACGTTAAATTAAAAGAATTTTACGAATAGCGTCAAATTAATTTTATATTAGGATGCTGAAATTTTTGAAGTTTAAGAAGAACAGATTTTTAGAAAGAACATCGCAAGAGGATTGTATTTTGAATGTATCGTTCTATTAAACATGTAATTTTTGAAAATGTTGCAACATGAAATGAAATGAGTATCTCCGAATTTTAATTCTGGAAATGATTTAATAGATGTCGATGATTGAAAACTTGATTGATACTTTAATAACGATTTAATTAAGTTATGAACAAATATGAGAAGTAATTCATATTTTTTTGTCTTTTTACGTTACAAAAATGCAATATTATTATAAAGTTAGAACGAAATAACCACATACAAGAACATGTTATTGCTAGGTATGTAATACGAGTGACATCGTATAGTTCATCTTATGCGTCGTACACATCGTTTATTGACACGTGTAAATATCGTGAGTAAACACAGTGTGATGACTGGCATTTGCCAGTTGGTTAATTAACGATTTAACGACTGCGGAATGCGGATCACTTGTTGAAGTATAATAATGATATTAAATTAAACTAGTTTTGAACGCGACCTTAAACTAATTAAAATGCATATTGCGAACGTGTTTAATTAAAATATAACGTACAGAGTTAGATATTATTTTTGCATCCATCTATTAATAATTGATATAACAATTTACGAGATGCTGACTCACTTTTATTGCTTTAATACGTTTGGACTTTGCGTCATAGAAGAGAAACTTTAAATTAAATTTGAAATCTCGAGGAAAATTTCTCGCCTGTTAATATTCTTCGAGAAAATCAACTCGTGAAACGCTAGGCTGCAGCCATTGTGTATTCGTATAATGAATTCGGACAGGAGACTTTGATGGATTCCGGCAAGCACTTCACGAATAGCACGAACACGTGGCAGACGTTAGCCTGACGAGCCTGACTGCGACTATGCACTGCGGCGAATATGCGAGCGACGTTTCTTACACTGGTCATCGCTAAAACGGTGCAGTTTGGCTGGCGTCAAAGGTATGATTTAGTGTTGGTCTAACTGACGCATTGGTGACACTCCTTTATTGATTTCGTGGAAGTAGTACGGCAACTGGATTGACGTTTTCTCTTCGTTGGATATTGATCTTCTAAAAATAAGATTGCGGAGTACTTTGCATATTACTCGTCTGGCGCCATGACTTGCAGCCAAATGACAAACCCGATGAGCGATTACATCGCCGTTTAAAGTTGACGTATTAAATATCTGTACACGTTATGCTTATACATATTACATATTATATGTATAATAATAAAAATATTTTGTAATATTATATTATGTAATATTAGAATATGTAATATTACAAAACATTCTATATCATTGAATAACTTCTCGAAAAAATTACTTTCTTTGTCAAGAAATTATGTTTCGCGAATAGAATCTTATTCCTTCAAATCACGTCTCCAATTTTACGCAAGGAGAAAAATACATCGTCTAAACTCTGACCCCGATACGAATTCGCTATTTCACTGCAGCCGCGAGGAGAAAAGGCTGTTCCAGCCTACATCGGTGACATATAAGGAGCAATGGATTTCTCCGACGAGGGACCAGGCGGCGGAGGCGGAGGCGGAGGCGGCGGGGGGAGCCGCGGGGAAGTCTGACGACTTTACACACTGCCAAATCACATATTTTCAATTCAATCTGCCTCCGCCCGCCCGGCCAACACAGGACGATCGAACGAAAAACCATTATTTTTCCTCGGACGAACAAAGAACGGAGGAAGATGGAGTAGAACGGAGAGGGAAGACCGCCTACACTGAAACGCGCCCGCGCGAGGACGAGGACGAGATGCGGAGGAACGAATTTAGGAAACGGGAAAGTGAGGGGGATGGCACGAAAGGATGGCCGATACCATTGTCGGGATGGCCCCGACCACGAAATATTACCGGTTATTCCTGATCCACCCAACCTACGCGAATTCGGGGATGCAGCCATCCATTTTGATAATCGTACCGGATACGTCGTATAGATCTTGCTGGTAATATTTACGAGCTATTGCTCTCCCGTTTATTCCTCTTCCCGTCTCTTTCTCTTTCTTTCTCTTTCTCTTTTTGTCATTGACTCATTTCAATCACTCGTGCTCCTTTTTCTTTTAATGAGAGCGTCGAGCAAGTTTACGCGTAGTTGGAAATCTACTGGAACTTCCGCCTTGGCGACTAGACAGAATTCATTCTCGCACAGTGTATTTGAAAGCGATATCAGAGCGCAACTCACTCAGTCGTCCGAGTTATTTATTAACGGCGGTTGTTGAACTTTCGCGCGAGCGCATATTGGATTCGGTTTCACTGAGGTTACCCGGAATAGCATATCGTTTTAAACATTTTAGTGGAGAATCCCGTATATCGATGCTACATGCCCTCGGATAATCCGTCGGATCCATTCTTTATTGAAGGTATTTGGCTCGTATCCGACAGTCGAGGGATCGATCGCACGTCGTGTTTTCAGTACGGCCCGTGTATATACTTCGTTCGCGAATCGATCATCTTGATTACGTCCCGCGGTATAAAAGACTACTCTAAAAATACGACCGTGGAATCTGAAATTTATCTTGGGAAGAAATCGGAAAAATAACCGATGGTTGCGCTGGCAATGGGGAGGCGAGGGAGGGATTGTACAAACCGCCCTGAACAAAATAAAATATCGTCGTGGCTGATATCCATCCCACGTAAGCCGATCACGGGATATACCTGATGTAACCGTATATGTTTAAGATCGCTAGGTTTGAGAGTCGGCTCTTAAGAATCCCTTTCGATTATTGAGACGTTTCGTTTCTGTCAGGTCATCTTGACTTCTTCGTCATCGCCGTTCTTGTCGTCGTTGTGCTGCGTACCGTCGACCCATCAAAGCGCTTTATTTCTCTCCAATCCGCCATATTTTCGCAATCGGTAACAAATATTCGATTGCTGCTCGCTAGACATAACGGGTTCCTTTCGATTATTGGACTATCCCCATTATTCTTGGCGGACGATTTTTCTGGTCGCCGTTTTTCTCCCTCCGGCGTTTTTACCACCCACCTTTCTATGTCGATCGTGCGCGCAAGGGATTATATTTGCCCGAAACCGCCTCCAATAACCTGCCCAGTTATTCTTTTTCTCTTTGACATCGATTTGCATCCCGCATCTATCCTTCTGACCGTCTCTTCCTAAAAATACCGCACGAACAGGATCAGAAACTCTCATCGTTGTTCACTTCCATTCGTATGTTATCCGCGAGATGACTAATAAATAAAAGTAGATTTCTGCACCATTATTGATTTCATTATTTTAATCATCATTTCTCACGGAAAAATATATCATTTTTTATTACTCTGGATTATGTTTATTACAAATGCGTACATAAACTTTTATATAAGATTCGTATCAAGGATGATAACGCAACCTTTGATAAATATGAAGTCAATTTTCTTGTTGCTTTAAACCTTAAAGACAGACGTAATTACTTAACCTTAGAAATTAAAAACTTCTGATGAATAAAACTCTCTAGGTCTCCGAATAATAATCTCCTAATGGCAGTAAAAAAAGGAAGGCCAAGTAAACCTTACTTTAATAAAATTTTAATTTGAAGCTTAGTTTCACCAAGACTTAATATTGAAATTGCGAAAGTTGCGAAGGAGGATAACGTTCAACCAAATTTCCGCCGAGAAAAAATATTCTCCAAGTTCTTCATGATTTTCTGAAACTAGATACAAAAATCTCACTGGACATCTGTTGTAGTAAAGTAACATACACTGAATGTGTAAACTAAAAAACTTTACATAACTTTAAATAAAAAAAGCTTTCGAGTGATTTATATGTTTGAATAAATTTTAAATATTGCTCTATTCCATAATTTTGTAATTATCATGCTGTAACGTTACACTTTTCTTTATTATAAAAACAAATATTTTGTTAAATATTGTATTTTTTAGAGAATTATTATTTTATACATGTATATAATTACTCAATAACTATTGCAAAATAATTTTGCAAATAATTTGCAAAATGGTATATAACTTTTCTTTTTAGTTTGACCCAATCTATCTTCACCTTTTGGTTGGTCAGTCGGACACCTTGTATATACTACTATTCTATATATGTATATGCAAATACGTATATAATGTAAATATGTCTAAACATATGTTGGTGCTTGAAAAATATCTTTGACGAGCTAATGAAGTCGACGGTAGAAAAGAAATTTTTAATAAAATTTCAGTTGGAAAATGTTGTACAACGAGCTCGTTGAGCGGAGGGGAATTTTTTTCTTGCAACGTAAAGCGCATGCCAGTAACTTTCGGCATAACGGAGTTCCGCTGTGATAATTTCACCGAGAAATTATCCGCTGTCCGACTCGCTCCCGCACAGCCTCGCCCATCACTCCTTTTTTTTACGTCCGTATATCTCATTCTGCATTCGCACTATGCTCTATCCCCTCGTGTACTTTTTTTATGCACGACCTCGATCGTATGTCGCGCACGTGTTCTTCGCATTTTATCGCCCCAAATTCTATCATTGTTAAAGCCCTATTATGATCTGGCTATTCCATGTGCATTTTCCTCGCGTATACTCTTCTTTGACGAATAGAAGAAATTTTTTGTTAAAGGTGTAACATTTAATAATTTTTATCATATCAGTCGTGAGCAGAATTGTTTTGATGTGGACTACACATTGATTAGAATATTTAGAACATTAATCGGTGTGATTTTATATTGTAACGCATTATATATAAATATTTCAAAATTATACTATATTGGCGCACGTCTTTATTATTTTGATCTATAACACGCGTTATGTTTACACAGGGTCGTCACGTTTATCATTCATGCGTTTGACAACACTCGAACCGACAGGCAGGTGCGAGCAGCACCGTGTATCGAAGTGTCATCAACTTTCATAATACCGCGATCGCGATAAGTACCTAATAATCAGAAAACGTCAAACACGATTATTTTCTACAAACAATTAAACTAATTAATTATTCGGCATGCGCGCCGCGAATAATTAATTCCTGCAATTAACAATTAAAAATGTATTGATGTATTTATCGAAGAAAGTATTTTGTGCAAATTTTTGATGGAAACAGAAATTAATAACTATATATATTATTTTGTCCCGATACTTATATCAGCGATAATGATTTTTTTTAGATTCGAATGTATCTCGCATTGCGCTTTCAATTTTTCGCTAATCCGAAACGTAATTTGATCATCTCCGTATTTCTTTTTCACGTTATTTTCGCGTTTTGATGAAATTCCGTCGCAACGTGCAACAGTAAAGTGCGCGTTGCGTGCAATTAATGTCGGGAATGCCATGCCGTACAAAGTGCTGTACGATTATCCTATTTTAACAATTAACATGCGCGATTGTAATTAACTGTGTTTTCGTGACTGTTATGTTATCGAGTGCAACGAACGAATCCGAATAATGTATTCAAGAAGAAAGGGAAACCTGGGAGGCAGCGGGTGACGGCGGAGCAACCATATGGCACGAATAAATTATTAAATTGTTTATTTCATTTGTTATCGGCATTAAAAATCATTTACAATTATTTTATGTACGGGCTACAATTATTCTTTGATAAATTATTCATTGATAATAATCGCACAAAAAATTATTGAGCAATTCCTCAAAAATTGATAGTTTTTCCTCATAATTATTATTCTTCGAAATTGTGCATTCGTGGTTAATCACCGTAAATCATCTATCTGTTCGTATCTTAATATCTTCCATAACTTTTGTAGTGCTGACATCCACTTTTTTCCGTCTCTCTGCCTTCCTATATTCTATCGATCGGTCTATATATTTTTCCGCGGCCGACCTCGATCGTATGTCGCGGATGTTTTCTCTCGTTTTATCTCCGAAATTCTATCGTGGTCGAACTTCCATTGTGATCTCGCTGTTCGGTATAAATTTTCCTACACTCCCACCTGTATTTCGTAGTGTCACCCCCCTTCCCCCCTCCTCTCGCTCTCGCTCTCATTTTTTTTGCGCTCTCTCTACTCCAAGCGGTTCTATCTCCGGCTCTGTTTCTCGTATCGCTCGGATTCGACGCATTCTCGTGCAGTTTCGTATAGTTGGCCTCTATGGCAGTAAATAAATAAGTAGGATTAGGCGCGACACGTTTATTCCCGCTCGCGCACTCCACTCTGCGTATTACCAGCGTGAATTTCCGGCTGGTTTTCACGCCGCCACCCGGATTTTGCCTGCCCCTGGCCCCCGGCATAGTCAACTCTGCTAAAAAAAGAGAAGCGAAAAATAACAGAGCACCAATGTCTTCCGTTTCTCCTTTTATTTATAGGATCGTTACGTCACGCTCGGCAGAATGAATTTAACACTTCGATCCGATACGATTTACCTTTGTTTTTCAACAGCATGAATATCACACGCTGATTGTGAATCCGTAAACCGAATAAACCGAACGTGCGATCTATACGGTATGAAGAACGAAAGCAAAAATTATAGGAAAGCGTCTCAAGAGATAAAGAATTATAGAACACAAATATGCTGATCAGGCATGAATAATAATTATTTTATTTTTTATATAATATTTTATATAATTTTTTTTATATAATTGTTATATAATTATTTATATAGTTTTTTAATATAATTTTTAAATATGATTGTTTAATGATTTTTTTATTTCAAAAATTTTTTAAACTTTATTTTTCTATAATACAAAATGCAGATTTTTTAATTTATTAACGTTTAAATGTCGGATCTGTACTTTCAGCCCGTTACAGCTGAAATCGCGCGTTGCTGTATTAAATTTGTGTGTCATGCTTACCAGACGATGCTACATTTGTGTTTTATTATTCAAAGCGCTCGCATTAATATTCATGTATGTTGATAGTTATAGTTACAAGGTACTTCCTGCAAGTTTAGGTCTAACCGGAACAGTCGGGCATAGAACGCAACCCGCAGAGGTAACGCAAATTCGTGCCAATAATGCCACTTTGCATCAGAGGGCTGCGACCGAGGGAGAGACTAACTAAATTACAGATGCAAATAACAGAGGCTGCTTCTTACCGAGATTCACCGGATCGAATGTGGGAGTAGCTGCGAGCCACTTATTGAGCTATTAATTTGCACGTACAAACAGGCTCAATCTGACCGCCATTTATTTAAATCAGGAGGAATCTGTCATTTAACGTTTCGGCGACGTCGACTGGCCGGCATACCTTGTCGAAATATATATATATATATACTTGTGTACTTATATTCAATATATATACCCGCTTATATATATATATAGGATGTATACCTTTTATTTTTCTCTCTAGCTATAACTTGTTTAAATGTTCGGATATTTTTTAAATTTCTTTACTTCGTGCTACTTTATCGTTCAATTACGCATCCGAAAGTTGAATAAATCTCCTCTTGTGAGAGATAATTAAATATATGGACAATGAGAGATAATAATATCATTTAATTAATCTTGAGAAATTGCTTATAATCTTATGAGACAAAACAAGTATGAAAATATCTCTTATAGAGAAGCTAAGGTACAAATGAAATTAGCGTCGCGTGCAAACTTGCCATTTTAACTTGATCTATACATTTTCTTATAGATATCGCTGTGACCAGGCGATGCGCGTAAACGCGGTTAATGAACAGCTCGCGTTTCTGTGTCATATAAAATTATAGAGAAAGAAAGAGAGAAGACAGAGAGAAAGAAAGAGAGAGAAAATCGTACAGCAAAAGTTGAACTTACGTCACTTATATTATCTGCGTTTACGACCATCCCACATTGTAAATGTGCTCTCACTCGCAATAAATCTAAAAGATATGTAACCGCCCATAAAATTGCGCCTAAATGTCTCCACGTTTCATTCGATAGAGTAGCGAAAATTGTGTCATAATTTTTACTCTACTTAGCCCTATATATCATATGGAGAGAGAAGTACAAACAAATATAAAATAGATGTAATAAATTATCAATTATATATAAATGACTTATACTGAAGCTTATTAATAATCGCTACTCTGGTTTCTAATTTTTATATGTAGAGAATATTTGATAATATTTGATAATTTAACAAAAAATGGACAGTTTTGTATATCTCTTGATTATTTAATTATTATGTACTTATATAAAACATGGTTCTTTTTTATTATAGAGAGAACTATAAAAATACTCTCTCATTCACGACTGATTTGATGTTTAATTGTATAATTCCTTTTTCGATGTCTAATTAGTGATAGATATCTGATAAAGGTAACATGCTTATTTAGGAAGAAGATTGAGTTATCTAATAACGTTCTCCATTTGATTATTCACCAGTACGCTTGTTGTATGCTATTGATATGCACCGTGTAGGATATGTGTGTAAACGTTAGTATATACAGATCGCGAATCTTATCTGACGATGCCGATCTGTCGGTCCTCTCTGTCACCTGTTCTCCCGTTTCCGTACATTGGCAGGACGAACGGCAAGCATCGACATCAATAAATCGATCGCGCCGGATATTCCGTTCCGGCGGCGGCGTCGCAAGCAAGGGTGCCCGACTTTGGTGGCGCAAACAATTGCGCCCCAACGCCAAGGTAACGGGGATCTTCCATGACTCTTCCCTAGCCCCGTCCTTTATTTCGCTTCCTCCTCGCCCCGTCCGTTACGTTTCTCGCCGCTCCTCGATGTTGTTCCACCCCGAGTTTACTGCACCGAGATAACCCCGGCCAGCGACCTCACCACTCTTATCGAGGACTTGCTGTGCGTTATCCAAGCGCGAACTAACGAGTTGGCGCAACCGCCCGAGATGTTTGGTTCCACAGTTTGGCCTGCGGAGATATTACCTCGCCCTGACAATCCCGACCTTCATCGAATCTCTGTCGTGATTTATTCGCAACGTTAACCCTCGCGCCCGTGTAACTTACAACGCTCCCGCTGCAACAGAAAATATACTGCCTGACAGTGGTTGGTAGAACGAGCTTTTTATACCAATACAAAATCGCGATAATATGCGGTATATGAGATAAATACTAAAAGTCACAATGACGATTACAACGTAATTCTGTAGCAATTTTGTGGTGATAAAACTATTATTTTACATTGAAACTTTTAAGAAATATTATTATAAAAATTTCTGAGAAGAAAATAGCAGCACCTAGTAAGTTGAAATATATTATTTTTATAAGAATTAATACTGCGAGTGATCAAAAATGACAAAATTATTCAGCTCTCTGGTGCACTGTTCACGTGAAACTAAAGCAGGGATAATTTTCTGGATAAATTTTCTGAGACTAATACTACTTGTCGCCGCACGTGTCGGTATCATTAACCTTCACCCCGCGAGAGTAATCACTCGGTATTTCAACCCCTCGCACCCTTGTCCCATTTGGCTTCGTCCCGCCTTTGCAAATACCAGAAATCGAGTGCCTAACGTGTCTGTCGAGACTTAATCGTCGGGGGCATAATTTTCGTCAGTCGTCCAAAATCGCGGCGGAATTTCACTCGCGCTATGGCGCGGAACGGAATGGGAATGGCGCACGATTCGTAAACGAAAGCCCGCTCCGCGTTAAGGGAGTGACGCGACGCGGCGCGGCGCCTCGTCGACGGGGCTCGCGTAATTTCCAGCTGGGAATACGGGTGCGTGTAAAAAGAAAATAGTAATAATGGCATCAGCTTTGTCCCTGTCGACCTTTCTCTTCTCTCTCTCTATCTCTCTCTCTCTCGTTCCTCCGCTCCCACGAGGGTTCCGATGTTCGTTGTGTAGCCCTTTTCTCCGACAGCCACCAATTTCGCGGGACACACAAGTGCGAGGGAGTGCACGATTGAACGCGCTGATACAAGACAGTAGATTTTATCGTCACGCACGTTTTCACGCGCGGCGTTCTTTTTCTTGCGAAAGCGATCCAACTTGAAAAAAGTTGCTTTATATCAACGTAATGTAAAGCAACACACTCATATATATAGCATTTAACATGACAATTCTAATTGTTCTCGAGTTATCTTACATATTAATTGTTGTGTTATTAATGGTTCCTATATGATAATATTGTCAATTATTAAAATATTAACATTCTCGATCATCTAATATATTATTGACCATGTAAATATGAGTAATTATTAATTATTAGAATGTGTTAGTGTTCATAAAAATTTGAAGTTATTTTTACTTACTTTTAATTCTAGACTCATTGATTCTTAAAATTAAACGCTATGATACCATTAAATCTTAAAGTACGAAGTGTAAAGTTGTAGAATTAAAATGTTAATAACAATCTCTTATTTTAACGTGCAAAGTTAGCGATTAAAAAACTAGATAATAAACGTAGGTTATATATATATATATATATATATATATATATATCAAATGCATTAATATAACATGATATTGGAGCAGTAATTAATTCTAACAGTTTCTTATGCTATATATCTATACATACATGAACTTTGAATTGAAGCAATTTCTTTAGCAAAATGACACGAATTCTTTTTCGAGGTAATTTAAAATAAAATATATCGGATAGCTCCAAATTTTTACAATCGTAATAGAAACGAATATCGAAATAAAGCTGATGCTATTGCATTCTTGGCAGTTTTTTTAATGTGCAGAATTTTGTCGCAGAAATTTTATGCCAATCTTCTTTGATATACGTTGTACGCGCGCGTGTGTGTGTATGTGTGTGTGTGTGCACGCGCGCTTTGCTCACGTCAAATCATGTACCTATATCGTTTTGCTGTAAACGCTTGCAAGAATCCGTACGCTATAAAATTCAAGGCCTTCACGGCGAGGCCCGAAATCCACGCGTCGAGAAATATTTACTTTTGAGCTTTCACATGGTCCCCGGCGAATACGGATTTAACCGAAATCCTTTTACTTCCCGAACGTCTTTGTCACATTGTACTGGATTTACTTTGTCGTAGAGTGCTCCGAAAAATGCTACTGAAACAGCTCGTTACGGTAGCCGCAACTTAGCGTTGCTTGACTTACTCTCCGATTTTTTGGCGATATTCCAAAACCGTTCTGAAAATTTACATTGAACTAGTGGTTGACCAATATATATTTTTATTTTCTGCTTTTTTGTAACATTCTTTAATATCTCTTTCAAGAAATTTATTTTGAAGGTGTTTTTATTTAAACATACAAAAGCAGAAGTAAATTGTATTTTTTAAATACCTAATAATTTAATATTCAAATTTTAGCCAGTTTTCAAAACTGCATAGATTTATCAAAGTTTTCACTTGTATTATATTACATACTGGCACGTTCGTTTGAGGCGAATCATCTCGACATGAATCGCGCTTATCCGCGTATGACAGCATTGAGACAGCGTGTCGTACGCCAAATTTATTGGAGCGATTCGATATCAATCGAGACCTCCATTGTGTCTCAATGCACTGTAACGTCAGCGAGATGTGTCCGCCGAAATTTACGCTCGCAATGAACGCTCGACATGTTGTAATAAACGGCGATACTAGTATTTCGAGTAGCCGCAATGCCGTGCCGTAATAATGTTAATTTCGTACGAATTCCGGATTATACGGAAAGAGAGAATAACAGTAACCATTTGATTCCGGCCGAACGAGATACCAAACGGTTTTATATGTCCTCGCGCGGTTCGTTGTCGATATTGGTACGATAATCCAGCTGGAATATGAGGTTTTTATTTCGCAAAAGTGTTCTGACCATAGGTGCTTAAAAAGAGAAAAATTCAATAAAATTTTAATTTTGTGCAGCTATCTTCGTTCTACAAGTTTTATCGAGGGATGCTTTTATAAAAATTACAGAGTTTTTCTTGTTTAATTATTAAATTTACTAAACTCTAATTCATTACCACCCTTTTATTATAAAATTTATGGCTACTAATTTATGTAAATAATATAACATTACTTATATTAAATGGTACTTATATGATATAAAAACATAGCATGATTTTTGTTAACATAACTAATGCGTATACATATTCAAAACTTGATATATAGTTGTATAATAATTATTCTGAAATATTCAATATTGCTCATTCAAATGTTCCATTGGTACACTTACTGCTTTATCCACTACGGAATACAATGAAATTTTACTTCAAAGATAGCGTAAGTTACTCGTTAAATAACGGCGAACGCGGAGTCGCGCGCGTTTGATATTGCTCGGACTGAGAAAATCGGTGTTCTGAAGTTTCCTCTTGAAAGTTAGCATCGCTCTGCGATTCTGCATACTCTTAATGCTCTTCACGTCTGAAGTTATTGTAACGCTAACGTTGCCCCGCCGGATTTCGAACTCCGAAGGACATTTTTGTCATGTCGCGTTTCGGAACATAAAGACACCTTCGGGGATGGCAATGAATTCCAATTTTGCGCTGAACTCCATCTTATCTGGCATCTTATATGTGCCGCAAAATTCGCTGACACGCGCGGAAAAATTCCAATGTTTTATTTAATACATAAGTAACTATTTTATGTACTTTATGCAAATTTAAGAAATATATTTTTTATCTTATTATTTTATTATAATTAGTTCATAATAAACTGTTGATTGAACTGATTAATTTTCACTGAATTGGTTATTGCAAAAAAACGGAAATAAATAACTCTAACATCATTGATATAGCACAATTAATTTCCCAATAAGAATTTTATATTTTCCATACACAATAAGAATTCTAATTATAAAAATTATTATTTTTAGAAATTATTCATGTTTTAGTAATACATCGTTATTATTTAGATAGAGTTATACCACGTTTTTCTTTTTAAAATAATTTTCTTTCAACGAATTCTTTCTTACTTTCGAAAACGCGAGACGTTTCGTGAAAGCCGTTATTTTTCCATGTCGATAGAAATCATATTGTCGTTTCCCATTATCCAAACCAACACTATCATCTCCCCAAACACAAAGAAAAATGCATGAAACCCACATGCGACGACGATTTCTTTGAAACGGTGCATTATTCGCGTAACACCTTCGCCGTGAACCAGATCGAGCGTCTTTTGATCTCCGCTCGAAACTGCCGCTCTCGTTTCGTAACTTCATACGACGCGTAATCCAATCCCTTCGGAAATCCATATGTAAAATGGGAATCTCCTTTGCACCGCGGTGCGTTATCAATATTTTTCGACAGCCCTCGAAAGGGCGTTTCGCGGGACCCGACCCGAAAGCACGCGGCGCTCGCCCACGACCCTCGGGGCAACGGAATCCAATTGCCTGATGTGCAGAACTGCCATGCCGCGCCGACGACCCCGCGAAACGGCATCGCACCGCAGGGGTGGTTCTCTCCTTCGTATCCTGGGACTCCGGGATTAAACGACATTATCCAAACCCTCCGACTTTCGTCCCGTAAATACGTAATTCTAGTGCGCGCGAAATCTCGCCAGTTCCCACAGGTGGTGGCGGCGCGGGCGCGGCGTGGCGCAACTCGACTCGGCGGCATTGCTCCGCTCGCCGTTAAATCTCTTTCGGATTAGAGGCATACGATGCGCGTAATTCTCGAATCAAGTGCTATTATTCTGCGCTATACGATTATTATCTGCAAGCCCGCGCACTCCCGCGATTTACCGTGAGAAATTTTAGTAATTTCGATTTTGTTGGAAAGAAGATAAACGATCTTTAAAAAAATCCTTGTTTATATAATCTGAGTTTAATTATATTACGATATATTTTATGTTAGAGAATAAAAGATTGTCAAAAAGCTGCAAAGTTATATATTTTTAAGGAAGAATTATCTATATCAAACATGAAAAATCGAATTTATTAATAAATCTATAATATAGATAAAAATTTTGATCAAATTTTGATATTAAAATATAATATCGAACGAAATTTTCTGTACCTATTTTATCTTTAAACGATACGAATACCCAACGAGAGATTTCTATAACCTTATTTTAAGGACTACAACAAAATAGCGTAACAAAAATCTCGTTATTTTTTGCAGTGTTCTAATCTGTCATCAACTAAGCGAAAAAAAGTTGATGTAGATAAATTCGCGTCTAATCATCATGTGTATGTACAGTGTATATATACAGTGCAAAGCAAGTTATAAAACTATTATCGTATATTTACGATGATTTGTGGCCGCGCTATTTCGGATGTACACGTGATTTATGCTTTCGCGCAATATGCCATTACTTACCCAACAATCGCGTACGCATTACGAGGCTTGCTGAATAATTGGGAGCGCGAGTAACGGTCGAAGCTCAACGCGTATATATTTCTCACGTTGCATGTCGAATTGCAAACATCTCGGTTCATTGTTCGTGAAATCGGGCAACCAAACGATGCGCATAAAGGATGATCTAGAAAAGATGAGGACCGGCAGTCCGAAATATACCCTTGGATGAATTCAGAGTCAACATGTTCTTAGCAGGAATTTAAACCGTGCCCCAGTTGAAACGGAACATTCATCTACTAAAATGAAAACGTATCGTAGAATTGAACGCTGTGAGAAGCTAAATATACGTAATGAAAAGTTTCTTTTTTTTATCTCGTTTCGGATGAACAAGAGACTTTGAACTTTGCTTCAGGACGCGCGGAAAATTATTACGGTATTTTGATTATCATAATATATCATCTTGAATGCTAAGATAAGAAACAGGAACTATTTCGACGAAGAATAAGCTCCAATTAAATTTCTGCTAAAAGAAAATCAATTTTAAACTTGTCCAGGCATACCTATATATTTTCTACGTTGCTAATTACTTGCTACTTTTATTATTCCTGTGCATACCAGAACTTAGAATTGCATAACATCATTGAGCAACATAGCGCAGATGCAGCTCTTCGTCTGCGACGATTCCTTCGTGATTTATGACTATCTCGCGTTAGATGCGCGCGTGTATTACAAGACTTCTAGTTAATTGGACTTGCGATTAATATAGCAACGCTCGAGGAAGTAACCTTACTCGTTTTATTTCTGCCGTAGGGGGACGTTTAAGAAATACTTTTACATACTTTACATACTATTATATACTTATTTTATTATATTTGCTATATTGTCTCTGTCTCTCCCCCCTTTCTCGCCCTACAAATTCATGCTGATGCTATTTAAAAATTTATTTGATATTTTGAAAGAAAGCAACATATTCAATAATATATATTGTTTTTAGAATTTAATATTAACACTATTACAATTAATACGATAATTTAAGTACTATAAGAGAACGTTGATATTTCAATTTTAACTTCTCCAGCAACGGCGTCAGAAGCTAATATTACGCGATTTATAATTTATAGTAAGACTTACGGTTAAATTAATTTTACATTCCGCATAAAGAGTTCTTTTTAAAAATAGTATTAGATTCATGACGGATCAGATTGAAGCATTCTTTATTTTTAAGAGATCGAGATGAAATTGTCAAGAGTCAAATAATATAATATATCTTTTTAATTTAAATTCCTAAACAATTTTCAAAGTAAAATTTCTGTCGCATATAGTATTATCACTAGAATAATTAAAATAATTTTATATAACGTTAATTTTCTAATAAACTATAGGCGTACTATATAAAATAATCTTTATATGACTTTTTTTAAAGATACTGAAATTATAATGAACTTTTTATATAATATACATTTTTTTATATATAACATTTATCATATGATATGAAAAAGAGAGAAAAATAACTGATCAGAATACATAATTAGTTTATTGTTAGAACGAAATATTGAATTTAGTGCGTCAGCGCAAGCATATTTAAGGATTTAAAAAAATAAACTATTATATCACACATCTTAATACTTATTCTCGTCAGCCATCGAGTAAAAGAATCGATATCCTGTTCTTTTGAACGTTCTCCCCTCGCTAACGCTTCGCACTTGACGTAACCGGGACAGTAGGAGAAAGTTATTTGCCGGGAAATAATGTAATACGAACCATCGATAGTCTATTGTTCCATTGTAATTTCAGGTTGTGTCGCGAGGCGTGTATCAAAGTAATTCAGGACGGTGTGCGTCAGTAACAGAGCGACATCGCCAATCGGCCGATTAAATTTGCATAAGCTTTCTAGCAAACATTTGTGCCTGTTGTTTACCAAATCGATGAAATATAATGACGAAGCACAGAGTGAAGGGAGCCGCTCAATGACACGCGTGTATGCCGTATATTTTTGCAGACATAAAGAAAGCTGTGATTTCGAGAAGGAACTACACTTAAAATTATAATGTTATGGCAAATGCGATACGCTTCCGACATTTTTATGGCCGTCAATACCGCGCGCTTTCCTTGTCTTTCTATCGTGTTGTTTTTAAGAGTTTCTTACGGTCATGCCCCCGCATGCTACCGAGAATTTATCAAAAATGTACAGCGCAATCGTTGACGTATCTCTTATACCTTTGCCGTAATGATTTATCGACGCATCGTGCATGTACTGGCGCGGCGAAAGCACAGATGTGAAAACGCGCGGCCGAAAACTCGATCGCAAGCTCGACCACATCGCGCGGAGTCGTCGCATCGGCTCGACCGGCGACGACGGAACGCGCGCGTGCAGTTATTTACGGCGAGCTTCGCGTCCGACTTCATAGACCGTGAGCATGTGTGCTCGATAAAGCCGCTCTTTTCTCCTAGGAGCAGCGTCGACCTATCGAGGCGCGCCTCGAACGCGAGCGAGCGGACGGGCGAGCGGGCGAGCGCAAAAGCCACCTGATATTTCCGTCTGGCGCATCCGATAAACCGCCGGAATACGTTGACCTGCAGATTAAAAAATTTACCTCCGTATCGCGCGAGCGTGCGCCCTTTCCAATCCCCGAAGCGTATTAAAATTTCAAACATATTTCACGGTTACGGCACGGCGATGGCGCGGCGGCAGCGGCGGCGGCATTCGTGCAAAAATTTGCGATTATTTATGGCGCGGTTTCCGCGCGTCGTAACTTTTTTTTCCCCGACCTTATCGGATACGGATAACTCTTTCCCACGGAACGGGTGCTTTACCACCAATGCGGATTGTGCAATGCTTTCCATACCGCACACACACACGCGCGCGCGCGCGCGCGCAGTCGAATCCGAACGTTTTCGTTATTCGAGCTCTCTGCCAGAACATCCTTTTCCTCCTTCCGGAAGGAACAAGAAATACAATCGCTCATAACATTAGATTTTTATCGCGAACGTTTTTTATCGCGTCGTTGAGCGCGATGGTATCACGGGCTTTGCTGTACTTACTTGCTACGTGCTCCGCGTGCTTTCACTGCTCGCAATCTGACGTAACAGAGCTCGCACCAGATATTATCGCCCTTTGAGAATTCTTGCGCGAACGGACATCGTCACCAAGTCGAAAAATCCCTTCCGCTAACTAGACCCTTAAGCCAGAAAATGCTCTCTACATTTTTTTATATAAACCAAAATGGGATCCCATGTTCAGATATATATTCGTTGAATAATTTAAAAAATAAAATTATATTAAAATTTCGAAAGTATAATACTTGAAATAAGATTATTTAAATCTCTTAAACATCTTTCTACGGGAATTAAATTTGGATAATTATCTAAAATCATAAATTAATTTAGATATTTTTTCTTATTCTGCGGAACTAACGTGTACTAAATAAAATTAAATTGTATTAAAAAAGTTTATATATTTATATGTTTTTTCTCTTATGGTAAACATGTAATTACTAAGAGTATAAATTAATTGTACAATAATCTTGAAACGCACTCTGTCTCTTATTCCAAGCATTACTTTAAAAATTTGATAAATATATATATATGAAATGTTTCTGAATCGACTGTCACAGATGTTGCAAATTATAAATGGAGGCGCGATTCGTTTTACACGCTTTTTGCGACCGCAGTACGATGAAGCTGTCCCTGCGGCAGTTCGGAAACCCATGAAGCGGGTCTGCTGTTCCCGACATGCGCTTTCGATAACCTGCCGAATAACGTCGAACCTTAGATTAAAACATTCCGCGCCATTCGTTCGATCGTTCTCTCTCACTCTTTCCTCCCACACTGTCGCTCCCTCCAACCGCGAGAAACCTCTAGATTAAAACACGAGCTTGATCGGTCTGACTGCGTGATTGAAGGTAGGAGAGAGAAGGTTGATGGGAGAGTGAAAATAAAGCGGTGGTCGAATTGTGGTTGTATATACATTAATGTCAGTCGGGTACGGACGCATTTTCTCTCTTTCATGCATAGCACACACACGTAGCGGTCAAATTTCTCTGTAATACATGTGTTCAAGAAACGTATTTTTTTGCTTACATCATTGATACTATACATATGCCAGGAGATTTAGTTAAGCTAGCAATATTCTGTTTACCTTATACCGCAAAATTTCATTTGAATAATATCGAAGAAAAGTTTTATTTTGTTCACCAGTAATAAAAGAAATTATACGAATAGAAAGCCATTTTACAATTTTATTTTCCAAGTTCTAGATAAAAGCGTAGCGGCATGGTTATTCAACGATATGAATGCATAGACAAATTCTGTAAGAGAGAATTTAGAGATAATTCGAGATAGACGTGTTGGATCATGGTGGGATGTGCGCGATGTGGGGAAGAGAATCCCTTTTGACGAGGTGAGCCCAGTCGAATGCGTGCTGTTCGTTGATAACAGCCAGACCATGTTTCGTAAAATCCGAGAGATTCGACTTTCCCATTTCGGCACGAAGACGCGTCACAAGGAAGCATTAGCCGCTTAGGGAAAATGACAGATCAATTTGACGGTGATATTATAAGGATAAGACTTGACATATCCCTATATATACCTATAAATCGTTCATATTGATTCTTATTAAATTTGAGAGCAAAACAGAGAGAATCGGGGAGCAAAACGTTCGAGTGAATTGTTAAGAAGAATTTGCATAAGAAATGAGAAGTAAAGAGATGGTCTTATGTAAATCATATTTTCGTAAGTCCACGATATAGTTACATGATATTCGAAGAAAACATCGATGCATGCATATAGCATTATTTATTTTCTATACGTGTAATACACGTTATTAAAGCCTTGTGTAGAGTGAAAACATAGCGCAGTGGCTTTTTCATATTAATTTTTCTCTCATTAAAAAATACTTGATTTATTTTAATTTTTATTTTTAATAACAAACGTGGTAGTAAAGTTATAATTTAAGATGTAAAAATTAATTGTTTAAAGAGCTATAGATAATTATGGTATAAGTGAAATCATTAATTGTACATAATATCATCAAAAACAGTGTTATGTCACGTAACCTTTAGACTTTAAAAGTTACGTGAAAGTAAGATTAAAAAACTTTTGGATGTAGAAAAAATAGAAACTTGTACAGCATATTACAACATTAAACTCTCTTGCAATTTCGCGCTGCGAGTTTTATCTAGTTGCTCTTGTATTTTGCGCACACATGTCAACTCGGTTTCCAGCTATAGCGGCACCGATGTTAGCTTCAGGATTCCACGAGCGAGCTTCAGCTCGTTGTCTGTCGGAGGTCTGTCCGCCGGAAAGATAGACATTGCCCGGATGTCTGTGGATCCGGTATCCGGCCTTCCGGTATGTCCGGCTGCCGAGCCTGCCGGAGTGCATTGGTATGCGACGAGGTGGCGCGCGAACGGCCTGCGAAGTGTTGCTTCGGTATGTCGACTGTTTGTACGGCTGCGAAACTGATCTATTTACTTTCGCGCTCGCATAGCGTTTTTTCCGATCATTGACAGCTTAGCGTCTTAAGACTGAACAATGTAATATAAATATGATAAAAATTATATTCCATGCATGTCAGCATGTAATTATCAAATGTGTTAGATAATGCTATAGGAAACGGGGATCAGTAAAATCAATATATGGGGTTTCACCATTGATAATTAAGGAGGCTCTTACCCGGCTGCTCTAATCAATGTAGCAACCGGAAAATTATCATTAATAATTGGTTATAAAATTATCGGAAAATCAAATAAAAAAATAATTAATGATTTTTACATAGTGTAAGAGTAAGTTATATGTTCTATTAGTGTAAATATTAAAATTTATACAATAAGTCAGTTGACTACGTCAGTGCTAAAGAGCAGAATAATAACATGCGCATGTTACAACGTCGTCTGCAGCAATCTGCAGCTAAGTGAGGTGTAGCCGTGTAGCGTTGTAGCGATCGATGCGATGAAGAGATGGAGCCAAAAGAAAGATATAACGTGAGAATGCTGAGAGGGAAAATGAAAGGAAAATTCTCGAAAATAAAGGTTGTCAATGCGCGAGAGAATAATTATGCCGCTACCATACAGCGCGGAGAAAAGACATGTGCAAGTGAGGTTAGAAAGAATAATTAACATATTGTTTACTTTTTGATTTTCAAGGTTTGATTGGCAAATAATTGAAACTTATTGTTTATACGTACAAAACAATTCTCCGGAATGTTTGCATGCAGAGGATTAATACAACATTTGTAATACAACATTTGAAACTTCGCGCGATTTTGACACTCGGAAGATCATTCGGCCAACCTGTCGTACGTCATATTAAAACTACAATATCTTTTATAACTCATCGTCAACACCAAGTTTTCTTCTTATCATTAGAAAGATTATTATTTTAACTACAATTCCTTAGTCTTTTGTTTATCTGGCTCGCAAACTTGCCAAGAAAATACATCACTTCCGGTAAAAATTTTAGTGTTTACCATATGCCCTGTGTTAAAAATGCGAATTTCAATACTGATATTTTTAAAATTTTTATCGTCAACCTATGCTAAAGTTTTGGGCATCGGTTCGTTGTGGTTCGCACTTTACAACATAATTTAATTTCATAAAGATCTGTCGTTTTATGATCGAGGTAAGAGCCTCCTTAAGCGATTGGATTTCCTGATACGCGATACTTAAGAGAAAGCTGATTTTGAGATTTTATACCACATCGCTGGAAATGTATAAAATATTAAAGGAAGATCTTATCTAATTCTCATGTGATGCACGGTGATTCCAAAAATTCTCTGCAAAACGACCCATCGAGAACCATCAGAAATGCTGCATGCGGCAGGTTTTCGCGAGTTGTACACGTAAATGTGAGAACACGCTCGTTAATTTTATCAAAGATACGTATATGTAATAAATTTGTCTCAGACAGCGACAGTTCTCGGGATACCTGGCACGTTGTGAGTGAAGACGCGGGAATTCGAGGTAAGGTAAGGCACTTCCCGTACGTGTGCGGAGTCCGACGCTCCGAGCTCCACCGTAGACAGATGGGGTAATTACTGCGAGGTGTGCTGGATATCACGGCCCCACCGCGACCTCAGTCGAGACTGAGCCCACGAAAGCACCTTGCTCTCGAACCTGCTACCGAACCTACCGTCGCCCTTCGTCGTGAGATGGACCGCGTGGGTTTTAAAAGCGACGGTAAATGAGATTTGTATTCGTCGGGTTTCCCCCGACGTGCGTTTGTGCTGACGGTGACTTCGGTGACGAGAAATCGGAAAACTCAAGCCGCCCCGAAAGCGACCGACTTTGTTCGCAAAGTTGATTAAGAGTGCATTTCAGCACGCGGCAAAGATTGCAAGGAGAGAGGTATAAAGCTCGCGAAAGTCACTGTGAAACGTTTTACCGGTTTTACCTCCCGTGTTTCCGCGGAAATGAAGCATAGTCAGCCGGAAACTACTACTCGTGTCACAGCAGCGAGAACGCGTGATTATGTTGCGCTTGTACTTTCGTATTCTTATATTTTTTATTAAGCGTGCGAGACGGCTCGACGGCGCGGCGCTTTAAACTTTTCCAACGAATTAGACCTTCCGCGGACCCTCGGTAATTGATGGTAGCCATGAACTTCCGAACGTTCCGAGATTTCGTCGTGACAGAGCACGTATTTTCCGCCCGGATCCTCGTCGTTTTTCCCTTCTTGCACCATCGCTGCACGTCGCGGCCGCTGAGCGTGGAGCTCTCCCGAGATGGCGAACACGCGCCACGAATTATTAAGGAGTCTTGCAATTAGCGGCTACTCTGCCAGTTAGTTAATCGTGGTATGCGGTGAGCGCGCCTAGGGACCGGATCTCTCAACTAGGAGAGAATATATAAGAGGACGTCTCTCTCTCTCTCTCTATTCGCGCGCGCGTCCGCCGAAATGCTCAACTCCGCTAAAATACGACCGGGTAATCCACCATATTCGTGAATCCAAAATTGAATTATTTCTGTAAGAATAAGAAGATTCTTAATTTTTATCCGACTTTTGGCATGAAATAGAAGAAACAAAATCCCTTTCCGTTCCATTATTCTCTTTGGTACAAAAGAATCTGAACGGATTTAATTAAATTTAATTAGATTTTAGATCTTATGTGTGAGAGGTTCTTTATTTATGTAATTATAATACTTGGCTTCTCTCTTTCACTCTCTCTCTCTCTCTCTCTTTCTCTCTTTCTTATCATTTTATTCAACTTATATTCTGATTGTAATACTTTATACTTTATAATATTAATAATCATATGAACGATGAAAATACGAATCTGAATTTTTTAATTCCTATAGTGATAGTCAATCGTACGTTTATATCTTTCTTTTTTTCAGTTCTTCGAAGAATTGTCAATTCTTCCGACATTTTAGTAATCACTAAATTTTCTCAAGAAATTCTCTCTATTCCGGGAACGATGGAAATGTGAGAATGTGCGAAATAACCGCTTCCCTGTTAGAATTTGTTCATCTTCACGCATCGATGGTGGATGAAGATGGTGCAATTCCCACGACGCTAAACCCGGTGACCGTTCACGCGGCCAAGTTTTCACCTAAGAGCGACATATCGTGACCATCGGGATCGTCTCCGTGCCGTTTCGTCCGGGGCGTTCGCGCGCGCAGCCATATAACTGCGGAATCTGAAATTTACGATCGGCCCGCCGTCCGTATAAACGCCGCCCGGTAATCGTATTCATAAGTATGCCTATGGAGCTCTGGTGCGGATAGTTAGGGAGGGGGAGAGCGAGAGAGGGGCAGGTGTTCCCGATCCCACGACGGGTGTTGCTTCGTAGAAATGCGACGCGAGACCCGGAACATGCCCGGGTGGCGCGAAGGTGGAGATACGTCGTGTTGCGTGGAGCGGGCAAGGAAGACAACGAGAGAAAGAGAAAGGAAAAGTGAGAGGAGTAGGAAAAGAGAGAGAGAGAGAGAGAGAGAGAGAGAGAGAGAGAGAGAGAGAGAGGAAAATACAGCGGAGATGGTAGGAGTTGAGAGAAAGGACCCGTTGTATAATCCGAGAAATACAGGCTGCAGTACGCGGCATATACCTACAAAGGATGAAAACGGAGGGCCCGACGGGTAGTCCTTGATTACCACATAAATTAGCCTCTGTTTAGTTGCAAACGGACCGTCGCTACCGTTTGTTAGAAATAACGAGTGAGTGAGAGAACCTCGGAAGCATCGCGATGGGATATGCATTCGTGTATGTTATATCGCGTTTAGTTACATAATGAATGTTGGAGATAATTAGAATAGATATCTATTGTTATTGTTATCGAATGCATCCTCGTACATTACGATGCTTTTTATTGCGCATTCTTTAAACAATTACCATTTCCTGCGATTGGGAAGTATCCCAACTGCCATCTACTACCTGCATCGAAATGATAGAATCTGTTATTTATTGTCGGTAAAATTTTCTTTAAGAACGTAAAAAAGACGTTTAAAAAAAAAAAAGTACAAACATATATATATAAGAGTAAGAATATAAGTTAATTAGGAAAACAATGATAACGCCAAACTGGTGGCATATGCTTTTCAATATCCTATAAGATAGCCGTATTACATATGTAAGTTTGCCCTGACCGCAGTAATCGAGGATTGGGAAAGATTACCCGACTTTATCGCGCGTTTCACACGGGTATGTCTCTTCTTCGACGCGATTATCGCGCCGATCGACGAGGAACATTGAATCGAGCCGGAAAAGCTTCCCTGCGAAAACGCAGTTTATATAGAAGCCGCGAAAAAACAATTTCGCTTCTCTATTACGAAGGGACAGAAGTCGGGCACGGTTGCCAAGTGGTCTCTCTATCATTGCTCTCGCGTATAATATATGCACGCGTGTGGTGTACATACACACGGGGGTGAAGTTCGATTGTACTAAACGTACAATCCGCGGACAATGCACCTGGCGGCCAGCCAACGTTACCAACAAACCTGGCCATTGTCCGAGCTACCTCCCGTGCGCCCTATATCAGATTCCTCGGTGTATAAGCGCGCTTCTGCCGGAAGAGCTCCGATCCTGAAATTTCATAGTGACCGGAGAAAGAGAGGTGTGGGGGGGGGCGAAGAGAGGAAAGGAGAGGAGGACGGGAGAATTGCGGAGCAAGCGATTTATTCGAATCGCTGGTTTATTCGAGCCTTCAAGCGGTGGCGATCGAAGTTTTTCGCCCACCTACGCCTCATCTTTGCCCCGATTCTCGACGATTTGGTACGTGAAGTTCCGGACGCAAGATTCATTGTTCGTTTTAACGGCTTATTCTTCCACCGGCCATGGATATTTTACGGCAAACTTGAAGAAAGCATTATGGGCCGCGTAAGAGGCTGTCTAGCGCAAAATGTATAAATATATATATATATACGTACACGATGAGTTCAGTTAAAGGAAAATATATCGTACGTTTTCATGCTGCCTCGTACACAAGTGGCGTATTATTTTACAGTTTATATTCGCATGTCTTTCATAAAAAAAAGTATTTGTGTAGGGTAAAGAAACTAATAAATTTTGTAATATATATTTTTTGTAAAAAAATAATATATTTTTTTACTGTTATGAGAGAAAGTTATAAGATGGGACCGCCAACTCGCTATATATTCTCAATAGAAATAACGTAGTATATCCGGATTTATTTGAGCAATGTGTTGTTCCAATACATTGAACGTTATGATTCTAAAATGTAAATTTAAAGCGTACTCCGTATCATGGCAATATTTGCAGCCGATACGTTTGCTGCGATAATATGCTGATTTCCTGTCGTATAGAGTATTTTTATTTGCTATTGCACGTAATATAAGCCATTACTTTATCATCCGATAGGATATCTTCGGAATCGATAATTATTTTATGTTAATTCTTCCAATAGATGTAGGGAGAAAAAAAGAGGAGAAAAGTATACCAACAGACGCGTAGTTTTTTACGGAGCTTTACGCAACGGGCATTTGCGTAGTTAATGGCCTTTCACCGACCGCAACTTTACTCGGGCGTTTTTGCAGCGCGCGCGCGCGCGTGTACGGGAGTCGGAGGTTCGTTAATTAAAATTTTGTACACGTGAATGCGGCCCATCGAATTCCACCGATGAATAAGCGGTCGCGAAATTGAGCGACGATCATGTGCGCGGCATATTTACACGCTCGATATATTCTGCCAACAAGGCTGTTGTTTCCCTTAACTTTATCAACGCCGATTGTTTATCTCGCGAAAGACGAGTCTTTATCCGCAAGCTATATTATCAAGAGACACGGTAGTGTCTCGCGCCAAGTACACGCGGAGCGAGACCGACCGTGACTCTTTTACGCGACGCGACGGGTTGCGAGTACCCGAGATGTTGAGATCTCGATAACGAGTGAACGGATCAAGTTCTAAGTAGGCTTGATCGATAGCTTGGGGTCCAATTAGGGGGGGGTTTCTCTCATAATATTCCGCTACGTGCCTTACGAGCGGAGATATTGCGACGCAAAGTCAAAATGTGAAAATTTATTTTTAAGATACTCCTCCTCCTCCTCCTCCTCCTCCTCCTCCTCCTAACGCCGCGATCTATCAGAGAAACGTCACTTTCACTTTTTCGACGCTGGCGGCGCAGGTATCGCCAGTTTCGATATCGCGCGCGTATTTCAAAATTAGGTCGATAAACTTATCGGTCAGGAGGAAGATTTCTATTTAAGTAAAAATTAGGTATATATATAATAAATATTGAGTCAACGGAAAAGTAGGTTCTCTATGCTTGGCAGAAAATGCCGCTAGGGAATTTTTAAGTCGATTCTTATGAATCAAGCTTGAATTTGATGTCTATGTATCCCAGGTTGCCGATGACAAGGTCCAGATAGTGCGCTTTATAGTTTTCGGTGTCCAGGTGTAATAATACGTTGAATTCGATGTCTACGTGTCCCAGGTTGCCGATGACGAGGTCCACATAGTGCGCTCCGTAGTTTTTGGTGTCTACGTGTATTAATACCTTGAATTCGATGTCCACGTGTCTCAGGTTGCCGATGACGAGGTCCACACAGTGCGCTTCGTAGTTTTCGGTGTCCAGGTGTAATCGTACGTTGAATTCGATGTCTAGGTGTCCCAGGTTGCCGATGACGAGGTCCACATAGTGCGCTCCGTAGTTTTTGGTGTCTACGTGTATTAATATCTTGAATTCGATGTCCACGTGTCCCAGGTTGCCGATGACGGGATCCAGATAATGCGCTTCATAGATTTCGGTGTCCAGGTGTAATAATACGTTGAATTCGATGTCCACGAGTCCCAGGTTGCCGATGACGGGATCCAGATAATGCGCTTCATAGTTTTCGGTGTCTAGGTGTAATCGTACGTTGAATTCGATGTCTAGGTGTCCCAGGTTGCCGATGACGAGGTCCACATAGTGCGCTCCGTAGTTTTCGGTGTCCAGGTGTAATCGTACGTTGAATTTGATGTCTAGGTGTCCCAGGTTGCCGATGACGAGGTCCACATAGTGCGCTCCGTAGTTTTCGGTGTCTACGTGTATTAATACCTTGAATTCGATGTCCACGTGTCCCAGGTTGCCGATGACGAGGTCCACACAGTGCGCTTCATAGTTTTCGGTGTCCAGGTGTAATAATACGTTGAATTCGATGTCTACGTGTCCCAGGTTGCCGATGACGAGGTCCACATAGTGCGCTCCGTAGTTTTTGGTGTCTACGTGTATTAATATCTTGAATTTGATGTCCACGAGTCCCAGGTTGCCGATGACGGGATCCAGATAATGCGCTCCGTAGTTTTCGGTGTCTAGGTGTAATAATACCTCGAATTTGATGTCTACGTGTCCCAGGTTGCCGATGACGAGGTCCACATAGTGCGCTTCGTAGTTTTCGGTGTCCAGGTGTAATAATATGTTGAATTCAATGTTTAGGTGTCCCAGGTTGCCGATGACAAGGTCCACATATTGCGCTCCGTAGTTTTCGGTGTCTACGTGTATTAATACCTTGAAATTGATGTCTAGGTGTCCCAGGTTGCTGATGACGAGGTCCACATAATGCGCTTCATAGTTTTTGGTGTCTAGGTGTATTAATAACTTTAAATCTGAATGGGTGCGTTCAGCCGATACTCCGCTAGCCTAGCAATCGTGAGCAGTTGCTCGTTTTTGCTCGTTTCTTCTCTTTTTAATCCAGTAAGTCAAAAAAGAGGAAACGAGCGAAAACGAGCGACTGCTCACGATTGCTAGGCTAGCAAAGTATTGGCTGAACGCACCCAATGTAGGACACGTAGATATCGAATTCGAGGTATTAATACATGTAGACACCGAAAACTACGAAGCGCACTATATGGACCTCGTCATCGGCAACTTGGAACACGTGGCCATCAAATTCAAGGTATTAATACACCTGGACACCGAAAACTATAGAGCGCGCTATGTGGACCTCGTCATCGGCAACCTGGGACACCTAAACATTGAATTCAAGCTTGATTCATAAAAATCGACTTAAAATTTCCCTAGCGGCAGAATTAAAATTATGTCATGACATAATAAAAATCGCTGAATTAAAATTATGTCTAGACATAATAAAAATTGGACAAAAATTATGTTTAGACATAATAAAAATTGGATGAATTAAAATTATGTCTGACGTAAAAATAATTATCAAAAATATCGATACCTGAAGATATCGGTACATATACAGTTGCGAACAACATTCAGTAAGACACGCAAATAAAAATAAATAAAGAATTTTACAGTTAACGACTTATTAACATTAATCATGCTTTATTGCGATTATGTTTTATGTTGAAATTGAAAAATATATACAAGGTGTACAACTAAAAAGTTTACAGATTATTATTTTTAAAAAACTGAGCAAAATATTAAATTGTTGTTTTCTTTAGAAATAATAGTCCGTAACACTTTTAGCTTCATACCTTGTATTATATACGGTTTATGAAATTATAAGATATATTGTTTATAAGATTAAGTTGCGTAACACTACAAAAAGGCGTGATATCCGTACAAAATTACCTTTTTAAAAAAAAGGTAAAATGAGCGCCAAGTACACGCATAATAGTGTATATGTATTATGTTGTTACTCTGTTATGTTGTTACCTCGAAAAAAACAAAGTGGTAGTATTATACCTCCAAATAGCTTTATCCTGTACATACTGTTTATACAATGCGTAATATACTACAAAAAGGCGTGATATCCGCACAAAATTACCTTTTTTAAAAAAAGGTAAAAAAAGGCGCCAAGTACACGTATAGTAGTGTATATGTTGTTACCTAAAAAAAAAAAGAAAGTGGTAGTATTATACCTCGAAAAAACCTAAGTAACAAGTGGTAGATCTTTATATCTCGAAAAATCTCGAAAAAATCTAAGCAGTAGTATCTTTATTTCTGAAAAATTATAACCCAAGTGATACACGTCACAAAATTATGTTACCTTATCAAAAAGAAGAGTCGCGTTTCAAGTGATCTATTACAATTACAAAAAAGAAATGATATCTCTTTAAGTTAGAGCGCCAATTACAGAGAGAACATGTATATTGCCTCAAAAAATAATTGTTGCACTACATTGAAAAATCTTTACATTGTGTCAATTAGAAAAGAATGTATAATAACAATTTTATAAGATTAAAAAATTTTATTTAAATTTAACAAGGGAATACAAGATATTTAAATACAAAGTTATTTACATGTGTATTTTTTAATGGCCACAAAGAATTACAGAAGTAACAGTACAAAATAAAAATATTTTATTAAAATACATAAATTTTTCTTGTAAAAAAACTTGGCGCTGCTAGACCTCGAAATTTTAAATAAATAAATAAACTTATTCTATACTTAATTATAAGCCGCATTATCCGCCGTCCGCGTAGTCACGCACACCCATATCACTCACTCCCACATCCACGCTGATAATCATTTAATATTACTCCCATTGTATTCTTCTCTGAATTATTTTTATTTATTGTTGTTTTTATTTATTTAAAAGGTCTAGCAGCGCCAAGTTTTTTTACAAGAAAAATTTATGTATTTTAATAAAATATTTTTATTTTGTACTGTTACTTCTGTAATTCTTTGTGGCCATTAAAAAATACACATGTAAATAACTTTGTATTTAAATATCTTGTATTCCCTTGTTAAATTTAAATAAAATTTTTTAATCTTATAAAATTGTTATTATACATTCTTTTCTAATTGACACAATGTAAAGATTTTTCAATGTAGTGCAACAATTATTTTTTGAGGCAATATACATGTTCTCTCTGTAATTGGCGCTCTAACTTAAAGAGATATCATTTCTTTTTTGTAATTGTAATAGATCACTTGAAGCGCGACTCTTCTTTTTGATAAGGTAACATAATTTTGTGACGTGTATCACTTGGGTCATAATTTTTCAAAAATAAAGATATTACTGCTTAGATTTTTTCGAGATTTTTCGAGATATAAAGATCTAACACTTGTTACTTAGGTTTTTTCGAGGTATAATACTACCACTTTCTTTTTTTTTTTAGGTAACAACATATACACTACTATACGTGTACTTGGCGCCTTTTTTTACCTTTATATTATATAATATACAATAGTTGAACGAATATATTTGGATGTCATTGGTAACATTTACGTTCTCTCCTGCCCTCCCGCTAATGAGGTACCTAATGATATAATGAAACGCAAATATATGCACTTTATGGCACATGTTTGTGGTGGTTTACGGAGTTTCCAGACATCTAAAGACGCGGCAACTTCATCCTTATGCACGTTAGTTTGATTGCAGGAGACCGCGGAGTAAGGGGTTGAAACACTTGATTATTTGTAACTTTATGAGTACTTTATGAGCATCATCGTATACAAATGTCTGTCATGTCGTACCGCGAGAAAGAAATAACACGAGAGAGAAAAAAAGAAAAGTAACATCGGTCTTTCCAATATTATCGGATTGAATTATTCACCAATTTTTTAAACGTCACGAATTTTCCCGAACGCGTTCCAACGAAATTGCTCGTTAAACGCACAGCCTTTGATGATTTTGACGTTTTCAATTATCACTCTTTACACCCCTTTCCCTCCTACCCTCGTTCGATGCCAAATACGATCGTAGCTTGAAAATTAACGAGCTGTCATGAAAGAGTTCTTGAGTGAAGTTAGCATGTGTGCCAGAGAAAGATAGATAGATAGAGAGAGAGAGAGTTAGCGTCACGCACACAAGCCCAACTTTCTGCACGAGCGTGCATGATGGTAAGTGCGTGCGAGGGGTTTCGATGCCGCAGGTGTCCGACTGGTCGAATCGATTGAAACCAGGACGGACAGGTAAATTAAGATTCGGCCGACGAACACTTACGCGTCTCGCGCCGATAATCGCCCTTCATAGTCTGCAAACGCGTGAATCGACGTCGATTAAGCGTACTCTATCAGCGAACAAATGTCCTCTTACTTTTTGAAAGCGGAAGGCAAGGCGACCTCCCCACGCCGCATTTTTGCAAAATATTTTTTATCGCAGCTAAGGTACTTGTATAAAATGTTGGCACGGAACAGACAGCTAAATTATGCAATTTTTTTTAGCAAAATTAATTTATACGTATACCCTTATTAACATTGATACACAATTACTAAGTTATTTACTTTATTATAAATTAAAACAATTCCTCTTTTATTTCTTTTTATGAGATAGGTACTAGAAGAGAAATATATGCGCTAATAATGTCGGTTTTATAAATAATTAAATCCATATTTCTGCAATATACTCTTGTTGCAGAAAAATTGGCACAATAATGCTTTTTAGAACATTTTTTAAACGCAATTTGTGTTGTATGACGCGTTTTATTTCGATATTGCCAGCGAGAGTAATTTAATCTGAAAAAAAAGAGATATATATATGTATGTATACACTTTGGCATTTTAACGGATATTTGTGGTGTTCGTGGTTTATTCATTTGCTTCTCCATTTCCAGAACATTTGTTTACGTGAAAATATTCATTGGATTAAAAATTGATCTTCGTAAATTAAATGCTTTCGTATTAATTGCAATGGATAAAATAGTTTTTCGAAATTGCTTTCACACGCATGTTTTACATATAAATAAATTACACTTAATATGCGTACTTTTCCGCTAATTTCATAAAAAGATAGAAAGAAAAATATTTTATTTTCGAAGTTACGTCATATATTAATGTAATATTTTAAGTTACTTCCGTAACGTACAATACTCTTATAACTACACTAAAAAAAAAAGTGTTTATATTAAGTAAACATATTTATTTTAGTATTATTTCCTTGATTTAAAGAAATATTTTGTAACTTTATAAAAAATTTATTTTATACTTGCAAATATTTATTTAAATATTGGAAATATTTGTTTAACATTTTATTTTTTTGTTTTTAAGTATACAAATTTTTAATTTAAATATTATTTTCTCAAAAACAGCATTTTGTTTTTTAACATGAAAAGCATTGCCTTTTTTAATATATATATATATATATTAATAAAACAAGTTAAATAAATATTTTATTAAATTTACGAACTAAATTTCTTTATTTAAAAAAATTAGATACTTTGCTTTACTAAACATGCAATTATATTAAAATAAATAAATAAAAGCTTAATGGAAAGAATAAGTTATTTCAAATAAATTAATGACTTATCAGAATATATTTAATTATTTTTTTTCAAAATTATATATATATAAATCTGTAATAATAAAAAATATAAAAATATATTTTCTTCAATGAAAAAAATAAAAATATGATTTAATGAATGTTGACGGGTGATAAATCAGAGTTTGTTATATTCAGATTACTATATCGATTATGATTACGATTACACGTAGTCAAACGTGTATAATTTATTTCAAAAATGATATCGTTTTTCAAATTTAGTAAACATGGTTTTCATTTAAAAATGAATTTTTTGATTTTGAAAATATATATATATATTTTTTTGAAAGTTTTTTTGTTTGAAAATATATTTTGTTATTAAAGGTTTATAAAATGTATTGCTTATTTAATTCAACTAACAATTAACTTAAAACAAAAAATTACTTTTTTAATTTCAGTAATGATTTTTTTGTTCAAAATAGCAGTTTTTTGGTTTAAAAATATATTTTTTTATTACTACTGTAGAAAAAATCAAACCTTTTAATTCATTAAAAAAAAAATTTATTTATTTTAAACATTTGGATATTTATTTGAAAAACAAAATTTCTTTTATTTTGTAATGCGTTTTATAGTTTAAAATATTAGTTATTTAATTGAAGTATATACATTTTGTTTAATAAATAACATTTACTTACTTTTTAAAGAAATAATTTTTCTACATTAATAAATGTTTTTTTTCTTTCTAAAAATTCAAATGTTTCAAATTATGAAAATATTTTCTTGCAAATAGTCAAAACAATGGTTTTCTTGATTCAAATTTAATTTTCTTGAACTAGCAATTTTTTTTCAGTTATGCGATTGCAGAAGTATTTTGCGTATGGATTTATATAAATTATATTTTCTTTCAATATATGATAAATTTTCTTGTTTATCTTCCAAGTTTAATCTGAGTTGTACCGACAATATCATATGCATTATTAAATTGTTGATATCCTAACACGGAAAATGTACAAGAAGAGAACTTAATTAGATATATAAAAAGATCATTTAATTTGGGTTAACGTTTACTCTAATCATTAATTAACGTTAAATTAATCGGTCTACCTCGCGTGTTCCACGCTATATCGTAGTTGCTATATTTGCGAGAGAAATATACATCCGATCGATACTATACGAGATGGGTATACCGTGCTCATTTATAATGCATCAGATCTTCTCGAAACAAGAAAGCGCCCGCACCCATTGCCATCTGCCATACTTTCCGTCGTTACACCTGGTCCACCACCATAATTCCGTGCTAAAAACTTCTTACAGCTTGTCTGCCACTCCGGCTCTCGACTCCGCCGCGCGCTCGAACAGCGAACATTCCTGAGTACATGTTTTTCCGAGGACGAACTTCCGAGACAATCTGCCGTTATATCTGTATCCTGCATTATACTGAGAAAGTAGAAAGTCGCATGGGACCCTTCGGAGATACAGCTTTATTTCCCATCCCTCGAATGGAGTTTGAAAGTAAGGCGTCGGCATCTAGGCGCGCGGGCAATCCCCCGCCGTCGTTGCAGCCGACGAATCTTAATTAACTAATTAATTAATTAATTTCGCACGCAGTTATCAGATAGAGTGCCGGCTCGCTCCTGTAAACTACGCAGACACCAGATATATCGGTTTAGTTTCTCGGCACAACTCGAACTCATCTCCACCATTACCTCCACACCTAACGAGGATTCGCGTTGTTGTTGTTGCTGTAGGTCCTCCTCTTCCTCATCCTTTCGCAGGATTACGGAGGAAACTTGGGACCGCGCGAACAAAGCCATGTCATGACCACGTCATTGCTTTTATGTTAAAATAAAGTTCTTACTCTTCATTATGCTGAAGCTCCAAGCAGCTTCACGTCTCTCGTAGTGATCGATTAAGCGCACCAACAGATTACCTTAATTATTATCTGAATGCCTATAGTAAACGAAAATTGTATCAAATATTGAAATATGTTTCTGTACATTGTACATAAAAACTAATCAGATGAATAATGTGTGTGGGAGAGATATTTAGAATATATAGAGATATAAAAGAAAAATATATGATATATATATATATATTAATAATGATGTTACTTTATTGTTTCAGGTAAGTTATTCCGTCACGTTTGATAGCCATCATTTGTGGGAGCTGTGTACGTAAGTCTTGTTATTTCTAATAAATTAATGAGTAGTACAATATAAAAATATTCAGTGCGCAATAATAAATATTGCTGTTATATGCTCCGATTTTTGCAAAAACCGCTTATTGGAAATTGACATATTTCTACGGAAACAATACAATTAATATATACATTTATTTGTCAAAATATTTTTAAATTAACTTTACGTTTGGTAATATTTTTGCACGCATAAATAATTACTTCTGTTACGACAATTAAATATTATCCGTAATTTTACTCTTATATATATTTCTTTGCTGAAATATCATTCTGATGAAGTTCTCGCATGTGATATTTTTTCGGAAAGACTTTTACGTATCTCAGCTTTGAGATATGTGAACTGGATGCATCATTTAGAGTTCAGTTGTAAATTTTGTACACACGATAATGAACTTTTACTAGACGTACGTTGTCTGCTCGGTAACGCGTTTTTCTTGCGACCTCGGAGCTGTTTTACGACCTTTATTTCGTACCGCGTTATACTTGCAACCGTGTTGAAAAACGGATTTCATCGTTGGTCGTCGCGGTGTTTATACACAGCCGGCTTTGCGGCGCGTTACGACTGCACAGGTTTACCTCGAGCCTATAATCCGCGACAGGTTAACGGCGTTACTATACCCTATCCGGTATGAACCGAAACACGCTTTAACCATCCATTAAATCGTCGCGTCCTTAACTCCCCAAATGACCAATTTTATGTGTGTTCGGATCCTTCATTTCTCAATATACCATTGCAGATGTTCCTTTTATGGTTCCATATGGCACAGATTTCGTAAATATTATTGCATTATATAATAATTATTATTATCACATATTACATATTAAAATAGTTTTTCTAGAATATATGATAGTAATACTTCTTTAAATAGAATATGTAATTAGATTGAATACGATATACATATACATTCAAAATTATGAATGATGGGCGAAGTAACTTTACAATCTATTTTATTCTCTCAGACATAAGAATATAACAATTAAATTGATTCATATTATTAATTTTATTTTAACACAGTTGAAAGGTATCATAATTTCATCATCAACAGATCGGCTAAATTTTTTCATACGGCAAAGATATTTTCATAACTTGTAATGCGTTAACTTATAATATAAAATAATAAAAAATGTCAACATTTTACAATCTTGTTCCAAAAATAATTCCATTGATTTGTAAGATAGCACGAAAAGTAATCGCGTCTTTGCAAAATTGGCCGTCCGACTGACCGATTAAATTCCGATAAAACTTTCAATTTCGAGCTGTTGGTTTGTATGCACGTTCGAATACGTTTAGGCCTCTGCATTTCTGTCTCTTGAATGCGTACGTATGCCAAGTGAGAGTTTTATTAAATTCCGATGGCGCGCCATGGAATGAGAGAAAATGCTTTGTACCAGCCGCGACCCGATGTCTGCTCTGCGGATGTCATAAAATAAAAAATGCTGCGTAAATGTCTTTGAAAGTATTGTACAAAGGAATCGATATGTGCCTTGAACGAAGGTCGACTGGCAACAAAAAACTTACGCTCTATGATAAAAGAAAATCTGAAAGAACACGAAAAGAAAATGAGAGTGAAAAATGGTGATAGCATTCTCGATATGTAGGAGCCGGTAGGAGCGTAAAATTAATATTGATATTTGAATTATAAGAAAAAACGTGTATACCTAGTAATTATTAACGAATTAGAACGATTAAGGGAGAAAATTGGCAGCGACAAAAGCGCTTTTCGTGCGACGATTTGTCTTCTCGGCGCTGAAACTCTCTTCATGGGTATTCAGAACGGAATAAAGCTGACGCGATATCTTTTCCTTCCGCGGAAATAAGCATGAAGTCAGCCGGCGAAGGAAACGACCGTCCAGTAGTACTAACATTTTTCCCGGAGCATATCCACGCTTCGGGAGGAAAAGCTCTGTCGGAAGCGCGGACTAGAAATACCGTAATCAAGAACGAACTCGGTCTCGGGCCGGGCGCATCAGCTATTTCCTCGGCGAAGAAGTAACGGTGCCACTTAGCCGGCTGGCTTTAATGTTTACGCGTCGGAACTTCGGGCGGGTCTCAACTTTAAAATGCCGTCTTCGTTAATGCTTCAACTAAAACGTTCATAACTTCTCGTCCGCATCGCATACCGAATCGCGGACCGTTCTCTTTTCATCGCGATAAAGCCCGCCGAAAAATATTCGCCCGTCTTGAAGACGCGTTTTAAATTTTGATTACGCCGGCGTGTCACGAGGGAGAAACTTTTGAGAAAAGTTCTTAAACATAGCCGTGTTATTTCCGGCCTTTCCATTAGGCACGATTCGCAAGCAAGAATTGAGGAAAATTGTAGCTGTCGATAGTAGCAATATATCGGGACGGATAAGTATATATCAATGAGAAACAATTTGAAAACGACGATCTACCTTAGTGAGTCTTTTTAAAAAATAAGTTGATGTAACATATATGCAAAGACATAAAATTGAATATTTTATTATAAAATTATAATACACACAAAAACACAAAAATATTGGATATTTAGTTATATGTCGTTAAATGTTAATATTTTATTATTTTTTTGTATGCATACAACTATAAGTACTAATTTGTTTGATCCATTAAGAGATCATTATTTTCTTTGATACTAAATAATTCTGCAACTTATTCATTAGAGGCAAAGTTACCCTTGTTGATATAATCTAATTCCCTTCGATACATTTCCATCCTGTCGGATGACTTAGATTTAGAGTACTTAGAGTACACACGAAATAAACGCCTATTCCGCTCTCTAATCCACCAAGTGTACGCGAACGATTTATCATTCATGTCGTTTGGGGAACCTCGGCGCACCGATGGAACCGCTATCGAAACCTAGCTTAATCGCCTCGTGAGCGTATATCTAACGTTCGTAGATGCGTTAATTTGATACGAAACTGCAAGAGCTTATCAGAAGCGTCTGAGTCGCGCGGTTAGTCGGTTTGCGGGCTACTAGCATATCAGCGGCGGCAACGAAAAGGAGAAGCAAACAGCTGGAAGCAAAGGATAAACCTTTCGAAGGAATCTAATAGAGTTACCGTATAGAGTGCGCGCGTCCCCGCGGATTACGTGGAAATACATCAGGAATGACTACACAATAGAGGTATAGGCGTTACACTGCACTCCGCACTGCGCACACATGCACGTGATAGCGAACGGGGGGAAAGGACGCGTCGTCGAAAATACGCCGCACGGGGTATAGCGCTCGTCGGCGAAGGTTTTATCGGCGGATTAGCATTGCTTTACATAGTCTCGAACGGGTTTGCATAGGTTGTGGAGGGTGTGGAAGAACGGGTGCGAACCAACGAGGCCACACAAACCGATTTTCTACCGGAGCTGGGTCTTGTAATCTCACACCGACAGGTCGGAAGAAAGGATAACGCGAAAGTACGCCGAGAAGTAAAAGGCGATATGAGCTGTTTATTCTGAGGATATCGTGACTATGTATTAGAATTAATAGTAAATTCAGAGGGCCGCGTCGAAGGATTTGAACTTTTCACACATTTTTGGCATCAATATATAATAAGATATAATCAAAAGCATATACATGTAAAAAATATAATGTAATTTTTGGAATGTATACGTCACACAATAGGATTCTTAAATAGGATTCTCTTGATATACATTTTATTAGAAGTACGAAATATTACAAAAAAATTTTTAAAGAATTTAAACAAATTCTTAAATATATCTGCTTTTCCTAATAATTTGAAGGAAAAGATCTTTCATTGGCAAGCATTATAATTGACATTTTTAATATAAAAAATTTTTCAAATCTGATTTACCACATTTTCCAAGCAAATAGCTCATATACAACTGAAACGATTCTTCCTTGCTATATGAGAGACATGCTGTCTTCGGGGTATCTCGTTGAAGTACAACAACCCCGGTGCAATTTGTCTCTTTCGCGTAAACATAACGATGATTCATTTTGTCGCTGATGTGACATTTACGGAAAAATCTTACAATCTCGCAACATGACATGCGTGCCGCAGAAAGGATTACGTTCAGAATTTGTACGGAACTTCAAGCCAACTGAACTGATATATCTTTTAATATGAATAGATAGCGTTTCTTTGGCTGTTTTCTTATTGTTATTATTAGATTAAGGGATATCAATTTAAGGATAATTAGGATTTATAATTTCTGTTGGAACATTAATTAGCAACTATTTTCAAGTGTATAATAACCAGGCATTTTAGTCTTATTTTTATAAATATTTTTCTTTACCACGCATTAGTCGGCTCGAAAAAATAACGTCGATTTACTTAAGCCACTTGTCCCCCGTCTTAAGATGTATTTTCTTCCGGTTACGGTAGAGTTGACGTTTTCCTGAGATACGATTTCCTCAAATATTCGCAGGGTACAAAGCCGCTCTCTTGTGCTTGGCGCACTACTGGCGGAGCAATATATATCAGGCATAATGGATATTAATTAGAGTGTATTTTAATAGAGGAACAATTAAGAAAGTGGGTCGCACGACTAGCGTAAGAAGGGGCAAGGCGAGAGTGGCAGCGACCGCGATTTACGTCGTGGAGGGAAGAGAGATCGCGCACGCAAGAGTTTTACACTGTAGGTCCCATTATCTGTCTTCAGCGGCATAATAGAAGTCCCTCTAATTAGAATGTGCCACGCGATGCTTTTGTCCTCGGGGGGAAAAAAAGACGGAAGGACGAGAGGAAAAGACGCAACCGGAAGGAACGAGAGAAGGAGGACGAGCTCATCTCGTCGCTCGAACAGCCGATTTATCTCTGTTCCATCTTTCCCTTGGCTTCCCTTTTTTTCTCAAATCATAAAGTTTCCTCGACTTTGCCGCGGTAATTCTTCTTCGGCGAGTGCCTGAAAAACCGCTCGCTCTCCACCATTGTTCAACCCCGCGCGACGAACTATTTTGACATTTGTATAAGTTTTTGGCTTGCAATGTACACTGTTCCCACCCTCTATAATAAGATACACGGATGTAATATAACTCTCTTCTATAAGAAGGAGAGTCTTCTATAAGAGGACATAAATCTGAAAGTTCCCGCGGTCCAGAAGCCACTTTCGTTCCACCCTACTAATTATGACGTGAGATTTATACCGTAGCCATTAAGACTTATCCGCACAAATAAGTATGACTTTACGCCGCGCCGGGAATAAATTACACGATTTATCTCGTTCGGCTTATTACGCGCGAAACAAGTTACGATGACCGCAAAATATCGTGCTACAAAAAACAAATTTTACATCCGACCCACGAGATTTTATTTATACATGAGCTTCTTCCAAATTCGCAGTTTACACGGTATATGAAATATTTGGCATTAAGAAGCAAATTATTCTCTTACAGAAAAGGATTATAATTTTTCTACAGTTTTGTCTCAGGTCTTTTAGTTGCAATAACTCTTCTCAACTATTTTTGAATTAATATATTGATAAAGGAAATATGTTATTTTCTTTTGCTAAATATGACTAAGAAACAAAATATATTTATTTAACAATTTTGAAAAATGTGTGTGTATACACTACGTCTAGTACAATTTCGTATCAATAATAAAAATTGGTAATTATTTACATTAACGGACACAATGCTGATCAGCTCGATTTGCCGTCGCTCATTATTGTTTATATCCGTTAATGCAAATAATTACCTAAAAATTATTCAAGAAGCGTTATACCATTTTTGCGAGGTATGCTCATGTATCATTAATGATACGTTTCAAACCTGCATTCTACAAATTAAATATATTTATTTACTTTAAATTTTTATTCCTTATTACGTTGTTTATTTCATTGATAAATATATTAATTTAAATTATGCAACTTTGCGAGAAATCACTAATGATTCCCAATCATTGCAAAAACGATCGCAACAATATATTTCCAAAGTGCTTCGGAAAATGGCGTGATACCGCCATATTTTGCGAGCCCAATCGATACCATATTACTGGCCTTTAGCAGCGCGGCTGCCGTCTTCAAGTTAAACATCTCCGTCGGGCGGGAAGTTTCCGCGCTTTGGCAGATAAAATCCTTTAAGAGATGTAGAAAAAGGTCGACGCAAACGAAGAGAGCGAGGCTATGAGAGGATTTCACTTGAAGAAGAGAGTAGCGAGCGAGCGAAAACATTTGAATAGAAGCGTCCTGGATACTCGTTCCCTCGTACTTCCCGGTATCAACGAAGAGAGTGGCCGGATCCCCAGCCGTCTAGTGGTGGGAAAAAGAGGGGGAATTAAAGAGAACGGGGGAAAGGGAGGAGAGATATTGAAACTTTAATTGCGTGTACTTCGGACCCCTACCTGGATCGATCCCATCGTATCGGCAATCGGACGTTTACGATCGCGATCCAAACCGGCCGAGGGGAGTCTTTAATCGATAAGATCTGACACCAAAGAAACGCGCGGAGATAGCTGAAAGAGACTGTAGGCAACCCGAAGCGTTCGATCGAATTCAATGAAGAGCGAAAAGAGACGGACGGAGCGCGCAGGGGCGGGGGGAATCGCGGTGGTGTCCGGACGGGTTTGGAGCGGAATAGAAAGAACGGGAGTCAGAATTATGCAGATACCGGATATCCGATATAAGTAGTCGGGTATTCTTTTCCGGGCCGGTCCTTTGGCCAATAGACATCTGGGATTTCCTGAATTGAATGTAAATTACCTTTTGCTCCGTTCGCGAAACGGATCTATCGTTAAGCTCCTGCAAATAAGGGGGCACCCGCCGTCCTCTATCGCTTCCTCAGTTCCTCCTATCCTGCTCCCCGTAGTCTTCCCTTTCATTTTTTTTTTTACTTCGCAGCAGTAAGAACGCGAATTGCTCGTCGGCGAAGTAAGGAAGGCAGCGGCCGCGTCGACAAAGAGAAAGAGATGGCGGGAAAGACCTACTTGGCGAGAGCAGAAAAACGGAGGAAAAATCCCAGACCTCTGCGCCAGCAGTTTCCTTCGTCACGTCGAACGTGCCGACGACCTGCCGGCGCGGCGCGGCGGGTAGATGAGCGGCGGGTGGCGTACATTAATTTTCCTACGTTGCGGCAGCAGTGGAATCGAATTTGTGCGGCATTGTCCGGTAATCGGATTTACTTAATGCACGAAACGACGCGTGATTAAACGGCCGCGCGTGATACCCGCGGAGCTGCGGCGTAATGACCTGATCGTGCCTAATTGCAAGCGCAACAAGATGCGAAAATATTTTGGTACACTTGTGCGCTGTGCGGGGATGCGAAGTATAATAAATGAAAGTTTCCATAGTTAGGAAGATAAAATGATATGGAATGCGCTTTAAGCAAAGCTGGTTTATTCCGATTTCTTTTAAGCTCTTTTGTTCATATTATATTATAATCTCATCCTTACTGCATTTTAGATAAAATTCAAGAATTTTTTATTTAATTAGTAACAGAGATGTGACTAATTTAAAAAAATGTTAAGAGTTATTAAAAATGGCATTTAATTAAATTTTTATTTTACAGAAGTCGGTTCCGGAATCAATCTTCAAATTCTTCCATACAATTTTTGTGCTTCGTTTTATCGACGAATCAAAAATCCGAGAAACATTCTAGCGCGTTACATTTGTTTGCGTCGTGGCCGATCGTCCACGAGTAACGTACGCAAATCGATCGATCATCGTTGCCGAGAAGAGCAGTCTCGCGCACGCCGCGCGTTTATGCAACGAGCAAATTAATTGGTCTACACCCCCCGCCGACCGCTATCACTCGCATTTACATAAGCGCGCGCGCTCGAGTTAGCGCGCGCTCGCGTTTTCTGCGTCAATTTCGTTATTACTTGAGTGCCCGGCACCCGACACGGTTCGGCCAACCTCCGCAATTTCACACCAACCTTCGGGCCGAGCCGAGCCGAGTCGAGCCGCCCTATCGAAAAGACCGGACCGCTTCAGACGAGGCGTTAGTAATGTGTGCGAGCGCGATGAAATGCAAACAGGCGCAATATTATTCATTGTTCGCCCCGGCTTTACACGTACCGGGCTTTGCCGGTGCACGGCAGGCTCGGAATGACGCCAGGGACGGATTCTATTTGCTTTACGACTGAAAAACGTCCACGTCGTAATTAATCAAATGCATTTGCTCGGCGCGTATCTGGTTCTTTTTTCACATTTATACCCCGCGCGAAATATCCGCGTTCTACTGCCCGCTTGTGCAAACATCAAGTCCTGGATCACTCGCACTCGCTTTCAGTCGACGATGCTACGTATTTGCAACATTTACGAAAGGGTATATTGTGTACAGTTTTACAATGTTCCTCGCCAGGTATATTGACATTTGCCTTCGCGTGTCATACGCATAACGAAACATCGCGCACGTGTTCCAAGAAGTATTGAAATATCAATTCTTTATGGTATTGTAATTTTAATATATTTCTAAATATCATATTATTTTCCCTCTCTTTTATATATATATATATATATATATATATATATATAGACTTTCTAAAATTTTTATCATGACAAAATGAAAATTTGCGATACAATTGTGTAAACTGCATTGAATAAATATTGATCAAATGATTAAAGCAAAGTAATAATTTAGATCATAGAACATACGTAACATATAAATTATTATTATCGGACATTCAACCAAATTTCGCGTTAATAATAAATAGTGTTAATAATAGTAAACATAGACAAACAACATAATAATAAAAAAATGCATGAAATGAAACACGTAAAAGTGTGCAAAATATCGAATTCAGAAGTTTCGCTATCCCGCTTGAGGCCCTGTTAAATTATTTGCTAACTCTGTCATAATTACGAAACAACTCACCGCAGTTCTATAATAAGCTTAAATTTGCGTGTTACCGCGTTCGAAATGACGAACCACGTCTGGTTTTACTATTCTATCGATCGGCGAAATTTATCGAAATGTGTCTCGTTCCTTCACATTGATTTTCGTTCGCAATGATGCAGCACGATAGCGAAATGTCGATAGTCCTAGATGCTTCCTAGAAGCCCTTAAATATTAAAACAACGATCGAATGCCATCGATACTCAAGGACCCATTGCATTATTCCAAAGGCAACAATTGAATCGTGCTGTAATTACGTAAACGTCCACCATAGTCGAATGTGAAGTCCATGTTCGCGTGTCACCGCGTCCGAAATGATTACTATTCTATGCAATGATTTCATTCATTATACAATAAATCATTGCCTATGTTCTGGGGGAATGCGCGTTGCATACGACAACGCATAAGCACAATAAATAATTAGCTAGCGAATTTGCTGAAAATTCACGGTCTATCTAACTTTGTTGCGGTTTCCGGCGCATGCGAACGGCGAGTAGAAACACAACATCAATCAAAAAGACGCGACCGAGTTATTCACATTCTTCATGTATCTTTTTCAATGCATAAAATTTTTAATTCACTTTTAAACAAGTGTACTAATACACACGTCACATCACGCACCTGTGCAAATTGTAGGATCATTGTAAATCATATTCACGAGAAGTATAGTTTCCTGGTTTTTACATTTTATGATATTACATATCCTATTTTCTTTCTTTATAAAAATTATTTATTTTTTAAGAAGAATAAATGTTTCGTTTATTATTCCTTGAATACCTTTATCTTTAACTTTTTTGACAAAAAATAACAATACAGAAAAATAATGAATTGATAAACGATTCAATCATCGCAGTTTAAAATAAAAAATTACATGATATTATAATACTTTGAAAAAAAAATTGTTTTACTTTGATAATTATTTCACTAACAATTCTTTTTTTCTCTCTGGATTATAACTTCCATTGCAATATACGGAAAGAAAATTCTATTCGCTAGTAGCACTAAACGGAGTTGGCACAACCCAATGTTAATGGATCGCGTTTTTCTTTTTCTAATAAAAGCGTATCGCGTCTGCGAAACTTTTTCTCGAGCCAATTTTACGTTCGCCCTTTGGCGACGTAGGTTCCTTTGTAACAAGTTGACTCGCGACAAGCGCGACGGTGGACAGGAAAATAGTCGACCGAGCGAAAAAAACGCGAGAGCGAGAAAAGTGGTGAAGGAAGTGAGATGCTCGCTACCCAAAGCTACAATTCTAAATTAGCTTGGCTAGGGCAGCTTGTGTACAGCCGAGGAATTCTCGATAAACTTGCGTTTAAAAAGCGAATTTTCATCACTGCATGCAGCATCCAGTCATACTGAAACCGGTACGTGCGTGACTTATTATACGTATTCTTTTTAATTTTTGAATTGTTCCTCATCAATAGTTTTTTCTCATTACCATCAATGAGAATTTTGCCGATCAAAAGTAGAAATGTATAATGTTAAATACTTAAATACGATCAATACATTTTAATGTTCTCTTCCGTGGTATTGTATTTTATTAAATATAATAGAACTGTAATATTATTATATTATGGAATCAGTTACTTAAAACATTAAATGGAATTGTTAGATTATCAAAATTCAATAAAACGTAAAACCTTTCTAAAAATTCTAAAGTATTTTGATATATTGTTTGATAAATATTATTTAAGGAGTAATTAAAACACCCAAATATATATCTCACTGATATAATATTTAAATAAGAGATAAAATTGCCCCCAATTATCAATAATTTGTTTAACTTTGGATATTAATATTGACTGATTTGATTGTTCCTATAAATAGCTGGTTTAATTACAAAAGCATATAATTTTAATGAGGAGGGATTCTTTTATGTCACGTTATGTCGTTTTATTTACAAGTAATCTAATTAAAGAAACTGCTACAGTCCGCCCGGTGGAAAACCGAGTTTGAGGCGGGCATACGTCCACTCCAAACATATGACGTCTCATTTTATGTAATGAAAACGCCCTATCCTTGTTCCGCTTTCAAGCACTGTCGCGGCAACTTTCCCGAAGAAGAAGTTAAGAAGTCAAGTGCGCCACGTAATACCTAAAAACTGAAGCGATGCAAGGAGGATGTCGTACTACGTACGTCGAGACCCAGTTCGCCCATGAAACGGAGAGCTGTACGTCAGTTAAAGAAAAAAAATGAAAAGAAGACTGCGTACTTTGGTCGCCTGTGCTTCTGCCCTCTTGCTCTTTAAACCCTCGAAGTTTATTTTCGCACCGTTGCATGTTGAAGTACCGAATTGCGGAAATTACTCGTAGCAAGATGAGGAGGCACAAGTTACGCGAGGTGGATGGTGTCAATATGTTTTGGCTATTCACGCGAGAATATTAATTATACCTTCTAAATATCCCTTAGCAATTTATTATATATTATATTAATTAATCTCTTTCCGTGTATCTTTCTTGCAGAACGATTTCTTTTTATGTAAATTAACTCCCATTGTCGATTGAATAATCTACATTATTTCAAATATCTTAAAATACGTCTTGTGTAATGTATACGCCGTGGAAAAATTTACATGCACCTTTTATGCAGATTATAGTACATTGTTGCCCCCTTTGCCTTTTTCATAGCTCGTGAATTAAAAATTCCTTCGTTCTTTTCTTCTTTACTTTATTTGAATTCTCGCATTTTTCCCTGCTTCTTTTAGATACGGTACGTAAGTAAACGCGCTCCTTTCTAGCATAATTTGAAGTCAATACGTAATTTTTTACGATTGAATTTTCTATCTTCGATTTTAGAACGTCATAAAATATTATACCCGAGAATGGCAACAACAAAACTGTCAAAGATACAAAAACTTGTAATTTCAATGTTGGTCAACATCGTGATAAATATCTTTCGGTCTGAGATCAAAAGTACTTCTTGACAGAGATGGAATAAGGTATTGAAGAGAAATATATGCCTATGGCGTCAAAGCCGAAACTATATTCGGAATGAAATATGACGCAGACGGTCGACAGTGCCGGTGGAGAGAGATTATGTGTCCGTAGAAAAACTGACTCTCCTCCACCGGTAAATAAGATCCTCCGCGTTCTGCCACTTGCTCTTCAGTCCTTGAATCCAATCCCCGGACCCTCCTTTCGCGCTTCCATCTCCTCCAAGGAACGAGCCGGAGAGACGTTGCTTACTTCGCGAAGGTGGAAAGCACTTTTTTTGTGCCTCTTAAGCTCGGGCTACACTTTTCTCGCCTCGGTGCTCCGAACGGAATATCAGTTTACGCGCGAAACCTTCTCAACGCTTCTTCTTCTTCTCCTTGCAGCTTCCAGCTTTGTAGTAGAATATGGCCGCCCACTCGTGCCGATCTTTTAAAGATTCTTCCACCATGTTCGTGCAACGCGAGGGCATATCCGATATCGTTGCCAATAAAAACTGCGAGTGTTTCAGTTTCACTTTTGCGCGCTCTTCGCTAAATTATGCGTAAGAGGGGAGGCACCTACGCGCGATAGTTCGACGCAATAAAAGTATCGATGTTTTGCTCTCAATATTAATTATTTCTAAGTTCTTTGTTAAAGTAACGACAAATATTGTCATTCTTAGATTTGAATTATTCATTTTAATATTCTGTCAATTATTTCGATCAAAGTCATGCGGCACATGCTCATGCAATAATGTTCCTAATGTTATATATTATAAAGAAAATTTGTGAACTTTATTAATTGATAAATTGCGTACTACGAAAGAAATTTTTATATCAATCTGACGAAATACAAAAAATGTACTTTTTACGGCCATTCTAAATTTGTACTGCAATCTGTACTTTAATACTGTAAATTTTATTATAATTTTATACTATTTTTATTGTTTTTTCAATTTAATTTTTATATCTGCGTGTAAAATTCTTAATAAAAAGAAGATATTTCTTAAATTTCACAAGTATGCATAATAAAACATACATAAATCGCATGAATATTATAAATGCACTAATTAATTAAAAGATATTTACGAAGATTTAAAATCTTACACGTACTGTAGCATTGAGTATGAATTTATAATTTATAATTTATGAAAATCTTTGTATAAAAATGTAATGCTCTTCAACAATTACCAATTTTTTTCTGTCTTGAATACGAATTTTATTTAAAGTTAATTGTCTAGTCTTCAAAATTTATACAATGATATTATATAAGAAAATTATATTATATATAGCAAAGTACGTAAAAGTAATATAATATATAGTAAGATAGTAAGATTATAAAAATAGATAATTAAAAATTAAATTTATACAAGTCCTCGGATATGAAATCCTAACGTTTCCAAATCGTATGTTTAATTTTTCCGCGATACTTTACTTATCGACACAACAGAAGCAAATATTTTTTTTTGGACATCCTATGTAATATTGGAGAGTTATTTACGACAACGATGAATTTCTTCCCAAGAACGCTCGGGACATTTCCGTTTATGTTTACGTACACGATCTACCTGGCAATAGATAACAATATCGCGCCACGACCTTAGTTTGCGGACATATCCAAACCAGCCCGCAGTTGAACTCGTGCTGCGGGCCGGTACTTACGCAGACTTTTCAAGCAACTTGTGCCTCAGTCATCGTCACGTCTGTCCTTTGTACATCGTCATCGATTTCTCAAGCATCGTTCGATAGTCTCAAGTTCCATTTCCGAAGTTTGGCTAACTCCGAGTGTTGGTGTGTGCTGGACGATTTAGACCGTACCACTATAGAGTATTCTCTTTGGTAAGTAGGCGAAAAAGCGAACTTTCATATTCGAGAACGTTCGAGTGATTAAAATTTTCTTAAAGCGACTTCTTTGCACGTTTAGTATTAATTCTTAATACCTTGTATTATATACTGAAAAAAAATGTTCTGCATTTTAGTAAATTAATTTGCATGCAACTGTGACTCCATTTATTAAAATAAAGAAAATTTTCCTTTTTATTAGTATATTTTTTTCTCAGTAAATACACACATGTACACTAATAAAAAGGAAAATTTTCTTAATTCTAGTAAATAAAGTCATAGTTGTAATGCAACCTAATATTTACTCAAATGCAGAACATTTTTTCTCAGTGTGTATTATGTAATTATGTATTAGAGATAAAATATTATTTCCAAAATTGCGTCTTTTTGAAACATAATATATTGCATCTAATATCTAAAAGTAACATTACGCTCAGTCTATAATGCGTATATAATTAAATTATTATAAAAATTATATTATGAAAAATATTTCTTGTTACGTATATAGTTATATATTGTTACAAACTGAATTCTTTTTAATTGAAATATTTTTTCCTAAAAAGTTATCAGCGCAATTACGTGCAAAATGAATTAACTTTAAACAATTTTAATTTTTAATTTTAATTTTAAATCTCTTAAAATATTATTATGATTACATTAAATCTATGTTTCATATTAATCTTTCAACGGGCTCTTCTTATCTCTTATATTATTTTAATCGATTTTATTTAACATTTTATGCCGTTAATTAAGGGAGAAAGAAATTTGTGCAATATGATTGAGCCGTTTGAAGCCGATTGAACCTATATTATAATATTCGAATAACGAAGTTCTCTGTTAATAGTATTAATACAGCGTATTGTTTTAATTATTGATTGTGCAAGGGTCCTTTGCGTCGGACCGTGATCTCCGTCGATATCGCGTCGAGTGCGTTCATTCAAGTTAATTAAACGTAACAGAACACTCTTCGTCTCCGATGAGGTTCACCAGTTAATAAAATTTGAATTTCAAATTCCGTCGTCGCGAGTTGCCGGCGAAACGAGCAGCGTCGAACGGCAGCGGTTATCGGTGCCGCTCACATAAAATGTTTGGAGATTTTTTTTTTGTTATATCGATTGCAGCACACATTGTCTAATTCGGAGAAGGAACGATCAATGTTCGAGCCTTGTTATCAAACGTCGAGCGCAACATTGAATGCAACAGACTCGGAAATTATGTTCGATTATAAGTTGTTTGCTAGTGGAGCAATGCAGTTGGATCAGAACAACAACAATAGCAACGTGCAGCATCCAGATTGGTAAGAGAGATCACTTATATTTTCAAATATACGGCAAGATAATGACAGAAATATATGTATAATGGATGTATCGATAAGAAGATGCTATGCGCTTCGATCTTTATTTGATTCAACTAATTTTATCAAATTTTAATTAACATTGGCTGCAATCTTGTAAAGAGATTATTGCTTTATATATGTATATATTTGCACATCAAATTGTTATTGAATTCTACAATTTTAATTGAAAAAAATCGAAGCAGTATCGTGAAACATATAGATCGATAAATACAAAACATTATTTTGCGTCCCTCACGTATTGATTTTTATTTTATGATTGGTTTTTTTTTTAATTTCAATTCAAACTACGTTTCTCCTAACGAAAATGATTTAGTACAATAGCTTGTATAATTTTCATTACTCTTGCCATTGTTTAATTAAAATGTAGCCTTAGTTGAATTTAATAATAATTGAAACAAACAATTGTTCCAAAACAATCAGCTTCGCGTAGGAGACAGAGAGATATAGAGTTGTTTATTTTTTTCTAGAAAAAACGATACATTGACAAAAAATGGTGCTGATAGAACTGTCTTATTTATAACGTTTAAAAATTGTCTTGTGTGCATGATAGGTCTTTTGAATCATTCTTATAAAATTATTACTTCTTGAAAATTAATCTTTAACTACTGCTTAAATAAATACATGAATAATGAGAAACAATGATTAATTTAAAATACAAGTAATTAAAAATTAATGTAATGCTTTTAATTAATGTATTTCAAAATTTCTTCGATAAAAGATATATTTTTTCTTTTATAAAGTATATTTTATCAGAAAGTAACTATGGGATAAAAGACTTAATGCAAAACTGCATCAATAAACGTGATAATTAATAATTAATAACGAAGACAGTCTCGCTTAAGTTTCTTGCTCTTACTCAGTTCGTTTGAGAGAATCGATTATAAAGGCAACTTTCGGGCTCAGCTTTTTTTCCTTGCGCTCAGCTCTTTTTAATTGGTTGCCCGCCTAGCATCGTGGCCCTTTAGCCAATTAGTACATTACAAAAAATGCTATGGTATCTTTCCGTCGAAATTTTTTCAATGTAAATTTTTAATCGACTTGGTTTTCACATTTGCATTTATATTGTGGGTATTTGCGTAATATTTGAACAAAAATGTTTCCTGTGTTTATGTATATATATTTGCTATCATTTCTCTTTTATATATTTGTTATTAATTAAATAAAAATACAATAAAAACAAACACTTTTGTGTTTTAGATTAAAAGCGTTTTCCATTTTTTACTTTGTTTCATTTTGATTAAAAATCTTTGACTTTTATTTTACATCCAATGTAAACGAAACACCTTATCGAAAACAATGCGAATAAAACTGACAACAGTTTAATTAATTATTTTATATAAATTTAATAGATTTTTTAAATTAATTATTTAATTAATGTTTTAAATACAGCATTTTTTATTCGTGACATATAATTTAAACATATTATAAGGATATTTGCTAAAAGCGGGATTGTTTTTGAAATATGTTTATTTAATTCTTAATGTGCTTCAGATTTTATAGATATTGTATATATATTCTCCTATATCCGTTTTCATATGGCGATCTGTATCATTATTAAACTGTCAATACTATGACAGATATTTTGGTGATATAGAATAGATCTTCCTTTGAAGAAATATGCGAGTAAGAAATATGCGTGTAACGTCGGTTGTCGTTAAGTGTTCCGTCCTTTTTTTGTGAACACTTCTGGTGAAGGAGAAGTCGTGAGCAAGAGTCGTTAAGAAGTTTCGCACCATCAAGTTTTGGTCGATTTTTGTTGTCTCTCTCTGTTCCGTCATTCTGTTCTGTCTCTTTTCTTCTCTAAAGCTCGCTTACATTAACGAATTTGCGACAGTAGCAGACATTAACTTGCAAGGCTGCAGGCATACCTATCAGTTTGATTATTTTCCAGTCAAAACTACGAAATATGTTGTTCAAAAGACAATAAAAGAGAGTAGAAATTGGACAGAGTAAAATATATAGAGATAAAAGAGAGTAGAAATGAGACAGATAAAATATAGAGAGCACCAAAATAGAAATGTGACAAAGAATTTTTTTTTGTAAATTATTATAATAACCGTGACCGTAAAGTTTTTTTTTGGATGTAACAACTATCTAAATTGAGAAAGTGTTGATCACACACATATGCACATTTTGATTTTTTTTTCATTACATTTATTAGATATAAATATCTTATTAATTCAAATTCCAACTATGATAATGACTATTAAAGATTGCTTTCAAATTGTTACTCTTTGCTTACATTATCTGTTACAATTTTTTAATATTCTTTAATTTTCGTTATTTCTTTAAAGATTTAACTAAAATTTGCTAAACAAAGATTACTCGAAAATTTACCGGAGTCTCGTAACTGAAAGAAATTGCGTTGTATGGCCTACGATATGTCTTGTATAGCCGTTGATTATCAGTGTTGAGTATCTATATAATTCAGGACTCTAATATTTGATAATTATCTGCTATCCGGATATGCCATTATACACATATTAGTGTCGCAAAATTTTATTTCCCATTAGTTAGACTGGAGCGCTGACAATGCTCCTACTTCAGACATAAGCGTTCGCGCATTTAATCGGTTAATTATCAAGAACGCGTGGTTCTCCCCTCTCCCCCTCCCCTCTTTCTCTCTTATGCCACGTTAACGAAGTTGTCGTCACAGCGATGAACACCAGGGCAGACCCACAATATCAGTTTGGTTATCTCCTGTTTAACGCCATTGTGTCGCGGCGGGTAAAGGGTGCAGATAACGAATCAGCGCCTATATGCCGGTGAGAACGTGAGGGTAGTGAAGTCGGGGTGGAGGATCGTTCCGGGGACAGTGGGATCGGAATAGAGAGGGGAAAAACGGGACAATAGTGCTTGGGGCACTGTGAAGATCCAGTAATTGAATTACACTCCGATAACCGCTTATCGCGAGCGTTCTCCCCCCCCCTCCCGCAAGTTTGCTGGGGCAAAATAACTTTCGCTTATTGCGCGGCTCGATCGCCCATCCATTTCTGGCAGAGCTGTATCGACGAAATTTGCAATGTTGCATATTCTTCGAAAACATCAATGAAAAATAAAATTGTAACTAAATGTAGAAAGCTTTTTTATACGTGCGAAATACCAAATAACGATGTAAATTAATATTCTAAGCTCATCGATAAACTGATAACGTAATGAATTTAAAAGCCATTTAATTACTAGTTAAAAGAAATGATATGACGACTGTTAGTAAATTCTGTTTAAAATATTAATAAAAATTTCAAGAATCTTATGTGGACATCTAATTAGTGTTAGATACGCTTTGAAGTAATTATCCCGTAGTTGATACACCGCGCGCAATCAAACAAAACAAAAAAATGTCTCGAATTAAGGAACGCCATTGCTGGCGTGCTCATTCGAGATAGCTGGAAATTATTCCTGAATCAGCCGTTTCGCTAACCCCTCTCGGTCCCCCGGACTACCCCATCAAATGTATGCGCGACGCTTAGGGTGAATTTGCCACGCGGTTAGTGTTTCGAGCTTGGTTGGTTGCAAAATGTTCCTTGCTGAGTATATAACTCGGCGATAATTTAAGCGTCGCATTATCGTCGAAGGCTGAAGTCGACGGATATAACCACCGGCTTCATCCGCACGGGATTAGTCGGACATTCATATCCTCACGTTGCTCTTCTGTTCCTTCCGGCTGTTGCTTAATTGCATCAGATATTTAAATGACACGTTTTTATAAAATTAAAAGAAACATAATTTTATATACAATGTATTTAAACAAATATGAAACTGATTGTTCGAATGTTTGTTCAAAACATTATTTGTCCTCTTATTTTTTTAATATTCACTCTTGCAGGGGGGCCACACTTATTTTTTGCATTACATGTACTTATTTAATATTACATACTTTTAATACAATTACTAATAATAATATATAATTTTTTAAATCAGCGTTAATACAAAATATGTAATTATTCGCAATTTATTATGAACGTAATGCAAATTTTACACATTACATCTCATTTACGTTTATAAATTTTTTATAACATATTAGATAAACAACTTTAAATTATTACGAAGAATTACAAAGAAGTAACGGAAAATGCACGTTATCGGAAAATTACTCACGGACTGAATAGCGGATTTTCATTATCTATAGAACCATAATAAGCTTTTGATAATTCCATTTTGCAATTCCTTTCTACGATTTCATCATCGGAATGGAAAATAGCGATGCAAAAAGCTTCATTAGACATTCCGTGCGCAAGGACGCGGTCATATGTTGCAAAAGACACCGTACGGTTATATAGTACACGACGGTGCGTTTTTCGCCGATAATTAATCGTGGAAGAGCGACCGAATCAAAGGAATCAGAGGAACGAGTCGATCCGGCACGAGCATGGATTATACGAGAAGCACGAATTTAATTTCCTCCCTCTGTCTGCCAATATACCGAAGGGATTCGTAAGCGAACTAATTATTTTGCGAGCCATCCACCCAGTGGTTCGGCCCGATGAAGAAAAAAGGAGAATAGAAAAGGGGAGAAGAAAACCGGAAAGGAAGTCATGGATTTTTCTCATATCGTCATTGCTTTACAAATTTACTTCATTATTAAGTCATTATTTATTTTACAGATTAAAATAACAGTTTATTTTTTAATACAATAATATACTATAAAAAAAAGAAAGAGTATATACTATATCGCGTTGCAAAAGTATTCAAGCTACCGCTGAAATTGATTCTATGTGCTCGCATTACGGAATCGGAACTATTAACATGTCGATAGAATGAAAGAACAGGAAAAAATTGAGCAACAGATATTGTGCTTTAAAAAAAGCAATAAGAGATTTGTTGCCAAAAATTAATACAATCTATATAACTACATAATATATTTAATAAAATTGTATATAGGGGTATATATCTATATAAATCGCATTTATTACTTTTTAACGACGGCATCTTTAAAAAATATGAACAGAATATTTTTGTTATAAAAAGCTTAGATGTATTATTTAATATTGATAAACAAAAATAACGTAACATTCTTTTGAATCTAATTTAGCGCCGGAAAAAAGTAACGTATTTTAAATTCAAAAAATAAAAGCACGTTACAAAAAACGTAAAAAAATATTAAAATTATAAATTAGCAAAATACAAAATTATGTATTTTAATTTGACAATTTAGAAATTTTGCTTCTTTGATTTTTACAATATTCAAATAAATATTTACAGCATGGCAATTTATTCCATATAGCGTAACAAAAGGCTAATATTTTAATACACATTTCTAAAATTATTCGCATAACGATGTCATAATCAGAGACATCGTAATCAGTTCTGCGCACGGAAACGAATTCTCGAATATGATCGCCAAACTTTCTTGCCGACGGGGATTAAGACGCTCTAAGATGCCTTAATGGCCATCAAAGTCCGTCGCGAGGAAGCGAACGACATCGTCATACCGAAGTACCGAGAGAACGACGAGCTTTCTTAATTAGGGAAACGGAAACGCGAGGAAGAGTGTCTTACAGCGGTTAGATGAGACGGGAACAGCTCAAAGAGAATTCCCTATACGTAAGCTGTCCCCGCCTTACGTCGGATTTATCTCTTTGGAACAGTCATCGAACTGTTTCTTAGTGGGTCACCACAGTTTATTATCAATTAGATGTGTGTGTGTGTGTGTGTGTGTGTGGTGTGTGCGTACACATAAGGGTGTGTGTATATATATACATATATATATATATATATATATATATATATATATATGAAAAAACTTATATAGGTCTTGTTTCTTTATCATTTATATTTAGATATTATGTATATTGTAACAATCAGCTAATACTTCATTATTTACAGCTAATTTTAATACGCGGATTTTTTAATTTTATGTATTATATACACATATTACATAGAAATTTTCTTAACTTTTTTATATTTTATATATAAGAGAGAGAAGCAGATAATTTTAACATAAATGTAATGTAATTATTTCTACCAATGTTTTAACTATTAAAATTTTAATTTGTGAAATTTGAATTTTAGACAACACATCAGGTAATCGAAAATAGCTGCTCGCGTGTTTATTTTCTTAATATCCATTTCTCTGAAATACGCTAATAATTAGTAATAATAATAGTAATAGTTATTTTTTACCGGGATTATAATTAGAAACATAATAAATAAATATTCGTCATTTATTTTGTAAAACGTTAAATATGTTGTGGCCGAGTTAATACCGGTGCTCGACATTCGGCACTCATTTTTTGTTGTGTATACAAGGTATCATGATATTATTCGCAAGACTCGAGGTCGACAGGCATGTGTCGTTATTTTCACATGTGCCGTTCGGCATCTCGAGATGTGACCGCGTCAATACCAGAAGGAAATGTGATATTTCCTATATAATAACGAGCCCGAGCGATTAATATCTAATTAATAATAAGAGTATCGAAGTGACTGTTTATCCGAACAAATATTTTGCATAATTCATTCGTTTAAAGTAAAAACAAAGATCGAAAACGGAAATGATAAATTATTCATTCATGATATTTACGGATAATAATTACTTCTCTAGTGATGCTTGAATTTAAATATATCTTGCACCTCGTTTTAAATTCCTCATCAGTTTAAATGCAGATTACCTACCATTTTTTATTTTGTCAGTCGCGCTTCTCGTTATATCGATTGCAATTTTTTTAACCAATTTTTTTAAATTTTACTATTGTCTTTTATATATACGAATTAAGAAAAGAATTCTTTACTTATTATTATTTCTATTATTCTACTTATATTATTATTATTCTTGCTATTACTTTTGAATCTTAAGATTTAACTTATTTTATGAACGGAGCGGTACTTAAGCGGTACTTTACTGTTAATTTCCGTATCCGTAATCCGTTCTACCGATTAATCCAATAAATTTCAAATTTCATTATTGCAAAAAATATCCTGTAGTCGTAAACCCGAAGTTAGTCGATTTAATTAACTAAGAGTAGCGGAGTCGGCAACTGACCGTAGAGACAGATCGAACAGCGATGCGCAAATTCGAGCTCAACAGAAATTCTGCTCCAATTACTGATCGGTAATTGGACGCCGCTAGGCATATCACGTCTGCGAGTTACTTCCCCGCGATTATCAAATCTTCGACCGGCATGTGATCGGGTTGTGAATTGCATCATTATTTCTTTATGTATAAAATAAGAACTCATAATAGAAATTTTACTCTATCTTAGTCAACATTGTCGATATTGTCGATGTAATAAGTAAAATCGATAACACCTGAGTCAATAACGCTTGGATAATAGATTACTTGATAAGAATAATTAAAAAAGAACAATAACATGTCTATTAATAAGAAAGATGGCAATCACATTTCTTTCTTTAGATATATTGAATTGTGATAGATAATAAAAAAAGATTACATTAGATTAATTCGTAATTTAAAACGCAGTTTGAAAATATAAAATAAGATCTTTAATTTGATAACTTATAAATAACATTGCGATAAGATACTCTTATCAATTAAATATTTAATTATTTCACATTATAAGTTCTTCCCCTAACTCTGGATTTTGAACCGTATTTTCGTTCATTATTATCATTGACTCAGCTATTACAATAAGATACCGCATTTTACTTTAAAGTTTAAACCACAATTGTCTGTGTGTGTGTGTTTGTGTGTGTGTGTTTGTGTTGTGTGTGTGTTGGTCCGAACTTCACTTATTCTGCTTCAAAGGCGAAAAGGTAGCTCGTTAGGATATGTTAAATTGTACTATTATACCACAAATAATAAGAAATCCATGTTTATTCATCAGCAACTTTGTGCAGCGAAGTAAACAACCGTTCGATACTCAAGTGTACCGCATAATACACTCTTTCTGCCTGTCTCTTCGTTTAGATCTCTTTATTTTCTCCCTGTCTATCTTTTTCATCTTTTTGCTTCGCAATTAGATCGCCGATGAGCTTCACTAAATTTTCCTTCTCGTCCCTGCGCAATTAACGGAACTTTTAAGGTAGATTATTTGCAAGCTTCTCAATTTGCGAGGTTGCGATTCGATGGAAGGGAGCAACGAACGTAGCGGGATACAGGAGATAGAGAGATGACTTATATACATCTCATAAAACCATCGACCGTGGCGAAATTATTTTGCGAGAAAATATTCCCCTTACATGCCCGACGTGGCGAGACGCGCGAAACGAATTAGACATATCCACGTGGCGTGGCGTCCGACGTGGGGCGCAACAGGGGTCGGGGCTACCAGACGAGCCGAGTATCTCTTCTCATTGGAGTGTTGTTTGCAAGAGCATACCACGTACGTATGTCCTTCCAACCGCTCACGGAGCTTTTCCTTGTTTTTCGGTGTCAGAGCGGCTGCCACTCCCGAGAACGAAGGCATCGCGCTGGCATGTATGAGAAGGTTGAAGCGCTATATGACGCTCAAGCTTCCGCGGTGCAAGTGTAGCCCTCCGTATGTGCGGGCGTAAATGTAGATACAACGAGTAATTGTACATATGTAGGTGTGGGAGAAAGTTTCAGTGAAAATGTGGTAGAAGGCGCGGGGAAACGTTATACACACGACTCGCAGATAATACTATAGAAACGTATAATTGTAGTGGTATGTTCGTTGTAGACGTAAAGCGTAGATGTAAAGCTTATTTTCTCTAGTAGATATGGAGAAAACTTGAAGTATGAGATAGTATGTACAAGCCATGCCGGTATAACGTGAAGATATCGCTACAGAGATGAATAGATAGATGCGCAAGATGCAAGTGTAGACGTGACGTACAAATTTGTACATATACGTGCGATAGTAACTTCTGATATATACGTGATAGTACATTTAAGTTTAAATGTAGATGGGAGAGAGTGTGTGCGTGTGTGTGTGCAGGTCGAGGCGAGAATGGACGTGGTCCACAAAGTAGAGGTCGAAAAACTTTTGTATGCAGCACTCGTATCAGAGGACACTACACGTGACTGGCCTAACTGCTCGAGGGTCTGAACCGTGTGCGATCATCTGTGTCGTGTTCCCGTCCGCCGCTAGGATGGTAAAATCGATAAGCGTTTTCGATTTTTGACGTTCCGCGAGCTCGCGGGTCAATGCTCTTCGTGATCCGCTCGGAAGATTAGTCTTTTCACGATATCCGCCTGAACTTATTCCATCAACATTCGCTCAAGTCGCCCCGATGGTAGTTTCCTAGTTTCGTCTCGACGTTTTTAAACTCGTAACTAGATGATCAAATTTCTCGCGTGTCGAGATGTACGGTTATATTGCAAGCCCAAGTAATTAATCGATTTTAGAACATGTTAAAGTATAGTATTTCATACGGTATGAAATCGTTATAACAAATATGCGTAAATTAATATATTATTGAAATGAACTCTTAATCGTTTTACGATTATATGTAAAAAGTAACAAAAATGCCAAGTTCTAAATTAGATTTCTGTCTCTCAAACATATTTGAAAAATTAGGTATCTTATATAGACTGAAAGTATCACTAATTCATATTTTTATATCCTTGCATAGGTAATTGATTTTCTTTTGAACTATTGTGAATTATTTTGTTAATTAAATTATTGGCCTATTATTATTCTGCGGATGTGATTAAATTAAACTCGGCTAAATTTATTGAACGCAGGAAAAAGGGAGAAGAATGAGCGATGAAAATACATTTGCCAGAATACATATATACCTATATATATACACGGTAGAAGAATCGCGGAGCTTTAGTGTATCGCGTAGCAGTCCGTACTATATTTTTCTTTATTAACACAAGACGCCTCTGTAAACTGAAAACAATTATGCAAATTCAACCCTTTTACCTTCTGAGTTTCCGACCCGCTGTCACATTCACTTCTGTCACCGATGAGACGCTTTAGAATAGTAGAATGTGCTCGCATTGCGAGCGTGAAGGGCTGCACGGCCATGCAAAAGAGTGTCGCGACAGGTATAAAAAAATGACCGTGCCGCTCAAAAGAGAGAGTTCCAGCTGTCATTTTCACCGGTGCGCCGCGCAACAACCGTGAAATGGCGAAATTTTTCAAATTCGACCTCTCGCCGATTATTTTCTCACCCTCGTCTCGCTATGACGCTTCCAGAGTTTTTCCCGAAGGGAGAAGGGTCGGGGAGCGGAGAGACTTTCGCGGTCCGTTCTCGGTTAATTTCCTGCGGCTAATGAAAGAACATACGCGTCCCACGCCAAAACACACGCAGTCGTCCGTCCTCGTATCCAGCGTATTTGAACAGCCCCTGGATTAAGTAACTTTGACAATATTGAGGAGGAAGGGACGCACGCTGCTTAGCCCCGAGCAATTTTTCTTAATTATTGGACGAGATGCACGCAGAATTTCAATGGCTCTTCTACTCCACACTCTACACTCAATCAATATACCCAAGAAACTTGATCTAATTTGTTTCAAAAACACGCGCAATATCTTCGCAGCTGTGATAGATTATATAGCATAGTCTTTTGTATAAATCGCAAGTTTATATGTAATAGTTTTTGATCCAAAGTGTTGTAATAAATAATTTCTAAGTGATTAATTAACTTATTTATAAGAGTCATAAAGATATTGCAAGAAAAAAAGATTTAAAAAGTGAAATTTTGGACAAATATATAAGTACAAGGATGCTATTACGCTAACACTATTGAACGATCGTTTTAATTGATGAAATATATTTACAATCTGTAATATTTCCAATCTCAAATACGCAAAGTCTTTTACGATATACAAAATGAGATCGGGGTATCTGACTATTATATATAAACTGTACATATGTTACACGATTTTCACACAGCTGCGCAAGATATTACATACTTAAAGTTTTCGATGAAGTTCGAAGATAGTTAAGGACCGGGGACATCGAACCCTCTAATATCGGTGTACATAGCCGCAAGCGATACGAATCTCGATGTAACGGGTAACGAAATCGCGTTTCCGCGCTGACGAACCAAAATAAACTCGGAAATTATCTTCTCTTACGGAGCAATTTACTGAAATCTTTAATGAAGCGACTAAAAGCAGATCTATTAGGATTAATTATAAATTTTGCAGTAGCCATATCCGAATTTAATTAACGAATTGAAGTATTAATCTTTTTAAAATTGAATTAATAACAAAAAGTGTATATATTATTTTATAATTTTGTTATTCAAAGCGCTATTTCCTATTTATGAAACAATGCTTTTATTCCTCTAAGAAATTGAAGACAAAAAGCACAAGAAGATAAGAACATAAAGCACAAGTACATGTTATCTTCTGATTAGATATTATTTTCGTTATTGAGTTTGATTATTGAGAAGATAGTAGATTTGCTAAAGTTTTCTCAAATAAAGATTGAAAAATAATACTTTTGTTTTGGGTTTGTTGTTAGATTCTCCTCATAATTTGCTGTTGTGTTTAAACTGTCAACAATCACATATTTTACTTTAATGGACTTTATGGATTTATTAAGAAAATAATTCTAAATTTCTTAAATATATAGATTCCGGATTAACCACGGGAACACTTCAACATTGCAATTACATGATTGGTTTATTTTCATTTTAACAGAAACAATTTTGAGGATTTATTCTTTTTTTACATTAGACATTGCTGTTTAATAGATACGAGAGTATATGGTTGCAATAAAGAAATTAGAGATATTAAATTAAATTTATAGTCACTTAATTTTACAAGTTTAGGCAAAATTTTGGAAGCCTAGATAAAAAAAATTGTCCATTTCTGCGCTACCTATATATCCGGTGAAATTAGGCAAATCATCGTGATGGATCGTTCGCTCACAATCGGTTGTTTTCGATCTTTGTTATAATGCATTCAAGATCCTGCGTCTTTAATCTTCAATTACTCAAGTCTACAAAGTGAAATAGTAGAGAATTCACAGTTCTTTCTCGGCTCGGCATTGTCTACTTGTCGCGAATGCGAGTGCTGGCTCTCGCCCGTAAATGAGAAATATACATTCACGCACACATGTTGCGCATATATACATGCTCGCAGCTCTAAGAAATTGCGATAGGATACGAGTGCGTCCGCGCGCGCGCGCGGCTCTCGTGTGAGTCAAAGGGAAAAATGGCTGGGCGAGCAAGAATGGCGACTCACGGGGAGAAAGAAGAAAAATAAGGGATCGGGACAGAAGAACCGTGCGACCTCTCGACGGCGAGAAAAATTTGCGAAATGCAGGTGTCAGCAGTCCTTTTGTGCGCTACGCGTTCTCGCGTCGATTCATTTTCGCGGAGTTGACGAAAGCGCATCGTCGTCGTCGTCGTCGTCGTCATTCTCGCTGTTCCTCAATGAGAAGCAAACTCATCTTCTTCGTTACATGAAGCTCTTTTATTAATGGTCCGAACGGGCGATGGCACTTTTAATGCCCGGCCGGTCGATTAATCGGAATTCGATATCGCGCGTGCATACGATCGAACTTACGTTGCACCGCGGCGGTGTCTGCATCTGCATTCATTCCGACTTGTAGAGTTAACGACCCACTTTCAAACTCATCAACTTTATCTGGCCGGGTAGGGCAGGCATGTAAATTTTATGCGTATAGAACTGGTAAAGAATGTCGTTGTTATTTGCTGACATTTTCCATTTTGGAATACAATGTAACATTTATTATCGTCGATCGGAATAGTATCAATATTGTTCGTGCTATGGGTTAATCGGTATTCGATAACGCGGCAACTTCTGCTTGAATTCTGCTTGAATTCTCTCGTTAATAATATGCACTAAGTATCACGCGAGTTACATAAACGTGACTGCAGGTTATCAGATTGTCTACGACACAGGATGTTGTCAATGATGTAAACTCATTTATGATGAGAACTCAATATTTTAAATGTATTTCTTCTGCAGAAACATCAGTCAATTGAATTGTAGTCAATTGAAGAACCTAGATAAAGTATATTTTGAGTTTTTGAGTAAAGAAAAAAATATATTTATTAATTGTGCATATTTAAAAAAGTTAACTAATTGATATTCCCGATTGTTGGAATATATTTTACGGCAACTCCGCGGATCGTAAAAATATTCCGCTTATAAAGTACTTAACGGGACCTTTTCCTTCGCGAGAACCGTGCCTCCGATGAGCCCTCGCGGTTATTAAATTCATTTCTCGGCTTGATTAACGCGGCTCACGGCAAAAACGGCTAAAATATCGGGACGTTGTATAAAAACGGAGCTCGCGTGGTACTCGCGCGAGTTGCAGTTAATCCTCTTACCCCGTCGGGCAGTTACGCCGGGGTTGGCGTAGCCGGGGTACGCGTACCTAGCTCGTGCTATATTACGGACTTACACCGTTAAATTGATGGCCGCAGTAGCCGACCACCGCCATAACCGGTGGTCCAAAACCCCTATGTTCGGAATTTACATTGAACAAGTCGAAGGGGAGGCTGGGTAACTGCCCTCGAGTTCCTCGAGGCAGTCACATCGTTTCGTGTGCAGCTCGCGAATTGCCTACGATTTTTATTACCGATTTTTACTTTATTAATTCGGAAATTCTTGTGCTTCTTGTGTCAAATATTTGCAAAGTCTACTAGCGTATGTTCCGCTCGATAATTAGTTGTCTGTTCCTCTACAAACATTCTACACGTTCCTGATGCATGAATTCACACGTAGGCATTTAATTGACACATTTGGTTAATTAATATCCATGGAGGTATATATTGCGTATATAATTCTGACCAAATTCGCTTTACCTCTGATGACAGATCCTTATTGATTGTTGCGTCACAATTTATGTGTAAAATTTTTTTCTTTACATCTCTTTACTTCATTTTTCTCTATACCGTTAAAATTCGATTCGAATAGATATTTCAACATAGCGTATATTTTGCTTTATAATAAATTAATTTAGATACTAGAATAGTTCAAGAAAAAAATCTGTATCCACAACAAAACGCAGATATTTATTGGTTTCTTTCATTAATTTTCGTTTCATAACTATACATAACCAATATTAAATATTATAGATATATATAGTATCTTTGCATTTATCTGACTTGTTTAAAAATAAGTCATAAATTAGCTGCTCTTATATACTGATGTAATTTTTTAAATTAATGAAATATGTACATATACAGGCTGTCTGATAATTACCGTGCCACCTCTTGTGGGTAAGTAGAGTACGTTAAACTAATAGAAAATTTTTTACTGTTTTACAGCAATAAATAATGAAAAATTAATAAATATTCACGAATTAGCATACTTCCGTGCAATTCGGCGACAAGAGACAGCCTATTAGCGTTTACGATTGTTACGTGCGCGGAGGTTCAGCGTCGCGCGTGTCGCTCATGCATAGTTGTTGTTTACAAACCGCGCTCCTCTCAATGCCTCGCCGCGCGCGTAGCTACCGTAAATGCTGTATAGGCTGTCTGTCTCTTCTTGCCGAATCTCTGACACACATTAATTCGCAGATCCTTATTAATTTGTCATTATTTATTGCGAAATTCGCAATAAATGTTCAGTTTAACTGATAAATATTAAAATATTTATCTATAATTCATCCATTCTGTTATAACGTAAATCATATTATTATAAAAGCACCTTATTATTATCTATTTTCAAAAAAATCAGATAAATATAAGAGAACTTAATTTCTATTAGTTATTAATTTTCTATATAAATGGAGCTCTTTAAAGAAGAAATTACGTAAAGTCTATAGAATATTGACGATAAAAGAAGCCCATCGCGCCGGAAGCGCTGGCGCAAAATTGCGCGTTCGTCAAATCATTGTCGAATTACCTTCGTTTATCATCTCGGTCGCAGTACGGTCGACAATACTAGTAAGAAAAATGTGTGTACGTGCATGCGTGCGTGTACTTAAGCGCGGGAACGCCGCAGGCGGCGAAGCAATTTCCTGTTACGACCGATCGAGGATAGCCGTCAATGTTGTATAGGGTGTTCAATATCTAACTTGCCAACTTTTATCTACAAACTGTGATCAATTTAAGAGAGAGAGAGAGAAAGAGAAATAGTGTTTTTTAAATAAAACGTAATAAAACCGTCAGTGTATCAATAAGCATTTGAATTATACGCATTTGCAAATAAGCAAAATGAAAGACATCCCGGGTTAATAAAATTCCAAAGTGTCTCACTTCAATAAAATTTTAAAGCTTGGGCTTGATTTATCAAGATCTTTAATGTTAGAGTTCAGTTGAAAAATTCGAAAATAGATATAAGATTTAATCGACATTCTTTTTAAACTAAGAAAAGATTTATCCAAGCTTAATCAGAACGTTTAAGAGAGACCGAGAATGTCACGACAGATATGCGGGACACCCTGTGTAACACGTTGCACGCATATACATACGCGCGGTGCACGTGGAGGAATCTCGAGCCCCAGGGGTGAAATAGTGGCTGGCAGTAAGCAGCATCGTTCAATCTGCCAGCAGATAAAATTCACTGGGCAGCGATACATCTTCGACAATTACCACGGCAACGAAGAAAATCCGGCAAGTTTCCTCATAAATCCGCGATATTTTTACGCGCGAAACTTTCCGCGACCTATAATATCTGTAAGAGCCCCGTGAAAGCGCAGGACCCTCTCGCCGATTTACGACCCACCCCCGTGCCACCCTCCAGCGTATCCTCTAGTCGCGGCCCATCCTCGTGGTTTCCTCTGGAACTTATCCAGGTGGTCAAGCTTCCAAAAGGTTTAGTAAACTGTCTCTCGGGTATAGTTAACGGCTAACTAGCAAAATTGTCTTAATTAGAAAGTTTTTATCCCGCCGAGTTTTTTCCGGATTTATTTTGGACGCGATTAATATTGGGAGATTACGCTATTTCACCCGATTTAAGAAGTATAAAATATTTTAAGAATTTTACTTTCTTTTTAATGTGCAATTGCTTTCTTGAAATTGAAAACGTAGAATAATATTATCTTAGGTTTATTTTACATGAAAAAATACGTTATATAATATTATATGTATAAAAAATGCGATTTAGATGTATTCTTTGCTGAACGTTTCAACATTTTGCGGCGCATCTCTCGCATAACTTAAAAATAATAGTCTATCACCGAAATTTTCACTCTTGCCTTATAATTTTTTTACTGGTGTATATATTTTTAGAATTTCTTGTCGAGTGTCGGATCTCCGACTGCAACGGCCTATCGCTCTTCATCGCGCTGCTTTTTCGGAAAAAGAGCACGAGAGATAACCAGCTTCGCGGATAACGCGCGAGCAGACCGCAGTCATTAAAATTCACGAGTAAAACGAAAGTTGGCTGAGTCTGAAGCGGCTTAGCTCTCCGCGCCTGGTCGTTTTTAGCGTCAGTTTCTAGCGCGGGATAAGGGAGCGAAGCGGATCGGCTCGAGGCTACGGAACGGTGTGAAAGCGGACCGGGCGGCGCGGGCGAGGGGGTCGAAGCGGATGGGGCTGGTTTCGCCCGAGGCGGGTAGAGAGCGAGATGGATGTATCGTGATTTACGAACAAACTTGCTGAGCACTACGAGCCGTCGGGCGTCTGTTCGATATCAATTTCCTATCCACTTCCCCGCCTCGTTCCTGGCCGCTCCCTTCCTTGTTTCCGTGATCGGTATCGATAGGACAGGTGTAGGAAAAAGAACGCTAAAGTCCTCCTTCCTACCTTAACCTGTCTTTTTGCGTCGCTCGTAGCGACACATTTGCGGAAAAAGCATTGGACTCGATAAAGTGTTCTCACTAAATTGACCTCAAAACTAGCAATACGATACATTTATTGTACATTAAACGTAGAGATAAATTATCCATTTTTAATTACATTTTATATATTCTTCTATCTTAAATTAAATTATCATTTTTTGTTTTAAACTTATAGATGTAATTTTGGGATGTAAACGTTGTAATATTAGATGTAATAACGTTCGCATCTCTAATATTGCACGAAATAACTATTTAATTGTTACGCCATAAATACCATATGTTAATGTATATTTTTATTAACTAATGATACTCGTAGTTAATAAATAATTAAATTTTATATTTTTTAATTATACAAATTATTTTATTATAAATACAGTTTTTCGTATTTCTATGTATCCATCTTATTAAAACATATAATTATATAGGTATATGTTTAATGGTACGAATATTAATTACATATATTTATTGTTATAATTTGAAGCAGTCTTCTTTTCCTTCTTATCTCTCTCTTTTTCTTTTAATTCTATTCTTTATGTGGTATAACACATTTAAGATTAGATGCGTATCCAAGAGCAAGATATAAACGGAACGAATAATTTTACGTGCGACTGTATTTTCCGCAATTGCCCCTAAATAGCTCAAAGAAAAGCTGCAGTGCTTTTAGGCTTTTATCTCTCTAGTATAGAATATAAAATGGTAGTGACATGACAGAGTAGTGGTCGTTCGTTGACCGTGATTCAAACGAATTCAAGTTACTTAAACCGTACTTTGCGACAAGAAGGGACAAAGTACAGACAACCTCCGGGGAAGACCAGTGTTCCTGTTGCTCGTTTGATGAACGGAACTCCTATTAAATCGAGTCGGGACTCCGAACCTTCAGGAAATTACATAAAATTGAAAGGACGTCGCGTCTCGTCGTACTCGCCGTCTATCCGGGACCACGATGGGCAATCGCGAATAAAAAAAAAGGGGGAGGCCGACGAGATCTCTCTCCGATCCCGGGCCATTTCGCGACGACTCGAATCACTTAATGATACCGGTGAGAATCGAATTCCTTTGGCGGATACGTGACCGACCCGACCGATGGCCGACGCGACGCCACGAATACGCGGCATCGCCGTATCCTGATGACGCGATGGCATCCCGTTGATGATTAGCACGTGGCCCGAACGCGCGTGTAGGTATACATGGCGCGCGAATGCCCGTGGCTTTAATTAAGGAAACGCGGCGCACCGATTGAAATCAGTGGTGCGCTATAGTATTAATCTGAAATCGGGTAACGCGAGCGACTGAGAAGCGCGTTCAACGGGTTAAACGGTCCAACGTCGAGCTATAAGCTCTAGGAAAATTGTCGAGCATTTGATTACCTATAATCGTTTGCTCATTCACACGAATGCATTTTGTGCTTTTATCAATGACGTTTTGCTTCTGCTAGAATAATTAACAATATATACAATCAACTATTTACTTTCTGTGTGAGTTACTCAACGCATTAGAGACTATAATAAATTATCTCCGCTTTTTCTTCTTTAACTGCCAACAATTAAAATTGACGGTATCGCTGTAGCTTAAAAGCGCAGAATAAAAAAGCTAATTCAAAAAGGAGATAATGGTGCTTACTGGGTCACGGATTAAAGCTTTGCGTTCAGGAATAATCTTGAAAAATGGCTACCTGTTAAATATTCCATTTTTAATTTAACATTTTTAGCCCTGTATAACATAGCAATTTTATTCTTGTTTGCGTATTGTTTTATAATGATTCTCAAAAATATAATCTGACAGGTTGTGTGTAAAAAAAAAATGTGCAAAATAAGATTAAAAAGATAAAATGAATTAGTTTGTCTTTACTAACTATATCCATCAATTTACTTTATTATAGAAGTACAAAAAATTAAGAAATAATTCTTTTTACGTTTCGTTCCTATGGGAAGTTATTATCTCCAGAAATAATTATTGAATTAAAGTTCCTCAGAAAGAGAAGACGGACATTTTATCCTTACGATCGACACGTCGCGTCGTAAAAGGCCAGTCTCTTCTTTAGCCTTTGACCGATCCTAATCGTTATCTTCTTTTTACTCGGATATTACGAGACAATTGGCTGAGCTGCGCTCTATATCTTGTTACTTCGGAGAAGGTTTACCGTCGTTAAATCTGTACAAATATCGCCGGGATTATATACCGCGAAAAACCCGATTTTATAATTACGAACGATTTATAGTTATTCCCGTTAATAATGACAATGAACAACAATAATCTCAACGAACGAATTGTAGCGTCATGTTAGCGGCCGATTACCGTCGTCGGCGATATAGTTCGAGTCGGTAGATAAACTCGGCTGGAATATCAACAGCCCAGCTTATTTGTATGTAAATGTCGAGCTACTGATGGCAGCTCGCGCCCTGCCGTCAGGCAGACGCACGACAGCAGCATCCCGTATAGGGCGCTTTTCAGCGATTCCCGCTCGACTTCGTTTAACGCAGTCGCCCGAGTTTATTGTCATTATCGCCCCTCTCACTCGGCGCCAATTAACGTGCTAACGATTATTACGGTAGATTGGGCCTATAATAGATACAGCCTTTATAGGCAGACGTTTAAGAATAGCGTCTTCGATAGCGTGTTTTTGCAGCATATAAAAGGGTGTATATTTTTCGAACGTATGTATCCAACTTGGACAAACATAAGCCGCAGCTAATTGGAAGTCGCTGGTAATCGACTTATATCAATCACGGAAGGACCCGACGGAAGAACCCGACGAGCGCCAAAATTGATTATGGAAATTTAACGAACTTGTGAAACAATAACATTTTCGCAATTCTCGCAAAAACATCAATTTGAAGTTATTTCATATTTGTCTCAATGAGTATATCAATGTGTATTTGAAAATATATATTTGTATTTATAATATAATATAATTATTTAACGACAAATATGTTTATTATAACAGTTACGACAACGGATTTACGTTACGCTAATAATTTTATGGAAATTTTACTAATAAGGATGTTAACATTGTCAAATACACTTGTAATTGATATTGTAAAATTAAACAGAAATTAATTATATATATTAATTATAATAAATTAACTAAATAAAAAAAGTAATGAAATAATAATAAAAATATAAGGAATATTTAATGGGTAGAACGCGTAGGAATTTTTAATGAAATTTTAAAGAAATTGAAAAAGAATGCGAGATTATATATATATATATATATATATATATATATATGTATAGTTATAATTAGATAGCATGGCACACACAAGGTGTCATAATTATAAAAAAAATTATACAGATTACTTACCAATTAATTTCCTAGAAAAATTCAGTAAAATCTTTCCTATATATATATATTCGGTAATATATTTTTAATAATTAATTTAGAAATATCACAAATCTTGTAATTTATACTTTTTTATATTTTTTATATCTATTCTTTTATATATATACAGATTACTTAATAATGAATTTCTTAGAAATTTAGCAAAATCTCTTTCCAATTCGGTAATATCTCTTAAATAATTACGTCCGAAGTTTAATCCAAAAATAAATACAGATATACAATCAATTTGATAAAATTGAAGATAAACATATATAAAGGCAAGTAAGTAGGCCGATGGTGAAGCGAAAGTAACATTACACAGTAAGAAAATACAATCACATAACACACTTTTCGGTCTTATGTTAGATTTAGCGTCCCATGCAGTACACAGTGTGCGTACACACAGAAAAATAATCATTCTACAGCCAAGAAAAGCACTTACTTATCTTATATTTTACTTCTTTTAAGTAAGTTTTCTTACAATCAAGAATATTTTCTTACTAATAGTTTCCAAATATCTTGACACAAGTCAAGAATATTATTTTGAGTAAATGTAATTCTTACAATGACTTTATAGTAGATTCGCAGGATACATCTTATAAGGTAATATATCCGGCAAATATATCATAAAGTCATTGTAAGAATTACATTTACTCAAAACAATATATGCTTGACTTGTGTCAAAATATTTGAAAGCTATTACTAAGAAAATATTCTTGATCGTAAGAAAACTTACTTAAAAAAAGTAAATATATATATAAGAATAAGCAAGTGCTTTTCTTGGCTGTAGAGAATGATAATTTTTCTGTGTAACCCTGTGTAATGAAAAAATTCGGCAAAGGATTATAAATTATAACATATTTTCTAGACTCTAGAGAGAGAGTCTACCCATTTCAATAGAGGCAATAGATTATAATACATTATAATACATTAGTTTATTTGTAATATACTTGTATATTTTATAAATCCATTTTGCCTCGACATGAAAATCAAAAAATAACTCACCAGCCGATGCGCAACAACGGAGTTGTAACTGGTCGTAACCCTGCGTCGATCTGTAACATATAAATATTTTTAAATTAAAGCAGCGTTCACACACACACAAGAGATAATCAATACTTCAAGTGATTAAATCATTATTTCGCGCCCGTTAAATTTTTAAAATACCATTTTAACAAATATCCGATTTCAAAACGCTAATGCAAGAAATCGCGGCCGCCGACGTCGCAAGCGGCTGCATCTTTCCTCATCGACTCGTTCGCGATTAATTATCAATTCATGAAAAATCGTGCAATATTAGGACCGTGCGAATAAGAGAGAGACGCGATGTTCGCGACGTAATACATCTCTTGTCGCATACGCCAGAGATCGAACTCCGAAACTGCGAAATTGCGCCGGAGTTAAATCTCGAACGAGTATAATGGGAGTATCGCGTAATGGGCGAATCAAGCGCGCTCGAAAAAGTGACGGAATCCGCCACAGGACTGACACACACACACACACACACACACACGGGCCAGCAAAATATTAAACAAATATGAATTGCTCACCTCACGGTTGCTCCGCTGTCGCCCGATGCCTCCCAGGCCACCTGCTCCACTCCTCGAGCCTCCGCTGGATCCGTCGTCGCATCTCCGTCGAGCGCACTCACTCCATGACGCGGTGACGCGAAACGTTCACGCGTAAAAATTGACGATACCGTCGTTTATGACCGCGCGACACTTTCGACACTTAATCGCACGGCACTCCCGGGTCTCCCGGTGTTAATCTCGCGACGCGGCGCATACTTTATTCAAGCAGTTACACGGCGACGGAAGAATTGCGAACGAAGCTGTACGACAATACCGATAATACGATCCGCTTGACGCCCGCGACGCTTGACGTCTCGCACAGGTAGACGCTAACGTAGCGGAGAGAGGCGGGAGAGAATTTCGTACTTACATCGCGCATCGCGCGGCCAACTTCACTCAACTGTCGCGAGGACGCTATACGCTTGCTGCTTGTGAAACGATTTGGTTAACGGCAATTGAATCGTCGATCGACTTATGAGCACTGCCTATCTATCCTCCACGATATCGCCAAATATCAAAACACAAACGAAATATGGGAAACGTACGTACGACGTTAACGGAGACTGTGATCTGCGATCAGTGTGATCGCCGATTATAATAAACACGTCGCGCGACCGCCGCGACGTTACTCCGCGATTTAAGGCCACCGCACACGAAATGACATAGCTGCACATGCACATAGCATAAGACCGTCTGCATCAATGAGCATCCGGCATAAAGTCGTCATATTGATTTACACGAGACGCTCATTGGTGCAGCGGTTTTATGCTACGCTTATGCGGCCTACGCAATTTTATGTGCGATAGCTTAAGCCCCTTGCACAATGCTAGGCAACAGGCAATAGGAACAGGGAATAGAAATCAGAAATCATACATAAATGCAGAATAAACAGTGACACAGGCAATAGACACAGAGTTTCCATCACGTTGGAAATTCTGTGCCTCGTGCCTGTTGCCAACCAATCGTAGCATTCGAATTTTTTAGGTTGTAATTAATGATTTTTTGGTTATTTCCTGTTCCTATTGCCTGTTGCCTGGCATTGTGCAAGGGGCTTTAGACTATGCGCGATTTGTGGTTCGCGATTCGCCGGCGGAACGGTTTTTTGAAAGAGATGAATTTCATCTCTTTGATTTCGTCAAAAAATCGCTCCGCTGGCGAATCGGCGCGAATGGCGAACCGCGAATCACGAACCACGAATCGCGCACAGTAAAATTATATTCGCTCGTATTCTTCATCCGAAACGGTGTTCCGAAAAACGACGGCGACTTTGTTGCGAAGCCGCGCGACACGACGCGAAAAAGTTGGCGGTTTTGAGAGAAGCGAGACCGATCATCCGAAAGAAAATGGTAATCGAAAGTCAATATTATCGAACGCGATACGCGATATGCAACGGGAAATCCGCGATGTAATTCCGCGAAGCACATGTATTAAATGAACATTTGATATATATATCACAGTTTTCCGTAATCTCAAATCTCACAACGGACGCGACCCGGTGTGTATTATTTTTTATTTTCGGCGCTACGATTCGGCGCCCGCGGCCGTCCGCGCATGAGTAGTGGGGGTAGAGTGGGGGTAGGTGACTACGCATACCGACCGCGATCGCGCGCCAACCCAGTCACTTTCCCTCGCATTCCAGTCTCGCTACTCACTCTTTCGTGGCGCTCGCGCTCGCGTCCCGCGACACGGCGATCCCGTTCTATCGTCGTCTTATTTTCGGAATACAATAATTCGGAACGCTAATACGCAATACGCAGCGGTTGAGATGGAAAACTGTGATCGAATATTCATTATGTGCTTCGCGGAGTTTATACGGATACCGAGGTATATGGCTGCATGATATTTCACGTGTCGAGAATTTCTCGAGTTTCTAGAGAAATCCTCTATCTCTATAGCCAATCGATAAGCCCGACAAAGCTCGTACGACGCATGAATTATCAGCCTATATCGCATTCGTACATTCTTTCGGATGATTGGTCTCGCGTTTCTCTCAATCGTCAACTCGATTCCCATCTCGCGACTCTCGCGTCGGCGTCGGTGTCGCGTCGCACGTCGCACGGCTCGTCCGTTTTCGGAACGCCGTTTCGGATCAAGTATACGAGCGGATCGATAACGCCTTAAATCGAGTAACGCCGCGACGTGTTTATTATAATTGGCGATCACAGTCTCTGTTAACGTCGTACGTGTAACCGTATATTTAATCGTGTTTTTATTTGGCGGTTGTGGGGGATGGATAGGCAGCGTTCGTAAATCGATTTAATTGCCGTTGATCAAAATCGCCTCACCAGCGGCAAGCGTAGCGTCCTCGCGACGGTTGCCCGTAGCGAGTGAAGTTGGCTGCGCGATTCACGCGCGAAATTCTCTCCGCCATCTTAGCGTCTACCGTCTACCTTGCGGGGCGCGGGGCTGCGTCACGGACGAGGGACGTCGAGCGGATCGTATCGTATTAATTTTTCCGTCGCCATGTATCCAAGTGTGCGCCGCGTCGCGAGATTAATACCGATAGTGCCGTGCAAAGTGTCGAAAGTGTCGCGCGATCATAACCGACGGTATCGTCAATTTTTGCGCGTGAACGTTTCGCGTCACCGCGTCGCGAGTGAGTGCGTCGACGAAGATGCGACGACGGATCAGCGGAGGATCGAGGAGAGGTGGAGGTGGCCTGGGAGGCGTCGGGCGACAGCGGCACAACCGTGGGGTGAGTAATTCTTATTTGTTTATTATTTCGCTGTCCCGCGTGTCAGCCAGCCCTGTGGCGTGCTCCGAACTTCACTTCCGCAAGCCGTCGCTTTCTCAAGCACGACTTGATTCGCCATTATATACGTGATATTCGTTGCTCGTTCGAGATTTAACTACGGCGCAATTTCGCAATTTCGGAGTTGGATCTCCGATCTCCGGCATACGCGACGAGAGATATTACGTCGCCGCGAACGTCGCGTCTCTCTGTCTAATTCGCACGGTCGTAACGTTGCACGATTTTTCGCGGATTAATAATCCGCGAACGAGTTAACGAGGAAAGATGCAGCCGCTTGCGGCGTCGGCGATTTCTCGCATTAGGATTTTGAAATTAGATATTTGTCAAAATGGTATTTTGAAAATTTAACGGGCGCGAAACAATGATTTACTTGAAGTATTGATTATATCTCTTGAACGCTGCTATAATGTAAAAATTATTGTACGTTACAGATCAGCGCAGGGTTACAACGCCGCTGTTGCGCGTCGGTCGGTGAGTTAGCAATGGATTTATAAAATTACGTTACAAATGTGAATAACGTGTATATATGAGAGAAATGAGATATTATAAAAGAACAGTCACGAAGTCTTTCTAACAATTATTAGACTTACTGTAAATAAACTAATAAATTTGTTTTTCTCAATGCAATTGATCAATAGTGCAATAGTCATCTAACTGAATTATTGTGGTGTGTAACTGCATTTCATTATTTTTCACACTAAGGCCTAAACTTATGAACGAAACGTTTGTTATGTAATTTCAAGGTATGTACTTTACTGCAATGTATAATATTACTTTTACTTTATCATCGACGTTGACTCTTACTTACCTTTATATGTATATAATTTGTAAGTACCACAAATCTCGTAATTCATACATTTTTAAATCTACACGATATAAGATGATGATTACTCTACGCGTTACACAAAAGATCTAAAACTTTGTTTAACCAAATATTTAATAAATAAGCGCGAATATATAGGTATATTCTTCCGCGCGATATTTTGCTGTCGCGTCACGGTCGATCTTGGATCTGAATTCGTTTCACGAGCAGGGCGGAATTCGCGCACCCCAGGGCATCAGGGCGAATTGTGAAAGTTTCGTGCTACGTTAACTTCGTCACGAAGAGTAAGAAATACCAATTTCTCCAATCTGTGCTTAACTTTTCAACTATCCTCCGCGACCGTATAACGCAGGGAATGCTTCGCAGTGGCGAGAGGAGTGGTGATAGGACGAAACGGGAATGGCGGCGAGATTCCGTTCCCTATAAAACTTGCAAGGCCGCGAACGTCGTATTCTTTTCCCCATCGCGAAGCTACCGCTTGTCTCGGACGTGGGCAGGGTTGAGCAATCACCTAATGCGGTAAGCTCTTACACGGGTCACCCTATATGTGCCACGCTCCTCGAGATGGTGTAGTGATTTCGGCCGCAATGATTCGTCATTATGCGAAACTGCCTCGCCGAACCGTCAGATTTTCCTTGTCATTCTTTCTAGTGGATTTGACCACGGCTCACGAGAGCGTAGTTTTATCGTTGCTTCAGGAAATAATCCTTGTGCAATCATAGTTGCAAAACATTGTACAAATTTTAATAAGCATTTATTAATTTTTTATTAAATATACTTGTGATTAATATTGTAAAATTAAACAGAAATTAATTCTATTGATTACACGAAATTGAAAAAGAAGTGAAAGGTAATGACAAAAATCTAAGCATCATTTATTTAAATGGAACGAAAATAGAACGAGTTTATTTATAACTTTCACGTAACTTTGTTTTAATGCTGCGTTTCTATGACTATCCCGTAGGTACATAAATTTATTGCAACTATATTTAAATAATTATTACTAAATACTTATTAATATGACGTGACAATGTCAGTACACTGTACAATGTACTATCGTGTTATATTAGCTTCTATGATTCACAAAATAGTTATAAATTGTGATGCACTATAAAGAATTCAATATAAGCTGCACGTTATTTTAAACATGAAACATATGTGCTAATTATAATACAATTTCTGAATGCATTTACGGTTTTAAATATTACCAACTTGAGAATTTTTAAAAAGATAGAAGCTATGTATTACGTTACAAAAAATCGTTTCTTATGTAATATAAGCATTAAAACTCGAAAATACGAAACGTCGTTATCTAAGTTAGTTTTTATCGCTTAACTTGCCGGAAAGATGCGGTGGGCACGCAACTTCTCCACGTGATTCGGCGCAGTATCATTAAGACAAGTGCTAGTATAGTTCCTTATTATATCTTTATAGCTGTTCACGTGTCTTATGGGATCGCAGTTATTCTCAACGGTAGTTATCTCGCACCCTGTAAAGCACTCTCGCTCTCTTGTTAGGCGAGTTTAAAGTACCGCAGCGTGTAAGGGGAGGAAGGGGATCAGGTTGCGGTATTTTGCAAGGACGCAACAAGCTCTTTGCTCTTCTTGGTCTCACGCTGGTTCACCGATAAAATATTTTGCCTTTGCGAATCTCACGTAGAAATTAAAAACTGGAATTTTCTTTATTACCTTCTAATAACTAAAATTCTTCAAGACATTATTTAATTTAATTCTCTAAACTGGTGTAGAAAATATAATCTCTCCAATTTAAAAAGAGGAAGTACCTCGGGAAGTACAGTTTAATATGTTTTGTAAAATGAGGCAATTTTTAATTAATTAAACACGATATGTAAAATAATAAATTGTAGCTGAGAGTTGAAACTATTGACAAAACTGAATTAATTATGGAAATTTAAATAACTTCTACATTAATTTGAATGATTTTTCGGAAAAAAAACAGCGTTAATAGATGCTATTAAACTATATAATAGGAAAAGCGCATTTTTTTTTTGAAGAATTTGAGATTTTAAGAAATAATAATGTATTTTTATACGAACATTTTATTTAGGAACGTATAATACCGATTCGCTAACCGCGTGGAATAACGGATAGTCGATGGGGATAGACGTCAAAAGCGTGTAGAAGTTGAACATGGGAGTGAATATTTCGCTATATGGGGGTTGGATGGAGAACTCACGAGCGGGCGCATAAAATGGTCGTTGCTTTCGCGGCAAAGTGAATGTCCACGGCCGGGCTGTCCGATATTTATGTAGTGCCATGGCATGCCATGTTTATGGTTTTTGCGCGAACCAGGGTAGGATGCAAAGAACGTCATAAAACAGAGACGTTACCGGAAAATGAACGGTCTATGGCTACCTGAGCGCATAAATTCGACCATGTGACGCGCGCGATGTATTTTTCCCCGCGGTTGACCGACAGACTCTAGACAGAAGCACTATGCGCGCAAAAGCCGCTTCTAAGAAGTATAGACGATCCAATACTCACGTTTTTTATAGTTATATAGTTATATCGATATGATCCTATTCGTATAGGAAAGTCTTACAGAATAACGTGTTATAACGTATGGATTGATGTTTATATTAGACAAATGAAAACTCCCCGTGAATCTCTAACGAAGCTCGTGCTTCTCTGTGTAGTTTTCAAATTCATCCTCTAATGTATCGTCTTCGTCAAGAATGAAATCCCATTAGAATTACAATTGCAAAAGATGCGAGTTGAGAACGTGGGAATATAAATTCGCTAACGTGATAAATTGATCGCTTTTCAAGTAATGACGTTACCAATACATATACATGATCAAATAATTCTTATACTAACGAGGAGAGAGAATAACGGGGCCGGTAGCTCCGAAATGCACAAAATGGGGCGCGTTTTATACGCATGAATGTAAGGGCTATAATTCCACTTCCACCTTACAATGACAAATTCGAAAGCGTTTTATGGTGTAAGTCGAAGAAACGTGGAGTAGCAGATAGAATACAGTCGGGAAATAGTCTCTATTCATGCTACATTATTAAATCAAGCGTTTAAACAGACTATATATATATATATATATATATATATATATATATATATATATATATATATCTTTATGGTTTGACACATACTAGGACCAACTATAAGTAACATATACATAAGTATACATTGATATACGTCAACATCTTAATGAACATTTTGTAATTATTTTTCATATGTATAAGCTATAAACAAAGATATATCAAAATTTAGTTTTTTTTTATGCTTTGTAATTTATCGGTACCACTAAAAAATGCATTAAAAACTGATTATACATGATATACATAACTCAAAATGCAGTATACATAGTTTTGTGATACTCATATACATTGTATTTCGTAATTAATTGTGGTTTGTATACATTATATTAAACATTACATCAAAAAAAGGAAGTTTCTTTTGTATGGTAATTTAATGGGACCGTAAAAATTCTAGTTTACTTCTTTAAACTGTGGATACGTAACGTAAAGAAATTACAAGTGAATTGCATTCCAAGATTTCTCTATGTGCTAAAGATATTCTTAAAATTATTTGTAAAATTCTACAATTCTTCTAAAAATTGTACAAGAAGAAAGTCGTCAAATGTATATTAGGATATTTGAAGAGCTTGTTGTTATAATGGGCTAACCCAAAGTTTGTGAAAACGGAGAAAATGAACTCTAAAGATACATTAAGAAGATAGACTAGATGATAGCATATATTCTAATAGGTACCGGTTATTGGTACACTACAAATCCAAGTGTGTTATTTTTTCTGTCTAAAAATGACATATGAGACAGAAGTTCCTCTTTTATGTGTTTCTTTACATATTAAATTACGTCATTTAATACATTTAATCGTGTTGGATTAATTTTTTGTTTCGTATTTAGATGTATTTTTGACATATAATTTTAGACATAGTATTTGTAGTTATTAGATATGGAGATTAAAATAACACAATGCTCATATATTTATTGTTTTAATATATTTATGAATCCTTGTTTCCAAGCATAGATATAAACATTTGAAACGTTGTCTTCGATAATATTTAATTAGCCTATGAGGAGCTGGTGAATGTTTTAATTTACATAATAAAAATAATATGCCAATAAAACTTATAAATTTTGTTAAAAATTATTTAAAAATAACAGTGTAATCTGCCGGTTCTGCTTTTTGTCGTTACATCGAAGATATCGGACCCCATATTTGACGTTACGTTGATTGATAAAAATGCTTTACTTTTTTATACATGCTATACAAATATATATTTGTAAATCCTAAAAGCTTCTGCAAAGGTATAGAATATATAAAAAAAAGCAAAACATTTTCATCAATCACATAATATCAAATATAGGATCCGACTTCTTTGATGTAACGACGAAAAGCAGATTCGGCAGATTAAACTATGGTTATTAGATAATTTTTAATAAAATGTATAAGATTCATTGGTATATCATTTTTATTATGTAAATTAAATTACAACATCCATCAGCTCTTTGTAGGCTAATTAAATATTATCGAAGACAACGTTTCAAATGATTATTTACGCTAAGAAGATAGAATTCACAAATATAATAAAACAATGAACAAGTAATCATTGTATTATTTTAATCTCCATATCTGAATACTATATACAAATACTACGTTTAAAAGTATATGTGAGAATACATCATAAATACGGATGTAAGAAATTAATTCAAAATTTTCCATCAACGGCGTAACGTCATATATGGGGTCCAATTTCTTCGATGTAATGACAAAAATCAGGACCGGCCAATTAAACTATTACTATTATTAAATCTTGCCAAGATTTATGCGGTTCACATACATGAGCATACAGTTCTCATTATATAAATTAAAGAGTTTATCCTTTGGTCGTAGGCTAGTTAAAAATTTGAAGATAAGATTTTAAAAATTTGCACGAAAAATGTTGACTCCGCAAATTCTTAACTAGCCTACGGACAGACAATAAACGCTTCAGTTTATATAATGAGAACGATACGTTCATGAGACGCATAAATCTTGGTCAAATTTAATAAAAATAATAATTCAATTAGTCGGTCCTGATTTTTGTCACTACATCGAAGAAATTGGATCCTATATATGACGTTATGTCGTTGATGAAAATTTTTGAATTAGTTTCTTACATCCGTATTTATGATATATTCTCACATATACATTTAGACATAGTATTTGTACTATTCAGATATGGAGATTAAAATAATACAATGCTTATATGTTCATTGTTTTATTATGTAAATTAAAGCATTCATTAGCTTCGTAGGCTAATTAAATATTATTGAAGTTAACGATTCAAATGATTATCTACGCTTGGAAGTTAGAATTCACAAATATAATAAAACAATGAACATATAAGCATTGTATTATTTTAATCTCCATATCTGAATAGTACAAATACTATGTCTAAAAGTATATGTGAGAATACATCATAAATACGGATGTAAGAAATTAATTCAAAATTTTCCATCAACGACGTAACGTCATATATGGGGTCCGATTTCTTCGATGTAATGACAAAAATCAGGACCGGCCAATTAAATTATTGCTTTTATTAAATTTGACCGAGATTTATGCGTCTCATGAACGAATCGTTCTCATTATATGAATTGAAGCGTTCATTGTCTATTCGTAGGCTAGTTAAAAATTTGCAGTCAACATTTTTCATGTAAATTTTTAAAATCTTATCTTCAAATTTTTAACTAGCCTACTACCGGATAATGAACTCTTTAATTTATATAATGAGAACAATATGCTCATATGTGTAAACCACATAAATCTTGGCAAGATTTAAAATAGTAATAGTTTAATTGCCCGGTCCTGATTTTTGTTATTCGGAGAAATTGGACCCCATATGACGTTACGTCGTTGATGGAAATTTTTGAATTAATATTCTTGCTTTCGTATTTATGATATATTCTGACATATACTTTTAGACAAAGTATATGTAGTATTTTTAGATATGGAAATTGAAATAATACAATTCTCATATATTCATTATTTTATTATATTTGTAAATTCTAGCTTCCAAGCGCGTAGATAATTCTTTGAAACATTGGGCGCGTTCAGCAGACACAACTGTTGAGTTTGTCTTATTGGTCACGTTCAGCAAACCAAGCCGCTGAGTAGCAGTCGAACGTGATTGGCTCTTACTTTTAGAACCAACCAATCAACACTTTGCGTTGATTAGTTGGTTCTAAAAGTAAGAGCCAATCACGTTCGACTGCTACTGAGCGGCTTGGTCTGCCGAACGCGTCTAATGTTCTCTCTCTTTCTCTGTTAAATTAGGCGGTCCTACTATTTACCATTGCACCGATATAATCAGTTCTCGCATGTAATGATACATCTTAAAGTAAAAGTTTTGATTTATCTGTAGTCTTTTAATATTTCGCGGACAAACATTTTTACGTGTGAATCTCTAAATAATGCACCAAATAAAATATTGCCAGTAATTGACAATACAGATGAAATCAATCAACAAATAGTTTAATTGGGCGGTCCTACTATTTACAAATTGCAATGAGGAAAGTTCTTAAATGTAATGATGACACTGAGAAAAAAATTTTCTGCATTTTAATAAATATTAGTTTGCATACAACTGTTACTCTATTTATTAAAATAAAAAAAATTTTCCTTTTTATTTTAGTATGCTTTTCTCTCAGTAAATACACGTGTACTAATGTAAAAAAGGAAAATTTTCTTTATTTTAGTAAATGGGGTCACAATTGTATGCAAACCAATATTTACTAAAATGCAGAACATTTCTTTTCTCACAATCAGTGTATGTCGTACAGTAAAGGTTTGATTTGGCTGTAATCTGTCAGTATTTCGTGGGCCAACATTTTCGTGTGTTAATTCCTAAATAATGCACCGAGTAGAATATTGCAAGTTCTCAAATAATAACCAAACGTATAGATGAAATTAATTAAGAAATAGTTAAACTGGGCGGTCCTGCTATTTACCATTGCACCGAAGAAATCGGTCCTCGCATGTAACAATACGTCCTAGAGTAAAAGTTTTGATTTGGCTGTAGTTTGCCCGTATTTCGTGGGCCAACATCTTCGTGTGTTAATCCTTAAATAATGCACCGAGTAGAATATTGCAAGTTTTCAAATAATAACCGAACGTATAGATGAAATTAATTAAGAAATAGTTAAACTAGGCGGTTCTGCTATTTACCATTGCACCGAAAAAATCGGTTCTCGCATGTAACAATACGTCCTAAAGTAAAAGTTTTGATTTGGCTGTAGTTTGCCCGTATTTCGTGGGTTAACATTTTCGTGTGTTAATCCTTAAATAATGCACCGAGTAGAATATTGCAAGTTCTCAAATAATAACCGAACGTATAGATGAAATTAATTAAGAAATAGTTAAACTAGGCGGTCCTGCTATTTACCATTGCACCGAAGAAATCGGTCCTCGCATGTAACAATACGTCCTAGAGTAAAAATTTTTATTTGGCTGTAGTTTGCCCGTATTTCGTGGGCCAACATTTTTGTGTGTTAATCCCTAAATAATGCACCGAGTAAAATATTGCAAGTTCTCAGATAATAACCGAACGTATAGATGAAATTAATTAAGAAATAGTTAAACTAGGCGGTCCTGTTATTTACCATTGCACCGAAGAAATCGGTCCTCGCATGTAACAATACGTCCTAGAGTAAAAATTTTAATTTGCCTGTAGTCTGTCCGTATTTCGTGGGCCAATATTTTCGTGTGTTAAACCTTAAATAATGCACCAAGTAAAATATCGCAAGTTCTCGAGCAACTGAACGTACAGATGAAATTAATTGAGAAATATTTAAACTGAGCGGTCCTGCTATTTACCATTGCACCGAGGAAATCGGTCCTTGCATATAACAATACGTCCTAGAGTAAAAATTTTGATTTGGCTGTAGTTTGCCCGTATTTCATGGACCAACATTTTCGTGTGTTATTCCTTAAATAATGCACCGAGTAGATAATTGCAAGTTCTCAAATAATAACCGAACGTACAGATGAAATTAATTAAGAAATAGTTAAATTAGGCGGTCCTGTTTATCATTTTACCGAGGAAATCCGTCCTCGTATGTAACGATACGTCGTAGATTTAGCTGTAAGTTTTTGGTATTTCGCGGTGCATCGCGAAATATAAAAAACTTACAGAGCCAAATCAAAATTTATACTCTACGATCTATCGTTACATGCGAGGACCGATTTCCTCGGTGCAATGATAAATAGCAGGACCGCGCAGTTTAAACATTTCCTAATTAATTTTATCTGTATGTTCGGTTACTTACAATATTTTACTCGGTGCATTATTTAAAGATTGAAACCGAATAAGTAACATTTACTATACCAATCAATAACTAACCTAATTAAGACTTTAATCGACTATACTGGCAACGATTATAATTGTCGTGTCACCTCGTTTCGACCATGGATTCTGCTCCTTCTAAAATTGATGCAATTGAGATGCTTATATTATAAGCATCCTATCTGAATAAATAAATTTAGGATGCTTATAATATATGCATCTAAATTACGTCTATTTTACAAGATCCAGAATTCATAGTCGAAACGGGGTGACGATTTGTCATGACGATTATAATCGTTGCCACGATTATGATCATTGCCATAGTATAGTCGATTAAAGTCTTAATAATTTAAGGATTAACTCGCGAAAATGTTGCATCGCGAAATATCAAGAACTTAGCCAGCCAAATCAAAATTTTTACTCTATATACGACGTATCGTTACATACAAGGACCAATTTCCTCGGTGCAATGGTAAATAGCAGGACCGCCCAGTTTAAATATTTTCTAAATATTTTCTAATTAATTTTATCTGCACGTACGGTTACTTGCAATATTTTATTCGGTGCATTATTTAAGGATTAACTCGCGAAAATATTGCACCGCAAAATACCAAAAACTAACAGCCAAATCAAAATTGTACTCTACGACGTATTGTTACATGTGAGGACTGATTTCCTCGGTGCAATGGTAAATAGCAGGACCGCCCAGTTTAAATATTTCCCATTAATTTCATCTGTACGTACGGTTACTTACCTGCAATATTCTACTCGGTGCATTATTTAAGGTTTAACTCGCGACAATGTTGCACTGCAAAATACCAAAAACTTACAGCCAAATCAAAATGTACACTCTACGACGTATGTAACGATACGTCCTAGAATAAGTTTTGATTTGGCTGTAATCTGTCGGTATTTTGTGGGCCAACATCGTGTGTTAATCCTTAAATAATGCACCGAGTAGAATATTGCAAGTTCTCAAATAATAACCGAACGTATAGATGAAATTAATTAAAAAATAGTTAAACTGGGCGGTCCTGCTATTTATCATTGCACCGATAAATACGCTCCTCGCATGTAACGATACGTCGTGTAACGATACGAGTATAACTTTTGATTTGGCTGTAATCTCTTGGTATCTCGCAGTCCATCATTTTCGCTTTTTAATCCCTAAATTATGTGTTGTATAAAATATTGCTTATGCGAAGTATACGTAAAATTTGTCGAAGAATAATTTAATTGGTCGGTCCTGCTATTATCCATTATATCGTGGAAATTGGTCCTCGCATGTGACGATACGTCTAGTAAAAGTTTCTTTTCAGTTATAATTTTTACTTATGTTTTCATTATTTTCGTGAGTTTTTTCTTAAATAATGCACTAAATATAATATTTGAAAATTTCAAGTAACCGAACATGAAATTATTCGAAAAGTATAACTGGTCTGAGTCCTGCTATTTGCTATTATATCAATGAAATCAGTGAAGAAAACTTTTTTCTGCAATGTATCATCGTAGAAGATTGTATGGAAATCAATTTCTTTACTGTAACAACAAAAAGTAGGACCTCGTAACATTTTAATTATTTAGTTTATTTATTGATGTTAATTATTTAAATTCTAATTTTAATTAAATTGATTAATTTAAATTTATAATTACAACTTTATGAAGCAACGCAGTAACAATGATTTAATTATTTTTAACATAATTTTTAGTAAAAGATAGCGTTTTAGAAAGCACACTGTACATTTAGTAGCTTGATGTATATTTCTTTTTAAATAGTAAAATATTGGTAGATGTTCTTTATTATGAATAAATAATTCATTATGTGCTAAATATACATAAATAAGTATATAAACAGCTTGATTGGACTCTCTAAACATTATGGATTTTATATATAAAAAAGAATACGCTCGAAGAATGATGTTACAAACTTAATTCAGTAAAATTGTTCAGATAAAAAGGTCCCAGTATTTTACATTGCATGTATCTAATTACCGGTACCGGTCCTTATAATTCACAATGGTTAGGAAAGAAACACGGTCCTACTTTGTTACGTTTCATATCTTTGTATAAACTAGTACCGGGCCTGATAAGTTACCCTTCATATAGAAAATTACTGGGTCGGACCCAGCATGTGCCAAAAGTCCTGGTATGTGTTATTGCACCTCCGAAATGGTCCCGACATTATACAAACCATAAAGATATATATATATATATATATATATATATAGGTATTATTTAGTAGTGGTATTTAGGAGTGGTTTAATTCAACAAGGTGAGAAACATTTTTAAAAATATCACAATCATAATTGCAGTATCAGATGGACACTTACTATTCTCTACAGGAAACAGATAATCTCAATGAGATTTCGTTTTCCCATCTTAGGAAAAGTTTACTTGTTTCGTAGCGAACGGAGTAGAGTTAAAGGCGACACGTTCATCGAACTTAGAGACTTTTTCAGAGAAATGGAACAAGTTCGATGCAGCCTAGATCGCGGATAAAGATACACACCTACCGTAATACAAGCTCTATATAGCTTTGCTTTCATCAGTTAAAAGTTTTTACGCTTTTTAGAGAAGAGGACGGACATCTCGGTAGCTTGTATGTTTCTTTCCTCGAATAAGTTATTTATAAAAAAATAAGCACGAACCTATGTGAATAAATATTTTAAATTTTTCTTTTTTTATTTTTTTCTAAAAAACAATTGTTGTTATAAACATTAGTATAGTTATTAAAACCGGTAATCAGACTTAATTAATATAACTTTAATAAAGAAATGTTCTTTTGCCACATTTTATGTGTTAAATAAATGAGTTAAATTATCAGCTGTACAGAAATAATATTGTTTATTATTCAAAGACTGGAATGAGAGAATGGTGAGAAAACGCAGGCCCTTACATGCGTATTTTGCATCTCGGCTTCGTTTCACAGGTTTCTGTAACATCCTGCCTAAATGGCATTTTTGCTCCGTTGGGAAATCAGGGGTTCGATGAAGCGTGTCTCGTATGCCGTCGTTAATTCCATTTGTAGCTATTTGCTTGACTTTCCTCCGGCATCGACGATCGCGGGGTTACGTCCAATATGACGCTAGCCTCTCGCACTTTTTGCATTTTGTGTGTTTATCGTCTCCAGTTTGCCTGCCTCTTCTCGTCTAATAGTTTGATATTTTTGTTGAAGAATCCTCAATCGTGATTTTTATAATAATTTTCAAGAATTTTTTTTACAACGCAGACTTTCCAAAATTTTATATTTTTAAAATTTATAATGAAACTCTCTTTCTTTCATCTCACGATGTTTGTTTTCTAAATGATTTACGAATTTAAGCATTCTTACATTTTATATAATACTTTAAAATAATTATAATAATCTAAATAATAAATAAGAAAAAGAAGTTTCTGCGGAAAATAATATCTATTTCACACTTTTCCTTTTTATTTTTATTACATTCTATCCGAATAACTCAAGTAAATACCCGCTTCTTATCGGAGATAGAAATTCCTCTTGTGAATCTATTGACATATCGATCCCAGGAAATTGTTAGCCGAGTAAAACGATCTGAACTGCGATCTCGTTGCGACCTCCTATCAAGATTTATATAGATCGTCTTGCTGTATTATTTGATCATTGAAAAATTGCAATTTCTCGATTAATAATGATGGAATTTCACGATTTCATGATTTATAAACAGAGTTCTGATTAAGTTAGCCAATAATTTTACTATATTCTTTTATTCATTGATATTAGACTTTTTGCGACAGACAAGTAGCATCATTATATTTATAAGTTATAGCGATACATAATTGTAAAAAAGAATAGGGAGTAAACAATTACCGTGACCGAGACTCAGGTCATACAGAATCGAAGGCAACGACCGGCAATCGCTGCGCCGATTTATTGAATCGAAATGACATTCAAAGCTGTGGAAAAATTTTATTTTCCCGTCCGTTATTTTCCCTGTAAATTGAGCGGCTCCTTGTGCAAATTCATTCTTTTGATAAATGCAGTAGAAACCTCGATCGACGACATCGCACCTCGAGAATTCCATTTTCCACGAGCTCGATGTACGACGATAACCAAATCCCGTGTAACCAGGAAACGGTGATGTTTTCCGATACAAAATATAGTATTTCTACCTCTCACCATCCGCCCGTTTGCTATCCGTGAGCTTTCTCTGGCTCGCAACAGAGTCCAGCGAAGAACGGGCACGGACGATGTGGCGCGCGCAGACGATTAATTATGTCGCCGGCTGTAAACTAATCTTGCGAGACAATGCAGTTGAGTCGCATCTTTGCGTCTTTGATAACAATGCGCATTGAATTCGATACCCGGGGCGACTGTCCTCCGCCCCTGTTCGGCAACCGGCTGGCGGACAATGCCATCATATACCACCCGCGGGTCACGAGGCTCTTACCGTCGCGGAATTTCCTCGATTTCCTTGTTTTATCGAGCTTTGCCACAAGAGTAATGCGATCGCGAGTTCTTCCACAATGTAACGTAACCATGCATCGCAGGTTACATACAAGGCACTCTAAGTATCTTGCACGAAATTTGCGTGAAAGCAACATTAGCAAAGTATAATCTGCTAGATACTTTTTCCAAATTCAAAAATTCTTGTAAAATTAGTGTGCTACAATTCGCTAATAAATACTCTCCCCAGAATATTTTTGGATTTCAGTAAAACTAGTTTTGAAAAGAACTGAAAGAATATTTTATACATAAAACTTTCTAATAAAGTTTCTCTCTTGTTAAAAGTGTTAACAATTATAATACTTACTAGTAAGTAAAATCTTGTTGAATTTATTGATGCCATTACAATAAATTTGACAAGTAATAAAAGTAATATATTTTACAAGTTAATAGAAAAATATGTCATCTTTTTATTTCCACTCAAACTGCGCGTTGATTATTTGTCAGTCTTGAAACACAATTTCGTTGGCGCAGTAAATACAACATATTAGGGGTATTCAAATAAGTTAGAGTTTAACGGTTTGACAGGTTATGTCGGGTTAAAGCCGGGTAAAAAGTTAATTTTTACTCTTTTAACCCAAAGATTAATGTGATAGGTTAATGAGTCACTTATGTATTTTGCATAACCTTAAAGAGTAGCGCGCTTCAAGTTAATTAATTAACTTTTTACTCGACTTTTTAACCTGACATAACCTGTCGAACCGTTAAACTTTAACTTATTTGAATACCCCTACTATAAATCGATAATCGATTTAACTTTTGATGAATAATCTTTTAAATCGATGTGCAGTTTGAGTGTGAAAGTATAAGTATAAAAATTCATATTGTTATAGGCTACGATGAATCAGCCAGACCGAAGATTGCCTTATTCACTTGTTAGAATCTTACGTCGTTCGTCAAAACTTCACTATATATTATTAAATATATATTTATTGCGTACATTTCTTTTCGTACACTATGTCGTAATTTTTCAACGGATCTTGTCCCCGTCTTGTCGCGCCGTGAATAAGACCGATTCATTAAGTCCACCCACGAGAATGGACGTCGGAAAGTTCAACGAAGGACGCGCATTCATTCGGTAATCCGGCGTATGTACCGGCATACCAGCGTATGCCACGTTATTACCTCGGCTATACGAGGCGTGAGTCTTGCGAGATTGAACGCATAAAGCTAATTAACCGGCGATACAACGCCGGGTAATCTGCCGGCAGCACTCGCGCAAGAGATACGCGTTCACCTAACGTATACAGGGTGCCTTGGAAATACCGTCTTTTTTTATATACATTCCTCGACCAATTTAAAACCGATTTTTTTAAGACCATTTAGTCGAATCTCATTTTTAAGATTATTTAATTTTCAATAATAACTTTAGTTTTACGAAAAAAAGACATCAATGAAATCGCTGTTTATTACGTTACTGAAAACAACGGTCTAAATACGTCGTCGTCGTATAATATTGTTTTACAAATTAAAGTATGTTAAATCAATTTTAATACTCGAAAAAGTGTGATTTTATATAACATATATAAAGTATAATAGATATCTATCAACATGTCTATATATTATGTTACATGTTAATTTTGAATTAAAATGTTATTTATATAAAATCTAGTTAAAGAGTGTTATAATTGAAAGATAAAATTATACTAAGGAAAGTTCATCAGTTATATAATTTTCTTTGATTTTAGTTAATCACAACACTATGTTTTTCTTTCTCTGACTTTTTCTTCTTTTTTTTCCTCTTCTGTTTTCTATCTTCTCTTTTGCAAGTGGTATATGGACAATATCTATTTTTCTTAATAAAAAATTAATCTTTATTGACCAAAGAAATTGTGGATAAAAAACTTGATGATTAATTCTTGCTTACCATATATATGATGAGAAAAAGCGGAATATAGAGGACGGAAAAAAATAATAAGATAGAAAGCAATCACCGAGAACTGCTGAATTTTGCAACCGGGCCAGCGCCAATATTTAACTTGATTTGAAAAACTATCGGAGATCACTTAAAGCGCGGCATAATGGATAATATATGAAAAACGGAGATGGAGTTCGATGTAACGAGGGCAAGTGGCAACAGCGGTCATAAATCTCGCCTCTCACGATTGCAAAGTGCTGGGTAGGTATCGACTTTCCTGTTACCTCTGTTATTAATAGATGGCTAGTTCTAAATTATGTCAAATAGCTTTTCATCAAATTTTTTGTCAAATAATTTTAATAAGTATCTCTCTAAAATAAATATGAAAATAGTGTGATAAGTTCACGCGTATTTTCATCATTGTTAAATTCGACGAGTATAAATTAAGTCAATCCCGTTATTTTAGATTTCACTTTTACCATCAACCTCTTTGAATTATAAAACCAATTTTTAGAACTTTCATATACATTGATAGAAACCTTGCTTTACTCCAAATAGTTCTAGTTTCTGCATGGTATTAGAATTTCATCAATTATATACATATAACGAAATTCTGAAAATAATGTACCAAGTTTATAGAAGTCTATTATACATATAAAATCAAATATATGTTTTGGAGGAATTTAATGATATATTTCGTGCAATTTAGCGTCCGCGATAAATCGTTATTAATATCGAGTATCGGAAAAGCAGAGCTGCATTTTCGATATCGCCTAATATTTATATGCCACTTAAATACTAGGAATACCTAAACCCGCAATTTTGCACCAGCTAGCTCCATGAACTTCATGCCCTTTTCGATTACCGAGTCAAAAATAAACGTATTGCTCCGTTAAAATTTTAAATGCGGCGAATATGCGTGCCAAGTATAAATTACGTGGGTGTATGGGTTCAGAATATAGATATGTGAAACAGTCGCGTGTGCAATTTCAACGATCTTGCGCCGAGATAATATAAGAGCAAGTGCAGAATGAATCGCAAGAGGAGAGGAATTAAAACCAACTAAATAACGTCCGGCTTATTCGCAGGCGCAAAAATTATTTGTTTCATTCTTTGTATAAAATAAAATAAATAATTGTTGCGCCTGCGAACAAACCCATTAATTAGTCTGATGTATGAGAAAATTAATACTAAACTCTATATATATGTATAATATTGATATTATATGTATGATAAAATCTTATTATATGTAGAGAGAGAGTTTTAGCATTCTTTTTCTCATACATCATACTAAAATTACTAAAAATTTGATGCATTAATTATATGCGAGGTAAATGAAATTTTTATTTATTTATTTAAACATATTAGTTGGTATATATATAAAATATTGAAAAAGATGTACAACATGCAAATTTAAGTATTAAGATGTTTATGTACCTATATTGAATATCAAAATATTGAAATATCTTTTAGTTTTGTATTGTCAGAATTATTATTTTTCTATATATGCAATTTTTAACGTTTCATGAGCATTGAGCGAGCACCTTTACATGATATGCTGCACTCAAATTATGATAAAAATCTGTGAATCGGCGTTTTCTTTCATCCGAATATTTTTATTACAAATATCAACCATTATTGACTATTCGTGTAAGAGACTTCCTCTGTTTGCCAAAGGATATCGAGATCGAAGCATCGAAGTAGTGGACACACGATGAGTCACGTTAGCATACAACCGCAGTACCGTGTTCTCCATTAGATAGCGTCGTGTTGTCTTAGGCTCGACCTGAATTGGACTCATATCAGACGAATATGACTCATCATAGCGGGTAGACGCGCTATTTTGACGGAAAATATAGTAGCGTCATATATAGCGTAGCTTTTCCTTATAACGTAACAAACACTTAACTTATCTACTACGCGTGAATATCGCGCCTTTGATGAGCACAATGGCTATCTTTGTACATGAAAAGAAGAAAATTATAACTAATTTATAATTAATGAATAAACTAGATTAAATAAAATTATATTTAAATTTATGGTTGGATTTTTAGAGTTAAATGTCACAATTTTAATAAATAATCTTAAACATAAAGAACGTGAAATTGCAGAATATGACGAATGTTTATTTCCATCTTGATTTTCGTGTTGATACGTTGCTCGTTTACTGCAGCAGCTCATTATCAGTTATATTCTGTTTTATTTATTGTCTACTACAAGTAGCAAATTTAATTCGCGTTTTTATTCGCTTTTTCGCACTTATAGTTTCCTTATAATGCTGCGATAATATCACAATTTTCTGTATAATATTTTTCATCAATATTTTCTACATAACACTTCCTTTACCTTTTATCTTTCATGTCAATAGAAATTCGTACAGCTTATGTTACCAATTACGGAAACTTTTTAGGTTCGTCACTGCTAATCTTTTGCAAACAACCAGTTTTATTAGCCAATCTTTAAACTTGTTCATTTTTAACATGCGTTACGAGTTGTTGTAGTTACTTATTAAGTAACAACCAGAGGAGCTACGAAGGTGATTGAAGTCGCGGTAGATCGTAGAAGCGCGCGAAAGAGGGAAAATCGTCTCGAGGGAAGAGCGAAATTCTAATTCTGGATTAGGGTTTATGTTCGGCAATCTCGCGATGGGCTTCGACGTCTATGACGCCAGAGCGCGGCGCGGGGATATCTGGACGACCGTCGTTATCGGAGGTGCTTTCAAATTAAGCGGCCCTTCCACGACGGCCCTTCGTCGTGGCTTTACAACTCTATCCATTCGCAAGCGACCGTGACTATCGCAAACGCAAAACCGATCGACGCGGAGACGTCGTAATTTCGAAACGCAAAATTATGGGCGAAATTATGGCTGCTGAGCGCGTCGTTATTTCGCGACAAGGATGATGTTGGCGAATCGTGTACTGCAAGAAAGCATACGCAAATTAAGCGTGAAAATCTCCGTCGCATTCCTCTTTTCTTTAATACTGAAAAAATAAGGCTCACAAAATGAAACAAAAATAATTTGTAAAATGTGATCGTATTTATTTATATTAGAATTACATTATTTAATTGTTTAATTAATATAATTATCTTCATGTGTACACATTTATCTTGAGCTAGGAATCTTATAACTTATTGTTAAACTTATTTAAAATCATTTAAAATGTGTCTTACAATGATGATATTTATAGAAGTAGAGAAACTTAGAAGCATTAAGAAAATGCAAAGGTAGCAAAAGGTAAAGAATGAAAAATGGGTGTCTTTGCATAAGAACTTTTCATAATTTTAGCTACATTATTTTACAAATAAAAGATATTTTTTACTCATTTTTTTCACTCTATATCTTCATCGTTCTACGTATAATAATATGCATTTACTACCACAATAGCGTAAAACGTAAATTGCAGCATAAAACATAAATAATAACGCGATATTGCCTTTAAATTCCAATTATATTTATGCGCTGGTTATAGAAAAATTTTAGATAAACTTTTACCGACAACGTTCAATGATATTGCCGCGGCGGGTCCATGCCGCTCGTTATAATATTAGACCACAATAATTAATGCCACCACTGGGCGTATATCGATCGTTCATGAGAATTATAATTACTTGAAACTGCGCTGAGCGTCAGTGCTCGTACACAAAATATGTGTATAAGTACACGTCGTGTGTATACACAAAATATGTTGGTGCAGTGTTATATAATTGACGAGCACTGACGCTCAGCGCAGTTCCAAGTAAATAGATATAGAAGATATAATAATCGGTTTTTATGTTTCACGTATAAATTATAAAAATGTTTATGAAAAATTAGAGATCTAGACTTTTATTTTATTTTTAATATTATTTTATAGAATTTTTAAATGTATTTGCTATTTTTTGTATTTCTATATACTCTTACACTTGCTAAATCCTGTACGGTGCGAGGGCAAATTTTAAAAAATAATTTGGCAGTAAGTACGGCCGGCGTATATACATTTGCTGTGGCTCGCAGATGCACGTCAGTTTTTTTTTGTTTACATTTCTTGTTTTATTTTATTTCTGAGTTATAAAATATTTTTCTTTACATAAAACATTTATTCGGATATATTGTATTTTCCGATTACCTAATATTATAGTTAAAAAATAAACTTTATATTATAGAGATAGACAAGAAATGTATATTCGAGTAAATGTTATATGTAAAGAAAAATATTTTGTATAACTTAAAAATAAAATTAAACTAATAATATTTCTTGATTATCTTATACAGGGTTATTTTAAATTATATTACATCATGCACACATATGTATGTATTACCTGATTTACTAATATTATACATATCTGCTTTCTTCCATGTATATGTATATGTATACGCGGAAGAAAGGAAAAGTCGGAAGTCGTCGCGACCCTTACTGGAGGATTTCTGAGGGATACCTTTTATATATATAGATATGGTTAGCAAATACATAAAAAAAACCGCGGCTTACGCATGCACGTCCGCTCTCGTTTCGTAAGACGGAAATACATATGTCAGATGGAATCGAGTGAGAATCTGCAGTCGTCGTCGGTGGGCTCGACGTTGCGTAACAGGCCATTACTGCCGGCAACGGTTGCCTCGTTCGCGTCGTGTCTCGAGCACAGCGGGCGGCGGGCAATTTGCGATACAATTTAAAGAAGACAGCTCCCGTGTAGACCCCCTTTTCTCCCTGTTCCTTCGGCGTGCCACCCCGCCGGTTTCCTCTCACCAGCGCGCGCTTTATATTTCGTGCTTGTAATGGCGAAACTTTTCCTTAACGACCCCGCATCCGCTTGAATTATGCACGGCGCGCCACCGACGACATATTTTTTTCTCCTCTATCTACGTGACCGTGTCCCGATCAGTCGCTTCTCACTCCCGCTGCTTGTTGCTTGAATGCACTATACGGTTAAACGCGTGGGCCCGTTACATTGCAATGTCAGAATATATATAAAGTCGATTTGCGAGATATCATATTGTTATCACTAATGATTCTTACTTTATGCAACACCAGTAGTTGCGCGTAAAGATAAAAAAGGGCTAAATCGAGTATAGCTAATTTATGAAGAAGAATCCAGTACGACGAACAATTATATACCAACATTCATGGTGCAATTCTATGGTAATTGAAAAAAAAAAAAAGATGATTCTCGTACACCAGTCACTTATATACAGTATCCAACGCGGTACGGATGGCTATTCGTCAATGCAAATCCACAAGTTCTCCCCATTCATACAAATTCCACGCACACCATTGCTTCATACCCGCCCGTACGTTTAATGGATGCAGCTCCCCTTGGGGGACTAGAGAAGGGCGGGGGCGAAAGCATCGGCAAAGGAAATGCAGGGAGGGCCGGCTAGTGTGAGCATCGGAAAGCAGAGGATGACTCCAAACGTACGACCCGATAGGGAAATCCAACATACGTCGCATGCCCTACCGCGATATCTATATACTCCCTGCTCTGTATTCTACTGACGATAACGTTCTCCGGGTGTTGTCTCCACTTCCGTGTTTTATTTCATTCCCTAACTTACGCGCTAACTATCGGAAAGATTTCAATTTTCAGATTTGTAAAAAGTTCTGCAAGGGAAATTAATAGACTAGAGACGGAACTGCCGGTTAATAAAATGAACGGTCTAAAATGTTCGAGAAATTAAATATAAACTTAGAAGAAATTTTGGGATTATCCATGATATAATAGTTTATGACATTAAACTTAATTTTTTATTTTTTTATGCCTACATATATACGTGTTAAAATAAACAAATTACGATCCAACCAGGGAAATTTTAGGCACATTTGACATGATGTATTCGCTTTTATGTTCAAGCTTTTTTCGGAATCTTTCGGTCTATCGTGACTCGGCGACCAATTTTATAAAATACGCAAGACGAAAATTAGACTTTTGTTACTGCGCGCGATAAAACGTCAACGTTCGAGGCTCGGTTCGTTTCTTCGGCATTGTACGCCGGACCGGGAATAATATTAAGAAGCGCAATTTCGACGCCGGCGTGGACGGAATTTACGATTCGGCTTTTGTTGCCGGCGGCGCGGACGCCTTTATGCATTTTCGCGGAAGCGACTTTTTACCGAGTCCTTTGGAGACGAAACTAATCGGAAAAGGCTTCCGTGACGCGGAAACTTTTTTTCTCTCAGTCCGATTCCGTTCCCGCGCTGCTTTTCCACTTCTGGAGTAGCGAAATGATTATCCGACGCTTTCTCCTTTTCAAGGAGATCTCACCCACCACTGTGCACCACTCCGCCCTACCTCTTCTTCTATCGCGTTAGTGTATCTACAACTACCACCATTCTATATCTACCAGACTCTATCTCCCGCTCGCCATCTTTTCAAGTCTATGCCCACCAGGCCTTATACATGCCGGCTCCCGTGACATCTTTGATCACGGAACACATCTCTAGAGGTGGCGTTATTCGTGATAGCTGGCGACCATCTAAGATTTGAATGGGGACTCGATGCTTTTGATGTTTCCTGCTTACCAGACCGGCCGCTGACCGTCATCTCCCGTCTCGGAATCTCTTCTGTCAATTCAATGTCGCTTCGGCATATAATCACGCTTCGGAGCACCGGCGGTCTATTAGCCGGGCTGACCTTCGCGAGAAGTCTTTGCGCTTTCTGCTGTCTCCTTTCGTTATCCTTGACGGCCCCTCGGGACCGAGATCGATCAACAACTTCCCCATCGACGAAACATTTTCCATTGAACCAAAATTTGGATATCGAGGAGATGTCTGAGATGAACATCAAACGCATCAATCGATGGCTTTGATAAGACTTGAGGGTTGCACTTTCCTATAGTTAGTGTCTCAACTTATATTAAACGCTACGTACGAATGACGAAGATTCCAACGAAAATGAATACCAAACCGGTGATAAATTTTGAAATTTGCAAGATGGCCACAGTTAGCGTTAAAAGCAAATGTTTTTAGCTATTGTAGCTTTAATCTAGCATTGTTATTTTTTATATTTTAACTTCTGATGAATAACTATTTTTATTCTGATGAAAGATTTTTTTAATTCGATTTTTAATAGAATCTAAAATATTTCTATTTGCATGTGTAAATTTAATGCAAATAAGTTTTATTTTGAAATAAAATCATATACTTATAGTTTTCGAAGTCAATATACATATTTTAATATTTCTTCTTTCTTCTTAGTCGTACACTCTTGACAGAGTGTGGTCGTGGTTATTTTTTTTTAATATTTATTTATATTTTTATTAATAACATTACTGTGAAATATAAAAAATACATATTTTAATGTATATTTTTTATCTTTTTCACAACCTTGCTATTAAAAAAAATAAGAAGCTGGATAACTTTGTGACAAGATATTATTGACATCAATAATGCAACATCATTTCAAAAAGAGAATCTAAATCTCGATACGTTCCACATGTGTTCCGCAACGATTCCCGCGCTCTTATCTCATGTCGTACTCGTCCGTAAAATTGCATGCGACGTTTCAAGACGACACGACGTCGGGACGTGCGCGACGATACTTCGCCGGTGGCCGCGATACTTTTTGGTCTCACTGCGATTCCGGCGTATGCGCGACAGCGAAGCCAGAATTCTTGTCGGATGGCGTCTCAAGGGGATGCAATTCTCGAAACCGGCCAACCACTTCCATTTCCTTTTTCGCGCACGTAACGCTCTTTCCACCGTCAAGTCATTCTTCAGTTGCTCTCTCAATCGATTACTCACTAGCTTGCATCTTCCGTTTTTAGTAAATCAACCCGAAACGTATGTCACATGCTCAGCACTAAATTGGATTGTCTGCAGTTTTAATTACGTTGTCACTCATTTAGCGTGAAAATATAGCATATTCTATGCAGGAGGTGAGTGACACACCGCCATTTGACTCTCATCGCGTTTGTCTGATCCCGGAATTTGATCTAATGTCAGGACCCTGTCCAATGTCAACGCGAGATAAATGAGATACGATAGCCGTAATGCTAAATGTACGATGCAAATAGCGTGCCATGCGGTATATATATATATATATATATATATATATATATATATATATAGGTATTCGACATGTGATTTGTCAGACTTCTTGATTTTATCGCTAACATATGTTGCATTAACAGGTGTTAATTATAATCTTTTAAATTACTAAATTTCAAGCTGAATTAATAATTAAACTCATATGATATATATATACGTATCGTAATAGATTTCTCGATTAAAACTAATTATTTGTCATATCTATATAAATAATATTTTCAATATAAGTTGCCTCTTTAAAGAAGTACGTCATATATCTTCATCATTTATTGGTCCCCTCAAATATCAAAGTAGCAACAATTCAATGTACTTCAAAGTTTATTTTGAACACGCAGAAAAAGTAAAGGTTCGTGTAATCTCTCATCTTTCGATACGTCTTCCGATTTATTACCCAACAGGACCATTACGGCAAAGCGAGAGTTCTCGACGATTTATTGGAACTCTTAACGAAGTTCCGACAGTTAGATGGCTAAGTTACTCGTTAACAGCGGAAGGGCCGTGGTTTCCCGGGGAAACAACCTGCGAAAAATCGCAAACAAACTTTGTAAGACGTCCAATCGCCGGACGGCGACTAATCACTCAAAAGTTATAACGAGAAAGATCCGGCCGTCGGTTATTACGCTAGAAGTGAAGAAAACAACCGGGGGGGGGGGGAGACAGATAACCAAAAAAAGGACAGGAGCTCGCGGTAGTTGTCACGTGGTCAAGCTTTACGAATTTCCGCTAACAAAATCGAGTTACTACTTCGTGAGTACAACTTCAAGATGTCTTCTGCGAGGAATTCAATAATTCTTCCGACAATTCTGACTTTTACCTTTTGTCAGTCTTATCTTTCACAAAAGCGCTAGCTTTCAACTTTTTTCTTATTCTTTCAACTTTGAAACAATAAATAATTCATCAAATGTCAACACAAATATAATATTCTAAAATATTAATTATTTAGATATTATTAATAGTGAATATAAAAATGTTCATACTGTAGTTTGTATGATGTATTTTTTACAATAGCTTTAAGCATTATTAGCGAAGAAATAAATTAATACACATAATTATAAAATTCTATGTACAGATTACATCTCTGATATATTAATTTTCTCAACTTTATGTAATTTTCTACAACAAAGTCTTTACATATTTTATTAAGCCACATTCGACAATCTTTTTTTATATACTTGACTCTTAAGTAGAAAGATTGCATTTGACGGTGCATAGAAGTGCTATTATTTGTATTATCACAGAGAAAGGTTGCAGAGAGGGTAATCCAGACGCCGGGTAGAAGGGAAAGGCATATAAAACGTGGTCGGGAGTCATGGGATCACGGGGCATGATTTCACGGGACGGTGGTTGGGTGAGTGTCATGCTATCGGATGGCAGAGCTATGTGCTTCATGTATCATGTACGGTGAGTTAAGAGGGGTGAGGGGGTGAAGGACGAGAAGACGGGAGTTTGAAAAGGGAACGGAAACAGAGAACGGTGTCTCCGCACAGTGTGACGGAGAGCATTCGATTCGAAAGCAGATGTCGTTTCCGAAACACGCCTCGTGCCCTGCATATTTATCCGCAAGAGGAACACGATGTCCTCCGTGAAGAACGGTAGCGGGAGGGATAAACGATTTTCGGTAGGTCCCGAACGGAGATTCACGATTTGATTGTTCCCGAAGTCAAAGGATGTAGTTGTTGGTGCCCGCGTTTTATTGCTTATTGGTATAGCTTATATAAAATTTACATAACACGATTTATGTGAAAATTAAGTGACGTAATAAAATATTTATACCCCGTGATATATGAAAAGTAAAATGATAAGAAATATATTGGGAGATATACTATTTAACAAAAATATAATTTAAAAAAATAGTGACGCTTAAAAATGAGAGGTAGAAGCAGGGCAGACAAACGCGGTTAACGGAGTCGTATTTAGGGACGCTTGCGTAGACGACTGTGGAAAAAGCGGAACAACGAGTTTATCTGTCCGCGAAAAACTTTGAACTCGGTGCACAGAGGAAATTTTACTCTGCTGATGGTTCGTTAGTAATGCCGGTTTTTCAGATAGAATCGCACTTTGAGAGTGCGGGCCCGCAGCAGAGATTTTTTTGTCAGCCAAGTAGAGTGCAGCGAAACGAGCGTGTCAAAGTTTCCTCCGCGTGCTCTACTCGTATACCTCGCATAATACTCATCCCGCATAAAAGTTAAGTAGTATGGAAACGAATGAATTTACATCGTATCTCGCACAATACTGTTCGTCGCGCAAATTTGACGAATGAAACATTCAACTTTTTCAATACTCATTCCTTAACCCATTATTGTACAAAATATTTATTGTCGTTTTATTGCAATTATGAAATACTGTTTAGACATTCTTATACGAGTAATATTAGTGTTTGACAGATTTATTTATATTTATTTATTTATATCCATCACGAGAGAGAGAAATCAATTCTTTGTGACTAACAAAATAAATTGAGATCGGAATATTTAGTATTATTCTATTGACACACAATTAAAATTAAATATCTAAATCCCTATATATTATCTCTTTCTCTATTTTTAAATTATATTGTGTTATTGACCATTTGCCAACGATTAGAGATATTATAATAAAATGATGATAAAGTAGTTGGTAAAATACAAATTGTTACCAAGTTCTGTGCGTTCCTCGAATATCTTGTTTTTTGATGCAAAAATGTTTGTTCTCGTCGCGTGATAAAAAAAGATTCCCATATGAGTGCCTGAGGCACGAAGTGAAGAGGTTGCAACGAAGTTGTGGCAAAGCCTAGCGCGCATGGCTCTCTCGCGCATCATTCACGCTTCGTGAAACACATATTCACGTCAATCCCAGGCGCCATAGTGCGTATGGTATAGGTCCTGGATTCCCCAGAACTACACTTCTGAGTATGATCTGTGTACAGCTGTGATTACGGCTTCTGTATTGCATTTACCTGTCCATTGCTTCCATACATGCATATTCTACCATATATACATGCAATGCATATTCTCCTACTACCGACGCAATATGTTTCATCAGAGATTCTCGTTTTACGATAACTGCAATTCATTTTTAATGATGCGATGATACGCGTTTCTTTAAACACAAATTGTTGTTTGAATACATTTTCCGAATTAAAAATGAATCCGTTGGACGTGAGATGAGTAAATATATTTGTTTATTTTACTTCAATAAGCTCTCTTCTGTTTTCGCATGTATGAGTTATTTTATATGATTTAAATTTATACTTAATAGTTAATACGTGAAACAATGTTTACATATTTTGACGAGAATATTACTATAGTGTGGATGAGTTACTTTTATATTTTTTTATAATAAATTGATACATCTTGCAATTTATAGGCAGATTTCAACGTATTTTCATGTGCAATGGTTTTCTAAAACATGTATTATTATTATCATATATTTTCAATCTCTACAATGTGACGATATATAGTTTCATCTCGGATAGTTTTATCTCTTTGTTCACAAAATGTCATAATATTACTTTTGGTACAATAATTTGAATTTGTCATCGTGATGTGTAAGCCGAAATTATGGACCCTTTTCACTGAATGCAAACGAGGATCGCCTCGAAAGCGGACCATAAACGATGCAGAACTTCGTTATAGTCATGGAAATCTCACTTGAGAAAGGCTTTCAAATTTTTCTCTGGACCGCCTTTAAGCTCGACGATACTTATGCAAACGCGCCTTGTGAATGTTAGAGAACCGACTGTAAATGGATGCTGCATGAAAAGACTCGTAAACAGGGCAACCCCGATGAAGACAAAAGAATAATGGCGCTCTCTTTTTAATTGTCGTAGACATGATTAATGAACAATTAACTTTTCAATAAAACCTTTTGATATTAAAAACTTTTTTTAAAATTTTGATATTAACAATAACTCGTCGTAACTAATATTATCTATATAGATTCCCTGAAAATTTTTAAAAAGTTTGAAAATATTTTTTTTTCAAAATTCAAAATTGATAATTAGGTATAATATATTCCCTCGATACTTAAAAATTTTGTAACAATTTTATTTACATATTATATTTTTGTCATATATTTAATTAGATGGATGGATATAACAAAATAAAATGATATAACGATAGAATCATAACGAAAAAACTACGCAAGAAAATGAAATATGCTATTTCAGTAAAATCTGATGATTGTGAGTAAAATCCATTAATTCGAGACAAAAGCAAATCTTGCATATTTGACTACTTCTGACAAGTCTCTTTCCATTTTTCCTTATTTTTTTCCAAAACGAAATGTAACACGTTGTGTCTTTCACGAGAATAAGACGGATCTGTCAGCATGTTCGTTACACCGGACGCTCGGCAACGAGCATAAAGCACGAACCTTCCCAAATAAATTGAGCAAACGAAGCGATTCTCTGGCCGAATGTCGGAGAAACGAATAAAGTGGATCGACAAAGCAGGCGAGGAGTAATAAATGAGGTCGGGGTGTGTGAGTCGGGCTGGAAGGTCGGTTAGTTTTACAGTTCGTGTGCTATACGAAAGAGAGTACTCTTTCTCGTCAAACGGAGAACTGACGAAGTCGCTGAGACAAAGCAAACAATTAGACATCGTCACCCTTAATGGAAGAGATGCCGTCTAACGCTCGACGCTATACTATTATCAACCAGTCTATTTTTTCGTACTTTTCGATAAGAAGATCGTTTTTTCCCTAAATGATTGGCGTTTAACAATGTAATAAATTAATGATAGTATGTGTAATATTACTAAAATGAGTGCACATATCCACATATATCAAATGTCTTTTTATTAAGCAATGATGATATCTTGTTCAATACTTTTAATTTTTGGACAAGATACTAAACTTTGATAAGTAAAATCGGCAAATCCGAGATTTGAATTATATATTTTACAAATACAGTTATTATTATATTTAGAGATTAGATTGTAAAATATATAAATCTGAAAAATTTTGATTGATATCGAAGGATATTAATCATACAAACGTGATGTTTCTTGCCATCTTGGATGAAAGCAACGCTTAGGAAAAATACGAGAAATACTTTACGCGCTGTCCCCAAAGAGGCATAATTCTGTCGATGGTTGTCGTGCAATGCACTGCGTACAGCACTCGCATCTCGCATATATAGTTACCCTCTTGCGCACGTGACTGGATGCAGTTTACCCACTCGACATTTCAAACACTCAAAACTCGAGTTAATCGCCGAAGCGAGAGGGTTTACTCAGAGCTGTTCTACGTAGGGATGGTTGCGCAAGTTGCCAGCGGGATGAAAAGGGTCGGTCGATGTTGTGTAAGAGAGAGAAGAAAAAGAAAGAGAACGCCTGAGTGGAGGTAAAGAGAAATAAGGAGGAGAGAAGGGTTCCGGGGGAAAAGATGTCGAGGAACGAGGAGCGACTCATGTAAGGGAGGTAGAGAACGGTTTACCAATAACAAACTGCAAGCTTACAACTTGGCTGTTTTACCAGGGCGTAAACTAGGTCGAGATTTTCTAAGTCACCATCAGAAAAACGTGCTGGAATCAAAGTTGCACGAGGAGATTAGGATACGCTGCGATACAATTAGGATAAACATATACCGAGAAAGATAATTTTGTAGGAATACTCACACTGTTTATTTTTTATATGTATTTGAACAAATAATTTACTTAAACAGGACTTATTTAAAATAAAAGAAAAATAATTTTAAGAAGTTTTATTTAGGTAAAAAAAAGCCTTTTTTTAATTTGTATAATGATGCTAAGGAATATAGTGAGATAATAATAAACTTTCTGTCGCATTTGTTTGCACTTAGGATGTCTTTTACGAATTAAACATATTAATATTGTATATAAAGCATTGTACGTTTACTATCAAGTTGAAATCTGTAAAAGCACTAACGAGAATCGTGTATATAATATATATTGCATGAAAAAATACGAGGATTTTAGTGTGCACTTTTTAAAATTAATCACGTTGGTTGAACAAAACGCGAGCACGCCGGAAGCACGTGGGCGTGTGCTGAGAGACGGAAAAATAATTAAAATCAATCGGCGGAGCGCGGTGAAAGGGTATATACGGTATAAGGTGCATGACGGGTAGAAGGAGCGAGAATAAATACCCACCTAACGAGCGCGGAAATTGACGGACCCGTCTGAGGGTGCTTGAATCCCGGTACTTTCCCATCGGAACGTCGGAGGTCGAGCGATACCTTTGTCCCTCGTTAAATTCCAAAGGCAGAGCAATATTTTGCCCTCAACGACACTCACTCCTCCGCGCTCTTTCGACTTCGTTTCGTTCCACTGCCGCGTTGGACGCCATGGACGTTCATTGTAGGCGGCAAAATAAATATAATATCGATGAATTTATTTAATGCCGCGTTTTCCTCGAGTCACAGATACGAAGTACAAAGGGTTGATTCGCGCGGAACGGACCTTCTTTATCCATATAGGTATATGTTATTTTTTTAGTTATCGTGAGACTTCGACTAACGCGGCGGCATCTCAATTAGCAGCAATATCGTGTACGAGCAAGCGTCCGATCTCTGAACGCTTATACACCAATTAGAACACTCTAAGGACGAAGCCTGCGTCAGCCTGCATTCGATCTCTGCCCTTCGGCCGTCCCTTAGGGTCCATTCACCGCATCCTCGCCCTTTAATTAGTCTGTTCGATAAACTGGATTACACCCATCCCGCACACATCCTTTATTCTCGTTTGCTTCCACGTTGTCCATTTACACAGAATTGGATCATAGCGTTTGGACATGTCCGCGGTGAGTTAATATTTTTATGCGTAACGTAAAAAAAATCTCCATCTATATACTTTTAGATAACATTCTGCACATCACAAGTTTAAATGTGTGCACTGTGTATAAATTTTAAACATAACGTAATTTACAAAATTGTAATTTGTTATGAATTTAAAAATTGCAAAAAATTTAATAACTTTGTTAATACAAACATTAATCTACTGAATTATTAGTTTCGGGTATATTGCGTATATTCCGGTATGTTGCGCATACAATATTTTATAAATATTACGCTCTCTTTACAAATGTGCTCAACACGAATATTTGATTGCTTAATTATAGTATATTACTGTATGATATGATCACGCATGCTCGAAGTCAATGTAAATTTCAATTCTTTTTCTTTCTCTGTCTCTTTCTCTCACACAGTTTATGTTTCGGTGAAATATAAATTATACAACAAACAGCTGTTAACACGTAAATTAAAAATATATTCATAAATGTATTATTTTGCGAAAATTGTATTACTTATAAATATGTAAATTAATTCGGTTAAATTTGATCGCATGAAAGTACGACGTTATAATGGTCTATCAAAAAGAGTATCGCTGCATTCTAGCCTGGGCAAAAATGTTGGAATTTTATTAGAGATTTTATGAATTATTATAGAATAGACGTTTCAAAGGTATCATATACCATATACTTTTGTATTTTTTTTTTTTTACTATTAGTGGTAATTCCAGAAAAGTCCGAACACTATTCAGCTAATAAATGATTCAAGATATGTGCGTATATATGCAGTAATAAATAAGTTAAAGCATTTTTTTACATTGCGGATCAAATAAATGATTTAAAAATTAAAAAGCGGAATGATGTCCGGGACTACTAAAAAAAATACACGCATGGCACCGGTTTACGATCGTGAAATTGTGATGTCTCGTCCGTGGGAATGGCGCAGTGCGTCTTCTTTTAGACGATTCCTATACACTCCATCTTCGGGACAGTTAAACCGTTCGTAGCCAGATAGCGTTACAAGGTCGTCCGTAGTAGTGTAACACCGTCGGAAAATTCAGCCTTACGGCCTCTGAAATATCGGCGAAGTTACGAAAGTAGCGGGCCTCGGGAGCCATGGAGCGAAACTCCCGGAGACCATTGTTCGCCAAAGCCGGTAACTTCGCGGAATCGCCACATACATTACCTGAACGAGTGGCGAAGGGCGACGCTCTACGTATCTTTAACTTTGCGTCTTTCTACCATTTTTCAGGCATCTTAGTGGGTGCCAATAACGGCCACCTCCAATCTGCCTTTATCGTGTGTTCAATAGCGACATGATTCTGTTAAAATTATGTCTTGTTTTTAAAAGATTTAACTAACATCTACAAAATGTCATGCATAAGATACCGAGCACACACATCAGTTTATAACGTAATGTTGGGATTATTTTTTTAATTTTTTTATACATAATTATTTAGCAAATGTAAATATCGTAATCAACTTCGCAAATTGCTGCTCGCAAACCGAATTTGATAAATATTTATTAAATTATTTATTTTGAATATTATAACGTAGATATTCGAATACACATAACAAGCATACGAAGCTTTTATTATATAATACAGAATTATAATGTTTCAGAGATATAGCCGTATGAAATCAGTCTTTGTATAAATATGGTTTAAATTAATTTTTAATTATTCTTTATTAATTACTAAAATATATTTATTTTTAAATTATACAAAAAAGACGTTTTAATTTACATTTTATCAATTTATTTCATTACATAATAGCAGTAGCACAGACAAAATACACGTGTTATAAAAATGTTTGCGTTGCTGTGTATGTCTATTGATTAAGTGATGGCTATCAAATATTCTTTTTTCGATCGGTACCGAGTCAATTAATTAACCAAGAAAAATAGAGGTCGTTGCCATGACGAACCCTACTCGATATTCATTTACGTTAACGGCTATATTACGTCGAGTGCTTTGCTTGTTTCCCTCTCGTGCTATTAGTGATGTGTAAAAAGACGTCCTGACGGCCGGGTACCTTACTTGAACTAAATTGCATGTCAGCGAACACAATGGAAAAGATGGGAATGAGATCGATTACGGTAACGCGTTACACGCGGTTCGGTCAGCGAAATTGCGGCGATTTTCTTTTTCTATCGGATGAGCTCGCAGATAATTTCTCGAATCGTTTCGTTCCGGCGATTCGTATGTAATATTTCGCGTGACTGTCGACCGTTATCGGAGACCACAGTATATTAAGCTCTATCTTTTATACCTTCGGCTCCAATCGCCGAAAATGCTGACTTTGAATGTGAAGTATCCACCATTAATTTCTAGTCTATACGCGTTCTGGCTTTCAGCGTTCGTTTGTAATGGCGAATCATCGACGCGTCAATTATGCCGTGTGATTAATGGTTCATTCCGTAGTCATCACTCATCTCCCTAAAGGTGGTAAATGGTGCGTTCTTGAAAGAGGAAAGTTTCCTCCAAATACGAATAATTTCTTACTTTATTATGACATTAAATTTGTCTTTAACTTCCTTGATTTTTACCGTGCATAATATTTCTTAAAATTTTTAGGCACTCTTGACATTTAAAATCTTAAGTTTTAAACAATTAATAAAGATTTTCTTTAAAAGTATTTGGATTGAAATAGATATGAGGGGATTGCAAATTTCTAATTTAAAATATCTTTTTAACAGTATGTTATCTCTGTAACAATCTAATCATGTAAGCTTTGAAGTGTTGATTTACGTTGTACATATCGCACGATCATAGATTTTTGATACACAAAGAATGAAATAGGGGACAAGCTGGAAAGGAAGGCAAAGGGTATTGTGAGTGCCCTTCTCTGATGTAACTCACTTATCAGGGTGAAACGGTCGCGCTCCCTCTCTTTCTTCCCGATCTCGTTCTCGTGAGATAGGATACCATCTCTCTCTGTCCTGATGTCTTTGCATTCTATTCACCTTTCCGTAGCCTTCCTGACGAGGAAGGAGCAGCATTCCCCATTACCGATAAGATACTGATCGCGATGTATGTACACCCACCGGCACTAATCCGCACGGTGATCTGATAATTGAGCGAACGCTGGACGCCGGAAATACGTAACAGCCGTTACTGTCACAGTAACGTCGATGCGGGATTACGAGTTGTTGGTCATCCTTGTTTGTAACCAGGGTCAATTTGTGGTATCCACAAATCACGCCAGAATCACCGGAAGTGTCCGGAGCGATGCGATTTTACAAAACCACGGCGAAAACAATGCACTCTTTCTGCGAAAGATCAAATACGACATATTGATTTTCGCTTTTTTAATGATTTATATAATAGAGTATAAGCCAAGTTAAGCCGATTCTTTCACAGGTCTAAAAAATAACGATATACAACTATAATAAATTTTTATATTAAATTGTATAATATATTCCGAAGAAACTCGCGTGTAGAACTAAAATGCTAAAATAAATTAATAATAAAGCAAACTAGGATATTTATTGCGTCTTGAAATTTGCGAACGTTAATTATGTTGCTTTCTCGCAATTTATCGAAAGTTACTGTTATGGCTTTTAGTCAAAGCTACCATATATCTAAAAAAACGGGAGGTTATAAGAGTAATTGAATATGAACTGAGGTGCTAATTTAGACTTCGCTGTTATAAAGGATGGGTCGCTTGCGCTTTGCAATTAGTTACACGTTGCATAATGAAAATTTAGTATCATTATGAAAATTAGCAATTGTTTCTATTTCGAAGCGAAACATGTTTTAATTGCTAATAAACACGTTCACGCAAAAGCCCATCGCCAGTTCCGCGCTTTATAATTATTGCAACGCGAGTGGACTAACTTTCCAACTAACTTTCCGAATGATATCGAAACAGTTTATCGAGTGGCGGCAATTTAATTGATCATTTGCCTTTCCGTCATCATTAATACAGTATTATCACGTTCGTGATATTTTAATGTGTCACTTTAATTGCATGCATTTCGATTTCGTTGGTGGGACAACCGACGAGCACGGTTGTCCGTGTCCGCGTATTTCGGCCGGCGGAGCTACTATTCCCCTTCCGGAACTTTGCGATAAATCTCGATTAATCCAATCGAGGAGCCGTCGCGCGGACGCTGGCGCGCGACCAATCCCAAAGAAAGCGATTGCCAATCGACGCTCGATTCGCCAGGATAGACCTTCCCGTTTAGTTAACGTAGTCGCTTCTTTGATTAGTTAACCCATTCCCGTCTTTGTTCGCAAAAGGGCGACGGGATGTACAGTTCCCTGGAGGATACGTTTCCTACCGTAGACACCCCCTCCACTTTGCTCCCTTACTCTTTACAGGATCTCCTCTCGTACACTCTATGGACTGAGATGAGAGCGGCCGCTCGGTCGGAAAATCGCTTTAAACCGCGCCGACTAATATTAACTTTCTCTTATCGTTTCGCGAAATTCCCCAACTCTTTTTTTTTCTCTCCATTGCGCAGCGGGATCGCAAAAGCGCTTTCCCTCCCCCACGGGGCGCACGCCCGCGCCGGACAGTGCTCCGAAATTTCCTTATTTGCCGTTCGGACGGCCGGCTTTGTGTAAACTTCGTTTTATCCCGCAAACGATGAATGTTTTTCTCCCTTCATCTTTCCACCTTCGCGATCGATACGTCTGGAATTTCGTAACGAGCAGCGAGATCGGTTATATGAGTCACGACAAGACCCGAGGTAGTCACGACACACCAAGGTCACATGTAATTAACCACCTTGCACACACCGCTGTGCTGTAATCGATTAGAACTTTCGATCCGTGAAACGTGACGCGAGTGATGACTATTAAAGTTCAGTGATTTATTAGCAGCGCAAAAGAGGGGGAGGCAAAACGGAAGAGAAAAGAGTCACGACTGGTGAATCAGGTCACCGTTTCAATCGACAAACTTTATGCAAACCATTTTAGGGTGCAACAAACTGTCGCGTCAGCAGTGAGATGGTAAATGATAATGCTTTCCGCTTATACAACCCAGTCACATTCTACAACGAGCATAATTCACACGAGTCAACTATAATAATAACCGCCTGCTAAAGCGTCGCGACATGCATCCCGTGTGAGCATGTATAAAAAAGTAGAAGCGACTTTCACGTGTGCTTTTCTCGAAATGTTCTTTGCATTTGAGAACATATCACTTTGAGCTATAATCGCTTAAATTTAGCTTATCAACAGATAACTAATGCTTTCCTTTCGTATTCCATTTAGCGAATAATTTCAAAATCATTAGCAAAAGCTTGTGTCCGTATACCCGGCTTATGTTATTATACTCGCACTTGTATCGATTCGCTCTGGATTTCAAGACTGGATATTTAGGTTTTCTATATTGAATCGCTTAGAAGATTATATATGGCTGCGTATACGCATCCGTTGGAATCGTATAAGAAATTCGAGCGTAAATAAAGTCGAGCGTTAATGTTTTATGCGCTTCCCGTGGGATACGAAAACACGCGGGATGCAAAATATTGACCTGCGTATTAGACTTTAATCAGCCGCTCGGAGTGAAAATATTGGCCGACGGCGATCCGCGCGAAGCATAAAATTAGAAGAGACTTGCGGGCGCGAGGTTTCCGGCGCGGCGTCAGATGAATCGACGAACGGGAATTCGCGTGACGCGATTGAGAGACGCGGGACGCGGGTAGTACGTCCCAAGGGGTATAGGACCTCAAACACGCATAATCCGGGCGAAATTACTGCGTGCTGGCGAAAAGCTCCGCGCGTAAGTTTCGAAAGCGGACGAGCCTCTGTGCACGGTCAAATATGTACTCTGGGGTAACCAAACACACCAGTAGTCTTTCACGTGAGCAACGCACTCACAGCTGTATGTGCTAAAATACCCATGGCAACATACGTCGCGTACAGCCCGCGCTTCGTAAAATGCAGCATTAATCCGGCCGTTCAACTGGGGGCGCGCGAACCTTATTGCAAAAAAATTTCGTCGGAATAAAGCATAGGTTTTAAATATATCAGTACGCACAAAAATATTTTACAGAACGTTTCGAAGTCCTCGCATTTTTCTATGCGACTCAATTCAGACTTTGGACTCGGCCACAAAAATAAATGATCACGTATCAAAAATAGTTTCTTCTCGATGTTGCTTTAACAGAAATTGTGTTTGACATTTGTGTATGTCGAAAGTATTGAAAATGGAAAGTTGAAAACTTGCCAGCGATGATGGATTTCCATGAAATTTTTGCTAACGGTAAATCGGCTTCAAATTTGTCAGCCCTGAAGCTGAAACGATATTCAATAACGACGGCATAGCCTCTATATATAAAATAAATCATATATTCATAGGGAACATGCTACAAAATATTTCAGCCCCAATATTTTTCCATTCCCGATATAATAACTTCTAACTCACTTTGCGGCCATTCGTGGTCATATATACATGTCGCCGCAATAAAATCATCCTCTCGCTTCACTTTGCACAGATAAAGTGCTTAATATTTTAATCGCTCGTTTAACGAGTGCGATGCCCGTGAGAATATTTCGCGCTTTGCAACATGTCCAATCAAAATAGTCGATTGGTTTCTCGGTCGCGAAATAGTCGACTGAATAAATCTGCTCGCGAAACCGTTTTATTCGGCGATTTTATAAATAAATATTATTGCGCAGACATAATGTAATCCTTGATTATTATATAGTATAATGTATAACTTGTCTAGTGAAGTTGCTAAAAGCTCTTCTCTTCTTATAATAATTTATGCGTGAATTTTCTATTTTTACTTTTTTTGGATTAACAAATAATAAAAGCTATTATCTGGAATATACTGGCGATAATATTATTTTAATTATATTTAAAATATTATATCATGAAAAGAGGGGCGTTCTTTACAAATTACTCGTTCTGCTACCATCCACGCGACTACGATAAATTACACGATAGTCATGCATATTTAATATGCCGCATACACATACAACATAAACTTTCTTTTCACATTACAGTATAATGAACAACAACAGTGTGGAGCAGCCAGATCCGGATAACATAAAGATGTTCGTGGGACAGGTACCTCACGATATGGATGAGAATGATCTGAGGACGATGTTTGAGGAATATGGTCGAGTGCATCAGATAAATATCCTGCGGGACAAGATAACCGGTAGTCATAGGGGTGAGTCATTGAGTTTCTTTAAATTTGCGATTGCATGCTAAAATCATCCACAGTTGCAATAAAATTTTGCATTTAATGAAAGAGTGGTAAAAAGCGCATTTTTTAATTATTTGCGACATAAAGAACCATTTTTGAATAAATAATTTTAAATTAACTTTTTAAATAACTCCATCTAACAGATGGAGATAGATTTATTTCTATTTTTTTGCTATTTTGCTCAAGATTTTTATTAGTCTTTAATTATGTGACAGAATTGTATATAAACAAAATGTTATGAATTATGAATGTGTATCAAACGTTACAATATATTCTTGTTAGAAAACTTATAATAAGAATACTTATAATTTAACAAATATATTTAATCAGCATATTAGCAGTTTTTCAATATTCTTTTTTATAAATATGAAAAATACTACGTAATATACACTTCTATATAATTTTAATAAATGATAATTATTACATTATACTTAACTCTTTTTCGATATATTTTTCTCTGATTTTTTTTTATTTTACGTGAATAAATCAATAAGAAAAGCTGGACCTGTACATATAACTTTTATTTTGTTATCGACAAATCTTCCAAATCTGTTCAACATTCATAAAACAAAACGGAATCGAGCATGAAAATCGGTTTACGCACTTACACTGTCACGGATGTCACGATCATCGACATTTCGAAGTTAACGGAATGGCATGTTGAAATGAATACGCGAATAGTTGTAGAAAGAGAGAAGAAGTCAGGGAAAATAGACGCATTTACGAGGGCATAAAGAACGATAGACCGTGAGACATGATCGTAGATCAAAATTAATTCCGGATATGTTCGACCCCTATGATATCACGCGAGAATTGTTCAAGAATTGAATATATTTTGTTTTTTATGGAGGATATAGATGCATGGATATCCTCTGTATTATTGTTTTCGTACTTCTCCCAGCTAATTGCGATGCGATACTATAATTATGATAAATAATGAAAAATATGTCATGAAGAAGATACATATAAGAGACAGATTACGTGAATAATGCTAACATTATACTATTTGATTATCAAATAATTGGAATTCCGATGCATCTGATTTTTGAAAACCGTTCTTCAAGTTGAATTATACCAATAAATTCACCGAATAGGTTAATTCGCCGAAAATCATATTTTCCATTAAACTGATCCCTGAACATTTTCGACGTAATCGAATTTTCAATATAATTGTTGCGCTTTACTATTATTGATGTAGTCTCGTAATGGAGCGTATCGATAGGTATTATTCCGAATAATTTGGCTTTTTTCAAAATTCCAACTTAATTGCTAAACGGATATAGTATATTTGAATAATCCTACATGATTGTAATCAATTAATTCTTTATCAAGTGTCACCACAAATTTTCTAAATTGAAAATGTAATTATAGAAAGTAGACAAACAAATGTAAGAAGTAATAACGGATGGCACTTTAGGATATAAAACTAAGATTTTTTTAAAGATTGTACCATGTTGTGTAGTGTAACTAAAAATAAGTATTGAAGAAAATATCTTTGAACAAGATTTTCATGTAGGATCAGTAAGATCATAATATTTGAAGAAAATTACTTTTTATTGTTTCCAACCAACATCCACATCAGATAAAGAAAATAAAGAAAGAGAAACGCGAATACAACGATTGATATGTAGTTAGGAACGGTCGCTGCTATAAACCTTCCTCGGTATATCGATCGGAGGGCGAGAGAGCAACTCCACGAGACTCTCTTATGTCTCCCCACGTCCGAATACAGGCGCGCTTGTAACGTGGCTGTCACTGAAATATGCACGTACTCACTAATAACGAGGCTTAACGCTCGCTAAACGTCGTCTGCATCGGTGAAAGTTTGCACAATTACTTTCACTGTACAGATATGATTTCAAATTTGCAGCCGATGTGAAAGTCAGGCATTGTGTGGTAAAACCCGATTGTACATGTTAAGAATATCGATTTCTGTGCGGTCGAAGTTCGCCGTGGATATTGCCAAGCATAATTATGATCGAGTCACCGTCGAGTTTTCTATAATAACGAGCAGAAAAAGAAAAAGTATTTCATTGTATCATTCTTGTAATAAATAGTAGCTAGAAAACTATACATTTATGATAAATACCTTCTACTGGAAACTTAGAAAACTACAAATGTATAATAAACTAAATTATATTAATTTTTTTATAAGTACATTAAATTATACATAGATCACAGACAACGGGCAATTTAAAAAAGTTACTTACTTTAATTAAAAAATTATTAATTATGGTATTATTTTTTATAATTTTTTTACAACTTATAACAATTGCTTTCTTGATGCAATTTGATTTGTAAATAATATACGTGTAATGTGTGTGTATACAAAAGGAGAAAAATAGAAGGAAAGAAGTTTCAAAATTTTATTGTACTTATATGAGAAGCTACTTTATTTTTTTAATTATATAAAACTATTTTTGATTATGCAGAAATTACTTTCTAAAAATTCAATATATCAAACATGGAAGATAAATCAATTGCTAATGTTATCTTATTTCGCAGTTCTTGGTAATTTAAACGAATTTTCTTGACGAAGCAGACTTCAGAAATCTTCTGCAGATAAGTAGATCTATATGTAAAATGTACGCGATGCACTATCCGAGTCGGAAGGCGCGAAATGTTAGGATTCTGAGAACTTCCGGAATAATTAATGTGGGCGAATTGTAAACGTCATGCGCACCTGCAAAATTGATGGCGGCAGGCAGTACAACTGGGATGAAATTCGTTCCCCATTGTGAAAATTTAACTTGATTACCATGACGTAATGGTGAATTAATGTCCCGCTCGCGGGCCGTTTGTTTAATGCACCGCATTTTAGATTCGAAATCTCTGTCAACGTGGAGTTTCAATTCTACAATAAAACGAGCTAATTACTGTTTTCCAATTAACTTTTAGTTGACAATGTCATGTTAGGCAATCTCCTCGTCGCCTTCCTCGTCTCAAATTAAAATCGATTTTATAATATCTTAAAATGAACCGATTACCACACTTTTTATCAGTCTAATAAGCATGCGGTCATAAGTGGCGTTCTGTAAAATCTTATTTATAAGCATTGAATACACACACGTACACAATCGGTATAAATTGTAACTTATGTAACTTAAGTAAAATGCATACCGGAATAATAACACTCGACATGGGGTGAGCTGGCTTGTCTGTCGCTGGCTAAACAGCGAGTCAGAAGGTAAATTCCACAGTGCATCGAGGCGTTTTATCTCGACGGTAGAAATAAAACGTTAAAATTTCCAGAAATTCTATATTAATTAAGCTGCGGAGTTGAGCTTGGCATAAGCTCCACTAAAAATTAACAAGGGGTACTTGTGGAATATATTTGATTTACGCCAGGATAAATTTGAAGTTTAAATTATTCACAGGAATACTCGTAATTTCACGTAATGAAAAAAATTTCTTCAGCATTGATAATTACAATACTCTTTAATCTGTTTCTCATTTATTTAATTTTAGACGCTTTCATAAAACCCAGACTTAATATAATTAACTCTATTATTTTGATAAAGTATTTTTAGTTGAAGTTAAATATAAAAAGCATAAAATACAGCATTAATGTGACTAAAGGCATTTTTTTGATATTCTATAATATTTTTAATTAATCAAAAATTACTTCGAAATTAAACGTATGTAAATTCGATGATACATTCTTTATTGGTGAACAAGTTTATGATATAGTTTACAATATACAGACATTTTAAGCAAAATTATTTACTAAGAACACCAGCGAAAGTTGTTTTGAAATATTCTTTTCCGATTGACTTTTATACCAATTTTGCGATTACTTTATTTAGCGATCTATCGAAAAAGAGAAAATAGAAAAAGAGTTGACTTAATAGATTTCTCACCTTTGACTTCTTATTTTAAAAAAATTTTTAAGCAAATTGTCTAACAATATAAGAGAATGATATAAATATATATGTATATTCCACACCGTATATGATAATTATTGGCACAGCGCTCGTATGCAAGTAGAACGGATTGAACGGAATAGAAAAGTGCTCTCTCATTTTGTCATAAAGCACTTCATCGGCATGATTGCAAGCGCATGAAGAAGAAAAGACAACTTTTCGTCGATTACAGTTGCTCGCATATGGTGAAACATTGGGAGGAACGTGCTTTTAGCAACGGCAGTTTGCAATAATAATGATGCGTAATGTTAGGCTGTCTTTTGCCGCTGAACACGGGATTCCATACAGGCGTACACAGATATATGCATACTGACATTAACAGATCTTTTATAGTAATCAATTTTTTATTAATTATTGCGAAAATCGTAAAATGATTAGAGAAAACTACTCACTATAAGTTTAACCCGCTCTACCTGCACACAAGCGCTGTAATTTTTCTAATTTATGGCCCTGTGATTATATTGATCATTAAGGGCCACCGGTCTTTTATTGCAATATGCATATTAAGGTAAGCTAATCTCATCACAAAGTAACTTTACCGGGCATTTACATAATTAATTCGGGTATTATCATATTAATTCGGGTATGTCCACCATCGAAATACGAGATTTATGCGAAACAGATAAAATGGCCGAAGTTATCTGCTTTGAAATCAATATCGCCAAAGTGAGCAATCTATATGGAATGTTCAATTTAATTGGTGAGTCAATAGGAGACGGCGAACTCGCGGCAAACTCCTTTTATGTCCGATTAAAACAAGTGCGGAACCGTGTTCGCAATGAAGATCTTCGAGATTGCCATCGTAGCCAATATATCGGAATCCCGAAAGTGTCCGACTGCGCGCCGCTTCTTGTCGCAAAGTAGCGGAATTCGATACCTCGCTACTTTGTGAGACACGATATGGGAACGACAAGGACGACAATAGGATTCTCTGCAAACAGGAAGGACGGGACTGCTGTCTCCTGTCGCACAATTTTCCGCGTGGAATTCCGTTGTTTCCGCCCGGCGAAAAGACGTCGGGAAATGTTTTAGTTAAATTAACAGAGCTCGCGCGCGGCGATGTTTCCCTGTGTCGATTGCGCGAATTCCTCTTCGACAAGCTTCCTGTTATTGTGCGGATATATACAGTATCGTTGCGAGGCGGCGTTTGTCTCTTCTCTTATTGCATCTTTGTTTCTAAAACCTTCTCGCACACTCCGGAATACTCTGCGCGCGAATCGCTCGGAGAATTTGTTTGTCTTAAACGGAAACGCGAATCGACCTTTCGCTGCTCGTTACGCCCGTAGAAGTAAACTCTGCTATTAATCACACGGCCCTATTAATCGTCCTTAAAGTCGTGCCATGCTCGCGTCACCTTGCTCTTAATTCACGCTGAAGAAAGCCGAACTTCGTCGACGTTACTATCTTTAACGGTCGCTATAAAGATCGGCTCTACTATTTGTCAGTCATGTATAGTGCCTGGAAATAGCTCGAGAAAATCGATACTCTTCTTAAAGGCTATATATATACACCAATATTTGTAGATTTATCTTTTTATTCCTTGAATTTCTTAATTTTATTTTATTTTTACAAGTAACGATAATGTTATGCCCGAACTCCGGGATTCTTTTATTTCGAGAAAGATGTCAAATAAGAATAGAAAAATATGGAAAAACAGGCATCTTTTCGCAGTATATACACACTGAGATGCGTGCTCCTAGACGAATTGTATTATACAAGCCTCTGGATGTCAACGTCTCGATAGGATGATATAATCACTGCAAATCCAAGTGTGGTTATTTTAACTGAAGCTCTTTTTACACATTTCTTGCCGTTTTAAATGACGTCATTTGGTTGAACGTATATTAATCGATTAAATGTGTTCATTTAACACGCAACAAAACATGTAAAACGAGCTTCAGTCAAATGTGTCATTTTTAAACGTTTATACGTGTAGAAATAACACACTTGGATTTACAATGATGTCTTTTGTGAGCGATGCGTTAGTCGGACCTTCATTCGAGTAGAGGAACTTAATAAAACTAGCGGAAAACTGAGGTCGAGATCTTTAAAATTATTGACAATATTTTATAATAAGTAATAGTTCTAGTTATATACAAACTTTACAAACAAAGTTCTATTAATATAAATGTTGGAAATAATAATAAAATAATAATAGATTCATAATATAGGTTGATGCTTAAAACGCATGTGAATATAGGTACATGTATAATTGTATGTATAATTGTATGAACATTTGTGTATGTATATTATTCGCGAGTGTACAGAGAGATACGGAAGTCGGATAAAATAATCGATGGGACAGACTTTATTTTTGTTAATTTTAATATTCTATCCGATTCTTAAACATTTATTTGAGAGTTAAAAGGAATTAAAAATTAAATGCGTGTGTGTATGTATGCGTGTGTATGGGCATGGTAAAAGGTGTGGCGGCCGCGTGTGCGCCTACCAAACGGCAGCCCGGCATTACGTTAATCAACTGCGTGCGGGCAAACGCGCTTTCTCGCGAGCGTGTTGTTGCATCAACTAAAGTTTATAAACAAATTCAGCAAAAGTACTCATCGGTACTGCAGTCGACGTTCTAACGAAAAGTCGAATTAGGCACATATTATAGTCGTGGAGTAACTATACGACTTGCAGAGAGCCCGCAAATGGTTTTTTGGGGTAACATCACATCTTTACACACATACACACACACGCCACTACAATAACAGCTAACTCTGAAAAAGATTTATTTGATTTCCTCTAACATGCGGAGGAAAGAAATTATAAAAAAGATAATCAGAAGTAAAAGAAACAGAAACTTTCTCAATATTTTAATCTTTGTCGGAGGATAGGAAGGGGGATGAAGAATACTGGAGGAAATGGTGGAATAGGAAAGAGGGAGTAGGTCATAAAATAAAGGAAAAGAATGAAAATTTTCGAGCTGTTTTGAAGGAGTAAATATATAAATAAGCTTGGGTATGATCTGATGAAAAAATGTAACAGAATTGTTCCGAGGGAAGTGATAAAGGGGATAAAAAAAATCGGCCCACTTAAAGGAGAGAAACAAGAACAAAGAGGTACCTAAACAAACACGCGAATTTTTTAATCTATTTAAGTACGAGATCTTCTTTGCAGTATTCGCATCTGTTTATTTCTCTGATTTCGATCATACTTTTATTTACATTTTTTATTTTTTTAAATTTTATTTTATTAACTACGTTTGGTGACACATCGGGTTTGTTAAGTGCTTGGAAACTGATTGTCTGGTCACTCTTGCGATATAAGTCCTTATATACCGGTTGGATGGGTTGTCGCATAGTCTGATGTTGGTAGATTAGTTGGGTCTCTTTGATTTTATCATTTCAAATAGTTTTACAAAGAACCAGATATAAAATGGTACCCTAAATAATAATAGACGGATATAAAAAAGAACTAAAGACTGACCGATTGACGATTGACACTAAATTGCGGTAACTGGCTTTTTTTTTAATAAAAACACGTTTAAAGACTAGTAAAGAAGAACGTAATTAATAAAAGAAATGTAACTGATCGACTGAAAAACGGATAGGAGTAAACGAATGAAGACTGAACGAAGGATAGAAAATAACTGATACGGATTCTCGTGAATTTTCTTGAAGTCGCAGTTTATGTACAGATTTCTGGGAATGGATTGTGGAATGGTCAGATTTTTCAAGTTTTTAGCAAATTTTATTTCCGTTGAGTTGTCATAAAATACAGAAGAATAAAAAAAAAGGAAAGATATTATACTGATGGGACCATGGATCATAAATATATACTCTACTGATCTCGCAATTGTTATATAATATATTCGGTGTTTCCTTCTATTATATGATCGATATTTCATAAAAGGTAGAATCTTCAGGACATAATAATAGTCAGAGACAATGGAAATAGTAAATAGCCATAAGCCATAACTTTGAAGATTACAAATTGAATTTTACAGAACAAATTTCTTTAGTTCATCTGTTTTCGCATTATATCTCCTTTTGAACAATATCGCCATAAATCCTTTATTTTCCGCCTAATGGTTATTTTCTCATGTCTCTTTGTCTTCGAACTTTTTCAAAGGCCACCGAAATCGTGAAGAACGCAGGAGTCGTCGTACACTGTGCACTTCAGGATTACGCGAGAAACTTTAAACGAAACTCTGGCGCGGAAGTATCGCAAAGCTGCTTCCGAGCGTGCTTGTGTTCCAACACGAGCAAGCCGGATTCAAGGTAGTTGTTGGTTCTTTTCGCAGGAGAGTAACGGACTTTTCAAAGACAGATAAATTTTTGAAGTCCCATAACGGCACCGCCGAGCTGATAACTGAGTATGTCGTATATATCGCGAGTCAAAAAGCTTTAGATAATTGCACAGGGATTTCAAAGCGTGAGGATACCATGTCATTTTTCTCAAAATATCAAAGGAAATCGTATTGAACGCACGAAATGCACTTTTCTATAATAGGATTAAAGAATTTTCACGTTTCAGAGATAGTATAGAAATGTATTTAAATCAAGTCCAGTTGCAAAAATATGACGAATAAAAAATTATTTCGATTAACTGATCAACAGCTGCATTTTTGTGTACCAACATAAATAATTCGTTAGCTTCAAATTGATATTTTCGATATTTCCGTTACTAACTTAGCTTGATAGATAGTTTCAGAAATCTCCTTTTAGCAATGCAATCCAATTTCACTTTGCGCGATGCAAGCATGAAAAAGTGTGACCTCTAACGATTGATGCAACTTATCTCCTGGTACGTTCTATCTTTGCCCACGAATTCGCGGTGCCGAAATTAATTGCGGTGGCGGATCGACGATACCTACTGATGACACCACCGGAAACAGCTCTAATTAATTGGCAAACTGCTCCCGCGCCAAGAACTGGCACGTGCTTCCAGTCGACAAACGGCACTTGCTTAGTATTTCCGACGCCCGCTCGTCGATCACTCAGCCTTAATGACGCCTTCTGCCCTTTGTTCATCCCTCGAGCTGGATCCCACTCGGCATTCCATCCGTACTGCAAGTGCGTGTAAATACAAAGACCGGCTGGTAAATCTCGCGCGAATTAATCTTCGTGACGTGCATCTCTAGAATACTCTCACTATTCTTTTAACACTTAAAAGACACAAATATATGTCAAGTTGCTATAGGGCAGGATATCGATTTTTAATCTAAATTGTGGATTTTCAATCGTCAGTTTTTCAAAATCGATTATTTCCGCAAATTGGTCAATCTTACTTTTAATCTGTTCTCGTAATTTGTTTAGAAATATCACAATTTTATACAGGATATATAGGAAGTATTCTTTTTATATTTTTATATCTATTGACAAAATTTATAATTGATTTTTCTATAACAGAGATAACAAAGGGGAATTTTTATATTATTTTAACAGTTTGCCTTATAAGAAAAAAAAAGGAATCTGTAACACGCGTTTAAAATATCTCATTATTTTTTCCCTTTCATTTATTTTCTGCGAATCACGAAAATGCCAACTAACTGGGATGATAAAAACACGAAAGGTGGGCAAAACAAACTGCTTCAATTTAAAGTTGCGTACGGGATTTGGGACTTTTACTTTTCGAGTTACCCCCAACGACGAGGGCGGTTCTCCCCTACGGAATCCTCCTGCCGCGAACTCGTTACGTTTTCGTCGTAGGGAATTACGCGACTTTGACTAAAGCCAGTTAAAGTCTCATCGGAGTTGCGACTAAACGGCTCCTGATCCCCGTAATCTTGTGGAACTCATGGCATCGGCCACTATCGGGCGCAGTTTCAAAATTTCATTGATAAATGTCGACATTGTTAACAGATAACTTTTCTTGAAACGTCCTTTCGCAAACCAAAGCGATTATTAAATTAATTCTTTAATATCAATTCAGTCATTTTTGGTCATTTCAATTACCATCATATGCATATATTCTTGTAAACAAAGATAAATTTATATAAATTAAAAGTTTAGTTAAAATATTTTTTATTATCTGTATTTGTTAACATTTTTCTAAATCTAAACTATTAAAAGTTGCAATTATTGAGAAAAAATTTTAATAAGAATTTTGCATACTATATTTTTGTAAGAAGCAGATTAAATTTAAAAAAAAGTCACAGAATAATATCTATTCATATAGTCATAAAAATACGTTATTAACAAAGCTTTTATGTTTATTATATTTCTAGCGTGGCCGTGACACTTTATAAATTACATTTGTCAACTAATATCAAATGTAGTGACAATTTTCTTTTTATATTACATCCATTGAACGCAAGAATTTATGCTTAACAATAAATACGGCATGGTAAAAGTTCTGGCTGGCAGCCAGGATTACAAGGAGCATTTGCGAAGTTTAATTTCTCGAATCCTCGTCGAAAGTCTCATTTCTTCTTGCTTTGCGTTTGTACTTTTCTTCTCTTTCTTATTCCGTCTTCCGAGTTCCGTTACGCTCTTAACTTCCGTTTTTCGTCTTCTTCCCTCCTTTCCACCGTTTCGCTTCTTTTCCACCTCCTTGCATCTCTTTGTTCTCCGAATATAGGACCGCGGGAATTTCTCGCTTCTCCTTGCCATTACGCCGCGGCAAAACTGCCATCGATTGCGCAAATATTTGAGCGCTTCTGCGAGGGCAGACAGGAGAGAAGAGAGAAAGAGAGAGAGGTGCTAGAGTGCAATGTAACCGTATTTCGGCTGATTCTGAAAGTAAGTCGGGTAAATTTGCACGAAGCTTATCTAACCACGGCAGGTGTCGACTGCCTTCGAGACTTCGAGATATTCGGCTACGGTTAGGACACCATATAGTTCCGACTATTACGCATATTTAACGAAGAATCATAACACGTTGGTTCGTTGTATTCAATTTTCGACTATATATTGACATAGAATTTCTAGATATAGACACTCAATCGAATTTTTCGATTAAAGAAGCTTTTATATTGAACATAAAAGTCATCTAAAATTTAATAATTATAAAATATGTTTAACATTTGCATGCAAATTTTTAATTTTCTCTTTATGGCATTTAAAAATGCAACATTTTCTCTCAATGTATCTAAATATGTAAAACTTTATATCATTAGCAAAGATCGCAGTGTGAAATGTTCTTAGAAGTTGCGCTATTTTGTATTCCATTTTTTTTTTAATTTTTTCTTGTTTTTACTTTTTCTTATGTAATGTAAAACCTGTAATAGATGTGTATATATAGGTACTTGTTAATTTGAAAACAATAATATTTGTATATTTTGTGTTGAAATTATTTAAACTGCTTTCTATAGGAAGAAATTTCAATATAAAAGATAGGTTTTATTATAATATATAAACTTGTTTATTCGAATAGCTTTATTATTTGAAAAATTACACTGGAGAACGGAGGAAATCTATTAAAATTAAGAGTATATCACACACAATGTTCCTTCCAGCTTTTTATACGAAGTATTTTTTCTTCCTCATAAAAATGCAGAAGCTATATTTTTCTATTTACCGATTCAAATATATTCCGATAAAGATTGTACTGCGTGCGCGCACACACCATGTTTCTCTCGATCCACAAAGAGAACCATTGGATACAATGACTTGGAACGGATCCCAATATTATCTCCCATTATGACGTACATCAGAATCTTCCGGGCAATAAGATTTCTTTCTGAATTTATGAGAGCACACTTGTAACGGTGACCGGCGTAACAAATCGCGTCGATTTATCACGCGTTTTTCGCCTGGTCAAGTGTGGCCCTATCTATGTACCAGATATAAATACAAACACTACTACACGTACGGGTAACAGCCCATCTGACAAAATCTAACTCACCACAAAGCGTTGAATCGCGCTGCGTTTGTTTTTCCTGGTCAGAATAACATGTCGAAGAGGTCGCAAATATATGCATTTCTGTCACAGCGTGTGTCATCGTCATGTTTCGTCAATTTGAAATTCGAATCAAACGCTAACAATCTATATTTGAAATGATGCTATATTTGAAATGATGTGAGTGCGAAAGTGAGATATTACGGAGAAATCATAATAACGAAAATTTCATGAAGATATTGAATTAAAATTCTTTGTAATGATCATTTGTATACGTTATAAGCATTTTAATAACGATAATTAAATATGTATGTTAGTAAATATGCAAAAAAAGATAACGAGAAAGAAAGAGATCCTTTCTATGGTATTTAATCCATTTTTTTTTAATTTTTAAAAGTATTATTAATTTGCAAATTTTTATTAGTTTATAGATTAGAATTATCTTGTTAAATGTTCATTTTCTGCATCTTTCTTATCTTAAATATGTGTTTTAAGATTTAATAAACCATATTATTTTGTTTAATTTTTAAATTAAATTTAAGAAAACGTTATTAAATAATATGCTCAAATAATATTACATAACATTGTATAACATTGTTAGAATTATTAATTGTATACAGATGGAATTTTAAAGGTATTCCAAAATATTTTTAGAAGCGAAATTTTTTTAAATATATTTGAAACATTTTGTAATTATTTAATTAGTGATTTTATTTTCTTGTTTTGTGAATTATTGTGGTATTAGATAACTCCATTTTATTTCGCATAAGTAATACGACATTATTTTCTCAATAATTTTTATAAGATCTGCTTCCTTGCGAATGGCAACGGTATCGCTTGAATAAAGAAAAAGGTGATATACCCACGCGAAAACGGGGTTGACCCGATTCCGCAGTGGAAACAGTAGATCAACTCGATCAGCCGCTCTTACGTGCCCCATTCTTTTCCTCAGTCGGTCTCCGAGCGAAAACTATCCGATAAAATAATATCGAGTCAAAGTCTTCTTTCTCTTTTTATCGAGTCGACACAACCCGAGCCACACAGTGCGTCCCTTCGTGACCTCTTACAAAACGTCCTAGAATTTTTTTTCCAAGTACAGATTGTTCGACGTTCGACGAATTTGAAATTCTTTTTTTGCTTAATAAGAAGTTAATAAAAGTAATATTTTTTGTACACTTTTTTAACCTATAATATTATAAATGTAACGTTATAATTTCTTTTAAAAGTAATTTTTTTTTAAGTTTAGTTAAAATTAACGGAAAATATTGTTTTTTACTTATCTTTATTTGTTAAGCACGATTTATAATTTATGCTGTCTGATTTCTGATTTATTTATAGCATTTATTAAGTCTAATTTTTATACTGTAGAGCAGGGTTTCTCTAACTTTTTTCACTTGCGATCTTTGGAATCGAAATGGATGTTGATTGCTTAATATTGACACAATAACTCAAATCTGGTTTAAGATTCGTCACTGCTAGTCTCAGAGCATATCGATGTTCTTAAGATTTGCCAAAAAAGCCATGAGATAAACATTTTGTTTTTTAAAAAATTACAAATTTAATTTAATTATCGTCGGAGTTTCCGTGGCCTATAATTTTTAAACCGAAAACAAAATAAAACTGCTTACAGAAGATGAAAAAAATGTAACTTAAATAGTTCTATTTATTGGCAACGCTGTACTCGCTGCATTGATTTCTAGGAAATAATATTGTATAACGTCATACTTCAAAATGGCAATTGTTTAAAAGAAAGCAATGTACTTTGGTTTTTCGAAACAAAGTCCGTTATCACAATGCATCGTCGTTACAGATTATCAGTATAGAAAAGGTCCACTTTCTGATAATGCTATCCGACGTTGGTTAAAGTAATTTCAACAGACTGGTAGTGTTCAGCACCAAAAAGAGCGGAAAGACCGAAGTGTTCGCACTTCGTAGAAAGATGTTGATCGAATCCAGGAAGCGTTTTCTCGAAGTCTACAAAAATCATCTGGACGATCTTTTTTGCAGTTAGGTATATACTACAAACCACAAATGACTGTTTGGGGAGAGTTGTTCATAATCGCCTTCAACTTCGTGCCTATATAAACCGCAGATTGTGCAAGCTTTACAGCCGGACGATAAGCTCCGCCGTTTTCAATTTGCCCAAGACATTTTGTCAAAAGTCAAAGCTGATAAAAATTACCTACGAAGATGGAGATTTAGTGATGAAACAATGTTTTACGTGTCAAAAAGGGTAAATCGTCATAACTACAGAATATAGAGAATGTCAGAATATCAGAAAACCCTCACACTATTCGAATATTCGAAAGAGATAGTCCAAAAATGAATATTCTGATGTGCTTTGTCATATTTGGAAGTTTTGGGTCCTTTTTTTCTGCAAAAAACAGCAGGGACATATCTATCTGGATAGTGTTATCCAAGTGGGAAAATCATCAGCCAAATTTGGTGTTTCAGCAAGATGACACATCATCACATCCTTATTGTCCGAAAATTTCTTGACATGCATTACTGGGCGCTGGGTTGGGCGTGGTGGACCGATTTCGTGGCTTTCTTTCTGACCCTATATTACGCCGCTTAATTTTTTCCTGTGAGGAAGGACATTGTTTACAAGACCTTTGTGATCTCCCTTGATGAAAGGGAGACAGAAACAGTACACCGCAAATGCTGGAAGACATTTGGAGGGAAATTAATTATCGTTTGGAAATCTTACGAAAGGCGCGCATGTTGAATTTGTTTAGCATTCTGCAGTATTGATTTTATAGGTAATAAAACTTTTTGAATAGCACTTTCATATTCTGTAAGTAGTTTTATTTTGTTGTTTCTGGTTTGAAAATTAAAGGCTTCGACAATAATTTAGAATCATCCTGTATGTTACTAACGACCCTTTTGAACTGTGTTGCGGTTATAATAACATACAATTTATTACTCATTCTGACTCAATTTTCGAGTTTCCAATGATGAATAATCTTGAGTCTTTATAATGAGTATGTGTGTCGAAGTTTGCAAGGTTATTACAATCCATTATAAGTTTCATGGTGTTTATTACGAAAAAATGAAAGAATAAGGTTAGGTTTTATTTATTGAAAATATATTACAAATACACACGCGTAAAAGATCGTTAAAAAAATTAATGAATACTATTGAGACATTTTACAATATATGTATAAACATCATAAAGAGTAGATTTTTTATAAAGAAAAAACTTAGTTTACTAATTAGTTATGAAAATAATATTTGTAAATGTTTCCATTACCGATAATATTTACTTCTTGAGGGAGTCGCAATTCCCTAGCTGAAAAGAGCCCTACTGTATAGAACATTCTGCGAATACACAGAAAGCGGGATTTAAAAGCCGGAAAACGAAGAAGCGGGAGTTTAGTATGTTTGACTAGGTTGCGTCTCTCGAAAAGCAAAAAACAAAGTATACTCGGGTTCGCTAACTGGATGTGGACTTGTGAAGAAGCTTGTTGCTGGTAAAAGATTCGTATTCCAATCCGGTGTTTGTCTCAATGAGACAGAGTGTGTATGCGGTGGAGTATTACGAGATCACCGGAAAGAGGAACGGTGGAGCGTTGTCGAGGCGAGGAGGCAAGGCGCGAAATATAAGTAGGGCGTTGTCGGGGAGAGAGAGAAAAGAGAGTGTGGAAGTGGAGTACGACAAAACCTCAATCCCTTTAATGGAGACAAATCCCCCTCTGCGCGCGACCCCCTACGACGTGCCGGCAGACAATTTGTAAGAGTATATCCCACCCACCCTGATATTAGTACTTCGCGACCGGGGGTGGCTCGGGTAGCCAATCATCCACCGACCTCTTTCTCACCTCCTTTACTCATCTTCTCTTCCCGCTCTTTCTCACCTGCATTCCATCCTTTCTTTGACTTTTTTCTTTTTTTTTCTCTATTTTTCTCTTTTCTCCATTTTTTTTTTTTAATTCTTTTATTTATCCTTTTTCTTCTTCTTTCCACTTTTTCTTTTGTAATTTCTATTTTACTTTCGCTTCTTTTTTTCTTCTTATCATTTTTTATATTCTTTCTTACATTTTTTTTGTCTATTTAGTCTTGTTCGTTTTTTTCTTTCTACGTAAATTCGACTCTATCTCACTTATCACGCCGCTCACTGGCGAAATTATAAAATTAACGAGTAGCATCCATCACGGGGTATAATACGAAACATTAAAAGCTAGTTGCCTCCGTGAAACCAAATTTTCGTGGATCGTTCAATCTTGATTAAAATCTCCGCGCGAGCTTGTGTGTCAATCTTTACAATTCCACATTTAATTTATAATACTTTTGGCAAATGTTACGCTTTTTCCCTTTAAAACTTTAAATTAAGACAATTACTTTCTACTTTACTTATATTTATATTTGTCAACTTTTGGCCGATTGCAGCTGTGAGAAATTTTTTTTTTTACATCTGAGATATACAAAGGTTAAACTTTTTTATCACTGGTCACGCGAACAAAAGCTTTCGTCGCTTCCATTATCGCGTCGTGTGTCTAAGCAAAACTTCTTCGTGTCACAGAAATAATTAATCATTTGCGAAAGCACTCGACGCCACAGCGCACACATACAAACACACACACAAGGCTTTTAATAATTCCGATTTATTCCGGTAAGATGGCTCATCGCGATAAATCGTTATTAATCGACGCGCGGCTTTCTCAAAGAAACCGATTCGCTGAATGCAACAAAAACTTTGTCGTCTCCGCGAAGGTGGTTCTTTGAGGTTCTGCACTTTAGAACATACGTTCATCAAATATCGGTTGACTTGAATGGGTGGTTGAATGGTTTCTGAAGATGACTTTGAACACGGTGACGAAGATAATCCTTTAAAGGATCCTAAAGTAGGTTCCCTGAAAGTCCTTTAACGTGACGCTTCGCTTCGTGGTTGTAAGCGGACTCGATGATTGGTCACCGGACAGGAAGTCGATAGTTAAGGTTTGAGTTTGCTGGCATCGTGGATGTAGGAGGGTTAACATGGCATCAACGCGGTTAGATCGTAGCATCCGTTACAAGATATTCCCATTTTGCAGCTACAGGTATCCCTTTTTTCAGTCGCAATTATTTGCCGTATCTGCATAATAATTAAAACGCCAATGTACAGCCACATGTAGATTCAAAACTGTTCCGAAAAATCTGGAATGATACGAAGATAGTATTCTTCTCTCTGACGATTACATAAATCCAAGTGAAGAAGCGGATACGTTATTAAAACCAAGTTTTATACTCTTTAATCTTGCTAACTTTGGTGCAATAAGAACAAATCATTGTGACAGGGTGTTTTCATATAACACCAGAAGCCCAAGCCAGACGTGGCCCTTGCGGACTACTCAATCATCCCTCTTAATCCCGGACTAAGGTCTAAAGGACTAAAGGTAATCAAGATAAACTACTGTCCTGAGGGAATTTGAACCTCCAGTTGCTCGAGAGGACATCGAAGTAATTAATTCGTATCTTTTGCTTCTTATCGCGTGGCGTCGTCTCCCGGATGAAATATCCTGTAAAATGATTCTTTGCTCGTCGTTGTAAGACGAGATTACGATATAACGACATTTTCAATTAGCAAAGTTTTCCGGTCGGATGCCTTAACGATTAATTTAGGACGACCCCCAATGTCTCAGACAATAAAAATCACAGCGTATCAATTCGCCAGAATTAATCCTTTAAGTATAGGCATTCGTATATAGAGTCGATTTATGAATCTGCAATAGTCTATCATCGTTATCATTAAACAGATATCCAAAATTGAATAAGACATATGTTGCCATTTTTAAAAATTATTTTTGCTGTTTTTTTAAATCTTTTGAAAATGCTGCAGTTGGTTTCGCCATTATTTCACGAAGCGTTGTGCACTATAGCGCTAAATGGAGTAATCCGCTCTATTAAAAGTAATGTCTTCAAATCGTTGAGCGAAATATCGTGGATATAGAATAAAAACTTTCAAACTAAGTGCTGTCTTTCGCGCATTCGAAAAACTATTGAATTGCGATAGAATTATTCAATTTCTCACACTTGATTTTTTTCGCCGTCAGTCCGCTCGGCTTTTTGTCAAAGTATCGTCCCTGGCTCGCGTGTTCCAGTGTTCCAAGCCACATGTCCCACTTTTTATCAAAGTGCAGCGCGATTGGTGAGGCACCGGAACTGTACGTGGACCGTAAAATTATATGACATTAATGCGACCGATATACGAGGTGCGCGCACGTAAAACTTGTCCTCCGACACGGGATATTTTCCTGCCTTACCACTCTCACGTGTACATCGCGCTGTGTGCAGCTATTCGCCCATTTCTAACATCGTAAGAGGCCATTTTAAACGTCAGCTTCATAGAACATAAATACATCGCCCGATCATATAACCTGGAAGTGGCGTGTTTATAAAACAAACACATACATCACCTAAACGGCGAAGCTATATAACAGTCAATATAAACAAAAGCAGCAGAAAAATATTTCAAAAACATGGAATTTATAAATTTAAATTGTTTAAAAATACAATAGAGAATAAGTCAGAAATGTAAAGTTTGTTGGTACAAAATGGTACAAAATAATATTATATACAATACATTTCTATCAAGATTTTATAGAATTTACTATCACCGAAATAATGAAAGTGGCTTTAGATTTTTCTCGTAAAACAATAGATATATATTATATAGAGGAAATAAGATGCAATTAAATTATATATTTCAAGTAATATTTATTGGACGTATACACATATATACACAAAAATAAGAGAAGTATTTTCTCAATTTTTACACATTTGGAAGTACATTTAGCAAATAATTACTTTCAAGTGAATAATTAATTACTCGCTATTAAAAAAGAAAAGCGATGCTCATCAGCCGCGCAAAATACTAGCGAAGCATCGCAACGTTCTAGATCTGCCAGTATAACTTTCATTGGCCCGTTGGTGATTGCGTGCCGTAGATTATTCTCAACGGTGCTTAATGCGCTCGTGTCCCGCAGAAATTACATCCCCGTACCGATGTGACCGATGCGATGCGCGCTCGGGTAAATGCATAAAACCCCGCGCTCGGCACGGCATGTTTAAACCGCGCCACGAGATGTTTTTGTCCAGCTGTATTCGAAACAATTGCGCGGTGTAAAAGTACTCCAGAATTTATCGCGCGACACCGATATTTATTTGTCGTGCATACCGTAAACGGAATGTCAAAGCGGCTAAAAATTGAATTGATTGCAATTCATTATTTGTGTGATTACGTTAGAATTATATCTCTTTATACGTTCCTAATTACTTTTTTGTAGCTTACGCTTTTGTGCTTTTGCGCTCGTTTATTTTAATTTACGTAGAATAATAGGAATTACAAGAGAGAGTTTGGTATCGTTTGCGTGTTCTCGTATAACGGACTAAATTAAACAAAGAAAAATTCTTCCATTTCGCATTCTAGCTACTAGAATTGCTCTCGTTATACGGCACAATTGCGCTTAGTACACGCCGATGGAATATAGCGAGTCGGTTTACTCGATTAATGCGTGGCGCTTACACTCGTCGGCATATGGCCGAATCGACACGTTCCGTGTGCCCGACAAAGACGGATTTTTTTTAATTTTGCGGTTCGGACTCGTGTCGCAAACGGTCGCAGCCGAGAGCGGGACGCACCGCAGGAATTCATGGTACGTTAGAAAATCCCTGGTGGGATTACGAAGCTTGACGAAGAAGAACGGCGGTCGGCGAGGGCGAGGGCGAGACAGCCGACTGGCTGGTTGGCCGACTGGCTGGCTGGCTGTGGCGCAAGTGGAAATTCCTGGTGGCGAGGCTATCCTGGCGAGGATATTTATATTCCTGGCACCTATCCCCCTGTAAATCCCTGGCCGGCAATTAGGGCTCTCGGCCTACCGGCAGTTTCGTCTCATCTCGTCTCCGCTCTCACGCTGTCTCGTGTTGTCCCACGCGTGGCTTTCTTGCCCGTCCAGGCTCTCGAGCTGCAAGCTCTGCTCGGTGGTCGTTAACGCGAGCTATCGTTACCCAGGGTGGCGGGTGGCTCGTCCTACATGTAGCTCCTGACTCCCGACTGTGCCCTTCTCAACTGCCCGTCCTCCTGTCGTGATCGTTAACCATCCCTTGGTTGCCGCAAAATGCGGTCAAATTATCCACTCCTACGCCGTTGCTGCATCGTGGTATAATGTCAGATTCGTCACTCGGTTTCTGCCCTCGATAAATCACGGCCGTTAAGCCGCACGTGCGGCCGCACGTGCGAGTAACGAGACAGCCTTTATCGCGAATCCATTTTTATTTCGGGCCTCTTGGGAAATGCAAATATAATTACTAAATAGAACCGTTTTGGAAGAGAGAAAGAGAGAGAGAGAGAGAGAGAGAGAGAGAGAGAGAGAATTTATTAAGCTATATTAAAAAAAGATATTGTATAAATTATATTTATATATTTTTGCATTCTTATTAGATAATATTTTTAGCTGTTTGTTGGTTCATAACATTTGATATTTTCTTCTCGAAATCTCTCCTAAAACCACTACATTTGAAAATTTTATAGCTGTCCTCATTTTCTCTTTAACCGATCCACTTCGTGTCCCAACATTACGCGGACACGACTTGGCTACTCATTAACCCCCTCCCTCCCTTTATTGCCGCAAAATGTTTCCGAGTTACCGGATCTCACTGTCACCACCCTCGCTACACGCCCCGAGCACCTTGTATGCACTTACACAAAGTGACATCAGATTTGTCACGTGCGCCGTGACGAGAAGTTTCGGGGAAGTTTTGGCCGCGCGCGGTTTATACCGCGCCGTAATTTGTTCGCGGACCACGTGTCTTTATGCCCTCAGACGGGTCAACTGCCGGCTCGTTAAAGCCCCTCACGTGCCCGTAAAATGTTACCCCGATTGTCACTATACCGTCTGCATCGCCTTTGCACGCAACGTTACGACAAACTCGGCATCTGTAGTTTACAAGCGGATAAGCCTAAGGCCAGATTTGTTGTTTTAAACTCGCGCTTGTTATCTATTTTTTAATTAATGATGAATTAAAGAGAAGTAATGTCTGAAAAATTATCAAAAATAATCTGATTTTTTTTAATATGCAAGATTTTATTCTTTTTATATTTATTTTACAAAGTTAATCTGCAAAATATGAATTTCATATTAATCATATTTTATTAATAATAATTCAAAATTATCGTTAATTTAACTGGAAAGTTGTGGTGACAGTTTGATGTACTAATGTAATTAATCATTATAATGACAATTACAAGATAACGTTACGTTTGGTACAAGATAAAACGTATCGCATTACGGGATAATGAACAAATAACGGAATACGCGTGCCTGAGAGAATCGCTTGTGTCCGCTTGTAATAATCCTTCGCGTTAAGTCTTATCTCGCGATGTCTTAACTTTAACATAGAAGCGAGCTCATGGAATCACGCGACGAGATATCTTTCCGCTCGTAAAACAAAACGCGATACCGGCTTTGCGAGAGGAATGGGTGTTATTTAAATTTCTCGGACGCGTTGAAAACTCTCGTGGAAATAGAAGAGCCGCGAAGATCCATTATCCGTTTTAGTCATTCTTATGAATTCATATCCGTCGGCAATGAGGGCCGGAAAATACGATAACACACGGTTATATCTTCCCTCGTCGTCTCTTTTTCTCTCTGTCTCTCTCTCTCTCTCTCTCAAGTCGATTCCTCTTATCCCTGCTAGCAAGAAATTATGCGCGATCTCCGCCGTTATGTCCTTTTAATGGAATTAAAGTGCGCTAAACGGCACGTGAAATCGGGCGGCCTTTACCGTCCCGAGACGGTGCGGCACGGTTTTATCGCGCATCGAAGCGTGAGAGGTTGCATGCGGCCGCTCTCGCGATAAGAGGAGTCTAATACGTGAGCCGGGAGTCGACACCGAAGTGGCTTCGAGAGGCGCACGGGTGCGCTCGAGAATCAGTTTGTAGTTCTTTTTTCCTCCATTTTTATCAGCACTGTGATCGGCGTACGTTGTCGTTTTACAATGTGCTTCACGGTAACCAATCTCTATGATTATTGAAATTTGTTATCAAATAGTTAATTCTATTTTTTCCGACAATGAACAAATTTTTTTGTGAATGCAGAATTCTGGAGCTAAACATTTATTTGATATTGAATTATAAACATGCTTAATATTGGAATAGACTAATAATTAGATTTTAAGTGTGCGTGTATGCGTTTTATTAGCAAAATATTTAATGACCAAAATTATAAAATAGCTACGAATGAACGAATTTTTACTAAAAGCTAGAAAATAATATGGCATATTTAAAGCTCTACGTATAGTATTATAATAATTGCGTTAATTACAAAACGTACAAAGAAAGAAGGATGTATTTCTTACAAAGAATTTTATAACATGCGTTCAACTAGCTTTTTGCATATGCATCTACTTTTTCCGGAGAAAACGCTTTTGTTTCACGTATATTTATCCAATAGTTTTAATTTAAAAAATAATCCCCATTTTTCATACAATCATTTATTTATTTATTTTTGCATGGCACGCTATTTCAGAGTAATAATTTAGTAAGTTATATAGAAACAAAATATACAGAGAGATATCTCTGGTATCGTCGCATATGTTTATTCGTGACATCTTCCCGGGGAACTTCTAGTGCAAAATTCTGCATAGAAGATGGGATTTAAAAGTCTGCTGCCAGCTCGTCCGTCGGACTGCCGGTTCTCGTAAAGATCCTCAATCGCGTTTTTCTATTACACGCATATTTCAAGAACTTATGATCCGAGAAAATCTTTTCGCGAGAACTTTGAACTTCACGAACGCGACTATATAAATTCAGGCGAGGATCTTCTCATCTATTACTTCAAGATGATACTTTAAAAAGTCACGAAGCCACTCGTTATCTCTCGAGTGGCGCGTTTTCCCGATTGGTTTTCAATTCCGAAACTTCATAAAGATTTTGCTGAGGCTACAGCCTAATCAATGAGAAAACATAGATCATGGACTCTTGACAAAAAGTGGAAATGAATTGAAAGAAAATGGTACATACATATGAACTAAACAGGGAGGGGTATATCTGAACATTATAAATTTTTATTGTAGGCAATGTATATAGGCAATTATTTATCATTGCATTTATAATCCTTGATTTGCTCAATTCTTTTATGTTTTATATTAAATTATTATTTAATTGTGATATTAAGAGACACGATGAAAGCTCTACGTGTAAGAAAGGATTTCGAGTGAATCGTGGAATATTATTTTAAAAATAATATGAACATAATAATACGTATATATGGTAATAGAATAAATAGAATAGATTGTTGAAATTTATTGAATTATTGAAAATAGAAAATAAATTGACTTTTCTCAAAACAATTGACTGTATCGATCTCAGCAGTGATTCTCCATTATCCGTTATTCTCTCTCGTGCCGTTTACCTTCGCATCCTTTTGTCAATGGTTGAAGTTAATAGTACTTATGGATACTGGAGATATACGCTAAATGGTACGCGTGTTTATTTACGGGACTGTGCTTAAAAGCAATTTATTTTCTCTTGAAAAGGGCCGGTCTATCCCTTGTATAGGGAATGTCTCATAAATCACGATATAAATCAATTATGCTCTACAAAGCCGCTGCGAAACGCTGAAATTTATGGTGGTTTTGGTAATTCGAAGACCGTATTTTCACACTGTATCCCGACGTCATTAAAATTGTCATTGCTCAATAATTAAATGTGCGTTTCTAAAAGAGAAATTTGCAAAATAGAGCAATTCTTAAGATATTTCTAACACTTTATATACACTACTCATAATTAGATTTTATAATAATTCCAATGATGTTGCTGTCATATTTTTATCTTTATTAATAAAGATATCTACAGTTTAATAATTAATATAACAACGCCGAACAAAGGCATATAATCATGTATTTGAATTAGTTATGACTTATTACCATGCATTTTTGAATCCGAGAGAAAATTTACATTTGTACAAAACATTAAAATATTATTTGGTGGACAATGTCGAAATAATTTAGCAATGTTCGAATAAAAGTGGAAACATATATTTAATGAACTTGACAGTTATTTCTTTATGATATAAAATATTAATTAATAATACTTTTAATTTAATAAATTAATTTAGCTAAATTTAATAAATTTAGTTGAATTAATTTTTTTGTAATAGCTATTTAAAATTAAATAGGTATATGAAATATTATAGAAAATTTTATTTTTTAATTAATGTTAAATAGCTCATGTGTATAAATAGTATTTTTATGTTTAAGACAAACTTTTGAGAAATCTGACACAGTAAAGTTTAAGTATGAAAATGAATTTTTATCATTGTTAATACTAAATAATTTCAAATTTTCAGATTTATCAGAAAAAATATCCGCATTTGCAAATTGATGCAAATTCTGCGAATTATTTTGTACAATGAACGCAACTAATGCGATTATGCGCGCGATTGATAAAATTGCTTCAGGTATGGCGGTGAAACAAAAATTATTGTCGTTGTAGCACGAAATGATTTATCGCTTCGTTGTTACATTACTGTCGTTCAACGCATCTGATCGTTACGCAGCGTTACGTTAGTTGGGTTTGATCAGCAATGTAGATCGCGAATGACTGTCACTGCAGTTGCTGCTGATGATATGGTCGGTTGGAGAAATCATAATTGCTCGCGAGAGAATGAAAATACGCGTGTCATAATAACACGTTGCAGCGTACCATAAATTATATTCTCGAATTATGGTAATACGTCTTTAAAAATCTGTGGTTATTATAGTCGAAAGCACACGCGGATTCTCGAAACAATTAAGAATTGATGAAAACGATGGAACATATAATGAAACGAATCGTAGATAATCGACGATTTTCTTTTTGTTTGTTTTGTTTGTTTTACTGCTACACACATTGAATACAGCGATAAAATTTCAATTATTGTATCGTCAATTTAAAGTTTTTTAAATTCATACTTTTATCAAAATCCGATTTATCAAATTTAGCGCTTGTGAAAAATTATTTTTATTTTTATGCTTAGAAAAATGGACATATATGTTTCGGATTGATATATGAGATTTATATCGTCACTTTACGTAGGAAAGAGTGATAGAGAAAGAGAGAATTTGACAAAACTTTGCTAACAATGTTAATGGCACGGCCTAACGACGCAGTCGACTCGCCAATCGTAATCGTAATCGTAATGGACTATTATTTCTTTGACATTAAAAGCGCATTCTGTTATCGTGGTCATCAAATGCGTTAGAGCAACGTGATTATATAACAAAAAATTCTCGCTTTGAACCAACTGCGATCTGTCGCATTACGGTTGACGAAGGCGCGATATCGCGATGTGGCTAATGAATGAAATAAACCCGGAATAGCTTTAGCGATACAAGTGATGGCCTATCCTCGATGTTCTCCGGTAACAGCTCGAGAAGCGTCCATTGAAAAATTCCATGCATACGCGATCAAGAGGTGCACATCAATAGTGTGAAATGGTAGCCGCTTTGTTTTATCCGGCGGAAATATACATGTATATGTATATCCAGGGTTGGGAAGTAACGCGTCACTTGCAACGCTGTTACCGTTACATGTTGCTTTTTTTGCGTTACTTTTTTCTTTTTATAACTGTAACAGTAATATTGGTATTTAGATGCACCCTGAAGATTTACGCATAAGTTTTCTATGAATTATGATTATATAATTATTAAAAGAAGTCTTATATAAAAGCATTTTTCTTTCAATTTTTCGTATCTTTTTTATATGTATTCTAAGTACCGTTCCCCCTACCGTTTTATATACTTTAGATCTACGGTTAGCTAACTGTTAACTCGTTTATAGCTCTTTCGCGGGGAACAAGGAAGTGTACCGGAAACTATCGTACTGCACTGTCACGAATTGTGCACAAGGAGCGGTGAGAGTAGCTCGAACGAAAGGAGAAGGGTTGGAGTAGAAATAGCTTGTTGCATTCAGACGAGGATAAACCTTGGCTGGCTCCATCGTGTTTACTTTGTAGAATGGCTCGCTGGTATTCGGCTTCGTAGCTACCCTCCTGTCGGTACTGCAAACGTTTGACCGCTCGTAACCAACCCTCGCACCGGCGCTTTTATTCCGTCAGTGTCCGGGTGAGTTGTACCGTGAAATATGTAAAGGAAAGCAGAAGGTGGAAAGGTCCATTTCACTCGGTGAAAATGGAGACGGCAGGTTTCTCTTTTTCTCCCGTGGAAAATCTTTAATTGAAACGATCTAATCTTACCTGGTATTTCTGTGCAATAGGAGAAATTCTTTTTCCATTTTGTACTCCAGTCTTTTAATCTGCGAAAGCTCTTTATAAAAGCTTACAGCTTTAAAAATAATAGATATTATTGGCTTGATGTAGTAGATTGAAAAGTACGTTAAAGTATTAATTTTAAAAATAAATTTATTGTTATAAAAATCGAAGTATATATATAATATAAACGAAACAACTGACGATTGTTTTAGATATTTTGTATAGTTATATCAGTTATATATACTAGGAGGTAAAAAGTACCATTGTTATGATTGAGTAACATGCTGTCTATTCTACGGTAATATGAATCGGTCAACAAACGATTTTAATATTCGATCTGTCGCGCAGATGCACTTCTACGTTGCTTCAGTACCGTCGATACAGTACCGTCCCGAGTCAGTCGACTAAACAATGAACGTCCAAGTTTCGCTTCTCGTTTCATCATCGAAAAGCCATTGTCTGCCTTTCACGTATCGTTGAAGACGAGGCAAACAAGACGGTCGACTCCCTTCGTAGTCTCCCTCCCGCTTCAAGATTGTATCTCCGACTACATCATCGAGCTGCGAATACCAGGCGAGTGATTTCAAACTCGTGATATACGAACGGAATCTCGAACTATGTTACTTTAACGCTCTTTGTAGCAAACTCGACGGCGCACTAAGATCGCAGAAACGACTCGGCACTTGACGAGACGGAAAAGTAAGTTGTTCGAAGTCAAGTCGATCTTTTTTCTCTCTTTCCATCTTTGTAGTCTTCTCAGTTGATTTATCATCTGGCAAAAAATGTACAATTAAAGAGACAGAATTTTGCCTTAAGAAGACGATAAAAAATTAGATCCGTATACTAAAAAGTTGGGATGAAAATTAGAGAGAGACGATAAGAAAGACACATCCGCAATGGTTTTCTTATTTTTTATATCCTCATAATGCTTCTGTTAATCCAAAAAACTTAGATTTAATATTTCTTTCAATCTCTCTCTATACTTCTTATATTATTTTACGTGAATTTAAGAATACACAAGAGAAATATAGAATATTATACATTTTCATTTATTCTTAATTTTTGTTTTCATTTACTCTTCCATTTAAATTTATTCTTAATTAATCAGGTTACATACATACAAATATTGTATATCGTATGCACGTCGGAAAAATATTAATTTTTATCGCATCTAATTGTAATCATTTGCGATGTAGAAAAATATACTAATTTATTGAAAAAAATTCCGTGCTTTTGTCTAAATCTGGATTAACGAAGGAATCGCGATTAACGATCGACAAAATTGCACGGCGATGAATAGCGAGTGTCATGGGAATCGAGAGAGAGTGTTGCTTGTCGACTTATTAAATTTACCGAGCCACAAATTCCAGCCCCGGGGAGACTGTGGATTTTGGGTCCGCAGCCGGCCTGCGTAACACCAGCTGTAGACTCTCTTCTCTCTCTCTCTCTCTCCGCGGTAGACGGAGTATAATGTACAACTTCAGGACCGCCAAATTCCCTCCTAAATACCCCGCCTAACTGGCTTACTGACTGCAGTCGGAACCGGAGCGCGCTGCTAGTGGTGCCAGGGGCTGCTCGCCTTTCTCGGGCTTACCACGCACACGTGTACCGCCACGCGAGTTCTGAGCGCGTCCGGCGAATATCTCGTAAATACAAGTACCGGTGTCACGCCGCAGAACGTTTCCAGAGTACCAGTTTCGTTTCTCAGGGGTTAACCTACCCACGGGAAATGATTGTCGGAAGCGGGGGGGGGGGGAAATCGTTAGTGCCCTAGTCTTCGCCCTAGGTTACATTCTTAGGCACGATCGCGGAGAAATCCGTAAATGAAACACGTGAAGACGCGATCTTTTTTAAGACATAACATGATATTAAAGGCGCAATACAAAAGAGCTGAACGAACACGAATCATACTTTCAAATCTGTCCACTTATCGTAACAATCCTTTAATTATGACGTTTTTTATTAGAGTAGCAAGTAAAATGTATCTATTTTTATTAATTATTAGTTACGAATATATTTATACAAAATTATATGATAATTTTGTATAAATATATTCGTAAATAAATAAATGTATACAGATTAAATTTGTTTTAATTACATGCTATAATGATTTATTAATTGTTTTTTGATATTTAAATGTTTATTATAAATCAGTAACTTAATATAAGAATAACACTGTAAAAGTAAGTGTGTTATTTCTACACCCATAAACGTTTAAAAATGACACATTTGATGACTGAAGCTCGTTTTACATGTTTTGTTGCGTGTTAAGTTAGTACGTTTAATCGTATTAATTCGTTCAACCGTGTAAAATGACGTCATTTAAAACGGCAAGAAATGTGTAAGAAGAGCTTCAGTTAAAATAACACACTTGGATTTGCAGTGAATACTATCATAAATTTATAACTTTTTGGATAAGAACTGTTATGCGAAAAAAAGAATAATGTTTTGATATGTATGTTTTGTGTTATAATATAAAACATTCTTAATGAAACGTAACGAAAGAATATCTTGAGTGTATGTATACATGCTTAGAACAAGAGCTGTTTAAGCTCTCGAGTCATTAATGTATACCAAGCTCTACTTTTATGCTTCTTTGTAATAAGGTCACTCATCGTCTTTTATAAAGTTTCAACGTTATGTTTTCGCAAATCTCCTCATTATCTTAACGTTTCTTGTAGGTTTTGAATTTTTAGTTGGATGCGATATCTCGCAAAACAAAAGTGTATTATACTCTTGTTTTCTTAGGAAACTTTCCTTAGTAAGGCAAGTTGAATTTCAGCTTAAGTTACGGATACATAAATTAAAATACAATTATGATAAAAACTTAAAGTTTGTCAATAATTTGAAAGTGCTGCATAGTATTCCGCGTCGATCAATTGTTATATCATTACTCCCAAAATAACAGCTTCATCATTTACACTTTCCCCATTTCAATTTTTGTCTTCCTGTCGAGACGGAGCAGAAAATGTCCTTGAAGAGATACAACAAAAAGGGTTCTGCAGACGAAGGGATTCCAAGTGACCGAAACCTCGCGCAGCTCGTGCCATCTTAACGAACTTCGAACCGCTCTTAAAATGAAGCGACGCGACGAGGATAGTGGAAAGGGCGAAAGGTCGATTGAAGGAAGAACAAGAAGGAAAACCACTCGACGTAGAGGCGACGAGACAGCCTGAATACGGGCGGAAGACGGAAAAGGATGCGAGAAAGAGGAAAGACGGTCTGCCATCCGACCGACGGAGGGCCAGAGAATAGAGAGACAATACAGTCAGCAGCAGACGCGGCAAATTGCCCGTTAATAATCCGTACGAGGGCGGGTGTGGGTGGGGGAACGAAAGGATAGAAGCGGAGGGGCTGGTTGCACAACCCCCGTCTTTCTCGTTTTCGTCGGATGAAGGGCGCCGGATGAAATATTCCACTCTGATCCGATGTAATTGCGACGTCGTGCTTGAAAATTCTCCCGGCTCTGCTCCTTCCCAGATCTTTCTCCTCTCCGCAACCCCCTATCGCCTTCGCTATTACCACACTAGTGTTAGTCTCTCTCACACTCTCTCTCTCTCTCCCCCCTCTCTGTCCAAATTGTAGAATACCAAAATGAGTATTTAACATTTAGTTACTGGGATATTCAATATTAAAGATTAACACTTGCAATAAATGATATCCTTTAATCAATTTTACCAAGAAAAGATCTTGAAAATTTTCTCAAGTCGAAAAAACTGGCAATGTCTGAGATATCTTGTATATTATATGTATATCAGATCACTGACATTAAGATAGTGAGCATAGCTGTGGCGTGTTTATCGTTTTACGCCAATTGCAGTCCCGAACGGATTAGATCTCATTCCTAGTTTGGATTCTAGGCAAATTAACCCTCAAGTAATCGATGAATATCTGAGGAGAATGCTAATTACGTGCAAAACATCTTGCACCGTTTTGGTTCCATTTAAATTGCACATTGTTATGTGCGATAAGAAATTATTTCCCTGAAAAAGTCGATCTATTTTTACGCTGAAAATATACATGTATCGTATTTCTGTAAGTTACAATAGAAAATAGAAATGTAGATAGGATAATAATTATTTTGCTAAATGATATGGCCCTTTTATTAGCGGTAAATACGCTTAAGCTTACAGGATTTAATCCGTAATGCAATTTTTATCTTAGGGTCGATATTTTATCATGTTATAATATTCGGTTATGAAGTCAAGCGTAAAATAAAGAAGCCATCATAAAAAGAAGTATAATATAATCTCAACGTATAAAAAAAAATCTCATCATAAAAATGTTTCATCCTGATAACTCAAGTTGCACGAGGGAGGTATACTTTTGCATATTGGAGTTTGCTGATAATCCGCCAATCGAATTAGTATTATTTTGTGGAAATTAATTTACAACAGTAATCAGATCTAATGTGAACGGATGATCCAAATGTGCACTTTGGCGTGAAGTCGGTTTTGCACGCGATGCGCGTGCATTACACCCGTCGTAGTAGCATTAATTACTCACGCGAATCTTCGAAATCAATTACATTATCGTTAATTTCTTCATCGTTAAATTATCAAATTAATTATCGCCAAATATATCGGATATCTGTTGAAATTGATTTTCATATTCCGCCAATAAGCTCCTTCAATTATTTCAAACCAATCGTCATGCTTATATCTTGCTTGTTACAAAATGTCAATGAAATATCCGACATTTCTCATAAATGTCTTTTTTTCCAGTTTTGTCATACTGCACGTTTTTAATAAAGTAATTTGTTATTTTACAAGTATATTGTTTTTATATACAAAATTATTTTTTAAATTGCTTCAAATTAGTAGAGGAACATAAAAGTTCGTTTTTATATCATATTTTTGCATAAAAAAAAATAAAGAAAGCATATTTATATTACATAATATGGGAATATTTAAAGTAGTTCAATTTTTTGTAGTTCAATTGAAGATGATAATAACTTGGGCGTCAGTTTTCTGAGCACGATCAATAAATGAAAGTCGAAAAAGTGCACGAGTATGGCGTAATTAATTCAACTTTTTCGGAAAGTTTCAAAAGTTCAATTTTAATGTAATTGTATTAATCCTAAATGCTCGTTTTCGGTCAAGAAGAGCATATAAATGCTCTGCAATGCCAAACAGACGAGCTATAATTCTTGATCTTAAGAAAAGTGCAGACACGTAATTAAACTTTCTTGGTTGCATCTGCACCGTGCCCCGATGAAGTTACATAAAAGTTCCTTTGCGTTACAAAGGAGAAGCGTACTCGGTAGGGTGACGTCGACCGCTAGGGGTGATTGAGGTGAAATGGAAAAGGAGAAAAGACCGACATGGCCTTCGTAAAAGATGGCACGAGGTTGTCGGTGAGAACTTTTTCGCGCATATATGTATCCGGAAAACGTACCTGAGGTTCGTAACGGTAACGTTGAGGTGAGAAGATTGACTTTTGTGAAAACGACGATAGATTTTAATAATAAGTTTTAATAATTTTGACTTTTGATCGCGTTTTATTGCGAAAAAATGTATCGTAATAAATGGTTTAAATCTCATGTAATAATAACGCGTTCTAAGTTATATTATGTATTTATGAAATTTATTTAAATTATCTTATTATAAATTGAATCAAATATAATTAATAATATAGTCTCAACGTTACTTGACTTAACTTAGCCTCAACTTTAATAACTTAAAGCAAAGTTTTGTTTTTTTATTTAACAATAACGTTTATTTTTATTTGTCTTTAACAACATAAACGAACATTGACAATCTTTTAAAATTAATTGAAAATTTTTACGACGAGTCTCTATAAGATAGTCATTTAATATACCCGCTTTATTCTACAAGCAATATAATCGTAATAAAAGCCGTAGCACGAGAAGCAGCTATGGTCTATTTAAAAAAGTTTTCTGACATTTATTCCCTGAACATTTGTGCGCACGTGTTATTCGTCGTTTCTAACTTCTCCCATAACGCGCATCGTCGGTTCATTGTCGAGATATTGTTCGCAGTATAAATTGGCACGATGTTCGCCGATTTTCTTTCCTTTCCGAAAGAGACGAGCGCGAAAATCGACGGCCGGCGCCGTACCTACTTCGGGAAAATTTTAAAAATTTTCGTAATCTCGTTAGAAGAAGGCAAAACTCCCCTTTATAGCGTATGCCAAGAGAGATTCGAGTGGAGGCAACTTTCTTAACTCCCGTGTCCCAGAGTAACTGCCAGTCGCGAACTAAAAACTTGTTCCGCGAAATTACCTCGTAAGTCGGGCTCGCCGACTATGGGCTCCGTTCGGCTCCGGAAGCATTTTCACGTCGGCCCTCGCTTCCGGCACGCAGTCGGGCCCACGCGAAGCATTGTCGAAATCTCGCGATGTACGTCGAATTCTCGATCGGACGGACAATTCACGAGATTGCGGTGCTCCGGCGGCATGGGTGGACTGTAAAGTTGTTTCCCACGGCTTTTGGATCGCTCGCGAGATCGAAAATCCAATAGATGTACATACACATATGTATGCATCTATATATATAATATATGTATCATATAATAGGTATAACATATCATTCGTAAGAGGCAGGGCTGTCGCTTCTCGCCGAATTGTGCGGACGCACGCTGATCTTTATTAATTAATTTTGCATTAATAATTGAAAAATTCGCAAAACAATAAAGGATTTTTCTATTTAATTTAACCTGATCTATTTTTTTCTATAAAAGGCTTGGTAATTACTAAACATTTTGTATATATGTATTATCATCATCAACTGTATATACATATATAAAATGTATTAATATCAATAGCACCCAGAATTTTGAGATCAAATGCGAAAGGAACTTACGCGAAAACCTAGATTTAAGCGCACGTCATAATTGAACGCCCAATTACGTCCGCCGCCGCTCGCTCGATTAATGGCGCGCTTTGTAATTCTGATCGGATGGTTAAACATACTCCGACGGACTGGATAAGTATCTTCTATGGATACAGTAAATGCCAAATTAATCAAAAGGTTGATTAACATTAGAACGTCTGGCATTTCCTCATAAATTTAAACGTTTAGCTATAGTCTTCATGCTATGTGACTATATGTGATTTATGATTATAATGATGATTATAGAATAAATAAAAAATTAAAGAAAGCAAAATTCCTCTTAATTTAAATTTAATCTAAATCAATAAAGAGTTTTGTTAATTAAATTCGAAATATTTAAATCGTGAACATTTTTATTCGTAATCATCTTGATTGTGATAACTCGAAAGCTATTTATCGTAACATTTTAATTAAAAAGTTTAGTTTAATTTAAAAATCTGTCAAAATAGAAGCTGGAGCATAACATCTTTAAAGAATCGTCGAAATGATGAAACCGTTAATATCTGAAATGGCACAAGTTTCGTGAATTTCAATATCGATAGAGTAAATTTTGCCAAGTTATGTTGTTAACGCGAAGTTCTCGTCGTGATTACATGACGTCGCATGCGGATCTATATTTCAGACGCCTCGTCGAAACTTGCAGTCCCAAATGACTTGGTAAATGCTCGATCGAGGCAACGCACAGCTGAGGATGATATATGTATACGAAATACTCGGCAAGAATGACGACACGAATTCAAAGAGTGCACGCAAAGATGGGCTCTAAAGCCGCGCGCATCTATTGAATTCTCGTCCCATTGAAGTGAGAGTTGTAACAAAGCGAATGACGTCAGATGCGTATAAACATGCGCTGCACATACACACATACATATATATATATTACGTAATACAGTTGGCTGAACGTTTAAGTTTGCTATGAAACGGAAGATTTGCATCGTGTCACTATATTTCCCTTTTTTTAACTTGCAGCTTTTGATCCGTTCTGTTCGTATAGTTTGTATCATTCCTTACCTCGTGTTCTCTTCTTTTCGAGTTTTTTAAATTGCCATTTTTCTGCTATGAAATCTAAATTAATATGTACGGATATGTAGTATAATTCTTTTGGTAATAAAAAAATATAATATATGATTTATATGATCAATTCAATAAGACTGTATTGCTTATATATTATTAATTTTTCAAGTATCAAATGAGTGAGTAAAAAATACGGTAAAAATACAACATTACTGAGATCAAATTTTTATTTTTTAATTTCAATATATTATGGAGAATAATATTAAATGAATTTAATTGTCTCATTATTTATAGGATTAAATATTATATAATCCCAATAATGGATTAAATAATATTTAATCCAAATAATGAAGTAAAATAATATATGTAGATGTGTATCTCTAATTGAACTAGAAATTATTTTGTCGGATGTTAATCATACGAGTCAAATTGAACACTCATAACGCACGTAAATTTCAGAGTCTGAGTCATTTTGCGGAATAATAAGGATCAACATAAGTAGTTTATCTTTAACGCCATATGGTATCTCCGTGTTTCAAAAGTTTATTATTTTCACCATTCTTTGTATATCTTCGTCCGTTCACTCTTTCCAACTTTTTAGCCACTCTCTTACTGATTCATTTTACGTTTCCTCGTCTCGACAAAAGAATCCTCGTATCCCATCTCTCTTGCTTTCGTTGAAAGACGTTAATATTGTCATTGTTCGCGGCCTTCGTCTCTTCTCTTCATAGATTCAGAGATTGTCTTCGCTTGCCTGCCCCGGCCGTTCCCTTTGGCATGAGTAAAAATGAATTTTTCTCTCTATTATCCCTTGTTTCCTCTTCACGGCCATTCCTGCCGTTTTTCCGTCGGTCTGTTTATTGCTCTGTAATGTGCATTTTTCTTTCTGTTTGCGAGCGTTTATCCATCGTTGTTTTCACGCATTTCGTTTGCCATTCGCTACGTTTCTGCTTTATTACAGGGATCTTGCTCTGCAAATTTTTTTTTATACTACATACATATCTTTTCGGTCTTATTCTGCCAGAATTTGGCTTTAGTATCGGCTCAGTCTCTGTTAATTATCAAACTAGTTTTTATATAATAAAACAATGGATAATAATTAAAGTGCATGTTACTGCAATTTATTATTGTTTTGCGAAATAATAAAGTCGTTGGATATTGTACGAAAGTATAAATGCCGAAAAAAGTATAAAGCTTTTGTGTAATTATATCGCGATAATTGTATATTCACTGCAGGATGGAACCAAATTAAATAATATATTAACGCGCGCGTATAATTACTAGCGATATAATTTTTATGGTAAAAGCTCAAATATGTTCATATCCGTTTGCTCATATACGAATTAATAACAGCGTCAAAATCAATTTTATTAATTGTCATTCAACCTTGCCGATCGTTGCCCAATCGATATAATTATTTTAATGCGAAACAGTCATGCATGATATAAATTAGCGGAAATCTACATGATGTGGACTGCAGGTTATTTAAATATGCATCGCGGAAAGGCAAGTAATTTAAAACAAATGCTCACTCACGCGGATTCCCGTCCGTATCCAATCATCATTTGCCGATCGTACCGCTGAAAATCTCGGACAACTGCATGGCCTAATTAATTAACAGGTTAAATATTAAATTTGCTCGAGAAAATTAATATGAATTTGCTTTTTATTTACATGTACTATATTAACGATCGCTCGCGTAATAGAATGCATATGAAATAAATATACCTATATAGAAAATTCTAACAGTATGACTTTTCCAAGCTTAATGGCTTGTATATTCTTTAAAGCTTCATTGCTAGATAAGAAAATTATTTCGATTTTAGTTCAATTCTTGCGAGAAATTTTAATATTTTAATATTTTATATCTCTCAATCTTTCTTTTTCCTAATAGGAAGAATAGATAATAACCCTCATATAAATAGTTGGTGATTACTCACGCTCGTATGAAATTTATCGCCGTGTAATTATCACATTTAATAACAGCTCTATTTAACGCATTTTGCTATCGCTAATGGCGACAAATTTACGCAACATCAGCGAGGTTATACCGCAATTCAAATTTCAAATTTTTTCCCAGTAACCTCGTGCAAGCGATCAGATCCGTTTCCCATTTTCCTGATCAACCGCGTCGAAACTGGCAAAACGCGCCGGTAATATGAGCTTCAACATTCCATCGCGCTTCTCCGGCGTCGGGTTTCCTCGGGCGGCTTAAAAGCGAGTCTCTTCGAATAAAGCTTTCGAATAGCTCCGAGCCAAAGGCTGTGCGAAATACACTGTATATATATCTATATATATGTGCGAATTCGTGCACAGGAGCACATATATAAATTGAGAACGCCTGCGTCTCATCATACACACTTGTGCGAGCATTCGTGAACGTATATATAGATACAAAGTGTACGGGGGGTTGTTGTGAATCTTTTACAAAACTCATGACATGAGGATAGCGAGAAGAGATTACATTTCCAGCGTGTAATACGCAGGATGAGGTATACCTAACTTTGCCGTCTAAAATTTCTTTCTGGCAACATGAAACGAAATTCTGCATATGTATCTCGTACCAGCTGATTTTGAAAAACTTGCTCTTCTTCTGTATTCTTTTGCGAATAAACATTAAAAATAAGAGTTTCCGGGAATAGCTATAATTGTAAAAATATATTTCGTTATTATTACATGATCGAAGAAGATTTTATAAAATAAATTTTATATATGAAATGGGTCAAGAAACAATTTTATTATTTGCGTTATTATATGTGTATGACATCGATGCTTGATTATAAAATACGAAACAGATATATGTAACACGTATTATGAGCAAAAGTAATCATTGTACGCAAACGTAAAAACCATTAAAATGAAATCATATCGTATTTGATATTCAGCTACAAGCTGCACTACCACACTGCACATTTATAATAAAATTTTAATTTTGAATTAAAAATTTGAATTGAGATTTAAATTAAATAATCCGAAAATTGAGGACAGACTGCGACTATTGATAAAAAAATTGCATAACGAAGAAAGATGAATGGCCTTCACGTTCGAATTGCTTCTCGTTTTTATTGAACATTTGAATTTTCACTGTTTCTTCTCACTGATTTGCTCGTGTCGTGAAAAAAATTCAAAAGTTGAGAAATAAGATCCACTCTAGTATACACGGTGTTATTCCAATTCGCGCGCTATTATCCACCGAATTCTTTAATAAAAATTTGTTTATTTTAAAAATAAAATTATGAAAACCTGGAACAAATTCCCAGAGTTATTCAATTATTTGTGTTTTTGATAAAATTTGTATATATTTATCGTTTATATCTTCTATTCGCATCTAACAATGCGATTCTTTGGGTAATTTGAATGTACTATAAATTCTAATCTTATTCACGCAAACGATTTTTCTATAGATCATGACGGATCTGTAATTTGCAACGTCTCGTTAGAGGAGAAGGATCGTTTTCTCTTTTCTATCTATCGAAAGCAAGAAACCAAAGTCACGTTCGTCAACCGCAGCGAGCTGATTGCTCGTCCCTTTGTACCCTCGGCCCAGTTTTCTTCCTTTGTGCCTTTCTGCCACTCTTGCGGCACATCTTTCCGTTCTCCTTCTTCCACCAATTCCCTCTGTGCATAGGATTTTTTCTCTTCTCTTCGCTCGAGTTCTCCCCAACGCTCGGTCCACCCCAGACATTACCGTGTCTTTACTGTTTTTTGCGTCTGCAGGCTCGTTATTCTTTATATGGTCGCGAAAGAAATGGCGGTTTTACTCCGGGAACGCAACGTCGGCATTTTTGCGATGCACACGGACCATTTTGCCCGAATAATCTAGTAGTATGCTTAATTTTATTATCTATGTCCTCTATAAATTTTTCAATTACTGTGATATCTTGAAAAACCAGTAAAGATAGGATTTAAGAATTTTCTTCTTTCTTTATTTGTCTCTAGCCTATATAAGAGATATAAAAGTTGTAAATAGAAGGAAATTAAAATAAAAACATTTTTTATTTTAACTCAACTATTTTGTGTGGATAAATTATCATATATGCAAGTAAAATATAGATATTTGCGATGCTAAATGATCGTGTGTTCTCATATTTTACTAGTTCACTTGATTTCGCACTGAAATCTTTCGACATCTTGATCTTGAGAAAGAATTCAATTGTATAGAACGTAGAAACAAAAGTGTTAAAATAAGTAGTACAAAAATGTCAAGACTCATTTTGTATAAAATTTATTTTATAAAATTTTTTTCATTTACGTAAAAATAAAAAGATGCTAAGACTGACAAATGTATATAACGCGTCCGAAAAGCGCAATGAACGTCCGCGGCTTTTGCGTGGTGTTTGCTCGTTTCATCGTGGTCCTCCCTCCGGGAATAAGTTTCAGGGGGTGAAGTGAAACAGTCACGCTGCATGTGCTCCTAACAAATTCGCGAGGCAGCTCGCTCCCTCCGTTTTTCCGCTTGGCCACCCTCGCCCATTTTGCCCTTACTTTTCGGTCGGCACACTTCGGGGTGCTACTGCAAACACCCGAAGCACTCGAGCCGTCTAGTCGTGTAATCCGATATCTTTTTGCTTACTTACATTTACCATCGGGAATGGGTAAGTGCTAGGTATTATTACAAGATGCCTGAGCTAATACAACTATTTTCTAACGTAAATTTGAAATGTTAATAATGATTCTTTAACGTAGTTGTGTGTAAAATGTACAAATGTCGAAAAGCTATTTTTTTCTTTCGGAATAAACATTCTGCACGTTATAAATGATAGAAGATAACATGATAGAAGATAAACGGGATATAATTTTATAAATAAAGAGCATGAAATATTATTTTTAAGATTACTATTAATATGAAAAATGTTATTTATATAATTTTTATATAAATACGCAAATTTACTTTTTAGTTACGTAAATATTGGAATATAACTTTAATACTTTTTCATATATATGATTTTTATGGGTGAAAATAAATGTAGGCATGAATGTAAGCTAATAGATTTTTTTATTACAAAAAGGAATTAATAATAGAATTTGGGATAATGTATACTAATTTTTTAAAGAAAGCATCCCATGCACACACAACAGATACTTATATATTAAACGTTATTATAAAATACTTGGTTTATATAAAAAATTCGATTTGTGCAAAATAAATATAAAATTAATATTATAATAATTATGTAAATTTTGTTTTAAAATTGTTTGTTTTCTGATAACGCGATGCGTGGGATATAAAAGTACTAATCATCGTCTAACAATGCCTATAGTATTTTTATTGCGCCTTGATAAATTAGGACATCTGATTGACATTGCAGCGTTAGAGGTATGGATATCAAAGTATTCTTTCTTTTTTTTTAAATATCTGTGCAAGCATGTCATAAATCGAGTCATTCATAATACTCAAAAAAATCTCGAAACATGTGAAAGATAGTCAATTCATCGCCTCTACAAATTCAAGGATCAACGCTCGATAAGGAACAGGACTAACAACAATAAGGAGAGAAGAAAAGAGACGGAAAAGGGGAGTACGATCTGAAGTTGAAAGGGGAGGAGGCTATGCTTTGGGTTCGTTTTACTATTGAAATGCAAAGAATTGCGCGCCTTCGCGCATTCATACAAAGTTATGATTTATAACCGTCCACCTTTTCTTTTACTGACGGTTTTAGGGGAGAAAAAAGAGAGCAACTATTTTTTATTTCCCCTTTACTCTATACTTTCTTTCTTTTTGTCTCACGGTCTTTCTTTAAGATGAAATAAACGCCATTCTCTTTAACAATTAAGCTTCTTCGTTTTCGTATTAACATTGACAAAAATTCGTACTTTGTCCGCCTGTTTTTACATTTTTTTGTGATAATTTTCAATATTCTTTTCCTTCCATAATTCCGATTATTTAAAATAATAAAACGACATGAAATTCTTGAAATATTTATTCGAAGATTTACGTTGTATTATGAGAGACGGAGGGGGGGGGGGAATTTATAACTTTTTTAATATAGAATTATTTCCAAGATCGGAAGAAAATGTGGAAATTTTATAACCGTGTAATATATAAATGTTCTTATTGAAGAATTACACATGTGAAAACTAACTTACGTATATGTATATTATTCCATATTAACACTCTTGTAAAAATCAAGATAATATAGAGTAAGATTTAAATAAGAAATATGATTAGAGAGAATACATACCGAATATTATAAATTATTACTTAAATCTCAGCCGCATTTTCACAGCGCAAGGTTGCACTACTGAATTACCCAAACCCACTATTTCCAGCATGTAATAAATTTCGCCTATTCATCGCACTAATTAAACCGGCATAGCATAAGAAAGTTACGCGTAAGGAGATAAATGTTGTGCGGAAACACAGCTTAACAAAATACATGATCTTATTACATTACTGTCACAATAGTCACAAATAGTAAACGCACAGCAAAAAAAATTTAGTTAATGTTAGGTGAGATATGAATTGCATCCATGGAACAATTATGTATTATAGCGAATAAATATCTTAAAATTGTCTAACATTTAGAAAGTGACAGTTTTCATATCTCTTAACTATAAGATATTTACTAATTATTGCTTGGAAATTATCCTAAAATTCTTTTCGTCCTCTAAAATACATAAAGTTATCTTTACTTCCGCGATGTTTTTCCTTATTTTGTGGTATCCGCAATCTGTCCAACTCTCAAAGAAACGAACAATAAACGTCTTTCTGGCCTGAAATCAATGCTGCTAGACGCTGCGGAGGAATCGAAAGCAAAGCACGCTCTTGTCTGCGCTTTGCTTTTCCGACCGGCTTTTCTCGAGACGACTTTTCGATGCCAGTGCGGCATGATGGAGGTTGCTTAAAGTACAGAACGTATAGGAAAACGTCGGAACCACAAAAGCAGAAGACGCGAGGAAGTAGGCTACGAATTTCGCCGATATAGAAAACGTGCCCTTAACGTCGTTCCATGGAAGCTGAAGCACGCTCGAACGGCAGCGGTACTTTGGCAAGCAATTATTCCGAAGCTTTGCGGCGAAAAGCTTTGTGAGCGTAAATCGATTACACAACGTGTAACGTTATCGTATATTTATTTCACCGTTCTTATATAGACGTGCATGTAATGTGGGCCGTATTACGCATGCCTCTGCAGATGCTGGCAATTGAACACGCTTAACACCAACATACATATAGAATTGTTATATTTATACATTTATTTTTTACCGACGAGTTTTTTCGCTTTCTTTAAATGGACATATACGATATTTTCAAGAAATACATAATTGATATATACGTAAAATTTGAAATAACATTATCTGGATCGCGGTGAAATGATGAATGTTAAATTAAATTTTTTTTATCTGCGCGTTACTATTAACATTTGCATTTATCAAATTAATGACTGTATACTTTGTGTAATTTGCACGCTGAGCTGTATTATGCTGCTAACTCAACTTCTCTGTATTACTGTTTTGCATACTCTATATAATTTAGCTATGGTACACCATAAGACAGTATTATATATATGTATTCATTTGCAGATTAATTATGCCATTTGTGCAGACGTAAACGGTATACCGCGCTTACATAGAGTACACATGGTGTATACATACATATATAGATACAAGTACAATAATTACGTTTTTATAAAATGCTTCTAAATATTAATTTAAGAGAAGAGAGCGATTGTATTTTTCTTATTTATATTTTACTGATTTAACGCAGATTTAACCAAATGTCAAACCTGCTAATATGTATATAGATCTGTAGATCTAAATGTGAATCTAATGGTACGAATCTATTGTTTATCGACATAAGTCGAACATTTTACATGAAATAATTTAAAATATTGAATATTATATGATTGTGCGCTATCGTTCTTCTCACAAAAAGGTCATAGAAATAAATTTCATAGTAATAGGTATATCAAGTTTTTCTCATATAGGAAAATCATAGAGAAATATTTCTTATATAGGAATATATTAAGTTGATATATCAAAATTTTCATGGATAAGTACTATCTTTTTCTTTTCTCGATCGAAAGTGATCGAAATGAATTATTATTTTCCGCTCGAGTTTGTTTTGGCGTGGAATGGGGTAAATATAATTAGAGGCGTATTAAATTTCTTGAACATACGTAATATATCGCAATGTTGGACATTGGAGGAAAAACCCGACAGGATGTTAAAAATCCTCCTACTGAACGCCATTATTGCACTTTACTGTACCAATACTGAAACATTCTTGCACCAGTAGCCACGCTCGTACGTTTATCCCGATGCCGCGCAACGGTAATGGCTTTACCTCCGACCGGCGAGCCTCATCGGATTCCTATCGGATTTCTTTTCAGCCACCTTAATCGGATAACGAACGATACACGTCCTGGTAACTCTAATAATTGGTGCTTATCCGTCGTCTGGCTGACCTTTCCCGATGCCGACCAATTGCGCACTCGGGTACAGAGTCACTATCTCCTTTTCTCGCATTAAATTCCAAGCTCACAATTATCGTCCGAGAATGAGAATATAGCGAGAAGAATATGGAAAATGATGATGCTCTATATAGAGCTAATTTCGTTAATCTTGATTACAATTCTCGATTCCTATGTACCAGAACGATGAGTTCGTATAATCGCGGACGTATAGAGAAATTTCTAAAAGCCAAATAAAAGCTAACGTAGAAGGTATTCTTATAATTGCATATTATGTTATTAATTATATTATTATTGTTACGCGATACCATATTAATTTTAAATAAATGATAATTAAGAAGAAATTGTTTTATTAAAATAAAAATGAGCAATGCGTCGTAAATAAAACAGTTAATAAATGGGAAAAATTAATGGTTGATTAATCAGTATAAAGCAATATTATCAATATCCATATTCTATTTTCTTGACACATGATCGTAACATTTATTAGCATACTTTCAAACGGTTTTGTTATATGAACAAAAATACCACTGTACGCACAGCTCGACCGCAGAATGTGTCTGAAAAACAAACATTTTTTAAAACATTTGAAGACTATCTATGACAAGATATCTAGGGCTATGTTTCGATATTTATTGTCAGTGATGAAAATCTAAAGCATATGTTACATTGCACTATAGATTTTCAGCACTGGCAGTGAATATCGGAACGATCGGAACGCAGCCAAGGTATAGAAAAGAGCCACTATAATGGTGTTTCGTTCTGAAGAATCGGTTAACAGGAAGCCACTAGTAGCGCGTAATAGCCAGAGAGAGAGAGAGAAAGAGAGAGAGAGAGAGAGAGAGAGAGAGAGAGAGAGAGAGAGAGAGAGAGAGTTAAAATATCTTTTTTCCAAAAAAATATTACCATACATTCTTATTCATTGTCCATGGAGTATCTTTTTTAACGGCAACCAGAACCATTCCGGATTTGCTCGAATCCCAATTTTCTGAGAGCTGATGATTTCTAGTCTGAGTTATATACTTTTTCAAGAGTTATATCCTTCACGCAGAGACGGATTCGAATAAATAGAACAGATCTATTGATCCTTTGCACAGCCGCCTAGCCGGCCGCGGCGTGACCGAAATCCGCACATACGCGCTTGCCTCATAAACCTACCTGCATACACACGAGCTGCATTCAGGGAGCATAATCGAGATATCTATCCCGGTGATAGACGAGCCAGATAGGAGTCGCGTCGTGAGTCAAGTGACAGGTGGGATAACAAATGTCTGCGCCGAGGCATCCAGCATGTATCTAAGCTTTGTCTCTGTCCATACAATCTCTAAGTGATAATTATTGCTCGGAGTGCGCGTCTATACCGCGGATATGTGATTTAGATGTATCTAATCATAACACGCACACACACATGGAATATATAAATGCTTGAACCATGTGGTCACATGATTCAAGCATTCGTTGATTGCAATTTGATGACAGAGAATTTAATATCGTAGAAATAAATCGATCGTTTCGAAAATAAATCGAATCTTGAATATACGTTACAAAAATGGTATAAATTTTTACCGATACCGTTTCAGTATACATTTTTAGTATTTTGTTACCGATACCGCTTCAGTATGATACACGTCAAAATCTGAATTTTAAAAATAAAATGCGGAAATTTCGATATATTTTACATATTGCCAACTCAACGAAAATGATTATAGTTCCAACAAACTATGTAATTTGGTTTTTTTATGTTACAAATTTTTTTATTTTGATTTTGATTTTAGCGTGACATAATCACGATGATACTAAGATAATAAAATTCTCGTTATTCACATATTACAGTTAATTTTAGAATCTTTGTTCTTTGTAATTTTTTTATTTCTTGCATCAAATGTGAACACCATGTGATGCAAAATATTCTCACTAAAATGATAAACGGTCGATTGATTCTATAAACACTGTTGCTTTTCGTAAAACGTATAGCATCAAGAAAATATTACGAAACTTGGTCGGCGAGGTTGGACGAACTGCATCATTTATTTATGCGTGACATCGCAGACAGGACACCTTCTCGACTCTCTCCCGCGGTGTTGACGGAGACTGATTCGTTTATTATGCCATAAATGGCTCATACGTTATCTCTTACGGCAGGCATAATAATAAGCAGAACATAATATGCATTATTTTGCAATGTTCTGACGCGCATCAAATTGCATTTGTATATTTAAAACAAAGGAGAAGACATGAACAGATTTTCTCATTATAATTAATAATATTTATAATAAGTATACGTACTGAATTAACTAATTGAGTTTAATCGTAACTTTATTGATTATTCTGTGATACTCAAATTTCTAAAAAAGTCACGAAATTTTTAACCGACCATAAATATATATTATTGACCTCATTCTCGTCGTATAATAGTTCATTTTCTTATACTATATATATATAGATATATATTATTGGAATAGTATAGCGTTACATTTCAAGCAGAGATCCAATTATGACCCAGTTTCATTATGAAGCTCTATCATATATGTATAAGTGACCTTGTTTTATTATAAAATTATATTAAAATATAATTTTATTATAGTGAATTTTTTCTCATATAATTTTAAAGTAAGATAGTAGAATTTTCAATAGATGAAAATTTCTAAAATATTTATACGTGAAGTAACTAGAAATATTATGTATTATTTTACATATTTTTTTGTTTGATTATATTTTGTTCTTTTATCGACTCTGTAATTTTTCGTATAAAATATTTAAATGACGATTAACGTGCAATTATCTTGGACATCTTAACTTCATTCGCTGATGCATCCTCAGTCTCGCAGGACGAACGGGACACCTGCTTCCTGGTCCCTTCTGGCGTTGACGTCGACAGATCCGTTTATTATACTGTATACTTGATCATCACACGGTCCCGCCAACCGTCCACCTTAACGCTTACCCACACCACTTGCTCGCGGAATCCTTGCAGCAAGCCACAACAAGGATATGTGCACGCGTGCTCGCACGCGTATACGAATTAATATCGTCAAGATTAGTGGGAGCGCCGACTAACTAACTGGCTGCTAGCAATTTGGATTACTCGCTTGACTACACCAATTGTGGGGAGCCTTGCCATTAATTTTCCCGGTAGTCCAGAAATCGAAATGCGCGCGTATATTAGAGGAAACACGACGGGATTTTCTGGGATCAGCCCATATATTCTATGAGACATGCTCTCTTTGTTCCTAAAAACCATTATGCTAGTTGCGACGCTCGAATCTTGTGGTAGTGTGATTCAATTAGTCTAACTTGAAGGCATAAATGCTATTTTCAAACAACAATTATTTGAACAGTAATTACAGTATTATTCTGATATATCTTTTAAGTTTTACGCTTTAAGAATTACATATTCTATTGACTATTTCAGAATGCATTGGCAATTGGCTTTCTTTATCTCTATCAATTAGCTTTCGAATTAATCAATTGTGTTAGAATATTGAATGTACTTCGGCACACAGCAATCTGTTTTTAGAGATATTAATATTTTAAGGGCTGGAAAGAACTAGATACAAAATCAATTGCAGTATCCATTTCAATTACTGTCTTTACCGAGGTAATATGAAAAATCGGTGTGCATACCGTCCCCTGTGGAAGTCCAGAGGACTTAGGTTGATACCAATAAGGGTATATAAAGGTATAACATATTGCAAACGGCAATAAAAATCTCGATAAAGACCAGGGAAAAATTGTGACCGCTATATTTCCTGGAGTCTGAGCTGGCCATTAAATTAAACTCTCAAATGTCTGCGCCGTCCTTAGCCATTTCTCAGCGCTCGCTGCACCGTGCTTTGTTCTGCTTTGTCCCAAACATGGTTTGTTAGAACGAGCCTCCATGGAAACGATTGTATTACGAACGGAGGCTTATCGAGTCGATACTTGATTGTGCGAGATCAGCAACATCAAATGTTATCGATTCCGGGCAATTGCGAACTTATTGCTCGAGCCGGAGCAAAATGATCGGGCGGATTTATCGCAATAAGTTCAGCGACAAATAGGAATCTTATCGGCTGTAGGCTGGCTCTGCTACTCGTGCATGGCGAAGCGCACGGATAGACAAGAGCAGCAGGCCACCATGCAAGGAAACAGTGGAGCGGAGCGCCGCAAGCGGATTCTTGCGAGGGATATCATCCCGTGAGAGGAAGCCATCTTTTACGTGGCTGGAATATCAATGACGAACAGAGAAAAGTATATCGCGATAGTATCCAGCCAACAAATGCGTATTGGGAACCCAGGAATTTACATACGGGAACCTATAGGGCACCTTTTAAATTAGTTACCATGGTAGCGGACGTTTCTGATGAGGCGCTGCAGATAGTAACTGCGGTTGCAGGGTTTTTCTCTTTTGTCAATATTTTATATTAAAAGAATTTGTAATGTGAATATATTTGTGATCGTGCATGTGAAATATGCATATAGGTATCGAAGGTACGCGTAAATATCATAAAACAAATGTTTATATTTTATCAAATGTGTGCATACAGCTCTTTTGTGGAAAACAGCGTAATGTGTGTTTGCAAAAATCTTCGTTATTAATATAATAAATATAATTTTGGTAATATTGATAAAATGCAAACAGCAAGTGCTGTAAGAAATAAATCACAACATAATATATAACTCTACAATTTTCAATATCGAATCTAGCCTTCTTTTGGGATGGCAATTTTTATATTGTGAAAAAGTTCACAATATATGAGTATCGTTTGCAATTAATGTTCATTATAACCAAACATTTTCTTGTTCGTACGCTTTATTATTTTTGCAAGCAATTGAGCTTGTGAATTAAATTGCACCCGTTGGATAAATATCATAACTTTGAATTGCTATTATTTCGGGCTATATGTATGGAAGAGAAACTTTAGAACACCTTATACACATATACATTTACATACTTATATATATATATATATATATATATATATATATATATATATACATACATACAATTATACATCTGTACATATACATATATATATAGTATATATACACATTCGTGCACATTGCAGCGCGTATGTAATCTCGTAGCAAAAAGAGCTTCGTGTTTCTCGAGCAAACCGGAATACACAAAAAGTCTCGCGGGAGTTGTGTTCTCTACACGTACGACTCTGCAAAATCCCACGTGACGCACCTGATTGCCTCAATTCGCCCAATTTTGCACCATCAGAGCGCAACTGGCACATTGCTAACGAGGCAAGATATAATTTGAAATACATTGCAAATCTTTGTTTATTTAAAAGAGTGCAATCAATTTATATAATACTGCATAATTCTTATACAGATATTTAAAGAAATAACTAGTTAAAGATGCATAATTAGACATAATTAGTGCGTGATTATCTAGAAGAATTATCAGAAAACTTCCGACATTCTTGCTTGTTATTGTATATTTTCCTACGATTTTTTCTACTTTACTAAACTCGTGAAAGTATTCGTATCCACTTAAGATTTGCCGTATAAAATTTGTATCGTTGGAAAATACCCGATATTTTGGTCTAAAGTTGCAGTTTGGTTGCATTGCTCGCGATTGCATCTCTCGAGATTGCTGAGAAATCGCAGGTCTCGGGGTTTATCACAGCGATATCCGTCCTGCCCACCACGTCGTCTTCTTATGTAGTTCTCAGTTACGCCATTTCCGCCACCGAGACGTTTCTCCCGCTCAGATAACTATCATGATCGACAATACAAGGACTAGATCTTATCGAGGCCTCGATCCATCCTCGATCCTTAAAGACTATCGCAAATCGATGCCGATCTCGGCAAACTATCTTCTCAGCGCCGGAAATCCGGAAACCAATGTGCGGACGAAGAAGAACTTCTATCGAATGCGAAATCAATGCGTAAGCGATTGCATCGAGTCACATGTTTTGTTCTTCTCAAGTTTTACGATTAGTCTTTGACAAATGAAGACGATCGTAAGTCACTCGACGTTTCTTGAATTGTTATTGATTTCAATTGTCATTGATCTCAATCGCACAATAGCGAAAATAAATTTACTGCACTGAAAAAAAGATTCAATAATAATTATCTAGCCTGGATCACAGTTACTAAGTGCTTTAGGTCCGGTTGCACCAACGTCACATTTAACCTTAGCTTAACTTCACTCACTAGAGCCTAACTTTCTTTCTAACTGTTCTCTTAGAGGCAAAGAGTGAGTTAAGCTAAGATTAAGTGTTATGCAACGTTGGTGCAACCGAATAATAATATATTGTCAATAAACAATTATTAGCTCGAATTAAGATAACTTGCACAATACAAGATGATAATTGAGTTACAAAATATATATTAGGTATAAATTGACTTAACCAAAATATCGAAGATTGTTTAGTATTAGGATAATGTTGACCACCATGAGAAACATCTTGGAAACAACATCTCCGTTTGATCTTCGTCCAAATCAAATCTGAGCATATCTCTCATATAGGAGAGTGTATGGGAGAGGTATTTCGAATAGAAAGGTTTGCATATCGCAAAGGGATCTCTCTCTCTCTCTCTCTCTCTCTCTTTCTCTCTCTCTCTGATCGTTTCGACGCAGCTGATTGTGATCGAGCCGGGTTCCTTAGAGACTTGGCTTTGTTCTCGGTCTAATCATAGAATTTACGTTGCTTGATCGGTCAAAGGTAGCACTGCGGTTCCCAGTGCACACTCGCGCTCACTCGCACACCTGAGTCCGACGAAGTACCCGGTATCGCTGATGCTGTTTGCACCTCACAGCGACGCCCACTTGATATCAAAGGTCAAGCATTCTGTATAGCATGGCCGCGAGATAACCGTGGGTATATATACATATATATATATAACTCAGTCTTATCTTTCTTCGTTAAACTCGATTTACGCATGCTAGTAGGCGGGCCGAGTCTCGGACAATAACACCTTTGGATCTATCGTGCTCGATACTTGGCGAGTGAAGTGCTCACTACAATCTTCAATCAGAAGGTATTTTTTAATATGTTAAATTGTCCGAGCAAATATTGAAACAATACTCAATTTATGTACTATACATCTTTGGAAGACTGAGATACATTCTTTTATTAAATTTGCTGTTAAATTTTTAACAATTTAACAAGTTTTTTAAAATTACTTTAAGTCATAAAATGAATTGTTTTTAACTAAAACACATCTCCACTCAAACAATGTTTGTAATGTAATGTTTTATCGTTGAACTGCCAATTGAACTTTTTAAATTAGAACTTGAATAAATTGCTGCGGCCCTCTTTGTCGCGATCGGTCACTTCACGTACTTCACTTTGACAAATCCGTAACCCAATTCCATAACTTTATTCAACCTTTGTTACAAAATTGTGTATGAGCAGAATTTAAATATTTAAAATTCTTTTTTGTATTTTACCTCGAAACGCGGATAAATTCCATGCATAACGCGAATGCAGATATTCCTTTGGTCAACATGACTATATACGTGTTTATTTCTCAGCACAAGTAGTGCGTCATAAACCGCATATTCTATCGATGAAACTTATTTCTGCCGTGGTGGTGGAAAAGTCTTATCCAAAGCAAATTTCATTATTTGACACTAAATCTCCGCATTCATTTTTTTGTGACCTTAGGATTTATTGCATATTAAATAATATTTTTAGAATATTATTTAAAGTTAACTGGAGAATAATTAATTTAGAAATAATTCGTTGAGATTGCATATATAGTATTTCATCGGTTTTAAATACTTCAAAGTAAGCATAACAATTTAATTACACATTAAATTAGAGTTATAAAATTAGTATTAGAAGAATATAATGTGTATATAAACATAATAGTGATGATATTTCTAAATAAAATTATTAAATGTTAATTTAAGAAATTGCTTTTGTTTTTAATGTAACCGTTATACATATAATATACAAAAAATATATTTGAAAGAGAAAAGAAAGAGAAAGAGAGAGAGAAGTATTGCTCTACTTCTTTCATCCGTATAGGATTCATTATTTTAAAACACATATTTCATCATTTTAAAAGACATATTTCAACATTTTAAAAGAGACATATTTTTGACAAAAATTTCACCCTTTCTTTCTGTAATTGATCACGTTTTCCAATTGAATTTTTTTCCAATTCAATTTATTTCTAGAAACAATAGACTGCAATAATTGGTAAATTCAACTGAAAAGCTCTTTTCCGCACGTCCTTTTAATGGAAGATTTATTGAAATTGCAATAGAGAAGAAAGCTTCAATTCGATCTCTTATAATGTGAAATTTTTTGCATCTTTTAAAATTTCATGAAATTATCCACCGTAGTCTGAGCATTTCCATCTTTCTGAAGGGAATACGGTGGCTATTCTGATATATCTCCACTGCCATGATCGACTAACAGACACGGTGTCGTAATCCACTGATTCAGCGTTTCGTCTAGCGCTTTTCTTACCTCGAAGTATCTCATTTCGGAAAAAAGTGGCAGATATCATCAGTCAGTATCACCAGACGATCCGCATCCTCACGAAGAAATCGATTTCCGGGACTGGAACAAAAAATGTTGACAGCAGCCAGTACTATATAATCGATGAGAATTCAGGAATTGTTCTATAATTGGAAATATCTTTACTCGCGACGACCACCGAGCTGGCTCGATTTTAGAGAAGTGATATTGATTCGGATCGCGTCGAAATTAGTTGCATTCGTATCGGGCGCGGAAAAGCACAAAGCACCCACAAGGGTTCTGAGGCAGAAACGAGCATTAGCTCTCAAACATGTCCGCGGTAGATTTCCCCGCGGACACTAATCACGCGTTGGCATCGAGGTATTAGCCGCGAGCTCATGGGACAGATAGCGCAGGTTTCCGGTTACCGATCAGTCAACTATACGGTGCATCTCATGGTTTTCTTTCTCGCTTAAAAAAAATTTATTTGTATCGTCTTACTTTCGTCGATAAAATTTTTGTTAAAAATATATTGTGTGACTCAAAGATTTAATTTGAAAATATTTTATTTTTAACTTCTAATGTGCGGAACACGATTATAATGGGTATAAAAATTGACTCCCTCTTCACAATCCTTCATGTCTCGTGCAGTCTTTCGGCACTGCAATGCTCTCCGTAGCTCTCAGAAATACGTATGGGGCATTCATAATTCGCATCTCGAACGACTCGAGCGTTTCACGCGACGAGTGTCGCGCGGATATAATCCGGAGTCCAATTAGCGATAATTACGGCGTGAATTGGGAATTCCTAATGGTAGGTATCCCCGTTAGTTCATTCGTTCGTTCGTTCGTTTGCGCTCACCGTGATTTTTGCAGACGGCGTAATTCGCGCCGGCGCAAATTAAATTTGCATTTCGCTCATAATGCTGTGACGATTCGTTCGTTTACACGAACCGAAGGATTTTGAGTTATGTTTTTTTCTCGATGTTGTGTCCGTCGTTTCTTGGAATTTTCTCCAGCCGCAATCGTAATCACGGAAAACGACAATTTTGTCGCATTTCAGTGTAAAACTCAAGCTAATTTTCCGCTTCGGCATGATTCGGGCGTCACTATTCCAAGTTCTCTTCAGCGTTGGAGGCAGGGAACGGCGGAGAATTAGCGTATAAATTGGTTAATAATTCGGCGCATTGGTTTACAATCTATATCGTGTTGGCATTAGCATTAAACCCGCTAACAATGATTATTTTGTTCAACCTTATGAATAATTCTCTTCGATTCGCGTATACGCGATTGACATTGAACGTGCAGCTATTCATATCGCATATTTCGTATTGCATATTTGCGGTGTCGCATATTTCTTTTGTGATCTGGTTATCTCAGGTCTTTAACTTTCTCTTTAATTTTATCTTCTAATAACTAATGAGTAAGCTCTTTGCAACTGTAATGATGGATAATATCTTAATTTTTTTTAAATGTTGATATGACGAACTAATCACTTTGTAGGCCACACGTACTCATCGTAGTAAACATCTGAATACAAAGGAACGTTGCGAATATATTTCCGTTGTTATTTATTATGTATTATTTTGAGATATATATTGAAGCAGTATCTCGATTTAACAATGTCGCTTGCTTCGGCCAAGTTCTCGTTCTGTAAAATGACCCGGCAAAGCTCTGTTACTCTGAATAAAACATGTCGTTTAAACTAATTCAGGAAATTACACCGGTTTGCGACTCGACACATTCGTGGAAACTATCGCCATTCGGACCATGTTGCGGGTATACACTTGGGAATAGGTACCGGGGCGTGCTACCGTACAGTTTAATAATTTACTTATTAATTATTAATCTCAATTCGCGTACGACGCGTATGGGGCAATCGCGACAATTACATTATGTCTCACGCGCGCATTGGTTCTGGCAAGTTATGGAAATTATTTTATTCTTTGTTTCATACATTGCTATTATTTCTTTTTACTTGTTTAGGTATTATAATATTTTATACAATATTCTCTTATCTCTAGCATTGTTGCCATCACTGCAACAATCAATTCAAGTTAAAGTTCAAATTCTGGTCCAAGTCCAATTACAGGCCCTAATTTTAATCAAATAATATAATTGAAATAAATTATTAAACACAATTAAAAAGTGTGATATCATTATGAAATATTATATATTACGTTATCACATACTCCTCGGTAACGTTGGTGATCGATAGTTTTAATAATTAGAAAAATATGTTTTACATATATCTTCAAAATCGATTGACAAAGAGGACAAAATAATTCGCCAGTGATAATAGTGGGGGCAGACGTGGATTGACGTTAGCACCTTGACGAGCAAGGTCATTTGTAGACACGGGCATTACAACGGCCCGATCGATGGGCGGCGAAGGGATGCATGGGGGCAGTTTGCAGGCGGTGATTTAAAGGTCTATGGAGCGGTGATGCCTTAAGATTACTTATTCGCCGGAACATAATTTCCCGGCTCCCGGCTGCGTCTTCATGCCGTAATTTACGGAAACTTGCTGGCAACATGTTAAGAGAATGTCACTTCCCTCGCTCTAGCGTGCACGCGAGGAGCTTAATCTTATTTGGGATAAAACAACTTTGATTTCCGAATTTCCGAATTACTTTTAGTGAAAGATTAATTCTTATTACTTTTTAACGTCTGCATGTCTAATTGATTAATTCATATTGAAGAAACAAATACGAAATAAACAAAAATTGAGTTTTATGTAGTTGATTTTCCGTTTATTTTTATCTGTTTCGATCTTTTCGTATAATTATTCCATTGTCAATTATTTTCCTCTCTGCTAGCAAAGATTCCCTCTGTACAATCTCGTGTTACGTGGGGGGGGGGGGGCTCAAAATGAAATATTATATGCAACTGTGCCTGAAGCAAAACTTCTTTTTTGATTAGGCAAACTTAATACGTTGGCTCCAACATTCCGCTACGTATCGGGTTGCACGATTCGCAATTATGCATTCATCGCGGTACCATGCGTTATTCAATGCGATATTGAATATCACGTTACCAAACAAAACATTGCGGAATATCGGGATTTCTCCGAGTAATTGGAAGGCTTGTTACCGAAACTATTACCGCGATCGCATTATAATTACATCCTCTGTGCTCAGTGCCGCGTTGCAGGTTTATCATAATTTTGTATACGCCGTAAATAGGAAACCTGTTAATTGAACCTGACCGTTATTAACTTGCGTTGCCATTAACTTTGCGATATCTTAATTATCCTTAATACTGTTTGCTTACTGCATTACAAAAAGAGACTTGCAAACGTTTTGGAAAATGTATTTGAAAAATCTAATCGCAGTTGACGCAATTAACGACATTGTCTTGCATATATGTGACAATTATTCCAGAAAATTTTAATAACTTTGGTTTTAGAAACTTTCGGATGTTTGCTTACACGTAGATCTTAGATTTCTAAACTTATTTATAGTTTCGTCAAACTTTTTTTTTTTTTTTTTTTATTTTTTTTTTTTTTATCTTACAATGACTTGATTTTTTATAGATTTTGTTTTTATATATATAGGATAAGGAGAAGCTATTTGAGTCAGTAAAAGAGAAAATCGAATATAAAATTTTCAAAATAAGGAGAGGTTTTTTCAGTTTTTTGGTTTTTCGAAGCTTTTAGGCTTTTTAGCTTTTTGTCTTGAAAATTTTATATCCGATTTTTTACTTTTACTCAAATAGTCTCTCCTTTTTCTACACTGACTCCAATTTTACTATAAATTTCTTTACTATTAAAATACATTTTTCAATAGTTTAATTACTTTATCTTTATATGTATGTATATTATGTATATTTTTTTTCACAGATCTTTGAAATTGAAATTACGTAAACCGATAAATCTTGATTTCATAGAATTTTTATACCACAAATTTTTAATAACAATAACGCAATTTCCTTAATGCAATATTCAAATTTCTACAAATGTTTGATTTCAACTCTGACTGTAGATTTATACATTATTTATACGCCACTAGACACTACAGACGCGCGCTTCGCGCGCGCTATTTAGCTTTAACATTATGCTATTACTATTAGACTATTAACCCCATGATACACACAACTGTCAAAATATACAATGACAGCTGCAAATGAAGTAAGCGCAGCAAGAGAACCAATCGGCATCGCGGAAAAGAGGCAACAATAAACTATCCATGCCTTTTTTAGAAAGGGATACTATCTTTCAATTTCTATTTGACAGAGCATTCGGCCGTCTTTATTTTGTCTATAGATAAACTAATGATTCATTTGAGACGTTAGAGATACCAAAGAAGGACGCGGGTCGAGTATATACGATGCTAGTTGAGAAAGAGACGCGGGGATCGAACTTTTGGCAACTCGTAACTATCGACCGGTTGAAGCTTGGATAGTGTCCAGTTTCGACAACCGCGGGGGATACGGAAGACCCTTGATGAGGTCCCCGAGAGTCGACTTTACTCTTTCCCCTCCGATCGTCTTCAATATCGAACCTGTCACCGTTTGCACGAACTCTGCGACCATTCGTGTCTATCATAGTTTCTTGTTGGTAGCCACATTGAGCATGATGACCCGAAGTGCGGAACTTTTCATTCGCTTGCTAGAAAGTAGCGTTGTAGTTTGATAACTTTGTAATTTTTATTTTTTTGATATATTGTGAGATTTTTATGTCAATTTAGTTATAATGTGGATGAAAATTCTCACAATTAGTCTGTCAATAATCGAAATAAATTTTCCTTCGTGAAATTGACTGACAAAGGACAGTAGTAATACTAACTCTTAAGTCTTAATAATAAATCTCCAAAGAAAAGCTTACCAGATGTATAAGAAACCATTCTTAACATTTTTTATTAGCGAAATGATCAATTAATTTAATACTTTTTCTAAATACTCAACTAACCAAAATTATCAATTTTCTGTTACAGGATGTTGCTTTGTAACCTTTTACACTAGAAAAGCGGCTTTGGCAGCGCAGAACGCTCTTCATAACGTCAAGACCTTCAGCGGGGTAAGTGAACATGACGTAATAATTAACTTGATGTTCGATTGCGATAAATATATGCGCGTATGCGAGTTTCTTCTAAATTTAAATAAAAAATGGAATTAACTTGATAAAATTGGCAACAAGTTTTTAACTGATGTCAAAACTTTATGCAGTAAATTAATTCCAAATATATTACAAAGAACTGCAACGATTATTTTGCGATGTGAGTAAATATTATAAAATTATATTATGCAATAGTATTATATTGTGATATATATTATGCTACTTGCATTATATGCGCGATGGCTTCTGGATGATTATCTTTCAAACCAAACGCAAGTTAGTCACCTTTGATCACAAATCACGGTTGTTGCTGCATGTATCAACATTGTTATCTATAGAAATGTTTAGATATAGCTTCAACATATGCCGAGTGCCGAATCAATTGCCAGATGCATCCGCTTAGCCGGAATAATGAACGTTTACGCAGATAATTATCCGAGTGCCGATGATTGACCGAATAATGAATATTAATACGGTTGATCGTTCGAATAAATTATTCAAATCAATGTGGTGGGCTCGATGAATCTTGGAGTAATCATCGATACAAACGAGCGGTGCGTCGCGGTCGCAAACAACGTCGATTCATACTACTAGAACCATGTTCTTCGAGCAATCGACTTTTTTCTTAATTGCGGAACGAAATAGTACAATTGCTTTAATATTACAAACTTATCAGAAACCGAGAATGTTATGACTTTATGGAATCTTAATTAAATAAAAATGCAAAATTATATTATTGATGGAAGGAAAAGCATGTTTATATATATAACTGTTATTCTTCTCTTTCCATCAGTTTTAGTTATAAAAACAACTATTAGAGTTGCAAAAGATTAGTAAGTAAATTAATATAAAATTGTATGTGTTTATACTAAATAATCGTTATTTTTTTATCATTAAAATGCTATTATATATAAGAACTGGTAATACTATAAAATTTGTAAAGCTAGGTTTATGCACGTTATCATTGCAACTGCAAAATGAGTACTGGAGTACTGGAGTTTAACAAAGTCTGGGATTAAAAATGGCGATTTTAAATTAAACTGTGTACAGAAGGGCCGTAGTGTATACGAATGAGGAAATTTGAACAATCTTCTCGTTGGCGCTAATTGATTTAACTGGAGCAGGGATTAGAGAAAATTTCAAATGACGCATTTTTAAGCTTCTCTGTCTCTCTTTCGAATATCCGAGGGTAGGAGGCTCCATTATAAAGCTCTCGATCCTCTTTTCGATTCGAGTTAACGCCGTTCTCGTGCGCGCTTGGAAAAATATTTCGTCAGAAAAGCAGCTTTCCTTTCTTCAGGTTTGGCGTCCCGTCGATTACAGGCGACCGGGGGCCGAAGATATCGTTGGAAGTGAGCCTGTACGATAATTACAGTTTCCCTGGAAACTTTCGATGCAATTACGAGACGTCATTATGAGCATTTAACCGAGCAGGCCTGGCAATTCCGTCCTTCCTATCCTCCCCTTTTTCGGCCTGTAGCTCATACACGCGTTGTGCCTGAATTTACGAGAATAATTATTATCGATCGAAAGAGCGAAAGGGCGTGCTGAATGTGCGACGATTCCTGCAAAGCCGCGTATGCGGATCGTTAATAATACTCGATATGTTAAATGTGGCTGAACCGCAATAAATTGCATCAATTACATATGATGTTCCATTATATTAAATCTATGAAAATCTTCCTTTCTATTAACAACATGAATTTAACAACACACCGCAGTTATTCCTTTAATTATGTATTTATGTAAATTACATAATCCTTTCTAAGGGTCTTTCCACATAATTCATTTAAGTCTGCCATGAGAATAATTTTTTTACTATTTTTTTTAATAATAAATGTTTATATTGCGTAAACTTCATTATATTGCTTTACAGCATTAGTAGAATATAGTTACAATTTAAGCTAATTGATTTCTGTGATTACTGTTATATTTTACATTAATATTTAGCATATTTTTAATATTTTTAAAAAAATTTTAATAGAATGTTTTATTAATTGCGAGAATAATAAATCACTGCGCTTTAGAAAGTAAAGCTCTTGTAAAACCACGACTGCGTATCTGAACTTCCATATATTTCACACCCATTAAATCCATTCTTTGCACGCGAGCAGCATTGAACTTGCGAATAATTTAAAGTCATACCACGTGTCTTGTGAAATTTATTCAAGAAAAAAAAGCTTTATTGATCCATCGAGCGAAGCGAAACAACAAGCTTTTCTTACGCATCGTGCGGCGGCAGCATCATCTTGGCATCGCTTCATAGGCACCTTTTCTTCTGCAAAGATGACTGATCCGCACAGTCATTTAGCTTCAGTAGTTTAACCCACATACTCGAGCTCAGTACATTGCGGATACATGCACAGCCTATTATGTATACGTGCTTTTATGACTAAAGCACAGTGAATAGTTGAGAAAAGTCGAAGAAAATTTCAATCTTTTTTAAGAAAAAGAAAAATGATCAGAATAAGACTAAAACTTATATAAATTTATATGTTGATAAATAATCAATAGAGCGAAATAACACAAACTCTGAAGTTTACTTTTTTCTTTTTTATTCTTAAAATATAGACATCTTTTTACATTCAAGCAGAGTACACAGTAATAGCTGCGAATGCACAATAGCTATTTTAATGCACTATCATAGCATTAAAATCGCCATGAAACTAACAGTATGCTATTTCTGCTGCATGTAGTGTCATAATATTTTTATAATGTACCTATTTTATAAATTTCTTTTTTGTTTTTAAAAAAAACTAACTTGCATACTACTTAAATTTTCGCCTAATAGACATTTTCTTTTAACATTAGCAACATAATATGTAATATTAATTTTCAAGTACATAATGCTTTTAGTACATAAAGAACGTAGCGTCATTTAAATTTAAATCTTGGAATAATGAAGGAAAGAAGAAAATAGAACATTTTATAATAAGCTGTAAGAAATATGTACAAAGAATACTGTTGGAAAACGATAATTTTATTTATTAATTTGACATTACTCGTTCAGTTTACTCAATGTACATCTACAATACTCCTTACCCGTCTACTCACGAAAGTAAAAAGCGACAGACTCCACTCGACTTTTTCCTCGCTTCCAAAGAAGGTCGCGTGCCATGAAAGAGGCGGAATCTGAGACTCTTATGCCGGCTATTAATTAAGGGGGTTAAATAGCCGGAAGTCGAGCAATTGCTCTTCGAGAAAGAGCGTGCGGCGGGCAATGTTCAATCGGCAATAGAGTGATAGAAAACAAATTTGGAGCGCGGGGTCTCTCTGATGTAGAGAAAGGGAGGAAAGAAGAAGAAGAAAGTGGAACGTCCTTGAACGACGTATAAAAAGAAGGAAAGTAGAGAGGAGAGAGAGAGAGAGAGAGAGAGAGAGAGAGAGAGAGAGAGAGAGAGAGAGAGAGAGAGAGAGAGAACACAAGAAAAAGAGAGAGAAAATGGAAAGGAAGGAGAAGGAAGGATAAGAAGGAAGAGAGGAAGAGGAAAGGTGAATTGCAGAACATTTTCGCAATGAAAAGGGTTGACTGAGTATATATAAGTGCATGGGTAGCTGAAAGGAGCAAGAGTCGAAAGAGGTGGCCAGGGGATTGCAAACTCCGAAGAGCGGGGGGAGGAGGGAGTAAGAAGACGACGGAGGTAGCAGCGGTATATAGGCGGGAGAGGGTAGATAGAAGGCGAATAGAGAACGGCTTGTGCATTTGAAGGAGTTTAGCTTTTCTCGTATCAGATTTCGTTTCCACGAGTGGCGTTGAGTTGAGAGGTCTGTGTTGGCTCGGAGAAATGACTCGAGAGCCCGAAACCTTTCCCCTCTCTTTCTCTCTCCCTCATTCTCTTTCTCCTCTCACCGCCGACTCCTTTTAGTCACCCTTTTGCAACCTTCCCACTCTAAGCCGAGTACACCAATGCGTTTCAATGCTATTTGGTGTCCAACGGCAGATTTACTTCGTATGGGAATCAGCGAGAGATCCTGTTGTTCCACACGCACGATTCGCGCGGATCGATTTCTATGTACTATCGCGATAGTTTGAGGCACGATGGTTTACAATTTCAGACTGAAATTATCTATCTATTGCATGGCGTTCAAAATAGTATTCAAACATTTTGTGATATAAAATAGCTCGAATGTCATATCGCGTTCAGAAAGGTATGTTTTATTATCCATTGTAAAAATCCTCGTCTATTTTCGTTCTCTCAATGCGGGAATCTACTTCATATATATATATCGCCAAAATTCGTTAAAAAAACGTTGCGTGCTATTTTTCCGTTGCCAATGAAAATTTTTCTCGTGCGTGTAAATCAATGTCGCACGAGGGGGGAAAAAAGGTATTTGCGTCTATAATTGAAATAGCGGAGTATCCCGTGGCGATTTTGCGGCAAAGAAGGGGCGGGAAGAGCGCGTCTGGCTCGCAGCCGCGAAATTGGCGGAAAACTATGGCGAATTTACAAGCATGCATACCGCGCTCGCAACAATGCGTAATATTATTAAAGCGCGGCGGGACGAGAGATATTGGAGCGTTAGTAGGCGAGATACAAATGGAAAATGAAACCATTATACGGCGAGTGCTTCGGCGCGATCGATGAATGCGCGCAAATGGCGAGCAGAAAATTCCTCGTAATCGATCACCCGTCAGTTCTTTTGAAAGATCTATATATGATGTATAACGCAAGCATACAATTGAGAAATGTAGTAAATTTCATATAGACATATAGGGAAGGCAATTCTTTTTTAACATGTCAGTCACTGCATTTGAATAAACGTCATTTTTATTTAGTTTTAATGTATTTCTAGCGTTATACTAATTTTATAGGTTGGACTTTATTCAATTTAGATAAAGTCATTACAGAAGAAAACGTCGATGTAAAAAAGTTCTTCTTTGAAAATTCATAATAGATTGAAGGAAAGACATTGGAAAAATGTCACAAGAATACTAAATCTTTCAAATAACGAGAGAGAGATGCAAATCCAAAAATGTTGAAAATATTAGGTGATATAAATGTAAATATTAATGTAACGGACATATCTAGAAAATTTTCGAATATTAATATAATGTAATATACGTTAAAATATTTGGCCGACTTAAGACTAAATAATACGTGTACCTTTTATTAATTTCTACAAACGTTGAAAATAACTTTGCCTCCAAAAAATTTAAATAAAAAATAAGCTGAGAGGAACTATCGAGATCAGGATGGAAAAAGATGAAAAAGACATCCAAGTCGGTGGCGGAAACGAAAGTAGCCTTCCTTCCTTATTCGACGCCGGCCAGTCTCGTTTCCGTGGTGGGCTCTAAAATATTCAGGTTAACCCTGAAGTCAGTTGGCGGACATTAACGATCAATATCGATGGAATGTCTACCGAATGTCTTTACTGAAATTCGAAATGCACCAACTATATGTATCTGGTGCTCTGAAAGAGCCTGAGAGAAGAACAAAGATGAAGCGAGAGGGAAATTCGATAAACCGCTATGACACACTCGATAATTCACGTTAATAATACAGTCTATTCACTCGATTGCACATATGCAGATATATGCATGATGCGTGCACAGCTGGTATTGTCGCGATAACGCGATAAGTCACACGGTGACACTTTCCGTAAAATAACGATAATCGATGCAGTCTTTACGCGAGAGTATTGTGGTAACTTCGCTTATTTCGCGACGCCTATACCAGTGAGGCAATCTTCCAATATCGATATCGTGGTACTGTATATTAATTCGTAGAAACGAAGAATTAAATTGGACGATTTTATATTAATCCATTAAATCAAGCAACGAAAAATAAATGAAAAAAAATATGATTGAATAGTCACCTTAATCTCCATAAAACTTTTATCAAGATTGTACTTTATCGTGTGCAGTTAGAAGCAGTTCAAAAATAAACTCATTTATATTTGTCATTACAATGAAACGACTCTAAGAAATAAAAAAATAACTAATTAGTGTATTATTTATCAATCGTGAGTATTGCGTGTGTAACAATGTTAAGTTTTAATGTTTTTCCATTCGTATAATTCAATAAAGAAAACGGATAATTTTAAAATCAATTTATATATAATTTATAAGAAAACCGGTTTTATAAAATTTCTCATGTACTTTATTATTATATGAGAGGCTGTAAAATAAGTTTTAATAAATAAATGCACTTTACTGGTATTAACCAAATATACATAACTACAATAATGGCTATAAAAATATAAGAAGTATATTATTTTCTTTTTACACATTTACACATAATTAGCATTAGAAATGTTGGTCTATAAAAAATCTTTATTTTAAATATTACTTTATGTGTATAAAAAAAATTTTTAAATTTGGGTTGGCATTGTAAAATATATTATATTATATTAGAGAGAATACAATGTATTTATGTACGTAAGATAAAAATTGAATACTGTATTATCCGAAGTTTAAAGTTACAAGTGCAAACTGCAGATAACGAAAAACATATCTCACGCATTATTATAACGAATATCAAGCATAAATTATTATCCAATTTCAGTTAATAAACAGCGGCAATTTAATCGTCAGTTTTTGATTTATTGACACATGGGTTTCATCGGATATGCGATTTAATGAAGCGCGACTACCGGGCTATTAAATCGGATGTTTACTGTATGCAATCGATATATTTCAATTGAAATAATATGACTTTGTGGCTATGGTACAAGCAGAACAGACTTAAGTATTGGCGAATGCCCAGCAGATGTCCAAAAATAAATCACTCTGGTGTCCGTAAAGTGACAGGGACACAGTCTGTTTCTCTGTCTTTTTTTTTGTTCGATGCCTTAAAGATGAAGGAGAAGAGCGAACGAAAGATGACAACAGACGCGCGAACGAAAGAAGGCTTGACCCATATTTCCGCTTTAAATAACATTAATGGTTTCAGTCAGTTGGTTTCTCAATCGTTTTACTCATCATGTATTTCCATGCCAAGAAATCGATTTCTATTATTGACTGACATCCGCTGTATATTTACCAGTAAACGTGAAAGGAATATATGTAAATGTTTAATATTACTTTAACCGAATTTTGAGTTAGGTCTTAATTAAAACAATGTTTTGTATTGAGAATCAAAAAGTCTTAGTAAAATAAATTGTAAATTTCCATCAGTCCATCAGTACTTAACGCATCCAGAACGAAGATACGTGAGATGCGTAAACGCGAAAAAGTCATAAACTGAATAGTTAACTTCTCTCTATCCTGGCCTCTGCTCTTTATATCTTTCCGTCGCATTCGGTCACGCCTTCGAGAGAAAGCACAAGAGTTATGGCAGACCGGGCGTGTATAATTTGTCGCCAATTAAACGGTCTATCTCTCTCGCGCCTTTTCTCTCATTCTTACTCTCGCAATCTTTCTACGACGCCGAACGCAATTGTTGGCTCAGAAAAACGGAGTCATCGACCGTCTGATGCGGGCGCGAAGAACCGGAAGCGCTTCCACTTCGCAGAGGCGAATGTCGTAATCGCATAACGACATCGTATGATTCTCCGAGGCGCTAACGAACACCCTCTATACTCCAACCCTCGACCCGCCATTATCCTGTACACGCTGCAGCAACAAAAAATAATGGACGTCATTATCGGTCCGAGATAATGGTCGCGGATGAAGAGGTGAAGGGGTGGAAGGGGAGGAGGAAGAGAAGCGAAACGACGATCGACGGATGGATGTGAGGAAAAAAGAAAATGCCGATCGGCGAAAACGCCCATGCCAACGACACTCGCGCTGTTCCGAGGATCGTTTCGATTTTTTGCTGAACTGCGTTCGAGCTCGTCATGAAATTTTCGCTTAACATCGAGTTGGACGAAGAAAAGAGAACGTTTGTGATTTTCAGACTCTGAGATGCATTAAAATAGACAAGGCTATCTCTTAAATACTACTGGCATAATATCCAGAGACTATAAAAAAAATCATTTGTCTATTATAGATGTAATTTATTGCGCATATAATTCTGATATACAAAATATATACTTGATATAATCATTTCTGGGCAATCTGGGCATAGTCATATCTCAATTAAAAATTTATATAAATTTTAACAATTTCTTTTATGCGATTAATTTCTTGAATATATGTATAATATTTACATTATACCTATACAGTATATTTGAATGATGTAAAAAAGATACCTCGTTAAAATAAATTGTATTTTTGTATGATTTAAACGCTAAATATAATATAATCAACAAACAATCTTATAGAATAACAAAAAAAGGACAATAAAATAGATAATAGATAGAATAAATGATTTATCATAAAATGCAGGATACTAAAAAGTAGTAGGAAAGAGCAGAAATGTAGGAAAGAATTATGCTTACATATAATTTTTTTAAGCATTTTTGTGTCTATTTAAGAACTTTTCGATAACAATTTTCGTTCCATCGAATAACTTGCACCCAATGCTTGTACCGGCGAAACGGGAAATATTATACGTTTAAGAGTTGATTGTCGGTATTTGTCATGGAAGCTGGCAACGATGAGTTGCTCGGCATTCTGGCGGGATTGCAAGACGACGCGTAGCGTGAACTTTCGCGAGTTGGACGGTAGGCGCGGTCTAACGAGTGTGAGAAAAAAAAAAGATAAATAAAACGCGGAAAGCAGCGAAAAAAGAAACGCGGAAAAATTCGATTTGCGTCGCGGTGCTGTGCGGGCAGCAACGGCGCGGGCTCGATTATCGTCAGCACGAAAACGTCGCGCGGCCGCGCGCGTGCGGCCGCGGGCTAAATTGCGTCCCATTTCTCAGCAACTTTTTCAATTTGTCGCGGCTCGGGCAACTAATTACCGGCCAAATGACTTTTACCTGGTGATGGTGACTTTAGCATCCACGATAGCAGCGGCGACGATGGCGACGGCGACGACGACGGCGGAGTCGTTGATGTCGCGGTCAACCGATTTTTCGAATACGCGATCGTCAGCCTTGGTATATGGCGTATATTGCGCGACATGACCACGTGCGAATGGCACATTTGATGCGAAATCAATGAGACAGAAAGAGCGACAGAGAAAGGAAATCCGCACGAAGCGACAGTTTGATTACGTCTACTCGGACTTGGCGAGGCCGCGAGCGAATTGAACGAGAGATTTTAACAGGACCGGTAACGGCGATAACGCTCGCAGGTGCCGTAACTGTTATCAGTGGAGTCGTTAAATGCGTGGTATTGACGTGCTCGCTTTTTGGAGATTAACGTTTCGCAGTATCGATTTGTACAAAGCCGGCGCTCGTGGGGAAGTTTGTTGATTGCTCGTTACACCCGTGCGAATTGAAAAGAGATGAATGAGACTAACAGAAATACTTCCTAAAACCGAAATATGGGGGTGTTTTAGTTGAAATAATTTCTAATAAGTGTTTTCAATTTCAAATGATTTTTCCGAAATAGATTTTGCTTGTACGCTATCATGCTTTAATGCAAATTTAGGAAATAGTATATACTAGTATTCTCAAAGGTGTACTATACGACGACATTCACCTTTGCGCGTTGTTATAACAGTTGTAATTTCACACTGATTTCTATGTCCTGTTATTTCTGCAGTGGAATTTCTTTGGTATAGTTTATAGTTTTACACAAATTGGTTAACTAAAAATATTATCGAGAAATATAAGACTTTTCATTTATTTTCTTGCTTTAAATACCGTAATTCTTTACCACTTATTACATCAATGATATTGACGCATTTCGAGAACGAAAAATAAATGTTTGAAAACTTAAATATTTTTTAATAAATTTATAAAACGATTAGAGACGTGATAAGTTTGTTATCTTTATTTTTATAACTTTTTTTATTTGAACATTTTAATTAAGTTTATTTCAGAATAGATATTGGATTTATTACATAAATTTGGTTTTCTTCTCTAAAAGTTCTCTAAAAGTTACGATTGTTATTGATACACTGAGAAAAAAAATTTGTTAATCCCAAAAAATATTTAGTCCGATACGAGCGACTAAACATGTTAGTTTAACTAAACATTAGATGTTTCAACAATTATTAAGTTGCACTAAAAAAGGTATAATGCATTCATGTCAACCTTTAAAATTTTTTAATCAACAATTAATTTAACTAACGTTTAGTTAAACTACCTAAAATATTTAGTTGCTCGTATTGGACTAAATATTTTTGCGATTAACAAATTTTTTTTCTCAGTGTATAAAAAATGTACGCCAGTTGTACGTAAGTATACTGATTGTCTATACGTACATTTTCTATTTATACAGCACACCACACATTATATATTTTATCCATTTTTAAATATATAGGTACAGTGTGTGTATAAATGGAAAATGTACGTGATATCAGACAATGCGTATACTTACACACAATTTGTTTACATTTTTTTATATCAATAACAATTTTAATTTTTAAACCGTTGATGTTAAGATTAATATGAAATTTTTTCATTATTAGTAATATATCGATAACTTCAGATGCATCTCTATCGTGTGTTCTCTCACGAATCATTAAGTAGCAGTTCCCATTTGCTGCATGTGGACCAACTATAGTTTCTCCGCACGAGAGTCCACTCTAGAAAATTTCTCGTGCGGGGGTGCAGTTTGGAATATTAAAATTCCTGGGATCAGGTGAACTCGAACTCGATTCCTCGCGATTTCGAGTCTGTCACTTTATTACTAGACCACACTGCCACCGATATTGTATGTATGTATATAAACTTCCAAAAAAGAGCAAACCAAAAACAAAGCAACAAAAAACTTAGAAATACACGCATATAATTTCTCTGACGCAAATATTGACGAATACAAAACTGATACATTCTCGATAATAATAGTATGTATTTCTCAGTCTTTTTTATTGCATTTGTTTGTGGTTTGCTCCTTCTTGAGATTTTTTGCTTCTTCCTTCTTTTCTTACATCTTTTATACATTTGCATTTATATTTCTAGTATAGTATTTTCTGGTATATGAAAAATTTCTTAGATCTCATCTACATTTATTGGAAACGCCTGTATGCCTCTGCCTTTTTAATAAACCACGGCTTTAAGGAGAAATACATTTTGTTATTAGGAGGGAGCTTCTTTACTTCTTTATACTATAATTTATAGTTTTCTTAGCCGATGGCTTTCAGTGTGTATATTTGTGATCTTTATAATATTTATAGTATTAAATTTTTATCTTTTATGTTTAATAATTATATTAAATAAAGCCATGTTATAAAAAATAAGAAATTTTTTTGTCCAGTTTATCTCTTAATATTATCTCTTAATTAATATATCGACGGTTTAATATCTTGTTTGACAATTTTTTAAAACGATGTAAAATGTTATAAAGAAATCGAAATATGTGAAGCGAACAATCTGTCATAATACGCAAGCATATTTTAATAATTTGAAAAATAGTGTATTGTACAAACATTAATTCAACCTGCTTCTTGATATCGATGTCCAAAGCTGACATTTTTATCCGTCCAGAGTCGTCTATTTCGATATCACTATTGATAAATCGTAAGGAGCAAAAATTCCGTCCCATTTCCTCGAGATGATTTTTCATCGTGAAAGATTTGTTGTGCCTGGCACGAGATGAACGTCCGTTCTGTCGCGTCGCGTCGCGTCGCGTTTTCATGCCAAGCTGGACCGCGAGATTTCTTCGCACAAATAGAAAGGAGAGAACCGGCACTCCCGCTAGGCTTTACGTCGTGTAATCTTGGGCTGAGTGACACGAAGACAGCAAGTACCGGATAAATTTGCCGGAAAGAAATTGGAAAAAAGAAGAGAACCGTGAAAGAGAATGAGAAAAGGGAAAGGTACACACGTGCGTCTCTGCGTATGAGAATGAACTGGAAACGCGGATAAACCTGAGGCACTTTAAGGAAAAAGAATTGGAGGGAAATATATGTCTCTTCGTAAATCTTCTCTACTAAAATTAATCTCCTAAAACTACAAAAGATACATTAAAATACAAATGCAAGTTGCAAAATGAGAAGCCTAATTTACCTCCAGGAAATTGTTCAAACAGATCTGTTTAAACAATTGCGAATAAGTGTAACGTTTTTTTTTTTTTTTTTTTTTTTTTTTTTTTTTTTTTTTTTTTTTAATTATGATTGATGCTAATAATTTCGAAGAAATTTTTGAACCAATTATGAATTTTAAATACGGAAGTTGCGTTTTATTACTATCGTAAATGATATTAGGATTTAGTATATGTTTTTCGGGGAATTGGAATCAAAATTGAAGTCTGTACCTGAAGTCAAATCCCAGCACAATTATGAAACTGCATTATTTGGGCCAATTATAGGAATAATCCGGTACGATTATTGAATATTGTCAAACGCTTCAAACATTGTATTAGTAATTTATGACATCATAACGATATATAATTGCTACAACAATAACCGATAATTTTATTTCGTTACTTGTTCGTTGATGAATGAAGAACACTTTACCGCGACAATTGTTGTTTTTACAGCGCATTTTTATTTTCCTCGGAAATGGTGGCAACAGCAAGCACTTCTCTTTCTTTGTTAGAATTGAATGTAATTTCATAGAAGACACTGTGTTCTTCCTCCTCGATCGATCTCTTAGTTCGCAACTAGGTCAGCAACTTCCCTATATAGTGCTCGTCTTACGCACATGTATAGCAACACGATACATTGCAGCTAGAAACACGTTAATTTGATTATATCTACAGTAAAACAAATAATTACCTCGGTTGATTTTGTCCCGATAATTTGCAATTTGTTTTACCGAAAATTACGAAACGTATAAAAACAATTCTAGAATTTGCTTCTTAATACAATTTTTATCAATTTCACACGCGTGTGTACCCATGTGCATGCGTACATGCAATCCCACGCACACAAAAATGGAGACTTAATTATAGAGTCATTCAATATTAAAATGGAAGAACGCTGGCAGAGCTTCAGATAAAAACAGTAAAATATTTACTTAACTTTTAGTTGATTTTAACATCAACGCTGGCATTTAAATTAAAGTTTAATTATCAAAATATTTAAAATTTAAACTTAAAAAGTGGTTATACAAAATAATTTTTCCACAGTTCGAGTTTCTAGCTATTCGTCTATATATAAAATTGCTATTTCGAGCATAGTAGTGCTTATTAATTAAACATTATCAATAAATTACAGATGAATTAATCATGATCGGACACTTGTATCTGCTATCTCAAGTTGAGTTTCGCGAAAATCTCTAATGACCGTGAAATCCGCGTAATCCGAGGCAAATCGAAAACACAGAACGTCCGTATGGAGGTATACTACAACTCCACGATGACAAATGAAACGCTTAAGTCGGATGCAAATGGAAATACACGGGGGATGAAATCGCTTCAGGAGGGGGATTACTTCCGCGCTTACTCGGCGGAAAGAGTGGGAGTACCGCGAGCACAATTCCCGCAAAAATCTGATTCCGAAACAATTAGTCATACGGCGATCCACGAATAACCGATTTGTCTCGCGACGAGCGCGCACAATTGTGACGTTTTGTATATGTATATGCGTATACGTGCGCCTGTACGTTCCCATCCACCCCGTTGTGACCTCAATCCAATTCCCGGGGGATATTATAACGCGGTGTATTATCCCGAGTCATCGAATATTCCCGCCGACCGCGAAGACCGATCCCACTCGGCACAGAAATAAAGAAATAGTGATCTCTCGTGACACGGAGACAAATCTTTCTTTCTACCTGGCAGTCGCTCACGGACCAGCTCTTCTCCCTCCCTCTCTATCTCCCCGACAGGAAACTATCGTTCTTGGGCAGCATCGAATACGCGCGATACAATAACGTTGGCTTTATTGAGCGCTCTTCCTTGAGCCTGCAGGCAATCGATCCTTTTTCTTTTCCGTGAAAATCGATCTTTCATATAACTCTTCGATCTCGACATGAATGCAAAACATCCTGTTTGTTTTTTGCATATATATCCGTAGTCTTCTTTATTATTATACTAAATTTACGTTTTTTTAGTTGCAGTATGTTTCTTGATAAAGTATCAACGTATAATTGGACCGTTGCTGTAAGAGAAATGAGTCGAGAAAACAGGAGTATAAATTTTTTTACGATAAGTTATGATACTATAGTTTCTAGTCTGTAATATCTTATGTACATCACACGTGTTAGTATATATATGGCTTGCGACATGGTGTGCGTCAAATCGAAGGAAAACGGGATTGTAAAATTGAATAAACATTGAATAAAATGCCGGTTTGATAAAATGTTCGATCGACTGTTTAGCCGGCAAAAACTTTCAACGAAACGCGTCCGCTAAAAGAAATATTTCCAATTAAACATTTCGTTAGGTTACCGTTTTTTAAGCAGCAACGTTTTACAAATCATGTTTACTTGCTGTTTTCGTCATCAAATTTTACTATTTGTATCTACGTATATTATATATACATATTTAACTTAGTTTATTCTCGACGAAGCTGCATATATCGCGCGACTAGCGTGTATAGACCAAAAATGATGAGGATTATTATTACGGACGAGCTCTCAAGTTCCAAACTCACTGATAGTTGAAGCGAATTCAATTCTGCAATGCTCATTCAGCATATATAAGGCAATCACAAATAATCAGCTCTTAATAGGATGACTTGTTTAAAACGTTACCAAGGATATTAAGCAAAGAAATTTTATCAACTTTTCTAAATCAGATAATCAAATATTTTGCTTAAGTGTTGACTTAATAAAATCACAATTAATATCCGAGATGGAATTAACTTCACTTGATTGACCGACAATTAATCAATACACAATGACCGAAACGTAAATGTTTAGACCTGTCTTGTAATCCTACGATATTTTATCTTATTTTCGCGTTCATGGCTTTCTAATTATCAAAAGAATAACAATAATCTTAGATTCGCAGTAATGTGTTGTAAAAAATTTAATATCGCTTAATATGCCAATCTTCCGTGATGCTTTCGACAATTTTCTTTATTCCGTTTGCGATTCTATCACTTGGCGAATCGCTTCTCATCGGGCAGTCGAAATTCTTCGATCGACTGTCCGGAAGACGAAAAAGGAAGGTTAGAAATGCAACGACACATCGCACATGCCGCTGTAAAGATATTTCGTGGACAGTGAAAAAGCGCACGTTTAGGAGATCGGGATGGCGAAAGAAAGGCGCGAGGGGTTGATCCGCCGGAATGGGACACCAGAGGGATGACCCGATGGCGTCCGGGGACATACAGGCAGAGGGCGTGTTGCCAACTGCAGTTTCGCAGCAGCGTTCTTCAAATCGATTCCCATTTCCCTGAGAAATGCAGCACGCTGACGGAAATGCCCGCCCATGCTGGATAGAATCGCGGAATGGAAATTGATAGCGCGAACGCGAAACGAGCCGGCGCGCGCTCGCTCCTACGAAAGTCATCGCGAAGGTAATCAATTGCAATTGTATTCTGCGAGCGAAAGATTGCGAGTCGTGAACTTCTTCAGTTTTAGTATAAGAGTCACGAAAATGAAGTGATGTAGAGCAGAGCATGTGTACGCGAAAACCGCAATACACATGTTATGCACTTCCAAAAAGAGAGGTAAGGAAAATAAGTGAAAATAAAAGTAGATAATAGTGATGAACAGATAACGAACGATTGACAAACGCGATATCAAATTTATTTGATACTTTCTCTTTGACGTTCCGTCTTGTAAGTAAATCAGATTAGCGTATCCGAATTTTAAAAATTCGTAATCGTTATATATTCATTCATTATTCGTTTGCTCAACTCGTATCTAGTATTGCATCTAAAATCATTGAATTATAAAAATTATAAATAAATAACTGCTCGAGCAAGATCATTGCAGTGCATGCGCACATGTATATATGCAATCTCAAAATGACTGTGTACGTGAGTCCACGTGTCGAAGGGAAGGAGAAGAACCAATGTTTTGTTTAAACGTTCTCGCCGATACGTCCCTTCGCGCCGGATGGCCGTGTCTAGATCGCTGACGAAAACCGGCCGATCGTACAATATGCTGGAGTAAATCTGTGGCAAGTAAACAGACGTCAGTCACGCATAAATGATCACTCGTCGCTCGCGCGCAACGCACGCGCACGCACACCCACGTGTATCAATCCGCGGCTGGTTTACTCGAATGCCGGCTTGCCAAGTAATTTAATCACTTTTAGTACTCCATTTGTATTCTGGAAATTTCGGGTAATTGATTGCAACGCGCGCCAATCGTTGGACATTAAATTATATAGCTCATATAACCATAATCGCGCAGGAAGATTAGCGTTGCTGTCGAAACTCGAAGAGAAACAGCCAGTGTTTCAATTTTTTATCTCGGTTAGCTTAGTAATTGCATTAAAATTATATTTGTGAAAAATATCACGTCTGAAATATTGACCAATTATTTCAAGAATGAGGATTTTTTAGGCTTTATTTTATGGATATCGCATGTAGCACAAGAAGACTTCAATTTTTCAATATTTATAATACACCATTTAAATATTTTATATACAAATGTTTAAGATTTTATATATTTATTTCAATTTAACTAAATATATACGAGATACACAAAGATTAATTTTAATTTTGTTTAACTTATTGCTCCACTACTCAACTACTGCTTAATTGAGAGTTTAACGTTCTTATTACGAATTTTAATCATTTTCTACAAAAGTTTAGTAATTATTATTAAAAGCAAAAACCGATGATTTCTAACGATCAGATAATTATTTACCTAACCTTACATATGAATAAACTAGCTATTGTAAATGTAAGAGTTGTTAAAAAGATTATGTGCAGGTAAAACCGAGAATAGGGATAGGAAATCCGGAAAATTCGCTACAACGGATTCGATTGCACGCGTAATTCATTGCGCGTTAAATTATGGCTCATAACTATTCTCCGCATTTTCTATGAAAAGTGGAGACCATAATTTTTTTATTTCCCTCACGGAAGACATAAAGTTTTTATTATACCTACAATTTTCTGGAACAATTCCCTTTGACTGGCTATAGACACCAATATTTACGCGACGTACGTCAGAATAGAGGTTTCTTCAAAGATTTGTGACTGGTGGTTGTGCCAATTTTGTAAATATTTTGCTGTGCAGAAACTGCGCAGAAAAACTGTCAAAATTAAATACCTAAAATTATTTTCGAAACAGATAGAGTATATTCAGAAAATGCCAATATTTAAGAAGCCGTTTTCTTTTTAAATAACGTTTATTTTAGAAGAAAGAGAGCGAAGAATAAATATTATAACGGAGGGACACGCTATTTGAACTCTATAATCGATAGTTCTACTACACCGTATTTTAAACATATATATATAAGTGCAGGATTTGTGTTTCATTTTGCAAAGTCTCTCTGAAGTAAACGGATTTATATTCAAATATATATCATCTGCAGGTATCGTTTAATTTCCGCGGCGCCCATTCAATATGAGAGAACGAGCAAAGTCGCAAAGCCAAAATGTGTACTAGCGGATCGATCCACATATCGAGCATTTATACAAGCTGCTCGACAAAACGGGTGCATTCGCTAATTTTTCATGAAAAGACGTCAGACATCCTCGGCTTTCCGGGCTGGCGACTCGACGAAAGCCAGTGACATGCGCGACGGAAATGAAGACGAGATCGTATGCCGAGATAAGTCGCGAAAACTCTCAAAAACTCACGGTCACGCGAAGCGCTGAAAGAGCTCCGTTCCCCGAAGAAAGCCGCGTAGCGGAAATTGAATGACGACGCATCATTCACAACTCGCGCCGGAAACCGTCGGTGTTCGTCCGAGGTCTCCGGTTGCGATAACGATGACGCCGCCGCGCCGTCGTGTTACGATAAAAATTTATGCATTCCCTGCGACTGGCGATGAAATACGTCTGGGCAATGGCGGCATACAAAATGTGATAATGTATCGTTTCCCGTATATGTATCGGTATACCTGATCGCTCATAAATAGTGCGTCGGTCTTCAAAATCATACTTAAGAAATATTTTGAAAAATCTCAAGGTCGATATAATTATATATTATTAACATAGTGCATGGGAATGAGCTATCGAGAAATATCAGATAATATAATATGACTTTTTAGCAAACAGCCAAATAATATTACTCCTTTTATGTAAATGTAAATATGTTTATTAATTAATATTATTGACCAGTTAGCAATTAAATTTTAATCTTCCATGCTTATAACCTAGTTGATGGTAATATTTAACCGGACAATTTTTGATTGATTATTCAGCAGGTATTTAAATAACTGTTTATAAATAAAGTCTGGCAAAATGTTTAAATAAATCTGTTTTACAAATGCATATATTTATGTTTTTTCAATAAAACGTGCCGCGTATATGATTTATTAGTGTATTTCGGCTGAAAATCGTTGTTGTTATTTGTTACAACGGGAAATTTATTTTGCGCTATATATAACGTGATGCTGCAAAGGGTTAAACGACCACTTTTTGCGAAATGCCTGAATTGATGATCTATAATCTATATTGATGTTTATCTACATCTCCTCGACAGGTTACATTACCAAACAACCATTATTCATAAATTTGATAGGCATGTTTGCTCCTATCATAACATCTACCAACTTTTCATTCTTTTTTATTTCCATGCAGCATGCCACGTTACCGGCCTTCTCGTATTTCATTCCTCCGTCATTGAGAATGTATTTTGTCGACCCGCTCAAAAACAGTCCCCCTGTTGCTTGTTAATAAAGAAAATTAATTTTCCGCCATACGCAGCATTCCGACGTACAGCAAAGAATCAACCCTCACTGTTCGCTAACACTTGGGATATATGTTACCATAATTTCATTTTAAGAGATTGTACTATTAGACGTCTTCATAAATTCGGCTTTACGCAGTTGATTTTCCTATATTTTTTTCCCATATTATATCAACACATACAATAATGAGAGATAAATTCCAATTTTTGAAGCTCTAAGGATAGTCGCAATTTTGCTCCAACAGGCAGAGTTATTAAATATTTGCAAAGTTACATTTATATACGTTTGATAAACTATATATTTCTTGGAGCGGAACGGAATTAATGTGAAATTGGTTCGTCTTTATTGAAGGATATCCGACCACATTCGCTTTACATGTCATTTATCTTATTTTTCTTTATCGACAGCATTGACAATGTCGAAATAATACATATTGATCCACCTGTCTTTAACAAAAAATTTGTATATTCTTAAATAGAGCTCATGCTGCGATAAGGTATCATCTCGATTTTTTTTCAAAAGAACTCGCATTACAACTTAACAATTGATTCAATGATTATCATAATATAATTTATTATTATTACAATTGTGGTTTACTTGCTGGTTTTGGTTAATTTTGAAATTAATTCAACTAATTTGCTCTGTGCTCTTTGAAAAAATGAATAAAACTACAAAAATACATCAGAGAATCATGGGAAATGCGGTTGAAGATAAATGACGTTGATGAAACCGGCCTTGAAAGACAGAATTACCAAACGTGGCCATAAATTTGATGAGCATGTTTGCTCCCGTCGCGCAAAATCGACCAGAAATTGATCCTTTCTCACTCCAGGCTCTGCCGTGCCACCGGCGCTCTCGTATTTCATGTTTCCCTTCATTGAGAACATCGGTTTCGCCGTGTCGCAGCGCGCAGCGCCCACCCTTCGCCGAGCGTCGGTTCGCGCGGATGCACGTGGCGGCCGCATTTTTTTCTCCCGCGCCGCGCCGCGTCGTCGCTAAAATCCATGCAGATTTTTCACAAGGCTCTCTTCGCCGCGCGCGGGCGCGCGTCCGCCAACCATCGGGGGAAAAAAGCATCCCGTCGGCCGTCGGCCACACAGCCACCTCTCCCCCCCCCCGGCCAACCCTCTCGTCGTACCCTTTTTTTCATTCTGTCGACGCTGCCCGACGTGGCGGTACGTGAAACGAATTTATAACTGACGATATACGACGGCCGAGCCCTTGAGTCGAATACGTCGATTTTAATACCCGCTACCTACGGCCGTGCATCCCATCCAGCCACCCCGCCTACGCGCCCTTGTCACTTTCGGGGCAACCCTTCGAATGTCAAAGCGCACCCTGCCCGATCGGCTTTTACCGTGTGGATATTGAATTTATACCGCATAGTCGAGAGATCTGGTGGGAAATATGCGGGCAGAGATGAACAAAAGCGAGTTTTTTCTTGATCGAGAGTACTATCGCCATTCGCCATTGCCGATATTATTTAAAATTGACAACTTTGTATTTTGCAGCATGTATATGAGAGATTTTCCGTGCGTTAGTTAAAAAAGTACCGAGTATAATAAGTTATAAATATTTCTCTGTTTTCATATCGCTAGTACGATGAGTGTGCGTGCGATCTCTCTATGTGCGAATATCTAAAGTCGCGAAAGGCAACAAACATGCATTCACAAAATATCAAGCAAATAAAATATTTTCTGATAGAATTGAACTTTTCTAAAAATATGCAGTGGAATATGCATGACTTTTTACATAGAAAATTGTAAATGAAAAAAAATATTGTATATATTCTTTTGAACTTTCAAATACAATTTTGTTTGCAAAATTTCTTGACCACCATATCGAATATGCAATTTAAACGATGAATATTTTCAAATTTTTTAGAAGAAATTTTGAAATAAAAAGAATTGGTGCGCTTGTCGCTAGGCTTGTCATATAAAAATATGTGTATATATATATTTTTTTTTATAAGACAAGCGCACCAATTCTTTTTATTTCGAAACTTCTTGTGAAAAATTTGAAATATATATGTATATATAAACTTTGCAAGTAATAAAACTCGACTATTGCATAGAAGATACGGATTGAAAAAAACTGCAGTATAAATATGAAATATATATAAAACCGCACTTGCATGCATCGCATATTCCAGATTCAATAAAATAATTCTACAAAGTAACAATTTTCATAAAAGCAAGCAAATAATTTCAGAACAATAATATAACATTTTTCTCGATCTTGATCGAAAGTGCAAAATGACAAATACTTTCGAAGAAACATGTCACAGCTAACGGAAAACATTTATAAATATCGAGTCTTGCTCATTCTTCAACTGCGACTATTTTTGTTTACAAAATTTTATACATCCCTAATATCTCAGAAAATATGAAGCGGTACGAATATCACGAAAAGTATCCCCATCTTGATATGAGCAAGCAAATCGTGAAGATTGAAAGTCGTGAAAATCAGCGTCAGCAAATGGTGAAAGTGTGAATTACCGCACTTTTTGTAATTTTGTCGACGATTAAAGCATAGGATAGAGATTGGTGTCGAGATAGTGGCAGAATTTACGCGACTCAAGGTGAAGACAGGAGAGGCTAAAGGGGGAAAGAAAGGACTAGTAGCGTTGGGTGTGAAGGCGCGTTCTTTTTAAAGCGTGACGACGCGGAAAAGAGAGGACGGCGCAACTTTAAATCCAGTCGTCACACCATTCCCCATCCTCACACGAAGATTATAAAAATTACCCTCCACCGGTCTTACAATGGGGTCGAGATTAAAAGTCACGAAGCCGGAGCAGTCAGCAGGCGTCGGCGTCGCGACGCGCACGGTACCGCGTTCCGGCAGGAAAGCGGAACTGCTATACTTTCGTAATCCGGACGCGGCCGAGCGAAGAAGGATAAAGGAGCTTCGGTATTCTGGAAATGAGTGAGACACGGGAATACGTAAGCAGAGGTATAACTTTAAATCGAGTCTTCTCCCTCCACCCTGTTTTCATGGAGACAGGAGAGTTACCGTTGAGACCGAATAGTTTATCTTACATATCTTAAAAAGATATAAAAAAATAAGTAGAATATAATAAAAATAATGGATGTACAAATGAACTATTAAAAAACTAATTATGAAATGAAACGAAAAGACCGCGATGTATTAAATCGTATTAAACGTATCTGATAAACTAGTGAAAGATTACAAAATAATTGATGTGAGATCTATGTATTTAGATAATTTTTAATATGTTATTTTCGGTAAAAATACAAGAAATTTTTTAATTATGATAATCAGAGTCATAAGTAAACTTGTGTAGGTAACTTAAAATGTTAAATATTTCAGATAACTATACCAAAAAATGAGATAGTCCGCGGCAAAATAAAATTAATAAATTCTTTTACAATAAAAAAAATTAAAAGTTTTTGATATTGATTTATAACGATATAACTTAATTTTGCTTAAGCTTATTATATGTCGTAAAACAGTTATACTATAATCCATTGTGAGTGTTCGAAATATCTCTACTGCTATATGGTTGGATTAAAATTTCGCAAGATAAAAGGTCGGGTCTCCGACTTATGATGGTGGAAAAAGAATTTCTACGAAAGAAAACTTGCACTTCCTAAATGAGGATGAACGCTGGGAGAAATTCACGAGTGTAACTCCAACTCTGGCGGCTCCTTCTTTTGCGCGAAAACTGTTGAACTTCATTTCTTGGCAAGAGTCTGGATTAAAAATCGAGAATTGCAGTCCGTCAGGAGGATTGTGCACGTTCGAAAGGCTAAAAGCCGATTACGCCTCACCTATTCCTGATATTTTATTATTCCAAAGATATCAGCGTTTCGAGGAACATTTAGACTCCGTGAGATCTCATTTAATTTCTTCGCGCCAGGTATCGCCCAGGTATCGTTTCACGCTTTCCCAAATTTCTCACCGAGACGTTCTCGCGTTACCGAAACTCGCTATTCTCGAATTACGGGGCCTCCATAAAAATTCCGTCGAGAAGACGGAGTTTATCCTCGCCTACGGATCGAACCATCCGTCGACTTTAAACGGAATTGCTATGCACGAAATTACCGAATCGGCCGCAATATAAAGGTACGATGCGGAAGGCACTAAACTCAAACGCGCCACGCGCTTAGCATAGATATGAATTTCAAGCTGGCTCTCACATTGCGATACGAGAAATTCTTTCGCGTCCGGAGTATCGAGGAGATTCGTAAATAGAATATTCTGAACTCACTCGCAACAAGATATCTCTGCGCACCCCTGTGAACGGGATGCATCTTCTCATCCTCGGGCATGCAGAATTCTTTTTGCACTGTATTTTTCATGATATCAAAAACCATTCTTTAGATTCTTATAATTCATCGCATGGATTCGGATTTATATCAGCTTTAGATTAATCTTTACACTTTTTTAATTAATGTTAATTGTTTCTAAATATAATGCGATTATGAGCATCAAACTAAAACATTCACGAAGATTCAAAGACGACAGGCACGACTGGTTTTTTATACAAGCGTTTCCGCTCGTTGATTTAAGAGGCCGGCTAGCAGGCATTTCTCCAAGCAACACGGTCGAGTGATCCAGTGCTCTATTTATGAGTGCGTAAAATATCTTGATCTGTTGGGTCGCTTAATTTATATCGCCAGGCATGCCGTGGATTAATGAGAAATTTTATTATGACAGACTCGAGACAAATCGTACAAACAACGCGTTCGTTATCTGGCTGTTATCCTTCAATTTACGAACAACCATTGAAAATTAAATCTGCATTATATGTTAATATTTTTAAAATTATGGAACATTTTAAAAACACAGCTCCAAACAAACAATAAAGACTTATGAAAAAGTTATTGATGACATTATCACAGTTTGCTATATCCTCAAGTTATGTAAGATTATCTTAAATCACTAAGGCTATTTACTGAAAATATATTTATTTCTTATAAAATAACGTATATTTTTTAGCCAAGTGATATTTCGATGTAAGCTATCAAAAATTGAAAATATGAGCTTTTTCAATATGTAGAATAGTGTACTTAAAATATTGAAGCTATTGCACAGTATTATGTCTCGTTATATGTCTCGTATCGGTAAAGTATACTAGCTTACAGCTCTATATAGCGAATCTGGTGCCTCCAGATTGCATCATCGTTGTGGTATATGGGTCGTTAGTCGATGCGCATAATCTTCGATCGCAATCGTGGCTGGTGGGCCGATTATACCTGACTTGGCGTATCGATCCCACTGGTCGATACGGATATCGAATTCGAATCTTGGGATGATCCTTCCCGGCACAGACGGCTGCGAGATAGAACCGGAGGCACAATTGCGAGCAACCCAGTTTCGGGAATGAATGCATGGCAAATGAGCGCCGAAGTTCTCAGTGAACATGTTCTGCGGGAGAAGTCTTAACCTTTCGGCCCTAAAAATGATCGTATATAACTGCCCGACGGATTACATCAAATTCAAGGAGTTATGAAAATGACTGTTTATGGAATTATAGACTGTCTATAAACGCGACTATCTATGGAAAGGCCCGTATTATAACTCGCCATTCTTATAAAGATATGTAGTATAGACATTTTGAATTGAACAGATTTATAGCTTATACTTATGGAATTGAAAATAGAATTATAAATTTATAGATGATAGCATGAATATACCTAACATGACACAAATACCTATCAATAGTATATAAACCTCAATATCAATTTATATTGTATTGAATTATACAAGAATTATAATCCGAGATCCACAGAAGCAATATAACTCCCTTATTATACATTAATGGTTTATGCAATTGAGAGTTTACGAAATAAAGAAATATCAAGAATTGGAAACAAGTTACACGAATAAACAAAGTGTGACAAAGAGAGAAATAACGACTTATTATAGTTAAAAAAAATTTTTTAGAATAAGTTAACTTATGTTATTTTTAAACAATCACAAATGTTAACTTTTCATAAATATTTCCAATAAGCAATATCGCTCTTTTTATTTTTATATATATTCATCAGTATCTTTTATCATTCTAAAACATTATGATGACATGGCTGCTCGTATTTAATCAATTAACGATGACGTGTTGACGAAGTGTACTTCTTACTTCTTTCGTTTCTTGCAACGCCGTGAGTCATTCATTACGACTGGCAGCACATCGAGGATCTCTCGAACGTTTCCACCGAGCTTTCTTATCGTCGCCAGAACTTAGTGATGGCGTTAAATTTAACGAGCCCAATAATTAAATTAAAAATGAGGAGTTTGAAAGTGGAGGAGATCGTACACAACTCATTCTTCATGGCTCCCGTTGAAGTATAAATTGCTCGATCGATATAATTCGAGCATCGTAAAAACTGATAGCTCCGGCGTGTAATAACTATCATAATAAATGGAAATGTTAGACTGGCTGCCATTTTCCTTGAAAAAGGGAGATTCTATCGCAACGTACCTATAAATGATATCCCTTTCTGTTTCTCTCTTATGATCTCTCTCTCTTTCTTTCTTTCCCTTCTCATGCAGTTATTTTGTTATGGCGCAATAATGCATCATCTCGGCTGGAAGGGCTTAACTTTATGATATAGCTATTGCATTTTTATTTGCCAAGAATAATCACCTCACTAATTTTTTATGAGTCTTCACAAGACAGCTAGTGCTGGCAGCTGTTAAGCAATATATATCTAGAAATTCATACAATATAAAGAATGTTGTATTAAAAAATTTTTATTTTGTAAACAGTATATAATAAAATAATATATATATATATATATATGTAGGTCTGGAAGTATGTTCCGGGACTTTTATTTTTGATATCGGTATATTCCGGGACATTTGGCAGTTTCCAGGACTGTCCTGGAAAAAATTGATGTCTTACGGCAATTTTCGGGACAGTTTTTTGAATCTGATTACATATATATGCGTTATATTCCAGGACTGTACATTTCAAAAAACGTAAACAGTCCCGGAACATACCCCTGGACCTACATATATATATATATATATATATATATATAGTAACTGTATATTATCGATAATTACTCTGCGAATACAATAAATGCAATTTTTACGGAACGAAGCATTGTAAACGAAATAGTTGAGGTCTATCGATTATTGTACTAAGCTATTAATTGCGTATCGCAATTTAAAAAAAAGCTTAATTAAGTGCACTTTTTTCAAAAAATCTCTATGAAATAATCTGAGAGAATATTTTAAATGTATACGGCAAAAATATAAAAGCCTGCGCACGTGTTCAGCCACGATAACATTTATTTACTTGAAAATTGTGTACAACTCGCACGTATTCTGTTTCAATTGTATAATTGCTAAAACATTCGCTTGCAATGAATTTTATCCCGCAGCAAACTCCACACAATTAAATTTGATATAAATCGATTTTATTACAACGAGCGTAGATAATCACACGTATGGCGTATATCGCACTACTATGCAGTTATGCACTGGTGCTTCTAAGTTCTTATCTATTTATGAAGATCTCGCGTATTTGTCGCGAACACGTAGCCGTGCAGTCATCGATTCATTGCGCAGAAAATCTCATTGCATTCATTCGAGCGAATACACCGAAATGATTTTCATGTTCACACAAGCGGTTGGTCATACGATAAATCTACTTTTCCAAACTTGATTTCCATGCGTTCTCTCATAAATATCGTCTGTTTCAATGGCTTTTTGCTATATAATAACGAGTACTCTATTATCGCGATATTTTTGTCATTACAGAAGTGCGTATTAGAATTTTAATGACTGCCTTTTTTAAGTAATATATTTTCTGATTTTTATTAATTATTTATATCAAATTTTGTTGATAATTGAACGTCAAATTATATTAATGCCTATTTTAGTTGAAAAACAGAAAAATGTTTAGCTAATGTAGCACTAAAGAGCATACGCCAGAAATACTAAAAGAATATGTATTTTATGACGATTTTAAAGATAGCTATTTTTTATTAATAAATTATATTTTAAAATTATTTCTAATAAATGTGTGTGTGTATGAAAAATTAATATATTTTTTACGTATAACTGATTACAAAAAATGTAGAAATTTTTTATGAGATAAATTAAGTTATAATTGCGCAATGAAATCGTGTTATTCATTAACTCTAAGTAATTACTAATAAAACATGTTTATGATTTAACTGTCAAAATATTTAAAAGAGTTAATAGTAAAAATTTTTGAAAAAATAGTTAAGAATGTTATTAAAAAAAAAGATCTATTTTAAGCTAGTATATTTTTAAGGAATCAGTAAATATATAATGGTAAATTATCGTGCACAACCGGAAAAAGCACGCTGCATCGATATAGATATGTTTGTACCATCAACGGTACAACGTTCTGTAAAACATTCTGGCGAATTCCAGCATTATATCGCGTTCGATTTTCGGTCTCGCGCACGAAATAGGAAAGAATTCTTAGAATAAGACCGAGCGAATTGCGTTCGTATACTCATCTCTACGTAAGTACAACGAGAGCGAACCGCAAACCACAGAATACGGCTTCCTGTCGTTGCATTTTTCAAAAAGCGCGGAACGAACTTTGCACTCGAACCCACTCTCTAACGTCGACGCGATATCGGCAGTCTTATCAATAATAAATGTAACTTTTATCACATGCGCCCGCGCGGACGCTTGCGAAGTGCGGGAACGCAAACTATATCGTTGATTCTTTTATTTTCAGATGCGCCATCCGATCCAAATGAAGCCGGCCGACAGCGAGAACCGGAATGGTGAGTGAAAATTTTAATTATTTCTCCGAGACGCGCTAAGATTGCGAATTAAAACTTGAATATCGCAATGCTTTCAGACCATATTGTAAGTGAATTAATATCGAATTAATTTTTAAGCAAACCAAAGTATTGTTTTCGCATGAGAAGAAAAAATTTGTACTTTTGTTGCTTACATTAAGCGATTGGTAAAAATTAAAATAATAGCAACTTGTTTTATTAATCGATCTATTAAAGCAAAAAATGTGCTGGTATATATTATAGGTATACAGCTTAGCTACTACACCAAAAGCATGTAATTTTAGTAAGCAATCAAGAGATGTGGTAGCGTTTTATATCAGATATATTTTTCGTAAAGTAATCCAATCTATGTTTTCTTATAAACAAACTAAATCTGGATCTTTTTCGTATGAACCGAATTTTAGTTTTAATAAAAGATACTAAATCTTTTATAAAAATATAATGAGATTTTGAGCGTCTTATTTAATGATTGCTCGATCGCTTCGACGTTCTGGCACGATTAAGGAATGCCGAGCAACGGCGGTATAACCGAAGGAGAAGACAACAATAACGGTCGCGAAGGTAAAGTTAACTCTCTTCGCTCGGCGGAGAATGCAGCTCAAAGCGCGTTCATTAGATGCTATAATTAATTGGTTGATTTGAGGGGCTTGTCGAGATTGCGTAGTCAAAGAAGACATAAGCGAGCTGCGAAGTACCAAACGGTATAGGACGATAAGGTAGGCCAGGAAAATCGTGAGAGGATGGGCAGAGACGAACAAATTTTGCAACATACAGTTACCAGGACGACGAAAGGGTCGTCTTGCACGCGAATTCTTACATGGCACGTTCCTTTTCTCTTTATCTTTTTGATCTTTTTAAATTCTCCACTTTCATTAGTGAATTCACTCGGACAATATTGCGTCGTTCGTATATATAATACACCACGATAAATTACAGACATTACCTGGTGGCAGAAAACACCAGATATTATTCTATATATTGCGTAGATATTGTATAAACGTTAATTCCATTCAGAGAGTGATTCTATTTTAATACAAAAGTAACAGAAAAGTACTAAGTACAAAAGTAATAATTAGTAATACTAGAGTATTGGTAGAGTACTATATGAATGATTAGAGAGAAGACAAAGGTTGATGAACTGACTCTTTTTCTCATTTCATTATAAAATCCATATTTTATAAATTAAAAATTGTTTCGTTATAGATATACATTTAAATATAAATATTTACTATATGAGAAATTATAAATAAAGTGTCAAATCATAATTTAATGCTTATATTCTTAATAACGCTTATCAAAAGTAAATGAATGTGATTGAAAAGATAGGAGAAAGATAATGATCCCTCGTGATGCATGAATATTATTCATGTAGAAGATTTTACTTCGAGTTCTCTAATTTCTTCCATCGCGCATCGATCGGGAAAGAGCCATGTAAAAACGAGAACGTCGAAAAGCGCATCGGGGGATCGTATCGCGAAAACCAACAGGAGAGTCAACGAACGCGGCAAAACGCGCGATTTTTTTACGGATAACTGCGCCGCGTTAGCAATAAAAATTCGACTACCGGCTGGACGGGGGTGTAACGTAAAGCGTATATAAAACCGGCCACGTCGGTGGGACGACGCAAAACGAATGCTAATGAAATATTAACGACACCCGTCACGTGCTGCGCTCGGCTGGACCGTACGGTTCCTCTCTTTCCTCTCCCTTTTTCTCTGTTTCTTCTCTTTCTTTCTCGCACGATCGTTCACTCTTCCGTCCCATGCTTCACCCTCCACGCTCCTTCTCTCCCCTTTTTTACTCGTCCCGTTTGTCTTTCTCCTGTTTTTTTTTATTTTGCGCCGCATAAGAACTCGTCCCCTCCCAAAGGATGCTCGTGCACGGGGCCGTTTTTTTTTTTCACATCGATGCGCAACGCCGTTTCAGGCGCTCTATAGCAGCGCTGTGTGCAAATGACATGCCAAATTGTAATCACGCCAAGATTCAAGCGGCTTTACACCTCGCGTTTAGCGTTAACCGAAACCTGATTCTGACACTTTGTTTGTTACGGTCGAGCTCTGCGCAGTTGCGCGAACAAGATCCTAGATCAAGTAACCGCGTTACATGGACCGACGCTCGATCCTGTTTACCAGCAGTTACGCGTTAAACAGAAATTACTCCATTGGTTAACTATTCAATCTCGCGACGGCTTCACAATTGAATTCATCTTAATTTTTCAATTAAATTAACGAAGACAATTCTAAGTGGTAAAAATATCGCAAGTGGAAAAAAATGCAATTGGATAATAGATAATTAGAAAGGACCTACATTTTCTGAAGAATTTTTTGAAATTTCTCAACGCAATTAAATGCGTTTCTTTACAACATTCTAAGAGAAACATTCGAATACTAAAAATAGTAAGCAAACGAAGAAGAATAGTATGTAACAATAAATATATTTGTTTAAAAATGTGTAAGAAGAGTCTTTTCTTTTTTTCTCGATGTAATTTTTATTAAAATTATATATTTGTTAACAAAAATAAAACTTCCAACAGTATCATTCAAGGAATTAGCAGAAAAAAGAGATTTGTATTAGAAATTAATAAAAATAGGATATTGAAGACCGTGGGAAACATATATTACTAATTTACAACTTTCATTACTACCATGATTAAGTTACAATTTAATATATGAATTTATATAATATGAAATTTAAAAAAGCTCCCCAATTTTACTATATTTATATTTTTGAAAATCTCTCTCTCTCTCTCTCTCTCTCTCTCTCTCTCTCTCTAGGTTACAGAATATAATATTAGTATTGTTATTATACGTTAAATATTTGAAACAATTGTAACGAGTGCAAAGATTAAAGCATATTAAATAGATGTTACGATAAAAAATGTATTGCATAATACTTGGATGTGGCGCTTAAAAATATGATATAATGTAAAGCGAGAATAGCCCATTGCAACGTGTCACCAAGAATAACCAACGGAATTAACACTACGAACATTCATGTGTTTCAAATAAAAATTTAGAATATTTACACAAATCTCAATTATCGAAACAGTTGTAAGAAAGGGGTATAGTTATGTTAATCATTTGATTTATGTCTGGATTACCGCCGATAGGTGGCAAAAACTCGATTTACTTACGGCATAAGCGAACGGAACTGGGGTACAAGTGCATAACATCCGTTTTGTATATAAAAATGAATAGACACGACGTGTTGTGTAACCGAAACCGAGATCAGGCTATTCGTAACCACGCGCACGTGCAATATGGAAAAGGATTTTTCCATATAGGATGCGGGACGTGCGCGACGCTGCGGCCGCCATGAATAGTGCCGTTGTATAAGCTACATGCAAATCCTGGTAAAACGGGAAAATAGTAAACAAGAAGAGAACGCACGCTATCCGGTATCAGAGTATTATAGTTGCCTTGTCGTTAGGTGAATCTCATGAACGCCGCAACTGACGTAAGCCGAATTCAGATAAAGCAGCTCACGAGCTCGCGTACAAAGCGCGAGATTAGTCGCCAACGTAAAACTTACTTTCTCGGAAACATGTAGATACAACGTACATACACAGCGCATTGGCATCCTTATATAACCGGACTGATTCACTATAGTGAATTGCTTTGAATATGATAACATTTATGAGAATTAGTATCCGACAATTGTCAACGCGAATTTATGAATAAGTCTCCAAGTGGAAGAATGAAAGAGATTAGTTAACAATTACAGTTGTAGAATATCTTTTTTCGTAACATGGAAAAAAAGGATTAGCATTACAGCACATTTAGGGATAATCAACATTTTTTGCAGCGAGAGCTACAATTTAGCAATAGTAGCAAAACTTTTTGTTGAGTTTAGCTTTTTCTGCAAAAAATGTTAGCTATCCCTATTTTACAACTAAATTTGCTAAAGTAGTTAATCCTTTCTTTCTGTGAAAAAATTAATAAATACATAAATATATTAGAATGGTGTCAAACAATTAATCTTATTTAATTGAATAATTTTTCTTTGTTCACGCAATAACTTCTTAAATAGTTCTGTAAGATAAATTACCTGTTATTCAAGGTAACATGTCGAGGCTCATTTCCACTTACCATTTTGCATAATCTCGTGCCATGCTATTGCATTTCGCTCATAATTGAGGAAACTACTGAATGAAGGACGATCTTTACCTCTTGTCCTATAATTATTCTTGTCAATGACGTAGTGGCGGGTGAACCGTTTTAGCGGTGTTTCCGACGGGATGCACGCCGATTAAGGGACCTCTGTCACAACGTCAAGCGCGACAGCTTAACGAAAAGAAGAACGAAGAGAGTGAAAGCTTTATTTATATCCGTGACATTCTGTTTATTTTGGCTGACAGACTAGGCTCGCTCCGGGCTCTAGCTAGTAACGGGCTCTAGCTGATCCCTTCCTTGCGAATCTCATTTTGTCCCGACATTGTTTCAGTCCGATTACATCACGTCTTCTTACCAAACACGAGCCTCGAAATTGAATTAGATGTCGATTTCTTCATGGAAAACGATTACCGCGCGCTAATGGTCGCACATTACGCGATATCTGTCTGCAATTCAATCTTTTCTTTCTTCAGTCTATTCCTTTATCTTGAACCTGATACCGGTCAACGCACGTTCTATCTTCACGTTCTGCTATCGGTTGATGTGCCTGCCTATATAAACTTTACGAGAAATAAAATCAGCGTTTCGTTTATCAATACCAACGAAAGACAAATGACATTATTCTTCTACTCTCCTAAAGAATAGAAATTAAAGAACTTATATACACACACACACACACACACACAATAACTACTGAACTCTAAATTTATTTGATGCAATTAAATCAACAAAGTTTAAAAAATGTTGTAAAATTATTATTTATTTTATCTATTGAGTATTTTATCTATTGTGTGCACACAGAATTTATTAATTAAAGGCATGTAATTTTGTTTCTAGAATAGATTTTGATTCGATAATTTAAAGATTTTTAAAAGAGGAAAGTTTTAATTGAATAAGTTTGATATTATTAGGATTTTATTTTGACAGTTTACATCTCCCATTTTTAATCTTCCTCATGCATTTCGATTGGCTCTCTATATTATCCTTTCGCGCGACGAATAATTTGATTATTTTTTAATCCTGGTACAATTCTAGTCAATGTTTGTTTATTGACGAGATGTGACAGGTAAATATAATGGATGGATATATCCTCGACTTTTATATGCAATCATCTAATTGGGAACCGTTTTATTTATGTATTATCTCGTTTTATACAACCTCGATGCATTCGTCAGTAATTTTATTTCTGTAATTACTCTGATGTAGATACATTTTATAATGCAGCCAACAAAAATTTTACATTAAAATCAAAATTGCCTGTAAAGTGAGTGAAGATTGCCATCAGTTTCAAGGATTCGTTGAGAAAATAATAGCGTCGTAAATTATAGTCCGATTCAGTGCCACATCGTATAGTAATAAAATTTATGTCATTCTCACGCATTCAACTCACTGGGTACTTGCATTATTCGCTATTCATGTTTATTAAACGTTACGAAATGTTACTTACGTACATCATCTCTTGCACACGCGAGCTAAATTGTTCGTTATATAATCGCAAATTATAGGAAATACATATTGCCATGAGCAATATTGGCTGTTTTTTCTAATGAGCAGTCATTGCATGATTGTTTCCTTAAAAAAGTATTCGTAAGTATTATTAATACTGTAAATAGTTACATCATATATAGATGAAGTTAGAAGCAAAATTTATGCAATTAGTCGATAGCAAAATGCTTTAATATAATTACCTCAATTGATCGACTTCGCGTTGACAAACTAGGACGTTCGATTATACCAATCAAGAAGAAGTAAATTAAGAACTGCTGATTTCACGGAGTAACTATTAGCGCGTCGAGCGATGTTCGATTTGAAACGTGTTTCAAGGAACGTTTCTACGATCGCGGAAAATAGCGACATGGAGTGGAGGCAAAGAAAGCGGTTAGTCTCGCACCGCAACCATCGGTGATAAGCTTTATCTTATCGGACAGAAGCCCGGTGAGTCAGCGATAGCTAATTCGTAAGCAAGACACGTACCTGCCGTAATCGTACTTCGTCTTTCGCCTCAGTCGAATACCTTATCTATTGTTTATTGCATCCACGCAAAAACCCCGTACGGCGCGGCGTTTTGCATTTGCAACGATGGCGGTTCTCGATGGCGGAATCGTATTAGCATGCGAAATAGACGAAGAGCTCGTGCACTTTGCTCGCTCGCAGAATTTTCGCTTCGTCGCTATACTCGAAAGTAGCGATACTTTTCTTAATTTCTTGAAATACTTGGAATTATATGCAAATTTTATTATCATTCTATGTAAATTATACATTGATTGTAGATATAGTGAGCATAAGTTTCTGAAAAGTTACCATCAGTAGTATTGCTATCAATTTCAGCTTTATTTTCTTACATTTATTATTTTTTCAATCATTTTTTTATAAAATATATTGTAGGAGATGTCCTATGATATTAAGTACAATTATAAAAAATTTCGGAGCAAAAAACTCCGTAACGAACATGGAAAGCTCTATTGTTAACTATAGAGATTATAGAAAGTATTCTCAAAAGTATTCTTAGCATCAATATTACATACAAGAGTATAAACCGTATTTCGGTCACTAACAAGTGATAGCAGCTTTCTAGAGTCGGCTCTTTTCGTAGTAGGTTGTTTTTTTTTTCTCGACGAAAAAGCGATGGAGCGTGCGCACATGCTTGAGAATCATATTGGCGCGTGCCACATTTACGCTACCAGACGCGGGTAATATTTTTAAGTCTTTCGAGATAACGTCTTCAGAGAGAGAAGTGCACCGCACAAACAGATTCTCTCGAGTAGCTGTTTCTAAGCATGGCTGTGTTCTTGCGCTCGCTACCGTGCGGCCGATAAACATCCGGCGAATCGACGTTTCCACTTGCAAAAGAGCGGTTTGTTGTAACAGCGTCAAAGGAGAGAACTGGTTGGAGCTTATAACACGCTTTGTTCTCGTTTGTCGTTGAAAGTTCTCGCGATATCGATTCCAAGCGCAAACAATAACGCAGCTTTTAATAGGTCTCTCTCTCTAACGCAAAATATTTATTATATTTCTTTCTTTCTTTCTTTCATAACATTTTTAAAATTAATATTATTAATATTTACTAGAAAATTTATTTTTGTTGAGCATATATATAAAGATCAAAAATTAAAATATTCTATCTTTGACAAAAAAAAAGGAGGAAAGATGATATAAATATATTACTTAAAAATTGTAATATTATTTATTACTGAAATTGAATTATCTATATATATGAGATTATATTTAATATAATTTAGTTTAAAGTTATAAACTTAGGTTTCCATAATAGTAATTAAACGTTAATATTAATGTTTTATTAAAAGCGAACATAAATATATGACGCATTTAATTATAATCAATACCGAACAATATTTTGTGTTTAAGAATCTAGCGGATTTATAATTAAATTAATAAGTGAAAACATAAATGCATATGAAATAGCTTAATATCAGTATCAAATGATATGATATTTCATATATAAAATAAGTTATAAATATTTATAAAAGTTTAACAAAATCTCAAATACTGATTTATGAATAATTTTTTTATATATATGCCTTGAGAGAATATTGTAATAAAACTCTTCCATGAATACGATACATTTTCTCAAATTTTGTGTAAAGAAAACAATGCAAAATTATTCTTTTAATTATTTTTTAATTTTTATTATTATTTGTTTGTATATATAAACAGGAAAAGAAAAAATGCATGGACATATTTTATGTATAGAATTAGATGTGTAAGAAAAAAATTTTTCCTGGGATACACTTTTATTTTTTATTGTATATATTATTAATATGCAAGAGAGCACATGTCGTCCTCTACCTTTTTTTTTTGTGCTAAGCATTGTTCCGATTTATATAAAAAAAACCAAGGTTTTATTCGATTCGACATATGAAAATTAAATTGTTTTATAACAAAAACAAAAGAGTTGCGTTACTGTTTGTAATTATTCGTAAAAAAAACTATTTATAATTCTCATTCTGTAGATCTGTATATACACGTGTTCATAGATTGCTACGGAACGATATAACAATTAATAGTATACGGCTAAAAGTTTCTTTGGTGCAGTATTTTCTCATTGTTTGGCTGTTGCTCGAGGTCCTTCGTACAGTTTTACCAGTTACGTCGACCGCTTTGAAGTTTCCTGGACGCTTCGGTAGAGCGGTACGCACAGCGGCCACTGATCTGGCGCTAACGAGACTCTATTTGGACTCTTGAATATGCATAAAGCAAGCGCGCGAAGTGCTGGAAAGTAGATCACGAGGATCACCGAGTAAATAGAATCCACTTTGGTAAGCTTAAACCGCGACTTCGAATCGAAGTTTATGCACGGTGTTGTATACTTTGCGAGATTAGCAGGCACATATCTAAAAGTTAGGTACTTAGAATGTGCCTAAGTGCGATTAAATTTGGAATATTTAATTCTGATGTAAACTGCAACTTTAACGAGTAAAACATTCTACAAGAGTCATCTACACTTTGCATTAAGTAGATTTGCCAACTTATAGTCATAATATATGTTAAAGTATACATATTACTTTCAAAATCTTAAAATGTATCTTTAAAATCGTATATCATTCCTACTGTCATCATTTTCTGTTTGATGAATAATCTCTGAATAATGTGTCAGAAAAATTAAATTTCGCAGAAAGATAATTTTATATGATTTGATATATATTTTTCTACTTTAACATATTTTCTTTATATGTAAACGAATGCTTTCTTCATACACATTACAAAATATTTTAAAATTCATATTAAATATTCATTATTAATTAATATTGAAAGCTATATAAATGCGTCTTTCCTGCATTTAAAAAATTCCAAATTTATCGAAATATTTACGGTTGATAGGGATCATTCGGCATGTATATACATATATAGGCTACTCTTATATAATCCAATGTTAAACGCTAGATATTTAAGTGCCGAAACTGTAATGATAAATTTAGCAGGTCATGTCTTTCGAGATAATATGCAGCAAATGCGGTTGACGATGCGTGTGCACATCGGGAACCATGTTGAATCCGTATAACCGGTAATCCGACCAGACGATTAAAAGCGGCAGTTGTATGCAATGGCGTGACCTATTGCGGACCGACAATGCGTGTCCACGCATTTATGATTCGGATATGCGTTTGGCATTCGTTCCGCGCACACGGAGAAATATTTTGGCGTTGCCATAACGTCGCGCGGATCGCCGTAATGACTCGACGCGTCGCGCCGGCAGAATCCCGCGCGCGTAAAAATGGAGAGCGCGAATTCGAATACACAAATATCGCCGCTGCTGATAAAAACAGACCACGGTTTATCACGCGACAACGATTTTTTTGTGGTATTTCTGATCGTCCGAGCATTAGATTATTTTTGTTGCGCCCGTACATCCAATGTGTATACTGCAGTGACAGTACGTGGATGTCAACCCCGTCACTGGTTTATACTCCGGAGTAAATGTTTTAACAAATGCAAAATATACCGAAAATATTTTTGGCATATGCCTCAAAAGATGCCCCGTTTCAAATACTCACATTCTATTAGATTTATTACACACTAGCTTGATACCCGTGCTTCGCTACGATATATGTATATGTAACTACTTTAAATCAAAAACTAAGTTCATATCTCATCGAGCCTAAGAGATATTGAAGAACCTGTGAAAACATTTTACCATTTTTTACCCTCTGGAATAAGGAATATACTCCCTGAATTTCATGTTTCAAGGTTTAGGAATTTAGGCTGGGCGTTGAAGTCAGTGAGTCAGTCAGGACACTTGTGTTTTATATATGTACATAGATATGCAGATACACGTAACAGAATTTAAGGGATCTGAGAACTTATTGTGTGATAATTAATTGGACCATAGTTATGGAATACAGCAATTACTAGTGCAAACTCTCAATCTGCTCGAGAAGACCAAAAGCGACACTGATAATTAAATTTCCCCATATGCACCAATGATTGGGTGTGCCTCTATTGTATGCGACATGTATTCGCAAAAGGGGTATGTGCGTACTAGCCTCGCAAGTGACTACTGCGTAAGAAAAACAGATGCCTAGGAAATAGGGAGGAGCTATGCAAGTCGACTGGAACCGGGCCAATCACTTATATATCGCCATGTCTACTAACACTCCCAACGTTCGCGTTATATTACAGTCTGCGCGTTTAACGCCTGCTGCATAATAAAATCGTCTCTCATCGGGACACTAAATATTACTAACCACGAGATCCATGTACGCCGTCCAGCGAATGACAAACATGTTACACGTTGCTAATAAATTACGCTATGTTTTGAAAGTTTCGGAACGTAAGATGAACTATATCCGCACACATATACATATGTACACAAAACTAATTTATGATCAAGAATATACATATATTTTGCGTAAATTGAAGTAAAATAAAGTTCAGAAAATGGATTTTTAACCATTTGTCTGTCAAAAAACAAGTATTCAAATATAGTACCTGTACCTATTGAGATTCATTGTGTACAGAACATATACATCCATGTTATATATTAAACAATATTTTGCAACAATATATTTATTTTGCTACAAGTAGTCTCCAACAAAAGAATGAGAACAAATATATTTATTTGTATAAGAATTAATGCACGGCATGTGCATATGTTACATCGCGATTTAGTCAGAGACAGGCTTTCATCAATCGTTACAAATTATTTCGCATATGTAAAATTCATTTCACATAATAATCTTTCCCGATACAATAAATGCATACAAACCAGCTTTATTTCTCGTAATCGGTCGCAATCCTCTTCTGACTAAAGAGCATTAACCGATTTTATTTATTATACTTGACGGATATATATGTTCTCTCGACAATGATCGACCATTTAAACAGTGGATATTGACTGCGCATAGCATTAACGGCGTAATATTCATTTTGGAATTATTATTTATTTTAACAAAGCTGGCATTTAATGTGCTGCGAAAATACTTCACTGTGGAAATATAGAATCTCAAAAATAATCAACATAAATCTCATCTGATAAATAATACTCTTGATATATAATTCCGCGATGCTGCTTGTAAAATTTGCACTCGTAATGCGCGTAAGAGTTTTAGAACTAATAACTTTAATACACATTCGAATGAGAGTTTCATTAGCTATTATTCTTACGAATACGAATATTGGCAATACAATATGGCTACAAAGTAACTGGAAGACAAATTAAAATAATTTTACATCCACAATTAAAGTTTATAAGTCTTATTATAAGATTTATGACTTTGTTTCATACTTTGTACATTTACCTCACATACCTCACATACTTCTGTTGATGTGACATAAAACAGAGAAGACGCAAAGGATAACGATGATGAAATTAGAGTATACTTAAAAAATTTCTTTGCATCGTTTGCTATAAACTTCTCAACTTTATACAGTTAGTAAGAACGACATTATCCTTTCAACCATGTATATATGTGTGTGGTGACAGGGTTAATCTTGAACGTCAAGTAACATCGTGTTAATCAACGTATATTAACATATACTTTAATTTTTAAAGTAAATTTTTAGATCTTAAAATCTTTGAATTTTTAGGTACATGCTTGGATACATCCGTGAATTTTTTAATCTTTTAACGTCTTTCAATTTTTAAATTTGTTTAATTTCCACTCTTAAAAGAGTGTACCTTATTGAAGCTTTTTCGTGATGCTGATTTGGTTCTCTCACTGCGCTTGCTTCGTGAGCATCTGTCATCGCATATTTTGATTATAGTTTCGTGTCAAGGGCTTAATAGTGTAATGCAGGCCTGTCTAACCTGCGAGCCACTCGCGTGGCTCTTTCTCCCTCGGACTCGGCACTCCCACTTTATAAAGCGTAAATAAAAACATTTACAATACATAATCGTGCGTCATCAAGCTACATTAGTTACATCGGCTGTTAAGGAAAAACGTGATAATCTGGGGAAAATCTGAAGCAGTAAAAGTGGGATCGGTGACTCCCTCACTTCTGGCGGTTAGATAAGCCTGGTGTAATGTAATAGTATATAATATTATATAGGAATAATATAATATTAAAACGCTAAATAGTGCGCGTCTGGCGATGGTAGTATATATAACAAAAAAATTAATTTAATGTAAATATCTTGATTTAAAAGATTATAGATTTCTTTGATCAATATGTTTCAATCTTTTTGATATTTATTTATCGAATTTTAATATTTTTTTCAAGATGTTTGAAGTTCTAGTTTTTTTAAATTTAATAGGGTTAACGATTCTTAAAATTTATAAACATAACTCTTTGGATCTCTTTTACGAGGTTTCTGTCTTTTTAGTTTCATTAAATCTACACCAACATAAAAGCTCGCGATCTTTGTCGAGTCTAGAGAGAAACATGGCGTAATCTATTCTTCAGAATAGCTATTCCAATGTTTCCCTTGAGCTTCCCTTAACGACCTTTCGAAGACCGACGACGACATGAAACTTGCCCGAAGCCGTAATCTTCCTTTATCGAGCGACCATAAATCCGGGCACGAAATGACGATCTCTCGATTCCGGGATTTCGTTAACCGATGAGAATGCTGGAGATGGAGGACTTAATGAAGCAGGTGTTGCCAGGAGGAAATAGCGACGCGAGTAACACGGTAGGAATCCCGGTAACCCAACACTCGTCTACGCCTCTGTTTATCGCGGCTCAACGACTGTGAAACGCTGCCAAGTACAAAGCGTAGAAGGAACTGCATTCGTTACCGTGACGCGTGTTCCCGCGTAACGCTGTGGTTACGGATTACGTATTACATCACCGTCTTCCATCTTCTTTGAGCCAATGAGGAAATACGTATCGCCAAGATCTATGGGAAAATGAACGTATTTTAAAAGACACAAGAAATCAAAAAGATGTTAACTCTTCAAAAAAAATAGCAACATGTTAAGTTCAATATGAATCGAATAACTTTCTTATAATATTATATATAAGAAAGGTATTATCAGTGACAAAAATGTTTTTACGTATGCACTTATAATTGGAGCTCAAATAAGCGATGGTACCCGTTTGACTGTATAATGGTCTCTAGTCGCGCGGACATGCGACCTATTTACAAGAAATTAATCGCCGAAGTTAATATTCATGTCGGCAAGTCCCAATGGTATCGTTTATATCACGACCGTCATGGAATTGGTTTAATGTGAAACGAGGTAGAAAGTATACATAGACGTATATTAGATATAGTATTTGCCATTGCTATTGACTCCGACGTGTATGTAAACACAAATCGCTGGCATTTCAGCGCGCGGGGCGGAGCGGGAATTAGATGCAGCAATTGCACCGACCAATACTGTTTGGTGTCAAAACGCCGACATTTCGCGCATCGATTGCCATAGCTTACGATATTTGCGTCTCTATGAGCCATTTGATGCGACAAAATAAGGATTTGTTGCAAGCCCAGAAATACGATGTGCAAACGGAAATAAAGAATGCATTTACAATGAAATGTATAAATGTAAGAAGATTTAGCGATTTTATAATATATTACTGGGAAACGGCATTACCGTTTATTTAAATTTTTGATGATCGCAATAATTATTGCGATCAAAGATTAATCTTTGATATGTGCAAATCTTGCAGATACAGTTTATTTATTATTGAAACATATTGAACCGAATATATCTTGGAAGATATCTTGGAAAAATTTACTTTCTGTTATTTGAATAAGTCATTTATGTTAAGTTGCAAATTATAAATATGCAAGTTTAAAAAATGTTTATTTATATCACTAATATCGCGCTCGATTTTCAATATTTAAATTTAAATATTATATCTGATATATCTGACATATACTTAAATATATATTTCAAATGATATACATATATGTATAATTCAATATTTTTTATCTCGAATGCAGAACACATTAAGACTTTTTGCGACACATTATTTTTATACTTTGGAAAGAATTGACTTTATTCTATATAATCTAAAAAAAAATCTAAAATTTAAATCTATAGTCCAACCAACACACGAGTTATGCATGCATATATTTTAATAATAAAAAAAGAAAGGTTATAGATTTAGATCAGCTCTAGTTGTATCGTTTTTTAAGTTATCAAAATCGTTAAAAGATTTTTATTTTATTTTTAAAAAATAATGTCGCGTAATCTCGCGATAAATAAAACGGAATACCAACGAGCGTTCGATTCTTCTTGGGACGATCTCACATATGTATATTCGTCTGCAACGACGGAAGCCGAGATCGATAGAATCGCAGGAAGTCTGCGTCAGAAATTCAAAGGAGATTTCTCCAAATGTCGGCGGCACACGTGGTTGCTTGCATACGCGCCAATGCACGCGAGGATTCTCATCGATTATGTGCCAGGTTAACGACGACGAGCACGACGACCACGACGACGGTGGTATATGCGGGCGCGTATAAATAATGCATCATCGTGTCGTTCAAGGGAGGCAGCCCACAAATATCCATGAAACGTCGATGGCAACGATGACCTCGTGGCACTCGTGGATCGGTATAGTTATATCGTTCAACGCTCGTCGCCTCTAGAAATATTCGTATGTAAAGAATATTGCGACGTATCCACTATTTTTAGTTCAACATATATATAAGATATTCTCATCACAGTGAAAAAAAATTGAGTGTATAACACATACTATTCTCAATTTGCAACAAGCTGGATAATATGATATTATTTATTAATTGATAATTGAAAACGCCGACAATAATATATGGAATAAAACTAGGAATAAATTTTTTAATGGAACAGAAAAAATTTATGTTTAAGAAAAATTAAAAAATTTTTCTGATTTAAATGACTATATATACATATATGTATATTTTTTGTATCTTCAAAATTTACGGAGATAATAATATGCATTAAAATCATCTAAATTTACTATTTAATCTAGAAATAGCATTTTATAAGCCTCCTTATTTGTATTTTTATTTTGAAAATAGTGTCTTATACACAACTATTTTATATGTAATTGTATTCTTATCTATATTTTTTTTACTTATTTATTCACATTTTAATTTATTTATTTATTCCAGTTAGTGTGTGTGTGTGTGTGTGTGTGTGTGTGTGTGTGTGTGTGTGTGTGTGTGTGTGTGTGTGTGTGTGTGTGTGTGTGTGTGTGTGTGTGTGTGTGTGCGTGCGCGCGCGCGTGCGTGCGTGCGTGCGTGCGTGGTGCGTGTGTGTGTGTGTGTGTGTGTGTGTGTGTGTGTGTGTGTGTGTGTGTGTGTGTGTAATTAATATAATTTTTTCTACTTTCTCTCTTATCTACATATTCTCTATAGAATCTAGATATTAAGTTTAAAAAAAAAACTGATTCGTTATTCCGTCTGTTGTAAAATGGTAAAACATATTATTTTTGGTTTGAATTTAGTTGTTTTCTCTTTTCCTGAAACACACAGCACGCATTAGGATAGATACATTGCCGCATCGAGAATGGAGAGTTCGGTTAACCGACTTTTGATTTTAGCGCGACCAGCAATGCAAATCCATAGCTGCATGAAAGTTTTGGACGAGTTTTGACAGAATTTACACGTGCGTTAAGTTTGCGAACTGGCGCAGAAATAACGCGAATTGAAACTAATTTACGGAATATTGTGGCGTCTAAAAACAGGGTTACGTTCCCGTTACACAATTTATCGGTGTTTTTGCATAAAACCAAGAAAAACAGTGTGCATCGTCTGGCCCCAATGTTTAGCCAATTGTTTATGTTGCACGCATACAACATACATGTTCGCTTTGTTTGCAAACGCCGTGGTAACGATGACGCATATTTGGCACGAGATATGCCTTAAGAATTGCGTTGCACAAGACGAGACGCAAATCACATTTTAATACAACCGTTAAAAAATCGGAAGCCGATAAAAATGATTACCTGCATGATGGCAAAATCAAGATTGAACGATAAAACTATTTGTCTATACAATTCACATGCACACAAATTATCTCTAACTTCAGATAATTATTTTTTTCTTTTTCCAAAATATTGTGGTTTCTAATTTTTAAAATGCCGTTTTACGAAGTATTTTGTAAATAATATTTTGCGACAAAAGTTATGCATATTTCGAACGAGGGCTTATTTATTTATTTCTGTATGTATGCGGAATGCGCGAACGGGTTTGGCAAATATTTGGTAAAAGTCAGTCTGCGGGTTTTTGGCTTCGGTCGTGAACTCCAAACATGATCCAACAGGCGGCGAGAGAAACTATTTCGTTACCGGAGCGGAGCGGAGCGGAATTTAGGTTTTCCGCTAGTTTCGGGAAAAGTTCCGTCGGGTTCGACGACGGTGCAACTTCCTTCGGCAACAAAGCGACTATCCGGCCGCCACGGGCAACAAATAAATACCCCGAGGGATTACTCACGATAATCGACAGTGTTCGTGAGCAATCAAAGTTTGGCGACTGTTGGACCGTATAGCGTTCTCGCGAATAAGAGTGATTAGACACTCGAGCGTCGTATTCTCCGTACACCTCGTTAACGCTCGTAATGTTCAGCTCAATTAGGATTGTTCTGCGTTCGGTAATATATTTCAGCTACTATTTAACAAATTAAATTGAGATTATCTTTATTATCATTAAATTATACTTTACATATATACAAAATGTCTTCCGGAATTTAAAAACTTGATAATATCTCTTATAGCGGAATCAAATTATTTTAAAGAGACAAAAATCGGAGAGCGGCTCTTATTTCTTGAACTTCTTTCATTTGCAGAGTATTAAATTTTGAAAATATTATCTATTTTTTTTAACCATGTGTGTACATGTACATGCAGGCAATATCTTTACCACATTTCCATTCTTAAAACGTCGCATTCAAATAGAATGATATGTAAATAGCGTTGTTATCACCTATAGGCACTTACAATTAGATGAGTGGACTTGTCGTAGAACTTGTTTCTACATAAATTATTGTATTTGCTTATAACCTTTAGAGTCATTCTACTAACTGTGTTAATTTTCCAAAATTATAGTCCACGTTATCTTGAAATCTATCGATCATTATCAACTATGGACTTGCTCATGCGATGCGCCAATGGCCTGCTCGCAAACGTTGCAACATATATTGGCTTCATTTTGCGCATGAATTTATCTCGTATTAGAACCATGCACGATCGTGTTAGCGGTGAACAGATCGCACGACCGGGTGATCGTGCCGGATAATCAGAGTTGTCGCGTCCAAGGACTTTGATGGATTACGCGAGGACCGCCGACGAGTCACGCAACTCGATCGGCGGTGAACCGATAGAACGTGTGGCTATACGGTCGTTCGACGTGCATCGCGTCGACGCATCTGCGAATGGACGAATTATCGGCGCGTGCTCCCCGGGGACGTTTCGCGATACCTCAAGTACGACGCTCCTTCGGCGATCCCGATCACGAACTCGTCATTTTCGTCGTTGGGCGAGAGCTCTCGCGTTTCCGCGTCTGGCTGACTCGTGATTTCCATCGCGTACGCGTACGTGCGGAACGCACGCGCCGCTGCTCTCGCACTCTCTAGCTCTCGTGACTATTGTTTCGGGCACGCGAGCCGCGACGCTGCGTTTCTCTGCCTCGTTGCGATGCATCACGACAGAGCGCATCGTAAATTTGCGGTCGTGTCTTTACCGAGGTCGAATTGTTATTCGTTTCAGGGAATGGGTCGAAGGCCGATACAAAGAACTCGCTCCTTCTCGATTAAAAAAATTTTCGTGTTTTGATACCGTTGAAAAATTCAGTTATAAGGCTACTGTCAATCTCTACTTCGCAATCCTGATGAATAACTGATGTGACACCTACTCGAATCAAATGACGTTTTATTAATTTAGGCAATTTTATATTATTATATTTATTATTAATGTAAACTAATGTGATATTAAAATTAATATAAATTAATATTACGTAAATATTATATAAATTTTTATACTTGGCAGAAAATAATGAGAAATTTTTTTTAACGTATTTACTCATGTCTTTGTGATTTTAACTTAAAAAACCAGAACAAAAAGTTTAATAAGCGCGCAATCACGGAGTTGGATTAACGTTAATTAAGTTCCTCTCTCCACAATCTATTCTGTGTAACTTTGAAATCGTTACACCAAAGATAGTCACGCGTGTATATACGTCACACTGTGATCGCCTGGCTAGCCTTTACTCATTTTGCTTGCCATTTGCGAAAATCGCGTGCTGCGCTTCGGAAGGGAACGAAACGGTGCATGAATTGCGACAAAGGGAGGGAGAAAGAGAGCGAGAGCGAGATAGATTGGGTTCGCTGAATCACTATGAACAGATACCCAAATGAAACATACAAAGCGGATATCCGGTGCGTTCCAAGGAAATTCCGAGTTACCAAGCGAGGATCGACTGCGCGATACTACTGTGTGGCTGCCTAGTTAACGAATTGGTATCAAATCGAATGCAAATCTAATATCGAAACCCTATAGCGATCGGTGACCTCAGTCGTATATAGAACAGACAGAAATGAAACGACTATGGAACTGATATCAGACAGATACAAAGCCGCTGTCCAAAACGTTAAGTGAGAACGTTTAAATGAATAGTAGATCGATATCATTGCAATATTCATCAAGCAAACCTGTGCCGAAGCGATGCTTCGGTATCAAACCAAGATTCTGAACAGATAAGAAAGCAGAGATCAAAAACAAATTACCGTTGTAAGCAATTTCATAGACGAAGGATGAGCATAGCATATAATAAACTTAAATGTTAAATATTAATTTATTCAATAACGAAAAAATGATTGAACGTTATAAATAACCGAATGTTTCGACTTTACTCGTCAGTCTTCATCAGCGGTGAATTAATTACTTAAATATTAAATGATAAACTTGAAATATGTAAAATAACATGTCGAGGATCGATGTCGGGGCTTAGAGTAAAATAATCAAGCGTAGATAATTGATGATAATACAGTATGGTAATAAAAGTAATAGAGCGTCCGAAAAAATTGATTAAGTTTATTGTTGCTGTCAAACTGCTGTCAACCAAATGTCCAATTAATTATCAAAACAGTATTCACAATAAGCAGGAAAGTCTCGTCGATAAACATCTGGCACAAATATCAAAACAAATATAAACTGAACATTATGGGAATATCAATTAGGGACCAATAGATCAGGAATTATTGATCATCGTCCGTAAACACACATAAGCTGACTCGGCGCTCAGTAGTTCGACAGGTCTGACTAAGATGTATACAAGCGCGCGCGCGCGAGAGAGAGAGAGAGAGAGAGAGAGAGAGAGAGAGAGAGAGAGAGAGAGAGAGAGAGAGAGAGAGAGAGAGAGAGAAGAACACGCGCACTTTCGAAGTCGTTGCCAGACGCGTGGGAGGCAGAAGGGGATCAGCGACAGCGCTCGTGCAACCGTACTCACATATACACGCAGGAGGAGGCGGCTACGAGCTAGAATGAAAACACCACGAGGAGCTCCGAGGGAGTGTTCGCGGCGAGCGAATAGGTAGGAGTCACGAGTGCACGCCGCGCGGCAGCGGCGGCGGCGGCGGCGGCGTGGAGGTGACGAGCGGCGGCGGTGTGCGAGGCCGTACCTCAAGAGTCGGCATCGCCGGTTCTCTCACTTGTTGAGTGCGCCGAGTCGGCGGAGTCGGCGAGTCGACGACGACGAGCAAGAGTGCACGGACCGCGCGGACCGACCGAGAGACGACACGACGGACGCGGCCGCTCGGTGTAACGGTGTTTCCGTTTTCCTCGCGGAGAGAACCCGGTCGCGCGCAAAGGTCGCGGAGGGTCGCGCGAATCGTCACCGCGAGGGGTTGAACACACGCGGCGAAGTAGTCGATACGCAGGGGGTGACGCGAGGTGGTAGTGGTGAGGGGGGGGGGGGATCCGTATACACGCGGTGCAGCCACGTGTGACCGACGCGCGCGCACACACCGCACAGTTGCGACGTCGCCTCTCGGCGAGCGGTCTCTCGGTGAGGCACAAAAGGCGCGCTACGCGTGTGTACGTACGCGAATACGGCGCGGTATGCACGGCGGTATTACGTTATTAATAATAAAGGAGCACGAGAGAGCGCGGAAAGAGCCTTCCGGGAAAGGCGGTGCGGCTATTTTCGAGTGCCAGCGAGAGAATTTCCGCCGGCGCGAGGCCGCCGTCGTCCGCGAGCAACTGTCGGCGAGTGGATGCCCATCGCGATACGAGAGGTACCACTGGGACCAGGTCGTGTCACAATGAATTATAGCTCGTGCGACGTGAAGATGACACAGTGAGGTCTTCATCGAGCGACTCCGACTGCCGTTCGGAATTTATACATCATCGTTATTCTTGACTATTACTTCGCCGTTATTGTGTCGTCGCTTATTGTTGCAATCGCGCATAGTAGTACCTTCTGTGATAGCAAAGTCACCTGTTCCGTCAAGAATCGTCGTAGCTAGTGCTCGTTAAAGTGAATAAAATGTGATGCTCCGATTTCGAACCGCAGGCGCTGATGCATCATCTATATAGCGTCTACTATTGTTACTCTCGGTTATTGTTATCTTGATTATCGTGTATATCGGGATTGCATAACTTCCGGATGGTAGTCGGTTACATAATATGATCCAGTAATGATCGGTAGCTCAGAAGAAGCAATTACCGAAGACGGATACGCATCAAAGAGAGACAAGCACGTGTTGCGTTTTCGGTCTCGCATTCGTGTCTTTCGATTTGATCCGGAAACCGCGAGGATTTCGATACCGACCAATGCAGCGTAATGTCCTTGCATTCTTTCGTGTCGCGAAAATAAGTTGAATTTTATTATTGGTCGAACTGACCGCGATTACCGCGGCGTGTATGAAAAATCGTGGGATCTAAGGAGTGGAAAACTTGGTTGTGTCATGACGATAGTCTGACGGTGTATCCGGAGAGTGAAGGAACGTCGGCGAGGTGGAAACTCTTCGACGACGAAGAAACCGGAAGTGATACGTGATGGCGATGAAGAGCCAGAAACACCGGTATGGCACCGGTACCAACATCGGTCCTCCCAAATCTCATTATCCCGCTATCAGCCAGGCTTATTGGGCGCCACAGCCGCAAACCGCACCTTATTCCGTTCCAGGTACTGACTTATCAATATCCCAGATAACACAGTTAGATCTGCGCGGAATAATTGTTCTGTAGGATTAGTCACGAGAGCAATTGTGACAGAGCCGCTTCTTTGTCATCTGCACGAGGCCAGAGGCCTCGATATTTTGTACTTTAATACCAAACATATTTACTGAACTCTTTAAATCCGTAACAATATAACGTCATTTGTATGACGTTCATATTCGGTAAATGAGTTTCGGCTTATGCAAATATAACTCAAAATATATGTAACCAGAATTACAGATGGAACTTCAAATTCAATTGAAAATAACTTGTATTTACGTTGAATATAATGCATCGAATTCAGAACGAGAAAGATACTTTCAGCGTAAATGTAATAAACAAGCAAAAAGAATATGAAATATTAACTTAAGAATAATTATGATGTTAAAATGATATACTTATTATTTGAATTTAAAAACGGAAATTTTTAACTTGATTTATTTCAGTCATATATGAATGTGGTTCTATCCTCGTAGACAAATTCATTCTCTGATTAGATAAAAAAGGATTTGTGTGGGGGGGGGGGTTTGTTTTTGTAAGATTTTCTCGAACATGACTACATGCTCCGAATTTTTATAATTAATTTAAACACGTGATCTACGTTGTATAGGGGAACGGGGTATAGCTCCGGACAATGGGTAGCCTCGGACATTATTAAAATTCAAGTATACCGCGTATCTATGGCCATTGTTGAAACATTCTGCACATGTCGAGATACGCAGAAGGGAATATTAGAATGTTTAAACAATGGCTCCCCTCTAATCTATATAATAATAACCTTGTAAGGATCGTGCCAAGTAGGTGTAACCGTGTAAAGATACACTGTGAGGAATTCATATTGTGAAAGAGGCTTGTGAAACATTGATCAAAGCACAAGCTTCTTACTTAACCTTTGTATTTAAATTACATTTAAATCGAAGTACCCCGACGTGCTTCCATGAGCAGGAAGATATATATGTATAGCAAAATACGTTATCTTCTTGCATAATATATCTTTTACTTATTTTGAAATGGAAAGTTTTCGAATACATAGATTCGTGTCACTTGTAAAGAAAGAATTCATTTTATCGATAGCTATACCTCTAGTATCGCTTAGATTATCTACCTTTTATCTTTTTTTGTTCCGATGGTACGTCGTTATCATATATTGATTTACATAGGACAGAAAAAGAGATACTGTCGTCTAGATCCTAAATAAATTTTAAATTTTAACTTGAAGATAGGTATATTTTTAGATGAATTTCTTTTTAGAATGCGTATATGTATACAGGGTTATCGACTAATCTAGGATAAGCGGCGAATTATCTATAGGTACAACTAATGTTTTCAATATCTTGTCAGTATCGTGATAAAATAGTTATTACGATAACAGGTATGTAAACATGTTTAGCATAAGCAACATCTCACGCGAAGTTCATGCATAGTTAATGCAACCCGACAAGCCCATGTGACAAGTCCGCGGGAATGTAATAATCGTTTATCTCGAGTCGCTTCCTCCTTCGATAATAATTATCCGCAGAAAAGCGGCAATGACCGCTTTCGTTTGCGATGATAATTCGTTCGAAATGCGCTGACGAAAAATCAATTTATCGGCTCGGGAACGATGAGGCTCGGAAGGTGACACCGGCGGTCCGTCAAAGTCGGTGACGTTATGAATAATCAGAAGCGATTTGTGAACCGTCGAGGAAAATGAATAAGTACGTACGTACCTGCATAAATATACATGACCGCGTTGCGTGTACCGCGCGCGCGCTTGAGCCATCACTATTAATAAAATAAAGGTATCCCCCGACTCTGCATTGGACGTGTACGTGCATGTCAGTGCGCCGCCAGTCAATATCCGCGACTCCCCAAGACGTCCGAAGGGATCCTCTCTCGCAGACTATTTTCGGCTGATCGTAACTGGCAACATTCATCGCTGACATTTGAACCCTTTAATAGCTCGTACTACATATGGCCCGTACCCATGTGTAATACGACCATATTTTTTTTGCATAAATCAATTGTCCAATCTATGTAATAATAAACGTAAAAGAGAAGCTAAACTCCGTACTTTTTTTTTTATTTTTCAGTTTTAGACAAATAATTATTCATTATTGCTACAAACTTAATTTCAATTACTGTTTAATAAATAAGTTTAATAAATGAGAGAGAGAGGGGGGAGAGATGTAGAGAGAGAGAGAAAGTAAGCTGAGTAATAGCATATAGATAGCCAAGAACATTAGAAAAAATCGATTTAAAAATAATCCAAAAATCTGTTATCAATCTGTTGAGATAAACTAAACATTCTACATAAGATTAAATTTTCTTTGCTTCGATGATAACTTTGAACTTTTGAAATTTTGACACAAATTTCTACAAATACTAATTATTTGATTAATGGCGGAAAATTAGTGATTACAAATTTTTTCATTGTTTTTAATTTTTTTAAAGACAGTAACATTGTTAGACAGTCATGGGGATATATTAACAGAAGTGCTTAGAACAATGCGGTCGTGGGTTTGGCAAGAGCGAAAGTGTGTTTACAACATTCTCATAAAGCAATTATTGCAAAGCGGCTGCATTACTGATCGCGTCGCGGCTAAAACGAGGTTACTCATTCCATAGATTTCGCGCGCATAATACGATCAGAAGGTCACGTTCACTAGACTTGATCGACTACATGCACATATTCGCGTGCTCATGCTTAACTTTTGATTATCTATCGAAATAATACGCATTATTTCAATACTTAGGTACAGTAATTTCACAATTTGATCCATAAACCAAATCTTGAAACTTGACATAGGAAAACCAAAATGTAACATCTAAGTGTAATACCTCGATGCAATTATTCGCAATTATTTGTGACTTTATGAAGTATATAAATTTTTTGTGCCAAGTAATATAGTTTTTAAATCTTACAACGTAGTGATGTTTAATTTGGCAAATCATATTTCGACATGTACATTTATCTTCTGTACCACCTTTAATAACTGCTTAATATCAGATTACGTCTCGGATTACATTTTGTTTTGCTCTTTTGTGTCATTAGTTTGGAGCGAGTGTGCTTGGAACACTATACGTATTATTTACACTTCTGATTTATGTGAAGTAAACAATATGTGTCTCGTTATTAATTTGTTCTATCTGCTAATTATCCATTTTTCCAAACTACAATATAATTCTTGCTTCAAGTTACGGATATTAATTTGCCAATGTATTGGCAAGTTAAAAAACGGACTTACAAAAGAAGGATTTGATCAATTTTTGGATCGGTTAGACGTTTTCAGGATTCATAAATCACACGTAATGATTTTAACGTCAAGCATCAAGCGTGCGTCACGAGGAACAGGGCATTTTATTCTTCAGGCAGTTTCCATTTTTCGCAGTTTTGAGACACGTGGGCGTTCTCGTCGAGCGCGTTTACTCGACAATAGATTTTGCACGAGCAGAAGCGCTTTACGACTTGCCCGGCGATGAAGATAATTTACGGTGATTTGTCGACACGTTATTCGTGCGCTATCGTCCAAGGAATTCACGCTGCTTTCCACATACACCGCGATATATGAGCGCGAAAAATAGCACGTAAAAGTTTAATCATTCGCCTTTCAAGCACGTCGTATAACCCACTTGCCATTTTTTGACGTTTGACCTCGATAGTATCTACAATTTCCATTTACGGGAATTACCAGTCCATATAATGGAATATAATTGTACGCGTAATGTATGCGCGAGATAAGAAGCGTAAAATTCTTTTTTACATTCAAACTATCCTCTTGAAAGTCACGCTTAAGTATATTAACACACACAAAAAATGATAGAAAGGATATACGTACTCCGGTTTCGTAACGACGTAACCTACATTTTGCGGTATAATATTTCCTTTCTTTGATTTCCAAGTCAAACGACATTATTGTCCTAGTTCTTAAAGCATTGATATTACAAACATGCAAGCATCCTTGAAACAGTCGCAAATTATAATTATGTCCTATAATGCCGCTTAGTCAGTCAAAGGACTGAGAAATTGAAATCGCATGAAGTTTTGTGTACAATGCGAAACGGGATACAATATATCGTAACTCGACAACTGCTCTGTACAGCAATGAATCTTTCATTTCAATCTTTGCTATATTAATACATTTTGAATTTCTCATAACACAAAACATGTATATGTACCCATTGAACATTATCAACATTTTAAAAACAAGCGAAAGTATAATCAAAGAGCTTTTGTGCTTCAGAAAGAAATACTTTCATATAGCCCACCATCATAAATTGAACTATTTTAATAGCATTGTATGTCTTGTACTATACTTTATTTCTGAGTACCTGAAATGGAAACGAACAATCAGAAGTACTCGTAGAAAAGTAGCTTTGCCATGTGTGAGACAAGGTAGAGAGTCAAATGCAATTTCGCTATCGACTATCGATTGTTTCGCAAAGACAAGCAGACGTGCAGCTCGACCTCAGCTGTTTGTTCGACAACTCACGCGAATTCATCGCTATCGATATGTCAAGTGACGTATATACGTAGACGATTTTTCGTAAGCTTGTCTATGCACACATATCTCTGAATAATCAATGCAAACGGGTCATCCGCGCATCATTACCGGTTTCAACGGTTTTGCATTGAACTAATGATCCTCCTATTTTTTTGCGTAGCCCGCTAAATTCGTCTTCGGCTTTTTTCGCGTGGACAGAGTCGCGAAAGGAAGAATACTGCTGCGTATAAGTATTCTTATCGCATGTCCGTTACACGTCCGCAAGGTAAAAATATTTAACGCATTTCGCAAGGTGCTAATCAAGATGCGACGGGCATATCCGTTACCCAAATAAGATGGTAGTGTGTCGACGTGACTTTTCCAAGTGATTCGCTGGCTGCTGCTTCGTATGTGCTTCATTCGTCGAGCATAGCTCCGACATTTTGAAACTCTGACTCGAAAAAATGTTTCTGATATTCTTACCAAGTACTTCTTGGTATCGTCCGTATGAATGTCAAAAGTAAATTCTAAAATTGCATAAACTATATGGTCCGTTTGCGATCTAGTCTTAATATTTAGAGTATCCGGTGTTAATATCTAATATCCAGCTATTTTTTCAAGAGGTTCTAACAATTTTTTATCAGAAAAATAATAGATATTATTATGATAGATCGACCAATGAATTACTTATGATTGAAAAAATTATATCCAATATTTATATTAAAATTTTCAGTGCTTGGATAAAATAAAATAGCAGTTTCGCCGTGACTAAATCAGTTTTCTTTCGTCAATATCGCGAATACCTCATCTAACGTAAGCACACACGTCTCACAATAACAAACTCCACGTTGAAAAATGATAGCGTTGTGTACATCAACGCAAGCGATATTGGGTTGCAGCAACGCGAGTATCTTCGACTAATAAAACTAGGCATGGCTATCGTGCAGTTCTTTTGATGAGGTAGTTATTGGTAAGACGTTATAAAAATCAAGAAAAGTAATGAAGCAGAAAAAGAAATTGAGATGCTTAATATAGAAAATTTCATCCAAACATGATAAGAAATGCTCCAATATTTGTTAAAAGTTGATACTTTTAACATTTATAAGCAATATAAAAAGATTATAAATAATGAAAAGCATGACAGTTTTGGATCTGTATAACTTTCCGCAACATTCAATCTGGATAAGAATCTTCATTAGGCATAAATTGAAACGTCAGTAATGTAGTAGCTCGGTGCATCGATTCGAAATAATCGATAACAGGTGTCGCAGGCGAGGCGGAAAGCTCTGCAGATGAGAATTGTGCGTGGAATTCCGAGGGAGGAGAATACAATAACGAACACACTTTCAAACATCCTTGACTTCCTTATGTGCATTGCAGGCACGCGGGAAGTTACGTAATATATATATATATATATGAAACCCGTCGAGTCACGGCAAAGCCAGGTAAGAAGGATACGGCAAGAAAACGAGAGGAGGTATCGCCGTGTAACAAAATCCTTTGTCAATGTTTCTGCCGCGTCAGATTGTCCCGTGGAATCAGAAATCTTTCTTTGAGGAGTCGTCGACGGCACCGTCGCGCGTCGCTTATCTGAGATCTTTCTAATGAGCCCTTTGCGGATTGAAATGGAAAATGCGCGCGTTCAGCTAATACAAAATAAAATCTTGCGATTTTCGCAAAATATACCATGGCTACGTACTGTAAATTTTAATAACGATTTAGGAAAAATACTTTTATTATTTTTATTATCAATTTCTGAACATTTTATTATAAAATTATTACATATCATGATATTTTTCAAAATTTTTTAAGCTTAATATTGACATTTAAGCGTAAAAATATAAATTCCACATACATAATGTATACCTAATATAAAAACTATTACTTGCAGAGTGAAATTTTATTTATTTAATGCTCCAATTAATTTCCAATAGCTCAATTAATTAAATTGAAATACCTACTTTTTTATAAATTAAATTTTACTTCACGAGAGATTTATAATAATTTCAAAATGTGATATATCGAATTAGTCAATTAAAAAAGACGAAGTATAAATTTAAAAAAATATAATAATTGGTATTAAATTTAATATTTAAATATATTTGCAGATAAAAAACTATACGACTTATTGCGTTAATTAATTTTATATATGAAAATTTGTGTCGATTGGTTTGATCTGTCACAGTTTATTAAAGAATTTTTTTTTACTTTTAACCAAAAAATTATAGATGCGTGATGTCAAACTAGTTATGTAAATAGCTCTCATAAATATTCTTGTATAAATATATATTAGGTCGTAAAAAATGTCAGGTGTTATATTTAAGTCCTATTGCATCAATAATTACCTTTATTTTCACGTCACTCAAGTCGCGTCATCAAAATATATAAATAATTCTGGCGACTTTTTATATATATAAAAAGAACTGATGCTATATATGCGCCAAATTGAAAGCTATTTTAGATAATATAAGATAACAGATTTTCCAATTTTTTTTTTAATGTATGTTATATTTCACGCATTACGAATAATTTACGTTATTTATGTAGATTGTAATCTATTTAATAATCCAATTGGTGTATTTAATATTTAATTAAGTTTCGCATGCATTTATACAAATGAGAATTGACTTGGTTTGGCTTTCCTGTTGCATAAGTTATCCAGTCGTCGAAATTGTTTTCATTCGGCGAATTATAATATACTAACTAGAATGTTCTTCAGGAAGTCATGTGGCCTTGCAGCTGATGCAAACATATACGAAACGAATATGTCCAGAGAACAGTGAATTGCGTTATGCGTAAATGCGCCATTTTTATGACGTGCGGTGACTCGCTTATATCTTTTCTTGCGATTGCTTCAGCGATGAGGCGGCTAGCGAGGAGTTAAGTATAGTCAGGTGATGTACGTGTTTCAACGTATGTGTGTGTGCTAATGGGTTGCGCAAGCGAGACGAGTCGCTACGGTTGCACGTCGATGCTTGACAAACTGCACGTTTCTAATGCACTTGGTTGCATTAGCAAGCAGCGACGGTGGCGTGATATTTCTTCCGCCGTGACTCCGTTTATACAGACTGCAGTCCTACTTAACACGTTCGCCACGTCCCGTTCAAGGCGATCAAAAAAAATAGAGAATTAAGTTGATTGAGACGTTAGAGCATAACGCGGTGCAAATGATACTGCAATTTGCAATCGAGTAGACAAAATTACTAGTAACTCCATATCCAATTTTTAGCTACTTGGAGATCAAATCTGAACCCAACGCTTTTGTTTCAAAAATCTATAAAAATATTTAACAAATTGTACATAATCTAATATTTTAAAATTATTACGATAAAAAGAAATAATCAAAATTTATTATAAATTCAATGAGCAGTTATCCTCCAGAAATTCTTCCCTTTTTATTTAAAACTCATTTAAAAATCTGTAGTTGGTGTGGATATTTTTTTTTATTTAACTATACACTTATTAATGCGTGTGTTAGTATAAGTTTGTTGCATCCGGTTATACAATATGAGGTAAACGTACGTCGCTCCGTGAAATTCATATCTAGAGGAAGTTCCACGTCGGTCATAATATTTTCCAGGACATAATATGCATCCGCATATTTCTTCAGAGATGTTAAAAAATTAATTTTCTCGTGCGCGGTAGGGCGAGACATCGTTTCGTTTCGCATCGTGTCATTCCTACGGCAGCGCGACGTCGTTTTCTATTCCGCGAAATACAGAGCCCTCGAGCGTTTCTCTCAAAAGCGCAACTTTACGAACTCAAGGAAAGTTAAGGTTCCGTGCGATGCGAAACGACATCGCGTCAGTGTGTCAGTAGACCGGCAACGAAACGAGTTTCTTACCCGGCATTTAAACGTAACCGCAAGGTACAGTTCCCTTCGCCGGCCACGATTTGGTATATTTTCGATCTCTTCTTCACTTCAATCTCCTCTTCACCGAGATGATCTACATTCGAGAGTATCAGTGAGAATTACAAAACCAAAATAAAATTTGTGTAATATATAAAGTTATATGTAAATCAAATCTCGGCGCGCTTAGACGATACACAAATTAAATTAGGAAAAATAACAAAGATTTTATGAATGACGAATTTATATTTATTTCAATTATTAAACGAAATTATTTAAATTATTAGAAGGATTGGGATATAAGTATAACAAATTTGCGTCTATTTACATTGAAACTTACGCAATCCAAAGTTTGTGTATTGTCGCAGGATAACCCACGAATAAAAAATTGACGACAATGAGAGTAAGGCCAGTCAACTATAAGAACCGAGGTCAATGTTGAAGTCGTAGCGGCCGACTTCGCAGTTTTGCCGGTTGCGTTCCGCTGAGAAATGAATTGGCAATGGCAGGGAGAAGGCGCCTCCCGTTGCTTCACGATTTACACGCGACCCAGTCTCAGCTGATCGAGAAGTGGTCATTGGCCCCAGCACGAGTCTCCACATCGTTTGGCTCGCGTGCGATAAGCGGCTGCATTTGATTAAAGTGCCTTGTTGTCTGTTTCGTAAACCTTGACTTGATGATTATGCGGATGACAAGGATGAACTTGGCTAAACTTTCGTAGGAAATGTAACGAATCAATATAACATACTTACTGAATTTTTGTTTCATATTTTGCATACATTTATCTTTTCAATTTTAATCAACTTTTCTTTCAAGTGATTCAAGTCTCAATATACATATTGCTGTGAAGGTCTATTCATATCGTAAAACTTTCAATATGACTCGCTGTATATTTTATAGTTTAGATTTAGATGAAATCAGAAATCAGAGCGTGTATTAAATTTTTTCAAAAAGCCATTTGGAAATTGCCGTTTCTTTATGAAGAATATAATGAAAGATGATATATTTCCTATTCAGAACTATTCTACAGCGTGTCCTATAATTGTATCGTAACTGGGAAAAAAGAGTGCTAAAAATGTTTAATACTAAACTTCAAGTTGTTAATAATTTTCCTAAATTTAAACCAAGCAATTAAAAGCAATTATTTTTTGATCATCAAATGTAACTAATGCTAATTCAGTGAAATATTTATACCGTGCGTACCAAAAGCTCCTGGGCCCGACATGGACCTTTAGACCTACAATACAATAAGATCGTCTATTGGCCCTCTTTGAATCTTCCAACTTTTATCTGAAACATTTTTCCAATAAATCAATACTTTCTGAAATAATTGGATATTCCGGAACCTTTGGTATATACGCACGGTATATCGAACGATTCAAATTGCTGTATTCGAAGGAAATATAGCAATCGCCGAAACGATCCGAGCTGACGCGGACGTGGAGAGGGATTTCACTTGTGACACTTCTTTGCACGTTAACATGCATGCGTGTTCCGCTTTCACTCGTATCGCTAGTCGTGCCGTCCCTGAAAAATCACGTAATTCGTTACGCTCGGCGAATTCCTATCCAGCAAACTCGACTAAATTGCTGAAAAATAAAATGCTCTGCAGACATGCTTTTTTACTATTTCAACCATCGCAAATATAGCAACTTCAATTTTTATCTGTTATTTGACGATTATATCTCGACCCTGTAATAATTCATTTCACGTTATCAACCACATTAAATTCGCCTTTTTTTCGCATATAATGCTATAGACTTTAATATTGTCCGCTTATTTATGATAAATCATATTTTACAAATCGTAGTATATGTTGCAAGATATGTTTAATGTTATTTTCGACTTTTAGCGACAGTTTTTATCAAGTAAAATATTTTTTTCAAAGCAACTCGCTACTTAAGAACTTATATTACAAAAATATGGGCGAATTTTAATAAAAAATATAAAATTAAAAGAAGAAAAATACTACTAATTTTCTCTACAAAAGAACATCAAGTTTGTCTAAAAATTAAACAAATCTATCAATAAATTATCTCTTTTTGGAGATATGTAAATAATATAGTGCATTATTTAAAAAAAGAAGAAAAGAAAAAAGATTTATATGCTTTTTGTTTCTTTTAATAACGAGGACATATATTAAATTCTCGTTCACATCTCAATACCACTTAGCATATTAGCAACGTTAAATATGTGGTGCTCCAGTTTTAAGATTTATTTACGCGATATGAAAGAGAGCCACTGTGCAATATACGTGCAGGAAAAAATTAAGTAGTCATGTTTAACGTTGGATATATGATACAAATCCCTCAGTCTATTGTGTTTCCAACGTTTTCATTGGTTCAATCAGTGACTCCGTAAGAGAAAACCTTGATAAAAGGAAGTATAACAGCTGTAATGAAGAACAGAAAAAGAAAAAAATAATTCTCTGCACAGCGTTTGTATGTACTGCTTGTTTTTGCGGTTGGTCATTGCAACCTGCAGGCTTCAGAAATTTATCAATGGAGACCGTTATTACGCGCGCATGAAAGAGAGAAAGAGAGAGGCAGAGAGAGAGAGAGGCGCTATAGGTGGTTGGTAAAAAATGAAGGCCATGAGAAATCCATTTTAGCTGGTGATGTGCGATATTTATTTGAATAATCTTACGTCAGTCTCTCTACCATCATCGTTATATTTTTACAATCTTAATAAAGATACCAAATCCATTTACATCGGATAATTTCGTGCAGACAATACGCGAATTTTATCATGCTTTAGATTTGTATCACGAATCCGCTCTTGAAAAAGGCACGTAGAGATTTAATTGTTGCCACTTTTCTCTCACTGTGCTTATTTCGCGAATATCTGTCGTTGCATATATATTTTAATAGGTTTGTGTATCAAGGGATTAATAGTGTAATGTGGTAGCTAGTAGAATATTAAAGCTAAATAGCGTACGTAGCGTGCATCTGTGATGTCTAGTTGATATATAATATTAAAATTTAAGTTAATTAAATTACATTGAACAACTTTTGTCTTTTTTACGATAGATATACAAAGAACTTTTTGACATCATTTTAATTGAATATTTAAATTCATATTAGTGAATTTTTATACATATATGTATTTTTTGCATTTGTCTGTTAAAAAAAATAAATAAATCTTGGAATGAGGAATTGTAGTGATTTTGCTTTGGAATTTAAATATAACGAAAAAGACGAAAATTCTTTCACAAAAAGTTATTAATGAATTACTGGCATGCTAACTTTATCTCGCGTGTAGAAATTTTGATCTATTTCCAGTATTTTATCACTATTTTCGTGCTATGTGATTTTAGTAAAGCAATCATGTAAAAACATCTGATAGTGCACTCGAAGGGACATTTATCTTGATGTATTCGAAGGCAATGTATTTGTATGTATATAGTATGTATATAGTGTACAGTATAGTATATTGGTTATCTTTAAATAGGTCATCTCCTTGATGAAGATTTGCTAAATATAGAAATACCAGTCATCTAGCAGCGATAACAGTTAATGAACTCGCGTTTAAGTCGACCCTGACTTGCACCGATCTTTATAGGTATATTTGCGGTCTTTCTTACATATTTGCGTATATCGTCATCGCAAAACTACGCAATAATCTAAATTTTCTTTGACACTTATGTGTTTTAGATTATTACTTTAAATATTTCATATTGATTGTTCTATTCTAATGTTATTGCGTAATTTATTGCTAAATGTGTTGCCGATTTGAAGATATTGCCTATCTTAGGCAATATCTTAAGCGAAATCTGTAATACACATAACTTGTATAGATTTTATTTTCCCAATAGCTCTCGATGTGAATAAACGAACGTACAGGCATGAGATAGGTTTGCCATATATTTGCAATTATTAGAATTTGCTCTTTGTTCTTAGATTTAAATACACGATGCAAATACGAGCGTATATCATAAGCATATTTACTGCGTGGCGTGAAAATATAACTTTATATTTTTGCAAAGAAAATCAGAATGCATAAAGTTAAACATAAAATTAATGCAGAACGCATAAAAATCAATGAAATTCAAATCTATAACTGTGTATTAGTCTCGCCTCTTCCTGGCATTGCAGTCTCTGTTTCCTGGCCCCATAGTTGCGCCCACAGGCACGTAGCAACTAATAACTAGAAATTACACGAGAGCCTGGCGTGGATGTTCATTTGATCGACCCAATAACGAATACCCGGCATTTCAACTCGGCCGCCAACGTTTCGCGATCACGGTCGCGTAAACACGGCACAACCCGCTCGTTCGTAACGCAGTACGCGCAAATTGCAGGCGAGCGCGATGGCTACCGTCAGACCTAGTTTACTCGATCAAATTGCAATGGTGCGCGATTGAAAACGGGTGAAGGCCGAATTAACGTCGGGACGTTAATTATCCTCGCATTGTTGTGTCGAGAAAAAGTTCCTCGAGGGTGTTGGCATCAGTATTGCGCGCGCGCACGTTTACGCACACGTCATCTTCGTTACGCAAATAATCCTTCTGCCGCGTAACATCGGCTGATGGAAGGAACTGCAGCTTTAGCTGGCGCGATGATGCCAACCTTGAAATGAACAACAGTACGTGTTGCTTTTCCTCTGTGTTCTCCTTGCTTATAGGCTGGTGTGAAATTCCAGGATACACGCGGTGTATTATCGCGCGTCGTTTATTCAGGGCTGCATCGCTCTGCAGGCTGGGTACTTTTACGTTGCGTCGACGTAAATTAATCTGTGGTTAATTAATTTCCCTTTTCAGCCTATGTCATTATAAGCAGAGCCGCAATGTGAAAAGAGACATTCAGTCATCAATCAAATTCGGCTAATGACTTCATGTTAATACTTATGGCGCGGATGTTCTTGAGCACGGTTTAAAATAATTGAATTCATCACTGTGTTAAATCTTTAAGGAAATCTTTCTGTATTGTTTTATGAGAATCATCGCTCATTGTTTCAACACGGCAGGAATCTTAGACTCGATGAAGAGTGAATTTTCAAATATCTCACAGCCAGAAGATATTGCTCCAAAATCAATGTATAGGCAATTTTTCGAACACCGCGCATTCAGCTCGAGAAGGATCTCTGCACTGTAGAATGATATTCCGGAACGCAATGCAGTTAGTTTACGCGTTGCGGGATTTTACACGTTCCGAAAATAGCCGAGAGTGCGGTAATCATGAATCGTTGTTTCGCGAAAGGCAATCATTCCGTTCTATCTGCACAAACCGCGTGTATAACCGCGCGAATTGTTCCTCTTTTTTTTTCATTCGATGATTCCAGAATTCGCGGTGGATCGCGTTCGGACTATGCTACATACGAGGCGCGCGAGATTGGCGGTCTATCCTTGAACATTCGTTCATAATAACGCTGTTTTCAACCTGTGCAAAACAACGCCCTAGGCGTTCTGCAGGCACTTGCGTAACGCTGGCGCGCGAAACATAGACGTGATCTCGGCAAACGACAATTCGCAGAACAATTATAAGAATACCGCGCCTGAATACCGATGACTTTCTGATATCCAGAAATGCCGCGTTTATTATTTTTAATCGCTTTTTTCATACTATAATTATATGAAAGAATCTCACAAATTTATTTTATATGCAATCTATTAAAGATATTGCTAAATAAAATATGAGACATCTAAAATGTTCTTATATTTTATTTTTATCAATGATATACAACTCTCACCAATATATCTGCATGTCGTATACATACAAGTTAAGAAAAAATTTATGAAATTTTACATTTTGCTAATAAGCATAACGTTAACATTTTTGCATATATTAATTGAAATACTGCGTAAAAATGTATGAAGTATGCATAAGAGAATTCTTTCTTTGACGTAAAGCACTGCTACTTCTGGCGCCGAAACAAGAAAAATGTTAGGTCAAAAATATTTAAAAATCGGGCAACTCAAAGAGCAGCGAAACATATTGAAGAAACTTGCGACATTTTTCCATACCTATCTACGCGATGCATCGCGGGAATCGCGTTTGAAGTCACGACGAAACCGTATCCTTCAAAGATATGTCGAGTTTTAATGATCGCTGCGGAGCAAAGTATATTCGCGGTATGTAAACGATATTCCAAAGTAATTTTAGTCGTCGCGAGTAAAATTGGTAGCCGTACCGGTCTCGATATTAAAAATGTTATATGGAAAGGACTTTGTATTCCCTTGAAATATATTTAAGATACTCGCATTTCATAAGTGAACATGCTCTCGTAACTCTATTTCATCTAAATGACATTAATTTTAATGAAATTTATTCGAAGAAGCAACAATATCACAAAGATGGAAATTTACTTCGATTATTCTGATCTAATTTAATGTAATTTAGCAGATTGAAGATGAAAGTGATAATAAACGAATCACATTAACAATATGAAGACTGAAATTGTCAGTATAATTACTTTTCAAAACTTTGCAGAGAAATTATACTCTTTATTTTTCTTTATAAAAATGAAGAATTAATAATTGCTTGTATAAGAAGCTTTCTTTATATCTTGAATTTTTCAAATCTGACTATACACAAGTCTGTATGCACAGATCTGCCTTAATCGCGGGAGTAAATAAGAAAAATATTGAAATAATTCTCTGGTCGACGGAATATCGGCGGGTATAGCGGGTAGGTCGACGATAGCCGATGGCACGAGTCTCGAAAAGAAGAAGCAGCGCGCGCACGAAGGGAACCTCAGATCATATCTAAAGAGAGAACATTTTCCCTCGGAGGTGGAGCATGGGGATTTCACTTGAGGGAACCTCGGCGATACTAACGAGTCGTTTCAGTCGAGTCGGAGAGTCCGCTCGGGACGAGCTTTCCTCTCCTGTCTTGCACGGCGAGACGGACGGTTTCGCAGAAACCGGCGGCCATCCGGTTGCGCAAGAGAGGATTGCGATTATTCTTCGGTTAGGCTCCTCGGCTCGTTGCCGTATGCTCCGGCACTACGGTACCGCGTACGACGGCACAGCCGTATATGCCGTCGTGCACAGTTGTGCACACAGCTATATGCACGGAACGGCTACCTGTAGTAATTAATTTACCGGCTCGATATTTAGCCTCGGATGCACTGAGCGCATGATTATTGAAGCATATCCAATAGGTAAAAAAATAAATATATAGAAAATATTTAAAAATATCTATTCTTTGACTCACTCTTTAAATTTGATTAGATTTATCATAAATTTAACAAATAGATATTTAATAAACAAATTTTACTCGTTATTTTTATTTAATTTGCAATTGAATATTATCTCGATTGAGTCAAACAGCTTTTATATTACCTATCATATCGCCAAATTAGTTTTAATTATGACGATTATTGTTGTGAAATATTTTACAGTTAATACATGAATACATAATTTTATGGACGACATGCGTATATTGTCGTATTATTTGTCGTGTAATATACGTAAAATTATTTGAGCGTGAGAGGTTTTAAACTGTCGCTTAGAGGTCTCAACAGACATAAATGCGCCACGTATAGTGTCGCGCGCCACGCCGTTATCTTCCGACTGCAATATAGGCGCGTATACCTCCTCGTCCGTCGTGCCGTTGCGAAAGCAACTTTACGCGACTTATTTTCAACGTGCTCATTTGCGCCGCGTGTGTTCGCCCGCCCGCGAAGAATATTAGCTTCCACGTCGAGTGAATTCATACCTAACCTATGTTGCTGCGATGCATTACATTCCGACTTTATGCAAGAATTTATATTGCAGCTATGTAACGTAACAGCACCGAATTTCTTATGATTCTGGTTAATTAATTGCTCGTAGACTATGCTTGTCCATCACGTTGTTTCGAAAATCTCTTGTATTACGATTCATAAGATGTAATATTTTTTTATAATCTTCTATAACCGTCTTGCAAATTAAAAGTTTGGTAAATTTTCACGTGTGTTTTCATCGTGGTAATTTGTTATCCATTGACTTTATAATCTCGGGATTCTAAAAAAAAAAATTACGAGCCATAATACAAGTACTTTATTGCAGGACAGAATATCTCTTTGAATATAATTACACATTTGTAAATTTATATTAATGACGTCAGTGGGTAAAATTGTGTTTAAGAAAACAGATATGATTTATTACAAATCGTTGGTCATACGTATGTCGATCAAAGTTGCAGTGGAGAACAGTAGAAGGCAATAGACAATAGAGGATTGTATAACATTCGGACTCTGTATTTAAACTTTTTCTTTTTTTGCTAAGTACTGAACTTTGGATATCTTGCATATGCATTAATGATAATTTATAACAAAATGTTAAAGATCATAGAACCATGCAAATTTATTCAGATGATTATGTTAATTTTTGATTTTAATTTAGCTTGAATAATTATTCTAACATTTTGCGTTTCATGATAAACGTAATTATACAACAATAAAAGTATATTTTTGTTGTTCATTTTTATGACAAAAAGATATTTTGTTGGTGCTGCATTATTAATATTTCTGATGTAAAAGAAATAGAGAGACAACGGAGGAAGAGCTTTCGACACGTTTGCGATTCTTGATGATAGCGTGTATATCTTGCGTGAAACTTGGCAACGCGTCGATGTGCCTATTGCGGCAACTATAAAACGATTACGGTTAAACGTGTCGAGTAATTACACGATTATCAGGACTACCGATGATTACCGGCAATCGAGGCGTTTAAGTTCTTGCTTCGTAGCTTGCAATTTCAATGGCGTGAGCAAAATGCAAAATGAAGAACGAAGATCTCGAAGGTCGTGAGTGACCCGCAAGACCGGTGCTATTCTCACGACAATTTTATTTTGAGGAGAACGTAGTTGCTGACCCGAGTTTTACATATTCATACGAGTTTTGCATAGCAACATGCATATGATAAGTAAGCAGGAGTCGGGGATTAGTGTCCACTATACGTGTTCGCATGATCCTACAGACGTAATAACAGCTGAAAGAACTTTGGCTAAAACAATCATTGCACTTGTAGAAAAAACGTGGGATGTCAATTATTTTAATAAAAGTGAAAAGAAACATTGTCTCCTTTCATTAAAGTATATTTTTAAATTTACGACAATTGTAGATTTTAGTTATCATTTATAACTGATATTTTTTTCTATTATAATATGATAATTTTTCGTGTCTTTCGATGCGAAACTAGTTTCTATTGTAATAAGCAAACATCTCATTTGTCATTACATGTAATACGCTTTTTATTACTTTATTTCAAGAATTTAATACATTTAAAAAGTTAAAGTTAAGTAACTAGTCAAATTTGAATAATTTTAGTTTGTATTTGTTAAATTGTGGAAAGTAAATCTTATATTGGAAAGAATTCAAAAGACATGTAAATAATAGTCTCTAAGACAATAAGTGACATACATTTTTCCTAGGCGTGTCATGTATGATTTGATCAAACGTCAATGTGTGATTAGATTTTCATAACCATAAATAATCGATGCTGATATTTTGCATAGAGATCGGATAATGACGTAAATATAAATTATTATGCAAATCTCTGCTAAGATATCGAGGTTGTAACTCCATTCTCTTTAGAAACTCGTTTATTCTTTTACAATGTCAACTATAAAAAAGATTCTATTAAACTTACTATCATTACAAATGTAAATTTTGTTTCAGTATTAATGCTACTTGTATTACTTGTATAACTTGTATTATTACTCGTATTGAATAAATTTAGACTTGTATCGGAGAAATTAAAATAAATCAAATTTATGTAAATTAAAGTTTGCAACGGGAAAATTTGTTCATAACATAATATGTACATCAAAAGCGAGAATTCTGTCACGGATTTAATTTACGTCAAAATACGTTTGTATATTTATTATTTTCAAAAGAATCTTATGTATCTTGTATCCGATACGATAAATAGAAATTAATTAACCGTTGCACTGATAATATTTGATAATATTGCGTAACTAGCGCATTTCACTTTTTCTTCCAAGTATATACTCCTACTCATAAAAACGTATTATTTTAGAAAAGATAAATTTTTCAGTTTGACGACGAACAATGATGAGGGAGATGCAAAATAATATATGAAACAAACGTATCTGAAACAAAACATATTATAGCTGTAAATCAGTTGGAGATCGGTAAAAGAAAGTAGGTCACAAAAAATTATTTCAGTATCCGAGAAATCGTCTTTGTTGAAGCCCTTGAAAGTAGTTGATTCCGTATGCGAAGAACGTTTCGAGGTTTCGTCAGGTAAAAAGAACCGGGCAAATCTACATGCGCTGACGATTTTATGAGTAGGAGTATATACTTGGAAGAAAAAGTGAAATGCGCTAGTTACGCAATATTATCAAATATTATAATACGTAAACAGAATAATAAATTTCTTTCGCCAGTATATAGAATAACAATTAAAGTAATTTAAATCGACCTGACTGGCAATATATATAACGTCTTTCCGATATGAACATTGAAAAACTGTGAGCCAACTTGGTTTGTCGGATTCACACAGCACTTTTTTTCAGATCAATATCGAGACATTATTAATTTTGACAGTTGACTCACAGTTTTTCAATGTTCATATCGGAAAGACGTTATATATATTGCCAGTCAGGTCGATTTAAATTACTTTAATAATACGTAAAGTTTGAAACAAGCAAGATTTATAGTAACGTATCTTGAAATATGATTTATATAATAATATAATACAATTAAATAGTATTTTATAGTATAATTTGAATAAATAATTATAAAAACAAATTTGAAGCATTTGAAAAACAATATAATAAAGCACAACATGAAATTTAAAACATTATTTTTAATGTGTAATTAAAAAAAATTTACCTTGTTTTAAATTCTCTTTAATTTTAAGTAATATTATTTTAAATCATATTAATAGATTGTTTCTTTAAAAAAATATAATATAAAGAGAAACTCTCTTGCGAAAGAAAAAAGCGGACGTCTTTAAGAAAGAAGTTAGCTGCGCGAGGGAGCGGTAAGCAGAACGAACTGTATGTCGAAAAGAGGGAGTCTTTTCCGGTGAAAGGACGTGCAAGCTAGAGGACAAGGATAGCATATAATATGGCTTTGACCGCAGGAACCAACCGGAAGCGCAACACGAGACACCGGATCCCATACAAATGCCCAATTAATGTACCCGCTTATGGGTCTTCATAGTCTGCTGGGGATAAACGCGGTACTGGCGAACTTCATCTACTATTCCGACGTGTATGAGGCATCATTCGTATCCTTCGTATATACGTCCTTAACGATGGTGATACTTGGCGCTCGCAGTCGCGATCCACGATTTATGGCGTCATTTGTTCTCACTGGCGCGGCGGTTGTGCGATCGCGAGGAAGATATTTGGTGGTCACGAGGGTGACAAGGGTTTCAACGAAATGTATGCAGTCTCCGGTAGAGGATTCATAATGGGAATTTGGCTCTTTCAAAGCTTTGCGAAATGTTCATTCTGACGAAATTGGTTTTGCTTGCTTACTTACAAAAATTTCTTGAAGAGAACTTCTTATTTTTTAGTTCTCCTCTTTATTCACACGAATTCTCCTATTTAGAGCTGAATATACATATTTAACCACTTTGTCATCACATCAGATGTAATTTTCGTAATATAGAAAGTAATTTCTTAATTTTCAAATTAAATTTTTAAAGTAAAATATATTTTTGTATTGTGTCGTTTCAATATTTATTTTATAAGAAACTTTATATCGCTTTCAAAGTGGAAAGAATCAAGTTATTAAGCCACACTCGTGTGATAGTAAATGTGCTATGGAATAGAATGGGGACTTTAATGTAATTGTGTTACGCGCGGTTGAAATGAAAAATATAATACTTCGGTTTCCCAGCAAATAATTTAAACGGAAATGAGGACAGTTATGCGGTCTCCGCTATGCATATGCTAAGACAGTTTCGTTCGCAGGTGCCTCCTCTAACTGGCTCGTTTATCACTGTCTACGTATTAATCACTGTGACAGGATTGGTTTGTATTTTCATTGGACCGCAAGTTCATATCACTGCACGATGACTATACTGTCCGTAAATGTCGCTCCATAAAATAGAACAATAATTGTCACCTTTGTAATCTCGTGCGTCATAAAGCGTAAGTTACCGTCTTATTATTGCAACCGTCAAAGTGCTAATCGGAATTCCAAGCTGTCTATAAATCGCTACCCTATGTCTGACGTCATTTCCTGCGAACTTCGTCAGCGACATACTAATGACCGCATAATTGTGACCGAACGCGATATGGATACACCTGTCGGTGCATCGGCTGCCAGATTGGCTTCGAGATGTGTGAATTTCTTTCAATTCCCGATTTAATAATTTATTCTTAGATACCTAATCATAATTCATCAGTATTTTTATCTATAGATTCTTGCTTTTTTTATTTTATTTAAAAACTTTACATCTTTTTTTTTTATTTTTTTTTCTACAGATATTTATCTTTAGATAGCTAAAGATTTAGGAACATAGTTTCATAGATAGCTAATTCTGTATATCATTCTATAGATAGAAAGCGGTACACTCGGCATATACGAACGTGGCAATTGAATTAACGTATAGTCAATTCTCGTTTCTTAAAACGCGTGGCCTAAAAGCCGTAGTGTTAAGAGGGCAAGAATATTCCTGGCGAGACTATATGCTACACGCAGTGAATACGAAACCAGCAATGAGACAAATCTAATCCTCCTTAGTCGGTGGCAAGAGGCCAGTTTTAATGATTATTAATAATCAGTATTCATAGAGCGGAAAACGATTACGCTACCCGAGAAAAATGTTTTTAATTAAAACTCACGTTTTGTAAACTTTCTTTCCTTCGAATAGCTTTAGGTATAGCCGCAAAAAGTCACCATAAGAGATATAATCTCGAGATATGTTTCGCAGATATTCGAGCAAACTTTCAAGTGAACGTCTCGAATTTAAATCAACTGGCCAAGTTAACATCAAGAATTTATTTAAAATATTCTAATAATTTTTTATTTTAGTGCTTTTAAATTTGTTTCGTGCATTTCAAATTTTTATTTAGATAATATAAAATATTTATTGTAATTTTAAATACACTGAAAAAAAGTTATTAACTTGACTAAATATTTTCAACTGATTATTTTTTTAATTGAAATATTTAAGTATTTGAGTCACATCACATCGTGTTAGATTTAACATGTCGTATTTAATATTTAAATACATAAATATTTTAATTAAAAAAATAATAATTGGTTGAAAATATTTAGTAGGTTAATAACTTTTCTCAGTGTAATAATTGAAAAGTGGAAAATTCTATTCCGTCAGTTTTTGTATAATCCGAGATTTCAATCTTTGAATTTATATGGTTGAGTTTTTTAGTATAATACTCCAGTATACTGACATTTCTATCTATATATCAGATAGTTTTATGTCATACCGATTACGCGTATTAGATACGATTAAATCATATTTAATTATGCAAATCTTTCAAAATTGAAAATAATTCTCCTCGAACAATTAAGGATATTATTACTTTCGCAACATTCTTAATTTTGAAGTTTTATTCGGATATAATAATTCAGAAATCTTTATTGACAAATAAAGCATTGGTCCTAGAAGACGAGCTTTGACGGAAATTAAAGTGTACGCTACGCTTCCAGCGATGCGTATCGTGCAGCGACTCATTCTTCTGCCGCGCATCTCGAAAAGGCACATCGAAACGTTTCCCAACGAAATTCCGGGGTTTCCTCGCTTTTGCATGCACGATCCTAATCTCGCGTTGGTCTTTTTCTTACCGGCCTGTAAGAGCGTCGGTTCATTCGCAACGTCTCGCCCTTCGATGCATCGTGCCGCGAAAAAAAGGCGAAATCGAGTATAAGGAATATAAACGGCGTGGAAAGTTGCCGGTTGCATATCGGAGCAAGAGGATCGATTTAAGGATGCCTGACTCGGAAATTCGTTGGAAAACTCATCACGTTTCGCAGGCTGCGATTTAATTGCCCAAGTTGTGAATGAGATGCATAGAAGGAGATCAAATCGAACGCAACCGATCGCATTAGCCAACATCTGGCCACGAGCATTTCGTTTGTGAAAGTCAGACACCTGTTTGTATCGAATAAACGCTCGCTTCCTCGCATCCGCGATTCGAGGAGAGTGCGTAAATTATCATTAACATTGCACCGACTAATCTCACGGAACGTACCTACGAATTTTATAATCATGAATCGATAAGTTGTGCCATGCATAAAAAGCTGCATTATGTCGCACTTGCAATTTACAATGACTTTTGTATTATTGTTTGTTCATTATACAAATCTTATAATGCTCGATCGATAGAATATGCGCAATACTTTGATACACGTATTCCGCGACGACGACGTGTTGCAGACATCCTAACGGAATATATTCGGTGCGATGCAAACATTCCGGCAGGCGCGATCTGCATCTCATATCCGACTGCATGATCCGACGTTGCGTCGTATCTAGTTTGCACGTGAATTACATTACAAATGCAGTTACAGAGACCAGTACCTCTGTATCGCGCTCTCATTTTATTTCCACGTTAATAGCCTCACGTCCAAATGTGATTACAATAAGCTCGACATTACCCCGATGGCACAATAGGAGAAGCCATTACCCAGAATTAGTAATATATATGCATATACAGAATATGTATAGAATCCCTATGAAATTAGCACCTATTTTCAAAATTTTAATATACAATTGAAAGGATCTTGACTTTCTCCAAGAGTTCTAAAGTTGCTGATACATTTGAAAAAGTCTTTTCATGCGCGATTAGGTAAATGTAAATTTAAAGATATGGGGTTGCCTATACTTTATATATTTATTACACAAAAACTGTCTCTAACTTAGCACTTTGAAACAAATTTTGATTACAAATCACCTCAAATTTAACAAGACGATTGATTTTGAAAAATATCTTATTTCTTGCTTTATCGTTTCTCGGTTTATTTTTTACTAGCTGCCCAAAAAAATCTTCCTCTTAAAATCTACTCGATCAATAATTTGTGTGATTTCTTTTTTCTTATCAATTACACGTATTATTTTCGTATGTGAATTAAATGTGATGATATATTGTATACTAAGACAGTTCGGATCTCTCCTCTTTATTTCTCGTCTGACTACGACTCCACCCTCGATCGATCTCGGAATACTCGATACGTTGACCTTCGTATACGCGGGTAATATCCGCCCCTCCTGGTCGCAACGGGCGGAAAATTTCGGTCCGTTCAGAAGGAAAAGGGAAGGGCATAAACCAGCACCTTCGGTATTTAATAAACATTCCGCGAAAGCCGCAGTTTCGCTGGAACGCAAGAGAGGACGAGGGAGGGAGGAGAATTTGTCTTCCGCCCCCCCAGCCGCCGGCTGCCTTTTTACACCGTATTTTCCTCGGGAAGGGAAAGGGCTTAAAATTTTCATTCGATTTCCGCGGGAAATCCGATCCGTCGTTGGCAACCGCGGGTATCCGGTCGCTAGGGGCTGCGAAATTAATTAAATCGTTAACTGCGGACGAGTTTGCCATAGTCTGGACCGATATATCCAGCGCTTTTCTCGTCCTTTCTCTGCTCTTCCCCGCGGCGTGGATCAACCTCTCCATGGGGTGAACTCTCTTGATTCTCGGGTCTCAGTACATTTTTTTTGCCATTTTCTTTTTTCGGACGTTTCGGTCAGACACAACCCCTTAAATGCGACTTGTTAAACGCAAAGGGGATCATTGTTGCAGGTAGTTTTTATCCGGATGGATTGAATTGATGCAACAGACAAATTTTCCAATCAAAGGGCTTTACTTTAGGATTTACTATTGCTGGAAAACCGGTATTGCCCCGTGACAGTATCACTGCTGCAAAATAACGTCAAAATGATCGGGAATGATAGGCATATAAAACTAATGTTATAACTTTTATACAAGAATTTATTATAAAAATAAGTTATTATTATTATCATCTACATATGTAATATCAAATTTCAAAGCAGTTTATATACGATTAAATTTATATTATTTATTAATACAAGAATTTATTATACAAGTAAATTATTATTGTTGTCGCTGTAATAACGAATTTCAAAGTATATTTTATATTATCGATATCTCTTCTATTCTGTTATACAGCAAGCATTACAAAAGTCACGGCATTATATTTATTAGTATTATAGGCCATAATTATTTACACATAAAGCGCATTGGTGATTTCCAGAAACATGATCATACGCAATCGTATTACAGCGTATGAATTTGATATCAAAACTTCTATAGATACGTTGCGCGCACTATAAATCGATGTATGCTATTAGATTTCAATTCGCACTAATATGGCTGCAGCGCGCATAGCTCGCGAAACGTAGCATCGGTGTTCCTTTGATAACGCGCGAATTGGATTGCAACATTTGACAGGGAGCCACAATTTTCACATATTAATGCTTGTCACGTTTAGATCTCTTATTAGCCGGCGAATTTGCATAGTTCGATATTAATATTAATATATTAGTTTGTATTAGTTTATATTATTAGGGCACTGAAATATTAATTAATAATGACGCGAGTCGCTGTTGCATATCTAATGCTCGTGCAGCATTTATGCAAAAATGAGTACTTAGACGATGAAAATACTGGTTTAGTCTTTCTCGAAAAAAAAATATATAGATCGCACAAATGAAATAACTTGCAATTGTAATTGTAATACGTCAAACTTCATATACAATGCACAAAATTTGAATTATTTCGATTTTCTTAATACGCGTCACGCAGAGATAAGCGCGGTGCATCAACACCAAGAAGATTCACAGGAGAATTGAATACGTCTGACGGAGGATGAGAGAAACGAGGATAAACTCGAGAGATATATCCGAGTATTTTGCCTAGCCTATCCCTCGCGACGCCGAATTTACATAAGCGGCTTTTCTCTGGGCGAAGCTTTTCTCCCGGTCCTAAACAAATATTGACCAGGTCGCCTCTTCCAGTGGTCGGTGCCATCGTCAAATGGCCCATAGCTAGCCACCGTCCGCATTATCTGTAAACGCTTATTAAACGGTGGGCGAGATGGGAAATCATGATGTCACTCCGCGACCTCGACTCGAGACGACGTGAGTCAAAGTTTAAGCACGACGTCATATCGTACAAAACACTCGTTTTCTTTTTTTTTTTTTTTAATTAATTGATTCCGTTTCTCGTAGAGAGATCGTCGAGAATAGGTATTAGATGGCAATTATTAGTTTTTAATATCTGCAGAACATTAATCCTTTGTTCATGGAATGTGTCATGTGAATGATAGTTGAATGCTATTTATAAAATTTTAATAAGTTCGCTCAGATAACCAGAACTTGATATAAAAATAGCGAAATTATTAGTCTTGCATAACGCTTAATATAAAAGAATTTTCTTCTCATGTTCAATAATTCTTATTTTTTTAATCTTATGCAAACTTTATATATATATACTACCATAATGACATACTGAAAATGCCGAGTGCTACTTGTGAAACAATCAATCATTCTGACTGTCATAGTCGTCATAATGGTCGAAAAAATATGGAAGTTGTTATATAATTTGATCGTCTGTAATAATTCAAAAAAATATATAACCATAAAATATCAATTAAATTAAAATACCCAGTTGTGTAAGAAGCACAATAAGTAAGTAATAAATGAGTAACACACTTAATTTATCCATTACGCAGTTCCGTAGAATAACACAATCTTGCTAATAATAAGACTACAGTTACGTTATTCGATTGCATGATTAGTCAGTCAGACACGTTTCTCACTGACTAATTGTAGGATTATACGCGAAGATGAATCACACATTATCGAGGATAATCGAGGATTATCTTTAAGACGATTGTTTTCCGGCACTACTGCATTATTACAATTGAGATCGCATATGTCACTAACGCGAAATACGCTCGTTTACTTTTCATATGATGACGTGACACCATACAAAGCAATTATTAATGGAAGTTGTGTTGTATTATTACAGAGCGCAAGCTGTTCGTCGGCATGCTATCGAAAAAATTCACGGAAAACGACGTTAGGAACATGTTTAGCGCTTACGGAATGATCGAGGAATGCTCGGTGCTGAGGGACAGTACCGGGAAAAGTAAAGCCTGTGCCTTCGTTACCTACGCTAGTAAGCAGTACGCGATCAATGCCATCAAAGCTCTGCATCATTCCCAGACAATGGAGGTGAGTACAATTATAAACGATGGAGGAAGCACTTTACGTAACGTTTACACAACATTTTTTTAATTCGTTCTTAAATTAAAATTAAAGAAAAAATTTATTGTAATTATTATAACTTTAAAGTGATTGGAGCTATTAATTCTTGAAGCAATTAATTAAGAAATGTTCCTAATTTTGAATAAAAAGTTATGAATCGTACATTAATGAAATTAATGTAATTTTATCTGTCAAAGTATTATAGTTGTTAATTTTGATGTTAGGAATTTCTAAATCGGAAGTTTTAGCTAATTTATACAAATTATTAATAGTTTACAACTTTAGCAGCTTTACTACATCTCGATTAATAATTCAAATAACGTCATCTGATATTCTATTTCTAATAATAAATTGAGAATACCTACCTAGGCGACTTCTCATACAGAAATAATGCAACTTTTGTAAGAAAATAATATGTTTTATTTATTTGTTTGCTTCTTTAATAGCGTACCATTCATTGATCTCTCATTCAATAATGATTTTGTCTTTCCGTTCACCATTAACCTTTTTGCATTTACGTTTTCTATAATTAAGTAAAAGATAATGAGAACTTTTTGTTGCTTGTGGAAGTAATGAGCAGTTCAATGAGAACGTGCAATCTGCTCTCATATTTATATCGCAAGGAAGAACTAGGTCGCGAGGACTTCGATCTTTTAAGCGGAGTAAAACAGTGTCGTGAAGACTGGCAGATGTGACCACACAGATCGGGTCGCACACAAAGTCTTCATAGATCGTTTCTTTTCGTGACAATTCAACCGAGTCGTCGAATGTATTGGCTCATTGCCACCGTGTCACCCGATGAAACATCCGTGTGCATCCACAATCCGACTAGTCACCTCGGTGAAATATACCGATTTAACTCGGGGTAACTAAAACCGAGCGAGAGAGTAAAGACGGTTGAACTGGTCGACATCTTGGCGATTCAAAGCTCGCCAAGACTTTTCCATCTCCCCTTCTCGCCTCGTACTCTTGGGCTACCTAAGCTAGAATTGGTGTGAATAGGTAAATTATCGAATCTCCATGGCATTCGGCATCGTTCGAAAATAGTAAAACGAAATACCACGACATTATCGATTTGCGTGGTAAAAGTATGTTTATCAAATTATATCGGGTAAGAAGAATAGCCTATCCTTTTTTTTTTTGCTATAGTCTCTACAAGAATATCCTTTGACAAGGAAATAATAGATGCTACACTCACTGGTAATTTTCCAAAAAATTTACAACAGAAAAAACATTTTCAAGACATAACTATATAATACTTAATTTTTTAAATATTATATAATGATTTTTTTTTATTTTTATTATATTATGTTTAATTCATTTTCAATATAAATATGTTAACATTTTTTTGTGAATTTTTTTGCGCTATAGATATACGTATGGTATTTAAAATTCTTTCGAATTCTAAAGTGAATGATAAATTATTTTCTTATTTATCTGTCTACTTGATATTAAATATTTAACAATAAGTATTGTCTAATTAATATCAAGATCTTTTTCTTTTCATTCAATGCACCCCACGGTATTCCATTGTTAGACGTACAATTTGGTTTCATTAATGTAAGACTCATTTAAATACCTAACAACCTCATTAACCACCTCGCAAGATATATTTAGCGACGGTACGCCTATGCAACGTACTATTTCGAATGGTAAAGGCGAATTGTGCCAAGGCATGCAAGCACGAAGGCAATTCCACTTTAATATCACGAATATTTGCGGCTGCAGGTTCTTCGAACTTGCTCATTCGTCGCTACCGGCGCAACCGGCATCAGCACGCCGATTTCGCGTCTCCAATTGCAGGCGCATTGTGCATGGTGCATCGACCTTGTGATTCGTGTGTATATCGTCTAGGCTCGCGTACCGTCGAATGAGAGTTTCTCTTTCCGCCAATGTAATGCTCGATCGCCGACAAATCCTTTCTCACGCCAATGTTGAACTTGGACTTGAACCAATAATGTATGTCGGTTTCAGGTGTAAAACGACGCTCGGTACAAAGTACGACGAACGTTCTGAGCTAACGAGAGAAATGTCAAATTGTAACAGAAACTTTTTCAAGAATTTGGGTTGATTATCCAAATCACAGAAATATTGACACTGTTTCGAGATATAGATGTGTTTTAAAATAGGAAGCAAATGGGAAAAGTGTAATTATTTGTCCGTTTTTTTTTTCAAATCTCTATCTCTCATACTTATCAATCACATTAGTTATTGGAGCTTTGAGATATTTAATTACTATTATGCGACACAGCGAGATTTATTTTCACAAATCTTATATGATTCTCTCGTGATTGAATCTATAATAATGTAGGATTTTAAAATTCTTTTTTACACAGATCATGATATACATCATTAAAAGAAAATTTAATGTTTTGAAAAATTATAACATTCTATTATATAATTCAATACAATATTTTGACCATTTGTGTCATTGCATGCATTACATTTTGCTTTGTCCATAACTTTTGTTTTGAGATATCGGAACTTAACTGTGATACTAGGCAACGTTCTTTACATTTTTTGCATTTCACATATCGTTTACGATTACGTAACACGCGTATCAATGCGTCGTACAATTTTCAGGGCTGTTCGTCGCCATTAGTCGTAAAATTTGCCGACACGCAAAAGGAAAAGGACCAGAAGAGGATGCAGCAACTCCAGTCGAATCTCTGGAACATCGCGGGAGTCAACATCACACCGCATTACCTAGCCGTACGTGTATTTAATATTTTATAATAAAAGCTCTTTGGTCGATATCAAAAAGATTCCATTTGCATCGAGAACGAGAGCTCTCTTCATGGCTCTATCGTTTGAGCGTCTTACATTCATATGCATTATCTATCCTTTGTGACTTCCTACATAACAATCTAAATTTTGTTATGCAAAATATATCTTTAAAAAAGACGTTTTTGAGGAATACAATTCGTATTCTTCGAACTTATATTCTTCGGACACGTACAGCCACTAAAGCTTTGTTTTCATTGAATGTTTCACGAGATTTGCATAAAGCTTCACAAGTGTATCCTTTGACAAATTTGCGATCGATCCTTTCTTAGCGGAAATTTGATGAAGGGCTTGATAAGAAATCTAAAGATATTTAAATTAACTTAAAGCGAAAGAAATTTTATACTAATTATGTACATAAATTAACGATTTTTAGCAGACTTATAAAATAAAATGTCCTCGGATCTGTAAATGCTGCAAAACGAGTACGTTACAACTTTATGGGACATGACAGCGATAATGAGATTGATGAAAATTATGTTTGTATTTGTAGAACGACGCGCATACCTTGACGCCCGCATCGTTGCAGCTTCTGCAACAGTTGCAGGCGACGACGAGTGCCGCGACCCCGGTCGCCGCGAACGCGGGAGCGGCGAATGCATTGTCGAACGTACAACATCAGTTGCTACTGCAACAACACCTTGGCCTTGGTGCGGCAACACCTGCGCACGCGGCACCCCCCGCTGTGCCCAGTCCGGCGGAGATCAACCCCGCGAATCTGCAAAGTCTAGCTACCCTCGCGTCCCTGAGTAACACCGCTGGTGAGTATGGTTAGTGTCGATTATTCTTTTATTTTTGCTTATTTGCGCTTAATCAGTTTTCGCTTTTTCATGACGACAGATTTAAATAAAAATTAACAGAAATCCAATATCTTGAAACGAGATTGAATCTTTTCAATAATAATAATAATAATAATACCTCTTAACTACGACATGTGAACACGCGTTAGTCGTCGCTCCATGATAATGTTCTGCTCCGTAGAAAATTTAAAATTTCAATACTGACAACGCTTCATCGCAGTGGTTACTCTTAAAATTTTTAATGCGTTCTCCACTGTCACCGACTTACACGTCGATCAGTTGATTATTTCGGGCAAAATTTTCGAGAATACCGACGTTTAAGTTTGTGACAAGGAATAGTTACCAGATTGCTTGATAAGGACCCGATCCGAGGGGTCGAAACGTTTCAATTTATATATTGCCATTAGTAGTCGAAACTAATAAACGTTTCTTGTTGATTATTGTTGGCGGAACAAACCATTCTATTTCTGTAATAATAATATTTATTATTTAAATTAGTGAGAGAGAACTCTATGATATGAAAACTCATATATCTGTTGTCTATCGCAGCAACATTATTCTAATGACCATCAAAACATTTTTATTGAATTTTATGTGAAGACGTAGAGCATGTATATACAATACATGAACATATTGAAATCGATAAATAATTGTCATATATCTTAAGCAAGTTTTTATGAATATGTATATACACACATACTTAGATCTTTTTTTATTTTAATTACAAGAGTAAAATTATATTTTGATATTTAAGAAAGTTGATAATATTTTTTGTCTTTTTGTCGTACTTTATAGATACTCATATATTTTATACGAATGTATATATTTTTGTGATCAATGATAGAGATTTTTGTAGTATCACATAGCACATAGTACGTTTAAAATGTACCCAGCCGCCAGTGCATTTACATTTATATCATACGGATTACGTCAGTTTTTTCACACTTTCTGATATTAGTATAACTGTGACGTTTGCAATCTTTAAACTTATCTCTTTTAAATGTGCAAGTTTAACTTCGTCGCGTCACCTTTTGACCCCACTCTATACTAGTGTTCCAGTACTTATAGAAGATCTATTTTTGCGAACAAGTTAAAAACGTAAATCTCGCGCGCGGGTAAATTTAAATATATAATTTCTCTCGGGAAATGGTCGGTTTCTGATAAAAAAATATGTCAATTGCGCACCGCGCAAATCCACGCCATTCCGATGTAAAATATCATAGAATATGATCGATCCTCTTTGCCTAGGAAAGTGAGATTTTATCCGTTTCTTCGCTAAAATTACTCGTCCGCGCAGTCTCACATCGGTGCCAGAATAAATTGTATTATTTCGCGCTTACGTTCTCCAACTTCCACCGCGCGCGATCGCGTCCCATGGGTCATATCTTTTCGAAAGTTATAACGAAACGTCCTGCACCAGCTTACCAGAGGCAATAATAAAATTCTACGTTTAATGGGACCGGGAAGAATGCCAGGACGATGACATACATGCCTCTATACGACGAGTCTATCATTATCCTTATTCCGACACATATGTTTACCATTTATTGCTGCGAAACGTATGGTCACTCGATAACGTACGTGTGTCACGCAATGAGTTCACATATACACGAACCGAACGTGTAGAATGATATGTAGCCTACTTCCGATATGCAGTGAAGAGAGAGTTTAAAGCTCAAATTATGTAAAATAAATATTTAAAGCGCATAAACTTAACAGCGATTAAAATGTTAATATTCTTAATATCACTAAAAGTATCATTGAGAAGGATAAATGCTCTAGAAAGACGTGCTGTTAAATTATTTTAGATTAGGCAAAATTTGATTTAAGTCTCTTTTCGCCAACTATTAAATGATACGCTATATTCATCGTCATGGTATATAAATCTAGAGTATTAAGGCTTTCTACAATAAATTCTGACACTTTATGTTACAGCGAACGCGGGCGTGTCGCCAATGAGTATGCAAAACCTCGTCACTCTGGCAGCTATGACCGGCGGAAACGGCAATCTCCAGGTGTCGCCAAACAGTGAGTAGAGAATATTTTGCGAGACGCATAATCAGAGAACACATTATGTACACTAATGTGCAGCTGTAGGTTCCGTTCGGAACTGTCCGGTGCTTCGAATTATATGCATAACTTCGGACCACGTTATATTGTCCTCCTACCCATTGTACAAAACACCTGTATGCTTATGCGTCACGTATGTTACTCGGTAGACGGTAGACGGTAAATCCGCTTGAGCGTAGTCGGAGTTTAATGATTGCATGCGTTGTTAAAGTTTCAGGCGAATGGGTGAACTGTCCACCGCTTTTGTAGGTATGCATGGTAAAGCGGCCGAAGTCGTGCCGCGATTACAATGACAGTAATAATGCGACAGCGTGTTTAAATGTGTCTTCGCAAACTGTATTAACAGTCTGTAATTGTAATAACGGTACGATGAGAACAAGTGTTCCAGGATATACCATACATACAGTTATGTATAGTATATCCTGGAAGTCAGTCGGGAAAGGAAAAAAATGTTCTGCGAACGGGCATTTAATTTCAGTTTTACATTTACAAGTCGCATTACGTTTTGAAAAACAGGAAATTTTGAAGTGGCAATATTTATTAGATACGTAAATTAGCTAAACTAATTAAATAATACTGCGATTAATATTTCAATCACTGACAAAGTTATTGTCACAATAGTTAAAAAAGAATGATTAATCGTGAAACATGATCATTAAATGGCCATACAAGGCAGCTTATTAAATGAAACGTATGGAAAATTTTAGTAACATGCATCTTCATCGTATTGCGTGCACACTGAACCGTGTAAATGTACAAATGTCTGCAGGTAAGATGTACGGTTTCCGTAGTTAGTTGCGTAATTACCACCTCTCATTCATATCAACAAAACTAACACACCTTTGTTATTTTGCATGTACACGATATGACGCTTCTCTCCTCTCCTCTCTTTCTTCTATGATTTATGTAAAGTCAACAGAAAAGTAAGTTAAGTACGTAGACTGCTTCATTGCGTTTTTCACACATAAAGAGTTGTGCAAGAACTTATTTGCACAGAAGCAAGTTTTTCATACAGTTATAATGAACAGTAGTCCAGTCGACATTGAACAAAAATAATAAATTCTAACACTGTAAGATAAAAGATTAGAAACAATATGCATGTATATTCTTGCATTTATTTCAATAATTTATGTAACTTATTGTCATCTATATGATCAAGGATAAATGAATAATCGATGATACATTTAAGTTATTAATATAAGCTGGCGTTTAGTTATTTGAAAAGGTACTGTTTTATACTAATTTATAATAAATAAAACTAAAAAGTATAATTATTAACAATATATTTAACATTTTTATTGTGCTTTTTAACTTGTGAATGTTAATTTGATCAATTTATTGCAATTTATAATATAAAATTGTTTTCGTAGAACGATTATTTATTACTTTATCGAGTAAAATATTCAAATAAAAATTTGCTTATGTTACAACGTGATAGCAAAAGACAAATATTTTTTTGCAGACGTTACCAGCTCGCCTTGCAAACTTGATTCCATTGTATTAATTTGATACAAGTGAAATTGTTGACTTTGCAAATTGTTTAGTGGCAATTAAAAACATAATATCGACGGCATCGCCGGGAAAATTTCATCAAAGCCTTTGTTTCACGTTATTATACCATGTACATATTATCGACTGCTTTAGCTAATATCGCGAACGTGTTTTGTGTTTCAGCATTAAGCGGCCTGGCGAATTCGACAGCAGGTATGTCGCTATGTACGTGTCGTATTGCCTGGTACAGTATTAACAATTACTAAATTAATTTTGATCATGCAAAAGGGGCCCTAATCCTGTTGATGGTCTGATTTCCCCATTTCGCTTATTTAATAGTGTACGTGCACGTGTGCGTGTGTGCACGTGCTTACACTTTTCCTTCCTTACCCTCCTCCCTCTTGAATTTTCTCATATTCTCTGTTTCTATCAATGTATCAATTTTCATGATGGACATAAATTCGTTTTATATTGCATAGAAATTTACATAAAAGCGTACGGCATATTTTCCCGCAGAAATTATACTTACCGATTGTTTAATTGTGAAGTTTACATATATGCTATTATGTAAATTTGTATACAACCATCTTAAGCTACAGATAGAAATATATTCTATTATTTTTAAAACGCGCTAGATATGTCATAACGCGCGAATGGCATTACACTTGCATACTTTACGTTTCTTTTATTTTATGTAAACGTACATCACAATTTTAACGCTGCGTATTTTTTTTCGTGCGTAGCTGCTCTTCTGGGAAAAACAGGAAATACAGGTGAGATACTCAATAGGAAGAGAAATTGTTTGGCTCGCATTCTCTTTATCGTGTATCACAGTATATATCTTCCTTTCGAATTCCTTTCTTGTCACTTCTCCTCTCTATTACATTGGTATATTTTTTATTATTGTCTTCTGTATATTGTAATGCAATATTGACAATTATTGTTGGCTGTAGATTTCGTTACTCATGCGGGTCTCCCCTGCTTCAACCAATGCTATATTTTGAGTTTTGTACATATCATAGTGCTCTTGTATAAGTGCTCAGTTATAAAAACTTCAAAGGATTTAAAGAATATATGAATATATGAAGTGTCCCACATGCCCGTTTATTTAAGGCATTAAAATAGATTTACGTACTTAATAATTATACATTTTTATAAGTAAAATGCTTGCAAGTGAAAGAAGATAGTAAAATCTTATTTCTTTATTAAGCGAATTTTATTTTTAGTTTTAATTCAAGTATAAATCACAAATATTTTTTAGAGAATTATATGAAAAATATTAAAAACGATAAAAAAATAGTGTTTAATCAAAATCATTGAGGAAAATTGTACTGAATGTCAAATCATTTAATTTTGTAAGCTGAAAAGTTGTGACGATAGTTCTATAACATTATGTACATATATTGTATCCACGAATATGAATAACCAAGCCAATTAGTAATTGATTGGTGCTGCACATTGAATTGTTGTAAAAATTTTCGCGGATATTGAATTAATGCATTAATTGGCGAGACCATGTTGATGCTTTTAGGAACCTGTAGATTGTTATTCTCCATCAATCGTTAATTGTAGTTTTTTAACAATATGTATATGATCTAAATATCATTGTGTGTGTATATTTGAGATGTATTGGGAATATACGATTCTTGCACAAACGCTTATCGCAATTAATGGGTCACGATTTTTTGTAATAAGAATTTAATCGGCAACAATACCTGTGCATAATGAAAAAAGAAGAATAAGACTGTTTCGTGAAACGCTTATTAACCCGGGAATTGGCGCGTGAATTTTCACCATATAAATTATCGTGCATGAAAACGTATTATACTTTCAAATTTTTTAAAATTATTATCATTAATATCTCGTTATATAGCAAATTTTTATCTTTATACCGAAGAAGTATGACATTGCTCTTATGCTTTAAATTTAAACTGTTAAAATATTTATTAAATTCTTATCTCAAGCGAAATATTTTATATGTGCCACACTAAAATGTTTGTAATTTTATTTATTTATGCATATTTCAGATTTATTTATAAATTTTTTTGTATATTTTTTATTTTAAAAAATAATGTTAAAGACATGGATATTTTCACGTCGCTGAAACAATTTAATTAAGATTTACTAATAATTCTGATGAGATATGAGATTATCATAAATTTTATTACTATATCAATTTCAATATTAATAAAATGTCATTATTCATAATTAAAATTTTAAATTTTTAACTGTAAATCGAGACTTTTTAAAATTAATGAATGTAATCTACAAAGAAAGATTGCCATAAAGAGTATATCAAATTTTTTTAATACAGTTGTTCTTGCTTCTATTTTAAATAAATTTTCTCACATAAATTTCAAATAGCAATATTTGATAGAATTAATATGTTGCACAAATACGTTGCTTTTTGCCTCTAATAGTAATAACAAACATAGAGCGACTGACATTCTTGCAATGTCGCAGCACGTGAGGCATGCCTCAGAAATAATTAAAAGCTTGGGTATCGAGATTTATACTTGAGAGAATCCGTAAAAAAATAACTGTAATGTTCATCTTCAAGGGTCTACTGGGGGCAGTCTTAGTCCTGTAACATCTCTCACGCTCAATTCCTTGACGGGGACGCCGTTAAACGGGCTTCAGGACTCGCTGAGCAACGCCTATTCCAGCTTACAGCAGTATGCAGGTAATTATTTGGCTTGTCGAGCAACTTTCGATGTACACAGAAAATTGTTAAACGCAGTCACACTGCCTTTCTGCATCTTCGCGTAAACACGCAAAAGGTTACTTTCTAATAAGTAAACTGTGCGCATTAAAGCTCTCATTGGAAAGACGACGGTGACCGTGGAAAAGAAAGAGTTGCATAGTGAGTAATAATGAATAGATTGCCTGAATTTATATTTCTGTGGATCGTCCCACGTTTTAATGTCAAGCCCTTCATATGGTTGACTTTCGAATTAATGTATTTGCGCGCCACGGAATTGTCATATTCAATGTCAATATTCAAAACAATCTGATTGACGCTACGAAATGCTATTAATAAAATACTATTATTAAAATGTCAGAGATAATTATTATCTTCTTAAATAAAAATTGGCAGGTTTTCCTTGCGTTTGTTATTATATCTTTGCACATTTGATATTGCGTATTTAACGCCAGCTCAAGTTATATAATTTTATATCTTCCCTATGGAACATTACATAAAATCAATGCAAATATGAGAGATTTTAAAATTGGCCGATTAATTTGCGATTTAAGCAAATTAGCCGCTGGAAGTATCGGAATGTGGAAGTGAACCAAATGAATGCTTGAAAGAAAAACAACCGATAGGTTCGCATGTGCCTATTGGAATAGCTATGTATCCCAGCGCACAAGATATACTCGTGAAAATCGAACAAGTGGAAATAATATCTGTGTGGTAATAGTGTCACGGTTGCGAGTATAATTGGAGAGCTTAAAATTGCGTTCTTTTATAATTCTGTATATATTTTGTATATCATATAATAATTACTTATTTTTTATTTTATACATTGCGTAACGAGCTTATATGCTTATATTATTTAGAGTAGATAGAAGTGATTAAGATATATAGATTCAATAGTTAAACCTATTTGGTGTGTCTCTGTACGCTGGGACGTGCCAAGCCAATGCATAGAGTTGTATTGATGAACCGGAACTGTTCATTGCAAAGTGATATAAATCAAGTTTGAAAAATAATTGATCTACAATTAAGATCTAATTACGAAAATTATTTTTAAAAATACGTTGCCCTTGGCGAGACTTTCAACATAAGATTTACATCACTTGGAAGAATATATGACTGGGATTGTATCCTCGCGATAATCTAGCGCGAGTACCAACAACATACTCGGATTTCAGGGTTCCCCGCGTTCACGGCAGCTGCGGCTGCTGCGGCGGCGGCAGCGCAGAAGACGAAGTTCAGCAGCACGGACAAGCAGATCGAGGGTCCCGAAGGTTGCAATCTCTTTATCTACCACCTGCCGCAAGAATTCAGCGACACGGACCTCATCTCTACCTTTTTGCCCTTCGGCAACGTCATATCCGCCAAAGTTTTCATAGATAAACACACGCACATGAGTAAATGCTTTGGTAAGTCGAGTTCACGTTAACGAACGGGATAAGATGCAAGTATTTAAACATACAAATAAATGTTGTGCGTACGAGTGATAGGACGCAATACGGACGAAATGGTATTCTGCATTTTGCAATGTCATTTCAGGTTTTGTGTCGTATGACAATGCGTCGAGCGCGCAAGCGGCGATCCAAACGATGCACGGTTTCCAGATTGGCATGAAGCGACTGAAGGTCCAGTTGAAACGGTCCAAGGACGCCTCCAAGCCATACTAGCTGATGTCACACAACGTTCGTAGGTAGATACCAAGGACTTCTCGGACACCTTGGCCCGACGACGTCCTTAGTCGGGACGACGCTCGCGCATTTAATTAATTAACAACCGCGATGGTTGATGATTATTCCGCAGCGGAATCGCGTCTAGCGGATAGGTCTAGGTAGACATGCGAAAGTATTAGGTGGCAGTATTCCACGGTACTCTCTAGTCAAGCAGTATTTTCCACGAAGGTAGCGAGATTAACGGGCTATGATCGAGCGTTCTATCGGACGCCGAAGAGGAGACGTCGCCGCTCGACACCTTCGCCGTCCTATCGAAACGAGGCTGTGATAATCCAGAAGACTCTTGTCTCCGTCGGACTGACTTTTCTTCCGAGGTGCAGGAACGTAATTTATTCTTTTAACGTGTCGCTTGTGCGAACTGTCCCGCCGAATTGTCTTCTCTCTTCTACCTGCCGATCCGCCCATGTGTGAACACATTTAGTATATTTTTTTAATCCAACAATCTATCTATTCTGTTCACGTCCGTGCCACATCGCGATTACATATCGTGTTACGTCTGTTAACTTTTCCAGTGCCAGAGTTTAAATATAGAAATCCCGCTTTTTTTTCGACAATCCATTTCAGTAATTTTAACAGGAAACTGGATAGGATTAATGAATCAGTATTAACTCATTATTCTTTCGAACCACTTGATTTCGTAGCCTGTGATGATCGATTTTGGAGACTACGGCCGATGTTTCTAAAGCTCATTCAGATTTAGTGAATCCGACGAGATATAATTGATTAAGATTAATTATAATCGCGCGCGATTAATTCTTTTAGGAATTAAATGAACTGTTTTTTTATGTCGAGAGCACCCTTGCGAATCAAATTTTAAGAAACGTTGATACAAATGTTTAGTACTGTTTATATATTCTCGTCAAAAATAAGGGATTTTGCATGCAAGAGATATGCGAATACTTGATTACGCTTTCATAGAAGACAAAGAAATTTGCATGTAAAGGCTTCGTGATGTGATTGTGATATATCTATCCATTTCGAATCTCTTAATTCGACTTTTGCCGTCGCAAAAATTACAATCGGTATTCAGTTTTCAAACTAAATGGCTCTAGCCGCTTTCTAAAGACTTCTCTGTTTATACGAGACGTATAAAGACTCTTTAAGTTTAAATGTAACTCGATTTTCGGGTTGAAGCTCATGTCAGGTTAAAATTATACCCACAGGAAATGGGTTTTAGCGGTGCGCATTTAGCGTTAAACGTGCTCATTCATTTCTGCATTCGGTTTATCTAGCACGAAGAACGCACATAATCTAAACATATGGTGGGAATAGCCATGTTCATCGCTAAATGCGCAGCGGTATAATACGGGGTTTTTCAAATATTCACCCGTAACATCTGCCCGTACTTATCTCGCACGGTTTCGAAAATATGTTCGTATCTTCAAATCTCGGAGGTGCAAGCCTGGCGGCACGTTCCCGAATGATGCAATCAAACTACATCTCGTTGCAAAGGCTGTCAGTAAAGCTTTCTGTGCTAACTTACTGTTGCACAAAGTGAAATTACGTACGCGCGTGAAGTTCACTAACAACGTAGCTTTTCCCTTAGGAGGGTAAGACTAGTGACTTTGCTTTGAATTTTCACGCAGCGTTCGAGTCCGTACCTCGTAACCATTTGACGATTTGACTTTTCTCTCTGTTTTTTTCTTTCTGTATTTTTTTTGTAATTTATTCTTTCTATTTTTTAATTTCTCTATCTTGTTCTTTATACCAATAACCAGTAGTAGTTTGAGCTGGTATAATTCAGCCGGCAGATACGGAGCGATAAACGCAAAGATCTATCTCACTCATTGTAATTATGTCAGCAGCTGTATCGCGTGTATCTCCTTTATTGTTCGAGGCGCACAGAATTCGATACGTTTTTCACGTGATAATATCACTAAGTTTTCTATGGTTAATCACGCTACGACGCTTTATTAGTTAGTAATACTAACATTGCTATGTGATTTTTTTGGGGGGAGGGGGGAGGGATATGCAACCGATCGTCACAGGCGGTGAGTGAGCCAATTGTTTCCATTAATTAAGAAACTAATTTATGTTCGAGAAGAATGTTGCTTTTGGTTTAGTAATCGATAACGAACTGCTTTCGGCCATAAAACTGCTGTAGAAGATACCATATGTAACTGAACTGACTACTGCAGTTGTTATCTGTAATCCGAATCTGGAAACTATTGGCGAATTTCACCGATTGCGTTGCATTAGCAACGAGTTTTCACAGATGCGCTGTCGAACACTTTGTTTCTCTTTCCTTGTGACTGTCTGTCAAGCTGAATAAAGTGGACGCTCGTTGCTCGTGTTTAAAAAGCACGACTCGGCAAAGTACTCGCGTACACGCATGCACGGTGTCGTCTCCGTTTGAAGGCCCCGCAAACAATTTCGTTTGACTCTTCAATGTATCTCGATCATCCTTACTCCATATCTTTTGTGCGCTAATTCTCTCATCAGACACGTAGCTCTCGAGATATTGTTTTATCGAAACGGTATTATAACTCAATAAAGCAGTATCTCGAAGTCATTTTATTGACTCTTATTTTTTTTAATCATCAACGTAAGAAGTCGCGAAATTATATATTTTATCTTCTGATAATATATTTATTCTGTGAAGTTCTCTTCTTTAAGGAAAGGATTATAAGGCATGTTCGTTTTGCGACGGATAATAACGACCAAACAAATTAAAAATTTGTGTGATATATTTTTTGTTATACGTCGTTATCTGAAATGCGAGTCTGCAGAGGCAGTTGGGCGTGGTAGATTTTCGCGGGGCCTCGGAGGAGCCGTCACCGCGCGCGTTTGCTCGGGGACGAAACCTTTCATATCTGGTGTGTGGTGGTGACTAACATGTCCGTGTGTTTGTTTGTGTGCCAGCAGGTGGCCTGTGACGTTGTGACCGTGTACTCTCGATCGGAGTCGCCGTGCCATGTCAGTCTCAGTCAGTCAAATCGGTACCGGTCGTTTGCTCGACCGGTCGATCGATCAGTCACAATTCCCCGGTCAGTTTTTCGATCAGTCTATCTGTGTCTGTCGGTGCCTGTACAAAGAGCAATCCACGCCCACGCGCTCTCACTTCTGCCGTAAGATCCTTCGCCTTGTCGACCTCTTCTATATATCTGTTCATTTCATCCCCTCAACCTCTCGCGCGCCTATAGATGCCTGTCTACGAAGTCGCGACACATCGTTCATATCCTCGCGATCGCACCGAGAGGATTGCCTCGCCGATTCTCGAACGGTTACTCGTTCCCTCAATCGCACACCTGCGCATGTAGAACACCGGACGATCGAATCCACGCAGGAGAATTCACGATGCTGGGCGAGCGAAAAGTCGCGACCGAGAAAGTGCGCACGAAATGCGGAGGGACACGATGAAGAAGGCCGAGAAAGTGGGGACGGAAAGGAAGACGATCCACCGACCGACCGACCGACCTGGGTTCCTCAAGCGAAGCTAAACGTGGCTATGTTAATTGTCTGTCCAATCTCTCCTCCCCCGCCCTTGTGTATATACAAGATATATAAATATATTATGCATATATGTACATACGCATATATGTGTTACGTGTGTATGGTATGTGCGTGCGTATCGAGAGCCGCGACGAGGATTCTCGTGCATGGTTGACTTAAACTAGGCGACGCGACGGCTCCACGTCTCGCGATGAAAGAGAACAAAATGACGAAAGCGGGGAACGTGCGGCACGAGCTGTGCGCGAGAAATTTTTCTTATACATAACTATACATAATACATAGTTATATAAATACATGGTCATAAATCGAATTATCGACTGAGAACTATTTTTATCGGCTCTACTATCGGGATCGCTGTCAACGCCTCGCAGCGCCTGTTTATACATAGGTATACATATGCATATATAAGTGTGTATGTATCGCGGCAAATTGGGCGTGTAGCGTGTAGACGAGATATAAATGTATGTGTGTGTGTGAAGAAGCACGAGAGACGGAGGCTGGAAAGGGAAATGCGTACGGACGAACAATGATCGTGCGGGACCGATGCGCGTGCGATTTCTTAGGCTTAAAAATTGTGCAAATATATATATATATATATATATATATAATATGCCAAATACGAAACGGATGCAAGCAATTGAAACAAAACAAAAGGAAAACTGATAGACAGCAAAGAAATGAATATAAGAGACATTTTGTAGTAAATGACTTTGTGATAAGATTGTAACGTACAGGGGACCGTGGTTTCATACCGAAACTGGACCGGGTCGCTCAGGAATAGCACATCAGGCATCACACATTCGTGCATTCAATTCTATAACGCCGTCAAAGCGAATATAGACAAGTACGCGAGATGCGACAAATTTTTAATGAATTTTAATATCGGACGAGTTTCCCGACCGCACACTTGCATCGTCTTCTTCGTCGAATTCATAAATTGCACTTTATGCGATTTTAGGTCTTCACGAAAGTTACGTATCGGACGAATTATCTGGATCGATTCAACGAACTAAAAGTCTCTCGTCAAAGTGATATACTGTAAAATAAAAAAAAGAGTTGCTATAATAATTATAAACAATTTCGCAATCAGAAAGAGATTCGCTATCGAATAGGCTTACATCAATGCAAAATATTTTGGGATAACTCATTCTTAACAATGTGAAACAAATTCGATGAATTTGCTTCTTGGAAATAAACGGGAAAACATTTTGATTTTTAATAAGTTCTGTCGATTATGAATCGGTGTTTGTTGATTTTGGATAATTAAATTAATAAACAAATGTGATTCTACGTAGGACTTATCTTTGCATTATTTCTAAAATGATTGATGATCACAATTTTTATTATAACTTATCGAGAGAAAAATTAAACGTATCGATATTTACGTTGCAATTAGTGCAATTGACTTTGATTAAAATAGATTTATACATCTTGCTTTTTAAGTGCAGATAATATATGAATGAAATTTAGAGTGAAATATTTCCGAAAACACGTGATAAAAAGATTAGTATAGATATTTTCAGCTGGACGAACATCGTGAAAATTGGTTGCACGACGAAGCTGTGCGATGATTGTATTCGAACGAAACAAATCAAGATCGTACAAGGATAATATATACAGGGTTAGTGATTAAAAAGAAGTCATTTTAAGTACTCTAGTCTGGATGTAAAAATGCCTTCGTGGATGTTAATTTAACATGAAAATGTGAGACATTTTTTAATCGATCGCGTTTAATTAGATTACGTTGCATAATAAGAATTAACATTTTGTAGAATCTGAATTAATACAAAGTAGATTTTTTTCTCTCATATATGATTTATACTTTGAAATTATTATTTTCTGTTTATTTGGATCTTACTTTTCCGTTTTTATGAGTTAAACGCACGAGTATTAAAAATATTCTTATCTCAATACATTTTCTATTTTCCACGAGTCCAAAACCATTAAAAACCGCCTTTTCTCGAAATTTGTTCGCCACATTATCGAAGCGACAGAATCTTGCGCAACTATTCTTTCACTATTATCATGTCACCTTTCGTAATCGCACACACAGATCCACACTTCCAGTTTCGATAACATACATATCCTTCAATTTATTTCTTTTCTCGCATAGTCTTGTCTATATTAAGCAAAACAAGTTTGCGTGCACTCAATTATTGAATGGCAGGACTCAGAACCTATTTCTATTGTCTTTGTAAAAATATATGGATAAATATAAAAATATGGATATATATTGCCTTTTTATCTTTTTTTTTTTTTGGAATATTTTAAGTAGAATAGTCAATATCATTTCTGACTTGAAAATTGAATGAGAAGATAATTTATTTGTGTTATATAGATGGGCTTATGTAATAATAATTTTTTGATATATCTTTTAAAACAGAATAAATTCTGTCATTTCATATTGTTAATTATCATTTACGATTAAGTGTACGTAGCCTTGTTTTGTCACCAGCAACATTAACATGCACACGTGCGTCAGACCAAATAAACGGAGCTTCGGCGTCATTGCAAGATAAACTGTGTGCAAGCGGGCAATTTTATCTAACATTTGCGATTGTCTTTGAGCAGTAGAGAACGTCGTGCTCCGGATTACCAAAGATGTGTCTTTAGTTAATTGATGTACTTATATATACGCAACCCTAACGACTAATCCAAGTCAGTGTTAAAGGTCTACGCATGAATAAGGATTATTTATGTATAGAATATCTATATTATTGCTTCATATGTAATGTAAATACCGATAAATGACGAAGTTAGCAGTTGCTTATTCTTAAATTATGTGTACTTAAAAAACAGAACATACAATTATACGATAATATATTTTTATTGAGATATGTTCAAAAATATTATAAATATTTTTTCATCTTCTAAATCGATATAAGTATGAATTTTAAGCAAATTATTCGAGAATATAAAAAATTATCGATTATAAAAATTAAACATCAAAAGATGATATCAATAACAATCGGCAAAACTCAATTAAACCTTTTTTGGTATGCGCACAAATGGTTACCAGACATATAAGTAATAATGTCGAAATTATATGTAAAAAATTATAAGTTTTAGACAGGAATAATTTTGATATTCAACACACTTAAGCCATGCGTGGATGGTTAACACTGATCTACATCGATTAACTAACAATAGAAAACGAGCACGCATACACATTAGTCTTGTGCGTATATACAAATAGAGCCTAGTCACAAATATTGTTTAATGATTGAAAAATCGCTTCTATGTTCGTGTCATTTTCATCATTGTTTTTCAGCACGTGCGTTAACACTATTGTTAGTGCTACGTTTATTATGGCTATTATTATTGCTATGTTTATCTTTACTAGTTATATCTGTTATCCTAATTTGATTACTATTATTATAAGAGAAAATTCTTATTATTACTTAATATTATTATTCTACTACTATTATCATTATACGGTCATTATTATTTTATTATTAGGGTCCGTTCCGTTTCACGCATATGCGCGCATTTATCTATAGCATACGTAACGTTTACTATAGACAATGCGCGTATCATGCGTGAAACGGAACGGACCCTTAGTATCATATGTTTATATTATCAGTACTTGTGCCAATGATGGCGATACTACCATTGGCATTTATTATTACTATTATGACTATTACTTTTATATGTATTATTACTAGCACTTTGCGCGCGACAGAGATCGTGATTATCAATGGCTATTACACTGTTGCTAATATCGATCGCTCGCTCGCTAATTTAGTGTTGGCAATGGCAGACTATCAGTTTAAGTCAGAATCAGAATTATTTAAGTACTTTTATGTCCGTTTTTACAGGACGTTAATATATGAAGATTTAATTCATTCACTGTAAAAACGAATCGCGTATCATGTGCGATCATTACATGGTCAAATAAGGATCACTTGTTGAGACGGTTATTTCCAAATTAAGTATATGTTATAATAATACGGGATAATGTACTTACGACGAATGATTTATTTTTATGTTCGTTTTTATATTACTTACCCAAAGATTGGATACAAATTGGTTGACGAAAGCGAAGTGTGATGTTTGAAATGTCTTTTTTTCAGCGTTCGTCAAAATAGTTGCAAATGCTTGCAAAGTTAGCAACAGATCATACAAAATACGTTTTTTGTAATATAAGAGATATAAACACGGAGATTTGGTATCTCAAAGAAACGGAAATGAGTAGGTAGATATTTTTAGCATCATTATATAATTATTTCCTCCATTCTTATGTAACTAAGAGATATTTACTCTTATATTGTTTATCTTATAAACGTTATGAATAATACTTAACGAAGTCGAAGTAGAAGGCTTCAGTAGTGAATCACTAAATGGAAGGAACGGGCTAATTATGAGCCATTTTCTTGAACATGATTTATTGTTAATTCGAAATTAATAATGGATAATTAGCCCGTTCCTTCTACTTAATACTTAATTGGTTTCGCGCTGCATTAGTAATATAAGTTTTTTCTCTTTCTCTTTCGTACATGAACCGATCAATTTAGTGATCCTATTCGACCAACGTTTCAATGGTACGACCGTCTATCCGAATTATTATTATACGATTTTTACAATTGTAATCTAAATCTGTTGATAGAGTATGTTTTTGTTTTTAAATGTTTGAGCTATTACCTCGTAAGATTACTGTTATACTGTTGAGTATACCGTATTTGCGTCGTTAACAATCTGTCGTGCTTCTTTATTTTTGTTTTCTTACATGCTAAATCGAATTTTTGTTCTTTTCTTTTTAGTTTGTTCGTCCACTGCGTTTCTCTCCTCTGATAATGTATGTTTTTTTTTTATTGAAACATGGGAATGCGCTACTATCGGAGTTAACGAGATGATAAATCGTGTCCAGTCAAATGTACAAATCTATTCTTGATTTTAATATGTTGAGTGTCAGTTATTGTGTGTGAACACGTTGCTGAAGTCATATTTTAATCTTATAAGACAAAAGCAAAATAATAACAGAATTAATTAAATCTAGTAATTAGTTTAATTAAAATGTGAATAGCTAATTAAATTCTGGAATTTGATAACGACAGAATAATGATGTATGCCAATAAATGAGACATCGAAATTCGATCAGTATTTCAAATATTTGTGCTCAGCGCTCAACATGTTAAACGTTTTAAATATTGCAAATATGGTGCGGTATTCAGTACTTAAATAACTGTAAAGAGTACTTAGACACGCGAAGGGTAATTCATCAAAACATAAATTTTTAAGAGCAATATTTTTATGAATTTGTAACTCAAGTTTACTCTCAGATAATGGATGTATTTTATCAATATATTAAGGTATACATGAGAGGCAAATTTCTATTTTTTAATGGATATATTAACATCTATGTAACTTAAAAATCACGACGATCATCAAGATGCTCCGAAAAGTGCGATTAATCCCAATCTTATAATTAGATCGATTTAACCTTCGACGAAGAACAATCGTGAATGCGAATAGAGTACCGAGACTTATCGCTGTAATTACCATACATGCACGTTGGCAATTTTTCGCATACGCGGGTTTGTACGTGGCACGTTGTACGGACGCGCATATTTGTATTCGGGCATTAAATGTACGGTTCTTTTCTTTTATGTATACATCTCTGCATACGTACAGAGTATACGGATGTATATATACGACGTGAGTGTTGCGTATGTAATGGAATTTGCCTTCTGTCGCCGTGTGTAACGCCGTTACGCGTTTATTCTTAATCCTCCACTTTTCGTTTAATTCTTTTATTTCTCTATTTTTTTTTTTGTTTAACAGCAATTGTGCGACCTTAAACAGCTGGCGGCGAAACCGCGGAGATTGTCGGCGTGTATCATTAAATATACTTATATTTTCTTTTCTGTTTCGCTTAATCTACAATGCGATCAGCATGTGGCGTATGTTGAAAATAACAATATATATATTTATTTTGTTGTTTTAATTTTTTTCTTCGCTTTTTACTACCATCCCTATGATCCTGATCCCTTATTGATTGCCATATTTGACCACCGCTTTTAGCGGATAGCTGTAGAAAAATTGTGCAAAGTATTTGACCACCTTTTTCATGTTTTGGTTTACACTATATGGTTTCGATTTAACCCCTTAACGACGATGTCTTTTTCAAAGTACAGAAAACTAAATATGTTGATGAATGGATTAATTTGCTCGTGATAGAAAATAAGTTGCTAATAAATTTGTTTAAATCTAATTGTCAAGTGTGATATTATGGCGATAACAATGATTTATCGGTTGTAACATTTATATATAGCAAAATCTTACAGATCTGTAATGAATACTTGACTTAAGGGGTTAATTCATCGTAAATGAGTAAAATAGCTTTATATAGATACATATCTTTTGCATTGTACATAACTATATGTGTACTGCGTGCTCCAAAGATACTAACGATACAAATGTAGCAACTGATGAAAGATGTATACGAATAATTAAATTTTTTATGCAGCATAATTCGCATAATCTCTTAAGATTTTTTATTTTTTCACGTTTACGCGGAATTGTTTATTTTATAAATAAATTCTATTTTGAAAGACACATAAAAAAGTTATATAAATTGGAGCGAAATAATTAGTTTTAATCTTCTGTTGGCTCATGTGATTTCGAAGCAACATATAATCAATTTTTTAATTTGCTAATGTCAAGAGAATATCTTTAAATTATTTATTGTTTTTAAAAAAATACGAAAATCTCATAAATAAATTTAATATAATTCGACACCTATTACTAGACTGATAAAATAAATATTAATTTTTGAAAAAAAAAAAAAGATATTCGTTCAGACATACAATGCACAGCACTTCCAAAATAGATCTATACTATTTTAATATGCCATTCGCAGTGTGTATACTTTCCTAGCTTCTTTAAAACGTTTTATTCATTCAGCTGTTATTTATATCAAATCGATCTCTAAATATAAAATTTGCAACAAATGATTGCCCTTTCCTATAACATTACCAAAATATTTTCGTCTTATTGTATATGTATAATTATGTTGAAATTTCGTTTCTTTGTTATTGATATGTAAATATCAAAATTTTTAGATCGCGGAATGATTAATATAGATAAAAAGAAAACAGGAAGTAAGAATGTTTGAGTGACTGATTTAAACGACTGATTCAGATCTTGCTTCTGGAAACAAATCGCTTCAATTGTAATCTGTTATGATAAAATTTTAGAAATTTTCTCGATCAGAAAAAATGTAACCGGAAATATCACTTTTTTATCATAATCTTATCACTTTTACACGTTATATACGTTTTGTACGTAAATTGGCAAATTCATCAGTCATTTAATGCGGACAAACGAGAATAGTCGTAATACTTGCTTTCAGAAAACTATTTTCTTTTTGCGACTTTCAAATTATATATAAAAAATTATTATTTTCAATTTATTTTTAATTATATATATTAATTAAGTTAATATATGTATATGCCATGCACTGTTTATTAAGTTCCTATATTGCATTCATGTCGATGTTGAAAGCAGTATTACTTCAAGTTGGAATGCAATCTAAATGTAACACTAACACTCGTATATTGGGGACGTTAATTGCATCCGTAATTCGCTTTCAGTAAATTCGTGACTGGTTTAGGTGTCTAAGGAATTACACTTAAGTCGGCAAATAATCGCTCCTGCAATTAAAAATTTTTCGACTAACCAGAATTAAGAGTAACCATCTCTGAAATGTATGTCGCTCTCGATGTTTGATTTATACGATGCGGGTTCTTTCTCGACTGTAAGTGGACAAAACTCATGCAAATGACAAATGCACATATGTATATATACTGAATCTATCATAAATGCTAGTTGCTACTTCAGAAACGTATTCTACTCATCAAAATTAGCAAAAATGTTCATATAAAGATATGTCCAAAAATACGTCGTTTACAATCATGACTGGGTTGGAACTTAAGCTAATTATACAAAGTGTATTATTTTATTTTCAACAATATAAAACAGTAGAAAATAAAAGTGAAATAAAACAAATCTTAAACCAAAGCTAAAATAAACTACTCGTCTTCTTAGCGAGCTTCTCACTTTTCCCATTTCTGGGCATATAAACTTTTTTAATAATATTTATATGAACTTTTTTGCTCATTTCATTCATGTCGAGTAGAATATGCTCCTGAAACCACATTTATGGTACATGATATATATTCAAGATTTATCATAAATTAACTCGTTTTAACTTGGAGTTTACGTTTAACTTGAATGTATATATAAATTATTCATGCTAATTAATTAACTGTTAAATAATTGCTTTTTTCTTTCTGAAATTGGAAAAACTGATAAAATCCCAAAATAATATAAAAGTTACATAAACCTAAAATTATTAGATTTTATACAGATATAATGTTTCAAATATATAATATTGTCTAAGTTTCATAATTTTCTAATTAAAAAGATGATATTTATTGATATTTAAAACGGTTAAAAATTAACTTTCTTCGCATTCAATATAAACTGTGTATGTGTCATCTGCACTCTTTTACTTTTACGAATTCGTTCTTTATATCGTCGCTTACGTCTAGAATTAACTCTACACATTACTGTATAATTAGTGACTCGTAAAATCAGCTATGTAAACCCGATCGACTCGAAAGAAAACGCGAATCAACCAATTTATATGACTTCGACGAAAAATGAACCATCTTCATTTTTGAAACCGTCGTAACATTCGAAACGACTGATTAAAAAGTTTCTCGCGTTTTCTAGTTTACGTGCGGATTCGTGAACTAGATAAATTATTTTTACTTATGATAGAAGCTAATAAAACAAATTTAATTGTTGTTGCCATACCGGAGTAAATGTTAATTTTACTCGAGTTTATTGTACGAAATGTATTTATCACAAAAATTCGATTGTATCACCGAGTGTGCACGGTTTATTGGGCGGCACGGTTTTTTCGATGATTAACTTATTTATTGATAAAAATTCGCCTACGATGCAGAGCCTAATCGAGAAAGTTACATTGAGAATGTGAACGAGTAGTTTTGATCAGATAGAAATAAATCTGCGTGTGCGCACAGAGATTTTCTTTCTGTCTCGAGACAGTTATACTAACTGCGAGATTGATAAGATCGGAAAATGAATTTTTAGATTATTATAGCTTAATTTCGCTGACACGAAATCTGCCGTTGGACTATAAATAAGAGTAATATCGTTCGATGCGATTGAGAAAAGATTGATCGTTCGTGGGAAAAAAAAGCATTTATAGTTTTCAAGAAATATACATAATCAATTATGCAAAAATGTATAAAAGTCAAGTAGCTTGATACGATATTTTCCAAAATAAATTATGATAATTGGAGATGCTGTTCATCCTTATCTTCGAGTGACCGAAAAGATGCTTTTAATTTTTATTGCTAAAATAATATATAAACAAATATTATATTGTGAATATTTATACTCTAAACAAGACTCAAATTTTGTTAAATTCAGAATATGCGTCTCAGTAGATCGTCATCTTGAAAAATTGTGAGCTATAAAGTATATCTTTCTATAATGATACATTCTCTTCCTTTCTTTACAAGATTTCCACCGACGATCAAGAGTGTGAGCTATCGTCGCTATCGATATACATTTTTTACGAGAGAAATGAGTTAAGATATATAAAGTGGAAGCAAGATAAACCGCGAAGTGAAGATTGGGTGTGTCTTCGGTGTACTATATCACGGTGTCCTGCAGAGTTCGGTGTAATCCATTATGTAACGACGACGGTGACGATCGCGCACGATCGAGCAACTCGCGCATCCACCTAGTAATTAACACGACTTCTAGGATAGCGTAACATTTATCAGGCAAGCTACGAGTCACGGTGTTTAAGTGTGTGTACGTGTACGTGCGTATGTGTATACATATACACACATACACATACATATATATATATATATATATATATATATATATATTATATATATATACATAGCGAACTTATAGATTTTATATACCGCGAGTGTGAGAACGTGCGACAATGAGATGAGCGCGTGTAAATGAGTGTGAGCGCGCCACAGAATTTAGGTTCGGCAGGTTAATAAATCGTATTTTCGAAATAAACCTTGTTCTACAAATTTGTATACCCTCTCAGTCCTACCTTTCAATTCATCTCTACAAGAGTGCAATGGGAAATCTGCAAGAATTTTCAAAGAGAATTGCATTAGCATATATATTCAATAAAATATATTTACATTAGTGTTTCTTTTTCTCATCACACCACATTAACATATTTCAGTAATGTTTAAATTCTTTTACTTATGTAATTGGCAATTTCAATTTTCTTCTAAATAAGCTTTTTTCGTAAGTTTTAATTATTGTCTGAAGAAAGATAGTCATTTTCTAAAAATTCCTTTTAAACTTGACGGTTATATATATACGAAAAGCTATATATATATATATATCATAGTTTATTTGTATTTCTAAAGAAATATTTCCAGCAAATTATCTAAAATCTGTTCAATTCTAGGTTCTGTCAGTACCCGGGTACACACGGGTGACACGGGTATACTCCCTTCTCCTTCTAACTCGCTGAGATAGAAAGAGAAACTCGGGTGACGTTTCCGAACGCATGAGCGAGAGAGAGAGTCCGTACTAAATAGTAAATATATCCGACTTTATCGACAGAGACGACAGACATTGCTCTTAGGTTAGGTTAGTAGTTAGGAGCGAGTCCAACTATATTATTATAATTAACCGCGAGACGAGTAAAAGTGAAAGGTGAAAGTACAAATTAATTGTCAAATATTAATAGACAGATTTGGGCTATCTGTCGGGCCTTGGCCAAGACCCGGGCCCCGGGCCATACATATAAGGCGATACAGCACAGCTTCTTAATCTGCACAAGTACAATGTTTTATTAACAACGCAATATGGCCCAAGCGTACGATAATTACTACAACGATTATCATAAAAATGCCGAGCTGCAGCAAAATCTGAAGTACAAAAAGAAATACCGAAAACTTAAGAGGATCGTAAAGAATACCGTATTCGTGAGTTTTAACACACGGCATATTTTGACATTTTTATATATAGATGTCCTATTCTGTTCTATAAATATAACCGTGTCCATAATTGACTGCAATCTAAATTCTGATACAGGAAAACGCAGCATTATGCGATCAGGTTGCGCACATGCAAGAGAATTTGATGTTGGTTAAAGAGGAGAGGCTGTTTCTTCTGCGCAAGTTATGTCAACAACAGGGGGAGATGGAATCTAATTCGACAAGTCTAGCACGTTCGCAAACGAGTAATGCGAATTCGCCATCACTTAATCCAGAATGTACTACTCCAAAGAAAACAGTAAAAAAGCGAACCTCTACAGATGGATCAGGTATTTTTTTATAGTAAATTCAGTTGTAAAAATATCCTGGCCCGTACTCGGAACGCATTTTTATCGCTAAATGCATGCATTTAGAATATAGTTTGCGTTACATATACTATAGAATCTCCGAAATAAATGCGCGTATTTATCAATAAAAGTGCGTTCAGAATACGGGCCCCTATATTTCGAAAGTCTGATAGGCCAATGTCAAAGTTAGTACTATGAATTAACACTCTGTAATCTGTATAATAAGGAATACTTGTAACGCAGTGATTATATTCCTTTCTTATGTAAGAATTATGATTTCAACTTGTCTTAGAATCAAAAAACAAGACAAAAAGGTATAACAAAACGGCTAGAAGAGTGGTACAATTGATTCCATTGGATGTACACGGAAGACCAATATTTCCCATAGCCTTGGGGGATCTTACAATATATTCTCTTGGTGAAGTGGTATCGGATAGAATAGCGTATCACACGGAAGAGCTTATATTTCCAGTGGGTTATTGCAGCACGCGAGTGTACGCAAATTTAAGAGATCCAAGAACAAAGAGCCTATATACTTGCAAGATATTGGACGGTGGTCCAAAACCAAGGTATAAGAGATTACGGTAGCAATTAAAAGAGGGTTATTTCTAGAAGAAATTGGAATAAACATACGAACACACATAACTTTATTTATAGATTTGAAATAGTATCCGATAACGACTTGGATCAACCGTTAGTTGGATCTAGCCCTGATGAATGCCACTCAAAGTTACTGGCAGCAATTTCTCCAGTTCTTTGTACAATAGTGCCGAAGGGTGCAGATTTCTTTGGGATTTCTCATCCTACTGTACAAAATCTAATACAAAGTTCTCCAGGAACACGTAAATTGGCTATGTACAAACAACAACGTTTTGAAGTATGCATATAGCATTCTGAGATTATTATATTTATTCTTAATAGAGTTAAGAAAGAAGAAAATTATTAAAAACATCAATAATTGCTAATAGCCATGAAAAAATAAAAGTAATTAAATCTAGTAGATATTTTAACCAGAATACTCCAGAATTAAGCAATACATTCGTTTTTAATTTGATAAATTACTAACTTCAAATAATATATCTTGCGAAACTAAAAAATTTATTTAAAACGTCAAAAGATTTATTACTTTATTTAAAAATTATATTGTTATAGGTAAGCAAAAATCATGTAATTGATCGAGCTACAAGTCCGGTGACAGAAACGGAAACGGATCCAGGCCTAGGTTTTGCGGCTTTACACAGGCATTATGCATTGATGTCTTATACAGTGAAAGAAGAGCCTACGGATCAAGATCTATTAGCGCTTCAAGATCTCCTTGCATAATTGCATTATTTCTATTTTATATTGTTAAGGGTCGACAGGAGGACACGGTGGAGATCTCGCGGCAAGCCGTGAACTACGAATCGTAAAATTCGTATTACGGCCAAAATAATAAGAAGGGCGTACGGTACGGCATGGTTGATTTTACTTATGCCATGCCTAATCTTTAAATGGGTCTTTAGGTTTCTTATAACCACGTTTGGGTCGAGTGATTTATCTTCTTTTGCACGAAGATAAAATTAAATGTGCCGTAACGAAATTAGCCACATTCTTGCCGTGCATAACGTTCCTTGACAGGATTATTTAATTCTTTTATTTATATTGATTCTAAAATTTTGCCCTTTTTTTCAATAGCTTACGATAATAAATAAATGTTACAAGTGTTAAATGTTTAGTATAACGCTCTCTCCTCCGATTTTCTTGAAATTTTGTGAATTTATTTTTATGCATAAAATACATTCTGAGAAGGAAAATCGTCACTCATGTCTTTTTTTTTTTTATTTTTTCCCAAAGTTTTATGATATCGGTAAGTAGGAAAATGATAATTTATGGCTGTAAAATACTGCACATTTAATCGGAGGGAAAAGCATTATACTAAACATTTACCAATTATTTGTTTAATAATTTGTTTAATAGTAAATCCAGTTTTTCTTTTTCAAAGATTCATATTCCTCTTATTCCATTACATTTAGCATAAATTGGGGAAAAGTAGTGGATTAAGATATGAAAGAATCTTGCGTATACTGTAAGATTTCTTATACACGATAGTCGCCCCTTGAAAATGACGACATCTGCACTTCGGGGCGTCATCAGGTAAACGCGCGCGACTTCTCGAAGAGTCCCTTCGAACTTTTCACCTATTCGCTGATCGGTTCCAGGTGCTCGAAAAACGGGATACGCAGGCATACGGGGCACGGCAGGCACAGGCAGGCAGGTGAGAAGAGGGGGTAGGTAGGCAAGGGGAAATTGTTGCACGGGGGCGACGAGAAGGGGCGGCCAGTGTTGTCGAGCCGGGGGATCTGCGCGCCGGTATCCGCCTGCATCTGGGAGACTGTTATGCATTTATCCATGTTTCGCGACTATCACATGCTTCTTGTCGGCTCGGGCAAGAACGGGCTCGTTGTCCGTTCCACGGGGAGAAAACCCGGGGCACACACAGCCCCCATTTTCGCGGTGCGGCGGTTTCCTCGCACATCGCTTTCTCCCGCGCGCAAACCTTCTTTTCTTCGCCACGCGGATGGGTGGCGGTATGTTTGAGAGAAACTCTTACCTGTAAACAAAAGTAGGTGATTAGAGAGCATTAAAGTGTTGCAAATTAGGCATAAATTAGACATTTACTCTTCTTTTTCATTTTTACTACCATCGCTTATTGGCCCGTCCAATGGTTTTATTGAACAATGTATTTGCAATTGCAATTACTGGCGAAAATAATTTTAGCTGGAAATCACTGAAACAATTATTTAAATCATGTTAAATATCATAAATAGTACAAAAAAATATATTATTAATTATTTTTAACGTAAAAGAGACATACCATACTCCAGTTACAGGTTCTGCTTCGTTTCCACTTACAATGAACAGTGGAAATAAAATAGAAAAAACACAGCCACTGAAAAATAAAATATTGTTTTAATAAAATATTGTATCTTGAGACTTTTTAAAAGTAACAATATTATTTCATACCTTATAAAGTAAGAGTTGGGCAGTTGGGTAAGTACCGCTAATGGCATGCCAAAGCCTAAAAAGTATGGCCAATTGCCTTCAATAAAAGTCAATCGTCTATGTAACTCCCAACCCATGTTGAACCACTTGTATTCAAAGGCATAGAGAGCGTATAAAAGACACATGTGGACAAGAGCAAGAATGTCCCCCAATGGCGGTAGTGGGACTTTAGACGTCAACATTCCTTGTCCCAAGAACAATGCTTGAACCAATACGCTGAAAAGCGTGTCAGCTATTAATTTACTTACGCTTGATAGAAGCATCGGTCTTCCTTGTCTATATCTGTAAGCGCTGTCCGCTATGTCCTATATTTGTATACATAAATATACTGTATTTATACTATGTTATATAAGCTCTAATATTCATTACCGTACCATTAAATAATTTTTTTTACATTTCTTACAAAAATTATTACCTGAAACCACAAACTGTTGACTATTCTGCTGAGTAAGAACAGTGGTAGCACCCATATTGTCCCAAATGTAAGGGATAGAAATGGCTGGATCCATGACCATACGGTGAGGCCCATGCCAGGAGAATGGCCAAATATAATAGTCAGTAAGTACTTAACAAATGGCAAGAGTCCAAAATCAAATATCAGTATACTAGCCCAAAACACTCCGCCATTCAATGCGCAGCATTGTATGGTTCTCATCAACACCATAGATTCCCTAAAATTGAGAGAGTAAACTCATAAATTTTTTACTATAAAATTCTCTTGTATCTATTTGTTGTAAACAATAAGGATACCGTTGCTTATGCTTGGCGGGACTCGGCAAAACTAAATCTCTTTTTCTCAACTCTGCTCGGCTAGGAGATCTGCCAACTAATTTCTCGTTAATTTGCTTGTCCATGTAGAAAAGAACGACGGTACCCTTCAAGCTGTCTATAAATCCTCGACATATTGCATAAATTATTCCCTGAAAATTAAAAAAAAATTGATTCAATGTGCGTTATTCAACTAATAAGAATAAGAGTTGAGAAATACTTCTATTATTTTAAATATACATCTGCAAGTTCCACAATTATTATATATTTTGAATTAGCCTTTAATAATGATTTTATTAAACATTATAGATATATCGTATATCGTATCATCAAGAGATACTGTGCAATAAAGATTACGGTAGCTGAGGATGTGCATGGTTCACGAGGTTAAAGTCTACTTACTGTCACGCTATCCATTATAATGTGCTTATGCCTGGCTGGATGTGGGGCTCAATCTATGCTCGGAGAACAGCTAACGGTACACCGGACGGTCATTTTACGTACGACGGGAAAGAATAGCGATTTGATAACGACACTCGTTCAATTGTGTTAAACGTGTTTTCTCGAACCGCTGCTAGCTGCAGGCTATGGCTATACTACTGTTAGCGCGCCGGGCACCATTGGCACCAATCGTCAGACGTCAAATGAACGACGTCGACACTTTGTATTGTCCAGCAATGATAGTAAGTAAGTAAGTTCCGTTGTTCGGAGCCCCATGCCCCATCCCCCTCTATGCAAAAACACCGATTGACCGATTTCCGGGGACGAGTCAATTGAAAAACAAACAACAAACGTGCGAAAGTATCAGCTGATCGGAGGTTGAAAAGATTTCAGAAAGAATTACAGCGTTGCCAATTATTTACGCACGCGCTTGTGTCGCTTGTGACGCTCTAACATGGCAACGTGGCCACAATGGCGCGGCCTGGTTGCACCCTCGACACCTCGTAGCATCGCGAAATGACGGACGCGTAGCGTCCAAAGAGTTCAGAGTGGCAGAAGTCTGTGCAACGCGACTCAACATCGCCGCACTGCAGTTTTCTCTCGCGAACGAAATTGTTTTTTTATCGTGAAAGCTGCGTTACGATTGTGCTAGACCGTAACTCGCCGCACTCAGCATTCCGTCCATCTACATGTCGTATTTCTGCTGATCACCAGAGAATTATCCATTGTTTCAGTTACAACAGGTAACAAACAAAAAGATATTATACATTCGATTCTCTTTGGAACATCTCTTTAATTGGAGCATATTGCAGCGCCCAATCGTGCTCCGAAACAAAGGCCTAGGAACAGAAGCTTATCGGTTCATTTTTCAATGTTTACCTAAGATATCTAAATAATATAGTTTTTAATTATTCTAATAATTAAAAACAATTTTGGTGTATCACAATAAATTACACGTAATATTATGGATAAGAATGTAGACGGAAGGGTCTCGATATACTGTCAAATAATGATAGAGCGAGCGGAAGAAAGCAAGTAGATAATATATTTGGTCTTCCGTTGTCATGACACATATTGAAAAAGCCCGCAGATATATTTTTATCAGCTTCCGAGCATTTGCAAACAAAAATCTGACATAAAACTATAACATAATGTATTGTACAGTTTTGTTTATTTGATTCTAATTTTGAACAATATATAATTATATCAAGAGAAAGTAATATATATTTCTGTTTATATAATAGATTTAACAGTAATAGTAATTATGAAATAAAGAAAAAGAGTAAAATTTAAGCTATTGAATTTCCCTTTGCTCCAATGTTTTATTTTCAATTAAGTAAGAGTTACAAGAAATATTCTTCTATTTAATATAAAATATGATCAAATATTTATTCTAAATATTTTATTGCCGTGATTTTTCTAGGTACAAGTTCAAATGTAACTAATTGTAAACGTAACGTTTTGTCAAATAATATTGCAGTCGATCAAAATGACAAGAATCCGAAGAGTCTGCTGTATCGGAGCCGGTTACGTAGGTGGCCCTACGTGCAGCGTTATTGCATTGAAATGTCCGGAAATTCAAGTGACTGTCGTTGATAAGAGCAAGGAGAGAATAGCACAGTGGAATTCACAAAAGTTGCCGATATACGAACCGGGCTTGGACGAAGTGGTACGAAAATGTCGTGGAAAAAATTTGTTTTTCTCCACCGATATTGAGACAGCGATCAAGGAGGCCGATCTGATATTTATTTCGGTGAACACGCCGACGAAGACCTTCGGCAACGGCAAGGGAAGAGCAGCGGACTTGAAATACGTGGAAAGCGCTGCCAGAATGATCGCGGAAGTTGCAACTGGAGATAAGATTGTGGTAGAAAAAAGTACCGTACCGGTAAGAGCGGCCGAGAGTATCATGAACATCCTTCGTGCTAATCACAAGCCAGGTGTCTCCTATCAGGTAAGATAACTATTTTTCACAATAATTTAAACGAAAGAGTACGACAGTTTTTCTAATGGTTATCTTCTGTAGAATCTATTTAATACAATTAATACATTATTTAATACATTTAATTTTTAAGATGTAGTATCTCTTTCTGTATATTTACTTCTAATATGCATTTAAGTATATCAACATTATAACATAATGTTGCGTAAAAATTGTAAAAGGTTGAATCGCATTTTCGGAATTAATTCACTCGATAAAACACACGGCATGCAAGATTTTACTGCGTTTTTGCTGTGCCTGTAGTTGATTGATTGTCGAACCGCTAATAGTAAGCTTCAATTAATCGTCGTTTATTCAAGATAACGCTCTTGCTTTACACCGTATTATTCATGACCTTTTCGTCGCTCAGATGGTTACTATTATTGCGCGTTATTTATCTATTTGCATATCCACTGAGATTATTTATTTCCTTGATATTTACTGGAATATTAATTTTTTTCAGATTCTTTCAAATCCGGAATTTCTGGCCGAAGGAACCGCTATAGAAGATCTGGTCAACGCAGATCGAGTGTTGATTGGCGGAGAGTCTTCGCCAGAAGGACAGGCAGCTATCGAAGAACTTTGTAAAGTTTACGAACATTGGATTCCAAGAGAAAATATTTTAACAACTAATACATGGAGCTCAGAACTGTCGAAACTAGTAAGTAATCATACATTTCATATTCTGGTCGTAATAGCAGTGTCGCTATATGTAAATAAGCTGTGTAAATCTCATTGATTGTCTTGCAACATACTGTTCACAAGTGTAGATAAATTACGCAATAAATAACTTAAATTCAATGTAAAGGAAATTGCGATGTTTAATTAAATTTTTTTTATTGAAACAATATTTTTACTGACTTATGTAATTAATTAAATGTTATACATATTTGAATTACTTAAAAATAAAATATAACTCATCAAAAAAAAAATTAGTTAATTAGTTTTAATTATCAATTTAAAACACGTTTACACATATATCGCTGTTATAGTTCCTTGCTTTATAAAAGTATATAATTTAATATTGTTATAATATTATTCATAAAATCTTTTAAGTAAGTGTATTTCCGCAAATAAGACAGAGACATGTAACTTTTTAATCAAATTAAATTTAAATACTTTCAAGGAATAAACTGATAAATTGCAATATTCATTTATATTCACTCTGATTTTAGGCTGCAAACGCTTTCCTCGCTCAGCGCATCTCCAGTGTAAATTCGTTATCAGCAGTGTGCGAAGCTACGGGTGCCGACGTATCCGAAGTCGCACGAGCAATCGGGCTTGATTCTCGAATCGGTTCAAAATTTCTTCACGCGTCGGTCGGTTTTGGAGGTTCCTGCTTCCAAAAAGACATTCTAAATTTAGTATATATTTGCGAATGCTTAAATCTGCCCGAAGTGGCGGCATATTGGCAACAGGTGATTGATATGAACGAATATCAGAAGTCAAGATTTTCTGCGAAAGTTATAGAATCTCTCTTTAACACTGTGACGGACAAGAGGATCGCCATGCTGGGTTTCGCCTTCAAGAAAAATACAGGAGATACGCGTGAATCACCAGCAATTCACGTCGCCAAGACGTTGTTGGACGAAGGCGCTGTTCTTCACATTTATGATCCCAAGGTCAGCTCTTTCTCTTTTCTATGTACAATGTATTTCAGATGTATCGAACTTGTTCTTAACAATAGATTCTTTAAATTTGATTACAATCTATCACGAGTGGCATTTGATGTTTTTTTTTATCGATTCCTCTTTAAATTAAACTTCTAAGATCTTAGAAATTTTCAATTTAAGTTAAAAATCTAGATTATTTCTTTTAAATATTTTGGTATGTAATATTATATCCTGTATTTTCCATATTTTTGTTCTCAGTTTAGATAATAATATTTACATTAGATAAAAATTGAAAAAATACATTTTACTAATCAGTAATGGTCAATAAGTGTATTATGCTTGTTACACGACGCCTTTTTAACTCACAGGTTGAAGAAACTCAAATCATTCAAGACTTGACTCATCCAAACATAACGAGCAATCCTGAAAATATAAAAAGTCGAATCAGTATTTATAAAGATGCTTATAGCGCAACGAAGAATACACACGCGATAGTTTTATGTACAGAATGGGACGAATTTATCGTAAGTAAGAAAAGATTTTATATAATTTTATATAGTAAATTTTATATAATTTTTAGGAACTGGATTACACTCAGATTTATGCAGATATGATGAAACCAGCGTATATTTTCGACGGAAGGAAGATTTTGAATCACGATCGGTTACAAAGGATCGGTTTTGTTGTTCAAACTATCGGTAAAAAACTCACGAGATCCGCAATTTCGAGAGCGTGGGGTAGTCAGACGCAAGTTTAAAAAAAAACGGACCAAACTATAAGCAATACCTCCAATTTAAGAAAAAACATCAACAATTATTGCAATTTTTGTTGAGTTAATCCAATCATATTGATGCATTTGTAAAACGTAGAAATTAAATTTTACTATTTTAACTTTTTTTTTTTAATTTTAATTTTAATTTTAATTTGATTCAGATCACATGCGATGTACGTGGTATCGCCTAAAGAGAAATATTATGAAATCTTTTGAGTTCTCGTATCGTATTATCTATTTAGATATCAATTTCAACAAAACTAAATCAAATGCATTAAATAAAGAGTACGTATGCAATGTCAAATCGCAGTAAAATACTGATAAATTTGAAGTGCTATGAATTTACATACATTTTATTTGTTTCTTTTTATTACAATTATTTTAACAATTTTAATGGCATTTTATATTAGTATTATTATAGTAGTATTACATATTATTAAATATATTACAATAATTAGCAAAAGTTACTGTTTTTATAAAGTTCCAATGTTGTTTTAATCATACATTCAAACTTATACATATACCTATGTAAATTACATCTAACTGCGTAATGCGTATATTGTGCATAGTTCATAAGTATACATTTATTATAAAAGTTTATAAATAAATGTTTACAGAAAAATTGTTTCATAATTAATGTAACGTAATAATAAAATTTAAAGTAACTAATAATAAAATTTAAAGAAGCATCTTCTGTCTAAAATCTAAAATCTATTTACTCTGATACGTTGTAAAAGTTGAAAACAGAACAAATGATATATGACTTTCGTAGATTTATAAAACGCTGTCTTGATAATTAAAATAATAAAGAATTTCAATTAATTAAAAATCTAGATAATAAAGAAATTAATATTTTATAATATTTATATTTACACTTTGTATAAAAATATAAAAAAATGTATATTTCATTTCTCATCAATATACCTGCATTAAAATAATTAAAAAATTAAAGATTAGTTAAGGGAAATATATTAGTTATATAGCACATTTATAGAAAATATTAAACAATCTGATTATCACGTTTGAGCTTATGAATTTTTTTATTACAGTTTGTAAAGAATTACAAGGTGCAAAATATTATCTTCTATATCAGAATTAATAAAACGAATTACTTTTAAATTTTATTATTAACTTATAAATAATTGAAATTAAATAACTTCAATATGATTCATACTTTATAATATATTTTGCAGATGTAAATTCTTGCAATTATTTTATTATAATATTTAATTACTTATTTAAAAATATACCGTGTTAATAGCAGGGTTTAACGAAAAATTGACACATAACTGCCAACGTAAGGTAAAATAATTTGGCGTACTTAGTTCATTTTTGCATTGTAAGAGAATATTATTAAAAAATAATTTTTTTGGATAAAATTGAATATTTTCAGTTTCTAAGTATTTCTTACATTGTTTAGATAAAACATAAATTGCAAAAACTCTGTAAAGAGCAAGTTTTTCTTTTCATTCTTCCTTAAAAATTGCAGTAAGATGTAATTTTTTATTTAACATACTAAATTACATACCGAAACTTAATATGTTCTGTTTTCAACTTTTACAACGTATCAGAGTAAATAGATTTTAGATTTTAGACAGAAGATGCTTCTTTAAATTTTATTATTTGTCATCACTTCAGCCGAAATTGATTGCTATACCTGAGCGCAGTCCATATTAGTAATATATGACGATGTTTTTCAATACGCTCTCAAAACAAAATAACAAAAATAAAGTAGCGTACGCAATCAGAGAAAAGCCTCCCAAGCTTCTCTCTGTTTATCCTAGTTGCCGCGTATACAACACGGCGGAGTAATTTTCAAACGTTTTAAACGAACGCTCGCATGAAGCATATGACGCGTTTTAACCAATTAGAGAAGCTTGGAAAATCAACTAATTTTATTCATAAATTAGATGTGATGCAGACACACAATGTAAAATACGTTACATGTGTAATTATTACATATTTTATACAATAATATAAACAATTAATATATAATTTAATATATAATTATTAATATTGTGATATAATATATGTATATAATTACTACATATTGGTATGAAAAAAAGACATAGTTGCTTTTAAGAAAAAGTATGCAGATGCGTTTTGCAAATTACATATTTTATTTAACATCTATGCACGCGAGATAATATTTTTAAAAAGTTGGACTTACTACACTGTGGTTTTTACTCCTCCGAATATTATAGTGTCATATGTCATATGTGTAACATCAATACATTTGCAGATGTAGCGCGGATGCCGCGGATGCGTACCAGAATATGATGTTTTATCGGCAGCGTCGGAAAATGAACGCGTGGCTACGTAGTACATACCTTCGAAAATGGATGTACTGGCGGTAGTGTGCAAAGGCTTTCGACTTTCGACGGTTCTCCACGGAGACGGCCGGGATGACCTCTCTCTGACGCAGTTACAATTTCTAGCGGCGCGACGCGACGCGGCGGCACTGGCAGTAGCAGCAGTAGTACCGGTAGTAGCAACACGAGTCGCTGTCGGACGATCAGCGCGAAAAGGCCCGAGCGACGAGCGAACCGCTGCGAGCCGCGAGCCGCGTGACAGTTCGCATCGAGATTGCGCCCCCGAAGTCGGTGTTCGGACCGTTCGGAGTGTCGACGACAACGACGACGATGACGCGCGGCGAAACGTCATTTTCGCAAGTTTCGAATCCGTTGGCGTACGGTTAACATCGATTATCCTCGCGATTATTGGTGAAATCCTTCGGTTACGCGAGTGTGCTCCTCGGAGCGTGTTTCGTCGGCGAGAATTCGCAATAGGCCGGGCCTGTCGATAGGAAAATGGCGGCGCGCCTTCCGCGGCGGCGACGTCGCGCGACGAGATAATACATCTGAGGGATCGTCGCTCGCGTCGAAGTAGCCGCGACTTCTTTCGCGCGAAATCGCCGTTCTCCCTTGTCTCCCGTCGCGGAGACGATCCCCGCGGGATCGCGGTGTAACCGTGACATTTCGCGAGCGGGGCGGGCTGGCCGGTGCGACGTTGCTCCGGACGATGTGAGAACGCCCTACGGTGTTATACATATTCGGACAACAACGGTCATAGGAAAACAACAGCGCACACGCTAGCGCGCGCGCGCGCGCGTGTGTGTGTGTGCGTGTGCGTGCGTGCGTGCGAGTACGCGTTGCGAGTCGCGCTCGCTCGCTCTCGGAGTAGCTCGCGAGCGGCAAGCGCTCTTATGCGAGTGGGCGCCGCGGATCAGCGGCGGCATCGGCAGCGGCACGGACAGCGGCAGCAGTCGCGGTGACAAGTGTCTCGTCGGCGAGGCGGCAATAAGGCACGACCTCGCCTCACCCCCGCGGTCTCCGCCGCCCGCGGAGGATGATCCCGCGTCGGCCGGTCGCCGTCGCCGTCGCCGTCGCCGCCCGCGAGCCACCGCGCGCGCGACGTTGAGCCGCGCCGCCCGCGCCGGCCGCGAGAGCGATTCCTCGCGACGCCGACGCGCGACGGTGGATCCGCGGCGACAGCGGACCGCGCGATCACCACCACCACCGCCGCCACCACCGTCACGGCGGACCACCACCGGCTGCTCCCGCGGAAGCTCCGGAAAGATGAGAGGCGTCCGCGACGGCGGCATGGCGAGCCTCCTCGCCCTGGCGCTCCTCTGTATACTCCACGCCTCGTGCCCTGTGAACGGTACGATATATCGTCCTCTCTTTTTTATCGCCATACTTAGAAACCTTTATCTCGCGGCGATACTCACAATCGCGGTAAACAATTTCGTGTTTTAATTTAACAGATTTCACGGTGTACCCAGTTTATCAGCTCTAATTTGTATGTTAATTTGACAGAAGGCAAATTTATGTGAATAAATAACCACGAGTCATGTGCGTGAAAAATTAATAAGAAATTCAACACATGGGACGCTAGCTCTGGAAGCAAAGTTTATGTTAAATTAACATATCTATTTATAATGTTATTCGTAAATTACATGTTATTCTTTCGTTTCTTTTTCTTGCGAAAAATAGAAGACAGCGATATCTCCTCTTTATAATATATGTATCACGTAAGAAAATGTCGATTTAACAGATGAAAACTCTTATGTGTAGAGAGGAAAGTAACACAACTTTAGGTATTTTTCATTTTGACATACGAAATATGTCATATAAATTGTGTTATTTCAACTTTTAGAAACGTTGAATATTGACTTAAGGCATGGTAAAGTAAAAAACTAACACAATGACAATATGTTACGTTAACACAGTGTATGTTGAACATTTCTACACGGACAGAAATCCACTCAAGTGCGAAATGTTTTTTACCGTGTGTAGCACCTTGCGGCATGAGATTAAGAAGTTTCCATGCACAGCAACACATTTCTTGGACGCGGTGATATTATACATAAAGTTATTTCTATACACATTTGAACGTGACAACGCAAATTCGAGATATGAAAAGTAGGTGATAGTCACAGAGTTCGCGCCGACTGCAAAATATGTTTACTATTCAAGTCTTTTGTAACATCAGAATTTGTTAGCAAATTCGCAGAGCTTATTGGTTCGAAAGTCTAAATATCACATACGACGTCTCTTTCAGTTGCACTAATTGAGAGAAGTAATTAAATTTTAATTAAATAAAATTTGTTTTTTTTTATAACGTTAATTGATAAGGGAGTATTTTTCTATTATTTATACACGGAAAAAAAAAGAATGTTTTTGATTTGAAAATATCTTTAGTTTCAACATGGAAATTTTGAAATGAGATTAGATTGCGTTAAACGAAGAAAACTTGCTTGAATAAAGTCATTTATATATGTATAGTTCAACCATTAAAAATGTTGAAATAAAAAATTGAAATTCTTATAAGAAGATTATAGTGTGATCTTGCCGGATCTCGCTTATATAAGAAACAATTCTTATAAGAATTTCGACTTTTTATTTCAACATTTTTTCTTGGTTTTGAACTATATGTATAATGATTTCATTTAAGCAAGTTTTCTTCGTTTAACGGAATATAATCTCATTTTAAGATTTCTTTTTGTGCAACTAATAGATAATATAGAAGATGAAAGATACGTTCATTCCAGTTTCAGACAAATTGATTCAAACAAGTTTTCACAATTTAAAATCAAAGATATCGAAGATATATATAGAAATTGGGGGGGGGGGGTGGTAAGGGATGTATAATGAAAAAGGATGAAGTATATTTATCCACAAAAACAATCCGTGCGTTTTTTATTAATCTTCAATACACGATTTTAGACCGCCGACCGTCACCGTCGCGAAAGAGAGAGAATTGGATATGTATGTATGTACATATTTGAAGAATTTAACACTTTGCCGAGCAACTACACTTTGCATTTAAAGTTATTTTAAAGTTACGTTTAAAAGTCAGCTTAGAGGAGGAGGGGGGAAGAGGAGGCAATACGATAAAAGAAAATCAGGATGTTGAAAGAAAAGGCACAATGATTTCGGCGAGCCTCTTTGTTGAACGCACTTTTGTTTGTCCCACGCGTTGTACTTGTAGACGATCCCTCCGTCACTGTGTGTGTGTGCGCGCGTGCGCGCGTGCGTGCGTGCGTGCGTGCGTGTATACGTGCGCGAGAAGTCTACCTTTCTCTTTCTATATTTTCGTCGGGCCTTCGTCTCGTGCTCGTTTCACCGTTTCTCTGTGTAGTGTAGCTCGCGCGCGTCTCTGTCTCTTCCTCTGTCCCTCCTCCGTTTCCAGTCTCCGTTTCGCCTCCTCATCCCGCTCGTTCCTCGCTCCTTCTCGCCGCTTCAACGGCGCGCACGTAACGTTGCGTAAGTAACGTGCCGCGCCGTGGTGCGCACAGAAGGGCCGTTTAATCTCGTTGCTGCACGAGGTCCGAAAAGCATGCGGAAGGGTGAGCCGGTGCATTCGGTTCCTATGTACGGCGCATGTACGCTCTCTCCTATCCGTGACTCCCGCAGTTTTTCAAGAGCCGCGCCGCGCCGCATCGGAGAGCGTGATTTACCCCTTCGGTATCACGATGTACCGGGGGCGTTGGATAGCTTAATGATAGAGCAGTCACTTATCAAGCGAAAGACCCGGGTTTGATTTCTGGTCCTATACCACTCCGCGTATGACACAGAAAATTTTGAGTGCAGAGAAATATTATTCTACCGTGATTAAAACAAGAACCAAAAATAAAAACAAATTTTAAAATAATTGAATAATATATATGTCAAACGCATCATAATAGTTTGTTCCATTTATAGAAATATAAATCTATAATTAATATATTAATATTATCTTTTATATGCAGAATTGAAAAATTCTTTACTTTTATCACGGACTTTTTTCACGGATCAATATGGAACAATGTAACTTGGATAAAACTGTTTGCATTTTATCTTCTTGGCAGATATTTTATCTTCTTGGGAGCTTTGTAGCCTAATTATCTATATTATGGAATTCAGAAATATATATAGAATTACTCACTCGGGGCAATAGTTACTCTCGAGTATAATCGCTACATTCGCCCATCTTTGTTTAATCTGTTAAACAACTGTCTCGTGTTTCACTCCGACGAGAGAAATATTAAGCATGTAAACAGTCGGATCTGTTATTGTCTAGATAACTATAAATCTTCGTTGTGGGTGAGCATTGTAATATATGTATAGCTTTTGCGATTTTTCGATCGCCGAATTCTTAGCAATACGATTCGAAATCGTAAACCTTGGATCAGATAACACATTTACAAAGAAATATCCTCGAGACTAAAATTGTTTCAAAACTGAAATTGCGTTTTAAAATAACTGCAGCGTATAATCAACACTGTTACTTTACATTGCAGTTATTTTTATATATTTGATATGCATTTAAATAATGATTAAAAAAGTGTAAAAATAAAGTAATTAAGATATAGTGTTGGAACGATCTTACATAGTATATTTACATTGCTTTTATTTGGAAAATATCTACAAATAAGATAATAATTTCCAGATATGATAATAATTTTATTTTAAAGTATCTCAATTGCCAAAAAATATAACATGAAATGAAATAACAACGTATTTTCAATTCGATATCGAAGTTTTGCCAACGCCACGTGCTCTTCATCAAGGTAATTCAACTGCGATATTGCTTAAGTTTACGATAAGAGTTCGAGGAAAGGTTAATGTCTAAAGATTTTAAGATTTAACCATTTGCAGCGCGCAGATACGAAATATTTTGAATACATAAATATATATTGCAGGTGGAAATGATTTTTTAATAAACAATATCTTCGAGACGCGAACTTAGCGATCACACGAATTTGTTTACATTATATATTTATTTATATAACGCTATACTATTTGCATTCTTATCTCACATTTATATATACCTATTTAATTAAAATAATACGTACTTACATTCCGCGTTCTGTATGCCTCACTTTTTTTCAGTGCTGTCGAACTCTGATCAATATACATTCTATGGAAAAACATTATTTAATTTTGATTTGTGTGCGTTAACTAACTTACGCAACATTTAATTGATACGCGTATTATTGTTTTTCTGACACGTATAAGAAATTGTGTTATCCGAATTGAAGCACCGAGTGATGATTCAACAATCGCAAAAATATAGATCGCCATATTAACCGTTATATTGGCAAAGGCATAATAAGTTTTATAGCTGTACTAACATTTATAACTATACTGTAATAATTATTTTAAATTTGTATAAACTTAATTTATGTTTATAATTAGGAAAAAAATTAATTTAACCACTTTAATATATACATATTACTCTTATAGTGTGTGTAACTTAATATATCTAATAATTAAAATATTTAATTTATTCTTAAAGCACGGCATCTTTTATTATATGTATAATATTGTTTCAGCAAGAATATTTCTTGCAAAAATATTTTTTCTTGTTTAAAAAACAAGCAAGTATCAATAAGTATAGTAAATTGTGTAAATAACATAAAAGAAGATGCTTGATACTTGTCTTATGTTGCTGTAGCAAGAAAGACCTCGTTCGGAAACACCTCTATTTAACGATATCGTTGGCGTAATGAAAGGAGCTTGTCAATGTCTCTTTATCTCTCAGACACCAAATATATATGTAATACACACTACATACATACATATACATATATATGTATACATACATTTTTCATCTCTCCGAATCGGCCCTATATATAGCCTACTTTATTCATTCTCTAGTATATCTTCGTTATATCCTTTTCTCTTACGACGCTCGGTTCCGCTCTATAGCTGATGGATTCAATGTTTGGTAATTGTCGTGCATGTAAATCGGGCCCTCGAATTCTCATTGAAAAAGCAATACACGTTCCGGACGTTCCTGCAACCGATAGTCAAAGCACCATGCATGTATGGTCGTTTCTTTATATCCCGTCGGTGCATCGTTATTCCTCAGATTCTTACGAGCCATTAGGAGTTTGCAGGTTGTTTGATAAAACGATCGTATAAGATCCGGGAGAAAGACTGGCTGTAACGACGTTAACAATTTTCTATATGTATATTATATGAGTGTCTATATATATGATATAACATAAGGGGTGTTTATATATTATCGCAAACATTGATTAATGTCTCTCGTAGAAGACATAGTCTTAGAGTTGTTAAAAAAGTGAAGGGACAATAGGCAAACACAAACGAAATTCATACATTGTTCTTGCTCTATTAGTACTATAGATAAAGTTGGAACTTTGATTATACATATAACTGATAAATACTATATAACTCTTAGAATAAATAACGCATAAATTTGTATATACTGTCATATGTTAGATACATAAATATATATCTTTTATTTTATATTTATTTTTTTAAATAAGAGTTATTATTTACATGATATCTATTTATATAAAATTATTTATACATTTTTTTTTAATATTATTGTTTTTATTACTTACAAATACTTTATTTCGTTAACTTATTGTTAGAGTTTTCATGAACGAATAAGTAGTCGCATAATTCTCAAATTTTATTGACAAATTAATATTGTAAATTAAACTCTCTCTATCTCTTACTTAAACTATCTACCAAACGTATATATATATATATTTTAAATTGTTAAACACATGTATAAAAATAGAACATCTATTGTGTCTACATATATGATGTGTGTGAGAGAGACAGCAAAATTGTAAAACACAATGTGTGTATACATTTCTTTACAAATTTTAGTGCAATTTTATAGGCTTTACAATAGCACATTGTAAAATATAGGACAAACGATGATTATTTATAGCAGCATATCGGCGCTAAACGCGTGATAACTATAATACTACTATTATGTTGCACAATCACATTGCTTATTTTTCTGCGATCGAGCGCAATACGTAGATAATATTTAACACGGCACGTCATCTTACTATCCAATAATACGTCGAAGTCATAATATTTTCCCCGGCGAGATACGGGAGGGAGGTTGAATAACGTGATTTCGATTATCGATATCAGGTAGCGAAAAAACTATCCATGTGTCTATTTTTCTTGAGACATCATAATGAAAATATGTATTATTCCAAACAAAGCTGTCAGAAATAAATTATTTCTAATGTAATTTATGTGCAGTTTATTGTTGATAAATGATATAAGTCTAATTAACCAAATAAGTTGAATTTTTTATTAAGAAAAAATCATCAGCATAATACTGTCTCTCAGAATTGTTATATTTTTATTTTTAATTGCAGTACTTTTTGAGAAGTTTAAAATAGATTGTCCATTCCTTTTCCAGTAAAATTGATAATTAATTTCATTACAGATTTATTAAAAATAAAAGTAAAAAAGGTTTGAAAGAATTAAAACTATTTTAAATTAAAATTAGTTGAATAAGGATTTAACTTTATATTTATTTAATTATGACATCGTATTGAATAAAAAATAATTATATTGAATTAAATTAAGTTAAAAATTAAAAATTAGATAACTGCGGAAAATTTTGAGAAAATTTTAATTCCTCAATGCTATCAAAGATTTTATTGTGACAACGTGCACAATATCTTAATAACAGCATTACTTTTGATACATTCTGTACGATTGACCGGTTTTCTTCTGATGCAGAATCCGGTTATTCTGTTGTTTAAATGTTGAAAATATAAGGATTGCATATAGCTCTTTACAAGTATACACATATTATGCAAGACAACCGTAAGAAATTTTATTTAATGTTATTCTATTTTAAATAATTTGTTTACAATTATACATATACATATATTTATGTGAAATATTGTATTATAATATCTCTCATTATTTTACTTGAATATGGAATTCTAGATATAAGTTTTAGTTAATACTAATATTAATATATTATCAATTGACATTAAATATAAAACTCGAAAACTTATGGATACATTTAAATGTTTAATAAAAATATAATCATTGTTTTACGTTTTCGAGCGCACACTCGATTATGAATGCGGAATTTAAGATTATACGATCGTGTTTTTTATATATTGACTGCTGAATTGTAAATTAGATTTAAAAAGAAATCGCACGATGACAACACGACCATATTGAATTAATTATCGATCAATAGTAGAGTACTTTTCCTATCACAAAGCTTTTAAGTTGACTGATATAGTGAAGACTCTTATATTGAGAGATGTATGAAAACGTATTAAAAATATATCTATTTATATAGCATAATCACATATGTATGAGAGTAGGCCATCGTGCATTATCATGGCACGTCGTGTGTAGGTACACATAACTTCTATATAATGTAAAAATGTATTTTTCTTATTGGATAATCTTTTTGTTAATTATATTAATAGTATCTGCATAATATTTTTTTATTTTTTTGATGATTAGATTTATGATAATTTTGTGTCAGCGGACTAAATAAAAGATTTGTGTAATATATTATTAACTAAATTTTGACATAAATTATTTTGCATTTACGTAAACATTAATATATTTTATTTTATTTTATTCAAATTTTGATATATTTTTTAAAATAATATAGAACACACGGACATCGGAAACAGTATACTTACTTCGACATAATTTTTTTTCTTTTCAGCAATTCCCAAAGAATTACACACATAGAAAAGTAATTAACAAAAACATATTGCATTATATGATTATAATAAAATTATGATAAATCAGATATACCTGAAGAAAACATATTTCACGTTTTTAGTTGTATTTCATGTATACGAATTATATAACAGATTTATATTTATAGTGCGGAATATTACAAAGTAAAATTTCATTAAAATTTTTATTTTTTTAACTCTCGCATGTATAAAATTTCTTTTAATGTATGTTTTACAACAATAATTAAGTTTCATGCATATAAAAATACATGTGAGTAAATATCAATATATTGTATACAATTTCGCATTATAATTATATTTATATAAAGATTATTCTTATCCAAACATTATATCAAATAAGCGATTCTTCAGTTTTTTATTTGCGCAAAAAAAATATTATACAAGTTATATATTAAGACACATTGCTAAAGTTTTCGCTTACTCATCACAGGTCTGCATTAGCTTCTATAAAAGTAGCAATACCTGAGTGTAATCACTCAAGCTCCAAGGTCTTCTCTCTTGAGCCCACTATATTTTTTTACGCACCACCTATTTTCTTCTCTTCATTTTGGCAAGCAGAAAGCATATAAAGAATAGCAAGCCTGTGTCAGTCAATGATTATACTGTTGTCAGACTTATATCGAATTTCTATATGTATATTCTTGAAATCTCTTAATTTTTTCTTACCGTTTAATTTGTGAGAATCCCTATGATTAATTATATTATATTATATATTAATTATATTATATACATTTTTTTTATATGAGTTAAACGTGATGGTAAAATTTTCAAATTAATTGTAGCAAAATTAATGATTTTGGTGTTTAGATTTTTAGATTTTTAGTTATTTTCCAAATTCTTGACGATTTAAATTCCATAATCGTTGCTTGTAAAAATTTCTAAATTTATTTCAAAGAGTAATTGGAATTGATAAGCATTCAATGTATTTTGAAAATTGTGTGTCAATATTTGCGAAACTCAGGACGATGTTTATATTATCGTAAAATAAACTGCCCCTCAATTGTGGTAAGTGCCGTATAGCATTTCACGATAATATCTTCCTTCCCATATTTCTTCCATTCCATGCCGAACCACGCAAGCGCTCTTTCGCGAAATTTATTCCACCTCGAGAATTCGATATCATCAAATAATCCATATATATTTATTCGCAAAAGTCTGCGTAAGAAAAATAGAAAAAATATAATATATATGTGTATATATGTAGGTCTGGAAGTATGTTCCGGGACTTTTATTTTTGATATCATGATTACATATATATGCGTTATATTCCAGGACTGTACATTTCAAAAAACGTAAACAGTCCCGGAACATACCTCTGAACCTACATATATGTATATATATATGTAGGTCCAGAGGTATGTTCCGGGACTGTTTACGTTTTTTGAAATGTACAGTCCTGGAATATAACGCATATATATGTAATCAGATTCAAAAAACTGTCCCAAAAAATGCCGTAGGACATCAATTTTTTCCAGGACAGTCCTGGAAACTGCCAAATGTCCCGGAATATACCGATATCAAAAATAAAAGTCCCGGAACATACTTCCAGACCTACATATAGATATATATATATATATATATATATATATATATATGTAGGTCTGGAAGTATGTTCCGGGACTTTTATTTTTGATATCGGTATATTCCGGGACATTTGGCAGTTTCCAGGACTGTCCTGGAAAAAATTGATGTCCTACGGCATTTTTTGGGACAGTTTTTTGAATCTGATTACATATATATGCGTTATATTCCAGGACTGTACATTTCAAAAAACGTAAACAGTCCCGGAACATACCTCTGGACCTACATATATATATGTATATATATATAAGTATCAAAGATTATTATTAACGTTTTGACGACGAGAACCAAAACCAATGGTCGAATCGTCACGATGATTGTTTGCCAATTATAGCCGGAAGAAATGAAAGTTTAATTAATTGTTTATTATATTGTTGGCAATTTACGAATGTATTTTAGGTTAATTGATTCTGTTTTATTTTCAGGATTACTGAAGTGCTTTTGCGATATATGCCCGGAAACCAATTACACCTGCGAAACCGATGGTTATTGTTTCGCTAGTACGAGCCTGAAAAACCACGTCATTACGTATGCTCGGAGGTAACGTATTTGCACGTGGATTTTATTGATGAGTATACGCGATTTACACTCGAAACTCCCTTTTATTGACTCATCTCCTTGGTCGCCGGTAGATTTACCGTCAATCGAATAGCATTTGATCGATACCGGCAAGCTCAACCCTCCATAAATTTATATTCACTTATTTCCCTCCTACTAAGTTTTATATAAAATTTGTTAGTTTTCAGTGTGTAGTATCAGTTAGGATATACATCATAAAATATACATCAGATTATTGAATATTAACAAAATGATTTATTACGTACTATCAATTAGGAGCGCAAAATCGAGTCCGTCTCGAAAGGAAGGTTTGACACGGGCATATTGACGTTCATAATGAATCGGATAGTCATTATGGCGTCTGGATCGATGTTTGTTAGTGGGCGATCAATGACACTAATGTTATAACAGATTTTCTAAGCTCTCTCAACAAAACAAGATCCGGTTCGTTATCATTCTCTTCGCGTTATCTGTAATATTTATCGTATGAACGGACAGTTCATAATATGTTGCAACGACTGCATATCTACTCAACATTAACAAAAAACTTGAAAAATTATTTAGTTAGGTGAGACGCGATTGTTTCAAAAGATTTGCTTATTTAGTTATTCTTTTTTTATTATTTTATTTTATTTTTAATTTGCAATTATTAACTTGTTATATTTATACGAAACATTTATACATAGTATATTATATTCTTTAATTAGAACTATACTATATATATATTTTTTTTTCTAATCAAATTATATTCTTATATATCTATATACATTATATATTTTTGTATGCAAGTTTTTCATGTTCAAAATGTATCCCAATTTTTTAAGAATATTATAAACATACTTTTTCTCTTAAAATTTGTTATTAATTTTAAACTTGTAGACAATACATATCCTTGATGTACATACATGAATATAAATTTTTATTTTTTAATTTTTTTATATTTATGAGCTTTATATTATATATTTCCATCATCTTTTTCATTAAAACTTAATTTGTCATTTAATGTTTTTTGTTGAATTTTGGATTAATAATCCATAAAAAAAATATCTTCTTCTGTTTGATTGTGGATCATTGGCTTAACACTCTAGTGTGGATAGCGTATTTACTTAGAGTTTCCTTACGTAATGTTTATCACATACGAGGCTTGTGTATTTAACGGTTCAGGTCACTGATCATCCGCGAGAAAATGTTCGCGTATACCATTCCCATCGAACGAACGGCCTTCGGCGGTTTCGCCTCGACATTGCGATCGATGCCCTCGTGGTTTCCGCACGAATGAACGTTTAGCCGGTTTTCCAGTCCGCGCTCTCACCCGGGCCATGATTATTGCCCTTTTCGGCGGAAACGAATTATTGTTGTCGGCTAGTCGTCGCGTTGGTAACGCTGCCGAACGCGATGTGTGGTTAAGACTTCAAGTTCGACCGCTATGGGCCATGGAAATTCTGGTCGCGATCGATCGCAGGGCAAACTCGGGGCGAAATTCGATGGTTATACCTTCCCTTCTTCCGCGGTATCGATTTCGAATACGTCGAGGAAGTTTCTTACGCGCAAGCGTGGGGGTAGCCATATACAAATTTCAATTCAATCCAAGCAGATGAGATGACACTGTCCTAACTATAAGGGCTCACTTTTGAAACGCATCATAGTGCGGACGAGAATTACTGAGAATAAGTTTATACGATACAATATAATTTTATACATATATTAATTACAATTTTTGCGCAATAAAATGTCTATAGGTATACTACTTTGCGTTCCGTTTTACCTATATTTCAGAAAACAAATAGAAACAAGGAAAATTATAATCTGCAATTTCTCCTTTGACTCTAATTTACTTTTGTCGGATTGACATACACTGAAATCTCAACACATATGACACGAATTCGCTTGCGACGCGACACGTCAAATATATTGCATTCATGCGATCGCATATAAAATTGTCTGGTGCTGCTTTCACGCTACGGCCGGATCAAGTAATCTCGGTCGCGCTATTTTCAATGCGATCTCCGGCCGAATTATCCGAATTATCCGTCTGGCGCATTAAGCATTTAGGAGCCGTCCGCACGTCTGCGACCTCGGATCGTCGCCGCATTGGTTCATGGACTGTCTCGGTCGATCTTGTTTGATTTTAAGAGTGCATTGTTCTCAAATCGGGATATCTTATAATCATTACACCGGCGATTATTATATAAAGATGAGATAAATCAATTCGACCGTTCAGAATGTGTAGTACATTAATTCATATATAAAATTAAAAAAGACCAGACGCAGACTCTGACAAAAGAGACACGGAATTTTTCGAGACTGATATCAGTACAATTAATATTTATTTATTCATAATATTCATATGTATATAATAAACAAGAATAGAAATTGTGAAATTACACAAATGTAACGCAAATGATTCGAATTCTTGCTTTTTTTTAGAGCCAAAGATAGAAAAAATTATTAACTTATATAAGTTATTATTTAATTACATATTTCACAAAGAATAGAATATATGTATAATTATTTTTATAACAAAATTTAAATTTTATCTTTGTAGAATTAAAAAAGATATTATTACAACAGAGGAATTGCATGAATCAAGTTCTTATATAAAATATAAACTTTCTATGTATATAGTTTTATAGAAAAACATAATTTATATAAAATTTGTTTTATCCTATGTAAAATATTATGTCCTATGTATTGGTAGAATGTTTCTAAAAAAATAATATAATGTATAATGGTAATAGACTGGAATATAGACTGGATAATAGAATAGATTACATTACACTGCAATTTTGTAAAATAGACAACATGTTTATAAACTAATATTGATCTGAAATAAAAATTATAAAAATTCTGAAATTAAACGTGGTACCTAACTGTAAAACTTTGTAAGCACACGATCTTAATTGTATATATCGTTCAATATTAGATTTCCATGTCCTATGACATGCAGATGTATACTACCGAGCATCCTCCATGATAAAGAAAATGTCGATCTTTGCAGGATCAAAGGTCGAGTACGCGGCATATTTCACATATACGTACTGCGTTATCTTTTCAACTTTTGACCTCTTCGATCATGGCGTACGTTCGCAAGCTTTTCCGAAGCTATTGTAAATTTCAGATAGATGCGGTTATGCATCATTTTATTGATGTCATAAAGATACCAATAATAGATTATACCAATCGCTTTGCATGCAGCAATGTCAGACGGTAATGCGAATAAAACTTGCACATAGCTATAAAATTAACTTTGCATAGGTATTTGTAGAATTATAGACCCGTCCGGTGTATCACATATAATTTCTGATAAAATTTTAATAAATGATAAAACAGTGAACGCGTATTATTAAAAGACAGATTACAAAAAGTTTAAATGTGGTAGTTAAAAAATTAATTTTAAAATTTTGATTAAAAGATTCTCACACATTTTTTATTTTATATAGGCTTCTTAAGAAGCGCATATTGTATTGCATATTGAATAATGCGCTTCCGTGTCACAAAAATTTATTCATTCATAACGTTTATTTTAATTGATCCATCTAAAACAATCGCCGAAAATTTATCGTGTATGTATAAAATATATGGATATCATAGAAAATCACTATAAACGCAAAAAGAATAGCATGGTTTATTCAATAAGTGTAATATTAATAAATGAATCGTGGTCTCTCAAGAATGGAAAATGGATAGAAATAGCAAACTTATAGACATTTACATTAAGATTTAAATTATATTAACAACAATTAATATAAATATAAATTATATATATAAATATATATTTATTATATAAAAATACATATTTATATATTAAATATATTTATTATAAATATATTAAATTTATATTAAATATATTTATAATAAATAAAAATTAAATATTATATATTAAATATAAAAGGTGCCTCGATCGAAGCAACTGGCTGCCGCCGGAAGCACCCCGTTTCTGCAACAGCAAGCCGAGCATCTATCTCTCGCGGATCTGCTGCGATAAAGACCTCTGCAACCTCAATTTATACCCAATTTTATTATCTCCCACGTCTGAATTGTCTTCAGGTATATTCTTCCAAGGGTTCGCGATCGGTGAAGATTTTTACACGCAGAAAATTTTTCTCGAAGATACCAAGTATACACGAACAAAGTAAATACCATATACTAATCTTGCACGGCTAGGATATATAGTCATAATATGCAAAAGATTTCAAGAAAGTATAAGAAATTTAGAGAGCAAAGAATAAAACTATACGCAGAAGTAAATATTTTCATCAAGTATGGGACTTTTTTCAAAAATCTCGAAAATCGTTCGGCAATTCACATCTCGGTTCTTTATAGATTGGTGAGGATCACGTGATTTAAGCTCTCTCTGCTAGCTCGCATCTAAAATTTGCAATGCCGAACGCAGCAAATATTGGATGAGACTTTTCTTACCTCGTACTTATCGCTGGTATATCGCTATACATTGTGCTTCTCACTTCACACTTCACATACACGAGATTGACGATCGTGCGCAGTCCGCGCGTGTCCGCGGTTATACTATCGCATTTCTATGAAGTATATAGACTGTTGCCAGATACGCAACGAATATTTCTATACAGTTCACAGTATAGGTACCACCCTAGATTATATTTTTTCTTATACTGGTCTTAAGAAACAACGCGCAATTCAAGCTACAACGTCGAATATACACGTGTTATTAGTTAAGGGACTTTTTTTACTTTTCTCATATTTCCTTATAGTGTTATAGTATGGCAAATTTATTTGCCTTTAGGTTACAAGATGTATCTGATCAAACTATTACTTTCTTATTGTCATATATTAATTTCCGGTTGAATACGCGTATATCCTACCGGTGCGATGCAAATCTAGTAAATTTTATTATGAGTATTCTACATTATTCGAGAAAAATTTTCTGCGTGTACTATCTGTATAATTATACGTGTGTGTATAATTTAACCTTAATATCAGTTTGAGAGACTCCAACTAACACACGTTGCATCGTAGTGTCTACCGTTTTACCCCTAACCCACATTTTCTTTGCTGTGCCGAGTTCGATTTGTTCAGAATGTGCGAGATGTGCCTGCTTTGAAGATCGTTTCCGGCGATCTGACAGCGTTTCTCGAGATTGTCCCTTTCTCGAGTTCGCCGCGGGGTTACTGTAGTAGAACAAACCCCGCGATCGATAGAGAAAGACTCGCGTCGCGAGTCGACGCCGGGGGTCTCCGCGCGTTATATAGCGTTGTGCGCCCCGATGCTATCCCGACAGGAGTCGCAGAATTTCAGGAATCACGAAGCTATGCTACCACTGGCTACCCCCACATGTCAGGTATCACGAGAGTGTGTTGAGTTGCACGGTGTTGCGGATTTGCTCCTCCCGACTACCAGCTCCCGCTCTCTCGCATCCTCTCCCGGTTTTTTTTCTTTTTGAGTATTTCTCTTTCGGTTTTGCTGGAGTTTGCTCGGTGATCCCCTGTTCCCTCGATGCATCCGCATCCGTGTGGATTGCGATGCGCAGTAACTCTCAACGGGTGCGTTCCCAACGTGTGCACGTATATCAAATGCGAAATGTTACCGCGCTATTTTATCGGTTAATAGATATATATATATATATACACATATATATTATTCAGTTAGACTTACAATTAGTTTATTCAACGAAACTTTCAATTTTATCTCAATATTGTTATAAGATTCATAGATTCAAGTAAAATTGATCTGTTTCAAACGTAATTTCTGAAAAAGAAATCTGAGAAGAGTGATAGGTATAATTGTAATTGAAATAATAAGTACAAATTGCCATTATATAATTAAATTAACAAATGTTGGACGGTATTAAGGAAATTTGATCGAACATTGAGAAAGATTTTCAGTGCTTTCGATAAAATAATATAATCAAAATTAAGAACTTTTAACAGCTAAATGAGAAATTGAAAAAATATATAGAAATAATTTAGAGATCCAAAAAATTATATTATAACCAGGAAAGGATTTAACGACCTTATAACTATATATGTATCTGCATATTCTGCATACAAGAGCCTTAGAAAGTATTTACAAAAAAAAGTCAACTTGTGAATGTTCACTTTGTTAATATAGGTGACTTAACGTATTTGAATTACATATATGAAATAACAGAAGATAAAATCGACGATATTGGTAAATAAGAGGCAGACTCAGAATACAACCTTAGAAGCGCACTATAATCTTTTTTTGTGATGTTACCAAGGGATCGAATCCCCGTTTGCGTTTTTTGCCTTGAAACCGCACGATACGAATCCCCTTTTGATATCTCGTTCGCCTCTATGCGAACGCGTCGCGCGCGCGCTATCCCGAGTTCTCCTCACCTCGTTTTCTGAAACTGGTGCAAAATCGGCTTGAAGGTGCGTGCTTAAACACCTGCCGCCGTCGCAGCCCGAGCCGCGCATCTTCTGCATGACGAGCGACTCGCGAAACACGACCTTCGTCATCGAATGCTGCAACAAAGAGGATTTTTGCAATCGGGATCTCAAACCTCTGCTACATCCTAGCAACAATGAAGGTATAGTCCAAACAGACCTGGAAGTTACGAAAACTCTGCAGGTGGCACGGGCTTTAGCTGCAACTCTCCTCTCTCACCTTCTTTCTTTCTTTTTTTTCTCTTTATGTACCTATTTCTGCAACACGACTTATAAAATACATTCTCGCTGTATCTTAATTATTTAGAATGTTATAGTTGATTTTTGTTGCCGATCTATACCGAGGTGCATAACGAATTTGAGAATAGCACATCACTGGAGAGTACGACGTTTAATTATGAAACGTCTAATTGTGCGTATATTGACGAACTTGACGTTCACGATATTAATTACTTTACAATAATACGGGCAATATAAGCACGGCATATATATTATACGAGACAATTCCTGAAAATACCTAAACTGTAAGATTAACAAGAATGGAAGCGAAACACGCAATTGTGTACGTGGCACAAAGAAACTGTTTTCAAGTTTGAAGCTAGTTTGACCTATCCCACGCAACTAATTAAAGCGTTAAAGGGGCAGCTCTATTTGCAGTAACTTTTGAAATTATTAAGTTCTTATTCATATAAGTTAACTCTCAATTAACTTTATATATGCATATAATTGATGCAAAACATTTGCAGTTCTAGCCAGATTTTTTTGTAATCTTTTAGTTATTAAATTATTGTATTATAATCAAAATAAACTCTATTCATCATTTAATAGAACTATTGAATTTTACGAACACGTATTTCGCGTAAATACTCACAATCAGTCATGTAATCCGGCCCGAGTTCAAAGTATTCATCATTTAAACAGTGTTTTACACCGTCATATATTTTCTTGACAATAGGATATATCTAATTAAATCGTTTGCGAGAATCTTTGCAATATATCAAAGAAATAAGCAATCTGTTTTTAGTATAAATATTTCACATTCTATCTCTTTTTATAAATGAGATAAATTATCAACAAATAAATTCAAGAACTTTTATTATTGTCAGAATTTGATTTAAAGCATTATTTGCATATCAAGAAGAAGATATTAGTTTTTTGCAGAAGGATTTGTGCTCAATATAAAGTCACTTCTATCTTTAATGGAGTAGAAATGGCTTCAAGCAGCGGTTAAAGTGTTTTTACGTAGCTAAGAAGAGAATTTGCCAAGTCACAGGTTATTTTTTATGGTCGGAATAAAGTGTTACGTCATTGCTCTGCTAGTGTATATACTATATTTTTGTCTCGCTCATATATTATCATCTTGAACTCAGTCTGACACGCTCTCTGTCGCGCTCCCGCTGCCGTTATCTGTGTACAATGTACGAAATGTATCGAAATTATCATGATATTTTGTGAGTAGATTATTTTAATCTATACCGATTTCTATTAAAAGCATAAATGATTGATTAATATTTTTTATTGATTATAAAATTAAATATTCTTCCAGTCATGATTCCCAAACTTCCATGGTTTTTTGTTTCAAAAATACACACACGCATATGCCTTTTTTATCTACTTATACTCTTGAATTTTAATTTGTTAAACTCCTTAGATTTTTAATTGCTTACAAGTTTTGAAAAACATTTGTACCTTTATTTATGCTAGAAATAAAAAGTTACTTTTACTTCAAATTAATTAAAGAACTTATCTTCTAAACTATCAATCGATGATTTTGGCACATTGTGTGGATTTCTGTATACTTGTACATGTGTAAAGAATATAGAAGTGTCTGAAACGCTGCTACACACCAGACATAGACGCGGCGCATATGCGACGCACTATTTGCGTATTCGTGGATAAGTTATACGCTCTTTTTTGCCATTTATTACGTCCAATAAAGCGCAATATGACAAACTATTTTATATATCGTGACTTTTTTAACCACGACAGAATACTCTAGAGTTTCTATCTATATTGCTGGAAATATATCATAACATAGAATTGAACGTTTAATTAGATGAATCAAAGTAGATTATAAAGTAAGCATTAGGCTATTATCAATATTAACATTTGATTAATATATTATATGCGCTCACGCGTGTTTTGGATTATTTCATAATAGGCGTATTGCATATACATATATAAATACGTATATTTATATTTCTAAATATACATAAATTAATTTTATTGAAACGAATGCTACGACATTTTGTTTCACGCGAGCAGTAAGGAGTGACACAGATATAAGCGTGTGATCAATAATCGTCTAGCACTTCATTACTTTCCATTATTTCTCCAGCTTTTTTTGTCTTCCTTGAGCAGCACACGCCCACATTATTTATATATCGTTGATGCACTGTAAATTGCAAAATTATCCGGATAAATTTCAAAATTATATCGATGTTGAGTTGAGATCAATGTAAAAGATCAATGTAAAAAAATAGACGGTATCTTTAGGAGAAAATAAAACGAGATAACAAATTTGGATAAGATAATATGCTATTGTGACGCTATTGTGACGTTTGACCGAGATGTTTGCCACCTCCGGAGCTTATAGTCGCTTCAAGGCGATCTTCTCTTGTATTTTTTTTCCTTACAAGTTGTACGCCGGAAATCCTCCTGAGTGAACTCGGAAAGGACCGGTAGCATGTTGTCATAGCTCTCTTCTCTGCACTCTTTATCGACAGTACTATCCCGTAGTATGTACTTCGATAGCGTGACCCACGCGAAAAAGGGTGGCTTTTGTAAATATTTTTCTCGCCTCCTGTAGTAACCTTCAGATTTTCTGCAATGCAAAACTTGCGGTTTTTTATTTAACTTTCGCAGAAATGTATTATACACACTTGATGATTTGATTTATTATTATGTGAAGGAACCTTAAAGAAGCTGACATGAGAGATCTAATTTTTGTGCAAAAGAACATTATGATAAGACCATGGATTATCTTATTTGCTGCTCATAGACTTATAGTTTCAAGTTACATTCATTAGTACATATTTTGTTGTTAATATATGATCTCATATGTCAAGTTTTTTTTAACTTTCGTAATACTATTTATCAGGAAACTTTCTTGAGATTGTGAAGCTTAAATAGGATTGAACTATACTATTACTTTTTTTCCGCATGCCTCCTGACTTTATGTATTTATTATCTTTGTACATGCCGTTGAATACTTTTATGGAATTTGAAGAAAATGTAGATGATATTTTTCTCCTTGTTTATGAATGGTAAAATAAAATATCTTATATTATTGTTGTTTATATGGATTAATTTACAGTATATTGTAAGATTTGCGTCAAACTTCAGAATTTTTTCGACAAATTTTAATATTTTATTTGATTTATTATTGTATTTATCCTTCTTTTTAAGTAATTTCTTTAACGAAGAATAAATTTCTCCGAAAAAATTAACTTTACACAGAGGTTTTCTATATAGTAATTAATATTAAATAAAATTTAACATTAAATAAAATATAAAATTTTGTTACTTTTATATAAAATCTTTTTTAGTGTTTATCTTGAAAAGATTTTATTTAGATAAAAGTTTAACTAAAGACACGTTATATCAAATAATAATATGACAATCTGACAAAATATTTATAAACCGATGACTTGTGAAAAGAAACAATAATTAATTTTTTTACAAATAAAAAATTACTTTTAAAATTAGATAATATGTACATATAGAACTTTGATCCAAAAATTACAAAATACTTACTATTACTGAATACTGATCTACACATGTATGTTACAGGGAAATGTGATATATTTTTAAAGTATTTTCCAAGTATTTTTATTCTGTAATAAAAAAATTTATTATTATTAAAATGTAGATTTTTTTCAAAATTGTTATTGCTTCTTGACAAAAACAGAGTGATATAATACTTTCACAACTTTTTTTCTTCTTCAGATATGTGTAGATTCTTTTAAAGATTTGCATCGACAGCTTTGGCCAGCTGGTTCTTTGATTAATAATTATTTTTCTCGTTTCAAACTATATAACTTTAAAATTTTATATTAATTATGATGGCTTTGAATTATAATTTCAGCTGTAATATAAACAGAAAAGAAAATCGATTAATCACACGATCAAAGCTAACCGATGCAGTCAATTAGATGTATGCTAATTATCTTTCTGCAGCTTATTAAACTCTGCGTTGTAGCATATACTGAGCCAATTAAAATGCTGCCATTAGCATTCCTTTATTCCTTTTTATTTTTTTTCCATCAAAATCTTACTTCGATGATTCGCTGATACACTTTATCTGCAATCTCTATGAGCGTATTACGTCATTTTACAGTTTACGGCAGCTGTCGAGTGTTCCCACTTTTCGGCGACATGAAACGCCATAGTCAGTCTGGTCCGCGGCAGTACTTGTTATGTAAATTATTTTCCCAGGTGTTACAATAAGATGAACTTCTTTCCGGACACGGAATACTCTGTTTGGTGCACCACGAACAGTACGCTACGCGGTCCAGATGGCAACGAATTCGTGGTCGCCTGTTGCGATCATTCTGACTACTGCAATCGCGATCTAAGGCCTTCTTTTCCTACTTACGAGTCCAGAGGTCGGTCGTATTCTCGCTTCGCGAACCGCCTCAGAGGAGGTACAATAAATCGCAGCTAAAACGGCTGCCGGCTTTAAATTCTTCGCCTTCAAGGTTGCTTTGGCCGCAAAGTTCATTTCTCCGCTGAATGAGATACTCGCAAAAACGTACTGGTTGATAAATTCGAAGGATTCAATGGCGGAAATGCTGAAGATGATATCTATATATCTTATAGGCCAGAAAAGAAATAAATTCTTCTCTAAATAAAAATTAAAGAAAATTTAAACAATTTTATGATATTATATTTATTTAGTAAAAGATTTTTAACAATCTCTTTATTAAAATAATAAATGTGTTAAAATTATTTGTATAATTATGAATTTCAGGAATAGTTAAAATGTTTTTATTAATAAGATGATTATATGTTAGTTCGGTTTTGTAATGTAATCGTGAATTAAGTTTATATTAAAATGCGTATATTAAAATGTGACGGTGTTAGAGAAAGAGGAGTGCCATTAGGTTAATGATATTTGCAAAATGTAAATAAGGTATTTGATATGAATAATTGAATAAGTGGCTAATCATATGGTTATAATTATATTTCTTTTGTTGTTAAAAGGCTTTTTTGATCTATTCGGTTTAGATTAAAATTTTACAATCTTTTGTATAAATTTTTGTTTTACTTTGTACAATATACAATTTAAATACACAATATAAATAAAATTGCATTTATTAATATAAATTTACTAATATAAATAAAAAACAAGTAGAAACTTGCACATTGTTTCCTCGTAGTTTTTAATTGTGCAAGTAGAAACTTGCACATTGCTTCCTCATAGTTCCTAAGTGTGCAAGTTTTTATTTTATTCGAGGTATAATTATCGGTATTTATTTGTTTTGGCTTCCTCATAGAGGAAGCTTTGTTAGCAAAGGTTCTGATTTCACACTTAACTCTTTTGGGGACTGCGTAAATAATTATATACATTCACTAAAAAATACTAAAAATACTTGTCCACTTAAAAACTAAAACAATACTTTATCGATAAAAAAAATCAGCCCGATATTATAAATATTTGAGATAGCGATTTATTTTTAATTCTATTATATTTTCCAGTCTTTTTTCTACCCCTATTTTATATATACGTGGTTAAAATTTGGTTGATCAGATCAAGTTTTATAAAGCTTCTATGTATGTACGAATTCTTCGAAATTTCAAATGTGTGTAATACGAGATCTGATCAATCAAATTTTAATGAATTATATATGAAAATAGGTGTAGAAAAAAAAAACTGGAAAATATAATAAAATTAAAAATAAATCGCTATCTCAAATATTGAGAAAGCGGCAGCGTAAAACACATTTTTCAAAAAAAGGAAAATCTGCATAAAATCTATACCGGTAGACCGATTTCAATAAAATTTGAGGAGGACATACTTTCTATGATACTCTATTTGTGTGCAAAAATTCAAACTGGTATCTAAAAAATTGTAGAAGTAGATGCGTGTACAAAAATCCGTACACACACACACACACACACACACACACACACACACACACACACACATACATACACAAGTAGAAACTTGCACATTGTTTCCTCGTAGTTTTTAATTGTGCAAGTAGAAACTTGCACATTGCTTCCTCATAGTTCCTAAGTGTGCAAGTTTTTATTTTATTCGAGGTATAATTATCGGTATTTATTTGTTTTGGCTTCCTCATAGAGGAAGCTGTGTTAGCAAAGGTTCTGATTTCACACTTAACTCTTTTGGGGACTGCGTAAATAATTATGTACATTCACTAAAAAATACTAAAAATACTTGTCCACTTAAAAACTAAAACAATATGCAGATTTCGCCAAATTCAATACCAACCTTACTTAAATGATACTTTATCGATAAAAAAAATCAGCCCGATATTATAAATATTTGAGATAGCGATTTATTTTTAATTCTATTATATTTTCCAGTCTTTTCTACCCCTATTTCATATATAATTGGTTAAAATTTGGTTGATCAGATCAAGTTTTATAAAGCTTCTATGTATGTACGAATTCCTCGAAATTTCAAATGTGTGTAATACGAGATCTAATCAATAAAATTTTAATGAATTATATATGAAATAGGGGTAGAAAAAACTGGAAAATATAATAAAATTAAAAATAAATCGCTATCTCAAATATTGAGAAAGCGGCAGCGTAAAACACATTTTTCAAAAAAAGGAAAATCTGCATAAAATCTATACCGGTAGACCGATTTCAATAAAATTTGAGGAGGACATACTTTCTATGATACTCTATTTGTGTGCAAAAATTCAAACTGGTATCTAAAAAATTGTAGAAGTAGATGCGTGTACAAAAATCCGTACACACACACACACACACACACATACATACATACTTCCGGACATTTTTTACTAATATGATTTTTCGACATTTTAGAACATTCTAAACCTATTTCCATCAAAATCTCGAAAAAAAATTTTTTCACCATTACAAAGCTTCCTCTATGAGGAAGCAATACTTCCGGACATTTTTTACTAATATGATTTTTCGACATTTCAGAACATTCTAAACCTATTTCCATCAAAATCTCGAAAAAAAAATTTTTCACCATTACAAAGCTTCCTCTATGAGGAAGCAATTAACACTTACTACATTTTTTAAAACTAATAAATAATTTGTAATGCTTATTTTGTAATATAATGTTTATCGAGACAAAGCAATTTACGGTCGAATGCATTTCCTGCCTTGTCCTGAATGGATCAGCCGTCCGTGATGTGATGCGAGCAATAGGTTTTGCCTTTGTAATCGTTGAGTTGCAACAAGATAATTTACACAGATAACTAACAGCATCTATTATGTGTGATTGCGCGTTAGTTTAGCAAAATTAAATAAATAATTTATTGGCTCCCGAACATTTTGTCGTTAAGAGCAGCATAAGCGATATAAATTTATTAAAGAAAAAGATTATAAAATTAGATTGATCGATTTTATTGAGGTATCGGATAATTTTACAATCGACTGACTGACGATTCTTGTCTGTTGAATTATCTATTTTTTTGTCTGATAATGATTTGGTAACTTTCGAGTGTGTTGTTACATCAACAACTTATATAACAACTTACGTATTTAAAACTCTTAAGTCACGTGCTCGTGGCTTTCCGAGAACTTATAGCAATGAGGCTATAAGTTCTCAGAAAGCGAAAAAAAAATTTAATGAACTATTGAATCCTGACGATTAATGCAATCTGCGAATTTTTTTTAGGCTTTAATTCATGTCAATATATATATATAGTGCTTGAAAACAATGGCGGATTTATATATGTTTTAAATATTTGAATCTATATCGTTCATTATTTTTTATACACTCATTTTACATAATATACATAATTATACAAAACAAAATACTTAATTTTGTATTATGCGTTGTTTCATTGCTTTTACAATTTTTTAATTTTCCAATCTCTTCATTTTAATTCAAAATACATGAATTTGCTCTGCCATAAACATAAATCCGCGTCATTGTTTCATGGCGCTTCAGCTTTCCATTTCGTGGATCATGAATCAGCGGGAAAAGGACTTTTCTGATATAGCAACCTTGGTAAGGCACGCGTGCGACAGCGATGAGAAAAGCGGGGTATCGATTATCGATTTTCTACGCTTTTGTGAATTGTCTGGGCGCGCACTTTTCACACCACTCTCTCCCCTGTGTTCCCCATGTTTCACGTTCTCGCGTCATTTATCTTGCTTGTGCCAAGCTGACAAGACATCAAGGAACGGACAGAATGCCTACCATCGAACGACAGTTCTCTCTATCCTGATCACGTTCATCGTGTTTTTCAGCTTTTAAACGACTTTTTATCGAAAAAATCGATATTTTGTTGCTACTGCAGAATGGCGTTGCTGTTTCGTTACATAATGCGAGATATATATGAACTACACAATACGCACATTATCTTTAGAGCGTTTAAAAAGATTATGTGTAAGCGTATATAATGTACAATATTTTAATAATGTTTTATTTTACAATTATTTTAAACTCAGTATACTTATTCATATTTATAATATTGCGTTAAACTTTTAACATTTTATTGTTAAATAAAAATAACTGTCGAGCAATTAATTTTAAATTAAACTTAATTAATTAATTTTTTATTATTAATTTAAATGTTTTATTATTTATTGACACTTGTAAAAGTGAATTTTTGACCGTAAGTTATAAAAATTACTTTCTACTAGATTTCAAATGTATAATTTTGACATCAGCTTTTCTACTCGTACATCTCTTTGTTTGTAATAAAGAGGGGATGCAGATAACGCGCGAGTACTGTGTATACGTTACGTGCAGATAAGATAATACGGGTCTGTCTATATGTATACATATATACATACCGGTGAATTTTGCAACGTGGAGAAAATTTGATAAAAAAAACCGAGGACATATATTCTCCACAGTCTGTTATTTTATATGTAACTGTGAGAGTATGTTAACCCTAGAACATACCCTTTCCGCCGGTATCGTGTTAACATACGCAGTTGTAATTTTTGCAAAATCGTGTATTTTAAATCAAATATATTACGAAATAAATGTGTATGACATTTAGTTTTCATTAAGAGATTTATATCTAAATAAATTATATATAAGAATAACAAATGTAGTTGCTCTTTAGAATTAAATAAGTTTAACAAAAGCGCACTTGTGTGTTATTGACAATAATCGACTTCACGAGTAATATTTTACGGGAAGAAGAGCTTGTAAAATTTTAACCAATATTAGTAACATTCAAATATCCGATATACACGATATAAAGTTGTTCTAATTACAGACTCGAATCTGATAAATCGAATTTCCTATTTCAGGAAAGATTATTGTATCTAGTTGATTATATTGGAATGTTTATATAACGATATATTGGAATGTTTAATAACTCATAAACCAAATGAAAACTTTTTGTTACTTCTTGAAATAGTTAATCAATTGGTGATCCATCTTTACAAAATAGTAGAGTTATTAACAATTACTTATTGTATACGTATGTTTACAACAGGACAAGTTGGTAAGAAATTGCAACAAATATGTAGCTTGAGATAGCAGTTTGATATATCATATAATAAACTAAGCTCGTATATTCTTCATATCTTATCTTAATATCTTTAAAAATAGATTTAGACATCCGTATTTATGTTTTTTATGTATAATGATAAATAAGAGCAACACTATAAAGTATCGTAAATAATAAACTTTAGTAATAAAATGGTTGAATAATCAACAGTAATTAATGGGTGGATTATTTATTTGTTTATTTGTACTGTATTTTTAATTTAAATTATTAGCGACCTAGAGTACCTATAAACATAGAACTGTGTGGAAGATGTATAATATCTATACCTATGTCGACATGGATTTTAACTGCGAGTAGAAACGTACGTTGAGGACAAGGGTGCAATTTGTCAAGCGTGAATGGAATGACTTCACTTCGGGAATATAAAGTAACGAGGCGTGCACAACACGATTTGGACAAAGGGATGATGGGACAGGCTGAAAGTGATATTCATCGGTTATACGCGCTCCAATAAATCCGCGAGGACGGTGGCCAGTTATCGATGGATACTCTCGTAGCAGGGATTTGATATTAGCCCGAGATGTGCTCGTTACGTACTCGCTTATGGAATTCGACATTCACGTGGCGGTTTAATTAGCTCCGACGAGGATTTACTGGCAGCACACGGAAGATATTTTCGTATTGAGCCACTAGTTTACATCGTTGTCAATATTGAAACTTATATATCGTATCATTAGTTCTGCAGAACTCTGCATGTTTGACATTCTCGAGTTTATTTTATTAAGGAATATTTTTCTTTTCCAATAAAAATGAGTTGCAAAGATTGAGTAAATATAATAATAATAAAAAAAAAGATAGCTTCAGTTAACAAATGCTCTTGATTCTCATGTGTTTCTCGTGTATTTTTATAAATACTGAAAAGATATTGGAAACGATAATAAATCAAATTTGACAATTCCTTAATTTATTAGTCATACTGATGATATATTTATATGTTACGAGATTATATGAGACTTATATATGACGAGATAATAAATAGTATAAAAATAGTTGTATTGTTATATGACTAAAAAGAGAAAATATGTTATATTAAATACTAATATCTTAGGAAGGAACACACAAATATTTAGGAAAACGTCTAGTTTCTTTCTGTATAACATTGAAAATGTGAAAATTACGATATCACACGCATTTCTATGCATTATAAGCAAAAATATTATGTGACGAAACAGAAACCTATAAACATTAATTAATGTTTAAGTGACGTATTTGTACGAACAATATCCTTTTGTTAATGTTGGCAAGGTGCACATTCTCGTATTACCTCTCATTGTTATTGGGAGACTCATCGTTGGCTGTGCGATCATTCATCAGTGAATTGTTTCTCGCCGTGTTGCCTGTCATCTCATTGAAATCTTCACAGGGATCAATATTCAATTATATCGCGATTCGTCCTATCCAATACCTACACATGGCTCATGCGAAAATCCTGCCAATTGAATTTCGCGGTTGTTTCATTCCACGATGGGTTGGATAGTTTTATATGTATATACATATATCCCAGTTTTGTCATAACTCTCTTTTACAAATCCTTATACGTCTGCAAAGTAATATTTCGATTCACAGCAATTATTTAAAAAATTAGATATTAATTTGTACGATTTAATTATTTCTTCGTAATTCGGATTTGTGGAGATAACTTTTAACGGAAATTTACTTAGAAATTGTAGCAATTTTTTGATACGTTATGTTAAATATTTTTTCATTCAACCTGTGATTTACATTTTTGTATGTTTGAAAATATATTTGATCATAAACTAATTCTTTTCCGAGTATGCTGCCGCAATTTATTTTGTTGCGAAGATGAAAAATTTAGGATTATCGAATTAACGTGAGCTGAAATAAACAAGTTATTTTTTAATAAATAGTTTTTGTTAAATATATTTTATAACACTGGATTGTTTTAGACACTGCTTAATACCATTTTTACTTAACATTTGTGTGATAAATTTCAATAATAGATTAATAGCATTCGTGTGACTCGAAAGATATACCTTGATGTTCTTCAATACTGTTACTCGCAGGTAAGTCAAATTATATGCTTAACGTGCTACAGACGTCTCGAGATGTTAGAGGAATCTATTTATAATGCTACCATGATGTGAGCTTATCTTGCATATTACGTAGAACAAAAGAATTACCGCGGGTTAATACTATAGAATGATCATTGATTCAATGAAAGAAGTAGTATCATCCCGGCATAAAGATATTAGAAACTACGACAAAAAACAGTTCGCACTATTAATATCTGTCTCTCGAAAGATCGTAAAAATATAAAACCCAGCAAATAACCGAGACGCACTCGTACGTTGATCATCCAATTTTCGAAGAGGTTCTTAGGACGTTTTTCTTTCAGTCTCGTGACTTGTCAGAGGTTCAGCCATAAATCAAGCTCCTGGTCACCAAACTAATCTGCATATAAAAATTGTCTGAAATCTTATCCATGTTATGTTAAACCCCTTTTGAATGTGTTTAACCGCTGCTAACACGGAGCTCGCTTTGCATTAGTCATTTCGTTAACGTTTTGTTAAATGTCTTCGCACGTTTCCGCTTTTCTCTCTTTTCTCTTTTTTTTTTTTAACATTTACATCTCACAGCTTTCTTGTCTGAAAATTTTTACTCGTGCTTGCTTGCTTTTAAATCAACAACTTTACAATGATTTTAACCAATTCGTATATTTTCGCGAAGTTTTTCGCTTCCAAGATGAGAGATATTCAACCTTTCTCTGACACGAATGTGAATGTAAATTTCAAGACCGGTTTATCAAAAGTCATAAAATAATTTTATTTAATTGTATCAGAACAAATAATTAATACAAGTGCATTCAAAAGACTTTCTTTTCACTCTTCTTTATGGACATAATTTGTCCATAAACTTTAAGATAACGCATCATCCGGCATTCATCCGCGACACGCATTATGGGTTGAATACCTCTGATATTGGTATATCGTACCTCTGGTACGATAACACGTATGTACAATACGGCGTCATCAAGGACGAAATTAGCGTTTGTCCGTTGGTGCTTCCTACGTGCGAATAATAACCGAATATATCTTGCCGAAAGTATCGTCGAGCGGCGATGACGCAACGTGGGTTACCTGGAAAATGGCCTTGACGATAGCACTACCAATATGCGCAATCTGCGTGGTCGTAATGGCAATCTATCACGTACACATGACCAAAAAGAGGCCGGCTAGGCACTTTCCGGACGACTCGCTGGAGGCTCCGGACCGACCTATTCTGGGCGGCGTCACTATCAGGGATATGTTGGAGATGACTACGAGTGGCAGCGGCTCAGGTAGGTCCAACTAAATTAAAGTTGATCATATGAAATCAGCGATACAGAATGATAAAAGGCAAATCTATCTCGAATTTTTATAGAAAGTTTCTGATGTGATTAGTCGTTCGGACACATTCGTCAATAACATTTATAACGCAATTTACAATAATATAACTACATTAATTTTTTTATAATATTATTAAAAATTATAGAATTACGTATTTCAGTAATCCTTAATTTCACAGTCTTTTATTGTAGCAAATGTAACAAGTTGTTGCATGTAAAACATTAAATTTACATAAATTTATTTTATGTAATCTTAAAAAATTATTAAAATATTTTTGTAATATACACCTATATTTCTATTATATGTATATACAATATATTAACGTGTGTAAAAATACGGATGAGCGATTATACGTTAAAATTTAATTACTTAACGCGCGAAATTAATAGCTATAGAATAGCTAGAACTCAGATTTGCTTACTAATATATTCTTTTACAAAATCATGTGTGTATTTGTGCACACGTTAATCTATTCGTCTCTTGATACACAAACACGCGACGGGTGAGTCATCTTTAATCATACTGAAATTTACGTTCTCCAATGCCCATCCTCTCTCAAGTAGGCCTGCCACTTCTGGTACAACGGAGTATAGCGCGTCAGATTCAGCTGGTGGAAACGATCGGAAAAGGCCGCTTCGGCGAGGTCTGGCGCGGTCGTTGGCGCGGCGAAAACGTTGCCGTGAAGATCTTCAGCTCGCGAGAAGAGAGATCCTGGTTCAGGGAAGCTGAAATCTATCAGACGGTGATGCTGAGGCATGACAATATCCTAGGTTTTATCGCTGCCGATAACAAAGGTAGTTTTTCATATTCGTAATTAAATCTGATATCCTGGCAAAATGGAGAATAATACTTGAGAAGTAGCCTAGTGTACTTTTTCAACATTTATCTTCCACCATTTTCAGAGTGCATGCTTGTTTATATTAATTTAAAAAAGAATTTTAATCATTGTGATCTTCTTTTTTACAAATTAAAAAATAAAAAATGTAATCGTAAAGTAAATGTAATGTTCTAGTTTGTATTGTCAAGAAGATTTAGATTTAAATCATAATTTAAAATTCTAATTTTACTGATCAAATGAAAGAATTATGATGGAATATATTTGACTGGAAACATTTTATTTCTGGAAATGTTTCGAGCGCGTATAAATGATCTTCTCTCAGATTACATGGAACATTGAAATACCCTTTTCATCGATTTTCGTTACATATTTTAACTTGCACATTGTTTTATAAAAGCTGCTGCGATCGAGCTACATCTTCTAAGTAAATTGTAAATTGATGGAATGGCGGATATCTCTAACTTGGTTTCTTTTCAGATAACGGCACGTGGACTCAGCTGTGGCTGATAACGGACTATCATGAGAAGGGTTCGCTCTTCGATTACCTCAACAGATCAACCGTCGACACGAACGGTATGATAAGGATGGCCTTGTCGATCGCCACTGGCTTGGCGCATCTTCACATGGAAATAGTCGGCACGCAAGGCAAGCCGGCCATCGCTCATCGGGACCTGAAGTCAAAAAATATCCTCGTGAAGACTAATGGTACCTGCGCCATAGGCGACCTCGGATTGGCCGCTAGGCACGACGTAATCACGGATACCGTCGACATTCAGCTCAACAACAGAGTCGGCACAAAGAGATACATGGCGCCTGAGGTAATTATATTGCCATGTGAAAGAGATTTCTCTGGTTCTATATATAAAGAGCAGAAGTATCTATATAGTCCCTATTTTTTGGAAGAATAAAACAAGATTGTAATATTAATCACAACACAAATATTGCTAAAAATTAATTAAACTAATCAAATAATACTAATAATAGTCAATATATCGTTGATAATAACGCGTCCACTGAAATGCTGTAGCAATTATATAATTATTTTTATTAATGACAAAAATTAGATAAAATGTTATTTATAAATGTGTTCTTTCAACTTCAACTCGATTTATTTTTTCTTATTGGAAAAAATAAGATATTGATAGTATTACACATAGCATTAATTAGACAGACAATTTTTCTATTGACAGGTGAAAGAACAAAATGAGTTTTGATGAAGACGTATGGAAAGATAATAATTATTAAACGATAAAAATAACGAAGATAACTCGCGATCGTTTGTACTCGGTCAGGAAGGCGGCTCTTCGGCAACTTGTACGAACGTTTTCTGCTTTCAGGTTCTTGAAGAGACGATAAACATGAACCACTTTGACTCGTTCAAGAGGGCCGATGTGTACGCACTTGGTTTGATCCTCTGGGAGATCGCTAGACGTTGCAATGTTGGCGGGATTCATGACGAGTATCAGCTGCCCTTTTACGATTTGGTGCCTTCCGATCCAACTATCGAGGAAATGCGGAAAGTCGTGTGCGCTGATCGACAGCGGCCGTCGATACCGAATCGATGGCAGTCGATCGAAGTGAGTATTAAATAAAGCAAAAAGTAATTTAAATATTCAACCGCACCCAGCAAAAGTGCTTAAAAAATTGAATTGCAGGTAAAATACTTATATGATCTTTAATTGATAAGTTTTTCTTGTCACGTTATTGACGTCATTGACAAGTTTGTCTTTTCAATGCTTGTCACTTTCATATGACTTAGAAATATAACGGAACGGAGTGAGATATAAAAATTATATAAGTATATAATTTAATGAAATCAGTCAGTAGTGATTAAAAATAAAATATAAATCTAAAAAATTGTAATTATTGATTAAAAATTTAAATTATTAGCTAAGTTATATCCCATTAAAATTATAAAAAGTAATAAGTTATATCTTATTAAAATCATTTGCACAAAAATAATTTTATATCGTGATAAGATAAAATTAGATTAAGAATTAATTGATAATTTATTATATCTATTTAGGCTCTACAAGTGATGTCGAAAGTAATGAAGGAATGTTGGTATCATAATGCCGCCGCCAGGCTAACCGCACTCAGGATCAAGAAATCGCTCGCTAATTACGGCGCTATAGACGACCTGAAATAGATTAAGCTTTTTCGACGGAGCTCGTCGGTGGAAAAACTACAGAAAATCAATTTGTTCATATGGGCGAACGTCGCTGTCTTGAAATTCGACGCGATAGAGTTTCCGGCGGGGAAATATTCCGATAAGTCAAGAAGAATCGGAAACAGACTGGCTGGAGTTATGAGATTCTTCCTTATGCGAGACCGTCGAGTAAATTACTGAATGAATAGAATTGGTATCGCTTTGGAGAATCGCGAGCAGAGAAATAGAATGAGTTTTTAAGCCTGTTGATCATTTCGAACGATCGGTAGCGCTCGAGCTGCAGGAAGAAATCTTATTTCAGTCCCGATATATCGCGGCCTGATGATCGGTCACTCTGTTGAATGGGTCAACAGGCAATCGCAATACGCGTTCGGTTAATCGAACGATCGCTCAATTACGCGCCACACACATCGACACACGCAGACACTGACACGTAAAAAACACACTGCTGTATATTTATTACGATAATACTAAGATAATAAAATATACAAATTTATTATATAGCAACATTTATTGATTAATGCTAATGAGTAACGGTACTCGCATATACACACATATAATTATATATTACATATATATATATATATATATATATATATATATATATATATCTTTCCGTTATCTCTCTTGGAATAATCGATTCGATTAACCGAACTATATATTGTTTGGGCGATCTTATAAACAAGTTACCTCAGTGAAATGATCATTGTGCTCGCGTAAATATGCCGATTCGTCGGGAGTAATCGGGATGTAGCGCAAGATTTAAACGTATCAATTCAGCTCCGATTGGACGTGTCGGCAGATCATATGCGAAGAAAGCCACACATTTTTTATCTCAGTTCCGAAGATTCACCGTAAAGATTCGCTATTTTATCGGTGCGTGCAGAAATTAGAGTCACATTTGGAGTAGTACCATACATCATGTTACATAAAAGAAATGCATGTCTTTTGGTTTCTTTTTCCGAAAAAAGTGCCGACTTTATCGATAAAAATGCTTATACAGGGTAGATAGGAAAACCGGACATTCGATATTGACAGCAATGATGATGTCCAATAGAGGCGGATAATTTGAATAAGGTGGATCTTATCGTCGGAAACGAGAAATCCTCTAGTGAGTGCTTATGCATATTCACTGACGAAATTCACTGACAGAACTGTTAAGAAGAATGCTGACCCTCCCTCCCGTGCATGAGGTGTCGTAAAACTTTGGTACATTGTCCGGTTTTATTTGTCGACCCTATACGTATACTCTTAGTATAGTAGATACATACGAATGTTTTGCTCAAGACGAATATTTTTGCGTAATCATACGGAAAGTGAGCGCGATACACAATGGAACGGCGAAGCTTTCGAAGTGTGTTTTCTTTGTAATGCAGGAAGGCTGAAATTGAAGGATATTAAGCTCAAAAGCATGCGTGTATCGTGGCATGAAAGAAACATGAGAGTATGAGAAGCGTGTGAGAATGAGACTAGAGTTGAACTAAAACTGGTACAAGAAGAAGAGGAAAAAGTGGAAAACAAATTTGATGGAAAAAAAAAGAGACTCATTGGAGAATCCATATTTTCGGGTGTTTTTGTGTGGAATAAAGAAAAGTACGAAGTACACTAGTACAGCGAAGATGAGTGGCCGATTACGCGTTTCAGATGAGCGGATGTAGGAGCCAAGAAGAAACCAACCGATATTAACAAATACAGTTGTGGATTTTTGAGACAATGTCTTATTTGCTACTTTATTTTTTAATAATATTCTCTTTTTAAGAATGCCGCAGATAAATGTTCTGCACGTGTTTGAACTAAAAGAAATGTTAAGAAAAGTTTAATGTTAAAATATAATGCTTAAACAATAAATGTAAGATAATATAATATTGTGTATATAAGAGGATAATAACATATTTAAGAGAAATTAAATGAAGAAACAGTATTTTCACATTGGTTTCTTCTGGCACAACTATATCCAAGTGCTCTTTGAATTATTATATCCTGGGTTACTTCTATTGTATTGCATTATACCGACATTGAAGAAACTCATCCGTTTATCGAAAATGCCGTTTTATAAATCTTCTTTAATTTAAATTTTTGAACGTAAAGTCTCGAGATAAATTTACATCTATGCGCTGTATTTCAATGGATTGAAAAGCAATCGTAGTGCTTGAAGTAAGTATGTAACTTTGATATTTTGCGAGACTAAGAATGCGACGAGTATGCGTATGGGATGTCTCTTCGTGAAACATAATTGTAATTCTCGGCGAAGAACAGGAGAAATTGTTTATCTATCCGCAAATAGATTCTTCTTTTCTTCAACGGATAATGAATTATATCGGTAATGGTGTATAGTGTATATTTCTTTGACAAAGTGAGAGAGAAATATGAAAGACGATTTATGCAGAGTGAAAGATAGCAAGTTAGCAAAGCGTGCGATAGAATGCAGGAGAACAGAAAAATAAGAATCTTCGTCATCCATAGTCAACATAAAAGTCTGTGAAGTTACAATTATTATTATTATTATGCTATAGGACGAAAGAATGGAGGGTCCTTTGAACATATAATCGTATTTTTGTATTGTTTTTTACCGGTGACGTCGATCGAACGTCGTACTAATTTTCCTCTTCCGTTTTTACATGCTCGCAACGTTCCGATCCAGTTGCACAATTTTATAACGAGGAAGCTATCCTTCATTTTTTAGATCAGTGCCGATAGTTTTTGATTTATGTGACCAACATAATTTGATTTAAACGACATGCTATTAAATATAAGTTTTATATTCTTTAACGGGAGCAAGAATATTTTAACAAATTTTCTCAGAATTAAAATCTGACAATTTCAATAATTGATATAAAATACTTAATAGCATTTTTATTAATGTTAAAAGTGTATATGTATTTACGTGATAAATCTTGAAATTTATTTTTTATGTACTTATTGTAATAGAATATTATATATGAAAATTTTTTTGTTTTAAACACAATTGTTTCATAATATTAGTAAATATATTGCATAAATTAAGAACAACCTGCACTGCAATATATGATGCAATAGAAATGTGCGTTGCAGATATACAAAATATATCTCGAAAAATTAATTTTATATAGCTCGCAGTATTCGGAAAATGTTTGAAAGAAGTAAATGAGATAAAGCGAAAACCATGAATCATAAATACTGTTCGATTATTCTGGAGTGACGTTACATGCTCGTCGCGGATTGCAATCAATTGCAATCTGTTGAAAGACTGAGAATCTAACGATTGATTAGTAAATAATACATAATTAAGGTTGAAAATCTACCCTTACCTTTTCAAGTTAATTGAGGTCTTAATATTAACTTCAAATAGTTTCGTTTATATATGTCTTTTACATATTTTGCAATTAGAATCTAATCCTTTTTAAATTACTTTTGACAAAATGTGATCAGACAGATTTTTTAACGTTTTGAATTTAATTTCTATTGAAACAGACTTTAAATGAAATATTATTGGATCAGAAATTTTCAGAAGTTTTCCATCGATATTGTAATCCTATTCTTTTCTTCTAAAAAAAGCAATTATTTAATCATGTCTTTTAATATTGTATTACTAAAATTATTATTTTTAATGATCTTTTATCACTGAAAAAAATAGAAATAAGACTGAGCTGTCTTAAAGCTATTTAGATATTTCTACACTTTCTAACTTTTTTCCTTAGGATAAATATAAAGTTTTAAGAAAGGGTTTTTATTCCTGAAAAATTTTAAATTCTTGATCTTTACACATACGCTTCATCTTAGACTTATAATTAGTAATCAGAGGGAATGTTTCTACTATAAACTGGAAGTAATAGTTGCCGACGTATACAGTATACATCGTACGAGTTTTAACAAACTGTCGTTTCTTGAAAAGGCGACAATTTTGTCTTTTTACTCGCTCTCATACATTCCTGTTACAGCATGTAGATTAATTTATCATACGTAAATAACTATAGTCTGTGCATTGGTGAAACTTCGCGATGATTGCATGACGCATATAAATCTGTCGGTGTAACACGTCGCAAGCTCGACTAATGTCTATCCCACAGCTGTTTCCATACTGCTAGTACAACTGTCTGTGCCAATACCAGACCGAGTATTAATTAAAACGAGAGAGAAACAGGATAATAATGTACGTTATATTTCCACGAGTTACACTCGTTCCCGAGGAAAAATATCTTTGGTGTCGATTCTTGTGCATTACTACAGCAATTTTCAATTAAATAAGTGTTTGATGAACATTATAAACCTGATGCTTTAAGGACTAAATATCATAGAGGATCTCTGCTAAATAAATTTTTTTAGTTTACATATATTTAGCATATAATACTTTGCTAAAATGCACATTCAAAATGTAACAGAGTTAATAAATTAATTCAAATTGTAATATTAACTTGACAGAGCCAAGATTTGAATTTACCGAAACTGAAAGATATTTTTCTTCCTCATACATATAGCCATTGCCAGCTATATTTCCGAGCGACGTTATCGACGTTACTCCAGAAACACGTTTTAATGTCAATTGAATCATCGAAATTGCAACTGGGTCGTCGAATTGTCGAACAGTCTGACTTATATCTGACAAATGTGTGTGTGTGCCGAACTGCCAAATAATATTTCATCTTCTGCACCCTTTTTCCACTTCGTACCGTTTAAGCCTCTCCACACACTTGTACAAAAGAGTAACAATAAATTAGAAAAGACCGTTGCACAGGCGGCATTTATGCCAGCATTAAGATTCCGCTAGAAGGAAGAAACTTGTACCTTTAAGGCGATTTATACCGTCTATTTTGTTTTACGCTTTAGATGATACCAGTGTTTATAACGATTACCGGTGGAAAGAAAAAAAAACTTGTTAACGAAGAAAATCGCATTGTCCTGATATTTTATATCGAGCGTTATTATTTAAGAAAGCTATATATTAAATATATTTTAGAATTATATTCTATTTTAAGTCGGAAGAAAATCAGGAAGTTTTGAAATCATTATGGATTACGTTAATTATGCTATTTATATTTTTCTGCTGTATGTAGCAACTGCATAAAATTTAGCTTCACATTTTATTTTATTTTTTATAATTAAGAAAATTATATGTGTGAAGTACAATAGTTGTTAACATATTAATGCAAGTTGTTTTGTTTGATATTTATGTATAAGTAATTAATTTATTGTATCACATAAACGATCACTGGAAGAAACTTTTCTCTTCCTAGAAAGGAATATAGAAATATTTATAAAAGAAGGATAATATTGCTTTCCATAGTAAAATTATATGATACGATGTTAAAGAGAGGGTATCGAAAACTTGCACTGAGTTTTATAATTCAAGAGTGATCATTTGTAATGATTTAATCAGAACAGTGCGATTTTTAAATCAATGATACTACACATTATATTATACAAATATTATAAAAATAAGTTAATTAGCGATTACTAAAGGTTTATAAACCAAAAATATTTTCCATTCGTTTGGATGGTTTGGAGAAGATATTGCAAATTTTTCAACGATTATACGACCTCCGAACAAAGAGCTTTTATTCTATTTATTTTTCTCTATATAATTAAGCAAGTCTCTAATGATAATTGCGATATTTTGTTTGTAATTAATTATTGTTCTATCACTTTTCGTGTTGTTTGTTCTTTTGTAGCGTTATTTACATTTAAAAAGATTAGCTCTTACAATTGTATTGAATGTATTATATAGAATGTCGAATATTTGTTTAATCACAAGATAAGTATGCTTGAACGTTATTAATTAAATTTTAAATATATCAGATTTTGTCATACTTTTGATAATTTATTGTCTGTCTCTTTCGTTGTTACATCGTTGTCTAAATTATAATTTATTATTTTTCGTTTATATATTTGGTGCAAATAAAACTTACGAGATAAAAAACAATACAGAAGCTTCCAAATTAAATTGCTTGTAGACACAATTCTTTTTTTTTAAGTATGTTACGTAGAAGAAATATCTATTAGTAATACTATTAGCGAGGATAAGTTCATTGTTTCATCATTGCTATATCACAATCTCTATTCTCTGTGTTTCCTATTTTATTGTATAATACTCTGTATATAATGGTGTAAATGTTTATCGACAACTTATATAATGGATAGAATGCGCACTCTTGTAATTTTCGTAACAGCGAGTGGGTTTGGTGAATGGTAACCGTTTTCTCTTTGATTACTCATAACGTTTGTAATGGGCATGTCGCGTCTCCTCTATTTTTTCATCTGCTCTCAAATATATCGCGATAAAATATAGTGTCGCAGAAGATTGTTGCTGTTAAAAGTTTATCTCGAAATAAAAGAAATTTGCGAAGTGTGTTGATGGCACGTAATGTAATAGGAATAAAGAGATTATGTCGGAGAGTTTCAACTCCCCGAGAATTTCAATACAAGATATATCGTGGGATAAAATCTATATCGAGCGGAGAGTGTTTGTGAGATATCGGACATTGCGAAATAATGCACTATAAATGTATTAAAGGTAAGATACATAAATCGTAAATTATAATTGTAACAGAAGAAAAGAAGAATTGGAGAGCAACAACTCTTTCTACGGGCATATTTTGCTAGAAAGCTTCTTGATTTGGTATATACATATTTGAAAGACTGAAATGCTTACTTTTCTCGAAGTGAAACGATCTATATAGCGTTAATAGAAGCCACGAGCATGCGAGAACACCGACGATCCAATGAGTTACCGTTTTTTATAATTATCGCAATATTGTATCTCGCGTGTCTCGTGACGCAAATATAGGAATCGACTTTATCGAAACCGATAGAGTTCTTTCCCTATTTTTCCGTTAAATGAATCAACAATCGCGCACCGCGACTCTTTACAATGCGCTCATTTGTTATTAGAATCGAGTTTTTTACGATTTATAAAATAAAAACCGGTGGACTTGTGTGTGTTAAATCAACCATTAATTACTGCCGCTGTATAAAGCGTGCCTGGCGGTGTGGATGGATCTTAATATTGTTAATAGATATACGTACCTAATGTTATTAATTATTAACTCCTGATTTGTAATTCGGAAATGCGAGATTATTGAAGCCTAACGTGTGAGATCAAGATTTAACAAGAACAGCAAATTGATGAAATACATTTAAGGCATTTATGAGATGTAAGATTAGAAATGGAACTCTACGTTCTCTCTCTCTCTCTCTCTCTCTCTCTCTCTCTCTCTCTCTCTCTCTCTCTCTCTCTCTCTCTCTCTCTCTCTCTCTCTCTCTCTCTCTCTCTCTCTCTCTCTCTCTCTCTCTCTCTCTCTCTCTCTCTCTCTCTCTCTCTCTGGGCTTCACAAATCTGGCTTCTAAGCGGATCCTACTAATAAACGCCATAGTGATCCGAAAAAAATAATTAGCTCGAATAAATTAAATTTACTTTAATGTACTTTATTGTGTGTGTTTTCTTTCTTAATACCTTCTATCATATTGCATGTTTAATTAACAATTAAAACGCATTATTAAATTGTAAAATTCAAAATAGTGGAAAAATGTGGAAATATTGTACATTAATAAGGTGGACAAAATATATATATATATATATATATATATATATATTTTTTTTATTTTTTATGTTTCTTATATATTTTTCAAGATTATATAGGTATATTCGGGACATTGCATGTCTCATTTCTAAGCTTTCGAGATTATGCCTTTTCAGCATATTGCCCTAGTTTTCAATTTTTATGATTGTGGTTTTTCGAGACATTGCACATGTCCACCATTAATATCTAATATAAAGAAACCTTTATCCGCCAGTGAGATTAAAAACAAATTCAATTATTTATTACTCGATTACCTGGCTACAATTATACAAAAGTGCACAATTAATATCTAACTTTATATAGATATATATTTAATAACTCTAAATTTTATATAATAATAATAATATTAATAACTCTATATACTGTAGTATAATAAAAAATTTTGTCAATCAGTTTGCTAATCAGTTTGTTGATTATTTTATTATAAAATAAGTCTTGCTGATAAAATTTCTAAAGATAGTGTACATTTATCAGAAATATGGAAAATGAAGCACACAAACGTTTTCGTACGTACGTGTTTCACTTTATTTATTAAATTAATGTTGACACAGGTTATTGTGTATGTTGTACAGTGAGAGTTGTGTATATGGGCAATAGTTACCTATCTATATAGTAATAGAATAGAATTAAAATTATCCATTTAAATACAATTGCGCGTATAGAATGGCGTAATATGTTCTCTTCTAGTATTTCTCTTATCCGTTTTCTCTGCCCTTACGTTTAATTATATGCATTCACGTAATTGAGATGATAAGATCGTTAGGTTTTATTTATTATTCGTTAAAAGATGTATCGATTCTTAATTTTGACGCTTTTGATGCTTTGAGTAAATTTCTCACATTAGATAATGAGTGTTATTATAATTTGCTTTCATTTTAACGGTTTCGTTGCGATGTATCGCATTTCGTTGGCCAAACAATTTCGAATTTACGACGGGTCGTTACGTGACAGTAAACACTGTACTGGCATCGATATTCGTACGTTTATAGGTGCGCGTATTCTGGTTGCTCCAATTTAACCCCTCGAAAGTAACATGCCGTGCGGCCCGTTGAAAATTCTCTCTCGGCCTCTTTATTGATGATTGATGTCGCGTCTCCTTATCTTTTCTTTTTTTTTCGTAGGGTGTTCAATGTGCCTGTCAAAATTAAGCACCGCATTAAATTTTCTACTTATTTAATAATAACTGGTAAACTCTCTTAATCTGTTATCTATTAATTTTATCAGAATCAAACATTAAAAGGTCTGGCGCTTTAATCTATGATTAATTATTAGTTACTAAAAAATTTAATTGTTCTACATTATTATATGCATCATACTTATGGCCTTTGTATTACACGTACGTTCATAAAGACGACGACATGGCGCTCGAAGTGGTAAAGGATGACGGTGGTTATTTTACAGATCCTGCCTCGTCTCCTGGACGAGATACACCTGGGACCCGGGCACGGTTGAAGTGGTGACAAAACTGCGGTGTTTGGCGCGGATCAGGGTCAAATTGCTCTCCGCCGTATCGGCACGATCCTCCGCGGCCTCGAGCTCTCTTTGGAATCGGCGGACCCTGGTGACGCTCTGTTGGGACATGCCTTCTTGCTCCTGCAGCTGTCTCTTGTAAATGCTGACCTTCTGGGAGGCTTTGTCAAGCGATTCCTGCAGCAAGGCGATGTTCTTCGAATCCTCTTCAACTTGAATCATTACCTCCTTAATGTTGCGCTCCTTCTTACGGAGGATCTTCACAGTCTCGGCATGTCGGCGCTTTTCTTCGTCCAACTCAAGTTCCAGGTCGCGAATCTGTGATGACAAAAATTATTATGAAAACAAAATTTAATAAAGATTAACGCAATACTGATTACATTGATAACACATTATTTCATACATCACGAAAAATTGTTTACAAGAACTAAAGACATTTTATTACAATATTATACCTTTGTACTTATTTAATTATGTAAAACAAAACGTATTTAAAAGAATTCAATTTTTAGTTATGATTTAGGTTAAAGAATATATGTTATTAAAAATTAGAAAAGTTTCATCTATCTTCTTACCCTGGCTTCGAGCTTACTGATGATACGCTTGCCTCCAACAATGGCGTTGGCCTCAACCTCTTCCAATCTCACGGACAAGTTCTTCACCTCGATCTCCAGCGACTTCTTGATAGCCTCGATCTTGACAATACGCTCCTGTTCCTCATGAAGAATTTCGACGGTATGCTTGAGTTCATTCTGCACTCTCTGATATCTCTCATCGCTGACTCTCAATTCCTTAGTGACTTCTTCGTAATCTCCAGCTAAGGTGGAATATTCTTGCTCCAGTTTAGCCTTCGACGAAGCGATGTTTACGTTGATCGTAGTTAACTCGTTAATACGGCTAACCGATTCCTCGTATTGCTGCTCGACAGTCCTCTTCGCGCGTAGGGCCTTTCAACGAAATTCTACTTTTTACACAGCCGTTACGTAACGCTTATATAATATTTAGTATTTGTTCGTCGTACCTTCGCTTATCCGGAGGATAAATTATACTTTTCGAACACACATTGTAATCAATCTCTTTCAAGTTAAACGCATTGAATAAAGAGGCCGAGAGAGAGTTTTCAACGGGCTGCACGGCATGTTACTTTCGAGGGGTTAAATTGGAGCACTCTACTTACGGATTCGTAATTGCCGCGGATTTCCTCGAGCTCGGCCGTCAATGATTGGAGACGACGTTGACTGATGCCCAGTTGGTCCAGGGTCACTTGCAATTGGCGCTGAATTTCGTCGTAATGAGCTTGCAATTCCTGAAAAATAATTCAATGTGTATGAGCGCTATTTTAGATATATTGACTATTACGTGTAAGTATCTCGATATTACGGTCAAAGTGAGAGATTGTTTCTTGATGGTCTTTTGCAAATCAATGTTGTTTTTGTTGGCAACGTCCAAGGACAATTCGAGCTCGGTGATTTGGATCTGCAGCTTCTTCTTTATACGCTGAACCTCGGTCTTCAGCCTCGTCTCGGCTTCCACCACGCGTGCATTCAGCTGCTCGATTTCGATGCTGGTCTGTTTGCTATTAATTTCATTCAATGTAAACTTGTAAACGCAAATCTAGTTTAATCTGAAATATTGTTTCGTACTTGTTATATTTTGGTAAATATTATTTAAGAAATTTTTGCTAATTAAAATTTCAATTACAGCTATTTCTAGAAATTTCTTGAATAATTATATTTTTCCTTGATTATCCAAACCATTATAAAGTTTTCAATATTTTGTTCTACTTATTATCGTCTTGATTTCCATTGGTTTACCTTATTCATCCTGGGATTTAGTTTTCGGCTGCTTTTACATAATCACTTAACAATCAGAAAGCCATTAGAGACATATACAATATTTTTAATATTTCTACTTTTGAAAACCGATACTAACTGATATGTTTCGTACATAATGTCACAAGACAAGGGGGTATTAAAATAAGAAATTATAAAAGAAATAAGCTTCTTTTTGAGGTATAAAACCAAATGTCACCTGTTAAAATCATTCATCTTTATTTCACGCATTTCTACTTTTCTAGAAAATAAAATATACCTTTTTCTACTGAGAACTCGGTGGTAACACAACTCTTACCCTATCTACTACGCTTAACATTATAATACTCGCATCCTCGACAGCCATACAAAAGTTCTCGCCTCGCACGATCTTGATACCTCTTATCTAGGAAATAATTGCTGGACTTCTGCTCGAATCCACGTAGCTCCCTACTGAGCGTATTAAACGGCTGCGTCAACTTGTCCTCATCGATCAGAGCCTTGGCCCTTTCGTTCATCAATCTGCCGTGTGCCGCGTCGTCCCAGAGAGAGTGCACAGTTTCCTTTTGGAACTTCCGTATGTCAGCCAATTCCTGGCTCTTGGACAGATTCTTCATCGCCTCTGTCCTCAGATGGAATTCTATCGCTTTCGCGGATTTGCCACGCAGACTTTTGCCATGCTCCAGCGCGTCATTCACCTCGGTCATCATCTGAACATCTTTCAACGCCTGCAGCTTAATATCGCTCCTCGCTTCCTGCTGGATCTCCTTGACCTCGCTGCGGGCACGAGCGCTGGTGAACATCAGAGGCATGGGTAGTCTTTTTAGGTCCTTTCCGGTGCGCGGAAAAATCTCCTTGGTCACGCGGCTGGCCTGCACGGTCTTGGCCAGGCTGAAGTCCGAGCGATTTGCTATCTTCGGACACGTCAGGTAGACAGATGGTAAGCGTCAATTTTATGTCGCACGTCGGTCGCTCGTGTTTTTCTACGGGCGGACGTCTGACGGGCGCCACCGTTTTCCGTTCATGCACGCGCACTTGCGCGACGTGGTCACCTAAACTTAGCCGCAGCGGTCCAGAATGCGAAAGTAATCGGCGCTACTCGCGACCGGGACCGACCCTCCCGAAAGATTCAAGAGCGACTGCCAATGCACCGAACAGTGTCCCTTTCGTCCGGGGACACGAGATGGATTTTTGCACTGTACGATTTGGCAGACTGTTCTGACTTAGATCAGAACTGTAAGGAACGGTCCAAATAATAGGGTGCCAAGAAACCGTTCGGTGCAGCGCTTTCGCGATATTTGTATTAGCCTGGGTTAGTTTTCCTCAGCTGATGATAGAAAGCTTCCGCAGCGAATTGTCTGTTAAATACTAATGGAAAATGCTCTATACATATACTCTATATATTGCTTTTAAGATTGTATATTGTTACAAGATAGTCAAATTTGAATGCTATAAGATATGTCAGTTGTTCAAAGAAAATATTATTTTCTAGAAAAAATATTTTTAATATTATAAATATTATCAAAGCCAAAAATATCTTAGATTGTTTTGATAATGCAATCTTCTGTAATGTGACAATATTTTAAAAGAAATATACATGATTATATTTGAAAGTATAAAAAAAGATGAGAAGCAAATAGATTATTATATTTTATTAAATATTATTTGCCACACATTTAACATTTATGTATTGATTATTAATAATAATAGATTTATAAAAGGAATTATAAATATCAAAGAAGCAAGTTCGTTAGTATAATTAATTTTTATCTGTTACATACGAAACTAAATAAAAAAAACTCCGATGATGCATTGTTATTGCGTATTTCTGCATAAAAACAAAACAAAAGTCGCGATAGGAGAAAATTTAACGCCGTCAATAATGACACGAATTACGCACGGCATTCGTGCACACGTCTTTGATCGTTGCCACTTGAAACGAAGCAGTCTCTTCCGCGGCACCAAATTTAGAAACCGAAAAGGTCAAGCAGTCACCAAGTCGCGCAGCACTCGGAGAACGGATCGCCTCGTATTTCCCAGAAACTCCCATTCGCGAAAACTTATCAGCGTTTCTCGCTACCGTACCTTAAAACGAGACAGGTGATCTCTGGCTTCATCCTCAGCGTCGATTGCATATTTAATAAGGTCGTCTCTCGAATAGGGCTGTACCTTTTTGTCTTCCCATAAGACTCTACCGTCGGACCAGGGTAATTCGGGTAATTCTATTCTTCTCTCAAGCTCTGGTAAAGATGATCTCGAACTGAGTGATAATCTCTTGTTATCCACATAATCAATCATTGGCTGATAATAATTCATTCCGTATCCGTAATTTCTTGAGTAGATGTACGTCGGATAATGTCGCCATTTTGGTTCTAATGGCATATGAATTGGTGGCATGTAACCCGCCATTCCTGATAAAAATTTTAGATGTCCACACAAATGTTCACTTTACTTTTTGGTTCGAGTAATTTAAAGATTGCGATGGAAAACAGTGTTGTAATTAATGTAAAAATTTTTTCAAATTGTCGTCCAGACACAAAAAGAGCTCTTTTTTGTGTCTAGAGAGTTTGATTATATTCTGTTATTGTCAGAGGCTTCTGATTTTTTATCTAATATATTGCGTGATGGATTTTTTGATGCATTTGTAATTTTGGTGAATAGATTTACCGATGATGGTGATGACACTTGCGACAAGATCGTCGACAAAAAATTGGGCCGATGGTTAGGTGGTATCTTTTGTAGTTTTCGTCGCGATTGCCACATCGGGGACAACCAATCAGCACCTCTCAATAATAATTGGATCATGACTGATCGTACTTATTAATAGCATCGTATCGTTGTATGAATTGTCATCGTCTGTTCTTATTAATATCAATCCTCCTATACTCTATTACCCTATATATTCCATTTTATTTCAGCGTTAATTATTATTAGCAATCAGAATGTCCATATAATTAACTTTAATATTATATATAATCTGACTATTGCAAAGCGTAATTAAGGTGTTTATGTAAAATACATCTATTATAGAGTATTATACTGTATTTTTTAATCTAATTTTCTAAAATTAAGTATTTCTTATTAAATATTATACTTCTTTCTCTTAGCTTTATATATATAAATAAAATAATGCTTGTAAATGTAACTAATAGTAATATCAAAATATATACGTAGACAATTAGAAGTCATGGACGGAAATTATTTACATTACTCGTTAAATATATGAATTAATTATTGATAAATTTAATTAACATTTTATATATACACTAATAAAATAGCACTTCTCGATTTACGATAACTGATCAAATATAGTAGTGATAATATCACAGTCTAAGATGATACAATTGAACCTATATTTTATTACTTACATTACGATAATACTTTTTTGCATTATCGATTACGTGTTATATGATTTAATTATAAAATTAAAATTTCAAGAATAACCACATGAGCACGTAGTCCATAATATAATTTCATTAGAAGCTAAAACACGAATTTGTCTAATTGTAAGCAAAAAAAATATAATTTTTCTTATATTAAAGCAACTGCATTAATATGATATTTTTAAGAATAATTTTCCTTCCTTTAATCCCAGGTTGGAATAATGTATACCTTATTTTAATGTAATAATAACAGCTCTTTTTTTTAAATTAGATGATTTTAATTAAAAAATTAATATAACAGATTTGGAAATAATAAGAAATAAGTAGTAAAAAGATCTACATACATTAAAATCATGAGCTGTGTGTTGCATAAGCTCTATTAAATAAATATTAAATATAATCAATTAATATATTAATTAATTACGAGTGTATATGTCGCAAAGATTTTGTGTAATTCTTTGCAAAATCTCTAAAAGAGAATCCACAAAAAACTGGGATATTGTGGAATATAGTAGATAAAAATGACTATATTTAAGAACTTACCGAATAGCTTCAATCTCTTCGTCCTTTTCAGCAATGCGGCGTTCGAACTCGTGACGCAGTTGGCTCAATTCAGCTGACAACCTCTGAGAACGTTGCTCTTCAATTTTGCGACCCTTATATTAAATTTATCTTCATTTAACATCTTACTTCCTTTTAGTATCTCTCATTTATGTTATATTTATATTATTTATATTAATTTATATTGTTATTAATTAATCTTTTGAAATCATATTTTAAAATCTATAATTTTAAAAAATTTATTTCTTAATATTCTTAGGAAACTTTGATAAGAACTTTTGTTTTTTGATTATCATAGCAAACAAGTCTTTAAGATAGATAGATTTGTGGAACACTAATTTCAAGAAACTAGATTACTAGGATGAATTTAAGATTAGTATAAAACTAATCTTTTTAAGACTTTCTTAAATTTAAATTTATCTATTATTGTATAAAAAATTCTGATTATAAATATTACCCTTAATAATTTTACACCTTATTTATTAAAATAATATTCCACACTATACAAGCATGGATAATTACTCACTGCTTCAGCTTCCTTATAGGCGGCAGCCAATTCTTCGCGTTCGTTCTCCAATCGGCGAAGTTCCAGTTCCAATTCATGAAGTCTGCGATTCATGTCAGCCAATTGATTCTTTGCGTCGTTAAGATCATCTACATAAACGTTATTAGAATTAATAAAGTTCATAATTTAAGTGTCTAAATAATTTTCTACTTTGTGAAGAAATTTATTCTATTCAAAAAAGAAAGGTCATTAAAGAACTGTTTACTACATAAAGAAAGACTTTAATTCTGTTAAAAACGCATCTGAATGTAAAGTAACTTGAAATATAATAATTAATTACAAAATTCACAGCTTATAATTGCTGCTATATTTTCAGATTTCGTATTGCAGGTATAAATGAAAAAATAATGACTTCAAAAGAATCACCTCCAAGTTTCTTGTTCTCACGGGCCAATTGATCTTTCAATTCACGGGTCTTGTCGAGTTCGGCATTTACGCGTTGCAGTTCTTGTTGTTTGTTACGGAGATCGCGCTGGCTTTGTTCATACATGGCGAGAGATTCATCCAAACGAGTCTTTAATTCTATGTTGACCTTCTCAAGATGTTCAACACGTTTTTGAAGTTCACGAGCAGTTCCATTGGCCTTAAAGAAAAAAGTTATAAAAATATGAGAAATTTTTCTCTGTCTAAGAATGTAAAATATTTTTTTTTCCAGGAAACGATATGCTAGCGTAAAGCTGGAAAGCAATGAAATCTTACCTTCTCTAAATCAATGATCAAAACCTCCACTTCGGATTGCAAGCGCGATTTCTGCTTCTCGAGATTGTTGATCTTCACAAGCAAAGTCTCGATTTGTTCTTCTTGTTCTTGGATGCGAGCGGAATATTTGCGACGAAGTTCTTCCACCTGTGTAAAATTATGTTAAATATTAGTTAGTAATTTATCATCTCGGATTTCGGTATGGATAAAAGTAAGAAAATTAATGACACAGGTGTGAAAACAATTATTAAATTAATGTAATTATATTTTTGTAATAATGTTTATATTACCTCTTCGATACGAGCGTTAGCCTCGGTCTCAAACTTTGATCTCCACACCGAGACTTCTCCATTAGCCCTGACCAATTGACGTTCGATATCCAAACGCGCCTCAGATTCTTCTTCCAGCTGGACGCGAACGGACTCCAATTCCACCTCGACCTATTAAGTCATGTTAATAATTATTTTATTTATTTCTTAATAAATTAACTTTATCTAATTCTTAATAAATTAATAGATTTCTTTTAATTAACAAAATAAAATTGTATTCTAAATTTACATTTTTTAATATTTAATAAAAAATATAATATAAAATGGAACTAATAGCTCATTTTATCGACCTTCTTTAATTCTTTATATAAAAAATATTTTATTAATGGTATATATTCATATAAAATATTTATATAGAAATATTGTTAATATGTAAAATAAAGTATTCATTTATAACATAATAATCAAAGTTACTTATTTAATTATTTAATTATTTAATAAACACTGATTTCTCGTATTAAGAAAATTGAGTTATTAAATATTTAAGACAAGCCATTTGCTTTGAAGAAAGTTGTTGAAATCAATAAAATTATACCTGGTGCAAAGAAGCTTCCACCAATGCGCGACGACGGTCTTCATCTTCAAGACGACGGCGGGCATCTTCGAGTTGACCCGCGATTTGCGTCTTCAAGTAGGTAACATTTTCGATGTTGACCTACAATTTTATGTAAATAATTCGTGATTTGTACTAAATTGAAAAATATAATTACGCTATAAGCTATAAAATGTCTATTACCTTGAGATCTTGCACCTCTTTGACTAATTCAATATTCTCTTGAGACAACCGAGTTTTGTGACTGGTGATGTCGACAATCGTACGATTTAATTCTTCAATTTTCACATTTAATTCAGATATATGTATCTCGAGTTTCTCGACTGTTTTTATTGACATCAACTTTTCTTTAGTAACGTTGTCAAGTTGAGCGAGGAGCTCATACACTTCCTGCTGGAATTTAGACTTTTCCTTGTCAGCTCTGAAATTACAAAACATGTTTGTTAAGAAAAGTTTATTTTTAGAATGTTATTTTATTATTTAAAAATAATATTTGTATGTAAATAAGCAATTAAAGCGTTTTAAACTTCAATACAATTAATATATTAAATACTGACGGCATTTTTAATTTGTAACTCAATATTTAAAAATCTGTTTTTAATAAAATTGGTTAAATATAGTCAAAAATTTGTAAATAACTATATATGCTAGAGAAAAAAAACAAATCTTCTTATATTAAATAAGCACGAATTAATAAAAATTAAAATATTCTATCGACCCATATAAAGCAAATTTTAAAATTTTGATATTTCCAATTTCTTAAAAATAGTTTAAAAATTCTGTAAGACACGTCAGTAACATTAGATATTGAAAAGAGAAAATTTTAAAAGATTAGGTGTCTAAACTGATAATAGTACATATCTCCGAATAAAGTATAATGCAATATCTTGTCGCGTTGTCTCCATATACGTAATGCACGCATTAAGAAGAATATTATGAGCAATTTCATTTTTTTAGAGGCAATATAAAGAAATTTGGGCAGCACAGGACCTATTCCTACATACGATAGAGGGTGCAAGATGTCAGTTAGCCGATTCTGAAGATAGTGGGGGTTCTCTGACCGGTCGCGTGTACTAATATGGCGCGCCAACGTTGGGGTTGTGGATTACCGCGCGACTCGCCCGGTTAAAAATAGTCATAAGCTGCGCGAGCGAAAGGAAGACAGAGAGAGAACGAGAAACGCATGAGAGGAATAGAAGAAGACAGTGTGTTTTCGCATTGAGAAAGAGAGAGAAAAATAGAGCACAGTTACGAGACTTATCATATCACTCTTCTCATTTCCTATTTTATGAACACGTAACAAATTTTTTTTGCGTGCAGGCATTATTACTAAAGATACGGTTAAAAAATTAATTTTTGGAAGAAGTTGGGGGACAAAAGTTGTACCAATAGATAACAATGGATAGAGTTAAAATTATCGAAAAATATATTGCAAGATTATTGAGAGAATGAAAATAAATATGTCACTTATAGATTGACTTCTATTTTTATAATGCTCAAAAATTTTGTCAATATCGTAGTTGCGTGGGTTATGATTCATAATCGGCAGTGAAATCATGAGGAAAATGTATCAAGATGATATTTGACACTACTTGCGTCGTTGGATTTCTGAAATGAAGTAACAGCTGCGTTGATTACTTATTTATTTTTAGCACTATCGACCGTTTTGAATTAAATTTTGGAAATTCATGTTCTTTCAGCACATTTCAATATAAGTTTAGGCTATCTTGTACAATTTGTTTTGTATTTTTCAACTAAAAATTGCATTTAATATTTTGTAAATGTACTTATAATTGCTTAATTTTGCTTTAGTATGAATAGTATTTAGTGTTGCGGAACCGTAGAAACTTTGTCTTTCAAACAGCTCGTGCGACTGCATGTCTGAAAGAAAATTGTTTTCTCTTAATTGTTCCATTTTCAAAAAAGCTACCAAAAAAGTAAAACTAAAAACGGTCACGGACGTTCCATTGAGCGGCCAATTAGCGATCTAATTAATGCGCGTTTCCAGTGTTGTCATCGTCCTTGTACGAACGACGGAATCGGCGCCTCGAAGAAGCTACTATGTTTAGAAAAGCCGGGGTACTGAATCTTCGCGTATTTCAGTTGCGAGTCGTTTTCTGGCTTGGATGGTGGCCAGTGCGACTTGTATGAGATTCGCACAAATTTTCTTACCTACAGTTACTCTCGCTTGTGACGAACCGCGTTATAATTACACACGTGACATCGTGATTCATTATACTTCCTCCCTATTAGCGTCTTGTTCTTTCCACGGGACGCTTCCTTATGAAACCGCTATTCGTTGAATTTCCGGCCAGTTCTCGGCTGTTTATTGACGCTCCCTGGCAACACGTTTATGCGCGCTCCCGTTTTAATAGAAGATTAGCAAACGTTTACATTCGCGGCTGCTCTGCGATCGCGAATGTATATATGTCCGCGCATTTTTCGAAATGTACGAAGCTCTGGTCTCGATCAGTCATTTTATGTCAAAACATTAAATTTGAAAGCTTAAAATAGCTAATCGAATCTATAAATACTTAGTAGTAAGACAAATAGTTATAGAAAAAATATTGTACAATATTTTGAACAAATTTATCATAACTAACGGTAAGAGTTCGTTAATTACTGTCATGTTTCTCGTTACCAACCTAGCACGTGCTTTCGAAAGCTGGTCAATTTGATCCTGAAAGTCGACAACGACCTCCTGATGCTTCTTGCGTAAGAGATGTGCGGTCTCCTCACTCTCAAGATGGACATCTTCGAGTAGTTTACGCAACTTAGCCAGTTCCGTGTCCCTCTTCTTGTTAATCTCAAACTAAACGAATGAGTCATTAATTATATATGATTTAGATTTAGCAATTTGATATTGCGAAAGAGTTATCTCTGTAAAATTCAAATACTAACTTGAGATTCGGCGCCACCCTCGGCTTCTTCGAGACGTTCGGATAATTGGATGACTTGCACGCTTAAGTCAGCGCGCTCGCGTTCGATCTAGAACATTATATAAAAAAAAAGAATTAATAATTTTCAAATTTATGATAATATATTACCAACACTCAAAATTATAAGTTTTATATAAAATCTGTTTTGCAAAGGATTGATTTTTAAAATATGTAAATTATTAATTAATGCAATAAAGACATGTATAAAAAAGTATATATGTATATAAAAAAAGATTGCAACATGTTTTTACAAATAAACTTTAATTTAAAATTAAAATTAATGACAAAAATAATAGAATTACTTTATGATACTCGATATTATTTTATGTTACTTCTTTTACACAATTTCTTTTAATGTGTGTTTTTTCAGCTTAAAAACATTTTCATATTATATGTTCTCTTGTGTAAACTGACGTCATGTAAAGATCCTTAAAAAGTCCTTAAATGAGAGTCTTAATGACGAATGCAGTTAAGTTACGGTTATTGTTTTGATTAAAGAAATCGCATGACGATGCGTTTTGCCACAGTATCTTGAGTGGTAGCCTGACGTCAGGTTACTTCGTACCGTGAATAAGACAATCTATTTTCAAGCGCGGCGTGTCTATATTGGGGCTCTTATTCATATTACAAGCAAAGCGTTTAACGCGAAAGAAGAAGATCGCGGCTAACTACTTCTACGATCAGTTGCATGAAATTATGGATCATGATTTTATTTTGATTTATTAGATATATTGCACATTTCAATTATTATTTTAACATATTATTTCAAATAACTAAAGAATAAATACACTTAATAAAAAGTAGTCGTTATCAGCAACTACAAACACTGTACAAACTTACTAATTTAATGTAAAAAAAATATTAAACTTTTATTATAGTTATATAATACATTCTCTATCTAATGGTCAAATTAAATTAAACTGTTATGTATTTATGCATTATAAAAAATTAAATAAACTATTTGCTTTCACATATTTAATCCAGTATTTGGAATTCTTAAATGTAATATGATGCATTCTGCACATATAAACGAAGATATGTAAGGTGTTCTGAAAGCGTACACCGGGCGCTGTAACCGTCATATCAATTTTCGAGCTTTATAGCTTCAAAACGCGAGGAAAATTTTTGGCAATCATCCAAGTCACGTATTATGGCGTCCGTTACACACCAATCCGATTTCTGTGGAATTTTAACAGACAATGAAATCTGAGAAGTTCTTATAAACTTTGATTTTCTATTTGAAATCCGTTGTGCTTCTTTTTTTACACAAGCGTAACTGGATGAATATAATTATCAAAGGAATGTAATTTTTGCAGTATACAATCTTGTCAGACAAATAAAATTTCACAAAATGTTTGCACGTATAAAAACCAATTCCAAATAAAAAATATTTTTTGTAAATAGAGAAATTAGTTCTAAATCGCGTGATATAAAAAACAAAATGTCTTTTCGTTTGTGTAAATAGAATTGAATTTTCAAATATTATCTAGAAACAGCTGTTTCTTTTATGATTGTGTTTATATAAATCTTCTCTCGATGGTTGGTTTGAGACATTTATGAGCCATATACATTTCTGTAAAGATTATGTGATAGTATTTTCCTCGTTTATAAAAGTAGGCAAGCGCGGTGTTGAATACAGCGCAGGAATGCGGGAACGATCCCAAAGCGCTTCGCGTTCCTAAAAATAGGTGCAACTCAAGAGCTGGACATTTCGACCTACTATATACTCCCCACTCTGCAATGAATTAGCACCCTTAGTTCCTTTTTATGTACATTTTTCAAATAGTGATATCTAACGAGTATATCATCGATACGGGATTGTAATTCTGTTCGGACAATATGATACTCTTTGACGATGGAAATGTTTGGTCGTATCGCGAATCTCGGATTACAAATAACAAAACAGGATTTTCACACAAACGTGATTTTTAATTAATATTAGCTCACTTTCAAAGAGGTTGTATTCGTAATTAAATTGCCTATTTGGCCTTTTATCTTCTTTTTAATCATGCTTGTTATAACATGCACATGCCAAGTAAATACTTTTGAAATAAGCATACCAAATAAAATCATTTTTCTTTTATTATATTAATGTTACATTTTGATGCTATTATGATGTAACAGTTAACACGTTAAACGCCTGCGTTAATTTTTAACTAATTAATAAATATATCTAAACTAACTAAATAGTAATTAATAAAATTATTATATATTTTAATAAAAGAATAAAACAGTTAAATATATATATATATATACTTTAGTGTACTATAACTTTTTAGAGAATGTATATAAAATAGTTAATTAATCAATTTAATCATTTATTTGTTTCTGTATACAGAGATTCAGGGTTATCCGTACAAACTTTAGTATGTTCTGTAAGCAAAAATAAAAAAATAGTTATATATAAACATAAGTCTTAAAATGCTTTACTAGAAAGTTATAGCAAAAGTTAGAAAATTTCGTAAAAATTATTGAAAAAATAATAATGGTCTTGCCATGGATAAGTTAACATACCGTATACATAAGTGATACGTCGTTCGATGATGTTTACTTATCTGCCTCTCGTGATTACTTTTTGAAATGATTGAAGGTGGAAAACTTGTATCAATACTAACGCGAGCAGTACCTTGTAGAACATTGTTCCAAAATTCGTTTTCACAAACAAAGAATACAAAGATATTTATTTTGTGTATGATTTGTGTGCAGGAAATGCAAGAACTTCTATAGAGAATATCAACGAAGATTCCCTAACAAAACCATTATTACTTCTTCAATAAAATGTTAACCTTTGTTATAACTTTCTAATAAGGTAATTTGAGATTTATGTTTATATAACATATTTATTTCTGTTCACAGAACATGCTACTAAAGTTTGTATGAAAAAACCTGGGGCACCCTGTATACCAAAGTTTCCTCAAATATAATCTTGACGTTCGATATCAAATATCACAGCAAGCGCCATCGATGTCCGCCATTGCACTTGATGTATTAAGAAGCTTCAAGAGTGTTCAGACACACTGTAAGAACACGAAGACATTCATGGAACTCACCCTCTGACGCAGCTCTCTCTCAGACTCCAGGTCATCCTGTAGCAGGCGGATTTTGTCCTGAAAAGAGAGGCAATGAGGATTAGAGGGTATCAACGGCGCCCGTTATAGAGGGTCGACGCTTTACGTAATCGTACGACGAAAATATCCAAGAGCGGAGGCTCGGTATTTCCGAAAGACGGACGGCCTCCGTAGAATAGATTCGTCCTCGGTATAGAAGGAGAGAACGACGACGTCGCGATGTCTGCTTAGCGCGTCTTCGAGCCGCACGCGCACGGCTCGCGATTATTTCAAGAAAGACTGATACTGATACGTTAGATTGCGCCAAGAAAACCAACCAGGCCACTATTCGCAAGGGATGAACAAACGATCTTACTTGGTCATGTAGAGGCGACAATATACGCTCTCTTATACTTGAGACGGAACGCGCTGTGGAAAAGTAAATCCTCGGATCCGAAGAAGGATCGGCCAATGTGTCTCGTGGACTTAGCTACATCATTGGCAGACGGTATCTCGAAGCGGTATCGATCTGGCGCTCTGGCACGATCGTTATTTCAGACCGATATTTCACCGACTATTTTCGTGCACGAGCAATCCGATAGCTACAGAACATCGTACACTTTGTTTCCTCGTCGGATTGGCACTAACATCCCTTATGGTCACTGAACTTTCGCGATTCACTACCTTCGCGATTGGTCACTGCTCCGCGTTTCTTCATGTACGAATCCATCGCGCATCACTGATGGTCAACGTTTTTGATGACGCACCGTAACTTTGGTTGAAGCATCATCTTCGTTAGAATCTAGCGATTAATAGGCGCGATCGTGCGACCGTTTCCTCGGGAAGTGTTGGAGAACGTCGGTCGATGCGTCCTCTTTCGTTCGCCGCCATCACATAAATATAATCGCTGCGGTATTAATTGAGTGGCCTGGCAAATCTTGTTAACGCAATATTTCGTACTTTTTAGGAAAAAAATTATCCTCCAATTTCTCCGATTATTAAATACATTTTCATTGTAAGGAATTTCTAATTCTCGTATCGTGTAATAAAATTTTCGTTGAAAGTCAATATATATTTCATCACAAATTTATTCAATATATCTCATTAGAAACTTTCCTGATATCTAATTGTTTTAATTTTGTCAAGTTTATATCCGTACTTTAATATATTCCTCATAAAACAATAATGATTTTGATAATTAATTTTAGGTAACTCTTAAAGACACTAAGCTGTAGATTCAGAATTTTTCCGAGTTATTCAGAAATATTCAGTTATAATTAGAAGATAGCAAGTAAAAGAAACGATTAAAGAAGATATTTTTTTGAATCATTGACGTTGTTCTCTCTTCTACCGAAGGATATGATATCAAAGGCACTTTTTCGCAGGACCTACCTCGAGTCTGGTGAGAGCGCTCAGGTCGGCGCTGTATTCGATGCTAACATCGGCAGTACCCGCACCGCCAGTAGAGCGGTACGTGTACTTAGAGGTTTTAGCAACCGCTGAAGACATCTTCCTCGCTTCGTCCTCTACTTGTTTTCAACAACAATGTGTTCTGGTTTCCCTTCGTACTTTGTGGGATTCAACTTCTCTCGTGAATCCTCAGTTTGGGGCACCCTCCGCCTTCTTCTTATTCGCCGCTGGCTAAGTCAAATCGCCTCGGCCTCAATCGTTGGTGAGTTCACCTCCACTCTCTTCCACGATCTTCTTCTTCTTCTTCCTTCTCTTCGGGGTTTCGGAGCCGACCAGCGCCCTACTCGTAGTGCGCGACCCGTCGTCGTTCGTATGGCGCGCCGGCCGTTCTATGGCTTCGTCAAAATGACGACCGACGCAAGCGCGTTGCTGTTGGATCCCCCCCAGGTGAACACGTTCGTCACCGTCGTCGTTCTCGTCGTCTTCATCATCGCCGAGGGAAATCGCTAAACCGCGCTAGACGCCCACGTTGCCCAAAGGTGGTTGCCAAGTCAACTTCAGCTTGGTCGGCTACGGCACCTACGAAGAGCAGAAAATGTCACTCCCTCATGATCTTTATTATGTTACATGAGTTTCAAAATGTATCAAGATTACGCGTTCTCCAGTATTCTCTGAATTATTTTTTAAATAATCATAACTAATTTCCAAAATTTCACACGGATTTATACAGATTTAATCGGACGTGACAAAAGATCTGAGTCACACGCCTCATTTGCTGCCCCTCTTCACAAAAGAATATACAGGGTGTTCATCGTAACAATCCACATAACTTTTGAAACACTTGTGACAGTATAAAAAAAGATGATAAGAAAGACATTTATTTATTTATATTTCAAGCTATACCTTGCAGTCTACAAAAAATCGAAAATCTTTTTTATAAGTTATCTGTCTTCAAACATAACTCCGTTTTCCACTCATCGCATTTTTTCTATTCATAAATATTTCCAAAATTCAATTTAGAACTAAATTTTTTTGCTTAATATATGAAAAAATATGTGATAGCGTATATTATTACGTATATTATTTTAACATTACAGGCACAATTATTGTTGTTTTATGAAAATACTTTATTACATTACTATAGTCTTAAATTGTCTTCCAGCTTGATAAGTTGGTATACATTTGGTAGCCTAAGAAGATTGTTCAAATTCGTGTACATACAGTCGCTCGATTTAATATTAAATTTAATATTAAAGTGTAATTGAGAAGAAAGATATATTGAATAGGATACTCTTAGTTCAACCATCGATAAAACTGTCGAGTCATTCAGCGATCCGTCTACTCACAAGTAGTAGAAGCGTTATACGGTAAAAAAAGAAAAAAAGTTAAGCTATATATCTAACACACCCATTGGCATCTGTCACAACAACGTATTGTTGTTTTTAGATCGCGGATTCATTCGCGAGTAATTCTAATAACGACAAGCATAATGCGCATATTGGTCATAATGACCAATATGGATATTTTGATACGTTTGATGATTGAAAGTGGGCGAAAGTTGGCAGTGAAATCTTCTGAATTATTTCTTTAGCATATATCTTTATGTTTAATTTGAAATCATCCTACGGTAATGTGTAGTTATTTTAGAATGTTAGTCGTCAATACAATATACGATGTAAGATTTCTAATATTATTGTAATATTATAATATTATTTATAATATTATATTAAATAAACAAATAAGAATTTTTTAATACTAGAACTACCATCAAAATTACTCGTTTGACATTTTTTTATAATTATTATTTAATATTTCAACACTAGAAGTAAACCCATTCCGATATACCTGGATATAATACATAGAAATCTTACAAATACGCAATGTGTAATGTAGGCAAACTATTGCATCTGAAATGTATTGCTGTTAGTGCTGTCTCATGGAAAATGAAAAAAATATGATGTATTAATGAGAAAGTCCACTATACATATATTGCATATTTATTGCTCCATATACGATCTACTTTAAAAAGATAAAGAGAGCGAGAAAAAAAAAAAGAAAGGGATGTGCAAGCAGATAAGCATAAAACAAGTGTATTCGTAGCTGGGGTGTCGAGTTTTGCTTCATCATAAATATTATGTTTCTGAAATCTTTTTTACTGTAGTGTATAATGTTATCTTCATTGATATTATTTTCCCTATCTTATAATTTCTATCTATGAAAAACGTAATTAATATTAAACGAGTGCAAAAAGTAAAAACTACTCCATGCTGCTTCGACATCTGCGCTTCATCAAAATTCCATTCTCCGGTATCAGTCAGAGCAAAATCGCACGTTTCGAATGCTTTTTCTTTTTCCGTCGAATTGCCAGTTTTCATATAATTTCCTCCCACTTCGCCCCACTACTGGCGAGTGTCTATAAAAGGTCGCCGGGCGATGGTGGGCAAAGATGCGACGGTCGGGCTAGCCCAGAGCTCAGTAATTTGAGATTGGCCCCTTCTCTGCATGTTCGTCCCCTTCTTCACCCTTCGTCACCTCTTTTCTCGAGTACGTGGCTCGCTCTAGTGGAGAATTCCAGGTGTCAGCGAAGAGGTGGCACATCGTCAGACCAAACGCGAAAATAGCTCTCTCATCTGTGCTTCTCTACTTCGTTTACCTACCTATCTCTTTCAAGCGAGCTAGTCGCACCCTCATTCTTTTCTGTCTCTTAAATCTCTTAATTATTTTCCCGATTTATGATATTCGAAAGCAATTTTTTCTTATAAAAGAGTTTATTTATTATGTTCTTTTTGTTTATGTTTTTTATCATGTTCCTTTTTACACACTTATAAATATATTGATTTTAAATTTAATACTCTTCTAATTCTACTATTTGTTTATATAATTTCTTGTTTTAATCACTTTTCTCTTATTATTTTACTAAGGTGTTTAAATAACAAGTTTTAATTATGTAAAATATATAAATAAAATCTTGCTTTTTCAATCTAAAAATAAGCAAAAGATATTTGAAAAATGTGAAGTCATATATAACTGCGCTTTGGGTTCTTGGCATATATTTTTATTTATTTCACACAACTGCAAGAATTCTTTTATACGTGAGTATTTAAAAAAATGTTTCTTTGTAAAATTATTTATAAAAATTTCTTAAAGAGCAAATAGTAAATCTAATTTAATATTCTATTCTTATCTTTTTTCTCTTTATTTTTAATTCTCTTTTTTTCTTAATATTATTTAGTTTTATCTGTGAAACAGCGTAAATTAATTTATTACTACAGTATTTATAATGTTTTGATATTAAATAAATATTTAAATTTCATATAATTGTAAACTTATTATTTAATACAAAAGTATTAAGTATAGATTATTGTTTTCTAATTAGAATTACATGATGTATAGATCTCAGGCATTATATTCAACATTAAGTAATATAAATTAATATAAAGTGCAAGAGACACAGAACAATATAACAAAACATATAAACATTTTGGATATGTTATTCTACTTTAAAAAACATAATGATTTCCGAGTCGTCGAATCAGCGTACTGCCCTAATTTTCTAAATTTAACTCTTTTCCATTCTTTCATTGACTTTCTGTACGCTATATCGAAAGATCTTGATTTTCCTGTTTTACGCAATTGAACAATCACAATGCAATAATCTCTCACAGATTATTGTATCGTGACATAATTGCATCTTATTTAATGTTTTTATTATTATTATAAGAACTAAACAATTTTTAGAGCAAGTTTACTCACTTGCAAAAACTCAAAAATTATATTCACATTATTTTTTAACAAATTTAAGCTGATAAAAATATATATATAAATATTTACATGTAAATCTTTTGTTTGCTATCTGATTATTAACGCATATTAATCGTGACTGTTATATGCCATGCAAAATGCGTAGAAGACATAATTTTGAGTTTGTCGCAATTTATTAATATCGTGTTCCATTTCATATATTATAACATCTTTGACTGTTTCTCGCAATTCCGCACCTGTCATACGCATTTCGCATATAATTATAGAGAACATCGGCTTAGGATTCAGGAAGAGGTCAACAGGTGGCTTTTTAAGTGGTCGTTAGAAAACTTCTTACTTATGATAAAACTGCTAAATTTACTATAAAACATGTAACTAATATTTGACCGAAAAATTGATATTAGATACGATTTACATTTTGTTCTATATCGTTATTGCTTATGTTATACTTCGTAAATTTAAAAATAAGTTCAAATTATAAATATATTAGTATTATCATTAAAATAACATGCGAAAATCATTTAGATAACCAATGATCACTTATATGACAAGGAAAATAGTTTCGCAACCATAAACATATGATCTGCTCTTCTTTTAAGATGTAAATCGAGCTGCTGCGTGCTAATACATAATCTGCGATCTTCATCGCAATTTGCATGTAACTACGTTGGATATAATATTACTCCAGCATGAAAGGTATATAACCTTTATGTGAAATTTCCATGTTAATTTTACGCTTTAAAAAATTCCAATAATGCCTATTTAATACAAAATACTTGCACTATAATGGTAACTAGACATTATCTATGTTATTGTACAAATTCTTTATCTTTTAGTATTAGAAATATAGTATAAATTTTTTTTATATAAAAAATCAATTTATCTATTAAAGTGTTCATGATTCTCGACGACGTTGAATCACCGTCCAAAATTGTCACGAAAAACTCAGGCCCAAGTTTTTCGGCATTGTCGCAGACATTCGGGATGACTAAGTCGCACTATTCTTGTCTATAAATAATACTCTTCTATATCTACTGAGAAAGTAGGGTAAGTGGTTATATGAAATATATAAACTCCTCGTCAATCACGTGTTAATTTCACGATAGTTTTCTATTTTTATTTTGATACATCCCGCAGCGATTACAACTTTCTTCATTTAACTTCTTCAATTATCTGTTGTTAAATTTAAAGTGCAAAGCAAAAGGTTTTTTCGTGAATCTTACAATCTTTTGTAAACGTATCTTTACGTTGTCACAAATAATAATCTAACTAAGAGATTCTAAATGATATATCAATTTTATAGAATTATCGTGGATTAAAGAAGAAACGCTGATATAATTATTACTGTACCTATATATATTATATGTCGCTATGTGTATATGTACGCGCGTTTATGTTAGGGACAAAACATTTTCGAATATACGATATATGAGAGCAAAGGATCGACTCTTTTCGCGATTCTTATGATGCACTAATCATAATTAATTACCAGCATCGAGCGTGTGATTGCGACCAACTCATGGTACGTGTACAAGAATTATGGAGAATCTATCAACGTCGAAAATGCGGATCTAGGTCACGAGTTTATGTCTTACATTCCTCTCGGTTTTATCCTGCAGCACGTCCAATCATGTCCAGGTGATACATGAAGATATTAACGCAATGTATATATAAATAAAATGTACCAGATTCTTTAACAGTTTTTAAGATATGTTCCAATTAAACTCTAAAAGAATGATAGCTGTTTTGCTGAGCATAAGATGCTGATAATTTTTAGTATTTTGCAATGTTATAAATAACGTAATTAGCGATAAAATTAAGTACCTTACAAGTAGGTTCGAATATGTTGGTGTAGTTTCAAACTCTTTATAATTACTTTGAAAAATAAACACAGTATTTGCAAGTAGACTCGAACCTGGACGAAATGGGTTCAAACTCTCTATGAGTGCCTCTCGAAAAACTTCCAAGTGGACTTGAACCAGGATCAAATATATTCGAATTTTTCATGAGTAACTATTTTATTAGAAATTTGATTTTCCTTTGAATTAAAATAATTTGCAATGCAAATGCAAATCACATTCAATATTTCGTTCATCTATATATATGATGCTATTTTTACCAAGATATATTTTTCTTTTTTCTCCTTTAATTTAATTTTCATTTTTCCGATTTAAGTTTAATCTATCTTATTCTTAATTTTCTTATTTTCCTGTATAAAAAATCCTAAATATTATACATGCTATATCTACAATAATTATATGTTTAATTAACACAAACTCTATATTTGAAAATATAAAGTGTATTTAAGTGCAAACTATTTCTGTAGCATTATCGTTAATCTAAAACGCTGTAGAGCTTTTGAGAATATTCTTGTAGCGCCACCGAATTAGAAAGCTCTCAACTTGAACATCATGCACGGTTCGCTTCAATCTCCATCGATAACTTTGCTTTAGATAATATCTTTCTTCAAGTATTTATCATTTGATATCTACCGTGATATCTAGCAAGACAACACTCGAGTGCTTCACGTTGGCTGGCAGCACAAAGTCTAGTTAGCTACTGTAATTAAATGCTAATTGGATTTTATAAATAGTACATATGTAATCGCGATATGACGACAGAAGTGATCAACGCAGATATCAGCATAGTTAAGAGAATAATATAACAGAAGAATAAATTAAAATGTTAAATATAGTTTAAACTTAATGTTAACAAAAAAATTAAGAGAAGAAATTTAAAACTATAAATATTGTTTCTTTAGATTTGTTAAATTTTTAATTTTTGTGAATTCTGATTATTAATTATGTAGTTGGACATGCTATTGTTACATTTCAATAAAAATTTAGCCTAATTCTTATTTTAGATTGTATATAGATTACTGATTAATTCTATTAAATTACATGTCAAATTATATTATATCAAATATACCGAGTTATATTTATAGATTAAAAAACTTTAATTTTATACTTTTTTACAAAAATCTTATATCTTCTTTAATTTAATTTTCATTTTTTACATAATAACAGATCAAATATTACTTATTTATATATTGTAGTGTTCGCGTGGAGGAAGATGAGAAGAACAGAAATATAACAAAAATTAAAAAATATTTTGTCTACATTTGAAAAATATGAATCTTTACTTATTAAAAGCTATAGTTTATAGCTTTTAATTAGAATAATATTGCATTGTAAGAAAAGATTATTAAATATATTTTTCGAATCCCAAAGAAATTTTCGCAATTAATCTGTTCGAAACTGAAGTGTCAACATTTAACGTCAACTTGGAAACTCGGTGAAACTTTTCAAGCTCTTCGCAGATCAAACAAAGTCTCTCGTCCTTGCCCTTCCACGTTGCTCCAACGGTAACAATGTAAATCCTGTTTGGGGATACTCTCCGGGCCGCTGCCGATTTCTCAGAAGGAGTTTCCGCTTTTGCAAAGTTCTGTGGACTTCTCGCAAGCGACCACATCGTCACGTGAAAGAGAATCCAGCCAGTGGAAACGATCTTGTGGCAATGCTGTCCTCATTTTCTGGACAAAAACGGCTATAGTTTCGCGAGTGATTTGTTCTGTCTTCGGCCGGACCACTTGTTCTCAGAATATTGAGAGAATTCGATATCTCTTCAAGATTTGGTAATTAAAGCTAAGTTTTGGGTTGGTAATTCGATGCTTCTGAAACGCTCTTCGTTCATAACATACCTATTGTTACCTATTGTTATTCCTGAAGATCTTTAAAAAATCTTTAAAAGGTCTTCTTGTTATTCATTTTTCCTCCCGTTACAATATGGAAATACAATTTAAAAATTAGTCATTATGTAAGAAATAAAAATAAAATTGAACAAGATGTAAGATTTTTATAAAGTATAAAAGTTCTTTAATCTGCGTATATATATGTAGCAGAATTAATCAGTAATATAACTATACAGTCTACAAAAAATATTCTTCGTCACTCTTAAGCCTAAATTTTTTTAAATACAAAATAACGATAGCACGTCTATAACTACATAATGAATAATTAGTTTTCACACAAAAATTAAAAAGGTTTAAATAAATTTAAATAAGAAACAATATTTATAATTCTAAGTTTTCTAAGTTTCATCAACGGTTTGAATTACATTTAATATTCCAATTACTTTCATTTCTTTCCTGTCAATATTCCTTAACTATATCGATATCTTTATTGATCACCACATCACGATTTCCGCTTGAGCGGAAACGCACGTACTCGCACATATTATACGAGATTTATCCTTATCCCTGGTCTTTCCCCTCGAAGTCTCCTTCGCAGCCGGCGAAGCAGAAGACGAAGAGAAGGCAGAAACGAATAGAGAGCAAGACCGAGAAAGTACAAAGCTATTCTTAAAATAGGGCTCGAGTGCGAGCACCGCGAGTGCGACAAGGAGCTGTAACTCCGCGAGTCGAGCAGAAGGGAAGTCGAGAAGAGAAGGAAGAAGAAGAGACGCCGAGAGCTCGGAGTGAGAAGAGAACGAGAAAGAAAGCGAGAGAAAGAGAACGAGTGGGACCGCGGCGTGCCTCGCGGGTCGCCGGCTCTTCAGGGTCCGAGCTTCGTTCGAAACGAAGCGCCTTCGCAGCGCTCGCCACTTTCCTCTCCTACGAGGTCGCGGAGGATTGTTTTCTCGTAATAATCGATCGGTTCTACACTCGTGGCCTTGATCGATACTGTGATCCCTCTTCCTCTCGAACGTCCTGTCGCATTCGGGCGACCGGTGCCGGTAAATCGTGTAACGGTGGTGCGGATGCTTCTGTACTCGATGGTGGTTGGTGAAGACAGCTGCAGGAAACGCTTCGGGGACCTGTTCTCTTCTCTTGAAGTTCCGTCGCAGTTCTGAGGGGTCTAGAATCATGGCATCGTACAGGAGCTACGTAAGTTCGCGGTCTTCGTATATTGACTTCGCGATGATGGGGAAACCGGCTTGACTTAGCGTTCCGAAGATCTTTAACTCACCGGTAACGACACGGAGAAAAACAACGTTGAAATAATTGAGGAATCGATAACGAAATCTTTTCTCAAGATATTCGCTTTATGTGGAATCCCATTCCCTGCATCGGTTCGCTCATTCTTGCCGCAGATTCGTTGGCAATATTCTATGCGAACGTGCTGAAAGCTATGCAACTTTCTGCCTCGGATATCTTTATTGCTCGCTCGCCATGTGCGAAAAATGCGAATTCCTATATTGGCACAGCACGATGACGCACTTATCGGAATAAACATTTTCGTTTGATCGATGAAATCAATATCCTTCTTGACGATCCGTGCAATTTACGCCGATATTTGATCACGTGGCTTTTTGTCGAAACGTATTGCGAGAGGATATCGGCTGAAATAGATAATTGGGTCTATCTATGCATACGAACGTATGCGAAGTAATATTGAGAGATAAGATCTAGTCAAGTATCAGCATCTCTTTTGCATTCTCGCAAGAACTCTATTATTGATAATAATTTTAATATACTCCATTGACATATCACATCTACATAATTCCGTATGCAGCCTGCATTAAGAAAAATACGCCGGGTTTTGATATTTCTGTATTTTAATATCTGTGTTTAATGCTTCTCTTTAGTCGTTTATTATTATTATATATTTTTAAAAATTTTTAATTGAACGTTGATTAGAGATAAAAATGCATGCATTATATTTTGAGATAAGTTTCTTAAGACATATACAAATAATAAACCAACATATAACAAAAAGGTAAGTAAAGCATGTAACATAAATTTGCTTATTACAAAAAAAATTCGTATGCTATATAGTTTAATGTTTAATTAAAGGTTCTATGATAATTTAATGCGACAGAAATATATTTACACATTATGTCTATAGTCGATTAACCTTCAACGTCGCGAATCCGTGGCGTACTCGACAAACGTGTACGGTGTAAATGAGTGTATTAAGCATACCAAATATTCAAAGGGCACCTTTGCTGTTGGTTCTGGTCGTTGGTCCTTGCGTATAATTTGAGTGCTGGCTCCGCTTTCGTCGCAATTACGCAATGTAAATGAAGTCCATTAACTTTATCGTGCAGAGGTCCAGGTCGCACGCCCGTTTATTCCACCCGCGGACCAAACCGGGTGTTTGCGAAGTACCGCTAAGTCGAAAAGCTTTCTAAACAGCAACGATGCTGATCTATTCAGTCGTTAAAGCAACGACATAACTCGTTGGGTTGTGCGGCGGTTGTGCATTACGGCGCATAATTTTCCGCGGCACATTCGCACGTGTTTCGCGTATTCACGTTTATGAATTATCGCCACGAGCCATAGGAATATTTTTTTTATTATTATGACGGCCGTCGCCTGGACTGATTTACATTTCCACGCGTTGAGTTTTTCACTTTTAATTCGGAATTACAGTCGGAGTGGCGCGATGCCGTAAATGTTTCCAACGTGAACATCGTAGATCTCGCAAGCTTGTAATTAAATTCGTTCCTTTATCACGAATGTTCGTTAGAATTGTGCCTGCTTGACTTTGCTGCATTGTGTATAGTGGAGAATTCAACGCGCAGGAAATGAAATTCTACAAAACGGCAGCCAAATAGAAACATAGCAACTTGCGTTTGTATAGATATATCTAATATATGATTAAATTATTAGATTTCTACTTTAATATTCAGCTTTTGTGAAAGTCATGTAAATAAATATTATTTTTAAAATAAAGCGATAATTTAAGTCATAATATAATATTTCCAAAACTATATAGTTATCTCTAATTTTGATACAAACTAAAATAAATGTTTTCTTTATTTCATTTGAAAAATAAGAGTAGTTTAAAGCTCAATATATTAAGGATATATAGATAGAATTTTTGTTTATTTAAATTAAAATATTATCTAGGTACTTTTCGTTCATCATTCAGAAATATGTATATTTGAACGTTATCACATTTCGAAACTAAACGATTTATGTTTCCTCACTACAATGAGAAATACATCGTGATTAGAAAAAGAAGATCCAACGCATTCAGTAGATATAGTCCGGCTCGTGTCAGACTACATCAGACGCCGCATCAGGCGTAAAAGATCGATCACGCCGGCTCGTCGGCGGAAAACGCGGCACACTGCAGCTGAGACGTAGCTCGATCATTTATCGAAGGAGGTCGAAGCGTTCGTTAGCGCCGCCCAAATACGAATCCCGGTTGCATGCCTCCGAGAAACATTTTCGTGCATCGGAGCACCGTGGGTCGCCCGGCGCGGCGACGTGGCGCGGCTAGCAAAATTAGCCGGGTCTTTCCCAGACGGTGTCTGCCCGCCGCGCCCCGTGCGTGCATATTCGTGTGTAAAGCTTTCTTCTACCTCGAATATACGCTCGCGATCGACGCTGAAGGAAGGCGACGTGATGTATCGGGTGTCGAATTTCAAAGCGGCTCGCGCGACTCAGCCGTACCATGTTGCGTAGGGGATTTGTCTTACGAGCCATTCGCGCCAAGTTTGATACAGGACACGTCGAGGCACGGGCACAGCTCCCTCCTGAAAGCTCCTGAGAGATCCCCGGAGCCTTCATGAGGTTTGCCGTCGTCGACCAATAAGGATCTTTGTACGCGACCTGGATGCGAGAGCATACTCTTGGGCCGGAGGGCCGTCTTCCTCTCGAGTTCTTTCAGGTGACTGGAGCTCTTGGAGCAACGCGCGAACGGAAGTATACGTCGATGTATCACGTGAGACAGGAAATTTGTCGTAGACAATTCCTGTTTCTCCCAGGTTTGAATTACTTCTGCTTTCAGAAACGGATATTGTACTGTAGTAGATTAGCTTAATATCTGCAGTATTGTAATAGATTAACTTGTATCTTTACAATTTTTTTGAAGTAAAAAAAGAATATGTTTTGCAGTAAAAAAGATTAAAAATAAAATAATTCTAACGTCTTAAAATTTTAAATAGAGAAACAAATAAATTGCGTAATAATGTGTATTGAGAAAATAAAAGTCAATTTGATTCTTTATAATTGAGTCTCTTTGTAAATCGACTTATATTATCTTGCATTATAATCCTTGTTTTCATATCTTCTCATTTATTTTACGTCAAATATTTAAATATTTTTTACATTACATTTTTAACTTTTTATAACAATATATTGTATAATTTATGTATATTTTATGTGGAACTTTATAAAGATAATTTTCTTTTTAAAGCAAACTGACAAGACAAGTAAAAATTCCGAATGCAATAAAAAATTGTGTATGCACAATAGAATTTAATATATGACATCAATTAAGTACAGCGGGGAGTCTAAAGTCATTATATTTAAGAATTTTTCTTTGCGGTGCAAGTAGCGTCATGCTGGCATGTAATAAAGTCTCTATATGCATTCAGCGATCATTTTTAGTATTCCTCTCACGTCACTTTCTTCGTACTTTTTTTCATTTGTCTACAAACATAAGCAATATGCTCGTTCGTAATAAATGAAGACTTTCTCCCTGTTGATTCATCATCCCAAACGTTCTTCTTCAATCTTTTCGCGGAAACAGTGTAAAATAATGTCCACCTAAAATGAACAACACGAGACACATTTGATGACACTTGATGACTAAATTTAGACTTACATGTTTGCGCTTTAGATGAAACATCAGATATATTAGATTTCGAGCTTATATATATATATATATATCGGTTAAATGACTAATTATAAAAAAATAATTAAAGAGAAGATACGAAAAATTATCTTTAACTGTATATGTTCTTACAAAATGATAATATTATTTGGAATATTTTGAATTACATATTTTCTAAATAAGAAAGTTCTATAAAATAAGAAAAGATGTCTGCAACTTGGTGCTTTTTGTATTATCAATAATAGACGGAAACAGTTGTTAAACATGGCGAAAATGGCAAAAAAAGGCTTTGCCCGAAGTGGGATCATAACTCGTTGAGATTATATATAACTCGTTATTAATAACATATCTATCTTAATAATTTGCCTTGGGCACGCAGAGCGTTTATGGATTAAAACACTTCGTATATATTTAAATGTTTGAACGAAGATGCAGGGCAGAACAGTCTGCCTAGACTGAACGGAGAAAGGGATTTAACGGCTTCTTTGAATATTCCAGGCGGAGCAATAGCGGCTGCAAACGATGGCGTGAATGCTTTTAATCGAGCGTACCATTCCTCTTTCTTTTATATCCGCTTTGTGCTCTTTTTGCCTTTGCGTCGCAATAGAGCTCGATATTTATTGCTACGCAACTTGAAGCCTCTCGAAAAAAAAAGGAGATGGATTCTCGCTACGCACCGGATTTAGCTTTCACGACGTTTCGTTAAGAGATATTTAAAAATAACGATGGCGTCTGTATAACAGAAAATTAAACAATTGCTTTAAAGGCTTATAAGAAATAAATAGAGATACTCGAGACACTTTTTAAAATTGTTTAGCGAAACATTTGTATTAAAATCACAAGTGATCTTATTAAAATTATAATATATAAAATAGTTTTCTATAAAATATTGTAGATATTTTTTTATATATTTTAAATTATAAATTAAATAAATCAATGAAGAGCTATAATACAAGCAAAGAGCAAATTGCAACTAAATAATAATGAGAATTACGTACAATAATAGAACTGAAAAATTAATTTAATATGTATAATTATTATGCAATTAATTATTTTACAATGCTACTTTATAACATTAACGTTATTAATTACTTTTTATATTGTTATAATGTTGTTGGTTGCAAACTCATGAGATAAGCTATAGTTATAGTTTTAGCTAATAGAAAAAAGATGAAAAAATTTGAAATTAAAATAGAATGTTAATAATCAAATTCATATATTTTCCTATCTTCTTTAAAACATTTTCTGTAAAGACACCAGAGAGCTTTTACAACTCTTGCATGTCGTTGATAAAACGCAGCAAGGAGAAATATGCACGCGGATGCTGCAAAGTGAGAGCTTGGATGGTTATAACTGAGAACTCGCAGCTATATTTAAACGTCGTCGTAGACACGGTTTTGCCCTTTTTTCACCAAGGCGACGACGGAAGTAGATGGACTTCGGCTTCTGAATTTCGAAAGAGTATACGGAACCGTCAGATGTACACATTAGAAAAGACGGGCGTGCACGAGAGAAACTGGTTGAAGCATTGAATTAATCATAAGCCTCGGTGAACGCGGTAGTGCCAAAACTACCACGTGTTTACTCTGATGCTGACTTCATACGATACAGGGAACGAAGAGAGGATCGAGATTTGAATATTATATTCATAATGGCATCGTTAAAGTAGAAAATTGCTTTGCCACTTATTGCTTTAACGGAGTGTAAATGATCATATTTAAAAGCATATAAAGAATCTCTAGTTTTATAATAAAGCGAATGGAAATTGTAAACAAAATCATGAGCAAAATTATAATAAAATACTATAATTTATATTTATTATAAAGAAAAAGTTTTATTATAAAAAAACTATGAATTTTATAATAAATATAAATATTATATTTATTATAAAAAAAAAACTCTGAACAATTTTACGTTCATGAATGTTAATTCTTTTTTCTATTATCATATCTTAATTGAGTTATATTTTATATTAGATATTTGTTATTTTATTGGTATAGATCTTATTAAAAATTATAGTTTTTTTAAAGTAAAGACGTATATTGTATTAGCTTATTTTTTACTTGTTTTTTTTTTTAATATTAAAAAATTGAGAAACAGCAAATAAAAATTAAAATCAATATAAACTTCTTGTTGCATAAATACATCAACATTTACTTTTTACTACTTCTTGATGATATATGTAATCAAGAATGTGTCAACGATTAAAAGGTGCTTCTAATCTAAGCGAGCACATATAGATAGAGCTCACAAAATTCTCAATATTACTCTATATCTTGTTGCGAAGGTGTTTAGATTAGTATTTTACGCCATTTACGTATATTACAATTATAAATATACAAATAGCTATTTGATTAAAGCCGACAGCCGACAACCGAAACTGTCGAAATATTTGCCCGTATATTATCAAATTTCCAACGAAAATGGGTATTTCTGGATCGTGCCAGACCAGAACTAGCACGTCGTTGATGTTTTGACGTCGTCGCCTTGTTAGCGACGCCGCGACGCGTCGCGTCAGGCAACAAGGTTGTTGGCAAACACAGCTGATCTCGTGGATCAATTGCCGGAATTGAACCCAATTTCACCCCGCGCAGGTTCACTCGGTGCATAGTGTCGACGAGCCAAATCGATAAGCGCGCATCTGCAAATATTCGACGGTTCGTTACGCGAAGAATCATTGCGTCTAGAATAAAATCATCAGCAATTCTCTGTGAGAAATCCTTAACTCAGCGTGATCAGTGATTATTTTGAATTAACACTACAATTTTCAAAAAAAGTCACACACTTAACTCAGCGTGATCAGTGATTATTTTGAAATAACGCTAATTTTCAACAAAAGTCACACATAATGGTTTCAAACCTTAAATAATGAGAAATTTTTTCACATATAAAATTAATCTTCTTTTATGAAAATATGGAAAATTAAAAGTAATAAATATTCCAAGAGTTTTAGCAAAGTGCATAACTGCTGAACGACAAACAATATACTAAACGTAAAAATAATAGTTAATTACAAATAAAAATATTTTTATAAATTATACTATTGATAAAAGACATTGAATTCTGTTAAATAGTAGCAAATAATAATGCATGCCTATATAGTTGATGTGCTTTTCTGTCTCATCTATAATACTTTTCTATATTATTTCAATGACGATGAGATATATCATTTTACGAAAGCGATTTGCCACAGTTATATACGGTGACAGAGAGATATAAAAAATTATGCATTTCACGCATGCAGGAATGATACGTCCGTTTGATGGAACAGGTTAACTCGTCTGCGTGTGGCTGGAAAAATTTATGATCTATTCGTCGGTGTTAGATTCAATTTGCGAGACATCGCTGAAATTGCAGCCGGTTCACTTCCGCGTGAGATTGTAAATTGCAATCATTTTCCAGGTTTTATGTTTATTACTTGACTAATCTATTGCAGCTACCGTTTTGTCATAAATTTGTGCGACTAAATCCAAATAGTTTTTAATGTTAAAAAAAATTGATGTATATATATATATATACTTCATATAATACTAACATTAAGTTCTTTTAAATTTAAAGAATAGATATGGTCTTCATTTTCGTAGCATAATTTAATTTTGTTATCTGTGTAAAAATCTGTTTATAATTTTGTCACAGTATATATTATACATATGAATATGTTTTGTTTTCCCGATTATGAAGATGGAATGAATGATGAAAGAGCGAATTATGGATATTTATCCATTTGTTAGCTCTCTTGTGATACAACATATATAGTAATATTAGATCTTTTAATAATATTTATATATTTAATAATCTATATTTAAAAAAATCTTCTTAATATAAAAAAATTATGTTTCACAAAGATATTGTATTTTATGACTCTCTTATGCCAAGCTAAAGATTATATAGCTTACAATCAATAAGCGTATTCGTAGAAAAAAAAACAATATATATTCAGCGTTATACATACCTATTGACACACGATAACGTATTATTGCTTCGTAGAATTGCAATTCGCTCGAACATCATAGATCTTGCGAAACGTTAAAACAAGACGAACGATCGATACTTCGTAGTATCGACGACACAATCCAGCAACGACAATGTAATGATGAACGATTTATCGGCTCGTAACGCCATTGAGAAGTTTACCGTCTTTGAAACCGGATCGAAGAGTTTCAGCCACAAAACTTCCGGCAGTTTACACGGTGCCAAAAGTTTTCCAATTACACGGCAAGCCGTCCAGTTTGCTCGTCAGAACCCCATACTCTGACATTTTCCAATCTGTACTCTATCCGCGAAAGAAATCTTTTTGTAGGGCATTTTTTCTAACCGCTGCTAAGATTTCAAGAAAAATTTAAGTTTCGGTATTATCTCACATAAGGATTATATCTTATTGTATAAATAATTTGCCAAACTCCAAAGCCAAATTTCTACAGACAGTCACAACGCGATAAATTATTATTTTTCGAATCTTAAATTTGTATTTGGTCTTTTGTTTTTGAGAAATTTACTTGAGGAAATTGTCAGTGAACATTAACAGAAATGTTGATATCAGAATTAACTGTTTTCATCTTATATTTGAGAAAAACATATTGTGGTTATATAATAAATAATAATATAAATAAAAATAGAACTGAATGTACTTTCTTGCGTATCAAGCTTACTTAAAATCAATATAGTAAAGTAATAGCATATCTGTATAGCTTTGCGTAAAGTTAACTACTAAAATAAAATACACACAATTTAATAATTTAATGTTTTTATTGTTTATTTTTGTATTTGTATGTGTATTATAAATGTTTGTAATGTTTTATTTATTAATATTTTAATAACTTGATAGTCTCTACGTTATTTAAATAACATAGACACGTGGTTCTTATATTCCCCCATAACATAATTTAATTTTATTATCTGTTAAAAAAATCTGTTTATAATTTTGTCACAGTATTATACGAATATATTTTGTTTTCCTGATTATGAAACGAATGATGGAAATTTATCCATTTGTACTAACACAGTCGAATGTCGAATTTAACGTAAAATATATAATAAGCATAGGTATAATTTTAAAATGTCAGAATGTAACATATAATTTAATTAACGTTAAAAAGTCGATAATCTTTTCGTCGAAAAAGTTGGTATCATGACTATCATGTAAAATTTACTTTTAAAATGTCGTTTCTAAAAGCATCACGTGTTTGCACGTGTGGCGAGGCTCCCTGAAATCGCTTCCTCGATTCACATCGTGACGTGCCAAAAATCTTGGCGTGTGCCCAATGTGCGAATCGTAAAATAACAGACCGTCGTGAACAGCAACCTAATTTGCTTTCTCGTACGATAACTATAATGAAAACTACATGTTCTCTTATGGTGGAAGTCAGCTTTCTCTATTAAATAATTCATAAGATAATTGTAAAGCTGCAAATTAATTAGTAAAAATAGCTAATATCGATATAATTATGTTAGAACAATATTAAATTTAATTAAATCCAAAACATATAAAAATTGCCATCCAAGTATTCGGTATAACAATATAAAAAATAAATCTTATCAAAAATAAAATTATTTTAATGGCCATGATTGAGTATCAAATAATTTTTTAATTAGTTATAGCGGGTAGTCCAGAAAGATCAATGGCAATTCGACTCTATTTAAGAATAGAAGTTAAGAATACAATTAAGCAACATTTTCGTCCTATCGAGCTCGTGACAGCTGGTCGTGCGTCATAAATTATAATAATGCACCGAGTCGCCGGAGGTTAAATCAGGCTGACACTCTTCAATTATCTGGTCTCCCCTCAAGCTGATACCACGATGCATCGGTCGCCCACATCCTCATCAGTGTCATTGAGAATGTACCGAATCATCGCGAATAAAACGTTTAGTCTTTCGTAAGCCTGAATACTTCTTTTAAACAAGTGCAGCACTTGAAGCATCAACGTGCTAAGTCACGGGAAGAAAAGACATTCATATAGCTCACATGCTCACATATTTGAGCCATTTATGTTCAAAGCAGCGTAAGAACAGCTTTAAACATCTTACTAAAATTGAATTACATTGCATTTATATTTACATCTTATTCAAATAAATAAATAATATAATATAATATATATCTAATATTATTATATAACATATATATAATATTTTTCAAAAATCTGACTTTTTGGTTCAATTTCTTTAAGCAATTAATTAGACAAAACAGCTGTATTTGTATGGTAATCTATATTCTATATTAAAAATATTTGAAATATAAAGCGTTATTTTTCAAATAAACATACGCAAACATTTTTTTCAAAATTTTTAGAAACAAAAAATCAATTAAATTTAATTAAAAATAATGAAAGAGCGTAATTAACAATCTTTAGATATGATCTATTTTACATATTTGTTAAACGTGCAGATTTAATTGTTTATTTTATACAAATACTCTATCTAACGTTTTTCTAGTACACTGATGGGGTGGCTTTTTCTATTTTACTATTTTTGATATTTTATTTATATTTACTTTTGTTTTACAAAACATATGCAAATATTATTTAAATTTCAATTTTACGGTAAGGAAATAAAAATGCGAAAAATATCTCCTTTTTAACTCTTCGTGAAAATATATTCTGACTTGACTCTCGAGTCGAGACGAGAAGGTATAACGTGCAAGAATGATAACATTTAACGATCAATACTGTACATATGGATAGAAGTAAATGCAAATATCAAAACATATCGCGACATATATTTCATGTAATATGCAATTGCGCGCGTATATTATTTTTACGTACTCGTCCGTGTGCGACGATGGTGCTGTGATATCGCGTCGGGCTTCCAGATGGCTGAACAGCCGTTCCTTTCGCGCTTGTATTCACGTAAACTCGGATATTTTCGAGCCGCGAGTGTAGACGGATATTTCGTGACGTATATTTCTGATGCACAATGGTCGAACGCAGATTTTGCAACGCGGTACAGTTTCCATCGCGTATACAGCGTAAAAGTCTCTGCATAAACGGACGCCGGCGTTAATGCGCGTTTTATATTTCTGTTAAAATTCTTCCATAAACAGTCGATCCTTAAAGCGTGTAATATATGACTAAAGCATGTAATATATGTATAAAAGTACACATATTTTATATCTTACAAATATATTAACTCTTTTTCCAAAGAGGTCTGTGTTCAAACCCTGGCTGGGATAATATTTCTCGCGATAAATTCTTTACAATGATTTTATAAGGATGCTTATTTAACATTTAAATTGATTTATCAATTTAAGTACCTATATTGATTTATTGTTTCAACAAAAGAGTTGTATTTTAAAGACTGATAAAAAATCGGTTAAATTTTGAAAAAAAAGTATTCACATCACATCATTATTAGACTACCAAGATCCAGTCCGGACTCCGGACCGTAAATGGTGTTTTTCTCCTTAATTGATTATATATTATAACGGTTCCGTTTTGTTTATTATTATTGACTCTCTTTGACAAGTTAGATATGTTTAAAAAATATGTCATTTATATATAAAAAATAATAAAATTATTATGCATTTTTTTGTAAAAATAATTTCTTTAATAATAGCCAAAAATGACTATAAAGTTATTTTTGTAATTTATATTTCAAAAAATAGTGATCGATGTACTGAATATATTTTTACAGTATTGTTCTATTTCAACGGTGCAACAGTTATTTAAAAAAAATAATAGATATTGTATCTTCCGCGAATTGTTATTTTGGTTTAAATTTTTATAAATAAATACGAAAACGCAATAGATAAAAAGTCATGCATGTTTGCAACATTTTCTCGTGAAAATTCTCAATCTCATCAATAAAGAGATAAAGGGAGAGTATAACGGGTAAGTTCTATTGTTCTTTGTTCTAAAAGAAACAAGTTACCTCTTAAATCCGCGTAAACGTGATAATGGGGTTAGATATAACGTGATGAAAGGACTTATCGCGTTTCCGACGTCGCGCAGTGCTTCCGCTCGAAGGACTTGCTTTGGCGGTCTTAAGGAACGACTGTCGTAATTCTATTATATCACCGAATATCATTAGCATAATAATGAACAGTCTTTTTAGAAGACCCAGTTCGGAAAACAAGTCGGAAGTTTCTCTAAAAGTGCATTATCGCGGGTTTTTGCTATTTTCAACTTAGTTTAAAATGAAATTGAAACCGGAAACAATTATTTGCTGCACTGCTCGTGATAAAAATATAACGAATGTAATTTAAAAAATACAGAATTCCATATATTTACAATTCAGTTTAGCTTTTGACGAAATATAGGCCTTTATTTGCGCCACCCGTTGAATGCAAAGGTTATTACTCTCTGCCAGGTCGATCTACCTATTTTGAGATTGAGGGCATTTTGCCAAGCTTATATTAATTACGAATTATTATTTTTTATTTTCATACACACACATCTTCAAATAATGTATTTAATAATCTGTTTTAAATATCGCAGAAATAATTTACTGTTCTCTTATAATTTCTTCCTTTTTATCAGTATTTTATTTCCAGCTAGATATTTAAATAATCAATGATATAAAAAGTTTTTGATAAACTAGGGAATAAAATAAATTAATAATAACTTAATCGTTTCAATACGTAGTTATGGAAATTGAAGCTTTGCATAAATTGTTTTTTATTTGATATTGTCTTTTTGGTCTTCAAATGAATGAACCAAATTCAAATGACAATTATAGCATTTTATAATAGTAGGTAATAATACTGAGAAACTTGAGGTAAAATTCAGGTTGTATTTATATTTATATTGTTTTACGAGTAATGATACATTAGATTAGATTTATTTTTATTTATCGAGCAAAAAGGTTCTTGATGAAGACATTCATCAGATGCGTCTTCTCGGTAATGCAAACTACGCATTATCCGTATTATCCTCATTATCTTTAATATCCTGGAACACCCACACAGCCTTATTTTTTGTGAGTGTCTTATTGGCTTAACGTCCGACCCCTTCTCGTTACTGTAAATGCAAGAAGTGACTGATAAATCTTGTCACCGTAATGATCAATAATGTATCTCGCGAGATATCAATAATATATATAATTTAAACAATTTATTTATACAACATTGCAATAAATACGTAAATATTGTTTAAATAACATTTTAGAAACTTTTTAAATAAAATTATATTTTTAAGATAATATTTTAACAGTTTAGCTATATAAATTAACGATTTATTTATAACTCTGATAATACAAGCTACATAATTTTATTTAAAAAACCAAAATAATCAAAAAGTTGTGCAGTATATGCCTTTCATTTCTGATTACAGGGTGATGTAGGAGGTTATCGAAGCAGAACCGGCGTCGGCATCGCTAGCACATTCGGCAGGAATGCTTCCGGTGGAAGTAACCTGCCAAGCTGTAGAAGCAGTTATTCCGGAGTCGGATCGAGTTCTGCTCGAGCTATTGCCAAGAAACGGGCGCTTGCTGGTTTTGGAGGCACTTTTCTTAAAAAAGATAAATTCGAGGAAAAACCGGCATTCAAATATTCATGTGAGATGTTTGTTCGTTTGCAATATTTTGCATTGATATTCTATACTATTTATATATTTATTATTGATGTAATCTAAAGGAAATGTATATGTATATTATAACACTTATATCCAGAAACTTATTTATATTTAATATTGTTTCTTAATTTTTTTGTTTTAATATGGTGTTATAAATAAAATCGTCTATTTATAAATTATATTAAATTTAGATGATGAATATATTTTGTAAAACATTTAGTTTATATTTTCTTTTAAATAATTTTACTTATAATAATCTCTACATTCATTTCGCTGTATGTATCACGAGTTATACATAATTCCTCTGCATACTTGTTCTAGAAATCATATATATAGAAACAATAATTAATAAATAAATTATAAGTTTGTTTGCAATATTAGCATTATACAATACTTTGATTATCCAATATTATGTGTTAGTGTGTCAGCAGTCTATTGTATAGACACTATAGACTTATCTCTATAAATAAGTGATTACAATTAGCAATGTAATAACAAAATGCATATATTGATATATTATTTTTACAAAAAAAGTAACGTCACAATTTTTCTTAAATTATCATATAGGCACTAAAGACACCGATAAAAGTCGACTGCATCCCGGAAGATCGTCGTCCGAAGACGTGAGGGCGAAAAGTCCGCTATCTGATAGTAGGTCGTCTCTCCTTGAGAAGTACTCGTTCTCAGCTGGCAAAACATCGGAGAGGCCGTCTTCCGTGTTGGACAGATATAACCGACCGGCTTCGCGGGAAAAGAGCAGAGAGCCCGAAGGAATATCGAGGTACGGATCCAGCACATATCCCGGATCGAGTTTCGCCCGAAGTTACGGCAACGATGGTAGAATCGAAAAGAAGGACCATCCGCCAGTCTCCTACAGAGGATTACGTTCCAATTCCGGAAAAACATCGCGCGAGCCCAGTCCGGAAGTCAGTGTCGGAAAAACGAATTCCTACAGGGTCTATTCAAGAGCGCCGTCTTACGGTCGTTCAGCTGCTTCGCCTAGTAAGTGCGACTATTTTATTATGTATTATATAATAAATTAAAAAATATTTAAAAAAATATTTTCTTTAAATATTTATTATTATTATTATTACTTATACATTTATAAATCTAAAATATAGAATTTTTTAATTAAAATATGTTTTCAAAATTATCTTTACAAAACTTTATAATTCAACATAAACTTTAAAAGTATATTTAATTACGCCAAATCCTGATAATGAATAGTGCTTTGTGCTGTTCTACAATTATTTAAAATTCTTAATCATTAGAGTATTCTTATATACGTTTCGAATCTTGTGCAAATAAACAACTAATGTTATAAGAACTTTCTACACTTTTTATAGGCACGTCCGAATCGAGCTCGGCTACAATCTCGACGAGATTTGGCTCGACAGCTGGCTCGCGATTTCTTTCATCGCGAAGTGGCAACGAACGAGTGTCCACAAGTGTAAACTATCCCGCAGAAGAAAGATTTCGAAATTTGAACAGTAAATCGATTAATCAGAAAAAAGAAAAAGAAGAAGAAGAGGAAGAGTCAAGGCTTACTGCAAAATCTGACAAAGATGGTCACCACGAGTTGTCAAAAATTACAAACCGTATAGAAGAGAACGAAACTAACAATAAACTTCCGGACAACGAGTTTGTGACGCTAACGGTGGTGACAAGAAGTACTTCACCGACACCTCCAGCTTCTTCGTCCTATGTCAGAAACAGGCGAGCGGAGATCAATGTTGTTCATCAAAAAGAAGTGATTAGATTTCGAAAATTGCCGGATACTGTGGATGAAGAGGTACAGTGTGATCAAATGGAAGAAACATCAAGATTCTCGAGGTATGGCAGCAATAGAGTACCTGGTGCACCCTGGTCGACGTACTTGGATAAATACTCAGGTGCATCATCAGCTGGAAGTCCATCTATATATTCGTCCAGAGGATTTACTAATGCGGGCTCTTCTAGTAGACTTAACAATTTCGCGTATACGAGAACAAATGAAGCATCAGCAACTACGAAAAGTGAATCTTCTGCCAGAGAAATTTGTGGTACAGATACTAAAAGTCAAAATGAGAAACTTCTCGGTTTGAATTGCACAACAACTAACGACGAGACAGCGTCCAATGACTCGAAGACATCGTCAAGCGGTCAAAATATTCATTGCGTAAATAAAGAAGACAGAATTCACGGTAGCAAACGATGTTGCTGTAGTGTACGAAAGATTGAAACACACGGAAACAGTAATTTAAGTAATTTAAGAAGCTCCAATCAGAATCTTGCATTTTATCGCAGAGAAGATTCAACGCAGGATTCGCAGGATGCATCGAGATGTGACGATTATAACCAAAGAAGACCGTCCATTCCGCGACTGGAACGTACTTCTTCAAAGAACGATGTAAAAATTCCTAAATGTTCTTCGAAGACTGAAATAACATCATCGAAATCCGATGCATACAGCGAAAGAAGAGGATCCACTCCGAAATCGGATGCCAGCTCCTCTTCTAGAACCGGAGAGTCTCTTCGAATTGTCGAAGGGCATTGTCAAGACCAAAATGAAAAAATTATTTCTCAAAAGCGTGATGTTTCGCAAAGAAAAGATTCGACATCGAGGTACGTAAATTTGTTTTCTAGTAAAGTAATTTATTGGATATACCTACATAATGCAAATAAAGAACATAACAAAATCAATTGCAACTTATCCGAATGCATTGCATTTTAATAAATTACATTATCTAATATTTCAAGTTTAGAAGATAAACTTTAGAGAGAGGCTAATTTTTAATGTTTAATAAATAAAACTTTTGGCAAAAAATACTTTATAAAATATATATAAATTTTCGGAAATAATTTTGTACAAATTATACTAAATTGTGCAAGAACTGTGCAGCATATCTGTTATTACTTATTATATTTAATGTAAAAGATAGAAAAAAATCTATAATCTTTAAAAAGACTTAACTGAAAAAGACTAAAAGGTTAAATGTGCTCTTGAGTTAATTAATATTTTTCATTAAAAGCGGTTCTTCGCAAAGTCGCTCGGCATCGACATCGCAGATTCGGAACGTATCGACGAAGAATACGACGCGTCAAATGACGCGAACCGGCTCGTCAGACGGATCTTCTGTAAGCATGCCAATTGGCAGATCGAAATCATCGTCAGCTAGTTCGGTGACGAGTCAGGGTATAAAAATAAAAACGACAACGCCGCCATCGTCCGGGAAATCATCGGCCGGTTCGATCCTGCCGTCAGTGAATCTACGACAAGGCGGTTCGCCGGACGCGCGCGGCAAACCACCTGTGCCGAAAAATGATACTACGACCGCCGCCACGCCGAAGTGTACCGTGGCAACGAAGTACGTGAACAAGGACTTCCGCAAGTCGACCTTGAACATGGAGATCGGTGACTTGTCGTGCTCCAAGTACGCGAGAAGAAAGAAAAGTCAAAGAAACATTTCCGTCAGCGCTCAGGATTTCGAAACGGCATCGGAACGGCATGTTCCCCAGGCAGTTTCTTCGGGATCCTTGACCTCAACGAAGTCCGGTCGATCGAGGTTCAGGACTCCGTCGGGAGAATCGAAGCCAATGCTTGGGAGGAACGGCTCGAATAGTTCACCGAAATGGGAAGAAACGAAAAGCGGGTCAAAGTCACCTTGCGGAACGAAAAAGAGGCCATCCGGGACATTCAGTTCCAGCAATAGTCAGTCGACCTCTGCGAATTCCTCCAGCAGCGAGGATGATGACGATCGTATGGACAAGACGGGTTCGAGACAGAGAAGAAAAAGAACGTCAGAATCGCCCGCGCGCGAAGTAAAAGGTAAAATCAGTGCGGGATCGTCGAGAACGAGCGTATTGGCGTCGTCGGCCGATGATATGTCAATGATGACGGAGAAACCACCTAGGCCACCATCTAGTCCAAGATCTAAGAGTGATCGTTCTGCGAAGACGGAAGAGGCCAAGTCCTTTCTGATGAGAGCGCTGGCGCCAATGACGAATTTCTTTAAGAACAAGAATCAAGATTCCGATGATACAAGTAAATCAGATGGTTGGGTTGACTCCTTTGAGGAAAACCACGAAGCCAGTAACAAGTCAGGACAGCCGCTATCATCTTCGAGATCAGTCAGTCAGAATCTGTCGAAAGGTCCTAGTTTCAGTAATTCTCAGAAAAGCGACGGAATAAGAAGAAATAATATGAAGATTCAGCGTCAGTCTTCGGACGAAAAACCATGGTGGTTGGATCCAAATTCCGATAACATTCCCGAGGGGATTCAAAGGGCTAGTCCATGGAATAATGATGTTAGTCAGGAAACAACAATCAGCACAGCCTTACCGGATGATGGTAAGTTAATCTTTTAATATACTGCATATACATATACATATATTTAGTATAAACATATGTGTAATACATTTAAATATTATATAATATATATAATGCTGTGTGCTTAGTTTATATTCACATTTTGTGAAGTCACTTGCACAATAAAAGTACAAATTATTATTATTATTTTGAGAATATAAACTATTATTACTTTAATTCAAGAAGAACAGATCATTATAACATAATAACATTTATACGTATTTAAATACATAAAAACGTTAATTAACGGCAGATTTTATATATTTGATTACTAACGTTTAATTAATTAATTTTTTATAAATTATAATTTTCAGTCTTTTTAATTCAGAAAGCGCTATTTAATCCTTGCGACTGTTATCTTATTTCTTACGTGTGTTGCTAGGAAAATATAAACTCAGAATTTGGCGACAAGGATCAGAAGAATATGCCTGGTGGTTGGACGACGTTGCAGCGGAAGAAGCGAAAAAATCACCCTCGCCGGTATCCCCTATTTCGAAACGGGGTTCCAGTCGAGGCAGTATTCGATCAGTTGATCGACGAAATCGCATCAGGCATCAGCAGTCCGGCGAACGAGCGTGGTGGATGAGTGACGACCCCGAGAACGTTCCGGAGGGCATCGAGGTCATCCCGGTGGCGTCTGCCGATAGTCAAAGTACCGACAACCCTGTCGATAACGAGAGCCTTTACTCTTCGAAACCGCTTAAGAAAATCCGACATGTCGAATCCGGGGAGAAGGCATGGTGGATGGACAGCTCCTCCAACGTTCCTGACGGGGTCGTCAGAATTCCCGTGGAAATTTCCAACAGCACTTCCGACTCCTCCGAGTCATACGAGAAGATCGATATCGGCGTTAACCCTGAACCTGAGACGTGTGTCAAGAGAAGCCTCTCTAGATTTCCTATCGAATTTCCGCCGCCACCATCCGAGCCCTTGGGAGATCGTGCTAGTCCAGAAGGGGTAAATCTGATCATCATATTACGTAATGTTTGGTCTCATACGTCAGGCTGATAATGATTTTATACAATTTAATGAATCACTCTAATTGTGAAAGAATGATCCAAATAAAAGACGGATAAATTTACGAAGCCTATATTGATAAAATTTATTACATACGATGCAAATTACTAAAATAAGAAAAATAAAAGATATTAATATTTTTTTTATTATTTCCTCATAATCAATTTCTAAACAATTAAATTCTTTAAAATATATTGAGCAATATTTTGAGTAATAAAATTTAAAATATTCGAAAATAAAACAGTTGACAAATGTGGATAATCAATCGCATAATAAAAATAGCTAACTATATTGAATTTTGCCTTATTCCTTTACTCTCTTTTTTTTCTTTCTTCATTATTATTTGTTAATAATCATATTAATTTAACAATGTTATCTATACCAACATTATAGTATTATTTTCAAGCATATTTTCCAAAAAAGAAACAATCAATAATATGAGAGGGCAAAAGGATTACCATAGGGTATTTGAGTTAGTTATCCCTGTTGCAGGTAGAGAATCCACCTGATCCGCCGGACAATTATGGAGGACGAAAATCTCCTTACGACAATGTGAAACCGGCACCCCGAAGATTGCCACCCCGGAAACGACCTTCTACGTTGCCGTTATTTATTGGCAAGAATACTGACATCGATCACGTGCTCGGCGATACAGCTGTCCTGTGCCACAGCCCTGTTCTCTCCCGTATTCATAAACAGGAACGCGTCGAAGAGGGTGAGACTGGAATGAATTTAGCGTCATTTAGCGATCGATACTATCGTACCTAGTTTACATAATATCAGTCGGATTATCCGATGTATCGCATGGAGCTCAACAAAGTGAATCCGAAAATGAACAATTGAAATTTGTTGTGTAATATTCTTTCTTTTAATTGGCGGACAAAAAGATAAATTGTCGACGCATTGTTTGGAAACGAGAATCTATGGAGAATTAAAATCTATGTGAAAAATATGCGTAAAGCAATTTGGAATGATGTATTCATAATACTTAACTAAAATTTATAATATTTCCATATGCATAAGTAGTAAAGTTTAACTATAGTTTTATTAATAAAATTTTATTAACTTTTTTATATTTTTGAGTTTGTTATGTGGGGGTAACGTAAATAAAAGTAAATAAATAAAGTTTTATATATAGAAAGATGTATGTTAGAATATTTTAATGTAAATATTGTATGTATTATTGCAGACTCTTCCGAAGACAATTCAGAGTGTGAAGAAATAGACGTAACTCAGGTGATTATTCATGATAGCACGCCAAAAACACCAGTAATTCAACGAAGAAATCGGTACGTTTTATAAAAAAAATATAAAACAGTTTAATGGATAAATTGCATATTGTATATCTATTATACATATACATATAATTTAATAGCTGCGTAAATCATTTAATATTTTTCTCTTTTCAGAGACGATAAAAGGATTCAACCTGATGGCTACATTCCGGTGAGTTTTGTTATGCATTTTTATTGCATGTTAACGTGTCAGTAGTTTTTTCTTCAAGTAGCGAGATGTATATATTGTAATATTTGCTATTATAATTAATATTATTCTGTATATAAGCAGTCCGTATATAAGCAAGAAACGTAACAAAACAAATATAAAAGTAAATATAACAATAAAATTTAAAAATATATATAAACAAAATATTAGATTAAAGAAGAAGAATCAAAAATTTATTTAAGTTGTGTACACACATAATGTTATAAATTATAATATAATGCAAATAATAAAATTTAAAAAAATGGAAATATTTTGCGGAGTTAAATATTTTTCTTTTTTTAATTCGCACTATTGTCCTGTTTCTTACATAATTTTTTTAAATTTTTATTAAATCCTTTCATTTGACATTTAAGTTTATTTAAAACTGAACACTAAGGAAAACGTATAAAAATGTTTTGTAAAAGAATTCTCGGTAAAATAATGTTTATCCGTTTAAATTTTAAATGATAAAAATTTTCTTAAGTAAATGGAATAAAACAGACAATTTCGCTGACAAAAAAATTCGAAAAATGTATTTCCCTTTTTAAATTGTGCATTTATATTTACTATTCTAATGCTCTCGTTTTGGCGTGCAATACTCTGTATAGTCATACATAAACGGATAGCTCGGCATGACTATCGAGAAATTCTCCTAACAAAGCCCTACGAGAAAGCAGATGAGATCAAGAAAAGTGGAAATGCGCGCGACATTATTGTCTCTTGTGAGGGATGCACGAAGAGCTCCTTGCTACCCTCTTAGAATTTTTCGTATTGTGCACGAAGAGGTAGCAAACAAAAGAAACCTTGCTTGAGTGCTTCCACACCGCGCCCTTCGCATATTGCGTTTCGGTTAACAATTATTCACTATGACATCGTCATAATTTCTCACCTCCAATATTATTAATTTTTGTCATAAATAAATATAATTATTGCATTTGTTAAAAACTATTAAAAGTTATTTTTATCATATTCCTTAAATATTGATATAAAATTTCTTTGCGCTTTGATAGAGAATTTAATTAATTACGCATTCACACACACATATTCAAAATCTATTAAAGGTGGTCATTTTTTATTGGAATTATATATGTATATAGTCTCAATTAGTCTTGGCTTTTAAAGCGATTCTGCGATTCAATTGCACGTTAATGAGTAATATTTAATACGAGATATAGAAGATTTCGTGACTAATTGATCACTTCGCTCAAAATTATGCAGAAGTCACTTATATTTTTGCGCCATTGTGTGAACTACCCTCGTGAGTGGCACGATAGCATTAGCACTCTCCCGCACAATGAACCCCTCCGTCACGTTTCTATGACGGGGACTCGTCGCAGTACGCAGAGATATGTACAACCGCGCTTATATTTCCATATTTTTTCACATTGCTGATGATTATTTTTTTAGTATACAATCATCTCACAATCAGCTTGTTTTATCCTCAGATTATTATCTCGTATGACGATACTTCAAATAGTTCTTTTTTCAGTTTAGCGATTATTAATAAAATAATTTATTATACAATATATGTGCTAAACTACCTTAATAAATTAATTAATAATGCAAAAATTACATTTTATTTAAGTAATTTTTACATATATTTACAGCTTCAAGTCCTAAAAATTGAAAGGTTTAATTCAGAATTTGTAAAATATGTATTATCTGAGATAATGATTTTATCTGACATAACAATTAAATGTTAATTACGTTTAAAATTATAATTTTTAACTCGTTTTTAGCAAACCATCTAAAATTTTTAACTTACTCGTCGCGCAAATTGCTTGGCGCCTATATTTCAAGAGACTGACTTGCATTTCTAAAGAATTCTTTTAAAACAAAATAATAGAATAGAATTAAGCTAATAAAATTTTTTGATTACGTACTGATAACGTACTAATAACAAATTAAAATAAAAGTTTAAATAACGCATACCTCATGTAAAGTAAGATAAAGTTACTAAACATTGTTCTCTACGATTGCTGTTTGAAACAAAAATAACTCCTTTTTGAAACGCATATAAAGCAGTCATGCACAAAATAATTATCCAAAAAAATTTTGAATAATTTTTAAATAATTTAAATCCATTTATAAATGCGATAAATTTCAGAAAAATCGTAGATTTATGGTTCGTGAAGATTATGTGTTATTCGAACACCAGTGTTTCGGGGTGCGTACCACGTGAACGAGAGAGGGGTTCGACCGCTCGGCGGCGGCACTGTCGGTCGACGGCGACAGGTGTCTGCGGCACGTTCAGTGTCGCGACGGCCGCTCTCGAGGTAAGGCACGTTGTTGCGCGCCGCGTGTAAACGTACGTGTTATTACTCGCGCTGCATCGCGCCGCATCCGCACATCTCCTTTCCCTCCAGCCGTGCGCGTGCTCGTAATTCCGCTCCTCGTATAATACCGCGCTTCCCAGCGCCACGCGGCTTCCGGCACGTGTTTCCGTTGTTCGCGTCGGCGGCGGAAGTGCGCGTGTCAACCCCAAAAGGTGAGTTCTTTCGCTTCGCGCAGACTCCGTGCTCCGAAGCGCGCGCGCTTTCATCTCGCGCAGCGCAGGGCCTATGCCTCTCGTTCTCGTCTCGAAGGACCTCTCTGCGGGTTATGGGCAAAAGTCGAACGGAATTCGCGAATACTTTTGATAAGTTCGCTTTGATTATATTCGATAATCCTGATGTGAGAGTAACGATAACAGGCACGTAGGAACTCGATTTGATACTTGAAATTCCCAAATCACGGAGCAATTAAACGTTTATTTGATTTTGGGAAGTTATAAGATGAGACATTATAAAAAGATAATGTAAATTTTCCAAAGATAATTATAGACATACGTGATGATTTTTTAGCAAATATAAGTGTATATTTATATATCTTAAAATTTATATTGTCGAAGACTATTTTATAAACTAGAGTCTGGATGCACGTTTTATCGGTAATCCAGGAGATAAGGATTTGATATCTTAATTAAAGAATTAAGCAGGATATATGAGTGAAAGTAAAAATTGGATCATTTAAATAAGAAAATTGTAAATAATTTTGTAATAAAAGAAGAAAGCAAAGATATTTACTTTAACGCAATAGAATACTCTATGTTTGACACGAAAGATGTTTTGTTTTCATTATGAAACGCGTGCTTCATATTTCGAAGCACGTACTTACATATGTTTTTTGTTATTATCACGATACGTGTCGATAACTTGTTCGATACAAATATTTGTATATACATATCGACTATACGCGTATACAGTATATATATAGTCAGTAGCAGAGAGATATTATGTTCCGAAATATAAATTTCTCTTGGAAACTTCTCAGTAATCACAATATCTTGTAATATAAGACGATTGAAATCAGCAACTGAAATCTTTGAGAACAATTAAGCTCTCGTTTTATTGTTATCTCTGGATTTACAATCAAAATAAAAAGTCACAAGTACCGGTTATATAAATTCTAATATTTTGATTTTCAGTTCTCGATAATATTGAAGTAGTCATTATCACATAATATATTTAAATTCTATTGCATATATATATGTGTCCATTTTTACCAATGCGGATTAACTTTAATCTCAGTTTAACTTACTTTATATTTTTCTCATTCTTAAAATAAAATAAAATAAAAAGACAAAAAGTAAGTTAAACCGAGATTAAAGTTAATTTATATTGGTAGAAACGGACATTAATGTATCAATGAACGCAATCTATCTAATCGAACTTATATTTTTATGTAAATATTGCACGATTGGTATAGGAGCCTGGATCAGTAATTTTCTGGAATGTCACACGTCTCGACTGGTTCTGACGCTCAGCCGCTCCTGAAGGACGTTATTTATTTCGAATCGGATGTTAGCGCGTACAGATGATAGGTCCGGTTCACGTTCGCTGCTCCGTCACGCTTTTTTTTTCAGTCGTTCACCTTCGGATCTGCCTTATGCGAAATTTTCATGTATATTTGCCAGCGATGATATGTCATTTAAAAACAGACGTGTTATTGAATTCGACCGAAAAGTCATTTTTATCATCTTTTAGCGATTTGCAATCTTTATCGATAATTCTATAACATTTCAATATTATTGATTTAATGTGATAGAAGATTATAAAGTTAAAAAAAATCGGATTATTAACAATGTTTGAAAATGAGACGTTTATGAATATGAATGTGAAATGCTCCAAAAACGTTATTCGGAAGTTGAAGTATGATTTTGAAAAATTCGGCGTTATGGAAATAGACATTCTAAGAATACGATATTCCAAAAGACAATAAGACGTAACGTTCGAAAATATATCGTATTACAATTGCATGTGCGTGACCGAGTGCTCCAAAATGCTATAAATAAAGGCTAAAGCGCGCGATATTCTGATTATTTGATTCTCGAGAAACGTGGTTAAAACGCCAAAAGACACGACATTCCGAAGGGCGGAATTGTTGATTCAAGCGAGTTTGGGAATCCTCGCGAGTTCGATCTCGCGTCGCGATCGCATCTTGATCATGAATCTTTCGTCGACCACAACTGGCGATTACATTCGTGGCATGGCGCAGACTCGTTTTCCCTTCTAACTCCCTCTTCTCTTCGACATATCCCCTTCACTCTCTTTCTTCCTCCATTCCGTTTCTCTCCTTTCGTTCATCTCTCTATTCCTCTTTTTCCTTCCTTTGATTTCTTTCTTTTCCTCTTTCTTTCTCTGTCTTCTCTCTCTCTCTCTCTCTCTCTCTCTCTCTCTCTCTCTCTCGCCCACTCTCTCTCTCGCCCACTCTCTTTATCTGTCCTCTTTCCGTTTCTTTCTTCAAGCCGGTTCGAAGAAGGGCTGGCCCATTTGCAACTAAGAACAATGCGAGAACAAAAATGACGAGACGGATCGGCATACACCGATAATGACAGCTCGCGAATTCATTTTGCGCTTGGCGCCGATTCTCTTACAAGTCTGATGTCGCAAGGAAGTCTATGATGCGTGAATAAAGATCATGTCGCATAGGTGCCGACTACACAATGTTTCAACTTCCACTGCTCGATTAGAAAGAATACAGAATATTCAAGTATGTTAATTTCATATAAACTTCTCCTTTTATTAAATTTTTATTAAAAAATATTAAGACACATAATATTCTGTATATTATTCTCAAATTTATTGATTCATGAACGAAAATAATAATAAGACTTTTAATCGAAATCTGCAATCGATGTAGCTGGAGGAAAAATTTTTTTTATATTAATATATTTAAAAAAGACATTGTCGTTTTTAATATTTTCTTATTGGTATAAGGATACATAATAACGCGATGGCATGCGAAAACCGGTATGGCGGCGCTTTTTCATAGCTAGCTATAGCGATTTCTTCTCGCGCACCCGGTACAATCGTGACACGTTGCAGCGGAGATATCGTAGTGTTATAAGGGATTTAGATTTTTAAAGTTTCGTTAACTACAAGCAAGTTACTGCTACATCGAGTAGCTACAACATTCCGCTACACCGAACTTTATGTAAAGTCTATTAGCAGATGTTCGAGTAGTATCGATACTTTGATAATCGTTTGTTAGTTGAAGCAATTTTTATTGTAACATATTTCGCGAGGATATATTATACCTATATAATAACGGTTAAAGTTGTTCCAATTTTCATATCGTACGAAAAATGTATTTTTAATTTGTAAATTACATTAAAAGATTTATCTAAAATTCTATTTGAAAACGTTGAGGTGTAAAGGAAAACGAAAAAAAATTAATAATTCTATCATATTGATACCAGAGATATTAGAACTTGTTTTACATCATTTAAAATGTAAACCTAAATTGAAAAATTATGAAACTAAATTAAACAGAAATTAACATGTTAATTCCGTGCCCGCCTTGCCTTTATAAATTAAAGCTCTCTATCGATATAGTAAAAATATTCCGTATCTCCGACATAATTGATTTCATCAAATATACGATTCGCACATGCGCGAGAAGAGGATACACAAATAACATGTGATAAATTTATTTTCTTAAATACGTGCGGGAGCCTTGAACGGAGGCACGAGAGCATTCCCACTGGTTTTCTGCTTTGAGTTAACAAATCGATAAGCGAGTGAAAGGAAACTCGAAGGTCAACGACCGTTTGAAAACGACGTGGACACCGGTTGCATTAACGATGATGACTGCGGTCCTAGATCGTTATAATCCTAACGTCGCTACTTTCACGGTACTTTATGCGCGCTTTCTGTCGCGGTTCCTACGTGCCTGAAAACCTTTCTACAATTAGCAGATTGCTCGGAAAATGCAAGCGTAAGAACGGAGGCAGATGGACATATCCATAGATCGGTAGATACCCGACAGTTCGTTATGATCTATTACTGTTTAAGGAAAGTAGTATATACTAATAACAAACACAGAAAGGTCAAGAAGTGGCAGCGGCAGTTAAATATTTGTGCAATGAGCATACTTTATCTAAATTTTAATTAAGACATTTTTTATACACAGAAATTTTTCTCACACTCTTATAAGTGTTTTTTGTTCATTTTTTATTTAAAAAAAATTATTCTTTATAACAATTTAGTTTTCAATATGCGTAAATTATTGAACTCTTGTTAAAAACAAGTTTATAATTTTTAATACTTAACAATATACTATATATTTTAATGAAAAAAAAACCAAACAAACACAAACAAATTTCGAAGAAAGTGATTATGTCTTTTTTCGAGCAACTGTCATTCATAGAACGATGCGTTTCGAGGTCTCAGCAAGAACTAAAAGCACGCGTAATCAGCAGCGAACAGGAGACATGCAGACAGAGTAAAGGGACGTTTTCTCGTTTCAGCCGACAGATCGAATCGAAATAAATCGGCGGTACGACAAACCGGTTCGCGCATCGCGTGAGTGCGCCACGGCGTGCGCACACAATCGTCGTGTGTACGTGAAAGGGGGCCGGGGGGTGAACCTTATCTTTTTCGGGGGACGAGGAATACGAACAATCCCGGCCGTCCCCGTGCCGGGAAGAAATGTATCGCCAGATGTTTTTCACGTGCCAAGTGCAGTATCTCAACGACGTCGATCCGTTTAGTTATCCAACCCTCTATCCGGATGTTAACCCTCCCGATCACACCTTCAGCGCGACCTTGCCGCTAATCAACCAGCTAGCCGCTGTGCATCGACTACTTCGGGCACCTCACAGGGTAAGTTATTATTTTCGACCTATATTACAGTACAAACCACATTTCTAATATGTGTAACAAAGTTAAAATAAAAAATTACGCATTATTTTTTGCTTTTTCGCGAATTATAACATGAAAAAAATACCAGTAATATGTTGCGTTGCTGATATACGAAATTTTACTTCTACTATACATTTTGTATTTTACTCAAATGCCTTTGATAAATTTTGCTTTGAAATGCAATTATGGCCGTGTAATATTTTTGATCGTTCGATGAATAATATTTAAAGAGAATATTCGACTAGAAGAGCTATTCAAATATATACAGACGTGTGTAAAAAAAATTATGATGAGTTCCACATATAATACCGAAGATTATTAAATAAAAGATTTTAATAATACTCTAATTTGTAATTCAAGTGAACATACTTCTGATATCAACAAATTATTAATACCTAAATTTTGAGATATAAATATGTAATACCATTTTACAAAAGATAATTGTTTTCAGAGTAACAAACTTCTTTTACTTGCTTTCCCATTTCAAATTTATATCTTCGATTTTTAAAATACTGAGACATCGCCGTTTTTTTTTTTAATTTGAGAGTATTCAACTTGTGATGAATAAAATTGATTACGTACTGAATATTGCGCACTGAATGATTAATGATTTCAAATTACGAACGTTTTGAAGCTGACTAGATGCTTTGCTGCAGCAAATTAAATGCGACTTATGAAGGATCTATAGCCTTAAATTATATGCAAACTATTAATAAAAATGATAATTATCATCTCGATTGTAATTTACATATTTTCCTTAATATATTTAACCATAATGAAATTTTATACGTTTTTACGTTTACAATATCTTGATTCGTATTCGCTTAAATAAAATCTTGATTAAGTAATCATGAGCAAAAAAGAAGAAGAAGAAGATGAAGTGAAGAGTTTCGTAGAACGAAAACTTAACTCATTAATGCTAAGTAGTTGAATTAATCCCTGGGCAAACTAATTAATTCGCAAAGCTTTTATCCTAATACATTTGGTTCCAAAAGTTGCGGAATCAAAAGTAAAAAAGAAATGCAAGAAATATAAAATTAAAATTTGAGTAAATGTGATTACAAATTTAGTATGATTTAATTTTATTATTTTTAACAACTTCTAATGATATACCACAAATCTTTTCTTTACAACTTTTTCATCTATATATCTTAAATTCACAACGATATTCAAGGAAAAAACAATTTCTTAATGTACCTATAGAAGGAATAATTTCAAATATTTCGACAATCCCTCATCAAAAATTCGAAGAGAGATAATTACGATTTTTCTTGACACGCAAAACGCATTTGCGGCTCAAGGATGTGTTTAATTCGGCTCTGGATAGCTGTAAAATAGTAACAGTTATGTTGTTAAACAGTAAGATACGTATTATTGTACAGTGTTGTCTGAGATCTTAAAAATAATTTTTAATTTAATCTTTCTCTTGTCAAAACTTACTGAGATAAAATAAACTTGTCTAATAATAATATATGTTGGCGAATTAAGCTTTTGATGCGAACAGAATTGTATCATTCACTAAATTCCGAGTAAACTTAATGGAAGTTTAATTATGAGACTTATTGTTAGTGAATGAGATAAATCTAATATTGGAGATTTAAAATTTGTGAGGATATAATAGTAGCCAATTCAATTTTGGCTGGAGAAATTGCATATCCATGGCTTAATAAGGTGTTGAAATTAGACGCAAATCTCATAGGACACTAAGTGTAGCGAGTGTAGCAGTCACAGATCGCGGCACGTGGCTCCTTTGTTTGGCTCCGTCATCCATTTCTGGGACGGTCCCTTCACGACTATTGTTCGTGAGTACAGTTAAATGCTACTGTATCGCTGTTTAAACCTCAGCTCCAGCTATCTTCCGGATTGTACATTCTGACCCAATTGTCCTGTCACAACGTTTTCCCAGAAGAACTCTGGCAATGCAATCCTTCCGCATTTGAGATACTCGTGAAATATGTTTGGATGATTAAATCTCCCAAAATATTCTTACGAGTTGACGACAGTTCTTATAAGGAGAAATAAAAATCTTACGAAGAAATAGAAAACAGAACTGTCGTCAACTCGTAAGATATAATATATACATATATATATATTATATATATATATATATATATATATATATATATATATTATATATAATTTTTAGTAATATGTATGTAGTATTGAAATGGAATAAATTTTTTGTTAAATAACATAGATTTTGATTCTGAAATTAGCTTGATTAGGTATGTGGGATATTATTTTCATAAGAAGATTCATATATAAATATCAAATGTGCTGATGTCTACCAGCTATCAGTTATCGGTATTTCGACAAGTTACGTAATGACGGTCATCATTACGGAAGATTAACTGAATAATAGCCGTGTAACGAACCAACATGATATAGGTAGAGACCGTGTAACACTTTAATTCTCTCTTTCATCCTCTTCCTTGTATCTGAGGGTTCAAGCGGCTCATGAAATATTTGCCGGCCCTCTTCGGGCCCTTCTTCGGCAGACGTAACGGTACATCGCAAAGCATTACTCTCTCAAAGAAAAAAATAAAAGGTTCGTTTACGACCTGGATATTATATAGGTACCTATAGGTATCTTTCGCTGATGTACCGGTTATCTCGACGACGGTGGCGGATTCTAACTTCTTTACTCGTCCCTTTTATCCTTCTGAACGACGTATCTGATCACTTTATCTAAACATTTTAACACATTTGAAATAAAACGTATATAGTCGCATACTATATTTAATGTCGTTTTTTCAAACGTGCCTAAAGTTTATTGCGTTTTATTATTTATTAGTTTGTAATATGAGACGTTTCACATTATATATTATAAGTATATTAAAATATTTTTTGATAAATGTAATAGCAGAATAGCCATATTCTAATAATTTGACAGCTATATAAAATTTCAAATTTATTTTTTAGTCACACGTTGCAAACAAATTAAAATTGAAATTCAAAATTCTGGTGCGTGTACGTGTTAAAAACATTTTTAAATATATGTATTTTTACTTATTAAATAATTTCGTTATTTATTTAATATCTAATAAAATTTATATATATATGTTTAATTTTTCAAGAATGACTCCGTGATTATAATTTACTTTTACATCTTCATCTTAGACACGCATTAAAATTATCGTATTGTGATATACATTTTAAGAAGTATTCTAATCTCTTTCTTTCTCTCACTCCCTGTCTCCTTTTTATAAATTTTTAATTTTATTATTATTAATATAAAAGTTCGCATGAAAAATGAAAAGATTAAAACATCTTCGAAAATATGACACTTCTTATATCGTTAATTGAAAAATAATAACAAAAGTTTTAATAATTTACTTTAACGCGTAACAGCTAGCTGTCGAAATTATGCGAAATTATTTCCCCTTACCTTGCCCTACTTTTGGAGATACGATTAATTTTACGGGCCATCGTCTTTCTGCTATTTCACTTAACGTCACGGAAGCGCGTACAGTGAAGTGCTCTGTTTTTATGGGAAACGGAGCGTCCGCGCGGACAAAAACCGCGAACCGAAGCCGCTTCATTTTTTTTTCTTCCTCACTATTGAATGGTAATGGAGAGTTACGATTGCGATTTATGGGCGGCGTTACACTTCGGAGACTCTGAAATTTCGATTTTATGGCCTTGCGGCTTATCGCCCACCACCGGCAATGGACTGCGAAGTGCACCGCCACTACCGTCGTCATGCGATCGAATACCGCAAAGAAAGAGACGTAAATCAATAGGGATACGTTTTTTCTATGGGCTCTGAGAACAGCATCGTTGCAATCGAGCCTACCGAGAGATTATCCAAATTCAGCGTAACGTATCATCGATAACCAATTCTAGGTCGTCGGCTAATGTAACTATGAATGCGATCCACTTGGCATTCGAAACGCTCTTGGAAACATTTTATCTTTGTTGTTTATCTAATGTTAAACAAGGACAAAATGATGCTCTGAAGCGTTTGAAGCGTCTAGTGGATCGCATCCTATAACGTACGTTGCAGAAAAATTGATCATCTCGCTCGGGCTCGAAGCTGATGGCAACTTCTAGATAACATCTAGACATGTAGATTGAAGATCGCTAAAGTCAAAACGCTATATATAAATTATATTATAATACAACACGATTTCTGCAATACAAATTTACAACATGTAAAAAATACGCAATATATAATTTGTTTAAAATTATATGAAATATCGTGTTCTATCACGAACTCTTTGTGTCTGCGTTTGAAATAATAATTATTCTTTCGTAAATTATCTTGATAATATAAAATACTATATTCTTTTGATAGCTAAAGATAAAAATAGAAGAGTAAACTAGGAGAGGAATATTAAATTGAAATATTAATATGGAGTGAGATAAAGATAGAATATACGAGGAAGTGCAATGTGTGCGACAAAAAGGGACGTCCAAAGTCTGTTTTATTCATATACAAATCATGGAATGAAGCTGCATTGTATAAGGATGTGAGATCGCGAGAGAACTGTGAATAACTTTTCTAGTGGTTTGCACTTTTCCTAGTTTTCCCATTGAAGTCTAAGCTTGCACATATTCCAAGAAGTTAGTTTATAGAGAAGTAAACGAACACAGAAATGCCGCGTTTTTACCTTTTGCCACGAGGCAGAAAAGTTTCCAAGGTAACGAAAGAAAAGTAACTTGGTAAAATCGTGTTTCCTTATTCGTTCGATTCCATCAAGCTAAACTGTACATCTCTCAGATGAAGTAAAGAATTGTAATTTGCAAATGTGCTCGGTGGAAATTTTGCACGAGAACTTTATCAGCTTTTAAAAGGGAAATAAGCAAATAAAAAATTCATTTCATGTGAAATAAATGTTTTTTAATTGACATATATTTAAATTTTAGATGCATATTTTATCAACAGTCATTTTATGTATTTTCAATCATATGACTAAATATTTGATGGTATACATTGCATTTTTCGTAACATTTAACTCTGTAATACAACAAAGTGAAAATAATTTTTACTAGATCCGATGCATACGTACGAAGATTCTCTCTCTCTCTCTCTCTCTCTCTCTCTCTCTCTCTCTCTCTCTCTCTCTCTCTCTCTCTCTCTCTCTCTCTCTCTCTCTCTCTCTCTCTCTCCCCAACATAGATTTTATACGGATAATGCATAAGGATTAATTCCGATGGAAGGTTAAGGAAAGTTATCTCTATGGACTTGCACACGTTAGTGCACAAGATATAATCAATTCAAGAAGGCGTACTCTCTCCTGCCGATTTGAATTTATGTATCTGCAGGTATCTCCTATCGTGCCTATAATGAATGAGTCACGCCTTTCCCGCGTTGTGAAGAAGTTTGCGATTTCCACCATATTTTATGTATAGGTACGCTTTAAAAATTAATAAACGATTTATTTAGGAAATAGCATACAAATTACATTTGGAAAGTCATATTAAAGCAAAAAATGTAGTATCACTTTCGCTTCGTATATAAATTATATATTTTTACTTATTTTAAATTAAATAATTTAAATACTATACTATCTCGCCGGAAATATATTATTCTCTCTTTTAATGACAAAAGCTAATATGGTTTCCACATTTTACGAAGAGCAGCATATACAATTTACTCAATGTACCCCTAATATGATTGTTATAAATAAATTAATAATATATTATCATATATATTATTAATAGGAACTATTGTATCTAATATTTATAATATTACAACAGAAGAGAAAGGAATAGATAGATTAAATTGTAAATTTTTATCCGATTATTTATTCGGATTTCGCAGCGTCTGATTCGATTTTTGCAATTTTGACACTGAATCATTCCACTACCATGCTTGGGACTCGAGAGTAGTCATCTGATAGACGGTCGCTGGATACCAACTCACCTACCTACCTACCTACCTATCTACCTACCTACCTATCTATCTCTCCAGCTGCAGTCAGCCGGCTCACGTATATAGTTATAGGCAAGTTGTACGGACCTCTTTGTTGCATTCCGCCACGAACGCTCGTGCATGACGACGACGCCGCGGCCGGCAGTGTCCAGTTTCATTCACGAGGGGCGCCGTAATTCCCGATGGAGCGCTGTGGAATTTGTTTCAGAGGTACGCCGTGTACACACGCGAAGAAACGAATTTATAATTCTACGCGCCGGCGCATGAGATGGTACATTCACGACCGGGATGAAATCTTTGTGTGCGCGCATTCCCATCTTCCGGCTTGTGTCAAACGGCAAAGACCGAATGTTCTTCGTGCGAAGATATATCGCGCGTTTGGATTAGATCGCGGATTAGATAGACTCTATAAAGTTAAAGACCACTTATCGCGCTCACTAGCAGAGCGGTATTATAATACTATTACCGGTTTTATAGATATTAAACTCCACATCCTTCTTTCTTCTCTAAGTTTTGCAAATTGATTGTGTAATTAACATTTTAAACTTAAACTTAAGATATTTACGATTTAAAAAATTCTTTTGACTTAATATATTCTTCTTTAGATATATCGCTGACACTATTTTTCAAAGAATACAGCCTTCAGATTTACAATCCAGAACTTTTCATTTTCTTAAATAACGTAATCTTTAATTATAAACATTCATGTAGCTTTCAATGTGATCTAATTGCTCAAAAATAAAACTATATATTAATGCTAAAAAAACGCATAATTTTCTTCCTTAATTAACGTGTCCTTGCGTTGATTCGATCAATTAAATTGACATCGGCAAACTTCAGAAGCGGTCGAAAAAATGTCCTCGAGGCGATCTTACTTTAGACGTTCATAAATATCGCCAAAAATCCTCGCCCCAGTAGTGGCTAAAAAGATGGTGTCCAAGCGACATCAGGATGAAAAAGAAGAAGAAGAAAAAAGCAAAGGACCCGGGCGAGGACTGCCGGGTTGGGACGAGAAGAGTTTCGTTCTTCGAGTGCAACGATCCGCGCGACCATTTCAGCGAGAAAGGCGTTACGCGGCATTATATTTTGGGAGTAGAGAATTAATATTCATGAACCCCAAAGCGAGCGAGCGCAGCAAGGACGCCGCGAACGGACGTACGGCCATGCGAAGAGATGACGGACAGGTTACGATCGAAATAAATGCGGTCGGGAGGACCGTTCCGAAAATGATTGCGAGTTACAGATTTTCGTGCATGGCAGTCGTGTCGGGCGGTGTTCACATCGTCGTGGTTGCTTACGACCTTATTCGCGCGGATGCTATACGGTATCTGAAGATCAATGACCTTTCTCGAGAGAGATCGAGCGAGTACTTCCGAAAGGTATTACCCGAAACGATGTAATATTTCGGATCGTCGCATCTGCATAATCGCGCTATTAATCTGCCGAGTGTGCTAATCCTTTTTTCACCACTTCAAACAATTATTAAAGATAAATTCTTTCGATCATGAGCACAACTTTGCCAAGTAACGCAACAATTACAATTGGACATTTTTTAATTTTATTATAGCTTTACGAAGATCTTTGCTTTTGCGATTATGACATGCTCGATTAATTGCCATGAATCTATTTTCGACTTCTTTTTCTAAGTTCTCTATAACCATTTGAATAGTATAACAAAGATATTTTGTTAAGAGATAAGAAATTGATTTGCTTTAATATTATCTGGTATACACTCTCTCAAATATTATTTCATTAGAGGGAGAATACGAAGGATCTACATTTAAATACTATAGAATTCGTAATGCAAACTAGAAGTTCCTAATCTACGATTTTCTATAAAAGTTCAATTTAAAGTTAAAAGCTTTACAAAGCGCACGATTTGAATTAATCTGTTCAGAATATAATTTTATATATATCCTAAAATATTTGCGTGTCTAAATTTGAAATCCATGTACATTAATGAACATATTTGAAAAGACTATTATAACTATATAAGAAATATAGTTTTGTAGAAACCCATACACATATGGTTATAATCGCTTCGTTTATTCTGACCTCTTATATTTTCCACACGTTTTACTCGTTCGTAACGTCATGGCTTGTGCAACAATTCCATCGAAATGCTGCGTATTGCGTTCACGTTACAATACTTTCCGGCAATAAAGTCGCTATTTCCGAATTTCACGGTTTCGCAAGCGTTTTATGCGTGGTGGTGAGGCGGAGCTAACTTCTTCTTGATGTACTCCTTCGCGAGGCATTTCCGAGAGGCGCCGCTTACGTTTCGGAGAGGAACGCGTCTCAAAAACATTTACATAATCGCTACGTAACGAAATTCCTGCACGAATCATTCGCGAGAGACGATCCGCGCTACGGGAAAATAGTGTTAGCATTAATTATATATGTCTCTTACTGAAGGAACTATGTAGTTATATATATAGAACTACCACTACTAATAAATAAGTAAAGTCAGACTTACTTAAACGTGTACACAAATGAAAATTGTATTTACACATATTTTATGTTAATTTGGAATTCTATAATTGAACTTTATATTATAAAAGCGTGACAAACTATTAATATGAAGAATTATCATTTAACCAATTTTTCAATTTTCCGTTCTTTTATATGAATATTAATTTAGAACGCGTGCATTTTAAACTGTTCTGTCAAGCAGTTAAAAATTAATTTAAATATTAATTGTTACAAATTATCAAACTTTCGACTTATATTTTTTCTTGATGGTGACATCTAAAAGATATATATGTTTGTTAAATCTATAAATTTATAGTAAAATGTAATATCAATTTATCACCAAATCTTTTTACCAGTATACATAATTTATTTATCAAAAATTTATATTGTTTGGTGCGACAATACCAGTCACACATTCACAGTTTACTTGTGAATTAACCGGGAATTAATGGGAACAGAAATACCGCGTATATCGTTTCAAGTACCGCGTAATCATAATTCTTATAGATTTAAGAATACAGAGGGGAATCGTAAGATTGCTTTAAACTGCTCGGCGTAAAAAACCTATCGCTAGATGAAACTCGTAAAAATTTTTTACAGTTGTTATGGTTGAAAGTTTTGTCATTCGGGAGCGTTTTAAACATCATCTTTAATAACATACTTCGCCTTGTGTTATACGCGAATTAGTTCAGGAAAAAAGTAATGGTCGCATAAAAGTTTCCAATGACTTGTGAAACCTCGTCATCTGATCGCGCTATGGATAATATCATCGGTTGACGGCTATGTGAAACCTCCTTTCGTGATATCTCTCTCTCTCTCTCTTCTCTCGCACTCACGCGCGAAGTTCAGCGTGGGAATTTTCGATGGTCTGCGAATTTTCCGCGAATCAAGGCCGCGCGTAATCTATTCCCGGAATAGCGTCGAAGAGCGCCGCATTATAATCCATGAAGCGTGGTTTACGAGAATCTTAATTTCACCTCCATAGCTTTAGGAATAATCTTGAGAATTTAATGCAGCAATATATTTCTGCATTTACTTTGTGTTTATTAGTTTAAAAACCGATTTAATCCATGTATGATCATGGGTAATTTCACCACTTGTGTTTTAAACATAAATTACATATTTATTTTGCGAAGAGCTTTCCTTATTTAATTTTTAATTTAGAGCGAGATGAACAGAATATAGTGATTTATGACAATCTTCTATGTATTTTCCACATGCTCTTGGGATAATAAATACAAGTGTAATAATGAAATTCTATAGGTATATATAGGATCATTATACTAATAGGACTTTTAAAAAAAATCTATTTTAAATGCTACTCCATATATATACCTCTATTAACACTTCCAAATTAATGATAAAAAATAATACATCTACGTCATATATGCAGTTTTCTATTTCAATATTCTTAAAAAAATATTTTACAATTTATATTTTATACCAGAATATTTTTGTATTTATTAGCTATGTAATAGTACACGGGAAACAGGAAACAAATACTTGTGCCGGGATTGACAACGAGAAGATATCTTTATCGGGTTATTTCTTCGATAACAATCGATACTGTATCATTCTATATTCCCACGTCCGCCAGTTGCACTGGAACGATAAATTCGCGTGCCGTCGTGCGCCTCGGAACTCTACGACAATGCGGGCGAATCTCGTTGCAATTTTTCGTTATACGCGCCGTGTTACGATATACTCGAGACGTCGTTTACAACGATAGAGTGAGATAGATCCCGAACGAATGGACTTCATAACTGGTTTATGTCTCGAGGGCAAAGTTCTCTTCGCGAGCGTAAACGTAAGCGTACATAAAAGCACGACATTCTCACGTATGCATATACGTATATATCTACGTGAGCGTAACTTTATAAATGCAAAATTCAATTACAGAACGAAATATGACATCGTTATTCATTGTCTCGAAACGATATACGCGGTATTTCTGTTCCCATCAATTCCCGGTTAATTCGCAAGTAAACTGTGAACGTGTGACTGGTATTGTCGCACCAAACAATATGAATTTGATAAATAAATTATGTATACTAGTATACTTCAAAAATATTTAATGATAAATTGATATTACATTTTACTAAAAAAGTTTACTTTTTTAGGAGTGTATATATAATATTTATTTAAAATAAGTAAAAAATTTCACATTGAATAAAGAATTTTGGAGATTCGTAAATAATGAAAAGTAATAATTATGCATAGAAATAATAATGCCATGCATAAAGTACATGCATTGTATTCAATTTAAATATCTTAATAAATGTAAAATTGTAGGTATGTCCAAAATTTTATTGACTATAAAAGTCTGAAATCTTTTAAAAAGAATTAAATATAAAAAAAGATAGAATTCTTATACAATTTATATAAAATATAGATATAATATATGTATATAAAATATTTGAGATGTACATGGCAAATTAAATCATCAATATCATTATATGTCACCATATACATGTATTATATATCTATACTTTTATTACTAAATCGTACCGAAATATAACATTCAAGACAGTAAACAGTGTAACATTGATAACAAGGTTACGATATTGACGTCAAGACTAATAAAATTTCCATCTTCTTAAACGGTGATTTCAGATGCACCGTGCCTCCGTCTTCATCGATTTAATTCTCTGAAACATTGAACGCGAAGGTCGTTTTATTAATCTGCCAATTGGACGGATGCTTAAAAAAAGCTCAACGGATCCAGTCAAGTAGAACAGTTTAATCGGATAATATAGCGCGATAATTAATTGTGTATCGACAGCACGGTCTTCACTTCGTCTCGCTTGTTCTTCTTGATGCTAATGATAATGATTTCTAAACTAATTGAATAACTGCATTCCGTTATAATAGATAACTCTCTTAAGCTTTGATAAAATAAACATTCTGTTCGACATTAATTCTTAATTTTTTACAGAACGCTAATTTCTTACAGAATAAATGTTGCCCGTAATAATTACTTTGTTGAATTATTAATCAACTATGTCTAGTTTTAAACATCAGCAAATATGTATAAAATTAATGGATATCTATTATTAATCATATATAAATCGTATTAAATTTATAATGTATATACAAATATAAGTATATATATAATTCTTATTTTATTTTTTAAATAAAATCTATGAAAATATATTATCTATATTCTGAGAAACCTATATTAACATAATATTTATTGTGCATGGATTCAAGATAAGAAGATTCAAGATAGTTATAAAATATCTCTTTAAATTAAATTTTAGAAACAAACTCTGTTCTTTCGATAATATTATAAATGATGAGCAATAATTAAATAGTGTTATTAATTTAAGACTCAGAGAGTCATAAAATAATGTTTAGGAAATTAAGAAAAATATGGAACTAAAATACCGCGGGAGCAAAATTTTTAAATTAATAATTTCTGAGATAATTTTTTTCCTTGCACACGTCATAAAAAAAAAGAAAACGCTCTCAAAAATGCAATCACGCATTTAAGAAATGACTCATATAACGGGTGATTTGTATATAAAGAATGCAATCATATCTTCCGAAATCACGAATATATAACGCACATTTAAAACGCGACCCGCAGTTTTATTTCCACATTGTGCAATGAATTCTGGTATTTTGCCGCGCACAGTTTATCAGCGAAAGCGGTGATTATCTTTATCACAAAAGACAGAATATAGTCAAAACGTATGAGTGTGTATGCGGCCACCGCGGCGCAGGATTTCATTTCCATATTACCCTGTGCATTTTTGTATTTTTCCCATGCACAAACCTCGCATCATTTCCATCTGTATGCTGATCAAACGGCATCACCGATTTCAACTATAGATTTCGTTGTTGTATATTTTTGCCACATAGATTGTATTGTATAGATGATTGTATTATGTAGTGTATAGACAATGTCCCAAAGCTATACTACTTTAAGAGCTTTTGCTGTCACGTGTTTTGTTATTATTCATTATGATCGAATTTGACGTTTGGTGAATTGTGTAAAAAGCATTTAATTTCCTAATTATTTATTAATACCAAAGAGTTACCGATACTCGTATTTCGGTGGCTATAAGTGCAATAACTTTGAGACATCCTGATGTGTAACACAAATTCGGAAATCGACACACGTCAATATACATATCTAATACATGCGTACGTGTACATGTATATGTACTAACATCGAGAGAATGGTCGGGCGACCGGAAAGTATCATCCTTCCCGTCTCCGGAAGAAAACTGGTTTGGATTTTGTATCGGAGAGATGTCCGAGTAGGTATGCCGCGGAAACGAAGAAAAAAGCCCGAGGCAATCTAATACGTCAAAATAGTCGTCCGTGTTCGTCGTACCTTCTATAGCCTTTTTACGTAAGAAAGGTTTACAACAGAACAAACCTTCCAGACTCGGTTGATTGTTCTTTGTAACAGTGAAGTTCAAACGAAGACGAACATCTCTAACGAGAGTAAACTCGATTTCGAAACAACGCAACTGAATCTTCCTTAATGAGCGGAGTTTCATTAACTCAACGTGTTGTAATTGCATAATCGTCTTAAGCTCTGGTTACAAAACTATTTATTACTTATTCCAATTGGAAACGTGCGAGTTTCTAACTAGCGAATAGGGATGAGCTTACATCGCCTATGCAACGAAACAGATGTAATGCTCAAGCAGAATAAAATTCTCAAAGAATTTTCTAATCAAAACAATTTTATTTTTCGGAAATAATTATCATATATTATGGACTTTCGCGACAATGCAAGTGTTCAGATTGGAAAATTTTCGTCATTTTGTGAAAGTTGATTCCGATCGGAATGTAAACGCGGAGATTTTCACGCTATAATTGAAGAAAACGCGTATCGTTTGTTAAAAAGAACGCAGAATTCTTCTTCACTTCCAAGGCAACTATATATCGCGGACAAAATTGTGCTTCTCTCCGTGAAGAAATGCGAACAATGATGCCTGTATATATTTTTTTCAAGTGAATGTATTGATTTATCGGACATTGTCGCTAAGGTGACAAATGAGTTCTAAACTTGACGCAAGTTTATTTTTTTAGTCCCTAGTTTCTAAAAAAAGTTCTTGACAGGGCAACTATCGCGGACAAGATCGTGCTTCTCTCCGTGAAGAAATACAAACAATGCACGATGCATGTGTATGTACATGTTATACGCTCGTATAGGTTCAAAGGTACTGATATAACTTTGCCGCACCTGGTTCTTCTCGGTATAAAAAGAAAATCATAAGAGAATAGACGGTCTTCTCCGAATTTGCAATTTTCTTTTATCGTTATTTCAAAAAGTAAAATTTTATTCATTTTTGACGGCGTCCATTGATGACCTTTCGGGTATTTTATTATTTTATGTGTAATGTGAGTATTTTTTCAGTACTTTTTTCAAAGAAAATGATCGGAGTGTAGGTATGTGTCTACATTTGAAAATGTAAATATTTATAAACGGTTTGCACTAACACATTGCAAGCGCAGACAACTTGTTTCGCAGTAACATCTATGTCGTAAAATTGTAAAGTCTGGAAAACATTTAGAAAACCTGTTTAGATGGAAGCAATCACTTGGATGTGATTATATATTTATAATTTCGAGGATGTATTTATAAGTTGGATAATTACAAAACAGAGTTTTAAAGTTTAATTTAAAATTCTTTTACGAATTAATAAATTTGATGGCAGAGTTAAAAGACGTACAATTTCCTTTTTATTTCTTAAAATTATTAATTTTACGTAGGTATAAATTGTTAACGTGACTACTTTACATTCGTCTTTCTCTCGAAAAGAAAGTAGGTTCTTAATGAAATATTGGCCCTATTTCATAACCATAATGCTATTTTTGCCATAATATTACTGTTGGCTGTCTCATCATTCAAGAAACTTTAACGACACCTAGATAGTATCGCGTGTTCTCAGTTTATACGTTGGCCAAGTCGTTACCTGTCCCACAAAGCACGAACGTTTTGGAGAAAAATACAATCTAATACGTCTCTTTGCTCGCATGCTCGCAAAGTCGTCCGTGGTGGCGTTCGTATTAAGGTTAATAAATCCGCAATGCGCAATAAATTGCAAGAAAGTAACGGATACCTATATATTTTCTCATATATTTTTTACATGGAGCTTCAGTCATCTTATTCTACTATTTAATCTTTTAAAAATGTCCATTACCAATGCCTTATGTGCTATATACAAAAGTTTCGGTCCACTATTTATCGATGCAAATTTGTGCTGATTTATCTTGATCGGGACATTGGAAATTGAAATAATACGAAGAATTAAACAAAATAAAATCCATCTAAATTTATAAGTATAAACAATAAATATAAAATTAAATCCAGCTTAAAGAAACTGTGAAGAGTATACGTTTAAAAAAAAGAGGATATATACGTTACAAGACGTTCTAAATTAAACCAATAATTTTCAGGAACATTTTGCATTATATTCCATCTGCTCGCATTACTGCCTTATCATGCATTAATGTACATTTATACGTGTACGACGATACACGTACAACGTAATGTTTGTCTTGTTCGCGTGAATATTTAGCGAAGGTACGCACCGTATATGAGGTCGGCTTTGGAGAAACGTGCTATAGCGCTGAACGTCGCGAGCGAAGTCGTTAATCTGCGACTGCAATCTCATTTCTGCTAATTGGCTGATAGGCGCGCTCGATATGGACGATACGGCGCGGCATTGCACGCGGACATATACGTGCACGTGGAAAGGGCTGAAGAAGGCGTCTGTGGAAAAAAGGGCACGATGGGTAGTTACAACGCATACGCGCGTGCTATACAACCTTCCAGGGGACTTTTCAAGGGAGACACTCGTGTTCATCCGCGCGTCCACTCTATTCTGATTCCTCCTTTTTCCTCTTTGTTTTTGTGTCTCTCTTGTATCCTTCCTGTTCTTTTTATATCCTTCGCTTTTATTTCTTTTTGTCACATCTTCGAGTTCTCTCGCTTGACGTCCACCTTTTTAATTTTCTAAATCTATACCTATTCTCTTTTCACGACAGCTTTACTTTATCATACCTAGCCTCCTTCGCTCTTCTTTCTTTCTGTATCATTATTGTAAATATATATAGTTACAAATTTGATCTTAATCTTGATTACTTTATCATGGATCGATTAATTCAGTAATTAACATAAATTAATTGTATCATAACATACACAATGTGGTTCCAATTGCTTTGTGTGCATGGCAGGAATTATAATACTCTTATATAGTTTATCTAAAAAAAAATCTTATGAATTTTTCTCGTTTATTGTTGGCAATTAATTTGTATTTTTTTTGTCGTGAAAAATTGATTTTATTTTCCGTCTTCTTTCGTTTGCATTTTTCTCTCCTTCCGTATGTGATTCCGTCCATCTCCATCGGTGCTGTTAAATCTCGTAAAGCTTCATGGGCTTATTTCGCGAGGAAGCACTGGGCCAAGTACAAACTCGTGCAACTCGCACGTCTCGTTGACGACAAGTCCTTAAAGGATAATAAGGTAGTACGATGTTAATAGCTTCTGCCATGAGAACCTGCGTGATGGGAGATAAGTCTAGGCGCACAAGTGGATTTTGTCTGTTTATCTAGCGCAAGATTGTCGCAAACAAGACACGTGAGTCAAATAAGTACATATTAGTAATATATTCGACGGGAGAAATGTAAATTGATATAATTAGATGGTGCAAATACAACGGAGATTATGTTTAATAATATATATGTTTGTGAAGTATAAGAGTGTGCTTGAAAATGAAACTCAAATAGTAAGAATACAAAGGAAATTTGAAATTCTAATAGTAACATTGATAATACGTGCTTTTTATACATACATACAACTTGATAAACTTGTACAGAAATGAAATTGAAGAATATATGTTCTACATGTATATTGAAATTATTTATGTATATACGGCTCCTGAAGGTTTTATTATCATAGTTAAATTAAATTATTAACATAGTTATTGAGTTAACTTAATTTATATCTATTATTTTTTGTATTACTTCAATTTTAAATTATGCTACTTTTCCACGTATATTTATAATAAAAATTAATATTATTATAATATTGTTATTTAACAAAAGAAATTTTGTATTCAAAAAAGGAAACTTTTTAAATATTTCTCTTTAATTTATCTAATATCGATTCAAAAATATAAAAATGTCAGAAAATAATTATGAAGAGTTAGATATTAGAGATTTCGAGCAGCGAGCTTGCATTCATCGATATATTCACATCATATATTTGACATGATGAAAAGAGTATATAAGAAACGGAAGAAGTAATACATACAAAGTAGCTAATAACGTGCGTTCGATCTCCGTACGAAATAATAATCTGATATCTGTTTTCACAAGACAGGTTGAATAAAGTGAGGACAGATAGCGAAACTAGAAATACCAGCTTTCCATGAATCATATGCATTTCTTTTCTTTTTTATTTGCGCGTCGCGTTATACATGAGACTGCCTATCAAAGAGACGAAGACTACAGTAAAAAAAAAAAGCGAATAATTTTCCAGTATATTTCTACTCGCGAGTATGGCGAAGTGGAAGGAAACAAAAGCCGTCAGATGTTTGGTGTGCGATTTTGATGCGGGATTTTGCGCGGCTTAACAATCGATAGCAGGCGGGCGGAACAATGTAATTTTTATTGCAGCTGTATATATGCAGTTACCCGTTGAAGCACAAAAGTCCGATGTGAGTAGTGGCATGCTTTGTTTTTTCGATTGAAACAGAAACGAAATTTTCGTCGACCATCGCCGAATCAAGACGAATGTTGTCTAGTGTTATATTACACGTGAAACGATATGGCGGTTTAAGCGCGATGATTTACACAGGTGTGTTTGGGTATTTTAGTCGAAATATCTTCGATAACGTACTCTGCACGTATCTTGCCAAGCAAGCATATAAAAACTTAATTTTTTACATCTAAATAGACATGAACGAAACATGAGTAATAAATGCCAATCTTTTTAAACATTAAAGTTAACTCCAATGAAACGTATTTGTCTTACATAAAATAATTATTAAAAGTTATATGGTAAATGTATTTAATGATATTTATATAACATATATGTATATATATTTATTGAATATGATTGTCCTACCACACACACACACACACACACACACACACACACACACACACACACACACACACACACACGCACACGCACACGCACACGCACACGCACACGCACACGCACACGCACACGCACACGCACACACACACACACACACACACACACACACACACACACACACACATGAAATAGATACCGTTTCATCAGATGAGAAAGAGTTGACGCTTGAACCAAAATCTTGGTAATGTATATCCTTATTTCTAAAGACAACGTGACCCATCTCGCGGCCTGACAAAGAGATGCGCGCAATGCTTTTTTACTTCATGGCGACACCTAGCATCTCGAGTCGACGGTACGCGTTTCAATTTGCTGATTTCCAAAGCTTCCCGGATCAAGTCGGCTGATCTCCGGAAAATTGGATACGTGATGGGACTTCGTGGGATTCGCGTAGGAGTTTACGAGCGATCCTTGAATCTTTACTGCTCGCTATAGCGAGTTTGTCCTGTTCCTCGAAATATACGTCTGCTCCTTTCCGAGCGCGCACGCCAGGCATTAAATCTAATCAGCTGACAAATTTTCATGGGTTCCGGCGAAAAACCATCCCCCGTAAATCAGTCTAACGAATTATGTATAAAGAGTATACATAAAAGTCAAAGCGTAAGATATTATAGTTTATTATGTCCTGTTACTTCTAAATAGCTCAATTATACAAAATACTTGCATGATTTGTTTTAGAAATTTTATTTGACAAAATAAAATAACTTCCTGCTATCTAAAAATTTCATTTAATGTGATAAATATGATCTGTATAAAAAAATGTCATCTATATATTCTATATATTATAATTTATTTTTTCTATTTATAATAATTCCTATTAATTTAGATTACCCTAAGTGCAATAATATATCTTTGATAAATAGATAGACAGTTGGAATATGAATTAAATTATATTCGGGTCTCTCAATTGGCGTCTTTTCGACGATAGTTGAATGACTCAAAGAATCGAAGAGTTTCAATTATTTTTTCTTCTTTCTCTCTCTCTCTCTCTCTCTCTCTCTCTCTCTCTCTCTCTCTTTCTCGTCGTGAGATTTATTCATGACAGTACTGAGTAGATATCTACGACCGGAGATGGTCTTTTATTTTTGCGCTCGACACGTCGCGTCGTGCATGTATGAATGCGGCGTTAATGTCGGTCTCGATGTTTCCGGCTGGATATATAAGAGTGTCACAAAGGATCCTCGAATAAGAGATGACTCTTTCGGTTTCGATAAATCGTCCTAGATATATGATAACCACGATCTCATCGGTAGAAAGGTGAACTCTAGTTGCGGAAGCATGGATTCTGTTACTTACTGACTGATTGTAAGGTGACCTATTTTGTCTTATCTATTTCCGGCTGGAATATCACCTCGGTCGTAATTACACGCGACGGCATTTGATACCATAAGACACCGTATTTCTATATATGTAGTTCAGTTTCAGATATAGAGAAATTTATATTGATATAATCATATATTGATTAAGCAATATATATATTATATAAGTTGTATAATACAAATAAAACTAGATGTGTGTGAGAGAGGGAGGAGAGCGAAAGAGAGAGAAAGGTAGTTAAAGAAATATATATATTAACCAATGTTATTTTTATAAATATATTATGCATGATCCTTATGCGGATCTTCTCGTACACCTATACATACCTACATATGTATATGTACCAGCGATATATATATATGTATGTATGTATGTATGTATGCGAGATCGTGACGGTTGGATATCTACGAGTGAAGGAAGCCTTATTTCAGCGGCACGACACACGGCGCGCATCTGAATGCCGCTACAACATCCCCGTGCCTACAGGCATCTGTATTCCTATAGAAAGTCGCTATGAAATACTCCTTTGCGTCTTCTATATACTGACTCCATGGATCATCCTCAGTTTCCGTTCGTATAAAAGAACTCAACATTTGCGCTCCTCTTCGTCGTATTTATCGTCGACTATCTGATGACATTGCAGAGACTGTCGATTTTTCACAGCAGATTTACAAAGATATGATACTGCGATGTGCCATGTTTTTTTATCTTTGCAATCTGATGAGTATTTATTTTATACTTTATTTTTATAGTTAAAGAAAAATTATTAACGTTATTGCTATAAAGCAATTTCTCATTCTTGCTGATTATAAAGCTTAGAGAGAAACTTGTGTAACTAAAAATATTAGATTTTTATAATGCTTCATTTATGTATTTTCAATGTTTTCTGAACCATATCGTAATCTAAATTGTTTTCCAAAATATTATTACTAATCATCTGTATATCTTTTTGTGCAAATGTTAAAAACTTTTTAACAAAAAATTTTGTTAAAAAGTAACATGCAGCTAAACCATTACGCCTTGTAATGATTTAGTAATCATTAGTATAAATAAAAATATACATGTATATATAGGTACGATGGAATCTTATTATTGCTCAAAATATATTATTATGTGTTTAAGATAAGATATCAAGATGATCACAGAGGTCCTTAGAATTATCCTGATAAAATCCTTAAAAGAGATCGTTCTTATAACATATACAATATAATCTTCCAGGATTAAATATCCGTTTCATGTAAATAAATGAAGCTGTTCTCCAAAAGATCTTTTATCTCATAAATGTCTCGTTAAACGATCGAGTAAAATGTGACATTTCGTAATTTTGTTATATTCTGTAAATTAAATTTTTTTTTTTTATAAACATAAACATTATTTAACAACAGTTTGCAAAATTCTTGACAGTGAAGAGCAAGTTGTTCTTAATACTGCGGGTGCCGATAGAATTAAACGCAAGCTGCCAAAACTTGAAATCAATTTCAATTTCAATCCGATTTAATTAAATCCCATCGATCGCGTGTCGAGGGGTCGTTATGGAAACGACGAATAGAGAACATTGAACTCTACAGAATGTTTATACGTGGTGATATAAAGGAAATAAGAATCCTACTCGACAATTAAATCAATTTTCAAGAATTTCTTTTTAAATACAACTTTTAAATATTTTAAATTATTTTTATTCATATTTTTATTTTTATTTACATGAGGTCGCAACACTTTTAAAATGATATAAAGTGTCTGTATAACTTGTCTCTCTCTCTCTCGAAGACTTGAAGTTCTTATTTAAAAACTCAAGCAAAAAAGCAATGATATTTATTATTATATATATATCTGTATTCGCGGAATAAACTACAACAACCCACCAGTATTCATGTTCTATACATGTAGAAAGCATATCAAATATGATGCAGTATGCAATTACGTATTAGTCTCCTTATCCGATCATCATTTCGTAACATCGGTGTCAGGTCAGATCGTGAATAACTTTCTCACACCCCGTATACACCGAGCCGGAACTAATTGCCGCTTGGGCGAGTAGCAGCTGGCGTCTGAAAGGAACTGGGTCGTTAGCCGTAGTTTAATGATGGCGAAGGACGAGGGCCTGGAGTATCTTGCGAAGGACGAACGTCGAGCGTCCTTTTATTCATTTGAGGACGACCCTCAAGCGAATCGATAATCCAACACGATAGGTCCGTCTGGCGAGGAGCGCGAAAAAGAAAGGGGGAAGGAGGAAAGAGAGGATACCGTTTCGCTCTCTCGCTCGAGCAAAACCGGCGACGGGAGAATCCGCGATCGGCCGATCGTTAAAGTCTCCTTCGAGCCGTGATGGGCGCTTGGGTGATTCGATCAGCCGGCATAATTCGCGATTCGATTCGTTGTTTTCTTGCTGCGTCTGATACCGCCCGCGGTATCGAGGCCCGAATAGGAACAGATAGATGGGTGGACAGATGAGTATATTAATAATCTTAGGATGCAATTACCCCAAGAGGACACGCGGTATATATCGTGATACAGAATAAAGTGGAATGTTGCATGTAATGCAACAGGATTATGTTTAGTAATTAGTAATGCGAGCGCTTGATGGTAAAAGTGTTAATTCCTTGTCGTGCTTCAAGCAACTTTAAACCCCTCGGAAATGTGATCAGAGATCGTAGAAAGCGACATACTTTACAACTTATTATAACAACGAACGTATAATTTTACATTAAAAAGAAATTCAAAGAAAAAATATAAAGAGAGTTTATGCATACTGCTAAAAGAGAGATCAATTTCGTCGAAATAAATATAAATGGAACAAAAGAGTGATAATATATCTATTTAATCCTATGTCATATATCTCTACTTATTTAAATTAAAAAATATTGAATGGAAAAGTAATAAATAAATGTAAACTGTGTATAAAAAAAATAAACGTATATCATAAAAGTATAAAGTCGGGGCATAATATCTCACATAATACTCCATATTTTATTGGATTTAAAAAATTATTTTTTAAACGAGATGTGCGACTTTTTTAAAAGTTCCCTTAATTCAAGATCCTCAAGGAAAGAACAAGCTGAAATGTGGAGCTATGGAAAGTAGAAGGATTGAAGTGGGGAAAGAGCAATTAATCCTTAAATCAACACACGATCGAACGTATACGTTTCGCGCCACGCCAGAAGTCTCATAATTATTATCTTAAACGGCGCTCCAGGCGCTCGGTTATTTTTTCTGGAGTGTCAGTCGCTTTTCCTTTTTCCCCCCCGTTCCCTCTTGTTGTTTTTCGCGACGAAATTGCGAGAGCCAGCCACGCGTGTTCGCAGAGATGATGAATTTGATACGCTCGCTCGCTCGCTCGTTCGACCGTAATTGCCGTCTCGAAACGGAACACTCGAGCGAGAAAGGAGGAGCGCCGGATAAGAGATGGATAATAGCCGCAGTTGACAAGCGATATCGACGAATGCGACCTTGCTAACTTTTGCGATTGGATCGGCTTTAATTTAAATCATAAACCTGGGACACTCCTCCTTTATAAGTATTTAACGCACACTGGAGAGTTAAGTATATAAGTCATGATGAAATAGTGAAAGCGAAATGTTTGGGGTTTACATTTTACATACGTGAATATGAGGATATAATAAAATTTAAAAATATTGAATGGGTAATCATATAGGCAATCTCTGAAAAAGAAGATTTCTGTGGATAAAGAATAAGTAGAGAAAAAGCGCAAAGTTCTTTTTTCAGTGACTTGATTAGTAAACCTGATACACGTATCTAATCTGAAATATTGACTTTTTAAATTGGATTCTTCTATTTTCGATAATGTTATAGTCGTACCGAGAGAGATACTAAAATATAATGAACTAGAAATGTATGTTAGCGAGTATAACGTAGTATCCTAAAAACCTTCCGTCTTTTCCCATTTGTATTCTCACAATACTTTACGTACAATCATATTTACTATACCATAAATCCATAAACAGCCGTATTTCACAATTTCCACCTCTTTCACCGAGAAGCTCCTCGCGCCGGTACTAAGCCGTCTTGGAATTCGTGAAATCCAATCTCGCGAACTGTTTTCGCGGCCTTGTCACCCGCGATTTATGGCTTCTGCGAGCGATCTTCGACAGCTTTGCTCGCACTAAAATATTTATACGGCCTCACGTTGCAAACGGTAGAATCCTAATACATTACGCAGATTGAAGATCGTGTTCAACGATACATTTTATCTCCGGAAAGATCGATCCATCCGCCTCGACTATGACGATATGCTACATCCGGCTAATTAGAGATAACGAATGGCTATAGGTTCAACTAACAGCGCGGTATTCACACGTCCCACGCGCTTGATTCGAGATGTGGGTAGCTCTTTCTCTATTTATTACACACCCTGTCACACTACTAAAGTGAATTATGGGATACTATCTGATAAGAAACATAATTCATTTTAAAGAAATAATTTTAACGAAATAAAGTTTTCTGTAAGTACTAAATATCTTGTAGTAACTCAAATTTATTCAAAAATACTTTAACATGCTATCAAATGTCAAGTAGATGTTATTTCAAGAGAAACATATAATCTGAATTTTCATCAAATAATCAAAATTTCACCATTTAAAAATATCTCTATCTTTCAAAAAATATCTGTCACCTCACCAAGCGTTTGAGAAAGTTTTATTTAACTTTCTTATGCCAATTTATAATTAATTTAATTATAGTTACTTGAGAGTAATTAGAAAATAAAAAACATATATGCAGTAGTTATTAAGGCAAGTTGACACACACACACATGGTTTGTTGCATTCGTTTTTTTATAATATTATAATTACGAATTGTAATTCTATGTTTTCACTCTTAGAACGTAATAAACTTTTTCTCTACTTTATTCTGACGAACTAATATCTTCATACCAACTAGTTGACAGAAATATAGTTGTTAATGCTATTTAATACTATTAAAAAATTAACGCAGCTTGCAGGAGCTTCAACGATGTATGATACCGAATAATACTCTGTGTTATTCAAGCTATTATCACGGAATGATTATTCTGTCGTTTTGTTTTATGATATACCATCCGTCTTACAATTATCGCACTGCGCGTTGCGCGACCGCATTACGAGACACCTTTGTGCGCATGTGAGTCTTTTGATTCTCACTTTATCTTATTTTCTTGGCCAAATGGAAGCACAAAGCAGGCGCGACGTAATTGTATTTCTAATAACGGTTTTACCGTGTCGAGCACCTTCTAATTACCGCATTGTGTGTCGTGCTAATATAATATAATGAGCGAAATACCAAGCGTATTATAAACAGCACAGATTGCTTCGCAATGTTGTCGTTTATATATATAATCATATATGAAGATACATTATCCGTAGAGACTGGAGTTGGCGAAAGAGGAAGGAAAGCAACGCATTTTCTTTTTATTACAGACGACGTTTTTAATAGCATGGGAAATAGCTGCGGGACGATGACTTCTAATTTATTTAAAGTGGGATACAGTAAGAATTCACTTTTCTTTATGGAACATATATATTTGTTTCTCCATTTGCTAGCTTAGAGAATAACTATATATTATTTTTAATTTTTGTAATTCAAAATTATCTTCTATTAACGTGCAACAAGCAAAGTTTTTTTAAAAATATAAGACTTGAAATTAGCTGGGAAATATTTAATGCGTATATAAAATATTGTTTCTAATTATATTTTATATAATTATTATTAACTTTAAAACATTTCTTAAAAATCATGTTTTCCAAAATAGTATTCCGTTATTCATCGCTAAAAGGTCGTGACAATGAATGCATTCCGATATTCGCTGTCAATAGGCTGAAAATCTATATTTTTTCTATATTTTACGTCAAACGCGTATACTATAGATTTTCAGTACTGAAAGTTGCTGACAGTAAATATCGGAATGCAGCCATAATAGATCCGGGATATTATAAGAGAAAAAAGCGAACTTTGTTCCAGAAGTGCAGTTAAACTCTTATTATTAAACTCGACGGAGTAATATTATATCTATATTTATTATCGAAGATGTAACTCTTAACTATACAGATAATTTCTTTTATTTTACAAAACATTACGTTAGAAACTATCTGAAAATTCAACAATACCTTAGCGTCTAACGTTGAACTTTAACTTCGTACTTGTAACAAAAATCGCATCTGTTTAAAAATTTGTTTCCGGTTCATCCAACTAAAACCAAGCCTTATTAAAGTCATAGGCTCTCATTGTTCTCTCATTTTGATGTATCTTCTGCATTTCACACTCCAGAATTTCCCTATTGTGCCGGCACAAAGTAGCTATAGTTAGGCGCATAGTTAGCCGCATATCATAACCCACGGTTCGTTGCGAATAGTCGAACCGCACATTACGTAAGGTCGGCTGTAACGATCCAGATAGGCACGGCTTACCTTGAGCCGTATACGCTTCTAAGGGTTTAAGGGTTAAACGCTCCTATGAGAATATGTGCATGATGATTCGACTCCTTAGGTATATATATTAATATTATCATGGATTTGTTGCATTTATAATGATATTATTATAGCTTCTTAAAGTAAGTAATCCTCTTATTAATAAAAGCTATTACTTCATGATATTATAAATTAATATAATGTATCATTATATATATATATATATATTTAATACAAAAATATTAAATAAATATTAATACCTATTAGATAATTTCCTAAATCTTAACATTACTTTAATTGCGTTGGCCATAATCATTCCAGGATATACTTATATTTATAATTTTCGTAATTAATGAGATAAAGATTGTTATATAAGCAAATTTGTTAGCAATTAGCAAACAACTGTAAAGTCTGGAGGAATAATTGTCATATTATAGTCATTAGACTCAAATGAAATTCGATGGAATAGCACGAAGAGATAAATTAGTGTGATAGCAGTAATTATATCAAAGCTGTAACATCATGATTATTCTCGACTTGGAATTTGGCCTCGGTCACGACGAATATACAAGAGCATTATTTGCATTTCGTAGAGAAACGCTTGTCAAAACACGTGTATTATACTCTATTCATGGCATACATATACTACGTATTATGTTCATGTGTTATAAAATGATATCATCAAATAAGAGAGGTTTCACATGCAAATATTACCTTCCCTCTTCTCTCTCTTTGCCGGATTCATTTCAACTCTCTAATAGCTCTTTTACATTAAAAAATAAATTATCGTGTGATATGAAGTTAATTGGTCATTACACACAAAGTATTCCTCGCTAATGCTCTCACGAGGTATAAAAATTATATATCTCATTTCTCGTTTTACCGTCCTCTATTGAAATAGAAAAGAAACTTCTGTATAATTTCAACGTAGAAAAAAATTTCTGTACAATATTATAAAAGTCAAAACCATTTCGATTTGAAATAACTTACACGAAATATATTCAATCGTTTGCCGATAAAAAACCGAGAAGTCGCCCACACTGAAAGAATCGAACCTAAGTAATAGTTTTTTATCCGTGGGAGAGACGGAAATGCAAACGAAGAAAATCGACTGGCCGGGTCACGCGACGCGAGTACACGTGTCTCGTTGCATTGTCTCTCGGAATTGGGTCGTATACGTTGAGTCGGTGGGTGCGAGCACACGAAGGTAAGTTTCACCTCGATATACCCGGCGGTTAATAACTTCCTCCCGCGAAGTCCTCCGGGTGCGATCACGCGCGATTCAATCAAATCGCTGTGAAAGCGCACGATTCCATTTATTAATGCGCACATATGTATATGCGCGCGCGCGCGAAATGCGGGAAGGTAACATGCAGGAGGTGGCATCGCGTCTGCGAAGATGAGAGGAAAGATTTGTTTTACCAGATAAGGCAAGATAATATATTATGCTGATTTCTTTAAATTGGAACGCTGCTTGGGTGTGCCGTGGCCGGACGGGTATATATTTCGAAAAATAACGTAACTCCTTATCACGCACGCGTTTATTTTTACGCGTGGGTGTACGTGCGTTGCGGTGACGGCGGGAAATTCGTTGTTTCAAGATGCTATCGCCTTTGAGAAGAGATTCTAGACTTTTAGAGCACACACGGTGAAGGGAACATATGTCCATTCGAAATACTCGTCGTGTTCACCTCTTTGGTTTTTATCAGATATAACTACGAATCGAAATATTGTGTTGCACAATAATATGACAAATATTATAAATATTCCTTTAATAATTACCTGTTTTAATATTATATTATATTTTTTAAATTTGTAGTACATTAAATAACATAATTTTTGCTAAAATACTTCAGATTTTTTATAATAATCGTAATGCAAAAAGAAGTAATATTAAGACGGCAGACAAACAGACATTATATTTTCTTATTAGTACAGTATTTCATTTTTATAAAATTTTAAGTATCTTAATTATAATGAAGAATATTAAAATATTTTCGTTTCTATTTATTACTAAATATTTAATTACAAGCGTGTAAACATTTGATTATAGTTATAAATGCGTATTTAAATGATGGATTGCCATTACGTTTAAATAGCTTTTCATACTTTCGTCAGATTGGCAGTAATAATATGATACACGACTAGAAAATTACTTCCGTGATTATTTCCGTTACTGGATGTGAAATTATCTCTTGATTAAATGATTGTTAAATCTGCAATATAACTGAGATGTCGTCTCATATCAAGATCTCTGGGTACTTATTTTCCCATTGAAGACGATTAAGGTACTATCTACATATCCACGCGTGCAAGACGCTTTTGTATGCGTGTAGAACGCGTGTAATTACATCTTTTTGCCGTTTCTTCGGCTTGCTTATAGTTTACACAGTAGCATGGTTGGCTTGTGTTAACGCGAGGCAATGAGCTGTCCAGGTAATTTAATCGCAAACTTATTTTTCACTCGCAAACGCGTAAAAGGTGTTACATCACTTCGGGCGTTTGATATCACTGAATGTAGCTTTTACTGTTAATAAAAACTATAGCATTGTATTCATAGTAACGTGTTACAGCGTTACATTATTTAAAATTAATTAACAATGTCCTCGCATTTCCGCTGATCTACCATGCACATTAATAATTAATTTGACAGCTTTTAGAATTTTCCTTTTTCTTTAATAGCTTACTTTTTCAACAACTTCAATAACTTAATTAACTTCTTTAAATTAATTGCTTTAAATCAATTAAACCGATACTAAACTCTCGCTCCTAAATTCTTAAATTAGAAATCATTGAAATCTAAGTACCTACAAAACTTAATTATCAAATGTTTGATGTTGACATTTGAAATATGAAGAAAAATAATAATTAATCAATCTTTTATTTACAAGAAATTAAGTCCAAATTCTAGATTATTTAAGGTATATGATATTTAGATTTAATAATGATTGATACACCATAACAAATATTTCTCTTTTGTTTCTGATATCTGTGCCTGATGAAAGAGTTTACAAGTTTTGTTTAGCCTAAAGGGTGTTCTCTCTAACGCAGCCCTAGTAGTGCAGTTTCAAGGATCATAAACAGCAGCTGTTTAGCATAGTTCTCAAGCCCTTACATGAGAGTTAAGTGAAGCCTTTCAGATTTGCGTATCGGCGTTACGCGTTGTCTCCAATTTGCTCGCGTACAAAAGCACATCATAATCTGAAGGTGCATGAGATCGTGTGACACATAACGTAAGAGGGATCGATCCAATTTTACGTTAGATCGGCGGAGAGAACAAGGGCAAGAGGCGGATTTGCGTCGAAATGGGTAAGAGATCTTACTTTTCAAGGATCTTACTTGCGCGCGACGGAAAAAACACGATTTTCTCACGCGATAAATAAAACGACACGTTGCTCAGAGCGCAAAATAGATGATACAAAGATCTCGTTATTGAGTTATTGAATCATTTCGAAAAATCTTTCGGTTCAATGCGCTAATCGAGCAACCGTGAAAATTGCTTCGAAAGTATTATTGAAGCAGTTTTACGTCCTGTTCATGTAATCACCTAATCATTAAAAAGAAATTGATTATTTAGTTTTGGAATAGTAAAATTATGCATTATAATTGCGCAAGAATTATCAAATATAAAGCAATAAAGTAGGCCAATTAGAAATTAAGCTACAATGATATATTTTTATTGCATACATTGCAATACTGTGCTAGTAAATCCCATCACAAGGGACGCTAACTTTCTATATACTAACGCAATTTAATGTAACTCGAATATTAAAGTTAAATATTAAATTTTGAAACTCCGAGATTATTATTAATGTAAAATAGCAGTTACATTATTATTTCGTATTTTGTTTACCTATTGCAAGTCACTGATGTGCGCGAAATTCAGGTCGAAATATTTATCTTCGAGAAGAGGTGCATTTGTCTGCTACAGTGATCTACAAAGATATCGTGTCGGAGGAAATGCATGGAACCATTCGCAAATTAGTAGTTGCGTTTAAAAAAAAAAAGCATAAAAGCGTTTACTTTGTGAAAATTGGATGTTGTACGGGAGAAAAACAGTTATCCATACAAAATAAAATCAATATATTTTTACTATTCATGCATATTAAACACACGTTGTCGATAAAAACTAAAAAAAATCACTATAATTAAAATGTTAGAGAAGAATGCTTAATTATGGATATAAAATGAATTGCAAAAATTAATTGAAAAGATATTATAATGTATTGTATTATAATCTTATTTGTGTAACTATTTTTTAAATAACTGCCACAAGAAGAGTATTTACCAGTTAATTAATTCGTTACTGCTAAATTATTTCCAGTAAAACGCCGTATAACGCGTTTTTGCGGTACAACTCATTAAGTTTTATCAAAGCGAATAAATTCTTTATAAGCATAAGATAGGAAAATACTTCGTACTTTTGCGGAAAGTGTCGAGATGATCGTTTTGAGCTCGATGAATAGCCAGCCGGCGTGTTTCACATAGTGCTATTCTCGTGAAGTTTATAATTAATTTCAGTGTTTGAGGAACATGACTAACAATAAGTAACATTAAGTATGCGGAAATTCTCAGCTACTTTTTCCGTCAATTGAAAAGCTGTATGAAGCATGTTAGAAACAGAATAAGTATAAATTTCGAATTTTGGAAAACAGCATTTAAAAATCGCTTCATATTTTCGCATTGAAAGTTACTCTTTCTTGTTAGCTCTCTAATATAACAGAGTATACCTATACTGATGTTTTATTCACAAGTTCCAGTTTGCGGTATTATTCTATTAGAATATAATTTCTCTAGGATAAGTACCATATTGTATTTTATATATTATATGCATATATGTATATATAATGCAAAATTATGAATAAAATTCTATTTATTTATAATTAATAGTAATAGCTATAAAAATCTGGACAATATCTTTTAAAAATGTTGAAATTAAATATTTTTAATTAGATTTTGAATCAAATAATTTTTTCATTTTAACGTAATGTATAAAAATACGCATATTTTTTGTAGATAGATTATTTCGCGAAATTTGTGAATTCTTATAACATAGTGATAACTTTTGTTGTACACTATCCATAATTATAATTGAAAAAAATCAAAATAGAGGAAAATTGTTTTGCTTCTGCACATGTAAATGCAATATATGTCAATTTACTTTCTCTCCCTTCTCCCTCTCTCTCTCTCTCTCTCTCTCTCTCTCCATGATTCCAACATGGGAGTAGTTCCTCTGATTTGCAGAATGATTCAATTATTTCAACTTAGGTAAGCCGTTTGTTCCTTGTTCCCACGAAACTTTAACAGACTACAGTGATTAACGTAACGTAGCGTTTCGTAACAATTTCATCAGTGATTGGTTTGTATGGTTTTGACACGTTTTAGCAATGCAACTATTAATTGCTTTATTAATTGAAACAGTAACTTCTGCATAGATGTAATTGTTATATAGAAAGTGTTGAGAAAAGGATAAATTATTATTTTCCTTAGATTTTTTTTTAAATAACAACACTATTGTAATTAAATCGTCGCCGATAACGATATACTTTCTTCTTAATTAACATTTTTTCCAATTAATAGTATTATATCCAATTCGGTTGATTAATAAACTTAGCGCAAAACATATAAAAAGATATAAAGATATTGTGATTTATTTAATAGAAATCGTGCGGGTCCATGAACTCGGTATCCTTGAAAAGTCTATAAAGAATCGTCCGGATCTCAAGGACACTGACTCTTGAAAAACTTGGCGCTTTGGTTGGTCGGTCTGTTGCAGCTATATAAACATCTCACATGCCAACATCCGCTCAGAAAGCAGAGCGTCAAAAGCAGTTTTCTTGGAAGTAACTTTTATTTTATCGCTATTTTATTCCGTTGATAATTTTCTTTACTATTTCAAAATAATAATTAATTTTTTAAGAGTTCTAATAGATTATTTTCATTAGTAAAATATGATTTTTACTCATATTATGATAGAGACTGGATAAAGTCGCTTTTTATTAAATTATTATATGCAATTTTTTAATTAACTTATGAGATAGAAATCACTGAGAATTAATTCAATTTTTCATCTGTCATCAACCACACGTTCGTTTCGATCTTTTTCACGCAAATTGAATAGAAGATTATCAGCAGTTACATTAACAGTAACAGATGTATGTGCACTTTCTGCTATCATTCAGGGGATTACGAAACTGTAGCCACCGATGCAAAACGGAACTTACGAAAGCGTACAGAATAACCAAATGATTCGGGCTTCGAGTAAGCGCGATGATTTACAAATAGCGGCTACAATCTGAAGTAAACTGAAACGCGTGCGGGAGAAACCAGAGATGAACGGGTAGCCTCGTCGCGCAATATATACGAGATGAAGTAAGAGATGCGCGGCGGAGAAAGAAGCCCGGGGCCGAGGTGCGGTAGCCCTCGAGAGCGTGTTCTTTATCGCGCAAGAAGCTGTGAAATAGGAACAAAGGAGTTCTCTCGCGGCGAGTTCTTCAAATCGAAACACTCGAGAGCGGAAAAGGAGAGAGAGAGATAAAGAGAGAGAGAAAGAGAGAAAGAGAGAGAGCTGCTATCGAGAAAGAAAAAGACCTTCCATAACTGAGATTATCCGGCGTATATTTCTTTATCTTTCTCTGCCTCGTCCTCGTCTCAAGTGCCACCTGTATTAAAAAGCGAGCCCTCGAGGGCTCAGAATCGCGTTCGCATAGATAGAGACACCTTCATTTCCTTATTACAAGGGAATGTCAAGAAAGAGATTACTACGGTTTTAATGGAACCTGCTTGCCTAACTGTTATAACCGCGCGCGCGCCATGTTCACTTGATGCACATTTTAATTTTTTATCGTCAATTCTATAATCTTCATATCAATGAAATGTAAAGTCCTTATATTTCGCGGTTGTCAAAACGCTGAAGTTTAATTTTGACAGCATCCCCATTAGCGTCGTGAAAAGATATATATACATATATATTCGCACAAACTAATATTCGGTTTCAAATCGTTATTACTTTCTTTTTAATCACACGTCACGTGCATGGAAATTTTAATAGGTAGCAAAAATATCGAATCATGCGTCGAGACGCATAAATTCACTTTCATTTTGATGCAAGGCGCTCGACGAGAGTCTCAAATGGAACCTGTTTTACTTCATGAATGATTGAACGTTGCGGAGAACTCGATTCGCCACATTGTCAATAAATCCTACAACGACTGCGATTATTTTTTTTCTGCATCGTCTTGGGGAAAGGTTAAAATTAGACGGCAGTTTGTTCACCTTCGAAAGGGCTAGCCCGTTGCGCGAGACGCGATTTCGCTATATAGTTGATAAGAGGCTTGTCATGCTCGACTTGCCTCGAAACGCGTATATACGCGCACTTCACCTTTCGCGTAGGAAGCTACCCGCTGTGAATTCTTCGTAGAGTGCGAATGGAATGCATTTAACTACTCACGAGTGACTTCTCGTATATAGCTCGAGCCACGTTGCAGGGAAGAATTCTCATTCAGTCGCACTTAAACCATTCGGCCGTTACGCACGCGATACGTATCTAATTGCTAGGAGAGAGTAGCTAGTTGTATAGTTATGGACAAGTTGGCATCAAAGGATTAGATAGAGGAAAAGCTGACGTGCAAAATTTACAGTATTATCGCAAACGTTATTCAATCATAACACTGGTATATACGATGAATTGTAACGTGTTATATCTATAAGATATATTAATCATCTGCTCTGATTATTGCCGCAACCAGTAAAAATTACATTTCACTAATACACTACCTATATAATTATTCTTATCTCTATTATACTTAAAATTCTTATAGAAATAGATTTGATTTCGTTAGATAATAAAAATCGTATAATGTACAGCTCGAACACAATCTTTTATTTATATTCATATTTTTGCTAAGAATAATTCTCTGCACTGTGGGGTAAATCTGGATAAAAGAATGCGTATTGCGGTGTTTGTATCTTTCCGTAATTTGCATTATCTTCGACGCACGTATAATATAACCCACGGCGCTTTACACAAATTTACACGGTTCCCATACATCGATATATAAGTTAATGCCAAGCTCATTGTCACTCGGATTCTTCCATAGTCTTAACGGAAGCATATATACCCTTTGATTCTTTCTCCATTTTTTGTGCCGTTATAGTTTCTATCTTGATAATTCGATCGAGATAACTCACAGAGCGTTTGCATGTTATTATCTACGTTATAGTTCCGGAACGTATATAGTATCGAAATAATTTTTACTGAAAGATCATTAGAGAGAAAATGCCTGCTTTCAATTTTATTTACGTCAGAGACACTTATGCAATATATTCGTTTATTCTGAATCTATTTCTAGATGTCTTACAACGTTTTGTTCTAGTAAACATTAGCTAATTTTATCCAGCTAGATAAATATAGCTCGATAGATTTTTCCTGGTCTTAACTTTTTTCATACAATATTTCATGTTACTCTCTAGAAGCAATCTTCCATATTTTACGTCGTCGTACAGTTTTTATCGGAATGACACGGTTGAGCCATAATCAATGTCTCTGCTCGAACGAATGGACCGAAGAAAGAGCAAGCCGCCGCCGCGGCGGTCGCGTTTGTCGGGTTTTAACGCAAGAAATCGCAAATGCGGTTACCTATAATCATCTGTAATCGCGGAAGAAAAGCAGAGAGTAAGATAGGGACGGCTGTTAGTACGACCGGTTACACCGCGATTGTCAGGTTCCTAGAAGGTGTAACAACGCTTGTCTCTGTAGCTTCGTTCACGCCATTCTTGCGTGATTAAATAAACGACGATTTACAATGTCTAAGAATGTCATTACTTATCGCGTAAATTTGACTAAAACTAGAGAAAAGAAAAATACAAATTTTTATACTGTCAAGATTATGATTTAATTATTTTGAAGTACCAAAATGCAGATAAAATTCGGAAGAGCAAATATTGAACTGGAAGCAATGAGAAGAGAAAAGCATATTGAGTTACATTATCTATAGAATAAAGATTCATCTGAGCGTTATATTATAAATCTCATAATTGTAATATAAATTAATTATACTAATTTTATATTCATTATATTGTATTATAGTGTTAAGTATACTTTTTCATTGAATGTTTTCATTGAATTATACGAAATTCCATTTTAATATTACGAGAATAAAAACGGACTTAATACCGAAATATTCTTAACTTTTTACTGAAGTTTAACAAATAAAACACTAAAATTCACCCACCTTTAAAGTATTTTGTAAGACGTCCGTTTTGTCTCAAAGCTGACGTACGTCAACATTTAATTTTAAACTTATTTCGAACTGCTTCTTTAACTTGTCTTTAACGCGAATAAATTTGCATGGATTTATTCTCGAGGCGTGCAATGTAAATAAAAAAAAAGGAAGATAGTCGTGAAAGTTTCGCACAGTCGAGCAGAACGACTCCGCCAGAACACGAATAGCGTTGCAGTTAATTGTCTCGCGGCTTCTCAGGTTTCGTTATTCTTGCCTCTCGCGATATTTCCGACATATCCTTAAAATCTATTTTTACTTTAATTGTATTAATTAATAAGAATGACCTGAGCCCTGAGCTCCCACGATTGTACCCTTTACACTTTGGACAAGTACTTTCTCTTTCTCTCTTATGTTAATATATTTTATAATTATTCCCACAGTAAATGGCAATACTTTCCTGTTTACGACATAGTATCCGTTGAAACTCAACTTTATGCAGTAACTGTGAGAAATTATAGATCGCCGAATCACTTAGTTTTAAAATTACTTCTGCAGTATAATTATATTCTTTACTTAATCAATTGAGCTAGATTATTGATTGAGTAAAGAATATTAATTTGAAACTATTGCGTTTAAATTAATTCCGTTATTGATAAATTAAGCTTTATTTTAATAAGCAGCTTTACTAATTTTTTGAAATTTTAAGCCTATCGTTTAAAACCCAGTTACAAAGCAGAAATTTCTTAATTGACAATGCAGTCATTAAAAAAAATGAATATATCGATTAATATAAAAATGTTGCTTTCGTAATTAAATGGAGGGGTAAAAGCCTTAGTGTAAGTCAAATTTTTTAAAATATTGACTCGTGCGTAAATGCAATTTATATATTGTATAGATTGCATGTATGCACACGAGTCAATATTTTAAAAAATTTGACTTACACCACTAAGGCTTTTACCTTTCCAATTCATGCTGGTGTTTGGTATTTTCCGCTTGTAACCAGTTCACAAATGCGAACGGATACTTTTAAACTTCGTCTTGGCAATTAACGTCAACGAGACTCACGAGACTCGTAATCAGCGTTTCTCTCTCGGTTATGTATTCACGCGTAGGGAGATTCGCTACTGATAGAAACTTGGAGAAGAAAGACGAACGACAACAGGGAATTTGCGATTTATTCGATGGGCTTCGGGCAACAACGTGAACCTACAGGCATATGCGAAAGGAGGAAAACCCTGCGGGACAAACACGTCGCAACGAGAGAATGTCCGTGAAAATACATTCGGAGAAAAGGGAAGCTCTATCCGACGTAGTGCAGAAACGACGTTTACATGCTACTTGAACTGTTATGTCAACACGTACTGCTCGACTTCTGCTTCCCGACTATGGAGATCAAAAATCGCGTTTCCGTGTAAAGTGTCGATTGCCATATTTATTGCAATTTACTATATAAAATCAAATTATAAATAAAAATATTATTTATAAAGTATTTTGTATTTTTCATTTTATTATAATATTCGAATTGCATCTTAGGTGTTTTAAAGTATCTATTAAACGTAAAAATATAATTTTACAGCTCTTTAACAATACTGAAATATTTTAAAAACATACATATACAGAAAACTAAATTTATATTGATATACAGCTCTCGGGTATCGTTTAAATGGAACCTTACGGGAAAAAAAACAGTTTAATCAATAGAATATATTTTTGCCAACACATTAGGCATTCTAATTTTGGTTTCAATAACATCCCTCCATTCATCGAATCGTTAACTGTCGTTTACACAAGCGTGACGTAAATTCTAAATAATCGCGAGAAATAACTTTTTATTAGCTTATAAATTGTTATAGATTCTCTATTCTCCATTTTATTTTTATGCGATGGATCATACTTGTAAAACATTTCTTAGGGTATTAAAAAATATGGGGTAAATAGTTTTATTATCATGGTTACGAAATCAGTGCGTACTATCGTTTTCGTTTTGAAAATACTAAGAAGTAAGTATATTAAACTTACTGCAATTAGTTTATATCAAATAAGTGTTCAGTAATAAAAGATTAATTTGCTCATAGTATTGTAATTGCCTTCAATTGGCATTCAACACGCAAACGGTGTATCGAGATAACGCGTCCTTCCGATAAACTGTTGCGAAAAGGCGAAGATCACGTTCGAAACTGATACCGGGCGTATATTACGCAATTGGCGTGTGGTTTCCACCGCATGCGGTACGTCCCAGAGCAGCAACGTAAGACGGCAACTCACCGACATCTCACCACGTTTAGTGAGATGCTTTGCCGACGGCGTACTATTTTAAAGCTGAGATTTTTAGAAATATAGGTCAACACAACGTATTTGCGCCGTCGTCGGTCGCTTTCAATCTCGCGTCGGTGCGGGCGGCGCGACGCGGCGCGGCGTCGCGATGTCCTGGACAGTGCGTTGTACGAAATCATTCTCTCTCTTCCGTTCTTTATTTACTATATATAAGTGTGCTCTAACTTGAGACTTGCGTTTTTTTCGCAAAATATACCTGAGAATACATTTAAGCTAGAAGCAACCTTTCTCGTATTTTTGCTTTATTTTTATTCGATTTAAGTAGTGGAGCAGCATGTGGAAAAAAACGGAATCGTTATCGTGACTCAACCGTACTACAAATATAAATCTCAAGTTAAATATGCATCCCAAAACATTTATTTGCTACCATAACGTCCATAACTGAACGAGTGTTACATCTTGCTGATTGGCAAAAATGATATTGATTCTATCTTATATGATTTGAAAGAAAGATCATATAACAATTTTCTTTTATAAACTTTACGAATGGAAGATTTATCTTGGCCGTCAATTTCGCTCAGCTGTCGAACTAAATGGTAAATGAGAAATGCATAGAGAGTGTGATCTATATTTACAAATATTAAAATAATTGGTTATAAAAGTTACTAATTACAAATCCATTTTCTTCCCAAACTAGATTGTTTCTCGCATAGCGATAAATGAATATAGCAGTTAATTTTTGAATAACACTGTACCACAGACATATCAGAAAAAATAGATTATTTGGCTCCGACATTTAGAACACCTATTGTTTGTCTATATTGCTCTCACTCTCGTCTCATTTTACATAAACGTGCGTATATTATTCCCTGGCGTACCGTTATCCCCCGCTGGCAACGTGCCGCGCTGGACCTGGCGGATCTTAATCTCGTGAAAGAAGGAAGCGACCTAAAAAAAGAACGCGCCGGAAGAAAGTCGTCGTTCTCATCGGGGTTACTTACCTCCGGCAATTTATCGCCGGTCGATTCGGCTCGTTCAGCTATTAGGGGACACGTGATCGCGCGAGATTTATATGTCGCCCGCTGCGATCGTCCGGCTGTTACATTTTTACGGGTCTCCTCCGCAGCGCGGCGCGGCGGAAGATTTAACAAGATCGACAACGGATCGTGATCTGAGAAATTCCGAGGTCCGTAAAGAATTTGATTTGATCGGGTCGCGAACTTCCACTGACACGAAGCTTCTTGTCGACCCTGCGATTCTTCGTTTCTTCATGCGCGACAAGCGTCGCATCGTCAAAACCAGAGAGATACGCCAACTTGTTGCTTCTGCGAGCTCAGCGTTTTTCATTACTGTGATTTCTTTTTCATAAACGCGCGTGAATAGTGAAATTCGGCAAACTTCCGAAGAGATATACGAGGACTAGCAAAAGGATAGAACCAAGTAATCGAGCAATTGAATCCATCGCTAAACCTCGAGTTAAACACACATTTTTATATAGTTTCATTTCTTTTAATACTCCCCACGGGAATAAATCAACAAACAAGAAAATACCAAAGCCTCCATAATTATCTTCAGAAAAAAATAAAAAAATTTCATTACGCTATTTATTCTTATATATGCGCGTATGTATATATAATAAAGAATGATACGTATTTATTCCTTCTGATTTTATTTATAGTTCTAATATTTTAAGATGATACATATATAGGCGAGGAGCTTATATTTGGTGAGAACTATATAACCTGATTCTAAACTAAGCGATTATCATCTCTCGCGTATGGGAATAGCGTATGTGCAGGACCAACTGATCCGCAGATAAATTTAGCAGATTAGCCGCATTAGCCCGGATTGTTGACCCGTAATAGTCTTACATGTGCATTGAACTCCTTCTCCGAAAACCTTGATCTTTCAATAAAAGAAACCGTTCATTCTGATTAGCGAATCAATGCAGTGGATTTGATCGCACTAATAAAAATCTATTAAATTTTTAGATTTTTGGTAATAGCTGAGATGTCACCCATACATCCTTAATATATACTTTGCCACCACTTCGATAACAGATGCAGACTTACGAAATTGCAGTTTAACATATATTCAGGCTAACATTTATCAAACCCTTATGAGGGAAATAATGGGGACAATAAGAAAATCAGGCCCGTATATATAACAATAACCTGAAAAATGTTTGAAAAGAGCGTCCCGTTGCGCACCGGATCAGGCACATGTCGGGAATTTCTTATTAGGGCATACCTTACTGCTTCCCGATCAGGCGCTAACCATACATCGGGCGTGCCTAATCTAATTTCTGCTCGGGATCAAATTGAATATGCGATTTAAGAGGGGCATTTTCTTTTCGAAAAATCTTATTTTTTTCTAATAAAAATATTTTTCATGGTAACCGTAACTTATTCAAAAACTATTCGATTTCTTAATTAAAATACAATGTAAAAAAAATTTGCAAAATTAACAGAATTATGTAAATATGTAATATTTTCTCTGCATTTACCGAGATTTACTTATATTTTGTCAATTGTATATTAATTTTCAGTGTAAATATAAATTGTTACATATAAAAATTAGATAAGCATAGGAATAAAAATTATTTATTGCATAGAATGCATAAATAGAAGCACCAATGTATATCACAATTTGAAAAAAATTGTTCATTTTTCTTCTACTTAAATAATTACATTACCTACATCAAACAGATGGAAGTTTTTTATAAAAACATCTGTTCGTGTTTTAACATAAAATATACCAAACCAAAAACATATCCTCTTTATCATAAAAAATTTTAAGAGTTAATTCTTTCTCCATTTATCGATACAATTTTCGCGCGCGCTCGTAATTATAAAAGTAGCAAGTTAGTCGAAGAGTTTTGCGTTTTGCTGACTTTATTCCGCCGCGGATGCGGCTCTTGAATGGACGACGGTGGTGGTTACGCGAAAACTGGCTAACGATCGCCATTGGCGCGGTAATAATTTCCGCGGCACGATTACTACCGCGGCCGGCCGCGTGCACGTAAAACTGACGCGTTTCTCAACGCATCTTGCTACCTGTGTTGCAGCTTGATGACACGGCACTCCAACTGTACAAGGGCGGCGGCGATTATGGCGCTTACCTGGACCTCGAGGCCTCCATCAACGAGCAACAGGAAGAGTTTGAGGGCTTTCACGAAGGTGAAAGGTAAGTGTCGCCAATAATCTATATTGCGAATAATCATTGACGGAATTTAAAAAAATTGTTGATGAGTAACTTCATCATTATGGGCCACTATAAGTGAAATAAAAAAATGCAGCTTACAATACGCGCTTATGTTCTTGGAATTTTATTTGTACTCTTAAGTTTTACGATTCTTTTCGAGGTATTTTAGATTTGCGGTATACGGCGGATACTTATTTTTGACTTTCCGACTAGAGAGGAGTTTCCGCGTAATTTACTTCAACTGCACGTAATGATAAAGGCCATTTGTGCCTGCTTAATTGCACCCTGGGACAGTTGTTTTCTTGCATGCCACCTGAAGTTTGTCCTGTTGGGATAGACCTTGTGTCTTTACGAGCCTCTCGCGGTTGGACCCTGGATAATTATATAGTGGACAGTGGTAGAGTCATAGTGGACAGCAGTAGAACAGAGAGAGAGAGAGAGAGAGAGAGAATGAGAGAGAGAGAGAGAGAGTGTGTGTGCTTGTCCCGCGCATGCGGCGCACAATCGCAGCGGGGAGATTCGCGACACATCTTGAAAGAAAAGCTATAATGGCACTTTGGGCAGACTGCCTCTTGTTAAATGAAAACTCACCTCGAAAATGGAGCAAATATGTTAAAAAAAGTCGCGCAAAAAGTCTCTACAGAGTCGAGTAATTAGCGCGTCTAGTTTGTGACCGCCAAGTGTGCGTTGAACGGGGTAATTTTCTTCTAAATAGTGCATCCAACATAATAAGGAATAATCCGCAGACTGAATTTAAATGTAAGTCGTCGCGATAAAACAGGAATAGCTTGCGTCGAACCATTTTGCGAACGATCGTTAAAGTGTTTTCGCTTGCGGGGGAAAAGTTTTTAATTGAAATACTGCAACGGAATGTAATTTATTTGACTACACATACACATAGTGTATGGAGTAAATTTAAAAGAGAGTTACGTTTTACACTTTTCGTTAAATACACTGGTTTAATTAATGTAGGTTGAGACAATCGTATATAACGCAAGAGCAATAATTTAACGATTTCAATTATTTAAACCGCTAGAAGCAGAATTTTCAAATTGGAGTTTATTTTTCCAAAATAATATTGTATTTAGATAGATATAGCAAAATAATTTTATTGCTTTCATTCAATCACGATAATAAGCAATTAAAATCTCATCAAGTATGCGCTTTCGGGCATTATTTTTGAAGCATCGTTTTGAAGTATTCTGTTTGTATTTAGTGGTGAGATATTCCACTATGCAATATACGAGGAACCAGACGCTGGTTTCCGTCGTTGAGAATGCACGGCGGTTGCAGCAGTATATTTGCGGTTTGCGTATCGAATTCACGTTAACGCCGTGAAGGCTAACCGTGCTCGTTGTGTATTAACGCAGGTAAACTCCCAAGGGAGGGCGAGGCATGTACGGTGTTAAATTTAGTTTCCCTTTGAGAGCTTCGAGATCGTGTCTTTTCGGTGACTTTCCATTCTCCTTGAGCCTACGCAATTGCTCACCCACATCAAATATGTGATGGCAAACAATGACACCGAGAAACGCGGAAGCGCGCTATTTTTACTTTCGTCATTTTTTCTTCCCACGTGAAAAGATACCTTGCAATCCATTAAAAATTTATTTATTAATTCTGTTATGATCTCGAAATAATTGTGCCAATAATGTGTAATTATTTTGAGAGGTTTCACACATAATTTTCCATATTATTGAGAGAGAGAGAGAGAGAGAGAGAGAGAGAGAGAGAGAGAGAGAGAGAGAGAGAGAGAGAGAGAGAGAGAGAATTATATCATCATATATATATAGATTCTTAATCTATCACTCACACATGGTAGCGTACATTCTAACTCTAACTTTACATTAGATATGGAAAAATTTTATGTAATTATGTATATTATAACATAGTCATTGATTGATTTCAAAACTGATGATGTTTTTCTTCATTTATGCTTCTTAATTTTAAACAAATATTAATATTAACTGCAGAAAAAATGCTAGAAGATATTAGAAAGACTGTTTTGTGCTACATACATAGGATATAATTACACATTATTTACTTCTCAAAAAGATAGATTTAGATACACGTTGGCGAATGTTTAAATTGGAATTTAAAATCAACTTTCGATCAGAATCAATCAATTTTCCTCGCTGCATAGAGCGTTATGTGACGTAGTCGCATACATCGCAATCTTCATTTTCATGGCGATCAAGACTGAAATGGTCTCGTGTAGACACACATTGGAAACAAAATCGCTTCCAGTCCATTAATCGACGCTACTACGTCAATATGCACTCAATGCATCGCCTTCAATCGGATTGCATTTCGTCAGTCGTTGTGCGTTCAAAGGCACATTCGCGCGAAACGTTGAATAAACGCGGGGCAGCTGAATGAGAGGAAAGGCGAGGAGGGGGGGGGCAGGAGGATTGGAATCGCTCGGACACGAGGATTTGGAGAGACGATGAGGCCGAGGGGAGGGACGGCAGTTAAATAAATGTTTGCCCGCAGAGATATGCGTTCCAATATTTGAAACTCCGGAATTTCCGCGAACCGCAAAATGACATCATACGTTTACCGCACTCTCCTCCCTTTCTCCGCTTGTCCGTCTCACGTGTGGTTCAATTTTTCTTTCTCTCCGCCGTACACACGTATGCCCCTAAGTTCATATAAGTTACAGACACGCTTGTGCAGGGTGGAACTAAACGAAAACTGGCTTTTCCTAGCTGTAAACATAACGTTGGCCATATCGGAAAAATTTATCGTGTAAATTATGGTTGGTTTTGGTCGAATTTAATAGAGACAATATAGGACGTTAGTTCATAATATTTCCAACCACTTATTGCGTGCCGAGATAAAATAATAACGCTAATAATAATAATGATGAACAGAACCTTTTAAAGTGTAATATTGTATAAGTTATATGTATACATTGCCTTATTATTTATAGATTTTAGATAAGTTACTTATTCACACGATTAACTGTAATTAAGACATAGTTGCATCATTGATTGATATTTTAATTAAAATAGGATATATATTACTATGCATTCAAAAGAGTAAGATATGATTGCAACATATACATATATGCTCTCTGTTGCTTTTTAACTCGCTTATTAATAAATTATTCTACACATAGAACTTAATTTATCTCTGAAGCTTTTTAAATCAACGCAACAAATAACTCGCCAGAAATTCTTTCGATGATAATTTATAAAGCGATAACGAGATGAAATTTAGAGAGACTGGTAATAATTTAATATCTTTTTACGATTTTTACGATTTTTTTTGTTTCTTCAAAAATTCATACTTTGTTTTCGGCTCTGATGATCATTATCGTTCGAAAAGTGCTAAATTATAGAGCCGAGCCCAGCTGCGGTCTCCGTGGCGAATCGCCTGTCATTACAATAGCGAGCGACGACAAGCAACTCCGTGCCACCCATGGCGGTTGATTTAGATCACGGGATAATCATTTACGAGAACTGTTTTCGTATAGCAATTATCTCGCATAGTTAATATAAGATACGCGTACGAAAATCGAAGAAACGATAAACATAATATAAGATGATTTTCCATAAAATTGTGCAAATCCGGTATCTGCAGTTGCATAAAAAAAATAATGCTGCAGTCGAGATATATATTTCGATCGAATTTATGTAACTTGTAGATGCAGAAAAAGGGACAGACAGGAAGAAGGTAGCCAGCTTTCGCGTGGGTAACGAATCGTTTATCTTTGCGGTAATGCCTGGCAACTGTTCGCCCACGCGCATGAGATACCGCCGCATGCGTATTCGCGATATTTCTCACGCAGGCTGTTGCGCCTTGCGCGTTCGCGAAATTAATTTGCGTGTAGCTGCATCCTATAGGCGGTCATCCGTGTCTCGCGCATAAAGAGGCGGGGAGAGTTTCGTGCGATAACAAATGGAATAAGAGCTATAGACCTCCGAAAGAACGATATAAGCAGCTTTTTCGAATGTTACATCGATAAAATCGCTTGCTTGACGCAGTATTTTTAATCGTAGCGATATTAAATTAATAAAGAATTTTCTGTAACTAAATTATATAAGCTATAATTGATCGGCGAGTATACTTTTCATATATCTGTATCTGTCACATTAAAACATATTTCTTATTATTTGTATAAAATATATATTTCGTTATTTTTAAGAGTTTTAGAGAATATTTTTTTATATCGTAAGCTTTTAAGAATACATTAAACAAAATAACTAGAGATGTATAGAGTGACGCACATAAAACTGGCCGCTAACAGTTTTTTTATAACTGTGTCTTGCGTTTGGAGCCGGTTTTTACGTGCGCCACCGTGTATAATGTTAATCATTTCGTCTAATGTATAAAGGTCACTTACTTAAAAAATTTAATCAATTTTATTTTTATCTTCGCACGGGCAAAATAAAATAAGAATTTGTTTCCATTTGTGTTTATTCTGTGGAAAATGAAGTTGATCTACCGGCCTGTTTTTCCAAGAAAATTAATCAGCCACCGGAGAAAGTAGACGGTATTATACTACCGGAACGTCGAAACTTATCTCCATTCCGTGCACGGCGTACTTAACTGAAAGGCGGTCCCGATGGACCTTACCTAATAAACTTCGTGTCATCGCGTTTCCCTTACGCGTCTTCTCATCCTCCCTGTCTCTTTCCCTCTCCTCTCTCTCTCTCTCTCTCTATCTGTGTTTATTTCTCTATCCTTCCATAGAATCTTATGTAACCTGTTTGAATGCGCGTAGACACTGGTATACCGGGTGTATATAATTATAATGGAAGGTATACATGTATCCGCGAATACAACAGCTGAGGTAGGCAGGAGGTGCGCTGTGAGAAGAGCTGGATATTGGAGCGGAGAGTGTGGATAACAGGGAGAGAGATATGGATACTCTCCCAAGGGTTCAATAACCAGGCACAATAAGTCGCTAAACGCTCGTTATAGACGTCGCGATGAGTAATCAGCTTCCTACGTATATCGGACTCCGAGATCATTAAGGTATATACACATACACGTGTATATTTATTCGAGGTACCCTGTTTGAATGTTAGTGCATCGTGAATCCGTATGCAAAAAGTTCAACTTTTTCCTGCTCATCGACGTTGTACATTGCTATTAAAATTTCGAACGACGTTTAATATCGTTAATATAATAACTGAAAGTTATTATTTGATAAATATGCAAATGACACAAAAAAAAATACTACACCCCTCCCGTCTCTGAAACTAGAAAGAATTTTATATTTTTGGTTGTATACTGTAAAAAGTTTTTGCATGTAAGAAGATAATTGTATCCGAAGCAACTAGACATGTTGCAATAATATGATGTCATATGTGACGATTTGCATTGTCACCTTTGCTTAAGGTAACAGGTATTTTGCATAACAACATTGATCAGCCTTGTTGAAATCCTGCAATTCATCTGACTTGCATGCGGTACAAACTATGCTAATAAATCGCCTCATTAATGTCGTCACAGGCTAATAATGTGCGTCAAGCGAGCAGTGACATTAATGTTATTAACAGCGACAGTCAAGCAACGTATACCAGCTGGAATTGTGATGTAAATTAATATTATAGGTAAATTAAGCGTGATTATTAAAACTTGTGTTAAGATTCCTTACTCATCGAGCCACCAAGCATATTTGATTTTATATTAAATATTTATATAAATACTTTTTGTTAATCTTTAATTAGATATACATTTCTCTAATTATATTTTGCCTTTAATTACAATTTAATTAGTTCTAAGTTTTTAAAATTATATATGTTGAAAATATATAAATTCCACCTATGTTCAAATTATTTGTTTAAAATATTATCTTAGTTTTCATAAGTATAAGAAATTTAATGTTTAATGTTTAATGTTCCCTAAGTATGATGCAGAAAAATTTAACATTTAATGTTTAATATATATTTACGCAATATATTTTTATGTAATGATAAATACAAAATTATTTTTCAAAATTGTATTCTTGTTCTTAGAAATATGTGAAATCTAAAAATGTAATTTTGTCCAATAGCGGAAATAACAAAGCTTCCTCAGAAATTCGCGGTTTTTTTTTGCAAGAATTTGCTTTTCTCAAAATTGCGTGCATCGCTGATTAAATTAATGAGCTTATGTCACCCGTAGATTTCGAAAACCGGTGACTCACGCGTTCTGCGTTTAAGAATAGACTTTACGTGTTGCACATACGATCGTTTAATTCACCGTTGTACGCAAAACGGTTCGGGAAGTCATCTGCGGATAGATAGCTTGCATATTGCAATATGTCGAAATGTCTATGTTTTGTAAATCTTATTAAAACTTGTATTAATTATGCTTTTTACAAAGAATCACTTCCTGATTACATATTTAATTAAATTTTTGCGCAATTCTTATATACTTTAACTTACTATGATATAGTTAATGATACTCAATTCTCTCTTGCAAAAAAAATTATCTTTTAACAGTTTCACACGTGATACTGGAGATATCTTTTATCACAAAGAAAAGTTCGCGATTGTCCCAAAAAGCTACAGTTGGCGACCCGGCTCGGAATAAATCGTATAACTAGGTTTCGAGATCTATTCCCAGGATATTCGGCTGGGCGTACCTCGCGACCGGCCGTTTTCGCGTTTTATAAATATCTTTGCACGAGCCGGCGGTAAAGTCGGGTAAAGTCTTAAGTGCGGCTGAGCGACAATGAGTCGAGCGGCATATTATCATAAATAAATATCACAAAAGCACATATATACGTTAACTTGCAGAAACGATGCTCTGAGATGAGGTAAAAGGCAGTACTATAAAATTGTAGTTTTATATATATAAATTCTGATTTAACTATATATTGTTTACGAAAATTATTATTTTGTATGTAACGGGTAGATTTTGTATTATAATTTACAACTAATTTTATATAAAGGCAAAAATCCTAACGTCTCAATAAACGTAAAATAGCACCACTTTCTAAATTTTTCTCATTATCTTAATACGGCCCTATATAAACTGGTTGTTACATCTACTGGCGACTCAGCGATTTCGCAACGCGAGATCACTGGCGCGTTCGCCGGAAGAAAGGCGATAGATTTATGGGAGAAATCCGTTCCAGGTCAGGGTTTCAGGCTGTTGTGCGCGTGATCTTCCGACATACAACGCATTCGTAAGAATGCCGTTAAATCTTATGTAATATCGCACGATACCAACGACCAAGCTCGACCGTAAATGTTTAATTGCCGTTCCGGGGAACGCATTGCCCGGGATATTATACCTAATTCAATTATCCACCCGCAAATATTGCGCAATAGATAAACGCAAACGTCACGAACAAACGAATCACGCCCAGTTTCTCAGATTCGCAAACGCGCGTGTCTAATACATTAAGTGTTTGAGTTTCGATCGAAAGAATGTTTGCGTGCCGAAGACGATGCTCACGGTATCAGTATTTTCTGTCCGGTTTAGATTTGTTGTATTTTAATTAGAATGGATTCTGACAAAAAGAAAACAGTATATGGACAGATTTCTATAGAACAAGCGTAAACTTAATCGATACACTTAAACCTTTATCGTCTAACTAGGTAAATTTAATATTACGTTGCTCTTACAGTAAAAAATACAAAAAACCATCACCACAGTAAAAATTTTTATGGATTAAAAAAGTAATTTAATCGTTTTGAATTTATATCTTGAATTTATATTTAAAACTTTATGGATTTAGTGTTATTGTTCCACAGTGAATTTACGACAAAACAATATCTGTTTATTATTCAATTTTAAACTTGATTGACGGATGTTGTACTTATCTATGACATTACAAAGTGGCCCGTCTGTTCGGGCTTAATACCTAGCGTTTAATAACAATTGATGAACATTCGCGGTTTATTGCCGCGCGATTAGCGACGCCCAAAATGCGGCCGTAGCTTCTCGGCAACATGAGTAGTGGAGATCGAGTGAGGGTGACTGGGCATACCGAACCGGGATTTTATAGTTATCGATCAGGTGAACCAGGATACTGATGGAGAAGCGACGGTCCCATTCGGGTATCACTATCACTGCGAGTGCGCGTAACCTTGTAAGAGAGAAAGAGAGAAAGAGAATCTATCCATTTGCAAAGGCAATAGATTATATATATTATAATATACTACTTCACTTGTAATCCATTAACAAATCTATTGCCCCTCGACATTAAAATAAAAAAATAACTCACCGGCCGACGCGCAACAGCGGAGTTGGGACTCTGCGTCAATCTGTAACGTACAAATATTTTTACATTAGAGCAGGGTTCAAGAGATAATCAAACTTGAAAAAAATAATTATATCGCGCCCGTTAAATTTTCAAAACATTATTTTAACAGATATCTGATTTTAAAATACTGACGCAAGGAACAAGCGGCTGCATATTTCCGCATTAACTTGTTCGCATAATTAATCCTTAAACGAAAAATCGTGTAATATTACGACCGTGCAAATAAGAGAGAGAGAGAGAGAGACGCGATGTTCGCGACGTAATATATCTTCTCGTACATGCCGGAGCAGATCGAACTCCGAAATTGCGAAATTGCGTCGGAGTCAAACCTAACCTAACCTCGAACGAGCAACGAGTTTCACGACGGAATCCCGGGAATCCGCCACAGGATTGACGCGATGGCAAGATAATAAATAGCAGAATGAGAATTACTCACCCCACGGATGCTCCGCTGTCGCCCGATGCCTCCCAGGCCACCTGCTCCTTTCCTCTCGAGCCTCCGCTGATCCGTTGTCGCATCTCCGTCGGCGCACTCACTCACTCACGACGTTCACGAAAATCGACGGATCATCGTTGCCTATGACCGCGCCGACCGCGCGACACTTTGCACGGCACTCCCGGTATTTAATCTCGCGACTCGCGACGCGAGATGCATACTTGGTTACACAGCGACGGAAGAATTACGAACGAAGCTGTACGATAATACGGCGATAATACGATCCGCTTGACGCCGGCCCGCGACGCTTGACGTCCCGCAGCATCCCGCAGGCAGGTAGACGCTAACGTGGCGGCCAGCGGCCACGGCGGGGAGAATTTCGTAAATCGCGCGGCCAACTTCAGTGTCTATATAAGCCACTCGCCAGGAGTAACTGCGTCGCGAGGACGCTACACTTGCTACACTTGATTTGGTTAACTGTGCAATCAAATAATCGATTCATGAAAACGCTGCCTATACGTATCCCCCATACAATCGCCAAATATCAGAATACGAGTTAATAAACGTACATGACGTGTTACGGCGCGGTGTTGCTCGATTTAGGGTAACCGTTCCGTATCTTTCATATCCGTGTTCCGAAAACGACGGCATTCTGAAGCCCCGCGACACGACGCCGACGCGAGACGCGAGTCAAGTTGACGGTTGAGAAAAGCGAGAGCGATCATTCGAAAGAATATAATGTAATTGAAAGTCCGAATGTGCGATATATACCTCGGTATCCGTACAAATTCCACGAAGCACACGTATCAAATGAACGTTCGATATATATCACAGTTTTGAGTTTTCCGTAATCTCACCTACCGCACCGCGGACCGCGGACCGCGGGCCCGGCGATTCGTGTATTACCCCCGGTTTCCATGCACGCGTTTCCGCGCGTTGTAACGCGGGACAAACATATGCGTCTCCATAAGTCACGCCAATCAAATGCGTGCTTTTTTTAAACGCGCGAATCAACGCGCGGTATAGCGCGTGCATGGAAACCGGGGGTTACTCACATTCCTACGATTAGCGTTGTACTCCGAATTCCGAGAATAATGATAGTAGAAGGTGGTCGCGAGTCGCGGGCGCCGCGGCAACATGAGTAGTGACGGTAGTGGGGGTAGAGGCACGACGCGACGCGCGTTATCCGCTCTATCCCCGCTATGTCTACCGCGGCCGCGGCGCTCGCCTCGCGACCCGGGACCCCGCTGGCGCTGTGACGTCATTGTGCTCTCGCGGATCCGATTGTTTAGACCGCGAAAAACTGTGATACGTCGAATGTTCATTTAATTCATGTGCTTCGCGGAATTTATATGGATGTTGAGGTATATCGCATTCGATTACCATCTTCCGGATGATCGGTCTCGCTTTTCTCAACCGTCAACTTGACTCGCGTCCATGTCGCACGTCGCGTGGCTTCGGAATGAAGTTTTCGGAACACGGATAAAGAGGAATCGAGCGGATACCCTAAATTGAGTAAGTAACGCCGCGACGTGCTTAATTAGCCCAGTCTCTTAACACGTCGTATGTTCAACTTCATATTTAATCGTTTTTTATATTTGGCGATCGTGTGGGATAGATAGACACAGTGGTTCATAAATCGATGATTTGATTGCCGTTAATTAAAATCACCTCGTCAGCAGCAAGTGTAACGTTGTTGGTTGTTGCTCCTCCCGACAGTTGCTCCCGGCGAGTGAAGTTGGCCGCGATTTACGAAATTCTTTCCGCCATGTTAGCGTCTACCTGCGGAAACGTCAAGCGTCACGGGCCGGCGTCAAGCGGATCGTATTATCGGTATTATCGTAATACAGCTTCGTTCGTAATTCTCCCGTCGCTGTGTAACTAACAATAAGTATGCGCCGCGTCGCGAGATTAATACCGGGAGTGCCGCGTGCAAAGTGTCGCGCGGTCATAGGCAACGATGATCCGTCCGATTTTCGTGAACGTCGCGAGTGAGTGAGTGCGCCGACGGAGATGCGACAACGAATCAACGGACGATCGAGGGAAGGAGGGGGCCTGGGAGGCATCGGGCGGCAGCGGAGCAACCGTGGGGTGAGTAATTATTATTCCGCTATATTTATTATTTTGCTATCCCGTGGCGGATTCCGTCACCTTTTTTAACCACGACGCGATACATACCACTCGTTACTCGTTCGAAGTTGGGTTTAATTCCGGCGTGATTTCGCAATTTCGGAGTTCGATCTCCGGCATATATGCAAGACATATTACGTCGCGAACGTCGCGTCTCTCTCTTATTCGCGCACGGTTGTATTATTACTTGCACGATTTTTCGCGCAAGATTAATTATCCGAACGAATTAAGGCGGAAATATGCAATCGCTTGCGCCGCGATTGTTTCTTGCGTTAGCATTTTAAAATCAGATATATTTGTTGAAATGATGTTTCGAAAATTCAACGGGCGCGATATAATTATTTACAAGTATCGATTATCTAGGCCACTGCTTTAATGTAAAAATATTTGTACGTTACAGATCGACGCAGGGTCACAACTCCGCTGTTGCGCGTCGGTTGGTGAGTTATTTTTTTTTATTTTAATGTCGGGGCAATGAATTTGTTAATGGATTACAAGTGAAATACTATATTATAATATATTTATAATATATTGCCTTTTTTTTTAAATGGATAGACTCTCTCTCTCTCTTACGAGGTTACGCGCACTCAGTGGTAGTGATACCCGAATGGGACCGTGACTAAGGAATTATACTTTCATATTTTGCGTATTACATGTATCATCGTATCAAATTTATTTGAAATATATCATATAATGCTAGAAATATATCTTTGAAAGATTTGTTACAATCAGAACTTACTATAATGTGGGTAAATTTGAAATTAACTGCGATTAATTCTTACCAATTACGAATTACTGATGACAGAAGTCTAACTACAGAATTGCGACCTTTTTGTTTTGAGAGATTATACTGAGAAGTGACGACGATATTAGTAATAAACATCATAATACGATGAATACGAATATCGCGTTATATTGCTACTGAGACTTGTGTTTTTCACTTATATTATTATATGTCTCAACAAACTAATACACATCTCTACATGAAATATTCGCATGCATTACTTATTTAGCATTACGGATAGCATAAAAAAATGAAAGCGGGATTGGGAATCATCGCGGTCAGCACATGAGCTTGCTTCAAGGCGCGCTTTAGGCAATATTTTAGAACACTTTAACTGCTCCTTTTACTGCCAGGTAGAACTAACTCCTGCTGTCTAAGCACTACCTCGTAAACTCTACATTATTGTCCAGTCATCCGGCATGTCGTAACTTATGATCATGCCCGCGTGATAGACTATCTGTTTTGAGATTCTTCTTTGTTAATTTGAACTTGTCTCATGTTAAGCGCGCTGCACTTTCTAACTCGTTCAAAATGCAATTGAAACAGAATCATATTATATATATAATAAACTCATTTCTTGATTTTCAAAATTTTATGTATATCTGATACTTATTTTTTTATACATATCTCAGTTATTTTTAGTGGGAAAATCTTCTATTAAATAGCATTTAATATGCATGAAATAATAGAATAATTTGTGTCCTTTGAAAAAAAGATATAGAAAATATAAACGCGTTTACATTTTTTATCTGTAATATAAAAGCCAAGTAATAAAATTTATGAACACGCGTTTGTGCGTAGCAATGCTTAGCGTAGCATTACATTTTTTTTACCGAGCCAAAAGGGACAAGTAAGCTCGGACGAGAAAGGAAAGGTGTAAACAAGCTTAATCGCTCGAAAGCCCCAAAGACTCGGAAGCTCGAGGATTGGACATTACATTCGTGATCGCCTCGCGCCATGTAAGCTCGAGAGCTTTCGGATTTAGGTACACTGTTGGAAACAAATGGTCTCCGGGATCAATGGCTCGCCACATCGGCCGGTAATTACGAGCTGTTACCACGCAAGGGACGGGAGGGAAGGCAGACCGTGGATCCACAGGCGTTGCCTCGTTACACAATTAAATTTACGATCGACTCGAACGCGATCGAACGTTGCCGGTAGCATTAGGGGCGGATATAAATTGCGGAGCGCCGGTTTGAGTTATACTCGATTGGTGATGGTCGATTAAGGTCGACGACAGGAACTCGTATATTTCGCGCAGGGAACCCTGCCTTGTTGGACGTGACGAGAAAGATGCAAACAAATTGCATCTTTCTGGATTTTCAAAAGAAAAGAAAACAATTTGACATTTATCTTTAAAGAAGAAAGGAGCTTTAAAAAATTTTATATAGAATAATATATAATTAATATATTACAAACAAATTTTGCAATCAACTCTTTCATAGCAATTATAAATAAATAAAATAAGTTTCAATAATAAATAAATTACTTTAATATAATGTTCAATATAAAACGTAGCAGTTTTAATTTTAGCATTTTGATTTTGATTATAATTTAAAGCCATTTTTAGTAGGTATACATTTTTATGTCAAAACTATATATTTTTAATTATTAAAGATACATTTAATTATAAAGTGTTTATAAAATTAAATTGTCTTTTGTAATAAATAATTTATCTTGAATAATAATTTTAGTACATTTACAATTATTTCTTACATTATACACAGTTTTTCTCTTATTACTTTTTTAAAAATGACTGTAGGATTTACCGTACAAAAATAAAGAAATGTCAGTAGAGGAAATAAAAGTGACGGTGCGCGCTGAGACTAACTATTCCGCGCGGTTAACTCAAATAAGGAAACTGTCTCACCGCAAACTGTAAGAAGTTCTGAAACTTTTCCAGAATTTCCAGGAAGGGAATCCTGTAGAACTCGATATATATAGCACTGCGGCATTTTACAGAGGCGTATCTGGCCGCAGCCGCAAGCAAAAGTGGTAGGAAGAAAAGTGCGACTCGCTCCATTTGCGATATCCTGTTCTGAAACTTTGTCGCGTACTGTCGCCAAATTTTGCCAGGTTTTTCCAATCAATTTCCAACTTTCTCCGAAAGTTAGTATATTTTGTTGCGGATTGCATTATCAAATTACGCGCGAAGTTCACGTTGCATGGTTTGTAGATACAAAGCTGGTATACATAAGTCTGTAGCTTTGTAAATGCGTGCACATGGCATCGAAATATATATTTTGATCTTTATAAGAGAGAGCTTAAAAGAGCTTAAAAAAAGAAACACGAGAAATATAATGAATGAAATTTAATCAGTTGATTTATACGTCATTTATATATCATTCTTTTAATTATATTTTAAAATTCATTATTTAAAATAAATTCTTTCAAATCAGTTTATTAAAGAAAAATAGCAATTATTATTGAAAATTTAATTGCGATAGATTTTTTAACGAATGTATACATATATGCATACATCTGTACTGCATAAAAAATTAACCTATAAATCTAATGTAAAAAAATTGCTTTATATATAACTTTATATGCTTTATATAGCTTTATATACATATACGATATATCTTTTTATTAAGAGCTTGTTTTCTTATCATGTGCGAGAATTACAAGAAGCTATTATACATTATTATTCCTGTATTCCCGTCTTCACGCTCGTCTGAGCATTAACTAATTTCGTGACAGCCGAAAGGATACAGCTTACCCGCATTACAGGCAAACCGCGACCGCGAATGCACGTAGGTGCATCGTTATATTTGCGCAGCTGTTTGTGCGCCGTTGTTGAGCGCACAGACTCTGCGCCCGACATATATTTCCGTGCGATGGGTATATATACATTCGGCAGGATAACTCCGAATTCGGTAGTTTGCGCATATTCATGGAAATGCTCCAACGCATATCGTTGCGCATTCACGTTTCTCCAGTCAACGATAAGAAATGTTTTATTTTAGCGTCGGTACCTATCTATAGCTTATGGTATCTATATTTTACGAAATTATACTTATTAAAAAAGAATTATCGATCATTATCGTTATATGTTTCATGGTTTCTTTATAACAGTTATGAAGATATATACCTATATATAAAGTTTGAAAAACTTTTATTGAATGTCTGAACTGAGAAACAGTGATACTATTAGTCTTTTCTAATAGAAAATTTATCTTATATAAGTGGTACAAGATACAATCTTTAATTTTATCCAGAATCGCATACACACGTACGCGCCCGCACATAGGGGAACGGGGGGTAGCCCCGGGCATTATTGAAATTCAAGTATACCGCGTATCTATGGCCATTGTTTAAACATTTTGCATGTAGTTTTTTAAAAGTTTTTTTATTGTAAAATAATTTACTAATGACCTTTTAATCGAAATTATGTATAGACATTTGTCTTCCCTCTATTTCTCTCTCTCTCTCTCTCTCTCTCTCTCTCTTTCTCTCTCTCGCTCTCTCTTCCTCTAAAATTTAATTGAATAACAAATTTAAAAGCATTCTCGATTAAAATAACATTTGTTTTCCTTTTTTTCGCTGTCTGCCGTCCAAAATTATCGTGAACGTCAAACTTCTTTGTGTTATATTATAAGAGAGCCACTCTATTTCGATCTTTCCTATTCTACCTCTCTTTATTTTTAACCGTCTTCAATATCCGACTTACGTCGAGTCTTTTATTGAGACGTTTTTTGGAAAATAACTACTCGTCTTTGTATGACCGTTCAATGAAATTTTACCGTCTATGTTCTCTACTTCAGAATAAAGTATTTTCTAACATGAAAGGAGAATGAATTTCAAGCAATTTTTACGAAAAATAGTTTGTTACTGAAGAGAACAACTGAAGTGAATCCAAGTTCTTTTATTACAATAATACATACTTATTGAGTTGAGGGAAAATATAATTTTTCAATAATATTATAAAATAAGGTTTCCATTAGAAAATGACTTGAAGGCATTAAAGTATTCTAATAAGACAAATCTAATTAAAAAAAGATTTGTATAACTTGTAATTTGTTTTTAAAAATAACTTGTTTATATAATTTATATAAAATTTTAAATAATACCACATTTATTCAATATCAGATAATAAAAGTATGTGACACTTCTCTCAAATTTATTTAACTTACAATTAGTTAACTTCATTTATAATACTGTTTTTATTTTTAAAGTTATTTAACATTTTTTTATTTTTTTTTTAAATAAAAAATACATAAATGTTGTAATATATTGTATCAAAGTTATTTACAGTAACGAGATCCAACAATGTAGTTTGGGACGAAAACGTAAAAAATATTGGAAATCAATAGCGCGTGAGAATTGTAACAAGATGTTTTCATCTATAAAATATTAAGTTTTGTTTTGAGTTTTGAAGCATTATTTTTCTGAATGTTGTCATATAGTGACACTCTGCCAGATTGTTCGCGTTCGCATCAAGTAGGTATATTACATTTATTGGCAATAACAAGCTTTTTTTTCGTTGAACTGCATTTTTATCTTATCAAAGAATTACTCACGTTGTATAATACAACTGTCTTATTTTCTAGTTTTTTACGAAACAACAAAGATTATCTGCTCCTTTTTTTTAGCTCGGGAGAAAGGATAAAAAACGATGATTTTTTAGTTTATTTGCAATAAGTTTATTGTATATATAGAAAGAATAATGATCTTCTTTTTTTCTTCGTCAGATTACATTTTTCTGTTTCCGAATCTGTTCGTGATATATAAAATCCATCGTGATTTTTCTTACGATCTTAGTTTTTATCCTTCTTTGTATGTCGGAGGAAAAAACGAAAAAGTCGTTGAAGGTGGGAATGAAATGAATCTTGATCGCATTGATACCTTGCACTTTGTAAACGGGAATATACTTTTATCTTGTTGATCGCGGTGGAGAACCTTCCATTTTGATCTCAATCTCAATCTTGTTCCTTGCCAAGAGGAAACGCGACTACTACCCCGTGAAATGCATCCGCTTGAGATATCTTACGCGCATCGTAAGTCATGTGCATTTGCGCGTTCATTTGCGTTTCCTTTCGACTAGAATCTTAACATACTGCTAATAATTGCGAGAGTCTCTATATGATGGGAGAAAAGAAGAATCTTTATGACATGATGTATTGATTGTGAGAACGATATTGGTTAAAATTATGACATTGAAATACAATTTATAAAATGCATTTAGTGATATTTATTCATATTTATCTCTTATTGAAAAATATAAATTATATAAATTAAGAGAAAAGCGATATATATATTTATAAAAAAAAAATATATATATATATATGCAGCAATTAATTCTTATGATTCGAGCATTTTTTACATAAGGATAATAAAAGATCTTTGTTAAACGATTTATTAAATTACTGATGCTTTGTCAATTTATAATAAAGTATATTTTGATAAATTGTACAAAGGGTAGAAGGATATCTATAAAAAAAAAAATTATCTACCAAGAAAGTAATTAATGAGAAAAAAGGATATGACTATATTACTAACGCTCTGGTTTCCGTTTTTTCTATTAGCAAAAATTATCACGTGTGTTCCTTTCGCCATTGTCGTTCACTAATCCAACAGAGTGATTCTTTTTTGTTAGAAAAGAATAGCTACGAAAAGACGAGACCGCAACGAACGGTCGTGCAAAGCAACGAGCGGTCTATGTAGTCTTTGGTATATATCTTTAATCCTAAGATTTACGTAAAGCCAAAGAGTTATGGCCAGACGAAGGTGGAATCTTACAGTAGAATTAAAAAACTTGCGGTTTCCAGTAAATTCTATTACAATAGCGGAACCTTGTTCACCAGTTTAGTGATGAAATAAATGTTTTCTGCGGTTTAAAACAAGATATGGTGAAAGATATCTGCCACGATAATATTACGCTTATATTAATGAGAATTAAATAGTATATGAATGCAATGTATATTAATATTGATTTGCCAAATATTTGAAGATTTATTATCTACATACGTATAACTTTAAATATATTTTGCATCTGTAGGTATTTTATTAATTTATTCCAATTAATGTTGCTTTTGCAAGTTATTACATATCTTTTCGTTTTTATTATTGGTGTTATATGTATTTTGTTGCTTACTCCGCTTTATAAGTATTTTCCCGTATTTTTCTTTGGTTTTTGCACGTTTCTCTTTTTTGTTGTTTACTAACTTTTAAAGAAAGTAAATTGTTTTGTAAGTTCTATTAATTCGATGGTCGCGAAATGGAAAGCTGGAACGTAAAATCGTAATAGCTCGAGAAGTTATTACCGTTTTTTACGCCATTCGGTCAAAAGATGTTTCGCGATATTAAAACAAATAAATTATTTACGAAGCGTCAAATTGCGTAATTTATTACTAGCTCTTTTTACAGCTCTCTTTTAAATCTCTTTAATTTCACGTCTAAGGCAAGCAATAAATTTTTACCATATATATAAGTTAAATATTACGTTATAATAGTTAAATAATTTACTAGTTATATAAAGTGAAGCAGGCTAAATATTACAAAAAGATGCTTTTACTGTTGGAATTTATCATAGCATATTCAATTTTGGCGATAATATACTTTTCTATTAAAAACTATTATTTGTTGTTCAATAATAAGCGTATCATTATTAAATGTTTTTTAATTGATAAAAAAATAGAAAGAGAAATGTTATTTGAAAAATTTTCATTTTTTTTTTTAAATAATAAATAATTAAAGATGCAATGTATTAAATCAATAACGCAGGACCAAATGAATTAAGTAAGATTTACTACAATTATTTTGTTCAATTGTATATACAAAGTCTGTCAGAAAAATAATGAGATTAAATCGATTGAATTTTTTATTATACATTTGTAACTAAATGCAATGGTTTCCTTCAAAATATGACCCATCTATACACCGTTGCCAACGGTATTTCCACTGTTCGTGTAACACCGGTATAATCATTTAAGACTTTAAGAGAGGCCGTTTATGCTGTCATCTTCTTTAATTGATTCCAATAATTCAAAATGGTGCCCCTTAACGTTTGACTTTATTTTCGGTATAATAAAAAGATAAAGAAAAGTTACAGAGAGGAAGGTCTGGTGAATAGGGCGGATGTGGTAGCACCACAACCCCTTTTTCAGCCAACAATTCTCGAACTGAAAGCGCCCTGTGCTACCGAAAAACCTGAGCACGTGATAAAACATGATCACCTGATCAAGTGCTTTTTTTTAACTTTTTATAACAATCTACGCGACGCTCTTTTTCAATTTAACACAAAACTTTATCGCATATTTTTTGTTCAATATTTTGTCACTCCATAAGAAAACGGTGACGAGATCTACTAATACACATTTATGAAAAACGTTATAACATAACACAGCCGAACGAGTCGAAACTTGTACTACTTTTGAAGGAAGAACTATACTTTACGTTCTACGATGTTACGATTTTTCAGTGCTCCCACATTGTGCGTTATAGATTTAATCTCATTATTTTTCTAACACACACACACACACACACACAGATCTCTATACATTAAATATACCTATATAACACACAACCCATTAGAATATTTTGGATTTCTTATTTTGCAATTGATGTAAGTTACAGATAATTTTATACAAATTCTGTTTTAACTTTAGCAGTTTGTGGATTATTGTTTAAAGGATTAATTAATTTTTCTACTACAGGATGTATAAAATCTGCTCCATTTAATTTTTTGTCAAACAATGTTGATTTGTTTATTGAACAATAACAAAGTTATTATAATAAATTATTTTCTAGCTATTAAATTATTTTGCAGTAAGATGATTGTTGCTTTAATGAACTTTTTGCACAGATTAATAATGTATTTTTAGTAAAGTTTAATATTTATTTCGTATACATTAAATCGTTGGATAAATCAAACGAGTAATTACGAGTATTCTTCAAAACAGACATTTCCAAATAGTAAATATATAAATTGTGAGAGAATTTTTACATTGAACATACGCAATGTAGGTATATCGTCGAAGAAAGAACCGGACACGTAACACTATAACGTAAAGCAATTAGCGAGCGTAGCTGCATATGCAAAAACGCTCTCATTAAATTTCGGTGCAATGTGTCTGATCTCAGCTCTGTCCGTTATTGTTCCGACACTAATGCAGACAACGAGCGATTACATCCATCGCTTCGTTAAATTTATTATGATGAAACTTACACGCCGCATTATCTTGAAAAGCGACCCGCGCCTTTAATGCTGGTTACGTGCAATACGCGCCTGTTGCGAGTTTTAATTAAATGTGTCACGTTCGCGGGATCGTGCGACTGATCTTGCAGTTTAAGCGAGTTTCCAGACTGAAAAAGAGAGCTCCCTTTTTATTCCATCCACCGCGCCATTGCTCGTCCTCTTTCCATCCCCTCGCTGTATATTCCTGCGAGCGGAAATCCAACGCTTGTTTTTTTCTTCTTCCAGGAAAATTAAAAAGATTCTTTCGGAAAAATATTCTTGTTTTATAGGATACTCTCAAAAATCACGTGTATCATATTTTTTGCGATTATAAACAATTTTAAATTGATTCTTTTTTTTACAATTGGTAAAAATTTGGTTAAACTTTCTTTTTTTTCATAATTATTTAATTACCGCGATATTAATTTTTTGACACCAAAGTTTGAAATTGAAATTCTATTAAATTACTTGAACTTAAGAGAATTGTAAAGAAATTATTATCTATATATAATTTGTAGGAGTAAGTTTATAAAGTATTTATTGTTTAATTTATGTTAAATAGTAAATATTCTCTATTGTTTATATATATTTAAAAATTATTTTTAAAAAAAATTTGTTTAAACTGCAAGAATTTTAGTTAAGAATAAGTATGGAGCGATCTATGTACGAAATGTACTGTATGTATAATAATTTTTTTGTACCCGGTCTTAGTATCACTCTTTTTATCTTTGTCTTGTTACTTCAGTATGTTTCTCTGTTTTTTGTTTGTACGCGCGTCGACTCACTGAAATTTTGAACATCAAAGTGCTCATGTCACTCTTTGCAACATAATATACATAAGATTTTACATCTCGAAAAGCTGACATACAAGGAATTTTAGATTTGTCATAACATTTACAAAATTTGGAATTGTACAATTTATTTTTAGCTCCCAATATTTCTCTAATTGGTAAAAGTTCGAAGGGCAAAATGCTCGCTTATATTTTGTCAAGGCAACAAGACTTTCCATTTAGAACAAGACTTTAATCATTTTATATATCTGATTAAATCCATATATTATTTTTACAGAATCCGTTTTCGCAAAATTTGTAAAGAATTTTAAATCACAGATTTGTGTAAAAAATTTAGTTTCTTCTTATTATTTTAATTATTTTATTTATTATTATTATTATTTTATAATTTTATTTATTATTATTATTTTAATCAATAGAATCTACATATTTGTAAGAAATTTATTTTTTTCATAAATCTGCACTTATTGAGTTTATGATAGTAACAGAATCATATTTGTAATTTAATTACTTATTGCTTTGAAGTTAATGCGTTTCTTGTGACATACACATGGAACTTATTTTTGGGGGGAATTTATATAAAGTTTCTAACGACAGGATTATAAACGGTTTCCTGCAATTTCGTGGACTCATGTGATAGATCACTGATATACTCGATTTCTCGGTACAAATTAGATCATTAGTTCTGCCGTGACTATCCAATCGAGATCTCGCGTCCTGCACTTTATTACTCCCGACTCATTGATCTGGATTCGTGTATGGCGGTAACTGGTTACGAGATAATTTATCATTTCGCTGCGCATTGTGTCAGCAATATACCATTACCTTGAAACAGATCAACCAATGTCATAACATTACTGGGAAATAAAATGGAAGTAAAATCGATGTTCCATGTCCGTGCAATTTCAAGAGCATTTTATTTCAGTTTTCTTTCATACTTGAATATCAGATATTTAAAATAAAAAATTGAAAAAAAATTTGATACATTACGATTTTATACATGATGAAAATTTCGCGCGATAAAATTAAATATCTTGTATATTTCGCAATCTTCATTCTAGACTGTTTATATATCCGAGCGAAGGTAGTTTGGTTTCCGATACAAAAAATACTTCGTCTTTTCCTATCTTACCCAATTTGTTTATCTTCGAATAAACTTACGCGCAAGTACCGTGCACGTAAATGCTGCCGGACGGCGATTTAAGTGGTCGGGCGATGTTGTTCCCATGAGAGAGTGAGGAAAAAGGAGCTGGCGATCGTGCCGGAAGCGAACGGGCAAGCCGGATCTCCGCGATCGATATCGGAGATCTTCGAGATAATTGGTAATTAAGCTCGCGAAAGGACTATACGCTTTGCCGATGGGTCATTAGGCTGACCTAACCAGCACAGTCAAGGGATTCTGGGAACACGGACCAACGACACGTCTTCATTAGCCTTTTATAAATGCCACTCGTATCACTCATCCTCTATCTCTCTCTGTTCCTCCCTCTCCCGCCCCCTCTCTCTGTTTTTTTCGCTCGCTCGCTTAGGTGGAACTTCCTCCTACTCTTGCCCCCATGTGCGGTTCGCCAAAGCGCGTTCATGTTACGTGCGTGTATGTTCAGGTACATCATCCCGATCATCCCCATAGTTTACTCTGACCGCCGACAGGGCTGAGTCGCTTTTAGGGACATAACTACTGGAAATGTGGTAATACTAGCAAAAGATCGTCACCAGATTATTCCAATAACATTGCGTTGTTTCCAGAATTGCTAATAATAATTTTAGAGATGTTTCGGTGGGATAATGCAGTTCATGTCTCTTCTCTTGAGTGTTATACTGAATACATTGACCACAATGTGGTCAATGCACACGCTATATAGATTTATCTTTGATACTCAGTTCGTTGATTACGTAGTGCTGATGTTATATATTGTGAACTAATACGAAATGTAATCAGATTTTTTTTGAAATAAGTAAATTTCTTTAATAGAAAAATATTTTCTTATGTTATGATAAGAACAACTGTATAACTGTTTTTAGTAAGTATTTTATACTCCCAATTGTAATTTTTATGCTTATTATGTTTATTCTTAGCTGTAAAATATCTGCATCTGCAAAAGTGTAATTGATGAAGTATCATTGATAATATTGATATCATTATCTCTTGAAACTAAACAGATTATCTCAATGTTTGAATATACCACAACGATCCAGACACTTCCCAGTCTACGAAACAGCTACAATCGTATTAGCTCCAAGTTGCAGCTGTATTGAATACGCCGTTTGTCACGAGAGGTTTCATTGACTTGTGTTCCATGCGCGATAAACTCTATGGTATAGCTTTCTACATAATTATCCGTCTATAATCACACACCTCGATACGTCAGTTCGTCTCTGGATTCACATCGGGTCGTGTGAGTTCACGCGAACGAAGCGGTTGGTTGCGCCTCGATCAAACGGTGACATGCTCGCGTGCGAGCACACCTCGTGCGTAGGCACGCGCATGCATTATCCGCGATATCGCGTTCGGGAATTCCTGGCGAGGCCGCCGAACGTTATTGCCGTTTGTATCGTCTGTAGTGCATCCGCATCGTAGTGCATGGCTCTCCCGTAGGATTAATTGCACAAGAGACCAGGGTAAAAGACCAGACACGGATCTGGACACGGGAGACACCTGAGTAAGAAAGCGCAACAGGAAGCGGGGTGCGGACTGTGTATCGCGTTGCGATAAGCCGAGAGCTAGTACGATATATGTCGCAAGCGAGTTGACGATTTTCGACTCCGACTATGGAATCTGCAACGAAAAGAAAATTGATGGATTTCAGCATAAATATAGAATTGGTTTGAACACGATTATATCTGATCATATATAACATCTTCAAATTAAGCGTCGTGAGAAGAGCTTGAAACTCATGACTGTGCAGACTCATGACAGACTAAACTATTAAAAACTGGAATCTGCCTCTATTATTTTTGTAAATTCCATCACATTTGCTTCTTGAAAGGATATCTTGAACTCTGAAAGAAACTTTTTTGGTTAGAAGACAAGCACGGGGTTGATGATGCAGAGTTCGGTGAAACTTAAACGCTAGATGTATACTTATTCTCGGCTAGTCGGTCTAACTCTTTTGAAATAGTTCGATAACAGTTCTACAATTGTATAAAATAGATTTAGGCGTTGCAAGAGAACAGTAATTGTTTTAAAAGATTAAGATGTTATATCGGAGATTTTTCCGTGTAAATTCTCGAGCCCCGGTCTCCCGGTTCAATAACTCCATTGTTGGCGGCGTCGTAATATTTCCTGGATGCCGATCGACTCCGTTGTTCTGCACCAACGATACTCCGTAATGGCAGCGTTTTACGGGAGAGCGTATGCATCTCCGCGAGCGACCATCGGTATCTGGATAACTATATTATACGGCGTATATACTGGCGCGGAGAAAAGCGCATCGACATAACGGTGCGATCAGCGGTACCTGCTCTTCGAAAAAGTTATCCTACTGGGGAGATCTTTCGAGCGGATGAACTGAGTGAGTGAGCTCTCTCAAAGTTGGTCAAAGGTCTTCCCAGATCGATATTAAGGATCGCGGCGTACAAACTAAGGCACACACCGTTATTAAGTGCCCTTATCGTAATGCGTAATCTAATTACGCCAATAGGAATACATTCCTGTTTAGATTTTGTTACGTGTAAGAATATCTTGCTTATCTTGCTTACCCGCCAGTCTACTTGATGAAGTAAACGAGTAAATTAATTACTGCGGCGAAACCAGTTGGCAGTGCCAATGCCGATATCGACAACGCGTTTAATTCTTAAAACAAACGAGTTCTAAACATGTGTATGTGTATATATATACATATAATTAGTAATAACACAGATTAAGAATGTATACAATTTTGGTATACTCAATATTTGTTGATTTCAATGTTTGTCTACATTGTTAATCTGCGTTATCATTAATTATTATATTTTTTTATATACACATTAATAAATGTAGATAATAAAATCTTAATTACATCTAGTTATTAATGTATTCATTGATAAGATTTGGAAAATTTTGAGATAACTCAATTTTCTTTTCAATAGGAAAAAAATAACTCTAAATCCGTGAAAATTTGTTGACGTTTGATACAATCTATATACTTATGTTTTAGAAGAACTACTTAAAAAAGATCTGATTAATTAAATTGACTCTTGCCGCATTTGCAGGAAGTTTTTAAGAATATACCTCAGAAAGTCAGAGGGACGAGGTATCTTGCGGTAGTCAAGAGAATAACGCCGGTATAAATCGAACAAATGGAAGGTCGTCTTGTTTTCAAATGTTGGCAGCTAGCTTGAACTTTGGTTGAAATTGAACGAGTGGCGGATCCACAGAAACGAAGTCTCAGTCCACTTGGAAGAATCTTCGCGGCCGTGTCTTCCTCTCTCTCTCTCTCTCTCTCTCTCTCTCTCTCTCTCTCTCTCTCTCTCTCTCTCTCTCTTTTTCTCTCTTTCTCTCTCCCCCTTCCCTTTTCGCTCCTCTTTTCCTCCCTCGTCGACGATCCTCCCGTATCGTGACTCCCCGCGGCGTGTTCCCACGTCGAACCAGCGTCTTCTGGGTTTTCACCAGCGCCGTGGTTGATTACGATACCTACGCCCTCGCTCTCGAAGAGCTATCGTGCGCTCTCACCCGAGCTCTCTAGGCTAGGTCAGTACCATAAACGTTTCACTTGCACGCTGACACGCATTCACGGGCGGCCACGTGTTCTCCACTAACACGCCGCAGTGGGGACCGAGCAATAACCTATGACACAAACCGATTGTTTATTGATATCGAAACGCAATCATAAAATCACAGTTCAATCGCGGTTGTATAAGCATGATGGAAGATTCATTTCTCTTAGCTGCACTTTCTTGCAATTAGAATGAAGCAAGTATACATCGATGTTTCGTACATAGAAAATTGCAAGTTATCAAGACAATAAATGTAGGATAATTGAAAAGAATAAATCTAAACACACACACACATACTAGCGATTTGCCATAAATTTTAATATTTACATTTCTAAAAATCTGACCGTGTTACAAATAATACTAATAATTGCATATTACTTATAAACATTAAATTCACTAGTTAAGGTAAATTCAAGTACAAGAGGGATACGTCAATGAGAACTCTGCATGTAATATAAAGGAGATACCTCAACTAATCGCCTTTGACAAACTTAGTATGATGTTTACCGATGTCAAAGCGGAGAGTAAACCTATTGAGTTCCTCTACTCCATGTCGTTACAATCTGTGCGGTATCCATACTCATCTTGATTAATTGCAACCTTATTTTCGCAAAAATCTTCCTTTGTACACACACATCTTGGGAATATTATAATATAAATATTATACTCTCTAAGAATCTCTGAAAAATTATTAATGCGTGATATAATTGTTAATTAATTTATACAAATTTTAGAAATATTTCAAAAAATCTTGTAATTTTTGAGTATATGTTTTGAGTATATATTTAGATTATGCGTATACTTAATTTTTTATTATATTAGATGCGTTCTCGCGATATCACTAACAATAAGATAAACTAAAAGAAGTGTCACGTGAATAGGAGAGACCACAATCTATATGGATGTTTTATGTTCTTATTATTAGCCATTTGATCCTTTGTTGTTTCGATGTTTCGCATTGCTGCAATCGTACGTGCCGATTGCACGTGCATGCGTGCACATTCGACCACCCGCGATCGTCGCTAAACACGATAATACCCACGTGTGCGAAGCGTTGTTTCCTCCTCGATTTGATAGCGATCTAGGCTTTCATTGCAAAGGAGCGGTTGCTGAAACCTTTTCAGAACGGCCTGGTGTTACTCGAACCTCTTCCTGGAGCAAGATAAGAAGGAATTCATGAATTCACATTTTATAAACGAGATTGAAATACATCGGAACGCACCGCGTATATCCGTCAATCGATCTCATTCTTAAATTTACATATTGAAACTAACTTTTCCGGTTTCCCGAAGCTTTTTCGTAAATTAAAGATTACTTCAGGCATACTGTTTTCTCAGATCTTGTTTCCAGAAGTGATATATTTAACTTCTTACAAATCTGAGAGATAAATTAAGTGTGTTTTCGTCTGTTAATATTAGCAATGTTAAAAAATTCAGAAATGTTGAGTGACAAATAATATATAAACAAAATATCACGTTTTACATCTCCGAATTTTAAAACGACTGTTATTTATTGGATGTTTTCTCCGCTATAAATCCTGAAGATATAAAGAACACAAATTACGCATTTCCTGAAAGACTCTTTGTTTCGCAATGAGTCCAACGCGGCATGTCGACATGGTCCACGAATTCAGTAAGTTGATTTATTTTATCTCTCTCCCCTTTGTCTCGAGCCTTCAAAGCCGCGTATAGCCGTGGACTTTTAAACCCGATGGATACAAATTGGCGCACCGATTCTCATCTTCTCGATCATCGTCGTCGTCGTTGCCGTCATCGTTGTCGTCTTCGTCGTTTCGTGTCCAGCACCGACGCCGCTGTCGAGAGAGGCTGTCCCGTAAGTGGGCCACTCACCTGAATACTTTGTGGCAATCAAGACTTGCTCTTGAAGTATGGGACAGCGCGAGAGCGGAGGAAGGAGCGACAGGAGCAGGCGAACGGGGAGAGCAACCGGACAGCACGAAGAGGAACGGAGATAAGCCGAGAGGAAGACGGAGAAGGAGAAGCTCGTTGCTCCTTGTCCGTCACCGGTCAGTCGTTCTGCAGGGTGCTTACGGTGCGCTTCCTCGCGGCTGCTCTCGCGATCGATCGAAATCGCAACGCGATTCAGCGCGGCTCAGCTTACTCGAGGATGATTACTCTGAGGGCAACCAGGCCGGGATCTCTTCGTCCTCCGCATTGTGGCAGAGAATTTTGTCCCGTTTGCAGGTAACTTACGTAACTGTTTCGGCTAGACGCTCCATCGTGTTTTGATAGTGAAACACTTAGAATTATATTGATTCAGTTATTATTCACATCACAATAATTCTTTATCCACTATATGTGCTTATGTTTATCATTGTATCAGATGAGTCTTCTTCAGGATTAGAAATTTAGTCATGAATTCGTTTTTATCTTCAAAATAATTATTATTGCAACTTGCAACTAATGCAACGGTTTTGTCGAATGTATTAAGTTAAAATGAATGTTTTGTTAATATAGCTTTTAAGGTGGAAAATATTTTTCAAATATAATCAATCTCCAACTTAAACAATTTATAGCATTATTATGCATGTGTTCATTATTGTTATTAATTAGTAGATATAATTACAAATTATATCAAGTCATGGTTCACTCATTCCTGTCAATCGCGTGCCAATATATGCAACGATAAAAATCACTTGGCCAAACCGATATCGATTAGCGTTCTAGCGTATAGTATGATTCTAACAGCGCGTGTTTAGGGCGATCTTTTAGGCCGATAAATTTCGCAACTTCGGTGGGCGCGCGTCGCGTAACCGAGACTGACGTAACCGGCTATTAAACTTACACTTTAATGCGCGTTTCAACCGGGAAGAAGACGTAAGAGTCGGATGATCGATCGCTAAGTGGCGTGCACCATAAACGAGTGGGGAACCTGGGACATGATACGTGCGCGTCACGGAAAGGTCCGGAGGGAAGCGCACAAAACCGTGTCAAGAGCACGCCTCAGAAATAATTAGTTTGCCCATCATTAGAGAAAGATTTATCGAGGTGGTGCGCGGAGGTCCCGCGGCTTCCCACACTTCGTCTTCGTCTTCGACCTCGCTCAGGTACGCTTGCGCGCGACTGGAGGAATCCGCCGGATCAGCGACCCGATCGATTTGTAGTCGGGTAAAAGCCCTTGCCCGTCTTGCCAGCCACCTTGTTGCTTTCATGAGCTGATCAGGTGTCGGGAATCTATTTCTTCCCACCCAACATGCAAGCACGAAACCCTTGTTATAAAGAGAAAAACTTGGAATTGGCACGCTCGTGTCAAACGACTTGTGACAAATGCAAATCTTGTGACTTCATGCAAATTGGAAATAAGATTGAATTAAAATTACTCTCATGGAAATTATATTGCTCCTCTCTCACTGAATCAGGACTATTTGATCTTCCAGAAAGAAATGTGTTGGCTCGTGTTTCGATAATAGGAGTTTGTTGTTGCATGCATATTTATTTCCTTGTGCAATTTCAAGAATTTATAAAACAGTTTACAACATCTAATGTGCTCGATCTTTTCGCACTGACATAAGATGCAGCTGCTAAACAGAAGTTGCTTACGAAGCAAACTAAATGCCAAATTTGCGAAACCTGTATTCAATCGACAATATAATGATATGACTCACAGAGTTGCTGTCACGAAATCTTCTGCCGGCTCACCGATTCTCATTACCGCAGCTTAAAAGATGGCATAATCGTGGATCTGATTTATGTAAAAAAAATTTATACTGACGAAAGGTATACATGAAGCGGCACGGTTTACATCGGGTTGTTTCAGCTCGTAAAATAACGGCGCGAGGAAAGATCTCGTTGAGAACCTGAGAATTATTCTCTCCCGATTAGTACTTAATACGTTTTCATGTGGCTTCCGCAATCGTTATCCCCGTGATCTCGCATCATCAATCAACCTCGCCAGCTACCGCGCGTTTCATGCCTGTCGACGACGATCATGCGTAAATCTGTAAGGAGCTAAGATATTTACATCGAAACACGACTCATGCCGTTTCTTTCGATTATAAACAGGCAGAGACAAGCTGAAATCAAGTGTTGCATGTAATTGCATTTTGTAATCGCGTTTGTTGCCTTCTGAAATCACGCTACCAGTTTCCTTAATAAGAAAACAATCTCTTTGAATTTACTAAGAAATATTAATTCGCGAGAAGTTAATTAAATATCAAATAATATATTAATCGCATGCTCAAATAAGATTTTCTTTTTTTCTCTTTTTTCCATCTATATTATCTAATTTAATCTGAAGCTCAAGATACTTACTATTTATTGAATTTTTATCTTATGGCATGTTTCACGTGACAGCGCGTTCAATCTTCACCACGGAATCGTCGACGTTTTTCGTGTCACTCGTGGATTAGTCGGCAGTCTATTGCCGGTTGTCTTCTTCGGCCGTCAAAGTCTCCGAGAAACCAGATCGCCGCACGAAAGAAACGTCGGCGACGGTCGATGAATAAATCGTGTGGCGACGATCGGTTTTTGCAACCGGCGAGCTCGAGACTGCTTTTGTAGCGTGCTCGGCGGAAATCGTTTCGAACGTTTTAACGAAGTCGCCTTTACAACTTTCCGTCTCTTTAAAGTCGCTTTTTCATAGTGTAGAGGGTCTTCAGTTTGCGTATTCTTTGGTTGCTTATACTAAAATGCCGATATATTTTGTTAAAAAATTTATCATACATTACTATACTATATACAAATATATATTTTAAATATTTTAAGAACAAATACTGATTTGTACATTTTATTATTAAATGTATTGTATTAAATTAAATGCATTACTTGATTAAAATACCGATTCTTTTTTATAAATATCGGATTTCTCTATTTTCTTTAATTAATTTTTTTGTTTGATTATATATATATACTTTTTATATTTATTAGTTTATCATGCATTATTAATATCTCTTGTTAGTTATTATTAATATGTTATTATCTTCTATTTTGTGCACAGCGGCTTTTAACTTGCGGCAATAACGGCAATTACTCTTGGCATGTTGGCCAGCCAATTCACGCGGAGAAAAACGCAAATTGATTTACAAACGTGAAAGATTTAGAGAATTGATTTTTTCGTTCACCCCGACACGTTGTATATTGTTGCTCGAATACCAGGTCGACGTAACGGGAGCAGTACATAAATGTTCCTGTTCCTTCCTATTCTGGGCAGCAGGAAGAAGTGTCTGCTAGTGGTAGTGGCATTTATGGAGCTCTGGAGAGAAATAGCAGAGACGATATATCAGAGATGAGAGAAGAGCGAGAGAATATAGAGAGAAGTAAAGATGGAAAGAGAGAGAGCAAAAGGTAGATAAAGAGAGGGAGAGCATTGCAAATTTATTACGAGAATCTTCGATTTTTATTGGAACAATAATAGATATACACATAAACGTCAAAAGAACTCAAACCGTAGATATACAAAGGAATAACTAATGGCAAAAAGGGTATGAGAAAGCCAGAGACTTCCTGTGAACAAACATATGACATGCACGCGCGTACATAGACGTGTATGGAGACAGGACTATGATTTTATACGATCTCTTTTGAATTCGCCTGCTATCGTTCAGCATCTGCTTTCGCGTTTCTCTCGCGAAAATATTCATACACGTGTCACAAGAACGAGACGACGCTGAAACCGACCCATCCGTCCGCCTTCTCCGTCTTCCTCTTCGTCGTTGCCGTCTACGCGCCGGTCTGCCTGCCTGCTCGTACACGCGCGAAAATACATTTTCTGAAAGATCGCGAGCTCACTGTGGTTGCTGCACCAGTTTTCATTCACGATGCCTCCGCCATACTTTCACGAAGTTAAACTGGTTTTCGCGAACGACCCACGTACAGATATACACCGCCGGTTCGCACATAGGCGTGTTCAATGCCAAGTGTCGGTCATCTCGTTTTGACGATGCGTGCGTACAAGGTGTTTAACAATCCGTAGCATAATTGAGAGAGATGGATGATTTTTTTGTTATCTTTTTAGCAGTTACAGCGAAAGTTTGTTGCGTCTGAAGCTTTCTAAAAAAAAATTTTATGACAATGTAAATGGATGAAACTTTCAGGTATGAATATGTTAAAATGTCTTATTTTAATGTTTTAAACGGGAAAAAAAGAAAAATCAACGTGTTCCGACAAAACCTTATTTTCTGAAAATTGTTTTCACTTTAAGTCTTTGGATACAATCGCACATTTAGCTCGCGAAAATTGAGTTTCCGCCTTTTAGGACACAATATAACGTTGTGTAAAGCTCACTCCTTTTTTTGCTGTGTAAGCTATTGGACAGACCAATAAGCGTTACGTGGCTTGGCTCCAGCGATAAATTCATGTTTTTTACGAACGCGGAGGGATATAGCTGATACGTTAACACGCTAACGTATATCAGCCGAGACGATACCTCGCTTCCACTTGGCCCATAGGAGCTCTAGTCGGATGATTAATTACTCACGCGTATAAAGTTTCTTAATTATACTAGCCGCGCGCCGCTAGACACTTTATTTCGCCTTGTTGCGGCTACTATATGCATCGGGGCGTATATTGGTAGCTAGGTTGAAGGGGTGAGAGTATAAGTCGACGTGTAATGAGGAGTAAGAAGAATGTGCATGGAAAATACAAGCTCCCGTAGCCATGCCGCACATCTAGGGCTAAATGCGGTTATCCGAACATAATTAAACTGATCGTAACCGAGACTCGTAATTATAATTAGACCTGAAATATATGTACTCGTATGTAATAAAGTCCAAATGTTTAATAAAATATATAAGAGAACCGCGTTTTTATTTTTTCAATATAATTACACTTTATATATATTTTAATATATTTTTCAGAACAATGAATTTTTCCATGTCACTAAAAAAATATTCTGAATCTTTATCCTTAAAATAATTTAACACTACGGAGATTATTTCTTCATCAACTGTCCTACAGCTCCGATTTAACTCCTAGTGATTATTTTTTTATTTTCAAAATTGAAGTTCGATTTATGTGGAACAAAATTTATAAATTACAAAGAAGTGATCTCGGCAGTGTTGAACTATTTTAAAGACGAAAAGTCGAGAATATTTTTTATAGTATAGAAAAATTAATTCATTATTTAAAAAAAAATAAAATAAAAAATTGAAATAAAGAGCAGTTATATTTTGAAAAATAAAATTTTTTAAGATTTATTATCTTGTTTATTGGACTCGGAAATTTTTGGACGTTATACTACTATAGTCTATTAAATCGACTAATGTTTACTCCGTTTAGTTTGATATTCACAAAATAGTGGTTGTCTTGAACGATATTCTTTTTTTTATTAAAGCTATATTTTCATATAGAACTGTTTGAATCGAATATCATTTTTCTCGATATCTCTTTCTCTTAAAAGGAAGAAAACAGAATCACCTACCTTTTTCTATTTCCGAATTCAAACAAGCATGTGTTCTTCGCATCTGGTGATACGATCTGCAGGATTGATTCATCGATCGGGAATATCGGGAAAATTTTCTTTGTCAAGTGGTTGGAGAGGAATGTGGGGAAGATCTGGAACATGATACCCGAGCAGGTATCCGCGACGAGACGTTTCGGAGGATGAACGAGGTGACTTTCAGACAAATCCGTTGTATTTTTTTGTTGCGAAAATGGATGTTATGCTACGCAAGGATGAATACGCAGCCTTGAATTTTCGGAACGAAACGCACAGCGAACGCGATGCAAATAAAACACCCACGCATCGACGGTTACCTCGCAAACACGCTCGACGTGGTATCGTAAATATTTGAACATCGAAGAGAGGCAAGCGTCGACTTATCGGCGGATGTTGGCTATTTTCTGGACGGCCGTTATTTTCCACTACACAGTTTTCTATATAGAAAATCGCATTTTTTTCCCGAATTGCGCTCGATGTAAAATATAACGTGATTGCCTTATACGTTAGGCATTTTTTAAATAAATTTGGTATAAAAATTGTGGATAGATATCTTTTTTAAAATTTATATTTATATTTTTTTTAAATTGAATATATACGCGTTAAGAGACTTTACTAAGAATCGAGTATACCACAATTAATTATGTTACGTAGTCTAGCAAAGAATTTTTCTTAGATAACACTGGTTTTATAAAATTTATTATTATTGGCTCGCGTTATAGTTTCTATCTCAAATATACTGTTACGAATCATACTAGTACATGAAAATTTACACATGCTGCACAGGATGTGTTAATCACCACCAATGTATGTATTTATATAAATACTTTTTATTTTTAAATTTAGATCTAAATTGTTTTCAAATCTTAAGTCTTTGCTAACACATGATGTTCAATTGACATAACGTGTTGCAATATTTAATTCAAACGTAATGTAATCTTTGAGCCAAACAGTCACATTCAATGTAAATTACGCGGCGAAAAAGAAATGGAAGAACGTTTTGACACTAATTAGCTGGAATTCAAGCTTCGAACTTTGAGCGAACTAGAATTAACCTTCTTCCGTAAATAAAGAAACGACTCCATTATTACGAAAGTCTATAATGGGAATGGCACGTCCTTAACCCGATTCCTACGAAACCGGGGTGCAATTGAATCGCGCCGGGCCGCCGGATATACATATGTTCCTTTACTGAAAACGGGACTTCTATTGTGATGTAAAGGAGGTAGAACAGATATGTTTGTTTCCTCAGGTGGTGATGTTGCCATTTGCCAACGCGAAGTATTTAATTCGGAGTATTAACCTTGCAAACCGTGTTCTTTTTTCTCTGTCTTCTTTCTTTTCTTATTTCTATTTGTCCATCTATTTATTTATCTATTTCTATCTTCCGCAGCCGAAGATCGGGCGTTTCCCATAAGTGTGAAACACCAAAACTCTCTTAACATCCATCGGAACGTCTTAACCGAGCTACACACCAAGCCCATAAAAGTACTTCGCGTTACATGGAGACTCGCTCGTCGTTTCTCACTGTCATATAAACACTGCCTTTCCGCACGAGCCACCGCGTTGCAGCCGCAAGAAAAGTCGGAATCTCTGTTAGCACCTTCAACGTTTCTTAAGAATTTTCTGCCTATTATACTGCACCAAGGCACGATTTCTTATACTTCCGTAGTTGCATCACACTGCATGAGTTCAAGCTGAACCATTATCTACATTTCCTTTCTCTATCTATAATATAGCCTGAGATGTAATATAATAGAATTGCTTATCTGTGTTAGTTAATCGTGATCGAGTTCGATTACGCTTTATCGCGGCGAGGGCATCTCGTACAATTTGCAAATTTCTCGAGGTTGTTAATAAATTTAATTAGCTTCTTTTTTGTTATGTAAATATAGATGCAATTAAGATATTTAGCATTTAACATTAGAATCATTTTGATCGACGAATTAAACGTCAAGAATACAAAAGCTCAATAAAACCATATTATTTAGCAATTTTAAGAAAATGTGTTTTTGTATTAGTAGAATTTTCTTATAATTTTAAACTTAATTCACAAAATATTGAATTCAAGAAACACAAGAAAAAATATTTCATTAAAATTTTACCTTAAATATACATATTGTCTGCAAATTATTTGGAATATTATAATTCCAAAAATTTAAAAACAATATATTCACTGTATTATCATATACGCGCGTTGAGGTTGTATTGCTGCATAATTATGATAATTTACACAATTATCTTATGTTTAAATGTAACATGTAATTAACTCTAATATTTTATGAGAGATAATATTGTATGATTCGGAATCTATCTATTAGTTAATAATTATTTATATAAAATCACATATTTAATTATCCCATATGTTTATAAATTTTGTTTTTATATATGGTTATTAAAAAAACAGCTTTCTTAAGTTTTTTATTGTTAGTAGTATAAAAAATTTACCTTATACATATAAAACTCAAGAATTTATAATTTACAATATAAAATATAATTTAAACATATATACCAAAAACACATATGTAAAAATGCATATATACTTTTACTGCTGGTATAGGTACGACTTTATACTATGCAGTATGTTTTTTATCTTTATCATCGAAAGTAAATCTTTCTAGAAAGTATTTATGACTTTAAATTAGATTTATTTAAGCTCCCTACTTCGTACAATGATTAACGCAAATCGTGCGAATGAGGGAAAATTATCTTCAAAGAAATTACTTTTAAGCAACATACAGGTCTTTGTGTTAAATTCGTCGTGAAATTAATGACTGAGTTGATGTAGAAGTTCCATTTGTCTTAAGAAACACATTTCTTTTCAGAACTTGCAACCATCATCATATATAGAAAGTCCTTTTGTATATGACCTTAATGTATATGATCATTTATTCGTACGATCGCACAATGAGCTTCTCGAAATTATTCTTTGTTGCCACATCACATGATTAATATTGGAGAAAACTAAATTGGTAAAAAGGATCATCAAGCGGATGATGATCAAAGACATTTTGTCTCTCGCAGAATTATGCGGTGAAGCATACATGATAAACTTTATATTAGCTATTTGTTAGATTTGTCCTGATAGAACTTACTTCATTTTTCTTGTATAATATCAAGCAATTAAATTCTGTTGGAAAAATACTTGCGTACAGCTATAAAATGAGAAAATTGTTGTTAAAGTAAAATCCATCGACGCGGATACGTATATAAATTATTAATTAAACGTTAAAAATAGTGAGTTTTATGTCGATAGAATATATAATTATAGAATTTGTTCTGGACAATGAAATTTAATTAGCTTTGTTTGAAATTCAATTGTTAAGAAGGAATGTTACTAAAATGAAATTTATTGAAATCTAACAAAGAGCTCTTTCGCAGCGTACAATTTTGCAGTAAAACCATTTTGTTTTTAATGCACGGTTTCCTAATAATATTTATAATAGTAATTAAATATATTTATAATAACAATTGGCTAAGCAACTAATTATTTCAAAATGCAAGGAATTAAATGATTCGCACGTGGCTCACGTGTGTATGTGTTATACTTTCCATCCGTATACGTATGTCCCTTTTGACACTCTCCACATGTTTGAGCGGTCTGTATGCACCGGAAGGAAGCGCAAGCGATCGAAGTGCAAGACGCCGGCTGTATGCGCCAGCACGCCGCCAAGAATAGCGCGACGCGGCGGTGTCGCCCGGGAATGCCTGGAATCGTTCGTGAGAGTATGAACGGACAGTCCAGAGGCAATGCCTATGACAGGAGGTAATGGAAGCGAGGGCCGGGTGACGAGGAGAACGCGAAACTCAACAGGCGAAGCACGTTTCTCTCGTTCGTTCATGGAAAACAGTCGAGAATCGATACGTTTCTATCGAATAATCGTGCGTTTCTTATTAACATAGCTAGTTCAGAATGTAAGAATAAGTAGCTGGGTAAATATCTAAGGCATGCAGGGAAGAAGCAAAACTAACGCAGTTTTGCTAGGTTCGTAACTCTGTTTCACAACCAGAAAATAATAAAGTGACAGTAGCATGTAAGACATTATTACTGTTAACCGCAAATGTTTTATATAAAAGAGAAGAACAGCTCTAATGATTAAATTGTTCAGCTTATGATTTTTAATATGCAACATGTGTGCTGCACATGCTGAAAACATATTAGACGAATGCATATAGACGGAGAAAAAGGAGAGGATTAGTAGACAGTAATTTATAGCGCGACGAGGATATCGATGAGCATGGATTACCGGCGGCGTGTGATTAATTGTCGCTGTATTAGTTACCGTTACGACGTGGCCAAACTCGATTAATTACCATGCCGTCGCGCGTCACCGTACTTTATAAGCTGCCGGGTAAACGCGCCTTTTTTACGCGCCGCGGAGGGTAACGTATGAGCGCGGATTAATTAACGATGAATATCGACATCGGGGCGACGCGACGTTGCGAAAAGTGGCCGCGGTTCGATTCGTTTAACGATAACGTCGGCCGTTTTCGCCGGCTGTCACGACGGCACGAGCGTAAACGACCCGCAGTAATAAGTTTGATATTAATGTGCGTTATCAAGAGCGGACTTGGGGAATACTGAAGTTTCCCGGCGCGGTAGAATAGCACACGAGAGACCCAGATATGGACATAGCGAAGTTCTGCTTTATTCGGCCCATTTGTAATCTTTAGGGAGTTTGAATGACTTCAGAATTATCCGCGATCAAAACTTATCAATGTCATGACTCTTCATTCTGTCTTTACCACACCCTTTTAATATTTTAAAGGATGGAAGGGCTATTTTTTAAAGACAAGTAGAACAAGAAAATATGAATGGACATTAATTATAGTAAATGATATAATAAGATAATTATGAAGAAAATAATTATGTTAATATTTTGTATATTGACTTAATTTTATTTCCTTTTACTGTAGGTATACAATCATTAAGGATTTGAATTATTGTATGCAATTGTCTTATATTGTTGCTTATATCTGAGCAATAAGAGTTAAATAATATTTTTTTTCTAATAAATATTAAATCTTTCAATGTATGATAAGTTTTTTCATGTTCCATAACAATTATTCTATTCAGTAAATATTCGACATGTTATAAATTATAAGATCTCTTAAAATTATTTTTATGCTCGAAAGAGATTGGCAGTTGTCTTCACTTCTTATTTTGCGGTTTCCATTCATCGAGCACGAAGCGTAAAAAGCAGTCACTTTCAGACTCGTACAAAACTTGCTCGCGGAATTTCATTGTTTGTAAACACTCGTACTTGGCTAAAACCTTTTGGAAGCGAAATTTCCTCGACCTGCATTGGCAGGTTCTTAGTATTCCGAATTGGTCTCGAGGCAGTCGTAAAGAAGAGAATCGCTGGTAACGGACGGGCAAAAACTGAACGAAATTCGTGTGTTCCATCGTTCCTGCATGAGTTACGGGAATCGGACGGTATTGCTATAACGAAGCAACGACTACAGCCATTTATAATTGTTAAGAGTTCCGATGAATGAGCGATCTGCGCGGCCGCGAGGCTTTTCCACCTAAGCGCTGCGATCATTCACGGGATCGTTCCTCTCTCTCTTAGCTAGGCTGCGTCCGCGAACATTGCTTTAAAGAAAATATCTTCGCTAAAATTAATCGTTATATTTAGTCTGAATCATTCTGTCGGCGATGATACGGAATTGTTTTGTATTTCTTACGGCGAAATGTGGTGTCCCGAGGACTACACGCGAAATTGTTGAGATAATTAGTGAGTCAGAATACGTTCTAGAATAATGCTTCTCCAACCCCGCATACTTCGTAGCGCGCGTAGTCTTTCTCCGCCCCTGATTCTGCTACGCGCTTCCTCGCTCTCACGAGTAACCGAGGTGGTTACCGCGATAGCAGTAGACTCGGCGAATCATCCGTCTGCAACAGAAACCCCGAGATATGTATCTCTCTACCTTGGCTAACAACCAGAGATTAACGAGTTGCTTTATCCGTCGACGTACACCCGTCCGCTGCGCGCCGCGGCGGCCGTAGAGATACGAATTCTTTTCGCGGCCGTACGAAGCGGGGTAAGAATGGAGGATGGTATCATATCTAGTCGGGAAGGAGTTCTTGGGACGGGCAGACAGCGTTAATCACACTTGCGAGAAAATAATACAGCTTTGTCGGGGAAAATGCAACATCGCTATATTATACGTGACGCGACCGTATAGTGATATGATTTTCTAATTTAAAAAAGGTTCGGTGATCGCCGATGTCATTAAAATAATGATTACATAATTTGTGACATAATACATTTTATTAGTTTATATTGATAGATATACTATTATGAAATTTTTTTGTGACTTTAAGCGATATATATATTACGAATTACGAATATATATAATATAATATTTTCTGAAAATTGCACCAAATCAAATCTGATTAAAGTTTCCCAACGAACGATTGCAGTTACGGTCGACTATGGTTTCACACCGGCATCATGCTTGCGCGAATTTGAATCGTCTTAGTCGTCGTGGTCCTTCATGGTCGATTGACAGTAATCTTGAATAAAAAAGCGAAAATAGGTGCCGAAGTGAATTATTCGTTCTTGATGTGCAGTGAAATTGTGTAATTATCGGAACGTAATTATATGCGCGTTGCGTGTACTTGTGTTAAATGAATTAAGCGGCACATACGGATACATACTCGTACATATATATATCCATGCAGACGCATTATAACTATCGCGGCAGATCTAATGGATCTGTTTCTCGCAATTCTGAATTATGTTAATGAACTATTTCAGTGACTGTGTTAATCGATGAAACGTTCAAGGATGCGGTGCTGGATAGATTAATTCAAATTGGTCACTGAAATTACTTGAAATTGAATAATAAATTCAAAATTCTTGATTTTAGATAAAACTTGTAATTATAATTATTAACTAAGATTATACTAACAATAAGTTATCTTAAATTTTCACATATGCATTCTTTGATGAATTTGGAATTGACATTGGTAAAATTGTTATCTTTGCATTTATGATAAGCAGTTTGAAAGGAATATGAACAAATAACAAAACTTTACTTTTTTATTTTTAATCAAATAGAGAGAGATTTTATAGGTAAAGAAAATACGAAAAATCTATATACACTTAGATTTTGGCTTGAAAAATCTGTAATTTAAATCATTTAATTTAAATTAATATGATTATATTTATTAAAGGTGAATTTTTATTTGAATATTTTAGAAATATTTGAGAGTATTTAGAAATATTGCATTATTCAAGTTTCGTATTACCAGAGATATAAAACGGATTCTGTATAGATTATACGTATATTGCATTCTTTGTGTCTTCCTTTTTCTTCATCGGGAAATTCTCGTGCACGGTAAGACGATACTCTCGCAATGTACTTTCCGCGTGCAATTGTGCATACACACAATACAATCAAAAAAAGCGAAAAAAAAAGAAGAATTGTTTGCTCGTGCGATGCGCTTTGTAATCGCTCCGACTCCGGTCGGTCCCCGCATGTCTACATGGGAAACGCACGCCACCGTACTTTTGCGATTCTTTGCTCCCGAAGTACAATAGTCTTCATAAACTCGAGGCACTTTTTAAATAGTTTTAGTTAAATGATGAATGCTAAAACATATCGCGATAACGTAATTCCTGTTTCTAAAAATTAAAGCAAAAATAAAATTAAAATTAAATGGAAACTAACATTGAGATTTCCGAGTCTTACGTGATATTTTATCAAAGTTGAAATATAATGCTAATGATAAAAATCAAAGAAAGAGAATGATAACATTGATAACAACGATAAAAGTCTTCTTTAAAATGTACCAAATGACTAATCTAGAAATTCTTCTGAAAAGAATACTTAAGTTTCCGTTAATGAATCGGTGATCCGTACAAAGGTGGATTAGTGGCAAGACACTTAGTTCCGCAGCTATTGATACGCATTCCCGTTACAGATGAAATTTCGATGAATATGGAATGTGCTTGTGAACGGTACTGTAAGGTAAATTCTGCGTGCACATGCGCTTACACAAACGTACACTTACACTGTCTGTGACAAGCGAGGCGTGTGCATTGTCGAAAATGAATATTATACATATAACATACGCGTATGTGCGTATATACGCGAATATGTGTACCAGCACAGCGACCACTCAGCGTTTTGATCTCCCACCAGTTTCTATTGTGGCGAACGCCAGCGACCAGGCAGCAAGAAGCCATCGTGGTACCATCCCAGTCGTTGCTTAGACCCCGAGAGCGCTTCTCGAGCCGTCTTCGACACGAGCTGATAGTTTCTTAACGCGTTCGCGAGATCGAAAGTGAGATCGGGCTACGTGCATCGTCGATTCCAGATTATTTTAGTGATATGACATTGCGACAACGTGATGCCGCCAAATTGGTAAATATTGATCCATTCTACACGTTTTTATAGCGATTAAACAAATGATTTTTATTTATCGGTTAATATATATTTATTCAGTCAAGCTATATAAAAACTATATAAAGCATTTGTCCAAATCTAATAAGATATCCTGATATCGTATAGAATAACAGTGTAATGATCTTTTTATGATAAAATTAATAACTGTTATAAAATAGTTTATTTTAATTATGCACGAGAAGTATTAAATTAGATGTCTGCAGATTTTTTTTACATGCGTAAGATCTTAAATACTAAAAGAAACATAAGTTTCAGAGGAGCAATATTTCTTATCGTTTATATATATTTAGCAGAAAATTATTTCTATTTTATCTGATATATTTATATATATGATCTGGCAAAAGAGAAGCAAACAGCAAACAGTAAACAGCAAATATATAGCTATTACGAGCATTAGCATGTTCTTTATTTTCTCTTTTTTTATTTATTGGTACTTTTTATTAAAACGCGTTTAAGAATTGATATAAACTTTGTCAGCAAAACATCTTTACACTAATAAGATTAATTCTGACTTATATGTGATGTTATATTGGGAGTATTATTTATTGCTTGAGAATGGAGTTCAGAAATGGCATAGGATGTGAATTCATTGTATTGTGGCTTAAAATAACTGAAATATCTGAGAAAATTTGAAAGAAAAATGTACCTTTCTTCCTTTATTTGTTATAGACATATTAGTCGTTTTTAAATACGAATTAAAAAAAAATAGATATGCTGTTATTGTCAGTAATAATCGCATTGAGAACTTGATTTTTGCAATCGTGTGAGTTAATCTCAAAATGTATAGCACTATCATTTCTGGTCGTTCTTTAATGTTGAAAAAAGGGACACTCGCGAAGAGAGAGAGAGAGAGAGAGAGAGAGAGAGAGAGAGAGAGAGGCGCAATTGCTTGAAGGTAATAACTGAAGGGAGAAATTTTTCTTCGGGCGTCAGTGCTGGTTATGCAAAGAGCATGCTTGAGACGATTCGACGCCTCAGACGTGCATCTGCATCCGCGATGCAACAGGTGCAACGCGTTCGGGAATGCATTTGAATAATTGGGACGTACGCCGAGCGCGCGAGAACTACCTCGTATTGCGTCAGGATGTCTTGGCAAGATCGATCATGGTGATCCAAGATGAATTTAGTTATGGCCGCGCTCGATGCATCTTTCCTTGCATGATGTAGCTCGATAGCTATTCTTCGCGTAATTTATGAAAACTTTATCATAAGATCAATTTTTAGAGGAAAAACGTTATTTTCGGTCAGGACTGGATCTTGATAGCCTACTAATATTATTCGTGTTAATTTTGTGTACAATTCTTCGTCTTAGCAAACCGAGCGTTGTCACTCACGGTCTTGAAACGCAATTTCAACTAAAACTAGCACAGTACAATCACAAATTGATAATCAATATAATCACACTAACACAAATCTTTGGAATATTGAAGATATACGATATGAAAATATAATATATATAGGATAGGATACGAAATATTTATCATAAGAATATTATGAAGAAACATCTAAATTAAATTATTACATATCTACGTATTCACACAGAACGATCAAACGAACTTTAGCAGTACAGTTTGATAATTTTAAGTGGATTTATTATGTCAGAACCTATTCTAAATCTTTCTAAAATGAAGAAAGAATAGTTTACAGATTATAATAATACAGATAGCTGTTAAATTTGCTTTTTTTTACCTAATGTAATATGCTTTTATCGATTCCCAAGTCTAAATAATCACTGAATTACACTTGCTCAATTTGTCGGTGACTATTTTATATATTCTACTGTTATATGGAAATTTTATTACAATTAATGTATTATATAGACATATTTTACATAACAATTATTACAATTAATTAAAATTTTGAGATAACGCAGAAGTCGTTAAATAAATTTCATTAGACGTGATAAAATTTATTTAACGACTTCTGCGGTATCTTTAAATTTTTTAAAATATTTGATTTACATATTATCGAAAATTTATTCGCATTCTCGCTTTGATACATACATTACTTTATCCGAATCGAAAAGTATAAGTATAATTAAAAAAAAAAAAAACATTACCTCACGTTACCGCTTATCTCAAGAATATAACGGAAATAGCTTTTAATTGAGATACAGCTGAATTTTGATGTACGATTTAATTGATTTACAATTTTTGGTATTCGTGACATTTATCCTCTTGTTTATAATCTCGTCAAGTTTCACGCATAAATCAATCATTTAAAAATATTGCAACGAGTCGTATATTTGATACATTGACATTTCAAAATTCACGATACATTCAACGGCTGTAAATCATATCAACATCTGCATTTAAAGCTGTGATTTACATTATCAAATTTTATTATTTTATATGGAATAAAATTTATAATATATTTTTGCTTTTTTCTTGCATTTGTTTACTATCTTCAGAAAGCTGATGGAATTTAATCTTGCTAGTTTAAAGGTTTTTGATTATCCATTAATTATAAATTATAAATCATGAGAAGATTATATAAGGTACCCTAGTTCTTTCCCTTAATTCTTGCAATTGTTGGAATTCTAAACGATTCGATTTCATTAGATAAGTGAATAATTCACGTTCTCTTTGCACAGAAATATCTCTGAGATATAAGCGGACTTTGATGTCGACTGTTATTACTATTTGATTCCTCTTGTTCTGTATTTCTTGCGCTTTGGCCACTATGACGTGTACAATATTAATAATTCATTATACCGCGTTAATGTTCCTAACGGCTCTTCGCATGATTACATTTTTAATTTCGATTCCACCATTAACCCAAAATTAGCAGATACCTGATTTTATTTTACATAAATTAGTTAAATCTGTTTCTTTCTCATTTGAATGTCGCTTGTCCTAAAATAAACATAATCTCAGAAAATGAATGATTCTTCTTGTATTGTGTGAACAGTCTAATGTACTTGATCAGAGCTATAACTATGATTATAGAAGATTTTATGTTATCTAATCTCGAAATAGGAACTTTCTATAAAGCATTATTTGCAACGCACTTAACTTTTTAAAAATGTAATTATCTTGTCTTTTTAAATCTTCTGCTTTTTTATACGATTGTTAGAATATCTCTGTAGATTATAAGTGTCCTTTTGTCAAAAAAGGAGAGTCATGCGGTAAGCGGCAAAAGCCGGGCGTAATCGAAGTTGTTGGCAGTACGACGTGACGCGTTGATTCCCTTGAAACGCACTCATGAATCTCGTTCACGATTCGATGACATTCCGTGGCGATTGTCGGCCCCTTGACTTTCACTCCCGCGCGTTTCGTTGATCGTTTGTGTCCGAGGCACGATCACGAGCCGTGACTCGGCCGTTATAGAAGGTGAGGGCAGGAAAGGAAGAGCGTGCCTCGTTTCCTCCGAGTTCATTGAATCCGTTCGAGTACTGCAACTTGCCCGATACTTGCGCGGCGCAACGTCCTGGAAACGTACCGTGCCGTCACGCGAATCGATCGATCATCGATCACCCCCGATCGAACTCCGAGAGTGAGCTCGGCGCAGTCCCTTCGTTCCTAATTCTTTTAAGATTATGAGGAATACCTATATTATTTAATATCATACTGGTATCCCCCCAAACACACTATACCTAATATAATGTTTTTAATATATTTTTGGATATTCTACGTAATTATACGATTGCATTGAAGTTCGGATCTGTTTTTTATTGCATTTGAAATATATTTTATTGTTATTTGGCAAAACTTTAAGTTGAAAACCTACGAATTTGCGTGGCTTTAAGAATTGAAGATTTTTTTTAAGATATCTTTGGACTCCATATAAGTATTGAGATAATTTGAAATAGATGTTATTTTTATAGTTCTTTAACAAAATTTTGATACTTGAAGTAATAAATATTAAACATACAATTTTTTTTAATTGTAACTTTAACTGTCTTTTTGTGAATTAAAAAAGATATCTTTTTGAAACTGATCCAAAATTAATTGTGTCACGTTTGTAACTTGAAGCGATTAAGGGTCCCTTCATGTATAGATATTATTAGTCATTTAATAAGTATCCACTTAAAATGAAATAAATCGTCATTGAGGCATTGCCAATCAATTACATGTATAAATTATATTGTCAAAAAAGATTAGAAAATGTATAACATTCCCGAATAATTTAGTACGTCCTAATAATACTTATAAAGATATTATCTATAATATTTATACATTTTTCTCAACTGAGCTTTGTATTTAGAGAAATTTAGTTTAACATTTAACATAAAATGTTTGACTTTGTAGAATAGAAAAATGCAGGCGCTTAAATTAATTGTCATTGATATTGAATTCTTGCTTGAAAAAAGAATATAGTTGAAATATTTATGTTATAACTCCAGAATATTTCAATTTTGCATTTATACTTACTTCTCTCTAATGAATGAATTTAATAACCGTTTATTGTTATTTATAAGACCGTTTTTACTGATTGTGACTGCAATTTAATTTTTGCACGGTATTTTTTGTCATAAATGCTGAGTATTTCACGATTTCTGTCGTGTTGGGGAATGTCGTGGAATGCATTACCTTAATTTAAACGTCGTTTCCATTAGACACGGTAATTCTCTCTCTCTCTCTCTCTTTCTCGAATGGCTAGAGGCGCTAATTAGCTTCGTGATCCCAGAAAGCTGCGAAAATCGCGCTCGCTCGCGAATGCTTGGTACTTAACTTGCTTTGCCCGGTTTCAACTTGATTCACACGCGTAAGATGAGTCGCAAAACGTATGTCGCGATGTGTGCGCGTTTCCATATCCGTGTTACCGTTTGCGGTCGCGTGTGTGCGTTCGATTTAAATACTGGCGGACCAATTAGAGGGGTTAATTCCTAAGTGATTTATGACTTCAAACGGGGGAGAGCGACCTGACCTTAAGCTTCGTCTCTAGTATCGTTACGCAATCGCCGACGAGCTTTATTTGTACAACCGTTAATCGACCAACACGCTCGCACTTTACGCTCACCCTTTTCGTACATGACCTCGGAGGATATTCCGGAATATATTAGCTGCTTGGGTGCTTGTTAACAGCGGATGGTGCTTTACCGAGGGGAAAATATCAGCGTAGATTTCGAACCGTATTTTAATCTGTGTTTATATATTAATAAACTGTGTAATGGAAACAAAATTGCGTAAAATTAATTTTTGTCGAAATTATAGAAATCGAATTTAGTAAATTAGCTATATAGGTATGTAAACGATGTTATATAATATAAAATGTAGTTTTTGTATTACGATTAGAATTGAGTATATTATATTATATAATAGTAATTATACTTAGTAGTTAAACATTAAGAAATATTGTGAGATAATGGGTAAATACAAACGCAATATTTATATTCGCCTGATGTATATATTTATTTCATATCTTGACATTTTGCCAAAAGTTAGATAAATTTTTGATAAATTATCGGAAACTTAACGTAAATCTTTTTCCGCCAAATTACCTAATAACATTAATTGCGACTCACAGCTAGTAGTCGCGAAATTTAACTTTTTTCTCGCGAAGCAACTCCTTGATTACATCTTGCAGCTGTTAAAGAGTATTTTTGTTTTCGAAGTCGCACCGGTTAGTCGTCTCTTTCTTGGCAACTCCGCGAACTGCGATTTTATTTCATTATTCCATCTTACATAATTTAGCGAGGGAGGCACTTGTGTGTGATGTGTGTTTGAAAATTTACTCGGAGATAGTCTCGCATGTGTATCGTATCGTTTTGCAATCGCTGTAGCCGAGAGCGGAATCGAGATCACCCGAGCGAGTCATCAGAAGACGACGGAGGACGGAGTTACTCGATCCTCTAGTCCGCAGGATCGAGCATGTCGAGGTGTAACGAAGCGAAGAGGTCGCGGCGGGTTAATATTGGCCACATCGTTTTTCTCTCAGGCGGATCCAGGTGGATCTCTATCATTAATCTTCATCGACGAATTCCACGTTTGGAAATGGTACGACAGTTCGCCCTCTTCTCGCCTTCGCCTCTTCTTTTAATCAATATTTCCTGATTTTCGTTTTCATAAGATGGAACAATAGATTTCCGTTCTCGAAACGAAATTCATTATTGAAGGCAAACACTTTCGAATTTCTCTGATATAGATATAGACGTTTTATATATTCTTATTCTCTTAATTTATAAAATTAGATTTTGTGTAAAATGTTTAGATTATCTTCATTAGAATTATATATCTATATAGAAACTGTATGGCATAGGTTTTATGCTTTTAGAAGCATGTTCTCATCTTGTATAATATATTAATTAAATCCCCTGAATATTAAATGGAAAATTAACACCAGTCAGCTCACGTTTTCTTTCTGTTCGCGCAAACTTCTCAACGCGAACGTCTTTAATTTAATAACTCGATCGAGATGCAGGATTTCTCGGCTCGTTCGCTTCGTAACTTCGTTACGCTAGATGCACAAACTTCTGAATTAAAGAGCGCATGAGTAAAAGACGAAGTATCGATAACAGGTATTGGAAACAACTTTGCCGGCTATCAGTGCGTCGTTCGCCAATTGAAAACTGTCGGCCGGCAGAGTTATCGCATTTAAGACAGCGGCCATTTCGCCTCCTCCACCCTCCTCTCGTTCGGGGAATCACGATTAATGCGCCATTAAGAGAGATTGGAAATCCTTTCGACCCCGGAGACTTTCGTCGCCCAATGGCACGGACGACAAAGTTCCCACAGGCGTTCGCGCCGTCGAGGATTTTGCATTCCATTTGCCCGGGGAACGTTACCCCGGTTTCGCTTTCGTTCTCCCGAGGGTGCACTTGCCGCTAGCAGACTGGCGGTAGCCACGTTGGAGGTAAATCGTATTTGCATGAGGGTTTCTCCAGCTCTCCTCATAGGTAGATTTCGACGACCTCCCGCGCCCTATGACACCGTTCGTTGTTTCCTCGAGAAAGTTATGACGTTCATTTCGAGAAGGCACTTTAAATCGTGCGCTCTCTCGTATGCGAAAACATCGAACAGTCTGAGCGCACTTTCTTCGTCTTTAGCGAATAAATCAAGTACATGTAAAATTTAATTAATTAAATGACGTTCTAAATTCTCGGGTCTTTGAATTTTGGAATATTTTAATTTCTTTAGAAAATAAAAATAAAAATTTTTATATATCTTAAACATGAATATTGTACATGCCTATTATTTTTTGTTAAATCATCTTTTTTTTATTTTATTTTGCACTGGTAATGACGAAACTAATTTTTCTTTTTAAATTACAAACGTTTAATCATTGCGACATGACAATTGACTAGTATAAGAACACGAAAGGATTAAGGCGGCATTTACGATACCGAAGCGTTTCGCTGTATGTTTACCGTGGGATAATCGTTGTAAATTGCTATTGCACTCTCGCAGGAGAAATTATCACGACTCGGTATAGAGGCAAAATAAAGCAGCTGAGTGTTTATAAAAGGAAACGGAACGCGCATACTCGGCTGATATTACGGCATTGAACTTGGCCCCGTGTCTGAAACTTTTTAATTTATTCGATACAACCTTTGCTTTTGGAGTTTGTTAACCCTTCGCGGTCGTTGCCATTGGATCAACGTCGCGTTGCGGCGGCTGCTTGTTTTGCTGCCTGGTGATATATCATTCAGTGTGGTGCATCGAGCAGAATGTTCTCGAGCGAGCATTTTGTAATCTTTAGAGTTGAAAGGGAGAAAAAGAATTTGCGACCTGGGCAATATTTCAGATGATTTTAACATCGAGTAACAAAGTATTTTAGTTCCTATATATGTATATGTGTACATTTTATTGGAGAACGTGGCTACTGTTATACTCTCGAATCCTCATGTATGGCTATTATCTGGTTCTATAATTTAATTCCGTAGAGAACTAATAACGGAATATTGTCACATAAATCCTTTTATTTTGAGTTAGCTCCTCTCACATATATATCTCACGATATTAAGTCAGCATAATAATTTCACATATGTTTTATTATTAATGTATCAACTTCCAATTAGACATTAAAAGATTCTACCACATTTCAATTATATTACACTTACTCTAAGTGAATCTAAGTGAATCCATTAAATAAATTGGTTATGTTAATTTATTAAATTATATATGTTTTGATCAACGCTTTTATCTATACTTTATGTTTGTTTTACTTATTTTTGTAATGACTTCTAACACGCAATACTTCATAATTTTATACTTATTTTGCTACTTTTATTTATCATATTTATACTTAAATGGACGGAATTGAATATGTTTTATCATAACAAATCTTTTATTTTCTCATTTTTTTGTTACTAACACTTAGGAATCTGAAGAATTGAATTATTTATCCTAGTTTTAGTTTTACTTTTTCAGAAGCATTTAGTACCACTTATACACCACATTTTAAATTTGTTCTATTGCACTCTATATTCTTGCCCTTTGCCGACACTCGAGAGGGGTCGCCTAACATACTGCTATACGGCCGCCATTATTCGTGGGAAATTCAGGGCGCGTATAATCGCATTCTGACTCCCTCATTTAACGAGCGGAAACATTATTAACGAGCGTATACCCGACTTTTTTTTTACCTCCGCGCACCATCACCGCCACCACCGCTGCTATGCCAACGATTCTTCGTCGCCTCTTTTTCTCTCCCTCTCCTCTTTTTCTGAAAGCCATTGTCTAAACGGTCGTCGCGGTTTCTCAGCGACGCGGACGTGGCGTGGGAAGGTTCGCAGGGCCTTAAAGTTCGCGCCGTTCAAGGTGAGGTGATATGCACGGGGAAGTCGAGTTGCGCGCCACTCTAACCCAATTTATGTATCAGAGCACGTTGTTGTGAAGCTGCATTTACACCAAAATCGATGAGCGTTTCCTCTCGCGAATTGGTACGCTCGTAGAACTTCATTACAGTTGTCATATGATGAGTTCGTCGCTACTTGACTATTCCATGGGGAATTTCTGGGACGCTTATGGAATAACCCACTCCAGAAGTTTCCTATCCTAAAACTAATTAGCTTGTCTAGTAGTAGGGCAATTAGGACAAAATTTATGTATAGTCGATACTATATTGTGCGCCACGCAAAAGTTTGTAATTACAATGTGTCGTAATTTTCTCTCCTAATCACATTAGTTAATAATGTTATATTAATTTAGGTCAATTTTTTATCTACACTACAATAATTAATAATGTTAAGTATTGATACGCAATTATTGTTTCCTACATAAAGTTTTTGAAAAAATAATGTTTTAATAAAGATTATTTCTATTTGGAGCGTCGTAGCGATTAGAAATTAACGTTGGTATACGTATATGGCGGGATAACGTAAAGCTATTAATTATTTATTTAGTTTACTCAAGAAACAAATGGTCATAATTATACGTTACCAGGTTATCGTGTTGTTATGTCAGGACAAAGACTGCATTATAATTGCAAATTTATAAATCTAGATTTAAAAATACGCAGCATACCGTAGGATACGTATTTAGAATTCGCACATTGTGCACGCGGATTAAGGAGGACGCGCCAAGCCCTAATTAAGTAATTACCGAACGCGATTAATTCGCAGCTATAACTAATTAGCATCCATCCGCGACGGGATGAATAATAGCGCGTTTCAGTGGGGCAATGGGCCTATCTCGTCTCCTCCACCTCCGTATCTTTAATTAGATATTAATATGTAACCCGGCGCAGCAATCAGCATTTCGACGCGCATACTAATCGGTCGGTATTGTTTATTTTTTTTGTTACAGCCGGAAGAACGCGATCATTCTCAGGACTCAGCTGTCCGTGAGGGTTCACACCATCATAGGTGAGTACCATCATCGTGGATTTCTGATTTAAATCTCGCGACGGGCTCCCACGATCCACTTGGATGGATCATCCGTGCCGACCGCGCGCGCGCTGATTCCTCGACCCTTAACAGGCAGCGTCGGGTCGAGCCTCGTTCTAGTTACTCGGTCACTTGTTTCGGTTCACCGACAACGACGACCTTCTGCTAACTGTAACGCTGATGCTACAAAGCATTGAATTTTGATCATGATAATTAGATAATGCGGTAGAAGTATACAGAATGGGATTAAATGACATTGCGATGTTTTATGTTTCGAAAAATTTTATTTTATCAATTTCTAATTTGGCTTAACTAAAATATATTGATAATTAGAAGTATATTAAAAGTAAATAAAATTGAAAAATCTCTTGTAAATTAACGGAATTAAATAAATATATAATCAATACTTTCTCAATTATTTTATTTTAAATCAATTTTATATAGAAATTTATAATATGAGATGTATTTTGAAATTAAATTTTAATATTATTTAATATTATAAAATGAAAAAATATATAAAGAAACTATGCTTAAATATATTTCTGCTAAAAAATAAATTTTCTAAAATTAAAAAATCGATATAAATGAAATGATTAAATAAATTTATTTATATAACTCGTTAATATATACAATTCTATAAATAAAATTTTTTAAAGCTGTTTAATTAATACATATACATTTCTTTTATTGTGTGTGTGAACTACAAGTAATACGAATAATTAACTTTGCAGTTATAATTTGTAACTTTTTAATATTATTTTTAATTATATATAGAATAATTTTATTACAAAATATATTTTAGTTAAATCATTAGGAGATATTCTAGTTATGAGGTCACTTGTTTCGGTTTACCAATAATAGCGACCTAACTGTAATAGTGACAATGCGACTAATCAATGATTGTGGGTGAATAGTCACACACATTTAATCATCATAGCACCAAGAGGTCCAAATGTACAAGGGCCCCGTATATCATTAATATAAATAACTTGTACTAATTGTGATACTGACATACGTCCAATCGATGACGTCTGATAGACAAACACGTATAATAGTTAATCATAATAATGTGTTTGTAGGGGAACGTAGATATTTTTTTCAATAGAAATTTTACATGTAAATTACTTGCAATAATATATAGCGTGACTAAAAATTATCGTAAATTTGAACACGAATTTTTTAACTAATCTAAGGGGCCTGTTCTGTAAATGTTAACGATATCGTTATGTGCTTTGCGCAGCTCTATGGCATATTATATCTGCGCAAAGCACGTAATGATGTCGTTTACGTTTAGAGAATAGGCCCCTAAGATTGATATCTTTTTTAAATCATTATAAAAGTTTTTAAAAAGATAATCCACGAATTTTAAACTTCCAGTATACATATTATTTATCATTTTAGTTTTTATATTTTTTAAGATGTATTTTATAAAATACTTCTAATTTACAATGGAGCATATAGAATATAGAATAACTGTTTACACAATAAAAATAAAAGTAATAAAAATTTATTAGTTAAATTGAAAATACCATTTATTTAAATAAATCATACTATATTTTTATAGGATAACGTTTTATTAAAATAATCAATTTTTATATTTTTATGTCGTATTTATTATGATGATCTTTCAGTGTTTTAAAATAATGTGATCTAATATCTTTTTTTTTAGAAATTCTAGCAACTCTTTAATATTACAAAGCTTTTTATGATCTAAATTGTATACGAGCTGTTATAGAAACAATGAATAACAAATGCATAATTAAATTTACAATATATCTTTAAGCAAAAGAATATTATTTTTTTCAATATACACCATGCCATAATTATACAATGTCGCAAACAATGAGCTCTTGTTGCCTGTTGATAATTAGCAAAGTAATGACTATGCCGTTGAGTGCGGAACCCTGTACCTGCGAAAATCAAGCTAATTCTTTATCGTGGCTCAGCGACCATCCATCACCGACTATGACAGACGGTATTTAATCACGCAATGTCGAATAAAAACTCCCTTGGTTCTACATTTTTTTTACCCGTAGCGTTACAAAAATCATTATTGAAATTACAACAAATAGCGGCAAACACATATATCTCTGTTTGATTCTTTTATCGTCAGATGATTTCTAGCTAATAATTTAAAAGCATCTAAATATTTGTGTTTATATTTGAACTGTTTAATATGTTACAAAAATATGTAAAAATTCTTTATTTTTTTTTCTTGTAGGATTTTTATTATTGTGAAAATATATAATTCGAAATTCTTAAAAATATAATTAAAACAGCTTTATATTAGAAAATCTAATTGAAATCTCTTTCTCTCTCTCCCTCTTGTAGCAGAAGTAAGAGGTTAACAACATGGTTATTCAAAATTTGTGCGTGCGCATAATGCTTTTAGATTTGTAATAGTCATATAATTGTACCGTAAATACATAACATTAAATATTTAACACAAATATTGCTAAAATGTCTATAATAATGCTTTGAATCAATCGGAGACTTCGATTTTTCTTCTTAAAAACAAGTGCACTCTTTCTCGGCGATTTTCTTAAACGTTTTTCTTGGCATAATAGAACGAACTAGAATATTACGAGAAAATTGAATCGTGTGATGCAGTTTTCTGAATTACTGCATTTGAATTTTATGCGCTTTTTATCAGCAAGCGAGTCTTTTCTGAGTAAACAAGCAGTGATTTGTTGTTTTATCAGTTTTGTTTTGAAAACAATTTTCTGTAAAAAAAAACGTATTATTTCGATAAGCTTGTTCTGATTAAACCTTATTATGCTTGAATTACTAAATTACCAACATTTAATGACTCAGAGAAATAATGTCTATGGGCTCATTTATATTTTTAAAACGGGTTTTAATAGCTTACCTTTTGCTTACAAGTTTGCAGTGTTTTTATTTTTATGCCGAACCTGCGTATTTATTTTTTTTGTACAGATTATTATCACTTTAAAAGTAACACATTAAAAGTTTAAGAAATGTTTTGAACAATTTAAGCATTTTAGAAGTTTTTAAAATTTATATATTTTTAGTTTATTATTATTTAAATTATTTGAATAATATTTTTACTTTTTAATTAATTTTATTACAATGTTTTCTGAAAACCATAATAAGGTTATACGTAGAAAGGTTACGCGACGTATAATAAAATTTGTTTGTCTGAATAAAATCTTGTCCTCTACATTCATTTCCATTAACATTGTTACATTATTTCTGTTAAAATGAGGATTCTGTATAAGATGTTCAGACAAGCTTATTTGACTTGCTAACATTAATTTCTTGAAAATAAGCAAAGGTATTGCTTGCGTCTTTTCGCTATGTAAATTATTCCTTACGGGTTCAGCTGTCAGCGCAGTTTCCTGCCAGTAGACATTGTTATAATTGTTATTAACATTATACTTTCTTGTATAACTGAATTAATTGTAATCAAAAGATTTTTTATTGTAGTCTGGTTATATATTCTCAAACGTAATAATATTTATAGAAATTATATAAAGTATTCAAAAACTAACACACTTTTATGCAATTATAATTTTTTTGATAAATTTTAAAACATTTTTCTTTTTTCATATTTCTTATTCTATTCTTACTTTTTACTCATTTCTTCTTAATTTTCGTGTAATAGATAATTTATAATAATGCTTTAATGACATTTTTACAAATTTATTTAAAATGTGCATGTATTAGATATATGTAAAAACTTATTTACTTGTACATACATACTGAAACACAATTATTCATATTCTTTTTATTTCTTGTAATTAAATAATTACTTTTAAATAAACTTTGTTTTTTTTTGCGTCTTTTGTTTTTCCAGAGAAAAAGCTAGCAATGTTAATATTTTTTATATACATTCATTAAATTTGTTAATAAATAGTAATCTTGCTGAAATGTTCCATAGATGTTGAATATCACGGAGAACAAAATTTGCGATCATGTGTGTCGAGTACACCTGCGGGCTCTGTGTCCTGGTTTATTGAACTCTGTGAAGGCGGTGGAGGAGATAATCGAAGGTACAGAATAAGCAAGAAAAAAAAAAGAAGTTTCAAAAGGGCAGAGGGAGGAGCGGAAGCCCCAAAGTGGACCATGCCGTTTTACATATTTTAACGGTTCTCCGTGTACCTCCGGTCTTCATGAAATTTGTCTGTCTTTTTTTGTTTTGATCTTTCGTCTCTTCTTCCTCCTGTGCGACTTAACATAGCTTCGAAAAGTAATAAAAAGAGTAATAAAAATGACCCTATGTCTTGCAAGAATGTCTTGCGTATTTTATTTATACCTGAATACGTGCAAGCTATTTAAAGTGACAAAAATATCAAGAAACGGAAATAAATAAAACTATTACAGAATACAGTTTCTAAACAAAGACAAATTAATAAGAAATATAATATTTGTAACGTTTGCATAATCTATACATACTTTTAATCTATACATAATATTTCTTCTTATATTTAATTTTCTTAGTACATTTTAATATACATAGATACTTTTGCATAGATGTGTATAACTTATGACAAAAAACCAAGAAATAATTAGAGATCTAAAAATACCTACGTGATATGATAGAATACTACTATTATCACACATTATTAATACAATAATTTATTAATAACATATATGATTAACTATAATATGTAATCTTTTAGATAATGATGAAATTTGCTAGACGATAAATGCAGTGATAAATTTGTTTCACTTATATTACTATATATGTTAAATATTAAAATAATAATTATTACATTGTTTATTTGAGGTTTTTGTTAAAAACATTATTGTTATTGCGTTCCCCTCATTCTTCATTTATCCTTTTTCATTTTTGCATTAATACGCGCAAAGTGTACTCACTGACATTCATGCGGCAACGAAATATCGCGATGAATGATTCCGCTATTCTATTTCGCGCACCCGCGAACCGATCATACAAATAACCGGACGCATTACGTAGCACGCGTTGCGTGCCACGAGAGCACGTTTTCACGTATCACGCGACACACGGATTCGGATTTCGCTCACGCCGAGAAATCTGGGCAATAGTATTCGGTTGTTCACGAAATGGATTAGATATTTTAGTAAAATGTTATAGAATTTTTTTGAATTCTAAATTTTTAATAAATTGATTTTTAATGTATCTCGGCCATTTTCTAAGAATATAGTGATATTTATTTCTCCATTTATATAATTTATTAAATTAAAATTATTTAAATAATAAAGACTTTTCTAATTTTTACAGCATTTACTTTGGAAATATCATGAATGTTTAACTCAGAGTAGAAATTATTAAGAATCAAATTACAATTTTTAATATACATTTTACTGTTATATATCGTTTATGACATTTTATTAAAATTATAATTTTGTTAGATTTGATGAAGGCTAACTCACATTCATATCATTTTTATATAGAAGGATTTTTTCATGTGTATAATTTTTTAATTCAAGATACAAAACAAGAAAAAATGTTTATACGCTACAAAGATTAAATATAGTTTTTTCTTTAATATTCTTGATATTTCTATATTTTCAGTACGCTTCTCTAATTTGGTTCCTCTTGCTATTCTCATATTAAAGCAGTGTTGCGTGCCAATTGGCATCACCTATGAAGTGAACAATCATAGATAAAAATAACATGTGATAATAATCACATCATATATGAAACACTATGATATGATCCTCTATCATGTTACATTTCTCATAAATTAAATGTCGCCGATGTTGTCTATTTTTAATTGATCCAATTGATTCCATTAATCTTTTCTCTTAAAACTTGGACTTTAATCAAACTACTTTAGACAATTATCTAATATAAATGTAAATTAGAATCTCTCAATAAAATGGGTTTTTATATTTTTAATATTAAATTTTTTATTTAATCTAAGAATGCACGCAAATGCTTCAAAATTTATTAGTAATTTCTGTCTTTTCATGAAAATAATGTTGTTGAATATTTTTAAGGTAGTAAAGTAATTATAAGAACAGATTTGCATGCCTTTGAAAAAATTTAACGCAAGTACATTATACACATTTAAAATGCATAAAATGTTAATTTCTCTTCCGCCAAACGCAAATGGGACTTTAATCTAGAAACAAGTTGGTAGATTATCTACAGTAGCCTGAGATAATAAGCATTTAACACTGAAACCTAACATTGATTGGAGTGAAAATTAAACGAAAGAGGATCTGTGGACGACAATAGCGCATTACGGTGTATAGTCACGGCAAAGTTGCTTAGCAGCGAAAAGAAGATACCACGCGGAGACAGAGAGACGGAGCAAAAAGGGTCGAAGGGGGGGACGGAGACCTTTGCTTATATGGTCACTGATTACGGAGGGACCAAGGGCCCCAGGGCCTTGGGACCGCTATTCTTAGAAGACGCGTCGTTTGTTCTCTCTTCCTCGCCGTCATCCTTTCTCCCCGACTCTTTCGCGTACCCTGCAGCGAGCTCCTAATTACCTTTGCTTGCATATCTCCTCTCTTTCTCATTCTCGCTCGTTTTTCCCGTCACTCTTCTCCTTGGACCATCTCTCTCCTGCATGCATTATGCATTTGGAGATCGCGTGATAGCCGTGGATTATGCGGTCGCACCGGGCCTTCGTTTCCGCGAAAGAAATCGCGAATTGGGTTTGCCATGCCGCAATCTGTGACTTGGGCAGACGAAAAGGCGTGGTTACGTAAAAAATCGCAAACAAGATGTGACCACAATAAACGAAAAGTAACTTTATTAAATGCTGCCGTTATTAAACACATTCTATATTAAAAAGTTAGTCTCGTAAAAATAGAAATAGAAATTTTTATTGCCATTAATTTAAACAAATAGAATCGATAATAAAAAATGATCTAAAAGTAGATAGTAAAGACAACAAAGAATGATCGATATTTTACATATTATGCTATTAGATGGTTATATTTATTTTCGACCAAGCCGTATAATAGAAATATGAGAAGGGGAAAAAAAGAGAGAGAGAGAGAGAACGAAGAGTAAGGGGGAGAGAGAAAGAACAATGACAAATTGCGCTTATCAAAGATCGTAGACAGAAACTACCTCTCGTATATAATACATAATACATAGTACTGACATGTCCAACTTTTCTCGCCTTGTTTCCGGTAAAATTTCTACTGGCATATATATTCACAGCATATTGGCATATTCCGCGCTTTTGCGCGATAACACGTTCCACTAGACTCATTCGTTTTTTCGTCGTCCTCTGACGAACTATCCGCGAACTTCCGCAATAGAATCAGAAAATTCCGGTATGGCCGGCAAATTGAATTTGCCTTGCCGCACCGCCGATGAAATTGAATTCAATTAGTAATACGGCGAATCGGTGGGTCATGATTGGAAGAGAATCGCGTACAGGTTGGCGAGAGAAAAATGGTCGCGGAGACGGAATGGAGATTTTCGACCGGGAATTCAACATGCAAAATTGATGGGACTTAATTACGAACCTGTGTTTAATTGCTCCCCGGTACTTGCCCCGTTATTTACCCGATAAATAAATCTATTTGAGGGAGAGCGGAATCAAATGGTGAACTTCTCAATGGGATCATGAATCCTCCCGAGAACGAAAAATACGTTGTATACGTTGTTGAAAATACGGCGCGGCGCGGCGGTATGTTGAATATGCGCGCTTCGCCTTGTTTATCATTGATTGTATGCATGGGTCGTTGAGTATTTAATGAGAAAATTTCGTAAAAGCGTTATTTGAGAAAACTTTGGTGATTAATAATAGCGTCTATGTGATACGATACTTGGATATCAAATTAAATTTATTAAAAATTACGATAGATAAAAAATACAATTATTTTGAAGTTCGACTGAATAGCGGAATAACATATCTTGGAGATAATTTACTGAATAAAGCAAACTTTCTTGAAAACATATTTTATAGATTTGACATTTCATTTTGTAGCATTTACATTTGAATGAAATACATTATATATTTGAAGACTATTATGCGGAAAGAAATTAATTTTGTGAAATTACATCAATTGTCACAATTACTTATCCGCTTAGTTACTTCATTAGTCCATCATGATAAATTTCTCCACTTACCGAGCTGGCATTGACACCGCGCTTCATTAATCCTGTTGTTTTCGTTTGGTGATACTAAAATTAATCTCGGACGATGAAGGTTCCCAGTCTCGCCCGAGGGCCGGATTCAATAATCTGACGGCAATTTATATCAAATTAGCGGCGCACGCGTGCGCGGTCGCATGGAATTGCCGCGATGGAAGAGGCTATGATAAACGGCGGCCTCTTCATTACAGCCGCTTTAAGTACCGTGATCTGAAAATGGGGTCCTTTGCAAAAAGGGGACCCCGGACTCGCGCAACAATGCGCGCGAACGCGCCCACGACGACGACGGCGCGCATGCAGTATTATTATAATAAATGGTTGCGTGTTGCTTGTCTGTTGCAGAAAAATTGCTGAACAGCGAGGGCCGCGAGCTGCGACGGGCTCTCTTCTCCCTCAAGCAGATTTTTCAGGTGGGTTTGCAATTCGCGATGAGATGGAACGAGCGAGAAGGCCGGAAAGAATGTATATATAGTGTGGATGTATATAGTGGGGCTGGACGGATGAGCAGTTGCGGTGTATACGACGAAATTGAGCGAATATTTTTGCGCGAAGTTACTTGTCCGACGAGTAAATTATTTACATGGCGATTCGAGCGAGTGCATCTTCCCCACTCTTGGTCGAAGACGCATATAGTTTTATCTCTTTTCTTCGAGAAACCTGACCTGATCATGAAGATTGAATGAAGAGTTTAATTAAGTATCTGGTGGTTTAAACTCGTAATATTTGTTTTTTAAAGTTATCCACGAATAACAAGATGTTCATGTGTATATTGAATTAAAATCTATAATGTGATAATTATAACAATGTATATAAAAAATGTTTGAGTATTGCATTCGTATTTGTCAGTGTTTAAATTACAAAACATGATATTTTCTCAAAATAGTGTGTGCTAGAAAACGTAAAAAGAGAAAACAATTACATTAGAGAGTCTGAAATCTTAGATCTTACATTTCATATTTGCTAACAAAACTATTGAAAATAATTCGGTTATTAAATGTTTAATATTCAAGAGTATAAATACATTATGTCTAAAATCTCATTATTAAATAATGATTTTTGTCAATTTCTTTCTTTTTTAATTTTGTAACGATATTCTATTTTCTTCGTAAACGATTTACTTTATTGATTTTATTTCGTTGAGAGAGAAAGATGGCTCTCCGACATAAAAACTAGCATGTAAATTAAAGCACATTTTGATCAGTTCTTTGCCGAAATGTATTTAAATTTATTATTCCTTCGATATTTCATTTATTTACGAGATGAACAACACATACACTTTCCCTTTCTTTCTCTCTTTCTCTGATGTTCAAGCTATCATCTGCGTATTTCTTTTGTTATCTCTAATTTTAAAAAGATTGAGATTATTGGAAATACTAAATTTTTTAATTTCGTTCTTGCAGTGAACGACAGAGGACGGAGAGTTAATTAAACTTTACCCGCATTTAACAATCCTTCCGATTATTGCCACTGCGGGTTTCAATCTTCATCACGACCCTTTCACATCACATGTGTCCCTCATATTCTTGCACATCCTTCGTTGTTAATCCGTACAGCTAATCGAATTTACCGTAGGCGCAAATCAATTGCACGCGTCCGTCCCCGTATCTAATCTTGTCGCGGGGACACGTCGTGTAACCATATATTTCATAATCACTTCCACGAGGCGTCCGATATACGAACCTGCCCTTTATCTCTCTCCTTTTGGCTAGTTTCAAGTTTCCCTTCGCGGCGCGGAAATTGAGGAAACGCATCGACGCGACGGTACGAGTTCAATTTCGCTTCTTAATCCGTCGAGCTAATCGAGTCTATGTCGCGCCTAAGTCCCGTGTAAACTTCCACCGTCTCCCGGTTGGCGGGGGAGAAGTGGGAGAGGGGAAACACTGGAGAATACCCAAGTATATATACGCGAATCAGAGAAGTCCGATTAGTTCGCGAACGGCCGTGGCACCGGCTCGGCGCCGCGGCGCCTTGGAAACGAGGGGGTTTAATCAAACTTGGTAGATTTTCCATTATGCCCGCGACTTTGCGCCCGAAGCGGCATAACTAATTCCATTTAACCCCGGCTGCACGGTGGAACGGGTTGAGCTTAGGTGGTAATGTAGAGGTAAATCACGCTGCCGTGCCGTCGCTGTCTGCAGGATCGGATATCAGCAGCTATGTTAGTTTTTCTACATTTTCTCTGAAGTTTCTTCCAACTCGGAAAGCTTGCCCGTACATTCAAAAAATTATATAAACCCATAAAGATGTTATGAATCGAGATTTGCGATTGTTCGAGTAACAACATAAAAATTGCTTCTGAAATCTGAATAAATATTTAATGAAACTTTCTGTTATATAAAGAAATAATTAATAATTGTAATAGCTAAGAACTATTGATTATTCTGATCGATTTTATATTTATTTTGATGTAAAGTAATTACACGCGTAATACAATGTTTAACACGTAATGCGATATTTTTTTAAGTTTTATGCATTAAAAGCTTTTCGTTCTGATATAATAAAGAAGCGTACCTAGCAGCAATAAAGGCCTTTAAGGAAACATTTCTGCAAACTGTTTCCTATTTAGAACATCAACGTAAATTAATTCTGTCGCCTCGTTAAGTCTGAAATGAAATTGACTTATCGCGAATTCGAATTTTCCAGGAGGACAAGGATCTGGTGCACGAGTTTGTGCAAAATGACGGACTTGCCTGCCTGATCAAAGTCAGCAGCGAAGCCGACCAGAATTACCAAAATTACATTTTACGAGGTGAGTACTTTATTCATTTATTATAAAATTGAAGGGTAACTGCATGCGTCCTTTTTTAATGCTCATCTCCAATTCAATAAAGTCTAGACGTACCTTTTCTCGTTTAAACCGTTCTCTTATTATTATCGATAAAAACTTTCATCTTCTTCAAACAAATTGAGATTTTCCTACACGCGTAAGAACAAAATGATATTTTCAAGTGGTTTGGTTATAAAAATTATTTTTATTTTTAGGACTAAAAATATTATATATTAAACATATATTAAGTACTATATATATATATATATATATATATATATATATATATTTAGTTCTGTGACAGAAATAATTTATATTATTTTTTATTTAATGTTTTTAATTAAAAACTTCTAGTTATTACTAATTATTCGTTGGTTATTCTGATAGTTTCCAATGAAAATTAGATGATGATTATAGTATACTTATAGTCTTTCTATAATTAATCAAGATATATTGCCAATTATATGAGTCCCAATTATAATACAATAACGAAGTATGTCATCGATATATATTGTAAAGACTAAAAAAAACTTTTATCTCGATGCTTTTAAATTCATGTGCAGATACCTTATTTTTTAATCACGATCTCTATAAAAATGTCCAATTAATTTTTATAACTTGTAAATAGCTATTGTTGTGGCGTACCGCCAACAATTCAATAACAATACCAGGAGATGATTATTCTACAACTTCCGCAATAACAGTAGCAGTCGGTGCATCCAATTAGACGGCGGGAAAGTCCTATCGTAAACGGATCCGCAAATTGAGTTAAGAGAACGATATGACCTTGCCGGGGTAACATGCGTACCGAGATTTCATGGTAGACGTAGACGCTCTCTACGCGCGCGTGCTCCCGCTTTGCCGCAAGTAACGATAAGATAATACCGGCGTAATGTAGCTAACGTTTAACGAGCGAGGCATCAACGTCCCTAGTCTTTGTCTTTCTAAGAAGGACGTGGCGACGATGATATTGCCATCTAAAAGTACGGCGAGCGAGAGAAGGTGACACCAGGTGTTAACGCGCCGCATTTACGAAAGCGTCAACACGTGGGAGCCACGGTGGCTCGCAGCTACTCGTCAAACCCGCGATGCGTCGCGAATTATGAATGGCGCTCTTTGATCGTGCCTTTCGAGTGCGATATCTCGGATCCGCGTTCAAGTACTTTGTAAACCGCCGGCTTATACGCGAATGAGCACGCTAATTTCATGTTGTAATCTTGTAATGCATTCGTCGCATCCGTCTCTGGTATTAGAGGGAAGACTGAAGCGAATCGAGAAACCCATAATAAACCAGTAAAAGATACGAGAAGCAAAGATTTTGATATTGCAAACGCAATTTTGAGAAGTATAATATATTTTAAGAGATAATAAGAATAATTGAATTTATTTTATTTAAATTTAAATATAATTTAACAATTTTTCTTGACTATTGTTTATTATCTGATATCTATTTGAAGCAACTTATGATTAAATTCTTATGCAATTTTTCTGTTTTTATTACAGAAGTTGGTACCATGCGCGTATATTACATTTTGCAGTCTATTTAAAGTAACTTACAATGCCCCCGACTGCAACATAATTATATCAGATATTTTAATTATGCGCGACGCAATTTATATGTGTCTAGGTTCTAATTAGATTTCGCATCCTAACTTTATGGCCTATCTAACGATAACGGCTCGATTAACGTTTATTATAGTGGAACGGGCCGAAATTGCTTTATGATCATTGTCATTGCCAGCCTGTGTTGCTGATACGAAGCTCACGATCGCGCGAATGCCAGAATTTTGATAATATTCTATTGGAGAATCAGTATACGTAAACAGTCACATTTTTATCGAGATAAAAGCCTCGTTAACTTGATTGCACTATCCAGCTCCAAATTTGCATAGGTTAAATATTAATTATAGGGGAGACCGGGGCCCGTTGGCACCGTTTTTACAATTTCGGCATTTGTGTTTTTATACAACTAATTATCATGATTAAACAGTACTAATATGATAGAGAGAACCTTTCTTTACATTTTCATGCTAGGAACACTCCTGTATACCGTATAGTTTCTTTGTAATAAATGAAATATGAACATGCTGCATTGTGGCCAATTTTCCCCGATAGTAGGGTAAGTTGGCTATGCGACAAAAGTCCACGTTAAATTAATGAATACGTAATAGAAACACAAAACGGGTAACACATACGTACTTCTTGATAAAGATTGTATTTTTTAAAGTTATTTTGTAATGATCGAATATCAAAACGTTGTTGCAGAAAAATAATTGTGAACTATTTTAGATGTAACGCTTTCTTCATCATAAAAATATTAATATAAATATCTATTTAGCTTCTATATCAGCATTGTAGATAGTAAATCACGTGATCAAACAGGTCTCACGCGCACGGCAACGACAAGTCAAGCTAAGCGTGTCTTGATATGAGCCAACATACCCCATCCCTACATACGTTTTATTTCAGTCGTTTTATTACAAAAAATTACTATTGTTAGTCAAAATAACATGTCGTATAGTAACAGAAACTTTTCTTTTAACTAATGATACGTCACTTTGATTTACTTCTCAAGTTGAAGAATATTAATACGATGTTTTGAAACGCTCGAAAATTTACTTGTCACCTCTTGAATCAGATTTTTCTCTTTTTCTATTGTAATACTTGTCTGATTAAAATAAAACTTTGTGAAAAGTACCTATGTCATATAAGAAATATTTTGTGATAACTTTTCCATTGTTTTTTTCGCTATAAATACATAAACGGAACGCATTGCCAACTTGCCTTTTGTGCCAACGAGCCCCGGTCTTCTCTAACACATACACGCGAATGGGAATCAAAAATTGCTGATTTTCTATCAATATTATTTCTTACATTTTGTGTACATACAACATGATTCTCGCGAAAATTAAACATCGTTAGCATTCTCGCAAACAAAGTCGATTTCCGAGTTGGATTTGGAATAGTTCGTTGCGATGGTAACATATATTTCATTTGATAAACATTCACTAATTGGCTTTGAGACTTACAATTAGTGTAACATCAATTATTTTGTTTGCACGTATCGTATAAATGATTTGGATTTTCATGCGCATTTTCAAGTCGCATGTAAACTCACGTGTAATTATTACTCGACAAAGTATAGCATGGGAGATTCCGATTTTTTTCTCATTGTTTATAATTAATTTCAGTTGAAGCGGTTTTTACCTGCAGTACATGAATGCTCGCAGCAGCTTTCTTCTATATTTTTCGTGCATTTTACACGCCAAGCGTGCCGTAATTTGTTTAGGGCAGGGCGGGTGGAGGGCTTTTCGTCGGGATATGCGTGTTTCAAGCGATAAGCGTGTGAGCGCAAGCATATTTTTGACCATAATATTATGTCGTATAAAATTTGAGTAAACCTGCCGCGATTGGCGGAATTCAATCGCGCCTGCCTGCGTTCGTAGCCCGAGGACGAACCGGAAATCCGTTTCGTAAACAACGGGACATGGTAAAAAAAATAGGTAACATCGTTTTGGATCGAGCCGAGATTGATGGGTATCGCATCGGTTTGCGCAACGACGGTTGTATTTCTCGTTGCGTATCTGCATCGGCAGAGGTCATCATTCCGACGTTTCCGCTTATATTTTTACGTTCCGGTAAAAATAGCGAGAAATGCCACGGTGCGAATTAAGAGGCAAGATTAATGGTTATATATCAACAGGGAGATTTAAAAATCTAGGCAAAAAATATCGATTAATGCGGAAAATATTTAATGTAATTGGAGTATTGGCAACGATATCTTAAAAGGCAGCTGTTCGTATAAAAATACGTTTCTCCCTCTGCTAATCTCCTAGGGAGTGCACGTTTAAACGGCATTAAAAAAAATATTTAATTTTTTACTTCTCTTTTTGCGATGTTTCAAGAATCTCTTGGGTCTTTATGTTTTTTGAGTGTGGCCATAAAATCCATCAGAGAGGTACATTTACGCGGACAACGGTTAAAGGCTCGTCTCTTTTTATGCCCGATTGTCTGGAACAATTTCGCCCTTCGTGTTTTAATCTCGCAACTCGTTTGCATTTATGCAGCACTCGGCCAGGTGATGCTGTACGTCGACGGCATGAACGGGGTGATGGAACATGGGCAGACGGTGGAATGGTTGTATACGTTAATTGCTAGTCGTTTTCGGCTGGTGGTGAAGACGGCGTTGAAACTACTGCTCGTGTTTGTGGAATACGTGGAAACAAACAGCCTGCTGTTGGTCAGGGCTGTGAGGGCGGTCGATCAGGCCAGGGGCGTGGTACCGTGGATTAACGTGATGAAACTCCTGAAGGATTATGACGCCGCTGACACGGAGTTGCTTATATACGCAACGACTTTGATCAACAAGTGTTTGAATGGTATTCCCGATCAAGACACGTACTACGATCAAGTGGACTGCCTCGAGGAACAGGGTATGGAGGGCGTTATTCAGAGGTACATGTCGAAACAGGGCACGGATCTTGACCTGCTCAGACAGTTTCAAATCTACGAAGCGGTGTTGCATCACGAAGACGGCGACAGGGGTTCGCCTATACGTCAATTGGATGACAATATAAGGTAGGTGATATCATAATTTGCCATCGAACGTATAATATTATGTAATAAGACCAAATAAGTATTTTTTACTTTGCCAGTAAATAAGTAACACAGTAAAGATTTTTTATTCGATATAATTGGATATCTTTTTATAATCGACAATATCATTGATGTAATAATATTCCTTCTTTTTCATCCGTATTTAAATTAATTAATATATAATTTTCTGAAATGTTGTGTGATCTATAGAAGAAAAAGGAAAGATCTTGCAATTAGATGCATATATTTTTACAAACATTCTATTTCATTTGATCAAAATGTTTCTGATTCGATATTTCTGATTCACTGCGTAGGAAAACTTTACGAAATCGGAAGTCTCTGGTGGATTCTCACGAACGGCGAAAGTCTCGGAGGCATTCAACGGGTAACTCGCCTCTATCAATGTCTTTGAATGCACGGCTGAGTCCACGGCTAAATCATTCTCTGGGTGTGAGCGCGTTGAATAACACCTTAAATTCGAACCTGCCAGATGATGACGACGAATCAAGTAGTTCTCAAAGTTCCCAGAGCCATCTGGGTGAAGTCCAGCTCAACGGCAGTTATAAAGAAAATAAAGGTAATTATCTATTTTTCTTTATTACCCCTAAAATTTTTATCTTGCAAATTTATAAGTTTCTCCTAAATTTGTTAGCAATTTTATTGCATTATTGATGAACTTTAAAGCCTATAGGCTAAGATTTTCGTGTTGTAAAAATCACGGACTGAGATCGTATGATTTTTTCTTTGTACATTTTATTGAAAATACAATACATGATTAGCATAAATGCTTTATCAAATCTTTAAAAATGTCATATATATACTGAATATGACATGATAGATTGATTACGTTGTTATAAAGTACATATCTAATCCGTCAGTGTTCTTTTTGAATCTCAATCAATTAAATTTGTTTATATTAACAAAAAAATTTTTTTAATGAGTTTTATACGCGATAATTAATAGAAGCAAAATTTAACTTACTGAAGAAAATATGGTTTTACATGTTTTAGTGGATGTTGGTGTTACACCAGCGCTAAGACGGCGAAGAGAACGCGCGGAGAGACAGAGGAGTTTTATTAGAGAGCAACAAGAGGCTACTGCAAACATGAGAGCTTCGCTTGGTCACACCGATGATCAGGAAAGTGAGTACTTATACGGATCATTTAAAATATTTTTTATTATTTACAAACATAATTTATTTTATTTTTAATTAAATCTCCGATTATCAAAAATAATATGACTTACATTCTCAACAAGATAAATAAAAGGATTCACTTTTGTGCACCGTCAACAGCGCTTGGCTCGTATTTATACCGTTCCACACTCTCTAAGATAAATCTTGTTATCATATAATTTTACACTTGATATATCTATTTACAAATAAATAAGCTAAAAATATGTTATACTAAATGTGTGTGCCGTTAAATATTTTTTGAAATAGACGGACTTAATAGATCATTTGCTTCCTTACTATTCGCATTTCTTTTTAAAACGACGTGCATTGAGAAGAAATTCTATCGTTACAATAAATACTTTTAACTTTCTGCTATTAAAGGTCAGTTCGCAACAAACAGTCTGCGATATACGAACGGTACCTCTTATGAGAGGAACGCTGATTCTCCTTCGAACAAGTTGTCCAGAACGAATAGCAGAAAAGACTTGACGCCCTTGATGAATGCCGCGAACAAGCTCGACTCGGAGGAGAAGAAGCCATGGTACGGCAAAAGTCCCAACGAAGGTGTCGAGTACAACGAGAGTAATCACACCGACGAAGACGAAGATCGTCGAGTGGTTCTACAGCTTAAGAGGGAAGGAACCGTCAAAGATCTCACTCAGAAGTTGGCAGCACAGAATCTTATACCTAGCAGTCCCGTGGAAGAGAAAGTTTCCAGGTAATTTCGGGAAAGACGCAGCTTTTATTTAAAATGCATGCTGCTCGATTGATTTATCCTCTGCATCTCGCTTCTATATTCGCTTCTGTATTTACGAAACTTTAGAATGCAAACTTTTTATTAACCGACATTATAAGAAGATATAAAAAAATCTCGAAATTAATCAAATTTTAAAAAATTATTAATAAGAGAATAAGAACGAAATTAATATAAAAGATAAAACACGTATAAACAAGTATAAGTGTTTTTTTATTAATATATAAATTACCTTCATCGTTATTTGTGTATATCATTTCAAACAATTGTTAGCACACTCAGTTATTAACAATTTAATTGTCTGTATTTTACTAAAAAACTTTCTTTATATTAAACGTGAAATATAAATTATATAAATATAAATGTGTTTGAACACAAAAATTGGTTCAAATTTTATGACAAGTTAAAGTGAAAAATAACATATTAGGATAGCGTGCGATATTGACAATAGCAATGATACTCGAAGGCTGAAGAAGTAGAAACTTTGTACTTTATTGTTAGTGGGAAATTCTACCGAGTTAATTTTATACGGAATATTGCGAGAATAGAGCGTTTAATATAGTTACTTCTTTGTTGGATACGAAACTTTTAACAAATTGATAAATAACTTTACGCTTTGACTTTTGTCATAAAACAGCTTTAAAAGTACCTTAAAATGAATAATTGTTGAATCATATTACTGCAAGGTGCATAGTGCGTACTACTTTACATATTATAATGTGACATTAATAATTAAATTTATTAGAGGCAAAATAAATTGGAATATTTTTGAAAAAATTGAATTATATAGCAATATCTACACTACACACACACACACACACACACACACACACACACACACACACACACACACACACACACACACACACACACATTTAACTTCAATAATTTCACTGTGATAATTTGCTTAAATAATTTCCATTTTTGGATATTACAAATACATAAAAGTTTATAATGTTAAAATTGTCAGAATTCAATATAGAGATTGTTTTCGTGTTTAACATAAAAATTTAAAGCCACGATAATATTATATTGGTTTTAATTTGTATATATAACATGTAATTAATGTAATTAAAGTAATTTAGTAACTCAACAATACAACAATTAAATCGGTAAATGGATCAATGTTATTCGATTTTAATAGCTCATCTAAATGTATCTTTCTTTTTCTATTTTATGTTGTAATATATACTGTCAACGTTGAGCGTTGATTGCATAAAATAATAATATTAACAATTACAATAATATTAGCATATGTATAATTTTAGCAATTTTTACGCATGTCTTTAGGATAGGAGATATGAGCGGATTAATCTCAAAGGCAAAGGAAGGTTTAGCGAAGTCAAAGTCAAAGGCGGACGTACTGAAGTCGCCAACCGGCGATAATCTGCCCAAATTGCAAGAAACGAAAAAGTCTGAGAACGAGCTGCACTGGGAGGAACTGGTAAAGAAACTGAAGAGACCATTGGCGCTTTGCGACTTGGATTTCACCGATCTGAATTCCGAGGATGAGATCGACGTGTTGGGATCAGCTAACGTGACGAATGGTGTGCCACCACCGCCACCGCCGATGGCACCACCGATGGCACCGTCAAATGGAGACGCTTTGGCACCTCCACCACCGCCGCTGGGGGCGAGATTGCCACCGCCTCTTCCTCAGGGTCCGCCGCTGCCGTTCGGTGTCAGCTTGAAGATGTCGAGGCCGCTACCGCTAGCTAACGAGACCAGCAACGCTCCGAAGAGCCCGCCGTCGTTGCTCGCGAAGAAAAGCAAGAAGACGGTGAAACTGTTCTGGAAGGAGGTACGAGACGATCCCAACATTCTTGCGCGACTCGACAAACACAAGATGATCTGGGACGAACTGATGCCCGTGGCTGTTGACACTCAGAAGCTCGAGCACCTTTTCGAGAGTCGCGCTAAGGATCTCATCACCAAGGTGAGTGGTCTTCACACGTACGACTACTTTTACGCAGATCGTGTCGTTTTCGTTATACGAGTGCAACGAACCGCGAATTTCACCGTTTCGGGCGGATGGTTGGCTGGAAGGAAACGGCATAAAGAGCGATGCTCGTTTAAACGAGATCTAGCCTCGACTGCTTCTCGCAATGTATACCTACATTTTGCAGTTTTCTGTAATACGATATTCTCCAAAATTTTTAACGAGATGAAATTAGAAGCCATATTTCGCTACGTTATGCGTTTATTTTTACTATGTTCTCTTTATACAAGCTTTACTGATCGCGTCTAGATAATAATGGCGTTTCCACCTAGACTAGTTTGAAAAGAAATTCTCAAAGAGAAAGACTGATGACATTTAATGACATATTAGGAAATTATTATTTGTAGTTTTCAATCCACTTTTTATTTAGCTTTGTATTAATTTGTTTGTATAGTACTAGTCATTTTGTGAATCGTTAATTCTGTACAAAAAGCAAATATTCGATTTTGATTTATGCAAGATTGTTACAAGACCTTTTTACGGAACTAAAATTCCAATATGCACAAAGCATATACCTCGTCTAATCTTGTGTACATAAACGCTGCTGTTAATCCAGTAGGTTGGGGTTGCTACACGTTTAAAGGGGATAACATCTTTCTATCGCGTCTTTTTGACGCTTATAGGTTTAATAGTGTTCAAAATAAGAAGAAATTACCGTTTATTTATGATTAATAATGTGAAATTGTAAATTGATATAGTTATGTAATAACAAAATTTAATTTATTTTTATTTTTTTGTATTGGTCGTATCGATGTAAAAAGACTAGTTCCATAACTTTCCAATTACAATTATTTTTTAGGAAAATAAAATTTTATATTACTTTTAATATTATAATCAACGATAAATATTATTTTATTTTTACAATATTAGAGGTAAAGCTTAATTTTCTTATATTCTAACTTATATTCTAATATGTTAATATTAATTTTTATAAATCTGTGGCCGAACTAATAAAATACCGCTATTTATTTGATCAGTTCTGGATCATAGTCGTTTCGACATACGATTTAGTAATGATTTCTCCATGACGGATAATGGATAAAACTTGATAGTATTAATAAACAATTTTTTTATTATTATTTCTTTTATATAAATGTTTTTATGAATTGATCTTATTTTAAATTACATTTTTTGTTGTGTTCAAGCAGCATTAAACAATATTTTTTGTCTTAAATTTAAAAAAATATAAATTTTTGAAATAGGTGTTATTTTAAAGATAGTAATTCAAGTATTCCTTTTTCACTGAAACTCTATGGATCTCAAGCTTATAATTATATTAATCAGATTACCAAAGATTTGGATCTTAAACTTATTACGTTAATCAAATAAGTGCTACAGATATCAAAGAAAATAGCGCTTGAGATGTACATACATGAATATATAATACACTAGCTTTCATCTATCCTATCATAGTATTGTTAATATAAATTATGCTCTACATATTTTAATTATACACACAGCAGTTGTTGAAGTTTTATTTTTATTCTATTATTTCTATAAAAGTAATCGCAATCATATGTGGGCTTTAAAAAAAGACGACGAGATTATCTTAGCTTATTCACTCACGATTTATTTTGTATACTTTTCAACTGTAAGAAATTAAAGAAGGAAATTAATTGGAACGAATATTTTAAAAATGTGAACAACTTTTGGAACGTTATAAACTGTAATAACATTTACATATAAAGTAATATATAAACATAAAGTAATAATATCGATTTTCGCAAGATTTCTCTGTTTTCTTTTGTGATTAAATTTATATAATTATTAAAATGAGCAATTTAATTTTGTTATACAATATATTTTTAATTTATGGCTTTATTTCAACTACTTTTGAATACATTGGATTTTATTAAAACTAAGTGTATTCAATCATTTTATAGCAATTTTGAGAGAAGCGATAAAATATCTATATGTGATAGAAGAATTAATATACGTTATTATATACATAATTTACAAAATGATTTTACACATACACATACGCGCGCGTGCGCGTTAGAAACTAACAAAAATTTCTCACTGGCATTGTGCTGAAGCATTGCAATCGAGTAGAGAATATCGTCGTTAATTACCGCAGTAATTACACGGCGCGGGTATATTGGTTTCCTTTCACCTGTATTTCGCGTCTGTGTACAACTAAATCGCAGCAAGAGGTATGGCAGAGAGACTGCGACTGGGTTGCGCGTATTTTTCAAGCCTTACTGAAAGCTGCCGCATTATTTCTCCGTTCCGGTTGTTTCCGACACCGGCTTTTTCTCGCTCTTTGAACCCGCTTAGCACACCGATAATTACAGTCGACCTACGCTCATAAAAAGCAATGAAAAAGTGGCCGCGTGCCAAGAAAATCGCGAATCCGTTGGCGACAAAACAAAAATGTAAACGGAACAAGAGGTATAAAAGGAAAACTCGTTTTTGACACAAATAGTGACGTTGTGAAATTGTGACAGTTGCTTTTGCACTTGTTCCATAAGGTCGTAAATAAGGATGAATACCACATGTTCAGAACTAATAAAAAGAAAAGTCGGAAAAATCGGTGCACAAAGTGCGCCAAAAAGATAATAATCATTGTAAAAAGTGACAAGATATCAACTTAAGAAATTACAATGTAATATTAAAAATTTTGTTGAACTTGTTATGATTTAATCTTATGAATTAATTACTATTGCTTTTTCGTCATTTATTTATTTTTACTCTTGCTTTAAAATTAAATCGATGTTTTGATTTAATTCTTGGCCTTTTCTTAGAGAAACGAAAATAAGTGATGTTATAAGTGTTGACTTTTTTTTGTTATTAAGTCATTCTACAATTCTTATTTCATACATAACTTATAGATAAATTTTATTCTTAATATGACTTTATGCCTTTTCAATATTATTTTTAAAATATGAACAGCAAGTTTTAAAGAATATTTCAAATTTTCATTTTTCTTTCTGCATAAAAACGATGCCACAATGTTGCTTGTACCAGCGTCTATGAATGCACAGATATATTAATTTCTTATTATATTACATATTTTCGAAAATATATTTATATCAACCCTACATTTTTTTTCATAAAGAAAAATGTGAAATAAGAAACTTATAAGCAAACTTTGATTCGTATTGATTTTCACTCAAGCTTTGTGCTCCGCCACGAATGTATGTAATTATCGAATAAGCGCTGTACAATAACGTCGGCTAATTTAATATTGTGGCTAACCGTATCGCGTGAGGATAACGGTTATGATAACGATCATGAATAGCGATTACGACGACGCGACGGATAATAGTAGGGGTGGTGGTAGTGATGATGGTTTATTGCAATACGACTAATTTTCTTCTTATATTCTTGGCAATGTTGTTGGTGCTCGCACGAAAAAAAAAAATGAACGAAATGGCATGCTGGAATTTTACAGGAGGTGAGTCTTAATTCCTTAACTTTCGGCGTGGTTTTGTTGTTCGTTAATATAAATGCATGTTCGGAACGATGCATTTTCTCACTAGTGCTGGTGCGATCAATCTCATGCTGACAATGCACAATTAATAGATATTACTTTGCAGAAGATATTTCTTTTTTTAAAAGACCGCTACATTGTAAATCGTTATAAATCTTATTTGTGTTTGTTATTTTCTACCGTAATTGGTCAATTTGTTGGGGATTATTAGTAAAGAATGTTGGTTCTAACGTTGTAACAATAGTGTAATTGTATTGATAATTACAATCTTTGCTATCGTTTTACTATTACCTATATCGACTTTTAGTAAGACATATAAAGCATTTTGTTGACTTGCAAGTTTTATGTTGTTTGCTCCGTTTCAAAAACCAAATGCACAAAAGATTTTCATCCTGTATCTTCCAATTCTTACGTGATTTTTATAAAACTGATTTATAATTTAAAAAGTTAAGTATTCATATATATATTAAAGTAACACGTTCTCAGTCTAACATCTATCTCGTTCAATATAAATTTATGTTCTAAAAATTATTTTATAAAACATTTTATTTTCTGGCATACTTTTATTTGAGATATTATTTCAAATTCTTTCCTATATATGGATAAATTACTTATAGACACAATTCGTACTTGTGTATTATTTTTTCGAATAAAGTTATTGTAAGAAAGCTACGTGTGCAAATACTTTTTCGATTCACTGCATATGTCTCCAAAAGAATGGCTACATTTATTCCATTCTAGTGGCGTTTTCAATATATCCTACTACCTATTATACTACTAGGTTTTCACGAAATTGTGTGATATAGTCGAATGTTTTGTAACTTTTGGTGTGTTTTGTAACTTTTGGTGTGTTTTTATAGCGGAGTATTTGTTGTACGGTAAAAATCACTAATCGTACCGCAATAACTTCAAGTGCTACGAAGTAATAACGATGAGAGTGTCGAGGTTGTATATCGCGCGCAAATGTTTCGATATAACTGAAAATTTTTCGTTTGTTGTTGGCAAACAGAAGCAGCAGGAGATGAACAAGAACAAGGAGATTATCGTGCTGAATCATAAAAGATCGAACGCTATCAACATTGGTATGACGAAACTGCCGCCTCCGAGATCCATCAAAACTGCGATTTTAAAAATGGATGCTACCATTATGAACAGAGAGGGTATCGAGGTGAGAATATAGCATATTTTTTCATTTTTTTATCTCTTTGTATTTTTATTTTCCAATAAAGTTTATGAAAATACCCAAAAATAAAAAATTAAAAAATATTTCTTATATTTTTGTACGCAATATAGATTCTTGGAAAAAATGCGTGCATATACAGTGTGTTTCGATACTTTTGATATAATTTCATTTTTTAATAAAATGGAAATAAAAATTTATTGCAATAATTAATTATCATTGTTTCTTACTATTTGTTTATTTGAAAAATTTTCTACTAAACGTATATTTTAAATCGATTTTTTAACTTTTATTTGTATGAATCATATCGATTCCGCTTTAATTTACTGATGGTTGATAAAAATTTTCTAAATTTCTGTTGACTGTCAATCCTGAGGTTTATATATTTGAAAAGCCCTCACATATTCTAGTTTCCAAGTTTATTCTAATTTCTCTAATTTTGAATTGACTTCTTTTCTTCGTTCGTTTCCCTCCTTGTCCCGAAATCATCCCAACAGAAACTTCTGACGATGCTACCTACTAAAGAAGAAAAGTCCAGGATACAAGAGGCGCAGGCCGCCAATCCTGACCTTCCTTTAGGATCGGCCGAACAGTTCCTTCTGACTTTGACCTCCATCTCAGAACTGCCAGCAAGGCTGAAGCTGTGGGCATTTAAACTAGACTTCGAAAACTCTGAAAAAGTAAGTCTTAATATTACATTTTATGTATATCTTAATTTTGAATTAATTTTTCTATATCCTAATTTTGAATCGATTTTGTACATAAATTATTTTCGATAACAGAATTTAATACTCCACTGTCGATAATTTCATAATCAAGCATCTTTTAAATGAAATAATATGTTATTATTTATTGATTATTTGATCAAGAAAAATTATACATTTGTTCGAATTTCAATTAACAATAATACGGTAAGAATTATCAACTTATCAATAGAAGTAACATTTATAACTTCAACTCTTTTTAAAGTTGAGTAGAATTATAGACTATAAGTTCTTTTTTTTTACTTAATCCCTTTCCAAATAAAACTTAATTTATTAAAAGAAACACACTTGCGCGAATAATATCCTAGACGTATAACTGAATTGTACATATATTTTGATTTGAAGTAAATGTCGTCTCGCGAGTTGGATACTACTAATATATAATAATATTAAATTGGCTCCTTATATATATATATATATATATATATATATATATATTTCTTTTCTGTTTCGTTCTTTTTGACTTCGCGCGCGAATTTTATTGCGAGTATCAAGTCGACGAAAAGGAATGTTAGCAATGTAAGAGAGGAAGTCAGCAGGTAGAAGAGCGTTCTCGGCGCATTTCTTCGACGACAAAATGGCAAATTCCGATATTGTCCCCGAACTAAGAGAGGTCACCCGACGACCTAAGTTCCTTGGCATCGCTCGACTATAGCTGAAGCGCGAAATAGTTCGCGCCGGGAAATCCGAATCTTTTTATATCCACTTGTATGATCGGAATGTGAGATACACCATTTTTCAATCAAATCAATTAATTCAGAAATGCATACAAAAATTGATAAAAAGTTAAAAGAAAGAAGAATTTTTGGATCAGAATTATTACAGCAATAAATTATGAAAATGGCAAACGTTGAATTTAAAATTGAAATAATCAAACTATGCTTTCGCTATTTCACTTTTATGCTTACACTGATCGTGAGAGAAAAATCCAGGTTGTTCGAAAATTAACAAACGGACAATCCGACACTTTCTTAAAAAGTCGATCAATTATCAATGACATCCGACTATCTTGATTGGACATTATTCTAATCTTGATCGGTTTTTCATAATTCTGATTAAAAATATCGGATTATCCATTTATTAATTTTTGAACAACCTGGATTTTTTTCTCAGTGTATGAATTATATGGATTAAATACATTATAGATTATTATTTTTTTCCATGAAACATAGCTGTTGCAAAAATAAAAATAATTTTCTTTTTTTTTCGTTTCTGGTTAAAATGCAATAATAATTAATCCACGAGATAACGACCTCTTCAAACCGCAATGCAACAATGAGACGCGTGGTTATGAAAATCGATACAATTATACGAGAAATCGCGAGATGAGGAAATATATAAATGCGGGGCGGTTTTTGTGACTTCCAGGAAATCGCGGATCCTTTGATGGATTTGAAACAGGGTATGGAGACCTTGCGAATGAATAAAACGTTCCGTGGGATTCTGAGCACGCTTCTTTCGATCGGGATATTCCTCAACGGAAATGAGGTGGGTATTGAATGCCAGCCAAATGATATCCACTTAATCCGCCTGTCTCGCAATACGGCGAGAGATCGTATAATAGCGGTCCGAAATTTGACGATATCGATAATTTAGTTCTAACTGCTGGTTGAACAGGATGCTTTTCATGCCACTTGGCTGGCTGCCGACACACTTTTCCGAAAACAATCTCCGGTTTAATACGGAGTTTCGCTGCAATCACGGCCCGCTATTTATCCTCGGAACAGCGCCGGAATTTTCGAAAGTTTTGACGGAATATCTACTATATTTAAAAAGTTTGAATGTATTTTTTTTCCGGCAGCTAGACTTGCATCAAATTAATTTCCAAGCGACGCAGTTATTTCATAGAAATTTCTATTGTAATATATAATATATGTTTATATATAATGTAAATACATAAATAAATCTAAATATTTACAAACGTCAAAATGAGACGCGCGATTTTCACGACGGATGCGTATATTGTCACGATGTGAAGGTTTCATCCTTTTTCAGGTGAAGGGCTTTCAACTGGAATACCTCGTTAAAGTACCTGAAGTGAAGGATACGGTTCACAAGCACTCGCTGCTTCATCATCTTTGTCACATGGTGATGGAGAAGTTTCCGGATTCTACAGACCTCTATTCCGAGGTGAGAGTCAGTTAATACGATCAAAAGTCGAGAAAACTTTACTCTTCGTCATGATATCGTGGTAGTACTATTGTGTATTTGTGAAATTGAAACTAAATTTATTTGCTTGTGTCTCCATAACTTTTTCATTGGAATTTTATTCTTTCCCATCGCCTACGTCACATCAGTAATTTGAAATCTATGTAAACTGTAGACTATGTAGACTGTAGTAAATTATTTTTAGAATTCTTTTACTATTGATTCTGATTTATTTTATCAATGCAGACAATGATAGCTTCGATTGTACTGGATGTGTGCAAGAAAGTTGCTTTTGTATCTCTCTCAGATAAATTATTAAACTCCTCGTACATTTTCTTTAAGACAATTGGTATAGCTTCCTCGGCACCACCAACGCGGTTTTGCTTTCAGATTGGCGCGGTAACGAGAGCCTCGAAAATCGATTTCGACGAGCTGGCGGCGAACATCGCGAAACTCGAGAACGAGTGCAAAGCGTCTTGGGACCATCTCAAGCTCATTGCGAAGCACGATGGTTCTACGATGATGAAGGTCAAGTGAGTATAATTCCCGTTGAGTTTCTCAGCCCCCGAACCACAATTTCTGAGATTCTCTCTCTCTCTCTCTCTCTCTCTCTCTCTCTCTCTCTCTCTCTCTCTCTCTCTCTCTCTCTCTCATTCTGCCCCTTTCTGCGAGTCTTCCTGAGTGTTCGCGTTTAAGAAGTCCCGGTGGCTTCGATAAATTCGGGATAGAGTTTTTTTTCCGGTGAAACTGGCTGCCGTCCAAGTGGAGCTTCCATTAATTACCGAATGGACATTTTCTCCTCCCTCGAGTCTTTCTCTTTCCATCCGTTCTTTCTGTCGACAATCATTCTCACTGCACCTTGCACATTCTGCCATAGATATACCTTTTTATTTTTTGTATCATTTTCAATTATATAATTTTTATCTTTTAAACACACATATACACACACACATTTCTAGTTTATATTTTATTTTATAATTGAGGGAATTTATTAGAATTATTAAAAGTTTCACATGTTCCACAATTACTCGCTGAAATATATTCTTTTGAAAAATACATCGTTCTGTTTTTATATCGCAGAATGTCTGATTTCCTTGCCGATTGCGCCGAAAGGATAATCGTCTTAGACATCGTGCACAGACGTATCATAAACCGTTTCCGCAAATTCATTCTGTGGCTCGGTATACCGTTGCATAGGGTACAAGACACAAAGCCAAACGAGTTTTGTAGGATTGTGTCCGAATTTGCTCTGGAGTACAGGACCACCAGGGAACGAGTGATACAGCAGCTCGAGAAGAAAGCCAATCATCGAGAACGCAATAAGACCAGAGGAAAGATGATAACAGAGGTAAACTATTTTCGTTTTGTATCTTTCGTTGAAAATATCACAACAAAATTCATGAACTATATTTATATCGGATTAGATTAGTCACCATTTATTGGTATTAACAGCAGTGTCAATATTAATTGAATTAGAATAAAGTGTCAACTAAATTTTTTCTCTTATGGTTTTTATATTTGCAATTTTGTGATATAAATAATTATTTTTTAATATTGTGTTTTTATATTCGGATAAAGCTATTTAAATTATTTTTGCTTTTATATGATATTTACTCTCATAAGATTTTGCGCGCATCTTTCGCAAGTTTACTGTAAAATCTTGATGTTGTTCTTATCACAGGTCGGCAAGTTTCGTACAAAAGAGGATCGAGCGGACGCGGAACTCAGACAACTACTTGGCAGTGACATTTCAGACGTCGAGAGTATCCATGGCACTTTACCATGGAGAAGACAGAAGAAAGACGGTAAGTTTTAATCTTTTTCCTAGATCTTGCTTCTTCCCATTTTAGCGCACTATATTTTTATATTAGTTTATTTGTTGCGTAAAAATGTTGCCTAATAAATATGCAGTAAGTAATATCTTTTATTCTATATTTTACACAATTAATAACGATCAGTAATTTAAGTTGAAAATTATTTGAAATGTATAATGTTTCATGTGTTCTTAAATATTTAGCAATCCATTATGCTCCATTACACAACATGATATAATAAACGCAATAATATAGAGACAAAATTATTTTGACTTATATATATTACAAATACAAATAATTTGGGCGATTTATATAATACATCAATTTCTTTCTTAACAAATAATTGATTTAAATAATGTGCCATTTATACGCATTACATTTTCCTGCTTCACAGATTATTTGATTTCCATAGAATAAATTGCAGAAATTTTACTTTTTTAATAAAATTTTTATATTGTTATTAAATTTTTTGCCATTAAAAATAGTTTTTCAGTTAGTTTCCCAATTTTATTGTAATGTAAATTTAATTTGAATTTTTATTGGCAATATATTTCAATGAAAGTATTCCGCATGATATACAGTTATGTGCAAAATAATAGCACCGGCTGAAAAAAATGAAGAAAATTCTTTTTTACAAAATTTTATTTTTTTATTGTTACCTTTTTGTAATAATGAGATGAAATGTTTCTATTAATTGATTTATGATACAAAATAAAATAAAATAATTTTTAGTTGATTAATTTTAAATTTAGAATTTTCTTCGTTTTTTAGCCGGTGCTATTGTTTTGCACATAACTGTACAACTAGAAAAAAATGCATGATTTCTTGGAACATTATATGCATAAATATATGTACATATGTATGTACAAAATTACAATACAAATATTATGTACAAAATATACATATATGTATTAATGTGTATTCATGAATCAAGTAAGAAATACAAGTTAAATGTTCTTATTTTCGCGATAGGAATGAGATTTTATCACACACACATATATCGTGAACGATCTCGACATGACTGCAGTTTTCTAGCCCCTATTTAGCTTCGCTTTTAACTCGCGCGAAAATAACGCACTCTAAAAGACGCCGGCCGCGTCGTCGGCTGTTTCCGTACCGCGGATAAGAACAAAGTGCGAGAATTTCTCTTCATCTCCGTAATGTTCCAGCTCGGCGGTGGCGGCGACGCGCGCGAGATAAATGTCGCCCTTAAGCAGCGGCTCTTGCAGGCAAGATTTAAGGATAGCGTCGGGTCATTTGACGACATTACCGGAAAACGAGAAGTAAATGCGTCGCCGTCTTTGTGATTGTACGGCGCGCGTTCGCGGACACTGTTCTTTTCTCTTCCCCCTCCCCCGCCCCCTACCCCCGTGTTTAGCCGAACGTGAAACTTACCGGCGCGCATAAGTCCCCGTTCGTTATCTTTATTGCCTTTGCACGGGGACTTATTTGGTAAAAGTTTCTCTTTTACGAGACTCGGAATTTTCTCGCCCGAAATTCGCGATGATGTTCGAGATTGCGTATACCCGCCGTATCGTTAAGCCGTGAACGTAACTTGGCTGGTAAGTAGCATTATCATTCAGCTACAAGAAGCGTCAAGGTAGGACGCGTCTTCGACGGTGTGTTGCTTCATAAATTCCGTATTCATGAGAGAAAAATTTCAACTTGAGTGGAATTTTTGTTTTACTCACTCTTTATTGCGCTTTACGCGCGCTATATAAGATATAGTAACTTTGCCTCAAGAGGGCAGAATGTAAAAGTAGTTAACTTCCAAGGGGAATATTCGAAGCGACGTGGATATTATTCGAGTCGGCGCGAAGAAATATCGCGTAAATAACGGCTTCTAAGAAATTTATTCCTAGAATTTGTTGGAAAGAATTCTATTGGACTCGATGTTATAAGTTTTATCGTAATATTGTTCACGAACTTGTTATCTTCCGTGCTTTCTTCTTGCCAATTTTCTTTTCAGAAAAGTCTCCACCAACTTGCTGTATTGTATTTATTATTATATATATATATTTATGAATAGATATTCAATGAATTAGAAAGTTAGCATTTATTTTATGAAGAATATTTCAAATTAGCCCACTTTTAAAGTTAACTGCTGTTGGAATTTAGATTTTTATAATTGTATTCAATAAGTACCTATATAATATAATCTCTCGGAAAATTAAATTTAGTATTTGATAAAGATCAATCACGTTCAATTAATTACAAAAATAAAATGATTGACACAAAACTAGTATGTTTATAAATATATATTTTTTAATTGTAGATCACTGAAAGCTCACTTTTTCCGCAGTTAGGCACATCTTCTTCGATTGAATATTCAGAATATTGCTTCTGTTCCGTTATGATTATAATACTACAATAATATAATTCGATGTTGGATTTAGCATGATTCGAATATCCATTCCGAGTAACGGAGATTCATTGTTATGTATGTACGATGAAAACCCGGCGCGGCAAAGCCATCCTGGGAAGAATATCCAACAGGCGCGACTGACACATCCAGGATCTCGTAAGACCATATTACATTGTAACCGCGGATCACCACTTCCCTGAGGAAACGTGGAATTTTTATTCCTGCTCTCGCAGAGGAAGGCGGGGGGAGGGGCACGCGGAGGATTGGGTCGACTCAAGGAACAAGGGGTTGGTTCCTATCCAGCTCGTAAACCCGACCACGTGCATTACCGTGGCTGCGGCCATCATAACTTTTCTCCTCTTTATTCTCGTGTATGCTCCGACATAAAGTATCTAAACGTCCCGTCTAAGTCGCGTTGGCGTTTCCAGCTGGATATGACGGCTCTCCAGTTCAACAGCTGGAAAAACCTCGCGAGTTGTGTGACAAAAATCGTGGAGGATAATGATTTATTTCACAATTTACTGAATAGTAATGATAATACTATGAACAAACTGACGTTAGAGATACAACGTCAATTATTATAACTGTTAACTTTAGTCTTGCTTTTATGTTATTTTTATTATAGTATTCTGGTTTTATAAATAATATTTTGATAATTATTGAAAAATGTAAATACTTTTTCGGAAATTATAAAGTTTTAAGAAAATTTTTAAAAAATGATTAAATGATACCTAATATATAACTTTCACTTTTCATTATTTTTTAAAATAAGAGCACGTTATTGTAATATTTTATTTAGACTGCTATTTAGTCGTTATTAAATGCAACTTTATGTATCATGTTTTCTTAATAATTGACCGATTTTCTTAATAATTAATATTAAAAGAATTGCATAACATTTTCTTAACTTATTCTTAATTAGGAATCTATCGTATAATTCACTCCAATTGCTCACGCAACGAATGCAAGTAGGACATAGCATTATCAGGATCTGCAGATCGGATCAGGGAGCAGGAAGCCATTTGAAAGTGTTTAACATTCCTTATGGTAGAGCAACCACGAAAATGAATTGTCTAGATTGATCTATGGTCGTCAAAGAACGCGTAATAAGAGAGATTTAAGGATCTCTTCCTGCCTCTTTTTGTTTCGCCCATGAAAATTCTATTGCCACTCTCTCATCTCCTTTCTACTTCGTCTCTTTTTCCACAGTCCTTGTATCGAGAGTGTACGGAACTGCCTCCGCGATAGCTTTTCTGGAACGAGTTTGAAAGAAGCTCTGGAAGAAATTCTGTGTATTTGACAGTTTCGAAGTTTCTGCCCCGCGGACTGAATGTGGTGATTGTAAGAAATGAAATAGTGAGACGAAGTGGAAGAAGAATCTTATACGCAATTTCCTACAAAGGATTGTCTTTGGTCAAACATTTTCCTTCTTAAGCATATTTCCGCATGAATAAATAGAAAAATCTATCTTAGCCGACGAAATTGTATGCTTAGTTGAAAATAATAATAGAGAATAATATAACGAATCAACAACTTGCGTCGTCATGATAATCATTATCGAGAGATAATCTCGTTTCTTTAAATAAATTTTTAAGAAAAAAAATGCATAAAAAATTTATAAATAGAAAAATTTTATTTTTGTAATATAAATTGACTATGAATTTAAATTTATTATGGATAAACTATTAACATGTGCGACATATGTATATATTTTTAGAAATAATGATTAGAGATTAGATACGTAGTTTTGCTATGCTGCAGACGAAGCAATCTCAAAAAATTTTGAAGTGTATTCATAGAGTAGCAAGAAATCTTATTATGTTTTAGGACGTATAATTCCACTGGGCCCGGTACTCAGAGATGAAAGCACTAACGGTAACTTGGCTGATGGTGTTGACGAACTATTGGAATCGCTGGTGAAAACCGCGACGAAAACGCCAGCCACCAGAACCACACCACGCGAACGCAAAAGGACTAGACACGCCGATCGTAAGTCTTGTAAGTGTGATCCCTGCACCATGCACCCAGATTCTCCTCTCCTATCTTTATCGATCGGTCTCTGGTCGCGAAATTGATGTATCAGTCGCTAACTGATTCTTGAATGACAACATATCTGTATGTGTGGACGCAACATAGATTTAATTTCAAAATTTATTGCAAAACATCCATTAATTTCTTAAAGGTAAGTAATACCTTACGTAATAAATCAAAGCGCGACAATTAAAAATTTCAAAAGAAGTAAATCATTAATTATATAAGATGCTTGTAATACTACTTGTAAAAATAATGTCAGCGCACATATGTTCATTCCCATATGTTAATTGCATTAGTTTCCATTTTATGATAGCGCTTCAGTATTATTTTGATGAAATGAAATAGAGTAAAGAAAATATGAAAGAGAGAGAGAGAAAATTGACAAGTAGAAAATTTGTCGTTAAAGATTTGTTATTGGTAACAAAAGGTACTGAGCGTTAACCACATAATTTTCCAATAACTTCCAACGCCAAGAGAGCCTTGAATTATTTGGCGTGCAATATACATTATTGATAACGGTTGGTCCACAGATATAGAGCTGAGGCCACCATCAGAGTCGATCGATAAACGAGAAGTTTGGAGATGTCGGCGTCGAGACGCCCTAGATCGAACATGTGATCGTATGCGTGTCGTCGATTCGGCCTATCTAATACTTTCCATGCACTTTATTAGCACCGCAATCTCTACTTTAATATCCGCGCTTAATTTATCTATCTCTCAGCTACTGTTATTATCGAAGTTTAATAACGTAGATCTTGTACCATACGATTTAAATCTTTGGCATAAGATGACTCGGACGGTGCTTTCAAAGTAAATGTGGAAATATATAACATAAAAAATTATAAATGATAATAACGCGTAACTGTAGACAATATATAAAACATAAAATATATATTATATAATGAGAAGAGATATACACGTATGTATATATGCATACATAATGTATACATGAAATGAATATTTAATGTTTCATAATCTAAAAATTTCAGGTACGTATAATTTTTTATTTAAAAGTTTTCTTTCCTTTTTTTCAAAAATTTTGATATTTGAAAGAATATTTTTTACTCATGATAAAGTCCAGAATATCATAATATGAGACTATTATATATTCTTTAAATATTTCGATAATTTATTTTGTTTCAAATAATATATAATATATAATTTAATTTATTTTCCTCTTAAAATAAATCTTATTTGGGACGCTTAAAAAAAAGCGAAATTTGTTAACTATTAGAAATTAATTAACTAAAATTCTACAATTTTTAATATTGATCATTTTGTTAAAGTTTTGCCGAGAAAGACTGGAATTATTGTTGAAAAATTTTTCAAAGAAAAATACTTTAAAATTTAATATAAATCTCACGAAACGTTCTACAGAGTGTATAATACAGATAATGCGAATAAAATCTTTATGTAATTTTTACCAATCGTAAAAGAAATTTTGCCGGAAATTGCAGTTATTAGTGAGTGCAGAATTCACGCGCGAACATGATTGAATCTGGTAACGGAAAATGCACCAGTCTGATCGAGATAACGTAACGCGGGATAATGTCGGTAGATTGTGGCGTTTTTCCATTTCTGTTTTGCCAGCCCCAGTGATCGATCTTAGTAGGAAGTTGAAATAATCCTTCACTGGACCGATAGCGCGTAAATCTCACCGAGTGCGTTGGCCGAGCCGTTGGTCTTTTCTCTCGCGATACTTATGATAAGCTGGTTCAGTACGCGTCCGAACGCTTCTAGCACGTACCCATGTTTCACTATAATTGAGAGGAAAAACGGCATATTCAGCTTCAAGCAATTTATACTTTGGCAATTGTAAATGATTTCCTGTACTAAAATTTACAAGTTTCTCAGCATGATTATACAGTATTGTCGTTTACTATATGATTTAAAGTTTTAAAGTTTTAACAAGTATTTTTAAAATAAAAATTCTTCATTATTGTTTGAAAGGGTCGAAGCCCTAACGTTAGTGAGGATATTGTATTTTGTTAAATTAAAATATAGCCTGCCAGAATAAAATGTAATAAATCCAAGAGCTCATATGCAAAATTTGAGACAAATTAAAAACTAACTGTAAAGGGATAACACTCTCTCATCGCTACGATAGCATGTTCGGCCTGTTAATGACTTTCCAAAAATACTTCTCGGGAGCGGAGAGTCTATCCTGCTTTTCTCCTTCCGTCTTATTCCGATCCATTCTTTGTTCAATTATCCCTCTCTGATCGAACCACGGAATCTGCGGTGATGGGATCTTCCTTTACCTTCATGTCATTGAACATGATCATTGAATCCACGGAGTGGATTCAGAGACTAGTGAGACTCTGACACGACTTAGGCACGCTCCAATAACTTTATTTCAATTAAGATTAGCGGCAACGCTTGCTAACGGGGTGGCCTAGCGTCTTCTTGCGTCTCTTTTCTTTCTGTCCGACAGTGAAGCGATCGCGCACCCGGGAGAACAACACTACGCCGGAGGGGTATCAACCCTGATGGGCCAGGTTTTCGTGATCTCTGCGATTAAGGTTCGGTGCTTTTCAGGTTTCTTCTTTACGGACTTCTTCTTTTATCCAGCATGACGTGAATTGTCTGCATGATCTCTTTTTTGATTCACGTAATTGTCTTTTAATTTAATTTACTAATATACATATTTAAAGACATGCAGTTACTAATATTTATATTGATTTTGTGGCACGTTTATTAATAAAAATTGTTAATTATTAACACGCGACGAAATTGGTACTTAACTATTTCGCTTCTCTTAAGTTGATTTGATCCAATTTATAGATTTAATTTGAAAAAACATATGTATTTTATTTTATTAAAATCACATCGTAGTGAAAATCGCGCAAAACAGTTAAAATTGCATATTTGATATTTTATTTTATTTAATATTAATATTAAGATATATATATATATATATATATATATTAATTTAACTTTTTCTACAATTAAAATTGAATGGACTCTAATGATATTATGATATCATTACTAAAAGCTCGATATAAATTTAAATAATATCTCGCTTTACACATGAAAATATATTTAGATCACACGCCTTGGATTTAATTAAAAGAATAGCAATTATAAGAAAATATTTATAAAAGAATTACTACCTTTTCAACGAATTACTATCACTTTTAACAAGCAATTAACTGTTTAAATATATTTTGCACGTTATTATCAAATCGATATTCGTATAATAGTTGTTTCACCTATGAAAAGCATTACGGAATATATACTACGACTTCTCGCGGAAAGCCAAAAGCTATTTGGAAACTTTGAGACTTTGCTTTTGGATAACCGAATACGTTAGGATCGCGCGCTTTAAACTTCATGCAATTTTAGTCTCCTATAATATGCATAAGTGAGGCTAAATTGCGCGTTTGAGAGGGGAGGAGGGGTAAGTAAAAAGTTTACTTTCTAAATGGAGACCGGGGGTGTATCTAAGTTTCTCGACTTAATAGAGACTTACGCAACGCAAGTGTCCCTCTCGCATGTGAACTTCTGACGCCTGGTATAACTCCACAGAGCGCATCTATTAGCATTTAAAGCTCGATACGAATGTTCTTGCCGCTCTCGTATGCATATATGGATGCATTTTTATTACGTTTTTATCGAAATGGAAACTTCTGTGGAAATCGGTCACCTGCAATCTTGATCCACCTTATACAGGGTGTTCCAGAACTAATGGCACAAAGGAAAGGGTGTTCTTACGTGAAAAATAAGTCGAAAATGTAGAGTAAAACTTGGGAAGAATAAAAAAAAATAGTTTTGTGTTATTTGTAATTAAAATTATAAAAAGTTTCTAGAAAAGAAGGCAAGTCAGATTGATTTTTGAAATGTTCTAGAGAATGTTGGTAGAAAAAGAGTAAAGATAGAATACAGGTAAATAAAATCATTGAAAGAAAAATGCTGCTTCTTGAATGCGTCACTGAAAAGTGCTTAATGTAAATTTATTGAAAGCGATAGATATAAATGAATTCATTTTTCGATGTTTTTAAGGTATTGAATCTTTTTGATATTATGTGTGAAGAAACTTGACGTTTGACTTACAAGGGGTACTTGCTTTCACTAGGATATCCTCATCGATTCGTCCGACACCGTGGTTTCGTAGCGAAATTATTGATGCGCCACGCTTGGATTGGCGTCGAATGATTTATCGGTGTGCGATCGTTTGAGCATAAACTATAATTTTGATTGCCATGCTAACGTCACGTCGAACATAAACCGCCAATCTATGGCTTGATATTTCGTACATTATGGTAATTGCCCGACGTGTCGCCAGAAAGAGCATTAAATCTGGGAAACCAAAACTGTAATATTCTTCAGAATTACATTTGAAATAATGTTTTTATAAAAATTTATTTTTTTAACGTTTATCAAAATGTATATAATATATATTCTCTTTTTTAATTTAAATATATTCCCATCATATTTATTAAAACTTAACATTTTTAATGTTTAATTAAAGTTATATTATATTGCAATATTTAATCTATAATTAAATTTAACATTTGGCAATATTTGCTGATTCAGAAAATATTGAAATTATAATAATATCGCTGTTAAGCTGAAAATCCAAATACCACAATAATAACATTTTCATAAAACATATTGTAATGAAAATTTATTACGCGCGCGATATTTATTTGTGAACACTTTAAAAACAATGTAATTATTAAATACGTTTGTAATATTTTTACACAATCTCGTTCTTGTTTGTACGATACATCATTTTCAATGATAATTGCCGCGACAATTATCATTTTCAATGATAATTGCCGCGACAATCTAGCATCTGGCAATCTCTTACAATATAATAACAATATATAATATCATATTAGACCATAATCGCATTTATTCGTACAACGGGAGCTCGCTGTCATTACAAATTTACGTAAAAGCTGGGAAAGATATCTGGTTGCAGTGAAATCGGTTTACATTCCATTAACAACGCGTTAACAGCACAACGCGTAGGTTGCTTGTGTTCACGTGTGTTACCCGCCACGTGTAACAGCAAATAATCGGCCTGCGGACTTCATGTTTGTAAAGTCACCAGAGCACGAGCGATTTAACTGAACAACATTGAAATGCCACACGGCACAAAACTCTATCGATTCGCGACGACGAACAACAGGAAAATACGAGACAGAGAATTATTACCCGTTTATACATGGAAAAATAAAAAAATCATGACAAATTAGCAGCTCACTCATAGTAACGCGTAATGAAAGGCAAATCTGTTACATCTGTGAATATTTTAGTAATTTATACTGAGATTGCTGCTCGCAATGCTAATAAATACATATGTAAATTCCCATGATGACATTCGCTCTGTTTATAATTTTACGTAATATCTTGCAAAAAGAATTATTCATAATTCATAAATGTTAGTATTAAAATTGTCATAAAAATATTAATTAATTTCTAATTATGACAAACGAATATAAATATCAATTGAAGAAAAATGGAGCATTGAGCCGTAACAAGGTGTTGGTGCTCATATATTCTATACTTAAGTAAAGAAGTAACGAATTATAATGTACATACTGTACATAGTGTACATATACATATATTTCAACTTAATAGACTGCGCGCCGCATATTTGTCGGACTTGAAACACAGCTATCTTGGAACATTAATATTCCCCTTCCCTCCCCGGAATTAAATCGAAACGAATTAATTGTTTAAAAAACTGATGTAAAGAACTTACACTATGTACAATATGTACATTATAATTCGTTACTTTTTTACTCCATTTTTCTTCGATTGATTTCTAATCTTGTGAGCCTTTATTATTATGAATATAAATATCTTCACTTAAAATGTCATTATTTTCTTCTGTAAGAAAAGGAATTATATATTATATATGGATTTACTCCTTTGCTCATTTGCTCTCTGCGCCTCTGCAAGCGCAAATGCGTTTATTGCAAGGATAACGAGAAGGATCAAAGGAATAGCGGGCAATTATCGAAGAAAGAAAAATACACGCGCAATGTTAGTAGTTTGCGATAGTATTGAAAGTCCTTTGTTACACGATACTAGATCAAAGAAGCTAATATTATCGATATCGAGGGTCCTCGGTGATAGCATTATTATCTCCGAGTAGATACTTCGAAGCACGTTCGGTGCGGTTGTTCGCGTTATCGATTCTATGTTTGCAAACCGTAATGAAACTGTAATTAACGGACAATGCGCTAATTTGTCGTTGACTTTAAATAAGCAACATCAATTGTAGTAAGCATAGAGTGCGAAATAGTTAAAAATGTTGGCCTTTCTCGTATACTATAATCTCTTTTATATTTTTATCATTTAATTATACTGCAGTACTGTGTACTTTAAGACACAAAACTAAACAAAAAAATTTCGTAATAAATCACTTACTATAATGAATCTTGAATTAAATTAAATTAAAAGGACAAAGTATATTTTTCTTATGATGTAAAATTTGTGAAAATAGTTTAGAAACTTAAATTTTACCGAAAATATATGGAATATCGCTTTCCTACTTTTTTCATTAAACTTTTTTGTGATTTTAACGGTGATATTTAAAAACATTTTTTTTTACAAAATAAACTTCTGCATTGCATACATTGTTAAATATTAAAGGACGAAATTTAAACCAATACCTTAAATTAAATAACATTTTGTTATTTTTAATTACCATGTGTGTTGAAATGTATTATTTTAACGCAATACAGTATTATTTCCACTCTATTGATTTAATTAAATTAACTTTATTTTAGTTAAATTAACAACACGAATAATAGTGACCTATAGGAATGGTTAAAAATGACTCAAATTGAGTATATAATTTGACACTATGTGAATTGAATAGTGTATAAAATAGCACTCTTGTGTATGTGTAGGTATATCAATAAAATTTAAAAATAAATATATTTAATTTTACATAACTTCTATACTTTCGACTTATAAAAATAAAATTGTACAAGCATGCGTCCCCACATCTTTATGCAATTGTCAGTATTAATTTTGAGGGGACAAGGGGGAGAAATTTCGAATCCATTTCAGTAATTTCCTGAATCCACCAACAGCCGTCGGCTTTCTAACTGTATTCCGAACAGTTTGTTTACTATCGGACATATCGGCAAACCATCACGTCGACTAATCTCCACACAAAGCGGCAAATTAACTCCCAGTTAATTATTTACGTGATCGAAATAGTGCGACATGTGTAACAGAATTCCGATATACACATGTGCACATTGATACTGCTATTAATATCTCACCCGATTTGGCCGGTATTTCTATCGACGCATGAAACAATAAAACTAACAACGAACGGCTTGTTTTAATTATTAATTGTCAATTTTCTTTTATCTGTTTGCTGAACGTGGAGCCATTTAGCGATGTATAATTTTCTTTATACAACGATCGTTATAATTGCTAGTGGCAAATTAATTGAAATTTAGAAGTTTCAATGCACGATTAAATGTAAAGTTCCGACAGATGCTTGCAGTGTATTAATTAAAAATTGCCGTTAGCATAGAAAATATTAATTCAACATTTTATAGATGATGGATTAACATAAAAACGACATCGATGAAATTTTATTGTAATTATAAACTCATTGTCAATTATTTCTCCTTTACTTCCACAGCATGTTTCTTGGAATGCTTTTTTTTTTTTTTTTTTTTTTTGTGTGTGTGAGAAAATCTTCCACCTCTGGGTCCCGGTTTCCCGGCTTACCCAGAGGCCCCCTCCTTGGAGGGGGGGAAGACCTCCCCGCCCTCCGGGGAGAGGAGCGAAGTGAGTGTGGGATTCTACGCGTGCCGTGGACGACACGCGCAGCCTACCCACTAAAACTTCACGGATGTCCTTCGCCTCGCCAAACTGGGAGCATCCGGGAACATGATTACTCCCGCAGGCGCCGAGCCACTTCGTGGCTCCCACCTATGAGCCTAGGCTCTGAGGCCTTGAGCCTTGAATCGCGTATGAGGCGGGGTGTGGACATCACCCACCCCGCCTCCCTTCCCGTTGTTATGGGAGTATGGCTGACTTTCCGTAACCCCGCCGGGGAACCAGCCTCCCTTCCTCCGGGCCTGTCCCCTATCGGGGAAATTCTTGGAATGCCTCAATAGGAATATAGGATTATAGGATTATAGGATTATAATTTTCTCACTTATTTCTTTTTAAGTATGTATACCATTCAAAATAATATTCCACTAGGAATCACGCTCTTAGAAAATATTTGTTTTTTTTTGTGTTTTTGTCAATTTGTATTTTAAATACAAATCTTGTGTAAACTATATTAGAAATGTTATGTTGAAATACAATATAAATGCGTTACTAACTCGTCAAATTAATTTTACTTATCGAAAAAAGTTTTCAATAATTTAATAAATTTCCGGCAGAAGTTCCTGTATCAAGTACAATAGTAATTTCAAATACTTAAAGTTTTGCACTTACTTTGGAAAACTCGGCGAAATATAAAATAAATTTGAGAGGGACGTGAGACAATGTGATTGATTTAAAAAATATTACGTCTCTCTCTCTCTCTCTCTTACGTCATTTTACATTTGCTTACAACAAAGTAAGGAATATTATCGACGCAAGCTACTATGTTGTGCTTCTTTTTCAGTGCGTCGAACGCTAAAGAACGGTCTCTCGGAAGAGGAAAAGAAGCACATCGCCGCCTACATCAAGGGCTATTGACTGTGATAATACTCGAAGGCGACGACATGCTCTCACGAAACGAGACGAAGAAAGAGCGAGACGTCGACATTGCGAAAGGGCGGAACGGTGAAAACATTGCGATTCCCGTCGTAGATCTTCGACTATAGGATCCTGTCCTTCCCCATCAGAATTTTCCGAGATCAGACGGCACGACAATCGGCTCTGGGACACGTCGCTGACGTTCGCCGAGTTCGATATTCGCGTAAAGCCCCATGTGCACTTCGTGCGTGCACCTGCCGACTTGCTAAGACGGAATAATAAGTATGAGCAATAAACAGAAAAAAATACTGTAATTTTGACGCGAATTAGACAAGTATTAATCGGTGATTTAGGCTTAAGCGAATGATCAAGTGAAGTAACATGTTCGTACGAGAAAGAATATTTCGCGTGCATATTAGGAATTATTACATAGGAATTTCCTCGTAGAGAGATTTTTTTTTATGTAGGTCCTTCTGTAAACATTGTTTTGTTTTACAAAATTTTCCTTGTTCCATGTAGAAGTTTCTGAAAGTCTCGAGATTCCGCGACTACGTAAGACTACATTTACGTTTTCTTTTGTCTCTTTGAAAGTTATTACGTGCGTTATTTACGTATATATTATATACATTTTACGTATCGTGCACGGTACTTCTCGAAAGATTCATTCGAATCATGGACGACAGGGTCGACTCGACAATCATATATGTAACAGCGCATGTGCCTCGACGAATTTTTATAATCGATCGATTTTTCAAGACCGACTACCGGAGTAATCGATAATTTTGCTCGCGTCGATCTTTACAACGAAGAAACAGCCATTTTGCATTATACGAAGTAAATATATTCTAGAACGATTCCTGTCGAATAGCAAATATACTGATATATACCGGACGACATAAATCTGCCTAGCAACTTAATTATTTTAATCATTATTTTATTATTGCGTTTAATAAAAACGCATAATCGCAATTATTGTAACATTCTGTGGAAATAATTCTTTAAATAAAAGGAGAAGCAATTATAAAAATAGATAGATTCTTTTTTCCTCTTTCAGAATATCTTTTCTTTTCAGAGAAAGGCAACTTATTTCAAAACTTAATAATTCCCGGATTTTTTAGAAGTTCATTCTCTACAACACAAAAGGTGAGTTTTAGATTAAGTACATTGTATACAATGATCAATGTTTAAGAATAACCGCGTAAAGTACGATAACGAGGAAAGGTAAAGAGCAAATGAAAAACAAGTGGCGCTTGTCGGTGTCAAGGGCGCACTTCCGACTTCTGATTTTCTCAACGAAGAAGACGAAGCGACGATCCGAGCGTCGTTTTCTGCCATTCTGTCTTTACAATTCGAGCTAGCAACACGTTTTGATTAACGTGATTTTACGTTTTGTAACATTGTGTTAACAAATTAGATTGAGTGATTTCATTGTAAAGAGTCGGTGTTAACTGCTTTGCGTGCGTTCTCAAATCATCTATTCTTGATTGTGGACGGCGAATTCCAACGAGAATTGAAGAAAAGAGATTTTCATTGCATAACGACTACGGATCGTTCCAGCCATTTTGTGAGCTCCTCCATACAACGAAAGAGCACCCTCGCCAGCCGTCCATAGGAATAATTGAGAGAAAGGAATGATGCCGACACGACATCATTCAGCCAGCTCCTAGTGCCGACACGACACAAGGAACCACGAGAGATCTTCTCTCTGTCTGTTCGGTTCGGCGAACTGTTCATCCTGAACACAGGTATTTAGTAGAGTTTCAATGAAACCTGAGAAGAGTTTGTGATGTAACTCTCTTGGTTTTAGAAACATCGCTCAATCGATCAAGGTTCGAGCCAATTCAATCCAAGACGTCAATATAGAAAGATTTTGTGAGAACACAAGACGTTCTTTTCATTGTAATCTATGTTAAGTAAAATCATTCAGTTACTTTAACTATAATTTACAATAACTTAACAAACGTTTGTCATTGCTCAATTTAAGGAAATCTTCACTGTAATTCATTTCATCAGAATTTCAGTTAACATCTCTTTAACACATCTAACTAAAACATTGTTAAATTCATTGTTACATATGTTAAGATATACTCTGATAAACTAAATTAATAATTTGTAGCATGCTTCTTCAAACAGAACACAAAGATAATAGTTCATTTCTTTTAAGTACAATTTAATTTAAGTTCACATTGTCCTTTGAGTTCATGCTGAATTAAAGATTACCATTTTCTTTAAATTCAAGTTATTTATAATTTAATAGCTTACATTGTTCAATAATACTTCATTCCGTTGATTCATTCTTTTATAGTTTAATGTAATTAACAACTCAGAGATAAACAAGAACTTCATCTTCTTCTTATCAGAATATATCTGTTTGAATTTATTTATGATATATATATATATATATATATATATATATATATATATTTGATTATGTATAATTTTAAACGTTGATAACTCATGCTGTATTTTACTCACTCATTTATAAAAAAAAGTGTTCGAACAATTATAAACGAATTATTGATCTCAATTGGTGTATTGCTCTCTTCCTTTCTCGTATAGTTCAATACAGAGCCCTTCAACAATCAAACCTAAAATAATAAAGGATAAATAATTAATTATTAGATGATTATAATAGAGAAATATTTTATTGCATTTGTAACTGCCGCGAGTAAAGTAAACTTTCAGACAGGGATGCAGAAATTGAAAGAGGTAGTTATATAACAAACTGTGCTCGAGACACACGATTTATTATTAACCATCATCCAACTTTAACAACATACAATATAATGTAGTAATAAAAACGTATCAGTTAAAATGTAATAATGCGACGATAGGGGGATGCCCGCGTAAAAGCGACCATATTCATCTCCACTACGCATCCTCGGGATATTTCCTCTTTCTCCTTTTCTTCGTCATCCTCTTCTTGTCTCCTACGTGAATATCGCGCGCGCGCGAGAGACTCTCGAGCAAGGGATCGTTATGACTGGTACAGGTTGGTGGAAGCTTTTTTTTTTTAGAGTCGGACAGAATGCGTGTGATTTTCAGGCACCGTACGTCGATGCCTTTTAGTTATGCTAACATTTATAATCATGTAGAAAAAACATTCTTTCCGTCACACCTTCATCTCGCTCTATCATCACAATCTCACTTTCTCTCTCTTTATATTTTTATATAATATATATAGTGCGAAACATACACAGCCTCTCACTTTATGCCACTACAGTGCAGTCATTCGAGCAGACATCCGTGTATTTCTTTTTCTTTTTTTGTTATATCGTATTAAAATGTACAGCGACGTCGTTGCGCCGGAATGTTTTCTCCTTAGGAATATCCGCGAAAATTTCGCTATGGATCTTTGAAATTCGGCAAACTTTCAGCGTGGTTGAAAATGACAAAATAGAAAAACGGAACCTTAATAGAGATCAATGGTTTGAGATATATTTTTCACTATTTACCAGGCAACAAGAAATTTGTGTTTTAACGAAAATTTTATTTGGTAAAAAAATCATAATTCTGCTCAACGTAAACTAACTATAAAAATTAAACGACTGCAGAAATAATTGTAGCGTTATAAAGATTTTCAAAAAGAGATTGTATGATAAATACCATAAAACAAACATATTATTGAGCGACAAAGATTGTATAGATCTTCCTAGCAAGATGTGCTAGGATAGAAAAGGTTCAGGTGGCGATTACGCCGGAAATCAGTTGAGATTCCCCCTGCAGATTCTCGAGTAATGTTGTGCGTTTACGATGGGGTGGCTCATATTCCAAACGAGTGAAATCGTATCCTTTAGAAAATCTGGATTAAAAAAATTAGGAAATTTCTTGAAGCTACTTAGGGCCATCAAATAGTTCTCAAAATTCCCAGAGAATTTTTTCCGCATTTTTCAAAAAACAGTTTTTACTTTACGAATTTTCCAACTTCGTTGTTAATCAAAAATGTCCACCTACTCCTGTAAGTTTCCTGAAATCAAGGACACGAGTACGACTCGACGAGCCGGAGATTCCCGAGGATCGTATCCCGCTGACGCTGTTATCAGTGGTGCTGTATCGGAAAAGTTTGCTGGTAAATTCGCTCGGTCTTGCGAGCTGGAGCACGCGTGTACTCGACACGATCGATCAGTGGATCCTGCGGGAATACCCGAGAGGGGACTCGAAGAGGTGATTTTATACAGAGGTGAACACGTGGTGGCGCGGGGCGCGTCGATGTCGTCGACGATTGAGGCGACGACGACGTCAACAACGGGCGCTCGGAGACGCGATGATGAGGGACGAAGACTTCAGAGCTCATCATGCTTCGGCCCACTGAACTCGTCGTGGGAGATGAAGCCGTTCTTGTCCTTATCCTCGTGCTGGAAGATCTCCTCCACGAGCTTATCGTGATCGGCCAGCATTTTTTTCACGTCTTCGTTTTCACTAGCGCTAGCCTGCTCGGCTTCTATCACCTGTTTCCGCAAGTAATCGCTTACCTGCAAACAAAAAAATTTACCGTAGCGATTAACTAAAACAGATGCATAGAAAATAGCGTGACTGTAGCGTGTCCACAGAGTGGACAGTATAAATAATTTTATATATACAGGTCAATAAAATTATTGTTAAGTTTTTAATTTAATAGAAGATTTAAGTGGATTACGATTATTATTATGCACATTAATACCCTGTAAATTATTTTTGTTTTTAGACTTGTTAATAATATACGACTCTAGCTAAAGCGTTTAAAATAAAAAATAAATGTCGTTAACATCGTAATTTGGACGGTGCTTATAAAAACAAATAGCTTGTGTAACGAGATGTTTACAGCACTATTTCTCTACGACCAGCACCACAAATGGCCTAAATAAAAACTTAAAGTGATCTTGCCATTGCTCTCACCTCCTCGCGGGACAATTGGTTGTCTTTGTCAGCATCGATTTCCTTAAAGACGTTGGCGGTTGGGGGCGAATCGCTAATATTCATGAGCTCGACTTCAAACGTAAGAGTAGCGCCTGAAATCAACAATAACCTTTCATGTTAATAGCCTGCATAATCTACATAAATTATGGAAATGTAAATGAAATAAAAATAAAGTTTTCTTAGAACAGATAATTTTTAATTAATAGATATATTAAATTTTATATCTTATCAATTAAAGTATTAAATTTATATTGTTAATATAAATGTTGTGAGATTTTTAGTACGGCTTCAAATTAAATAAGCACAAGGTTTCAAAAAAGAATTTATCTTCTCAAATGTCTTCGCATATGTCTTTTTTCAAACCTTATTTATTTGCTTTGTCAAAATTAAAATTATTTTGTGAAACAAAGGTATCTTTTAATATCTTGGATGATTTAACGCACTGGACTAAAGCATGTTTGATATAAATCTGGATGTGAAAAGATTCCCATTTCGAGAGATTTATCCATTTTCTGCAAATACTATTAATTTAGATTTGGCAAATACTCGTAAATCATTTTTAGAACTCATCGATCTGCTGTCAGGCACAAAGCTTTTTACGCGTTTTGGCGGATGTATGTGAAGAATATATAGACTATATATGTACAGAGTGAAGTGACAAATCGACAAGTGTATCTATATGCACAAAGACATAATAAAAAAGCGTAATAATACAAGTTTTAATTCACAGTTCAGTCTAATTATAAAAACAATAGAGATAAAAAAGGGAAGAAATAATTTGAAAAATTGTAAAAAATTTATATAAAAGAAAATTTAATTGTAATGGTTATTGTATAAATTTAAATACTATAAATATCTTCCTCTGCATTATCTTGTTATTTCTCTTTGAAATAGCCCTTTAATGTAATTAATGTTAGCATTGCTTAAAATGTTTTCTTGTCGTCAGTAATGTGGACAACTTAATTTTTTGTGGAAATATAGTTCGTCTATTTTAAAATATTATTTTCCCCTCCCTCCTGCCTAATAAAAAATATATCATACTTTTTACACAGCATTCTATTATATAATTTTTCTACCAAAGTTCTATCAAGTTCTGGTAATTATAACAATGGATACAATGCAACTTGTCACTGTGAAGTTTTCGATATTCAAAAATACTAATTGTGTAGCAAAAAAAACCTAAAATATACATTGTTAAATTTAGAATTGAACAAACGTATAATTAATCACAAGTACACTACACACGCAGACACCTAGACACGGCCAAACGTTAATAATAATACACACAGAAATTTGATCGCCAATAATGGTGTCTATAGATATCCGAAATAACAATGACCAGCAAATTCGGCAGGGGAAGGGGCTAACGAAGTGTTCGGCGCGGTAGAGAATGCATACGCGCGCTCGGCACGTCCAGCCATTAATTATGGATGGTCCCGTCGCGATTAAGCTGGCCCTAATGAAATATGGCGCTTAATTATTCACTACTTAAACGAGTGAAATTAATACGGCGAATAATAATGCGCCGCTCGGTGTAACCGGCCACTGTCGCCGTGGAAATTGAACGTGAGAAATGGAGAGGGATGATGAGAATATTCCAATCCTCGCGTTTCCCTCTAGTCTTCTTTATCATCGTATTCTACGAGAAAGGACATTTCGATGGCAATAATTTGCCAAACGCGCGTAAATTCGTGCTTGACATATACATGTATATAATGAGCTACTACATAACAAACGTGAGTCATAGCAAACGTGATTGTAGAATTGATTATACAATTACATTTGTATATTTGTATTGCTAATTACGGCATTTATGTACATTGATTTTTTTCTGCTTCTTATGCAAATACATTTTTTATGTATAAATAAATATATTTAGTTATCAATTAAATGTTATTATATACTTCAATGTTTCTACGGTAAAAATTAAATCGAAAAAATGATTATTCAGTAATTTTCAATGAAATCGTCATAATTACAAATTCGCGAGACTATCATAATTTAACCAGTTGAAGTGCGCATCGATTTTAAATAAACCCGTGGAGAAATCATGTAATTAAAAAATAATTAAAAAATAAACAAAGAGGCTAGAGCGTAACAGGCGATTTACTCGCGCGCGAGGGCTCTGCGAAAAAGGCAAATCGTTTATCATTGTTGATCCCGCCGTTGCCGAAAGCCAGGCAACGATGCTCAATTTAATGGTCGATGGCTTTATTGGATTTCCGTGCAATTGCATTTTTGACTTCGATTCTGCTACTAACGACTACCCTTGTATCGACCTGTCCGGTACTGTCCATTTTCCCCTTCCTCTCCGCCGACTCCACGCTAATCCTTTCGCGCGCGCAAAAATGGTCTCACGTGTAATTTAAAAAATGCTCACGTCAGCGTGACGCCTTTTAATCGCGACGTACACTATTGAAGTCCAGTTGATTGTCGAATATACACCTATTGGGGCGTGTTTCGATTGGCAGAAGAACTTGGAACGATTAGAGAAACATTGGCTCGCGAGCGTATAGAAGAGTGGTAAAATTATAGTATCTATATATTATTAATATATATATACCCTATATATATGTAGAATTATATATATGTATATATAAGATTAAGCGATATAATATTTTGTAGATACGCAAACCTCTCTCAATATGCAAATATATTACATATAAATATCAAACTATTAAATATAAACATATGTTCAATATAAATATTAAACATAAAGTAAAATTTAGAAATAATGAAAAGATGTCATCGTACCACCAGGAATAACATTTCCAGCACCCTTTTCGCCGTATCCAAGCTCAGGTGGTATCGTCAATCTCCTCCTCTCGCCTACGCACATATCCAGGAGACCTTGATCCCATCCTTTAATAACTTGTCCTACACCAAGCTGAAATGTGAACGGTTGATCTCTATCCAAACTGCAACAAGAAAACAGAACAATTTTACTTAAAATTATATTATATAAAATATTATATAAAATATATCAAACATATTTCTTTAAGTACCTAAATGGATTCTTTTATATCTCAAGATACAAGATACAAGAGATACAAAGATATATTGCTTATTAAATGATTGATTGTGTGTGTGTGTTTTCAGAAAAGCTTTGAACAAGTGTTACTTTTATTCATAACACTTTTTCTTAAATCGCGATGCATTGGCATAAAACGTACAGTTTGAGAAAATTGATTAGTAAACTAGAGTATGTGAGAAAATTTTTGTTCTACAATAGAAATATTTCGTCTGTATGTATGTGGTTACAAATTATTATGCCTACTTTAAAAAATACTATGAATTCTTTCTTTTTCAATTACAACGGAACATACTCAGTCTTTAAATTATTCGCATTACATCGCGTCAACTACAGTAAACTTCCTCGTTTCAAAGCAAGGCACCAAAACGTTTGTTGTAACGAGTTTCGCGACGATTTATTCATGTCGAGACTTAAAGGCGACACGGTGGCGTAAGGAGAGGAGCGACTAATTGGAAAACGCGCGGAACAATCAAGTCCCATTTCGCTGCACCGCGAACTTTTGCCAAGAATTCACTATTGTGCTAACGCCCTCGAATGCATCAGTTCGCATGACTATGTTCAATATTTCGCGCTAAGTCTTAAAGGATTAGATCGTTACTGGAAATGTCAATTTGTCGGTTTGAAAAACGTAGAGAGAAGAAGTGAAAAATAAAGAGATAAAAAAGAGAGAGAAAGAAAGATTCTGCAATAATTTTTAATGCCAAAACTGACGGTTTCTTATGCGTCAGAAGAATTATGCATAATGCAAGTAAAGGCTGAGCACGCGTTCTGTAGTTCTGTTATACTTGCAAAAGGAAGAGTCATAGTATTTTTTAAAGCAGGCATAATATGACATGCAAACACATACACAGAACAAAATATTTCTATTGTATAAAGAAAATTTTCTCACAAACTTTAATTTACTAATCTATTTATATTGCGCGCGGTAACTATTTAGGCAAAACCGATGCTGCGCGTCATTCCCTGGGTCTCGTTCAAGGCATCTTGACATAGACGGTTATGATTAAGGCACGAGGTCGGCGCACATACGAGCTGAAATTAACATGCGACACATACAACCAAATGCAATCATATGGAAAGCCTTTGTGCACGAATATAAATCGAGTAAAATGATGTAAAAATGCAGTGTGATAAAATTTGACTTAAGAATTGAAAATATGCGAATAGATAAGTTATGTAAACTTCAGAGGAAGAAACAAGAAGTGAAGAAGGAATATAAAGTTGGATATAGTTAAAGTGACTTCATAAGCAACATGGACAATCTCTACGCGTATATATAAAAAGTGTCTGTTATTTATATATTTTTGTATACAATACACCATATTTTTACAATATATTATCTATTTATATACGATAGATTTATATTTCAAATTTTCTAGCCCTTCTCGAGGCTACATGGGATGGCGGCCACCCCAACAAAAGTTCAAGGCCCAATATTTTTAAGATAGGCTTTATAATCAATGTTCTTATTCCATCCAAGAATGCCCAGGATCCCTAGTTGGGTCCTTCTCTCGAAGATCCGCGTAGTAGAAAGGCTGTATAAGCCATGTCGGTTATGTTTGGTAAACATTTGAAAATTATTATAGGGGTGGTGAACACCCCAGTATGGCCTCGGTGTATATTCCTTATCGCGACCAAAAATTACAATATTTTTGTACCTCGAGCACATTTCGGGTTCTGTACCATACGCATATTTTTTAACAACACCCTTAAGATGTTTCATGAATTTTTACGTACATTAATTGAAATTATAAGACTTTGAATTCGTCTGGAGTTGCGGCCACCCCAGTGTGGCCGGGGCGTATTAAAAAAAAAGGTGTGGCCTCTCGGAGGGCTAGAGTATTTGATAGAGAAATGTAAAGAAATCCAGAAAGGATAGGATTTCCCATTATTTTATGATTTCTCATTTTCTCATCAGAGATGCAATATATTTTTCATGGAATATTTTTAATAGGAAATATAAAAATTTTACTTAATTAAAGAAGATTTTCTGTCTACACACATTTTTATATAATATAATCTTCGTCCACTTGTGCATGTGGTAAAATAAGCTCGTACTGCGTGGAGATTATATTGAAAAATAAAAGTGTACTGAACATTCCTTTCATTCGTTTTCATTATACGTAATATTCTCGCTTCGGAATAAACATGAAGAATGAAAGAAAGGCATTACATTTTCTGAATAAACTGTAGCTGCAATGTAATGTAACTCTCTTCTTGTGATTCTTTTTTGTGTTTTAAAAATATTCAAAAAGAGGAGTGCAGATCATACTTAAAAATATACGTCACACACATATAATCCTATAAAAAGACAAACCAATAAAGAAGATTTATTTATATTTATTTATTAATTATTTATTATTATTTATTATTTATATATATAATATTATTTATATTTATTATTTATATTCATTATTATTTATTAATATATTATTTTAATTAAGTGTCTAAGGCTCAGAAGATTAACTAATCAATTAAAAATAAGGAGCATAGAGCCGCAATAAGATGTTAGCGTTGAAAAACTTTTATTTATGATAAATTAATCTACAGACATTTCGGTCTGTTACTATATAGACCATCCTCAATGTAGAGTTACAAAACCGATAAAAGATTTAAGACATAATACACGTAATTATAATCACACAGAAAAGTCAAAGAAGTTAAGCCATCATATGCATAAATATAATTACAAGACAGTCAAAGATAAAAAATTTGTAATTAAGACAATTCGTAATTAAGACGCAATACGCATAATTATTGTAATTATATTTATGCATTTTACGGCTTCTTTTTGTAATTATAATTATGCGTATTATATCTTATTCTTTTACCGGTTTTGCAATTCTACACTGAGGATGATCTAGCAACAAACCGAAACGTCTGTAGATTAATTTATCATAAATACAAGTTTTTCAACGCTAACACCTTGTTGCGGCTCTATGCTCCTTATTTTCAATTGATTTATTACTTTAATATTAATATTCATTATATGATTCCCATTATTGCCGATTATCTCGAGTTACTGGAGATATTTATGAACGATCCTTTTTATTCAGACTTATTCTTGTATACTCTTAAACTTGATTTCCGTATGGCTCAATTTCACTTTATCAAGATATACGTTAACTGCGAGTGGGGATGAAAAGCTATATTGAGTATCGTGGGCGCAATATCATCGGGCCGATCATTTTTCCCGCCGTCCTGAGTGCAGATGATATAGTCAATTTTCAGCGTTATTGGTTTTCGGCTACCTTGCTACGAAGTCCCTATCATGAGGGCAGTATACTTTTCCAGTGACTCGCCATATTAATAAATAACGCGCCTTTTCCGTGACATTTGTCGTTGTAATACGCATTCATTATAATTTTATTAATAATATTTATATTCTTATTCTACACGCAAATCTAAATTTACCATCAGCTATCCCGTATTTATACAAAAAACAAAATTTATGTCACTCGATCCCATTCCGATCTAGCCTCTTATTAATATATTTCATACATATTTATCTATATATAAAGGTTCGTATACATACATGAGGGTACGATCATTATTTTTATTTCACGTAGTTTCACATTGACTCTATCGAAAAATATTTTCTGGTTCTCCTATCCCAGATTTGCGATATCGCAGAACAGCACGATAGTTTTTCCAACATGTATAAAACCGGTACAAGTCTGATGCATTATCGGCTGTTGGACGGTTATACGACATTTTCAAGAGAAAACATCAATATTTTATCACGAGGGTAGCCAATGTCATTTTTCTTGAAAAGACAATACTAAATATTTTTTTATTCTGACACTAATAATTTGTCGAGAAAGAAAGAAAGAGATGTAATTTACAAATTATAATATAATAATATGTAATAATCAAAGATCATTTTTGAGAAAAAATAATGTATAAAAAGTTTAAAATACTATTAAAATATTTAATAAAGCAAGATGCGGACATCGTAAAAATTTTCTTAATTCTAAAACTTACTTTAAAAAACATTGAGATTTATATATATATGTATGTATGTATAAACGCTCCAGACTTTATTTACTGCAAAATTATATAGTTGCTATTAAAAAAAAATTGTATAACATATTTATGTTTATAAATAAACCAAGGAATCATAGTGACTTTTTTAATTGTAAACTTCTGTTACATATTATTCATGACTACTAAATAATTCTAACATGTTAAAATCGATGATAAAATTATGTTATGGCTAATTGTATTTTTTTTTCTACATACGGCATCAGTATATGTATAACACTTTTGCTAGAAATGCTCGAGAGAGTTTTAACGCGCAGTATCCTTTTTTTATATATTCCTTAAACTTTTCGCTAAATTCTGAAGAGCATGGTGACATAAATTATATATATTTTCAGTTCATCGATAAATAATAACTATATAATTGTATTACCGTTCATACACCATTAATGCATCCGTATTATTAAAAGTAATGTCAAATTATTCACGTTATACATATTATATGCAGTATTGAGCGTAACTGAAATTCCAATACGAGACATGATCACTGCGTTTCGATGTCTTTTGCCCAACTGATTGTTAATATAACGATGTATTGATGATAAAACGTTGAAATTGTATATAGACATAAAAATCAAACATAACTCTCAACAGGCAGAAATATTGCTTATTTAACCGTATCGAGACAGTTTTCATTTCACAAGCAATTAAATTGAATGTTACGTATATTGACTATATTTGAATGAGCCAAGGCAATTAAAAACAAATGTTATTCTTCGATAAATGACTCTCAAGCATTTATGAAACTTCTCTCGGCAAAAAAGAAATTTAATTATCCCTATATATGTTCAAAAATTAATTTATAAAAGATCTAATTTTGAGCAAAAATATTTCTATAATTGAGAGCATCTTTCTACTTGAACACACTTTAATAAACTATCAAATATAAAATTATTAGAAAATCTCTATATTTAAACTTCTTAAAATAATATTAAAGCTAAATTTTGCAAGTAAGAAATATAATTTTAGGCGTGATAATTCTCGATGCATCTCAATATGAACATTTTCTAATAAGGTAATATGTACCATAATATACACGTCATTCTGGGTTTATATATAATTATTTTATTAACAAAAAGTTAAAATTATCGCTTTACGCGATGTCTCTCAGTTAATTGACTGGCGAGACTTCTATAACCATATATTTTAGTATTAAATCAATATCGTACTTGTCAACATAGATACATCTAGCGACGAGATGGCTATTTCCGATCAATTAGCTATTTCTTGCATTTTATAGGATAATTCAGAGTACATATACGAGATGCAGTTTTGTACCGTTCCATGATGGTCTATAAAAAAACTTCGAGAAGTAAAAGGTGCTTTATGATTGATGTAATTAGTTCTATTAATGTAGACAAAATAAAATAATTCATAAAATACTAAGCCTTCAAACCAATCACAACTAAATACTTTTTATTGATGCTAAGTTGTGAGTTAATTATTGGAAAACTAAAACTTTGATCATTTTTATAATTTTTTGTATGGATAACACAAATAAATTTCTTTTAAATTATCATTGTTTTGTTTTCATTAATTATTACGTTATATAAGAAGAATATTTATAAAAAAGAAGTCTTACTATATTTGATAAGACACATTCCTTATGTTTGTCCATAATAAGGATATTGAAACACAAATGAAGTCGTTTTAAGAAAAACGACTCCCGGGCGAAGCCCGGGTAACCAGCTAGTATTTATATAAAATGTAATAATATTCTATTAGTTGAATAGTGACTCTTTTTCGCTCAAAAATATTTTATAACTGCAATATTTTAAATAATTACATTAACTTTACTATTCTACAATCACACTACAAACATATTTTATTTTTGTGGTGTGAAAAAATTTTTGGTTAACAATTTAACAATGTATTTAAATATTACATTTTAAATACTATTATAATTAAAACGTTTCTTATCCTTTGCATAATTTAGTATATTTCATGTATAATAAAAAGGCTCACAAGATTAAAAATCAATCTAATAAAAAGAAGCATCGAGCCGTAACAAGATGTCAGAGTTAAAAATTCTGTATTATAGTAAAAATAACAAACGTTTGGGTCCTTTATCGGACCATCTTCAGTGTCGCATAAAACTTAAGTAAAAGTCGGTAAAGTTAGTTGAAAAAATGCATGTTTATGCCCGCGTGTAAAATATATAGGCTCGATGCGCCTTTTTATTCGATTGATTTTTAATCTTGTAATCCTTTTTATTATATATTTTACACGCGGGCATAAATATGCATTTTTTTCAATTAACTTTACCGACTTTGACTTAAGTTTTATGCGACACTAAAAATGGTCCGATAAAGGACCAAAACGTTTTACTATAATACAGAATTTTTAACACTGACGACACCTTGTTACGGCTCGATGCTCCTTTTTATTCGATTAGTATTTCATCTTCAGATTTCCGAATACTTCCTGTTAAGTGCTCAACAAGTAGTAATAGACGCGATAGGCGGCACATTGGTGTGCCAAGGAAATTACAAATTACGCTAGTACGGATTACATAAGAGATAAGGACGGAGGATAGGAAAACCGAAAAAAGACCGAGCACGTCTGAGTTCCGGACGTACGGCGAATAGACATTCTTGTGAAATGTCACGAGCGCACAAGGAATAACGCTCGCGAGCGCGAAGAAGAGAAACAAAGAGATCAAGAAGGAAAGAGGAACAAAACGCTAAGAGAAGCGGGCGAAACAATTGCTCTGGGACTTCTGGCCACGAAGAGATAAAAAATTTCGAAGGACCGAATCCCGTTGTCATCCTTCTTCCAACATCTTTGTGCACGCGCTTCGTGAACTCTCACTGTGTTCTGCATCGCGGTAAAATATCTTTAAATATTCAAATGATACTCCCGCGGGAGTCGCTTGTACATACGTTAATATGTATTACGTAAAAGGCATGTAAACTGTACTAAGAGTAAATGTCAGTAAGCGGGATTAAATGTAATTTAAAAATTAAGACTATTTTTGATTCAGAAAAATTTTGCGAGCAAACGTTAAAATAATTATTTAATTGTAATTATCAGAGATTACAATTACGCGCGTTAAGAATACATGATATGTCTATTAAACCTTTATTAAATTTTAATTAATTGTTTATTAATATTTTGGTGCAAAAACTAAGTAAACTGAATTCCTAGAAGAACTGACAGAAAAAGTGTCAATAAAAAAAGCAGAGAAAGAACGAGGTAACACAAGCAACGGCTGTGACAGAAATGGAAGACAGAATTTTTTTTGTCTGAAACGAAAAAAAAAATGAAAAGACGCGGGCGCAAAAAACTAGTTAGCTTTTCTCCGATGGCATTTGCATATACTTGTTCACAGGTGGAGCGAGGCGTTCTCGGGAAACATAAATCGTGCTATACACGGAAATACCAACGGGGGGATAAAAAAGAAAGAGAGATAGGCAGAGAAGAAAAGGAAAAAGAGAGATGAAGGCAGGGATAGACTAGACCACAAAAAGTCAGAAATAATGTATAGACGTTGAGGGACAAGACTGGCCGGAAGAGAAGATCTCAGGAAAAAGAAGGCCGCGCGGGGAGGGCGAAAAGAATCGCTATCAAAGAATATCGCTCCCCTTGCCCGCGACGGTTCTCGTTAACATATCAAAGGGCCGCGGGGATATTTAAATTTATTCCTCCCTGGTAGCGCAGCACTTTTGCACGGTTTTACGTATCGAGGCCACGCTATATGCTGGCGCGACGCGCGTGGCCACGTATATTCACGGAAAATGGAAAAGGAGAGGATCCTCTTTGAGCTTTTCATAAGGTCCGCCCGGACGAAAGCTCGTGAAATCCATTCTTATCCCTGTCTCCGCGATTGCAAAGTGCTTCTCACCGATACCCGACTTCGCCGTTGTCCACCGAATTGATAGAGTGCACGCCAAGAGGGTTTACTTTTTAAGGCGGCAAGAGTCCCGATTGTTCTTTGAAATGTCAGTCCGTCTGCAGAGATGACATGTCCGCTATCGTACCATAGTATATTTCTTATATTAGTTATTATTTCTTAATAACATATTTAATTGCAGCACTGTACATTAAAATTGTAAATACCTTGATATAATTTGTACATATATCTAAATTTGATCTTTTCTGAATAAAAATGTAGTAAAGTATTATTTCTTAACAATTTTTTAATGTTCAACGTTAGTTGCTTTAGTAAGCAAGTATCATATCACAATACTCAACTAAAAAGCAAAAATATAACTGTGAGAACGATTTTATTATTTAATCTTATTTAAAAAATAATAAAGAAATTTTTAGATTTATTCTTCTTGTACATTTAAATAAAAAAGCTGTAAAGGAAGATGCATCACAAGGTCTTAATCGCAGATAACTTTTGCTTGAGATATTACGTGTAATGTCTTATTTGTGAGCAATCATTAATTATATCACTTTTAGCCATCACTTATGCGACTTGCCTAAAGTGTCGTCGTTATGTTGGAAGAAACAAGCAACAACGTAAAAATTCATTACACCTTTAAGTGTCGACCCTGACTGATTGTGAGTCTTGGCCTGGATATCCGGACATCCTTAAGCGGACATCCTTAAGCTTCTTGTTCACATCATAAAATGCAATTTACAAAAGATCGTTTTCATATGTATCAAGTTCTACCAAGCTATTCATTTATTATTCAAAGAGAAAAACATTAACCGCACATTAAACCACTGTTTTATTTATAAAAAATGTTTTTTTTTTATATACAGTCTCCCTAAATATAATTATAATTTTGCTATCATATATGATCTGATATAAATCACATGAAAAAACATTGCAGAATTTGATAGTTACACAAAATTTCTACGAGAATTTTAATTTTTATAATACTACTTGCATGGATAGAAATAAAATATAATTACAAGACAATGGCTATAACTTTTCTAATTTTAACAACATAATTTTTTATGAAAAATGTAGCATGTATGTATAAATTTTAGAAGAAATCGTAAAATTTCCTTTCTTGTTGAGAACTATTTTTCACGACGAAAAAATGGAACAAGATGAAACCAAAATTTGCATATTACACTTCGTTATAGCAGAGGATGGTAAGTAAAATATGCGCAACTTAATTAAGCTTTCAATAACCGAGCTAAAATAATTCGTTCTCGCACACCTGCTACTCATCGCCTCCCTATCTTTTACGACATATTTAATTTATCACTTGATTTGTCCTCTAAAGAAACACAGAAAATTCACTTATAAATTGTTTAGAGCCAGAAAGTCATCGATATTTTTATTTTATTTTAATTTTAGTCAGCAGACTAAAGGAAGTTATTAAAACATGCTTCGGTGCATTTGATACTTGGTGACAGAAATATGTCTCTCCCGCGAATAACAGAATGCATTTTACATCCGCGTAGGAATAATACCCGAGTCCATTTATTACAAAGCGCGCATTTCTTTTACGTCCGTACGTTGTAAAAACTTTTTATTGTACCGCTATCAATTTGAACCATCCGCGATATCGATCTATCACGACGTGGGTACAATACAGATCGAGATAATCCACGTTGTCTGTCTCTCTTTTTCTCTCTCCATATCTGAAACGAAGTCTTGCGCATCCATATTTTTCTTCGTTGTCATTTATCGAAGACATTTGCGGAGATACGCACGTGTCTAAAGAATTAATCTCTTTCACTTTTGTGTTAACTAAATTGTTATCTTATTAAAAAGATAACATAAAGAGAGATATATTAGAACACCATAATAATTGCAATTTGTTAAGTTAGCAAAAAATATTCCAAAGGATACACTTTAAAAAATTTGTAATAATTTTTATTTTAGTAAATTAAAGCACATGCAAGATTTTTTATACAAAAAAATTTCTTTTTTGCGTTAACAGTTTCAAATTGTGTTTATGCCAAATGCGTTAAAAAAAATTTCAATTTTTGCCAATTAAAAGATATATATCTCATATTTTAGTTACGTCTAAACTCAATAATAGATAATTTCAATTTTTAAATTGGACGATGGAATATCCTGCTTGTGATATTTATGAGTAGCTATCACAAATCTAAAGGATTAAGAACTGGAAGGTAACAGATTTATTCATCCTTTCACGTGGCTTCTGGTTTGGTCCGCGTAATGCAAGAGAATTTCGCATAAACAACCTGATAAAGCGTCGCCGTCGCGGCGCAATGTTATAAATGCAGATTAGCCGCCGTGCTCGGGCGTAACGCGCGAAAAAGTGAAAACGTTGCAGCGAGACGACGCGCCGGGATCGGCCCCCATCAAGGGCTCGTTGGATAAGTAAGAAAGGGCCATTTTTCAGTGGCGGCGTCTTATACGGGACACGGCGACACCGTGTAATACCGTGGTGGCGGCTTATATGCATTCATAAGATATTCATAAGACCCCCGGCGCCTCAATTTTCGCGGGCGACAAAGGGCGGCTCGACGACCGTCCTGTGGTCCTCGAGGATAAAAGATCAGAAATGGATGCGCGCGGCGACGGCGGCGCGACGATCCTCCCGCTTTCGCGTTCCCCGTCTCGCAAGCTCTCTCTTAAAACGGCCCGAAGTTCCGCAAACTGCGTCACAGGAAATTACTATAAACTTTCGCACAGATTGAAAAAGTTTTTCGAAAAGCGTTCCGATTGTTAAGACGCGACGACGCTCTCACGTTTCCCCGCGCGTGGCGCGTTGGCGCGGCTATGGGAAAACCGCCTCGTTTGAACTTTTATCGCGACTCGTCGCCATCTCCTTATTTTCACCGTTCGCACGGCCGCGTAACGACGAAGTTACATCGAATTAAGTGACGCCTTCCGTAAGTTATCAATAAAGTTTCATACTCATTAGAAGACTTTTTTTTCTTTCTTTCGGGAGAATCTTTGTATCGAAATATCGGATGATCCTCTCATCTCGTTTCTCGCCGTGACTTTTTAATTGATTTATTTTTCCCCGTTTTCGTTAAGGGGTGTCTTCGGGACGCGCTGTCACACGACAACGGCATCCCTCGAGATGGCGTAAAATTGTCTCAGCGGTTGAGACGTCTTGTTGCAAAGTTTTCTTTCTCGAAGTTATTATCGCGCGCATAGTATCTCATACAATGTAAAAAGTCGTATAGCGGATTAAGATTTGCGGTATTATTCGAAGTTAATCTTCTTATTATGCTATTATACTTCCAGCTCTTCTTCCGCTGCTTCTTAGCAACTTATGAAACGAGAGAAAATTCTGCAAAAGCTTTTTTATATAGTCTACTACTGTCTACTGTCTACTAACTGCAAAGTAATAAGCTTGACATTTTTTCCTTTTTACACTTATTACGTCGTTTAGTTTACAAGATTTAGATTTATTTATCAAGTTTAAGACCACATGATTATGTTAAAATTATGTGTCCATGTTAATCCTAATCTTAATATTTTAATGCGTTCTTAATAATACAATCTCTTTTCTCAATCTTCCCATTATTTTTAAGTGTGTTTAAATTTCAATTATTTTAATAAATTTAATAGATTTATAAATTGTTTTTTACAAAAATATAATTAATATTTCATATTTAATCTTTTATTTCAAAATTTACCTTTTAATCTATATAAAACGTGTAAAATAAAAATGTTACATATTATTTTATCTGTTTACTTTTTCTCGTTTCTTTTTCAAATCTTACGGAAAGATAATCTCCATGAATGCCTAATATTCAAATGTTTTGATTTATCATAATATTTTTCCCATCGTTTTTCTCATGTCGTCTATCATAGATGAAAACTTTGCGTACTTCGGAGCCATTGATCACTAATCGCCTCAAAGGCGTGCTCTGGGAGGAATATTAACAAGTTAAATAGGAGGCGTGTCCTCTTAACGCTCTAGTCGTCGCACCTGCAGTAGTGCAGCAGGGACGATGTCGTACCTTGCTGTAAATTCCGCGTGCTCGTCTGGCGGGGGTGGCTTAATGCAGATTTAGATAGGTTCCTAGCGCGCGCATGCGGCTTTCACATCCCATAGACTTAGGCTAATTAATTTATAGACTGCGCCCTTATCTGTTGCTGGCGCCTACTACGTACAGCCACTGCTGCTGGGCTAGATGGGCGTTAGCGAGTTGCCCTAAGTGCGCCGGCAGGGAAACCAGTTACCATAGATCCGCGGCGATAACGCGTTATTCCCTCTTCGCCCACTCGGTCTTCCACCAGACTTCGGCTGAAAGTTAGACGAGAAGGGAGTCGAGACTCGCGCGTCTGGGAATCGCAAATGACTTCCATGTGGTCAGTCCAGTTATTTGAGCAGCCATCTCGTCTTTACTTGAAATTACAGATATTTTTATACCGAGACAATCCGAGGATGTTCGCGCTATGAACTCTACGCCTGGAGGACAAAAATTGTCTTCTTTTCAAACAAAGCTTGTACGAATAAGTGTAAATATACTATGAAATATACGCGCATATTATTTATTACTTATTATTTTAATAATACTTCGTCAAAAGAGCACTTTATATTTATGTACTCAGGAAACAGAAATAATCCTTAAAACGCTGAGAAGAGAAGAAATAATTTTTTCTATCTATCGCCTTACATATCTTTTCTCCCAATTATTGATTCAATTTAAAAGATGTTAATTGCAATTAAAATATCAGTAACAGTAGCCGTAAATAAACTAACATAAATATTTTTATTTGAAATAAAATGTTATGGCCAATAAAACGGACATATGGATAAATATCCGTGTATTGAGATATAACAAATATATATTTTTTTATATAAAGTATCGAAATAAATGGTATCTTCTCCATGCTTGCGTTATAAAATTTTTGCAGGCTCCAATGCGTCGGCGTCGGTCGAATCTCGATCGTCAATTAAAAAAAATAGTAATAAAAATGTCATTCGTCGATTCGCGACGCATCGGTGCGTCATCGTGCAAGAATGCTGACGCTGTCGCCGACTATGTGTCGCGAAGCGTAGGTGGTGGAGCTCGTTAGACCAGTCGAGCACCCTGTAAACGCTGTTAATTGCATCGCGCCAGTGAACGTGCACGCACCGATTTAGTTTATCGCACAGCTTGCCTAGCGCAGCTAGAGACGAGGCTTGCGAAAACGAGACGACGCGCGTCAATGTTGTTATGAGTGCGAAACTGTGTACGTAGTAGGAAGCAATCAAATTTCCCCGGGAAATCTTTGTGGCAACGTGGCGAGAATAGAATTGTGAATAAACTGAGTATTCAGGCAGGCGGTCACGAAAGCTTTTATACGTCGCAGAAAATGCATTATAGTTAGCGACGAAAAGTCGACGGACGGTCACCGGTGGAAATTGGCTTTTTAATTGGCAATGTGTGTCCGGATGTTTTTCATAGAGTCTTTAGTCTATACCTCGTAGGTCTGTATATAGGGACGGAAGAATCGATAGGTAGAAATAGAATATGCGAAATTTTTCAACGATTCAAGCACGATGTCTCACGCAAAGTTCATTTTTATATTCTCACGAGAATTTATTTAAGTATATAAGATACTTAACTAAAATTTTTATATGTACATTATTTATTATAAGAATATTAAAAAATAAAAGAATGCATTAATCTAAATGTAAGAAAATTTTTATTATATTTGTAATGTTTTCGACATCAATAATTGCAACGATTTCATATGGTTCTACGACAACGACGGATTTGAATATAGCGTCGAAATAAATTATTTCTCGGCATTCATTACGTTATATTATACGTTCTCGTAATGAAAGTGAATTCGAGTATACAGACATAAGATCGCCGCACAACCCGATTTAAGTGTCAGACGGCGGTGATCGTGGCCTCGAAAATAGGATGCAGACAGGTCGTGGCACCGCGGTAGAGGTAACAGTAGATAGCACTGCATATTTCATGCCGCACAGTATGTAACGTGATGCACGTCCCGCATGGGAAATCCTAACGGGGCCGCATGTCCGAGTTCTACGTCGCGCAAACTGGAGTAAAGCTCGTCCATGGAAAACGGTGTCACGGAACCGAGACAAATTCATTTCGTCGTGCGTTGGCACCCTAGGTTCATCCATTTTCTTCCGCGTCGGGATGACAAGGCAGATTCTGTTATATTATGATCGTTTAAGCCGCAATTTATTAAAAATACCAGATTTAAATAACATCTTGCTATAATTTTGTGAGGCCGAATAAAAATTCGAGGTTTATGTGTCACAATCACATCTCATTATTGCATTAAATGTCTGTGCTAATTTACATGCCAAAGTCTATATATTATATAATCTTAATCTAATATTATAATAAAGATGACAATCTTATATTCATCTACGTAAATCAAATAAAGTTACTAAAGAGTATAAAGTTATTAGAAAACAATTAAATTCCTACACAAATGATCTAAAACGCAAGCTTTTTGATAGCGACAGTAAAATAAGTTTCTTTCGCTGCTGCGGAACTGAAGAGTTCACTATTGTTAAATTGACTGGAACGCTTTTGTGAGTCTCCGCGCATTTTTATTCCAGGTCTACATCCTTTCATTTTCACCAATCTAATTAGCACTTTTCGTGCAGAGTTTTCGTAGAAATAAAAAATTAAGGCAGCTCTATATATAATTATACTTTGTTGAATTCAACTCAAGACAAGGAAAATAATTCCCGATTGTAATTTCTGCATTTCTGACTTTCCCATCATTGAAAGTTTAATTAATAGAACAGATATCGAATGATCAGGAAATGATTAAAATTTATGTCACACATGTGTCTTAGAACTTTCTCCTAACTGAATTTACTTGGAATTCTTCTAACTGAATATGCTCTTATATGCTTATTACCTGAGTTCCGGTGAAATTTTCCTAAAAACAGGAAGGCAATCCCACTTCGCAAGATTGGAAACATTGTCCGGATGTAGCAGCAGAGATATTCGGTTGTAGCGGCATCAGATCAGCGTTGGAAGAGAAGAAGGTAATGGATTTCTGAAAACTTTATCCCTTTAGGGATAAGGACCGAGGCGGACTTTGCGTCCACCAGGGAATATGAAGTTTCGAATCGCGGAATTAGCGGGTCTCTAATAGATCTCGCTGAAAGTCTCGCATAAGGCTACCGAAAGTTTTCTGTTCTAATGAACAAAAGAACTTTCCTCTACTTGATCGAACAGCCGAGACTTAAGAAGAGCCTGGGAAAAGACTCCTTGCGAAACCGACTGAAAGTTTTTACGTATCGTGAGCCACAAGCTGACGGGACAAAAATTCAAAATTGCGATAAAATGTGGTTGTGGGTCTTACTTCCATTTATTATCGCTAAAGCCCCTTTAGCTTTATCATATTTGTATCCCGTTAGAAAATGTGTGTATAATAATTAAAGAAAAGAGTAAAATATAATAATTTAATCTTTCTGACGCTTTATATATATGATATAAGAAATGACTAACGTGTAGATTTGTCAAAAAGATAATAATTGCTACTATATAAAATTACATTTTGTGATAAAAACGCATAATAGTCCATACTGTATCTTAAATTTCAATCTGTAAATAATATTGCTGTTCCAAATATCAATAAATTTTATTTCGAAAAATATGCAAAACTTTCGTCGAAAATGCTATAAAAATGCAAAAAATTTAGATTACATCATTTATAAATAAATGCGTTTCGTGATATATCACTCCTACTCGTAAAATATAAAGAGGCGATGTGGAGAAGAAAGATGAAAAGTTGTCAATGGAAAATGCACGTGTCTATATATATAAAAAAAAAAATTACGTGAGTCTACTGTCTACTGTAAAACGAGAAAAATGTCCGCGTGGATGACAACAGCGATTGTACGACCGGATGAAAAATCGACTAGATTGTTATTTCACAATGTCGCGGAAGGTATTTTACTAGATAGTAAACGGGTCAAGTCTATTCCAGCTAGCAACTGCTAGTGACAGACTAATTACTGAAAGCATGAGTATTTTTATTGATACAGCCACCGCGAGCGCTGTGTCTGACACATCCGGGTATAGAAGCGGAAAATTAATTTGTATACACAATGGCGCGCGCACTGCACATTTGTGTAAGATTACCTCCGCATGCGGTTGTATCCTGGTACGTGCGTAATTCAGTTTGCAGTTCACTTTTTCCTTTTAGCCATTACTGTTCGATTAAATTTAGTTTACTGGAATCTTTTAAATAACCTACAATTTGAACAAAAATACGCTAAACCGATTTTGCAATTAACAAATAAATATTTCTTTTTAAAACGCGTTAAAATATTGTTTTATTGTAGTGGTGCCTTTTGCAATAAAATTCAAAATTATTTAATCGTTATTTTAAAAAAATCTACAATAAGACTAATATAAGCACATGACTGCACATTTCTACTTCACATTTCAGATTTAAATGTTATATTCGTATATGTTTTCAAATGTTCACGACTCTCGGCGAATATCGCGCTGACTCCGGCGATTTTTTCCGCGCAACGACACAGCGCAGCGGTGCAATTTTACAAAGCTAACGGAGCGACGCAATTTCAACGTCCGCTGGTCACCATGATTTTCTCCTCCCCGCTCCCTCGTCATTAAATTTATATTTACCCGAGTTGACCAGGACGAAGAACGAACGGATGGCAAACGACCGCCGTTTTCGCGAGTAAAACGGCGATCCGATGTGGAATCAGTTTGCCTCACGCGCGGTGGCATTACCGCCTCGCTCGCTCGAGAGCCCCTCTGCGACCGCATAAAAACCGCAGAGATTCGCATCACGCGGTCCCACTTGCCTCCGTTATCTCGCGGTGGAAATACTAGGTTTTTTTAACGGAAAACGCGCGTGCCATTGATGTGTTAAACACACTTACAATTAGGCAGATCGTTATTTTTAATCAATCTGTGTTGTTTTCGGATAAGTAAAGTATAAAATACGTTCAACTGCAAAAATGTTAAATAATATTAAGTAATACATGTTAATAAATATTTTTACACGCGCGAATTATGCATCATATTAAAAAATTAAAAATAAAAAAGTAAATTTTTTTTATTAACCCTTTAACGGCCAGTGGGACACATACGTCTCACCTACAATACTTTAAAAAAATTATATCTTCCATAAAAATCAACCATAAAAATCACACCAACTTCGTTAAGGTCTCATTTTAAAGAGAAAGGTAAACTCTAAAATATAAAAAAAAAATTGTTTTTACATTTTAAGAGTAGCTTTTACATGTAGGGGTAGTTTAGAGAGTAAGAAAATTGCGAAAATTTTTTTTACATATTTATACCTGCTATAATTTCAATTCACCATGAATCGAGTGTGTTTTGCAAAAAAGTCAGTTGTTAAAGGCTTAAAATAAAGTTTTATATTAATTTCAATTTCTTATCACGCGTATATCGTGCAATTTACATTAAAATTCTAAATTTTATAAAATTATATATATATTATCCTGTGAATAACACATAAACTGACATAAATTAATATGTAAAGTAACATTAAAAAAATATATGTTAAAAATATTGTATATATACTCAGATATGTAATTAAAAATATGCAATGTGGTTAAAATTCACCGTGAATACAACAGAGTAGACAAAAAATCTTGAATTTTTTGTAGAGATTTGCACCATCATATGCCTTGGTCTCTGCTTTCTACTCGTGACTAAAATATAATTTTTGATAAGACACGTTTCTACATCGTGCGGCTTGCAAAAGTTAATTCCTTCGTAATCTAAATTCCTTTTTGCATTTAGCGTAATAGACTACTGGTGGGGCAAAGTGGAATTAAAAGATTAGGCGAATTATCTAATATGTGTATGTGTGTATGCATAAATACAAATAATAATATTAATGTAATCAAAGAGCATTTTAATTGCAATTTTTAAATATATTAAATAACTTAATGATCAATTTTGATCAATAAAAGCTTGAAAAGAATATTTCTTTCGAAAAGGGAATGTTTTCTAAATTAATTAGATCTGTGGCATCTAATTGTATAGACCTATTTTATATTTAGTAATGTACATTATTTTAGATATCTTTATATAGTAATGTACATTATTTTAAATATAACGTATACTATTAACTTTTATGTTTCCTACGGCTGAAAGCGCGCTATCATCAAACCCTATCGGATTTCCTTTCGACGCTGCATCGTACAACCGCATTCATTACAAAGTGCACCGTTGCGAGTTGCGAGACATGCCATTGAAAAAGTCAGATAAAAAAACCTCGGTATCGTTGGCCGGTACTTTTTTTTTAACGCTAGCACGTAAAGTTTTTATTAGACGCATTATTATTACATTCGACAAAAGTCCACGTTTGCCGTTTGCAGTTTTTCTGGCTCGCGGTATCCAGCCGTCAGTAGACACCGCTATTTATAATCCGGAAAACGACGCCGTTACGCCCTCGCGCGTCCGATGAAAAGTGAAATTTATGCATGCGTGTACGTCGAATACTCTATAACTCGTAATAACGTCGCATGAAAAAAAAAAAAACAAGTTTTGTTTTACAATACCTTTAAACCGATGATTTTTATTGCATTCGACGATGACGATCATAAAAGATAGTTGGATTAAAATTTATCGTTGAGAAGATATTAAAGTTTACTATACGAGCTCTACAAGATTGATACGTCATGTTAATAGTAATTTTGTGGCTTATTAAAAGTTGCTTTCATCACTTCCTCTGACTATTTTGTTATGAATAAATATATAACTTTTTCCACGTTATTTTTATTGTTGAATGAAAAGAGAGTATAATGTTTGTTGTAAAATCTATTATAAAAGATAAAACAATAACATTTTATTATTGAATAAATCGACACACATTATTCTATAGACGTTAATTAAATAAAAATATTTTTTTCAGAATTAAATAAAATGATTAATTGCTCAATAAATATAATTAAGATTATCGCCAAACTCAATCAATAAACATCTTTTCTGGTAATTTAACATTTCTGGTAATTTAAATAAAAGTTCCTCTTTCTCTCTCTCTCTCCCTCTTATATAATATAATATGTATGCTTAGGGTATTTAATGCATTATTAAAACAATTTATCAGAATGAAACAAAGTATTTTATACAAATATACTGTAATAGAGAAAACTTTAAATATAAAATTTCAAATATTTTAATTATTTTATATTAATTCTTTTATCTCTCTCTCAAATAATATTAAAAATGAAAAATTAAGAATAGAAAAAAAGAAGAAAGAGAGAGAGAGAGAGAGAGAGAACATAGCAAAAAAAGCTTAAGATTATCCAGCGATCTTATATGGTTTAAAAGCTATTTGTTAGTCAAATTCAATCGTTTTATTATATACGACTATAGCATCAAAGATGTTTCTATAATATAGCTTAATGCGCTTCTCTAAGACTTTTCACATACGTATGTCTGGGACAATAGCGAGGCATAATTTAAGCGGGTAAAAATGATATTCCGCAGACGTCATAAGTCAACGTAAACCATGGAGAACGCGGGGCATAATTTCATGCGGTAAATCTGCGACGCTCGTAAATCGCTTTATGGAAACTCCGCCCATCTGCGCACGAAATCTCCACATCCTTAAAGACGCTCCAATATATAAATGCTCGGGCGATGCAGTCGATTCTCACTGTGACATGCAGCAATAATAAATTCATCGTGAAAGAGGAACTGGCAGTCCGTAACCCATATATATAATACAAATATTTATCATTTTTTCTTTCAAATAAACACACACACACACACAATTACGTAAATATATTATATATAGATAAAATAAACGAGGTAAAATTATAGGTACATGTTATTTACTGTAATTAGCAAATTATTATCGCAATACAAAGTAATAATAGATTGCTCAATTCTTTAGTTTTATAATTGTATTTGTTATTTTCCAGTAATCTTTTTAAAACCATTCGTCGACGATCAAGAAGATTAATTCATTCGCAAACACCTGTGAGAATCAGGTTAATAAAATAATCATTTCGCGGGATACCGCGATACCGATCGTAAGATATGACAGCCGAGAAAAAAATTATCCTACAAGAAGAACAAGGCTTGTTTCTTGCTCATCAGTCTGTAGAACAGTGCAGCTGGCGCATATGAAATTTCCATATTCACGCCCGTGGAAAAGTGACGTTGTTTCGTTCTCGAAGGGGATGAAGCGAGCGATGGCGAAGCATTTGCAATTCCCGTGAATTCGCGCGGAATATCCTGTAAAGCTAGCATGAGCTAGCAGGCGAGGCGGCGGGTTGCGACTCAACCCTATGAAATCCCGTGTCTCGCTCGAGCATGAGACGCGTGGATGTAAGACAACGGGGGCGCGTAGCGCAGCTGCATCTGCTTGCCTCCACGATAGCAATAATCGCAGGGAAATCGTTGGTATTCATTCCTCTTTCTCTCTCTCCGTATGTGCGTCGGGAAACGATTAATTTTGCATGCTATGTCTGGCGTATCTTTGGAATTTACCTAGTTCTATAAAGGCAAACATGCTGATTTTCTCTCATCGGGTTAATTGCATCAACATCTGGCAAATATTAGAGACAACAATCAATTTATTATTATCACATTAGAATTTTAATGATATTAATAGAAATATTATACTTATTTATTCTTAAATTATCAAACGTATATTAGGTTAAGATAAAAATAAATTTGTGCAATTTTGCAACGAGGGAGATATTAAATCGATAATTAATATATGCATCAATTTTTTTGTATGTATTATCTCAAATAATTTCTTTAAAAAGTAAAAACCTACGTGCTTTATATCAATATTAGCTAAAATTAACATATAACGAAGCTCATTTTATTAAATAAAATGCCCCACATGTGTGATGTAAGTAATGTATATAATAACGAGAGCCCTTAACCCCTCGCTAATAAATCGAAGTTAGCGTTACGCACGTTGAGCGCGTATAACAACTTGCATATATTATCTCAGATCATTAGACATCAAAATATCGTTCACGGTTATCTTCATGGAAGTTCAAGTACTTGGGTCTGGAGCCTCATTATACAGTAACCGTATCTTCGTCCGCTGAAATGAGAAATACGTTATCCAAGAGCTCGCGAGGACCGTTAATTAGAACAGGGTAATAAGGGATATTAAGATTTCATACGTCCCCTGGGACACCGAGAAGCTTTGAGAAACGACCCTTAAGTTACCAGCCGGGTTTCTGCGACACTAAGTTGTTCGCTGTTGCATATCTAGCAGATGCGAAGCCATTAAGGTGCCAAGTAATTGTCACTCAAGAAAAGAACAGTCATTTGACGCTGATATACATATAGTCTATTTTTATGTAAATACATTCTGACTTTTTTCCTAGTCCATCGTAACAGATATAATCTGAAATTTTATACGCGAACATATATTTTGCACTTTTGATTGACATATTTGATGACATGTTTTGAAGTTTTATATTTTAAAATTTTGTTTGTACTTATGTTTTAATAAAGAAAACTTGAAGTTTAAGTAATTGAGACAATATATAATGTTGGGAGGTATATTTGCTTTTTAATTTTATGTATCAATTTCTTTTTAATTTTCATGAATGTATTATAAACTAAAATAAATTCGAAAATATATTTTACGCGAGAACACTTTTATACTAGATATCACTTTTTATACATTTTTAACATGTTTTACATTTCTACCGCTGAAAATATCTGCTAAGTGTCCCAATTTTCGCAATTAAAAAGTCGAAGTCGGTGTGCTTCCGTTAATCAAGTTAAATGAGATTCTGTTAATCAAGTTAAATGTAAATTAGATCAATCAATAGAACGTTCAGTAAATTATCAACGATAGCTACGAGCCGTATTGGCATTTGCATGGGATAATTTTTTAACTGAATAACATTTTTCTATTGGTAATTAAAATATTGTCTCGATTATTTTTTAGCGTGGCTATTATGCTTCAGGTAATCATGACATTGAAAAAATTTAAGCACGTTTTGTATAATATTTATTGAACTAACATTTGATGTAATTATATATAGCAGCAAATATATCAATATATAAAATATAAGTAATAATTTTATTATTAATATAAATAATATTTAATTACGTATACTATTTATATTATTATAAATATAGATGTTATTGTAAAATCTACTGCTATAATACATTTCTTCTTTTGTTATAAACAGGTACAATTTTAAACCGAAATAAAGTTACGTTTAAAATATCTGTTAACGTGGTAATAATTAACATAAATAATAAACTAAGCTTACAATACAATTAAATTCCAGGAATAATTTCTGAGAAGAAAATATTGCGCGAACAGTAAACGCATGTGCAGAGAATCCGATATTCGAGGGATTTTGTTTGCTTCCAACACCTCCTAAACGAACACAATGTTAATGCCTGCTAATGAGTCACTCCGGGGAATAGCATTTGCTTAGTAATTCCCGCAAACACCGGAATTGCAACCTGTCAACAACCGTATTCGCGACATTCCCAATACTCGTCGTTGCGAAGTTGCTTCCATCACAGCTGATATGTTTCAAAACGATGCCGCGATACCCCGATATTTTCCCAACGGTTGGTTACCCTCCCCAGTCTATATTCAATTTCACTTTTCTTCTGTCTGTCAACTTGTCATGTCGGCGCGTCATAAAAAGAGGATTCGGCAAAAGTTGACTGATGCGGCAACGCATTTATAAAATCAATATTTATAAAAAATAAAATTAGATATTTTTCATATTCTAGAACTCTTAAGCTTTCCCGAATGTTCAATAAGTTATAAACAAGATTATGTCGATAAAACAAATAAGATTCTGCTTATAGAAATCAATATTTGGATCAAAGAAAGATATATTAATGAAAACGGAATTATAAGAAGAAAATAGAAGATGGAATGTTTCACACACAGATTACTTATGACATAAACGTTTGATAAAATAATTAACTCAATTAAAATGTATCACTATGCATCTTCCTAAAATTGGTAGCATAAAAGGAAAAAGAAAATGTTATGCGATGATATCGCGATTTAATGTACAATCCAATTTAATCTTCCACGTCACCGATTTTGTGTCTTGGCGACGACATCATATCTGAAAGTTGGCGAGCCAAAAATTATCGCATTAAAGTGCCTTAATTATATATCTGCTGCTTTACTATCTACTAAGGAATAAGATAATACGAAGGAAAGAGAGGGAGAAGAGGAGAAGAAGAAACAGAGAGAGCACAGAGAAAGGAGAGTCTCCGTTAATTAGTAAGGAAATAATTTCTCGGTCATTAAACCAACCTGCTGCCTGCGCGCAAAAGGAGGTGCGAAGAGGTAGATTGTCTACGAGAAGACAATGGTACGCATCGTTCACTCTGATATATAGCGCGGTAGAATCTATGATGATAATCTCTCAAGGTGAATCGATTTCTCTTAATATCAATTCATCTACATGCCATGTTAGCTTATTAATTACACATTTAATAAGCAGCGAGATATTCTTCGTGTCGAAACATTATTTCCTTATTAAAAAATATCTCTAATCATAATTAAGAAAGAAGATTTTGTAAATTAATGTAAAAATTAAATTAATTTACAATGCAAGAACCAGATAATAAACAATTTGATCGTTAAAATATCATTAAAATAATCCTTTTATTTAAAAGTAAACTTTATTTTTAAAAAATTTTAATTTGCGCTTTACTTATTAAAGTATTTATAGTACTAAAAATTGTGTGAAAAGAAAAATAATATTCAATTGGATTTAATGATACAAACTAAAGATTTTACAATAACACGAAATATAACATTATACATTCATAATTATTTTAAAAGTCATTAATTATTGCATGTTGCCAATAATAGGGGAGACCGGGGCTGGTTGTGACATTTTTTTTACTGGCGTAACATTTGTTTTTACTGGCGTGATATTTTTTTTACTGGCGTTTTTTTTACTGGCACTGTAACAACCTACCCCTGTAACAACCAGCCCCAGTCTCCCCTATATAAATTTTAGTTAGATTTCAGTTAGACCATATTCTTTTCCAAGCAAAATTTTATCTGTCACTATTTATCATAAAAAAGTCCTATATCTTATACTTATTATTAATTATTAGTATAAAATAATATTTGTAATAATCTAGATAGCTAGTTGTAAAGTACATCTGCCACAAATGTATAATTATAGATCTAGCATGTACAATGTTGGCAGAAATATAGCAAAATTTACCAACCAAATGTAATGGCATAATAATGACAAATATTAAACAGATTTATATATTTGTTACATGATTTGGCGCAGAGTAGCCACAGAAATAGAGCAAAATCTGCGTTTGACAAATTTAGCTCGATTTCTACTGCCAATCTGTTGTCAAATTATACTAGCAAACTTTGTCGAAAAAACTTTCTACATACTGCGAGCAATTTATTTATAAGAAATATGATTGAGTTAACATAAACTATTTTTAATTAAACTTAAGAATTAAAATTTCTTATAATAAACATGTTATTGCGAAGCAGTAAAATTTTATCACTCTGTCAAAGTAGAAAATAGAATGGAATAATATATCACGAATTCACGACGGAATTTAATTTTACACACTTCTGAGTAAAATTTTATAGACATACTTCAAAATATGCTTTCGCATTAGTTGTTTTGCCACATCAGCTAGTACAATTTAGTAAAATTTTCGCGATAAAAACATTTCCACCGTACTCACGAGAACGTCGCATAAACCATACCTAACTTCGATTACTTAGTCAATTTGACTAAACTTCACAAATCCCAGGAGCGAGCAATTTCGAAAGAGTTTAAGAAAAAAGTTGCATCAAGGCCGACATACCTTTCGCCTACTTTTCTTTCCTCCGTCGAAAATTGCGTTCCATAACTGTTGCGAAAGGTTGAAAAGAGAATGAATAAAAGAGGATATAACTGAATTCTATTGATGCATTCAAGGAATACATTTCGTGATTACTTGCATTCATATATGCAATACATTGCATCAAATATTCATCTTTTAAAGAACTAGCGTATACCGAAGTAATTCCACTCTTTTATTTTCTTTTTTATATTCGATGTTAACCGGCGCGGTCTTGTGACTAGTTAAAATTCAAGTTTAAAAACAAAGTAAAACATTGAGTATAGGAAAATATATTGAAAATATTTTGCCGAAGCGCGTGTGAGGATTATTTTTTTGTTCAGCTTTTCCGCGAACAAAAATAACGTTGCGACGAGGGATTAATGCGATTTTCTGTAGCTTAACTGTAGATTTTCTGTAGTCGCCACTGTCCTTGCAGCTGCTTTTATGCACCTGCAATCGTCACGACACTATTTACGACTGTCAAATGCACATTTCTGCAGAAGCATGATGTTATCGATATATTGTGTTAAAATACAGGTTTACTTAATCAACCTTTCAATAATTTCGCAGTTTAAAATCTTCCATCTAACACATCCAGGAACATGTTGTCCAAAACTTTATGACCTTCTTTTTTATATAAGATATACTCGTCATTTATTTTGTCAACTTGTTGTAAATATCTTGTTTCTTTCTTTATAATATTTAATTTAACGTAAATAACAATGCTAATTATTATCGATATATCATTTTACTCTAACCAGAAATTATACGCCACGGGAATATTTTGCAGGGAATCATATGCATTAATAGCTTATTGCAAAATATGATCGCGCAGCGGGAACCGCGGTAGCAGTAACGACGTCATTGATGAACGTACGTTAGATAATTAAACGATAAACGTAATAAATAGTCATACGCGATAAGATCGGGCCGGCGATACGGTTTATTGTGCGTATTGTGTCGTGAACGCGGTTACGCACGCAAACGAGCCGGCGATCTTTCATTCACCGTGCGGCAATGTCCTTTTATTAAACCTAAAGTATTTAATTAAACAGCATCTGCGTGCGCGGCTCGTAGCAGTATGGCGGTATGGTAATTGCATAAGAGACGAGGAGTTGCCGGCGATTAAACAGAATAGTTGGCTGCCACCGCATGCCAACTCCCAGACATTGCGGTGCGATAAACTGCAAGTCAGAACTGCGGCCTCACAGATCGATTATATTTGCTGGTGAACATCGGATTGCCTGCTCGCGCAATTAATTTCGGTTCGATGGGAGTTGGTATATATCGCCGGGAGCTTGCAAACGTGTCGGCTAAGAATCGTTTGCGAACTAATCGAACTAATTTCTAGGCAGCCATTATACAACAATCATTCGACATATTAAGATCATCAATATACACAAATAAAGTAATTACGATATATTACTACAAAATTATTATATCTTTATTACGTTAAAAAACATTTTATTAAACGTGTAATGTTAAGTTCAAAGCAAAAAACTGAAATTAAATGTCAAATACAATACAGTTAAATGGAAAAAAGAAAATTTAATAGAAATAGTATAGAAGATAAAAAAATGACATTTGTGTGGATTAAATATCACAATGAAGATAAGATCAATATAATGGTATGTTGTCAATTATGTGTATACATATCTATATCGTTGATGTGCTTTTATGAGTTTAAAGGCATAAAAATCTGTCGATACTGCAAAAAATATAGAAATAAATGCTGTCCTATATTTATTTTGTAGCACGTCTAATAAACGTATAAAATCGTATTCAAAGAAATATGAGATTTTCTTTCTTCTACTGTCACGTAACGTTCGCGCACATTGATTATTTTATATTTGGTACTATGAAAAATGCACAGGTATATTATATTTGTCCTGAAAATGTATGTTCTTTATTTGAACGTAGGTACATTCTTTTAATAATAAAATTATATCAACATTTTTTTTTTATTATATGTATAAAGATAAAAATGTTGCATTTTTTATATTAAATGTTCTGTATATGAACTTTTATTTATATAACATAGTATAATCAGTTATAGATATAAATACCAATATAAATATCAATACTTTCATGTTCTACAATTCAATATAATAATAATATATACTTTATTCAGTTCGGCCATTCAGCCTAAAACTGGGACTTGGTTTACAATTCCTCCCTAGTAAGCAAGAAACATTTTAACTACATTACAGCAACGTTTTAACATTAATGCAATGTAGTTGAAATGTGTAAAGAGAGTTGGTGAGAGCTCTCTTTAAGATTAATTTAACGCTTGATCAGCCTATACTTTTTCATGACTTTAACATTAATACCCTTTAATACTTTAACCTTAATACCTTTTGATACTTTAACATGAAAGATGATCTACCACTCTTAATGACACAAGAGACTCTACAAGAACGTCTAATCCAGACATTTTGGTATTAATTCCACACAAACATCATTTCCGTTGTTATTTATTTAAAAGTTTTCTTTTTTGTGTGTACAGTATAGCCGACATTATAATAGTAATTAAATCGTTAATAAAAAATTAATTAATTATTATTTAATTAAATAGTTTAAAGTAATCTCCAATTTTTATGTCACAGTTTTACCATGACTTACATTCTTATAAAATAGTAGAAAATGTTTCTAATGATTATAGATGTTAAACTATTTTTGAAAAGATAGAAATCGCGACAATAATAGTTATTAATGTTATTATATACGTTAAAAAAAAAGAAAAAATGGCGTGTAAGTTAATTTTTTGTTAACCTACATTTCACTCACCAGGAATAAAAGATCCTTTTTAATTTGACATAAAATTCATCGTTTTTTAGTGTTACGAATTACCAGCGACGTATTCACTAAATAAACAATGAATAAAATTGCAAATGTAATACAATTATGTTTCATCCGCAAGGAATAGTGTGTGAATATTTAATTACGAGCAGCGATATTTTGGTTTAATTTAGCAAATATTCGATATTGAAAGATCGGAATTGAATCAAGTGCAGTGACAGTATTTTTTGCGACATAGAGAGAGAGAATTAACGCTTGTTATAAATAAATTAGGAATATTTCTACAATTTTTTGTAATCTAGGTGTTTAATATTTGTTTTGTTAAACGTTTCAGGTGTGATTTCTATGTATAATAACAGAAATAACTTGAAATATTTTTTCATTTAATTACATTTTATTTAGGGCACAAGTTTTATTTAAGAAGAACAGGAGATATTTTTGTAGATTAAATTATAAATAAATTAAATCATAAATTTTTAAAAAATAATGAAAGAAATTCTTTTTTATATCTGACAATCACATTTTTCCTAAGGGAAAAATTTCTTTTATAAACATGTCGATATCAAATTATTAAAAGAATTCGCGGATGAAAGATACCGTCAAAAATTCTTCCTCTCTCTCATGATGTCTTATATACATATAACATTTTTTTAAAGAGAAAAACGTTATATATGTAACAGGCAGATTTCCTAAAAGAGAAGAACGTATAACGCTACAGCAAACTTCCAACGGATATACGTTATCAAGACCGCTACATATCCTGGCATGCTAAACACATCAAGTTGGATTGAAATGTTGCAATCAAGCAAAGTTATCGACGGTCACGCGATCGCGAAGTTCGGTTGTAAACACGTAAACGTTTTCTTCCTCTATTTATTCTCATCAACGTCCGATAACCGACGCTGTTGCACCGACGCAACCCTAAGGGCAGCAATCCAAGCTCGTCGACGCGTTCATAAAACAGTTTGCGAGCCTTTCTACGGCTCGTTGACTCCTCCCTAGACTTTCTTCCGCGCGCCCTTTCGCCGCTATAGCATGCATCCATTTTCGCAACTTCTTTCCCGTAACTTTTATCCCGCATCCCTCAAAACTCCAAAGCACCCCCCTCGATCCGCATTCCCCATCCGCGTATTCTTTGAGAAAAGAATTTTCTCATTGCGAGATTAATCGTCGGTCGAGGTCGAGCTCATCCACTAGCGGCATGATGAAGATCGGTCTTTCCTCCTTTGAGACCGAAGGCCGACCTGAGGAACCAGCTGAGCGTAACGAGCCGCTTCCGCCGTACAGTCGTTCATCTTGCCGCGAAACGTAAAACTGATATGCACGGCACGCCTCACCGTTGTACGTTTTATTATCGAAGCGTTTTATTTTCTTCTGTGAAGTAATTTTTTCGACGGAACACGAAGCAATTTGATATACATTTAAATAAGTATATTAAATGTAATTCAATTTTGTTCTTACGAGAAGTCTAATATCTAATAACTTCATATGATGACATTGTTTAATTTGTCTTTATCAAAATACAATTTTTAATTCTACTTTTCAGTTTATTCTGTGGCTCGCATTTACAGGTAATTATTTTAATTTTAATAATAAAATACAATATAATTTTATATTGCATAATATATGCTTTTGTTAAAAAAAAATCTGTTTAAACGTCGAACTGTGTGTTGTTACAAATTATTGATCGAATCGTTGAGTTTCGTCAGTCTATTAAAGCTGTTGAAAAATTGAACTTTTTTTAAACGAATGTTTGAAAAAGTTTGCTTATCGCTATTGGACAGAGATAAAAATTATTCTAATTTGACAGTTGGCTAATCCATTCAATTACGATCGACCGAATCGTTGGCCCGATACTATCGGGATAGCAAAGCCACATATTCGAAAGTTGAACATTGCAGATACGAGCTCTCGTATATAACTGACAGCCGTCGAAACAACATGCTATACCTAATACACCGCGAAAATTTATGACGGAAAGCTTTTATGCACCCTTTGTCAGTACTCGCTTTCCACGCAGCTTTTCTCCATCCTATAATAATTCCGTTTTACGTCTTTTGCCGCTCTTGAAAATTCTGCCGAAGGCGATTCCAGTCATCCACAATCGCGGCTTTTGTTGCGACCATAAACGTCCTTTCCCTTGTTATCTCACGTATAACATTTTTGTTTTAACCTGTGTATATCCCTCCCGTTATCCTTTATCTATAAATTTATCTGCCCCTGTTATGAATATTGAAATAATCGGAAATAATTAACGCTTTCAAAGATGGCAGAATATTCTTCAAATAAAGATTGAAGAAGTTTACTAATTAATGTAATACCTATAACTTTCAGTTTATCCATTGCATTATTTTTAAACAAATAAATAAATTCAAGTTAAGATAAATAAAAATATAAAACTTAAACTAAATGAGGGCAATGAGAGTGGCGCGATTGTTGGTGCTTGACTTATATATAGATAATACTTTTATCTTTAATTAAGTTTTACTTTTATTTTTGACAATATATTACTTTCTACCTTAGTCAACGTCTGTCTGTCTATTATTTCTTAAAGACTGTTTGTTGACTATGTTAATATCTTAATGACCAATTTTATACCGTTTCAACTTTTGACTTGTGACTCGAATTTGATCCAATGTTTCGACTGCATACTCTTAGGCTTTTAGGATAACTTTCTTGGTTCTTTTTATTAGTTTATAGTACATAGTTCATATAGTTCATCCACACTTATAATTGAATTTTATTCATTTACAAGCTAATTACATTAGCCAATTTTTGTTCCATGGACCATCATCTCCGTGTGAAGTAAGACAACCTTTAATTCAAAATTGGGAATCTGTAGGTATACTCATCTCCTTCGTCTAAATATGAACATAAAGTTTTTTATTTTATTCCTATTATATCGATGAAAATGACTTGAGCTAAAACGTTCGTTTTTGTGATTCATGTGACGTTAATTAAAGATGTGATTAATAAACTTAATTAAGAATAAAAGTATATCCATAATTTATGCACGAATAATTGTGCCACTCTCATTGCTCTCATTCTCATTTAGTCCAAATTTTATATTCTATTATTGAGAGCCCTTCTTGTTGATTACGAAAATTAATGGCTATTGAGGAAGATTTAAATATATAAATCTGAATTCTCGGTTTTCGGAATTTGAAGGGTTATTTTCTGTACGTTCTGATTGATCGTTACAGATTCGATGCGACTATGGTGCACGATACACAACAAGTTCTAATTAATATACCGTTCGCGCAGACGCTATTACGGAAGTTTATCGTCTAATATATAACTCTTCAATCGATCGATGCTTTGTACCGTTTCATCATTTATGTATAGCCGGGATGAAGTATATGCCATCATTGATATACAAACGTCATCGAGCACTAAATGTATCGCGTACCTACGCTTCTGCACGACAGAAATATCGCTATACTATCAGACATGAGAAATACTTAATTAAAGAATTGAGTATGAAAATAACGTGACACATAAAATACGATTAAATAAAAAGATTAACTACACACACACACACACACACACACACACACAATGTAAATGTTTTAAAATGTGAATCTTTTAACAAAATTAAAAAAATCAAAAATGCATTATTTGTAAAAATATTACATTTAGAAATAATACGTTTAAAAATATTTATATGATAAATATTTGCATAAAAATATAATTATATGTTAATTATAAATGAGTAATTATATCTCTTAATATTATATAAAAAGACTAGAGATATCTTGTATCTTATAGAGTAACTGTTTTGTGGAGACTAAGATAGAAGGGAATAAATTTTGAACAAAAACATAAAATCAAAATAAAATAAACACATGTTCTATATTTTATACGATTGAAAAATATGTGCAATAAGAGCAAATATTAACTACTGAAATATATGTCGTTAAATTAAGTGAAATCTGAGTAGAAGTGTGTGCGCTAATGGTATGAACAGTATATGTATACTCTATCACAAAATAGTAACGTGTAGTGTACGCGATATGATAATGACAAAACATTCCGCTGTTGACAACGATGTTATCAAATTTCACTAGTTCTTCTACTTGGCTAATTATACACAAATTATAAGCTTTTTAAGCATACATATACATACATACATATACATATCAGCGCAGCAAAGTTGCGTCTCGAATAGCGATTAAAGTTGCAATGTGCTTACCTGCAAATAAAAGTAACAAAAATTAGTAAAATCTATTTTTTAATTCATTAATATTAATTCAATAATCTTATTTTACTAAGCAAACTACACAAAAAATTAATGATACAAAGTTTTCGCAGGAAATAACTATTTTTGCATATATTATAAATAGAAATACTTGAAGAGAGATTCAACACTTTACTTTCACTATTTTATTTAAAAAAAATGGATCTAATCAATAATAATTCCAATAATTTCTAATCTCATAATTTTTATATAATTGCATATGTATTTATATATTTTTTTATATTGTTGTAGACTATTTCATTTTTTTTTCACAAAGTAACATCTTCGAACGCTATACTTCTACCTAAAGTTTTCTTAATTAAAAAACTGGGGAAATAATTTTCATTATAAAGTTGATAGTAACATTAAAAAGTTGAAGCTCTTTTTAACTCCTAGCATCCTGAACAACAATCAAATTGCAATCACTGATGATAACGTGAAAATAAAACCTGTGAAGCAAAAAAAAGCGCGGATGCATCACGTAGTATTGAACGTACGAATATATCGTAAACTAATCTTCCGATTTCGGGTACCTAAATTCGTTCGTTAAATTAGCCGGCCTGATACTCGTTAGGTGTTACGGCTTCGTTAGCGCGACCTTTTACCTCGTGCTCTAAACTTCGATCGAGTTATTAACGGAGGTGGAGATGTACCGAACGGGAAACCTGTAATCACTTTCGTGGCAGACTTTAAGCTTTCAGACACGATCGCCTGTTATCCCGTCAATTTAACCCGTCTCGCAACGTGATTTGGGACGTTTCGCGGCGAGATCCTCCCCGCCTCCGCCCTTATTTTCTCCGCTTCTGGATAATATCCAGCTGAGAAAAGAGAAGAGAGAACGCGCCGTGGAACGTATATTATGTTCGTCAAGAGCGAATAATACTTCGAGTTCAACTTTAAAAATTTTAAAAGTCTGTGAGACGTGAAAATAATTAACGTCACAAACCACGTCACTCGTGTCCTTGAGTTCTATATCTACATCGTGTAGATGACGTAATCAATTTTCATAAAAATTTCATAAATGTGTGTGTGAAAATTGAAAAATACTGAATATAAAATTGAAGAATCTCAAATCATCTTTAAAGAAGAGATAAAACAACATTTGGTATTACAAGTAAGCAATGTCGCAATTTTACTTTCTAATTATTATAAAAAACAAATATAATATTTATTTCTTCTTATGTATAAGATACTTTCTAGCTGATTTCTTTGCAAACTAATTTAAACTGATGCAATGGTGCCTGATTTTTTTCTGTGTAACATATAAGCATTAACAAATTGAATAAACTATCGAAATCTATCGCGGCAGTTTTGCCATTGCAGCATCCGTCAGACAGACGTGTTCTTGCGATAATACAGCAACCATGGACGAGGTAGCTGGCGTGCGTGAAGAATTACGGCCAGTAATCCAGATTAATCCGGAGCAATTCTTTTTATCGGCAACAACATTTCTCCTCGCCCAACTGCATCGTTGCGCGGCGGCGGCGGCGGCGGCGGCGGCGGCGGCGTAGCTGCGCTCGCCGGCCGGTGCATTCGGTGCAGCTTAGGCGAGATATATGGAGCCGCATGTGGGTGGTTCACGTCCCGTCGTATACTATAGTAAGCGAATCGGCGCGCGAACCGGACTGAGATAATATAATATGCAGCCCCCAGCACACACGGCTTGCCCGCCGAGATGCGGCGTATTCGAGTGTGAGTGCGATCAGCAATAGATCTGTCGAGACCGTACGAATTTCGGTCTGGAATACGAATCGAGATGGCCACTGCTGCGCCAATCGGATGAACCGATGCTGCGGCATGCAGCGGGATCTATGACAGTTTTTTTATGTCAAAAGGAAATTTAAGGCATACCAAAATTTTGTTACAAAATATATTGGAAAGGTGTAAAGGCATGATCAAAAGACTTTCTTCCTCTTTCATTTTTCTCTCTAATTTTGTGTCATAAAATAAATATATATTTATTGCGCGTTATTGTAAATACATATGTTAACCCTAACTCGCCACATCCCGGTCAGGTGGACCGCTGAACGTTTTTCTAGTTTTCACATAATAATATAATTTTCTAGTTTCCTCATAATAAGTTTAGTTTAACTCAATTAATTTTCTTGATTTAATATTATCATAAGCATCTCTCTCTCTCTCTCTCTCTCTCTCTCTCTCTCTCTCTCTCTCTCTCTCTCTCTCTCTTATTCAGACTCTGTATTTCCAATTTCTACATTACAAGCTTAACATTATTAATTAGAATAAAAATGACAATGCGACAAAGTCTAGCGGTCTCACGGACCGGAGTATGGCAAATTAGGACTTAAAAATAAGTGTGGCTAGAGCTAGGGTTAATATTAAACGGAACATTACAGTGAAACTTTCATTGCAATTAGAATCACGAAAGGTAACTGCATTAACTCATGAGATGTGTTCTGCTTCGAAAGGAATGTATCAATCATCCGAGACACGCATTATGACATGAAAAAGAGAAATTAAGGTTGAAGAAAGCAGAGTTCGTTCATGTCTTCCTCCAAACCTCGTTCGACTTTAGCCTTGATAGCATGGCATTACCGAATCCGGAACTACCTCTGGAACCACGCAAGAAATGTGAAAGTGTAACGTACAACGCGGATGCTCGCTACAAAATATCCAATATGCTCATCATAGAAATTCGACGTCGTAAAAGTAGATGATAGCCGTGAAGCCTCAAAGAAAGCAGCTGTACGTTTAATCAGCCATCAGGAAAATTTTTACTGAAGCGTTCCAGATTAAATAAATAAAAACTTTCTCTTTTAAAAACGAATATTTTGAAACACCTTTGAGAAACGAACTTACAACATATTACATCCGGAAGTTAATAATAAGTAATAAGAAATACAAGAATTGATAAATAATTAAAACCAATAATAATAATCAAAGAATATTTACTCTTACCTAGTCTAGTATATAAGTGCAATAATTTCTAACAAAAATTGTTATATTAATTGTTTCCCAAAGGGCCTTTATCACGAGAGAAGAAAGAAAGTTTCTTATTCCTTTCTTGCTTTCTCGGGAAGAAAGTTCAGGTTAATTGTAAAACGACACACGACCGAAGAGAGACGTTTCGCGCACCAATTCCCAAGACGTCACATTTTTAATTAAACAACATCGTCGAGCGACAGTCGAGCGCGATAACGAGCCCGCTCGATCCACGGTTTCCACTTTCGTCTTCCTCGATTCATCAGGAATTCCGATCCCACCGGAAGCTCAAAGTTTCCTCGCAGATAACATCGCGAGAGTTACAGCTCGAGCTGCAAGTGGAAGGATCGTCGTCGTCGTCGTCGTCGTCGTCGTCGTCGTCGTCGTCGTCGTCGACACGTCCGGACCATCTAACAAGGGGAAAATCCTCGCCTTGGTGAAGATAACGGGGTGAAAGCGAGGTAGTCGTGTTTACTGACTGTAAACCGACTGACTTCCGGCACTTCCGGATAAGCGACCGTGTAAACACGACGATATAACAGGTGAAGCGGTATCGTCGATGTAACGCGTTGCAGGTAGACATCGACGAGTTTGCGTTTCGCACGTGCGAGAACGACGAGCAACGACGAGCGACGACGAGAAACGACGAGAATGAAATCAACGTAAATTATGAGGCACAAGAAGGCGCAAGGCTGCGCGAAATAAATGTACAAGACAACTTTGATGCGTCCGCTTCACGAGAAATTATTCTATGAAAAAATTTCGCTGCGCTAAAAGTGACATTTTCGAATAGCTAAACATACTAAACAAAAAACTGCGATTTAGTTCTATATTTTTCTACAAAAATAAAAAAAAGCACGGAAATTTATTTATTAAATAAATAATAAATAATAAAAATACGTATTTATACTTAGAAAACTTTTTCAAATGTTTTTCTTCTAATTAGAAGATATACCGATATAATCATAAGTGTTTTTGTTTTAGATAATATAATTAAAATAAAAATTGCTATTATTATATATACATCTGTACCTTAGAGCCAGAGAGAAAATCGCAAAAATATTAAACTCAAATAACGAACACACTGTAGTACGTTCATCTACATTGCTGCATTAAAAAGCTCAGATTCGCATATGATATATATATATATATATATATATATATATATATATATACATATACATATATATGAACATATAATATAAAGAAAATATAATATTTACGTTCTACCGTCGCCGCATATAATATTTCTATTATTTTTTAGTAAAAAACACAGTCCGTATTTTTTTTCTGTACACATTTCGTTAAATTTAACATGATAGTCTTTTATGTTTATTTCGCTAACGTAAAACTGTGTCTCTGTGACAAATGAGAAAATATAGAAAACTTCTTTTCGGGGAAATTATGTCAGTTCTGCAACGTCTATGACTAACTCACAATGCATATAATATTTTACATCACTATGATGCGTGATATCGTGATTTATTCCAATTTTTTAAAAGAGTTCTTAAAAATAGTAATCTTTTTCTTTTTATGACAACAATATGTATATATCGACAGTGAAACTCTTTAATACTAATAAGTAGTAATACTAATAAGTCTAATTGATTTAACTTTCTTTCATGAAGCTGGTTTTGATGCATTCTATTAATGAATTTTTGATACAAATATCTTGGACGCTTTTTTCTCAAATATAACTAAACTCTGAATTTTGTTTCTTTAAATTTCATATAAAATTTTGTATTTTGACTCGTGCTGAATATCTGCAAGTTGTTTTAGAACAATTACACAAGTGCGTAAAATGTAAATCTAAATTGAATAACACGAGTGTCACGTCTAAAATGGTATCATACGTAACCCGAGTAAAACTCGCCAGAACTTTCAAGCTACATTTGAACTGCATTTGCAAACAGCCACCGAATCAACTTGTCGTTTACGTTTTCACTTCGCCAGACGGCTCACACAAGACTGTCGAAAATCGTCGACGGTAAATATTTGAAGTGCTTGCTGCGCCGGGCTTCGAGAGCGGCTTAAAGAGAAGGGTCGGGCTCTGCCTCTTTGCAAGGCTCGTTAATTATTTCGCGCGAGTTCTGAAGTCACCCAGAGAAGCCTACTCCGTAGCAGGCTCAGTGGATAGGTCTCAATTGGGTTGCAGAGACGGCAGTAGAAAGGTCGCGTACACCCCAAAATACGATTTAAAAGAAAGTAAAAACTGCGAAAAAAAAATACGCGCGATAAATGTATAAAATAAATAAATTATAACAAATAATAAATCATAATACACATAATATACATGTGATAATAAAAATATATATATCATGCATAATCTCTAAAATAAACGAATTTTAAAGCACGTATGCACTTAAATATTATACGAAATATTTCTCCATATTGTACATTTCGCGAAGTGAGTAAAGCGCGTATTTTATTGCGGAAGCACGGAGAGTCCTAGGATCGATTCTGGTCGGCGAAACTCGAAAAAAAACCGCATGGAATGAAGCAAAACGGTGTTACGTATAAACGAATCACGACAGCGACGGCGATGCATGCGATGCATCAGAAAGGTGAATTTTGCGGCGCACTTTTTTGACACATCAGCGATCAAAGAAACTCGTCAATGATTTTTCTGCTGCCTCGCGTTGACGCGTTCTAGTGCGCACGTTTCATTTCGCTTGCGTTCGTGTTATTTTGTACAAATCGATCGAGTAAGCTGATTTCAGCGAGTATTTTGATTGCACGGTGTGTGTTTGTAAATTATTCATTTTGTGTTTTGAAATTTGAAAACGAATTAACGACCTCTCTATAGAAATGTAATTTTAATTAGCTAACATTAATATTTTAAAACATCAAGCAAAGAAAAATTAAAATTAAATTAAAGCAAGATATGTAGCAAACGTAAACAAATTAATTTTTTAACAAAGTCTTTTTGTTAATTTAAAGTTAACATATCATGATATAACTTTATTTTTATATATCTTTAGTGCGTAATGTATAAAAAAAAAGAAATTAAAAAGATATTAAATGAAAGAAATAAAGTAAGATTGAGAGAGAGAAAGAGAGAGAGAAAGAGATAGAGAGAGAGAGAGAGAGAGAGAGAGAGAGAGAGAGAGAGAGAGAGAGAGAGAGAGAGAAAGAAACAAGTTATACATAAAGCAACGAGTTAAATAACAAGTTTATTTTCAAAATGATCAAAGAGTACAGAAGATATATTACTTTTCAACTGATGTTGTTACTCTTCAATCAGTATATTTATATAAGCTCGATAAGATTGTATTTGCTTTTTACAAACTTAAAGCTATTTTGGTTTCAAATGCTTTATATCGCACATTAACGTTACCGAGAGAATAATTCTTCATTTTAGCCGTCGCCCGGTACAATGTTACTCCGTCACACCGGGGATTAATAAATCTTTCTACAAGCTTCGCATATATCATCGACACATATATTAGACATACTTAGACAGGACACGAAAGGATCGATGAGTTGCAGAAAATTGCGTTATAGGCTATCCAGGTCGGGGAAGGCTGATATCCCATGGGGGCAAACTCAGCGGGTCCGAGCTATTTTTCCTTCCTTAGTCTGGCGTTATCCTGACGTCGACTCCTTGCCCCTACCGTCGCATCGATCTATATCCACTTTCTGTCCCTTACTACCTGCTGCCCTTGCATCCCGAACCTTTCTCCTAATTCCCTCTTGTCCGCTCATTGTTCCTCACTTCGACACCGTGAGCGTGAAAAATTGCGGCGGAAGTTCAGCGAGATGAAGAATATTCCAAGTTTTTCATAACGCGCCCGTATAATTTTCTTGCGGCGCATATATATAGTGAGCAAGATAGTTGGAGCCGATTCATCTCAATTAAAATGAATAAATTGCCTACGATTAAATTGCATTTTTAGCTTAAATGAGACAGCAGTCTTAGGAAAAAATAAAGAGAAAAAGGTAATAATCCATATATAGAGATTAAATTTGAGATAATCAATGATATCGTTGTGTATGGTACATAAAAATAGAAAAAATAAAATGTTATATGGCACAAAAATCGATTATTTATTTCTCTGTATTTAAAAATTCTCATAGAATATAATAATTTCAATATATTAATTAATTAATGTGTAAAGAACATTAAATAAAGTTGGTTTTGTAGCAATATAGGTATTATATACAACTAAAATATTTGTTTCAAAGAATATCACTGAAATAACATTTTACTTTATTTTAAACTGCAAATATATGCATTTCTGTTTATTTTGCTTTATTAAAATCTCTCATTATATATAATTATAGTAATTATGCTATGAATTATAAATGCAATTTTATTCTGTAGCGATTAATATAAATATATGAGTGTCCTCTAATAGCTTTAATAATTTTATAAATTAATAAAACGTAATAAATTAATAATTAATCAACATTTCCTTTGAATCGGGAACGCTCCATATAGAGACAATTCTTCTAACTTGATTTTCACGTATAACGTCCGCGTTTTTCTGCAAAATAAGCTTCTCTGGGTTTTATTACCTATTCGCGCGATATGATGCAATGCGTTATTTTGGTGCTTCATTTGAGAAACAAAGGACTCCTTCAGTTAATTAACTGACCACGAAAGTCTTCAAGTTTAATCGCATTACATTTAAGAAGTCGACATAGTGTAATTAATTTGAATAGATATGCGTATGTTTCAAACTAATTGTTAACAATCCGTGAGTATTTCCAATGAGAAAGGGGACTGCTTCTCTCCGTTTCTATAATTACTTCGCTTAATGCATATTCCGAATGTCGAGGAGGAGACTCGTTTCTCTGATACGGCCGAATAACCTAGTCGACTCAATAGTTATTTCATTGTTACAGCCAGCTCATCTCAAATCGATTATCGAAGAATTCCTCACGCGACCGCAGTTTAAGTGGAGAAAGTAAGCGAAGGAGAACGGATTGTCCTGGAGAAACAACTTGATCAAACAAGGAATTATCCTCTTATCTCGTGCTGTTGATAGAATCAGATCAAAGAGTTTCTTTCATTTCTTGCTTTCTTTGTAGGAAGAAATTATTAACCTTTATCTAGTATACGTATAATTATCATAGACATGCAATTTAGAAGTATTCTTTTTCTTTATTTTTCGACACAGATAAAGAATAGGTATACGATACATGTAAAACGAATTTTGATTATAGATCTGCAAAGGCCTGGGTTTAATAGACGGCGTTGAATTCGAAAAGAAAACAGATTGTTTTTAGAGTGCGGAGAGGAGTGGCTGTAATTATCCCTGTAACTGAAAAAGCTTCCTAGGCGGAGTGGAGGAGGTTGCAGGGTGATGAGGTCACGTTGTACCTCGAGTCTAGTTCGCGTGCTGCATACCAAGAATCTCGAGCATCTATATCTTTGCGTTGCAAAAATGCTGTCTTTCACACCTCTGTTTCTTTATGTGTCTGGTGTAAATTTCGAGGCATGCTTTCGCATATCGTAAATATGTACCTACTATCGCTGAGGCAAGTACTTCTGAATCGAAGACTATATCGTTTTACAACTAATAATTTCGAAATGATATGAAACAATTCTCACAGAATAAATCAAGACAGATCATGAATAAATTTTTAATATTCACTGCAAAATAATTTATTGATTGAAATAGATATATTTTTTAGGCAGCACGTAAACATTGTCCAATGATATTTTTAAATCAAACCTATCGTGTGTTGTTTTGCATATACTAAATTGTTTCATGATATACGAATTAACAATCATCGTCGCAAAAGACAATCTTCCTTCAATTACTGTCACATTTTGGAAGCGGTCTGAACATTTTGCGTGCTAATGAAGACACAAATCATCCCTTTTTCCGCGACTCAAGGGCGTAAATAGTATCAATACCTTTTCGCAACAAAAAATATCATGATGGGTAAATTATGTTTAGAACGAGGAATCAAGACGTTGACTCTTAGCAAATCAATATATCGCTTCGTCCAAGCAAACTAGCTGGGTCCTCGTAAATTCTTGTAGGACAAGCATGGATTAGAGCGTAGAAGATGAAGGAGGATGTAAATTGGCGTCGAAAGATATGCGAGGGTGAAAATATGCTCGGTTGTCTCGAAATACAGTGGCCAACTTGTTGAAGAGCAGGAACTACAGTTCGGTTTATACAAATAAAGTGGGAACAATGCGGCTTAATTGAAAGTCGTATCCCCTGTACGCGCGCAGCCTACTTCGGCTAGTTCCTTCCGTGGCATCTCCTCCTGCCATCTCTTATTTGGAGCGTTCAAAATTTATACGATTCCGCCGGTGCGATATACGCGCGGCCACGCGAAGGGTCAAGTGATTTGTGAGACGCCCTAGGAGCTCTGTAGCCGCGCCGCGAAGGCATTAAGACTTATTTCCGTTGTCCCGGCCCGGGAAAAGTGTTTTAAAATTGCACGAGTCACTTAAGCGTGTTGGAGGATTTACATCGACTCCCCCACAGGAATTTCGCGCGCGCTACTCTGTATTTTTCCGTTGAACAGTGCAGTTAAGAGTTTCGGGCATTAACTCTATGTGTGTGTAAAGTAGGACATAAAATAGGCGTTTACATAGAAATTATTAATATCAAAGTAGATTATGCGAGATAGGCAAGAACAACAAGGAAAAACATCGTAACAGAATAGCAACACTAAAAAAATTAAGCTCAATCGTAGAATAAACTGTGAAAAAGAAAACATTTTGTTAAATGTAATTATCGAAACAGCTTCGAGATAGTATTAAATGTCAAATTGTCAATATAATTTAAAACATTGAAAATTGACAGAAATTCTGTCAATATTTTGCGGGATTTATAAGAATATAAACACTGTATATATAACAATTTAAACAGTATTTTATCATGCAAAAAATACACACTCTATAACATTTATTTTCGCATAATGTTGGTTAGCAAATGTATAAATCAAAAGTGTATTATTGTAGGTAATATCTCGATAAAAATTATACAATAAATAATTTATTTTGTTTAAACGGAAAGTTATATTTTTCAAAACTTTTCTTACTTCGCTTTTAACTTGTTTCTTTTCTTTTGTTAAGAACTAATTAATAAATTCTATTCACGCAGAAACACAAATTTAGATTATCTTTCAAATAACATGTAAATCTCAATGCTTGAATTTTTGTCAGTTAAAATTATGTAAATATAAATATGAATAATGTTAATAATTAATTACAGACATAAAATTAATTCTTAATTTCATTAGAATTCATTCTCACGTTTATTTCTTTTTGTGGTTCACTGTAATTTCACTATGCAAAAGCGGATGTCGTCGTTATGCTAATCGTGCGTTCGATCGTCGTACAGTACAAGGCACTCTAATCGAAAACACCCTCGAAACGTGGTACAGCCGGTTTATTACGTTCCCGTTAACTTAATTAATTGACTTACGCCGCGGCGTCAAGTGTACGTTAATTAATGAACGCGCGTAATTAATCAAAGTCACTGTTGTGGTTTGCGCGACAAATGAGTTACGGTTTATTGGGCCTAAAAATATACAAGCTCACATGTACCACAGAGTGTAAACGGTTATTCCATAAAACGATAGAAATATTACGTGAGAAAATAAAAAGTCGCAATAATTAAAAATGTTATTATGTCTCGCTCTAAAGAGAATATACAGATTATTCCAAAAGTTGATAAATTTTTAATATAAAATTCGAAGCGGGCGGCATTTCGTATTTATGTTTTTGCTGTAACATACGTATGATATGAACTATAATTTTAATATTTTTAAAAAATATCTTCTTTGCAAAAAATACATACACAAAGCTTAATTTGTAATAATTTGTATTTTAATAACTAAACATTTAACCAATAAAATAATGTGTACTTTAGATACTAGACTTTGAAAGAATTTTAAAAATTAATCGGCAAAGTTTTAAAATATTATACAGAAAGGATAATTTTGTTCTTTGTATCTTTTTGTACTCGTGGGTACAAAATCTATGATATATATATATATATATATATATATATATATATATATATTAAACATACATAAAATAAAAATAAAAAACATCACATTTGTAATGCATTTTAATTCGTATTTAGTAATTATTTTTAGTATTTATTTAAAAAATAAATATTTTATAACAATAAAATCTAAACTCCGCAAACCATCAACGTTGCACTTTGAAGCCGTACCTACTGCACGTTAAATTTCAATTAACTCAAATATAAATTAATTTATGTATATATATTCGGGAACTGGAGTTTAATTTATCATATACAAAAGCAAACACCCGAGATCGAACTCGAAACTGCAAACTGCACCAAGTTGAAAAACAGCGTCAAACCATCTGGCGCAACAGGAAAATTTCTTGCCAATCAAACAATACACGTTCACAAGATAATTACTTTAGAACTATATGTCTTTGTCAATTAAGGCTTTAAAAATAAAAGCTTGTAATATAAAGTAATCTAAAATAAAAAAAATAAGTATAAATTGCAAAAAAAAGAAATAAAATATATATCTCATAAATATTTGATGTTTTACTTGCGTGAAATTAACAATAAGATTATTTTAAAAATTATCATTGAAAATATATTTTTTTAAAGTATTTAAGATATATGTATAATATTTATAAAGAATTTTTGTAATTCTATATATTTAGTCGTTTAAGATATGTAGATAACGTAGTAAACAAGAAAATGTTTGTTGAGAAAACAATTCCTTCCTTGTTCAATCGACATTAGGTACATACTGAACTACAATGCGTCACGGACTCGTAATCGGCCGACTAATTTACGTTTTATACGCTTTTCATCAAGGACATGTATATACAGAAGAGAAACATAGTATGAATAAAATGCGCTCCAATTCACCCTCATTTTACGGTGTCTAGAAGTAGCTACCCCTTTAGGTATATTAGGTTCTCCCGCAAGGAAAAACATTTACTGCCGGCAACCATATTACCTCAGTGTCCTTCTGCGTTTTCCCTTATCCATCTCCCTACGCCCCCCTCCCCTTTTCGAGTTGCCCTTCGGAACGAAGATGCTGGGGCATTGATTAAATCTTGCACAAGGAAACTCGGGATAAACTCTATCTTGTTTTCCATTTATTCGGTAGGCCTTGTTTTAATAAAAAATTAACTGCTGCAGTGTCATTATATATAAAGACAATATTTGCATTCATATATTCGAGAGAAATTTTGATTTCTCCAATAATTATTTTATTTTTTTCGTTTCTTTATAACATTAAAATCTAATTTCAATATAATCCCAAATTAAACCTACGTTAAAAATATGTACAAGAATAATAATTACATAATTCTTCGTCTCAACTCGATGAAAAAAGTTTTTTCAAAAAAGTCTTCCCTGAATAGTATTCCTTTGTCAATGTATTTTTCCTTCACTATATTCTATCAAGGAATAGACGTTTTTCCTCATGCTATACAATAAGGTCAGTTTAAGTAGTCTCGTGCACACCGTAAATCTTTCTTTCGTTGAGCAAAAGACCCGACGATTGACTGGCGACATCAGTCGCCGTCGCGTATATCAATTATTAAAGGCTATTCGTTCGCTTCCGTCGAGAGGATAGCAGACACCCCCTCGGCAATCGTCTCGGAAGCCATCTCGATCCGCCTCGAGTCGATTCCTGCGGGACCGAAATTGAGTCACACGTCCGAATGAAAGATTCAACGACGAATACTACAAATCGACTGAAATGTAGTAAATAAACGAGAGGAAAGGCGCGTTCGCGCGAATGAAAAAGAAAATTCGGGGTTCTATATTATTTGATATCATAAAAAAAATATGCTGCGTGTCCTTTTGCGGAATATTTTTGCAATAAAAAATATAATATGTTATTGTTTCTCTATCTTGATCTAAATTCTACTCTGAGTCTCTTTCGCGGGATTAAAGCCTAAAAATTGTCAAAATGACATTTTTATGACGAGAAACGTTTTATTTATCACCTAATTACATTTTTATTTCTTTATTATGTAATTTAGCTGTGTTAAGTATTTCAATCAATTTATAAAATACAATGTGCAAATCAAAATTTATATTTTAAAGTTTAGTCGATATAATTGAACATCAGGTACATATAATTGCGTGCAGTGTAAGATATAGGGAACCTAACAGAAAAAAAGAAAAACAAAAAAAACGAAAAAATAGGCGCTAATGTTCTAACTTTCTAACGATAACAAATATTTTTAAAGTAAAGTAATTCGACTCGGCAATGCGAAAGCCAGGTATAGCGGAGCAGCTTGAGAAAAATAAAAGAAAGCAACAAAAAATGAGATGAACAAAAGAACGCGGTACACAGCGGTTACCGGATGAAATATCGTATTGCGTACAATACATGCATGAAGTATACATACGCTATCGTGGGTGGATACTTTCTGTTTATGGGACGAGCTCTGCAGTTTACACTCTGCACTCTCACTATCGAGACTGCGCCGAGGTATATTTCCTGATACCGTTAATAACAAAAAAGTACTTCAACCGTGGCCACATCGGCGAATTGTGCATTATTTACACTTTACAGCTCCCGTTTACTCGTGGCGCAAAAAAAGCTATAGATATCTACTTTCTTATCGTATGTATCTTATTGTATGGAGCATCATCAGTTTGAAGCTTAATGCTCTCAAGTTAAACGCGTTTTTAATACGAAATGGCATCGTGTGACATACATGTATGCATTTTTGTATGCATGTATGTGTAATTGTGTGAGTCTCACAATAAGAGATAATTACACATTTAATTTTTAATTAATTATACATTACTTTATTGTATTCTCTAATCCATTAAAGTAAAAATTTCTTCAAAGATATTGCACTTTATTTCTCGATCATCGTATTTTTGATTCTCAATAATAAATATAATGTATAAGTACCGTTTTTATATATATATATATATATATATATATATATATATATATCATATACAATTGGAACACAAATATTACTTTTTTGATATCTGAGCTATTATATGAATATTGTTGTTAATTAGAATATTATAACTAACAGAAAACAGAAATTATTAATTGGTATAATTAAAGCGCTGAAACTTCAATTTAAAATAGGACATATCGATTAACAATATGAGAAAACAGGAAACAAAGATACGTCAAATGCGAAAAAGAATAAAACAGATAGGTGTATCGCAGATTGTAGATTAACATTTACGCCGCGTTAAATGCGTATAACGATGAAAATGTATTATTATATATGACATTATATCTACATTTTCGGCCATAAATTGCCTTTTAAAGCTAATATTATATTATATTACTGTAGTTTCAATAACGAATATCATTGTAACTCTTTCAACGTAGCAGGCTCGATAAAATACATTGATAATAAAATTCGATAATTGTACTGCTATAGTTGATTGACACTTTAATAAACTCCTCATGGATTAAAATGTGATCTTCTGCGCTACGCCTGCAATACAATGTTTATATCAAATATGTAATATTGAATATTTATATATATGTCTACAAACAGACAATAATATAATTTTATTCTACTCTGAATATGTATCGATTGTTTGAAATTCAATTAAAGAACCTACATTTGAATCGTTTGACATGAATTTTTCGTTACAAAACTTTCATTATCGTTACCGTCGTCTATTCTCCGCCCAGTTTGAAGTAACAATCATCAAGAAACTTTACTTAATTTTTATTTCCTTCCCAAATAAATATTAATTAACTATAGCATTTTATATTTGTCTGAAACAAAAATGTGATCATCTTCAACATTGTTCATTTTTTTCAGAGCAAATACTTATGACTGTAGACAATCCGAAAAGTGTTGCGTAGAACATAAATGTAGAGCAATGATCTTTCGTATGGTGATACGATACCACGGCGCGCGGCGGTTCGGCAATCGGTTCTTGCTAGGAAAACGCGTGAACGAAGATAACGAGCGACAGGCTGACGGCCAGCTCTGTCTACGTTGTAAGCGACGTTAAGGTACGATAGCGTTATCGTACCTTGCTTCGTTGTTATCGCGCCCCGGAGGCGCTGCCCTCGCGAGCTAAACTTCTAAGGCAATCAACCTTCGCAGGCTTTCGCTCCACACGCAAACTACTATGCAGCCCTTCGAAAGCCGTTGCTCCGATGGTCGGAGTAATTATAATGGTCATTTTGCAATTGCGACTTTGCTCATTTAAGTAGATAATCTCTCTGCGAATTGTCGTGCTCACGCCGTTGTATAATTAGACTATCCTAATTACAGTGTTTACACTTATCTATAATGAATGATTTATATAATCCGCCAAACCCTTCGTTAAAAAGTCTGGAGATAATTCTAATTTAATATTTTGTGTTTTATACATAGTAAGTTTTTGCATATTTATTTTAATATTATATTAATCTATATATATAAAATAATGTATACATATATTATGTAGTTCACGGAAATTTATTTTGTAATCTTCTGTTATGTAATATTTGGGCTGCGCTTGGTCCGGCATGCTCTTTTAATATAGCGTACTCTTAGTATGCACATATGTGGTAGGCTGCATTTATATGCAGTTTGCATATACGGAGTAAATTCAAGTGAGTCTCTTGCAACGCCGATGTCCGCATCCGCGAGCTGCATTTTTATGCGCTTTCACTAGGACCAGCATGATTAGAAACCCGTATACGTATTGTTACGACATTTCTTCCATTCTTTAACGATTCTTTATTGAGAAACGATAAAAAACATGAACGAATAGTCAGTTATACCTACAAAATTGTTAATTATTATATTGCTTAGCTACATTATTATATTACTACACTGTGCACAGTGTATTTGCAGTATATATACATATATGTATATTATACAGAGTATTTAGTAATTACTGTGCCGCCTCTCTTGGGTGGAGTACATTAAATTGAATAGAAAAGTCCTTTATCGTTTAGCGAATTTCTCAATATTAATGAGAAATTAATTAATAAAGATCTGCGAATAAACGTGCATCCGCGCGCAAGAAACAGCCCAGCGTTACGCATTATTTGTTGCTGCTAGATGCACGCTCCTCCCAATGCCTCGCCGTCGCGTGACTTCCGGCTGTCTCTTCTCGCCGATTTGCACGGAAGCACACTGATTCGCGAATGTCTATTAATTAATTTTTTATTAATTACTGAAAAATTTGCAAAACAGTAAAAGACTTTTTTATTCAGTTTAATCCGCTTTATGCCCACGAGAAGTGGCACGGTAATTACCAGACTCTGTGGTGTATATACTATATATGTATATATTATATGTATGATATCATTTTGATTTTAAACCAAATAATATCCGTTTTTGATTAAGTAATATATAAATGAAATCCAAATCAGAAAATATAAGTATGAATCACTCATTTAATCCAAAAATCATAACTATAATACAAACAAATATAATCTATGTGTCTGTTATCATTTCATAAAATTGCTTTAATTTTTATTTATATATTTACAGATAAGAAATAGATCATTCGTACAACATTGTATATATATATATATATATATATATATAGCAACGTACACATTTTTAAATATATAATTTAAAAAAAAAGAGTTATATTATATATAAGATAAAAAAATATATTAAATGCATATTTTTTTATTCTAATTATATATAAAGTAATAAAAAGTAATAAAATATTTTATAAAGCTTTTACTGCAAACATTCTTTTGCCTTCTTTATTTAAAAAATCTGAAAATTAAATTTAAATTTCTGTTTAACTTTACATTAGCAAAAAAAATCATTCCGTATTTTTAATATAAAGAGAAAAATGAACACAAGCATCAAGAATTTAATTGTTTTTATTCTTTTGTTCTCTATTTTAAAGTTAAATCCAGTAATAACTTCGATTTAACTGGTCATCAGGCACGTAAAGGCAATTTGAGGTATCCTCATTCATCAGTTACGTTGATCACGATGTTGACTTCACGAGACTCGCAAGCAAGCAAATGCCTGTATTTCATAGCTCTACGTGTCCTACGCATCGTTCTAGCGATCCCATAACTGATCGATACTCGAAACCACCGATTTGCGGAACTAAAAGACTCATTTTCGCAAAAAGTTCGTTCATTGCTCACGAAACTTTAATCGTTACAACAAGTAGCTAGGTGAATGGCGCAGAACTTGTTTGGAATTATATTTTAGTGGTCGTATTGAATAATAAATTATTTGCCATGCCGTTGTTTACAGTCGTCCAATATTCGTTTTTGTGTAGGTAGACTTTAGTTAGCGTTAATTAAAAATGCACGCTTTGTATAACCATTTATAGAATATAAAAGCAAATTATTTTCTGGACAAGATTTATTTTTCACTGGCAACAAAGATTTATTCTCACTGACATGAGAGAAATTAGTGACAACAAACATTTGATTTGCTGCGAGTAGCAAACTTTTGCTATTGCCAACAAAAGGTTTGCTATACTATTGCTAAATTAATTAGCTCTCGCAGCAAACCAAGTGTTTGCTGTCACTATACTGACAAATATTTGCTAATACAGCAAAACATTTCTCTCAGTGCTCGTTTTTCGTAAAATTTGTGTTTGTATTTGCGTAACAATTTCATTGAAGAATTAATTAACAAATTATCTACAAGAGAGCTACAGTAAATTAATGGCTTATAATAGTAATGCACTTTAATTATTGTCAAACAAATTTCAATGTTAATATATCTCAAGAATTTATATGCTTTTATAAGCAAAAATATATAAAAGCATGTATTGTTAAAAAGCACATTGCTAGTTATACTTAACTGTGTGCTTTAGTGTATGTACATGCTAAATTTGTCGTGTGTTCTTGTTATCACGAATTACGCGCGTGAAGTACTGATATAATGTTAAAAGCAAAGTTGTTATTCTGAAGACTGCAAAGATTACTGAAATATGCTTGATAACGTTATCATATATGTGTACTTATTGCACGACCAAAACACAAGACACACATAAATCGTTTAATCTGCATTTTTAGAGATATGTATAAGTTTGCACAAGTTTTCTTAAATGTAACACAACATAGGTGTTAAATTAAATACAACTGTGTTTAAATACAAAAAATTTAATATGGAAAATACGTTAAAACAATATTTTATTTAAATTATAAATTAAAGTGAATATTTTCTCTATTATAACGTACATACACAAATGCACAATTTATTGAGTAAAATTTGCAATCTCAATAATGCAATCATACCTGCGAAATACACATATTTGCAAATAAATGTATCATTATGTTAAAATCAAAATTAGAAGGAAAACGATAAACTATATATATAAGGGAATGTTTACTTTTTATAACTTATAATAAAATGCATAGAATATATATAGGATAAAAAGATGATTAGAATGATTATAGAATAATTAGGACTTAGAAAGTAATATTATATAACAAAAATTATAATTTATCGTTATTATCAGTTATTTTTATAACTTTAATATATATTTACACTAATATTTATATATTTAATATGTTTGTAATATTTTTTTTAAAGCAATAATTTAAAATAATAATGTAAAAACATAAAGAGCTTGTTCATATAAATTATTTGTTGATAAAGTTTTGATGTTCAAACTAAAATTTGTCTTTTCTAAAATAATAAGATTAACAACTGTGATAATGGGCACGCGCAATTTTCGCATTTGCGTGCATTGCAAGAAAAGTTTCCGTAAGCCCAGAAGCCCGCTTATAAGTACCTCTTATTCGTGTTTTTTAAGATGCTACAATACTTTTAACGTCAATCAAGTTGCACGACCCGCAAATAAAAATCGATACGTTTCATGCCGTTTGCATTATTCACGACGACAAATTTAAAGATTTCTGTTCTACCTGCAAAATATCTGCAAATTTAACGGTTTAAAAAAAAAAGAATAATATTAATACATAATTGATATTATATTTTGAACTATCTTTATTTTTTTAAAACAAAGCACGTTTTATTATTATTAGCTAAATTAATAAAATTAGATAACATTAATAAAATCAACTCTTAAAGAAACAATATTATCACAAACAAGTTTTTTTCGTTTTAGTTTCTTAAAATTATAAAGTACTTATACAATTAGTGAATTTATTTTATCATTCTGATCTTTTCACAGTTCTCAATCTTTTACTTGCAATCAATTAATCCAAATGTAATTCATAATAAATATGTTTCTGTTCTTTGTGTGATAATACTGATAATGTTATAGCAATGATCCCCACATAGAGATTCTTTTGAAATATGTGACGCACATATCGCAAAGAAAAAAAGATTCGATACGAGACGAAGTAGAGAAAATTTGTGTGGGAACGTCGTGCAGTGCATTAAAGTCTCGTCGGAATGTTCCGGGTGCAAAACTTACTCGAGCAAGGACTCGGTTTGTGTCCGCTCGAGATGGATCCGATGGAAAACTCTGGCGCCGCTGAATCCGCCTTGGGGGCAAACTCTAGACTCGTGCCAAATGGAGTCAACGTTTTCGCTAACGTGCTTCGCTTTCTCGCGGTACGGAGGCGGCACGAATGGAAAAGGATAATGGGGCTTGAGCGGAATGCGAGGCGATAAACAGGTGATTGCGATGTTCCTCGACAAGAAACAATCAAATCGACGTGCAGAGTCGGTAAATGGAGGTAATTCTCGATAGACTCCCGATTAACGTCACGCCTGATACACGACTCCGATACCTTTCTCATCTTTCGTTGCTGGGAAATTCGCTTTATCGAAATTAAATAAAAATATTGATTTTTTAATGCGTTATAATATTCATAATTTTATAGAAAAGTATTTAATAAAAAATTTATAAATACGAGACATTAAATAAAGATATTAAATCTGCCATGAATTATAAATTGATCAATCTGATTTATCATTTTTACCGATAAAAAATGTGTACAATAAAATTAAATATTAATAGTAATATGTAATAATTATTCAATAATTATTCAACTTTAATGTAATAATTACTGATTAATATAATAATTTTAATATTCAAGGTATTGAACGCGAAATAAAAGTTAACGCTTGGAAAATATATGAAGAAAGAAAGTAGGGTATTTAAGTTTACTTTACAATTTTCTCTCTTTCGTACTGTGTACTTAACAGTACGACGGTAAGTTTTCCAGGTGCAAGTTGTCCGACATACGATTAACGGTATCCATAACGGACTACGAAACAATTTGGTCACTGGAAAGAGGTCAGCTCAATACGTCCATTAGTGTCCGTCTGCCACGTTACCCAAATCGTTCGCTTAGCGATAAATATGACAGAACTGCTCTACAAATGATGAATTTTTTAATAGGATATGTCCATTAATATGACACAAGAATATCGGAGTTTATTTATCTAAGAAATTAAAGAGTATGGATACTCGAAAAAAGTTTTTTCAGTTTTGCGCGTTGTTAAATTGAGTTGCAATAAACTCGATAGTTTCATTAACGAGAACTTTGCGCGAGATCAGTAATGAATCCCGTCAGCGGGTAGGTCGATATTACGTTACATTTACGTTGCGTTTATCGTTCGGAACTAAGCGGTATTATGCCATATTAAACATTATGAATTGGAATATTATAATAACATACACGTATATATATGCCCATTGTATTATCTTTCGGCACGAAATATCATAGTTGTACGCCATGTGAGAATATGAGTCGAAATATTAATCGCCTATATATCCGAAAATATTTTACGACATATTGTATTATAATTACAATATTTTAGTGTAGAGAATGGAGAATGTTATACAAAGTTTATAGAAAGATTACAATATGCCGCAAACCGCGATTAACGAAGCATCAATCTACGTGCATTATTCATTATCGCTCTATACACCGTTTCGCATCGTTAATATCGTTTCACACGGTGAAGTATTAATGTACGTCATAAGATAAGAAGAAAAAAAGAAGAAAAATGAGGTTCTATCGTATGCATGAGGTAACTTGGAAACGGTTAGTTGATAAAGCAAGAAGCATCGCAATATAGCGAACATATTGGAAAAATGCACTTAATTAATTTAATTGAGATTTTATATCAGTGGTGCGAGTCTCTAACGATATATCGATCACATTATCTTTCCTTCAAAGTGCATTGTGAATAAATTGAAAACTAGCGCTAATCTTTTATTAGATCTTAAATCATTTTTCCCAACTAAATTACTATTCCAATTATACCTAGAGATTTTCCTATCAGTTTGTGCGATAACACCATCAAATTAATGACCTGTTATATCTTAAGAGATAAATTATGCTGCACAAAGCTAATCAACTAACAAACATTTGCTTACGAACATCTTTTAATCAAAGATTCTTTAATTAACTACACAAGGAATGTTACGTCTAGTGACGTCTACAATATAATCGTTATATAAGAGGTGATAAGATTAACTCTTCATCCGTTCAGCTTGCACAAAATGTGAAACATACTCGACTTGTTAAATCATAATTGCACAAAATGTGAAACATGATCGATTTGTTAAATCATAATTGGTTCATTGCAATAACTATCCCAAATTGAATATTTCGCACTCAAATATTGATTTAAAAGAATATTATTTGGATAAAAAGCACGTTCCATATGTAAGAAGATAAATTTAACTTCATAAAAGAATAAAATCTTACTTCATGCATACTTTAATTGTATTATTTATCTACGTCAAAAACGGATCTTTATTGTACTTTAGAATCGGAAACGCGATCTCTGATCGATCGATGGTTTAGAGTGAACTGTCATTCCGAGATATACAAGCAGTTAATCGTGCAGAGGAGATCGCGAGATGCATATATTGTACCGAATGGCAGGCAGCTCTCGTGCCAAATCCGATTTGGAGCACAATCGACGTGGCTAAAGAAAGTTCAAGAGGTAGGTTATCGGCGAGAGTAATCGCACCAGATATTGACAAATCACTTTTAAACCAGATTATCGTACCAGTTTTTACGTGCCTGTTAAATCTTTAAGACAGAAGAAAAAGAAGATATTTCTTTTACAAAGGCAAAAATATTTTTATTAAACTCATGTTTTTCTTTGAAACGTCCCTCCTCTCGAAATGTGCTTCTTCTCATAAAAATCTTGCGAAACGCGTGCTTTATGAAATTCAATCCTAATAAGTTTATATGAGGATCGATCGTTTGATCCGCAAATAAAACACGATGTATTTTCAATTTTTCGCATTTTGGTCCATCTGCATTCCGCGCGAGTATCACTTTGCCACTATTATTATATCGATTACACGGTTCTACGTGAAAGCAAGGATTTCAAAGCAGTTGAAACTCTGAAAACAGAGTTTACGCTCTTCCCATTATATGTTAAAAAGTTGCTTTCGAACGGCGAGAGTCTCACTTAGAATGGTATGCTCGTCATCTTCGTGTCCTCCAATGACGTACGTCCACGTTGGAAATTTCAACAGGAGGTTAGTCACGTTATCTCTCTTTTCCCTTCTCTTTGTACAACTGTTGACGTCATCCGCGTCTATACTATTTTGTACAATCGAAACTTTCATCTTAATTTTGAATATTTTCGCATTTCTATCTTAAGCTACGCTGCGTGTTCATGCTTTTCTATTCACACTATTACGATATTTTATATATATATATATATATATATATATATAAAGTCAAAATATTTTAAATAAATTAAATTTAAAGAAACTCCTTGTTTTAATCTTAAATAAATCCAAAACTAATTATTTAGTTTTTTATTTAAAAACACATTACATTAAAAACTAATAACAATACTTTTATTATTTAATAGATTGTTGTTATTGTTACTGTTTTAAGACTCATGTCAGTTTATCTACAAATATTCATAATTTTAACTATTATTATTAATATAAGATTAATTGTTTAAAATATAACAGTTATATATTTTAAAAAGAAATAAAAAAATAAAGAATCTTTTTTTGTCTATTATTTAATCCTATAACATTTTTTGTAACATTTTTTTATTCACGAACGCTAATTTAATCAAATATGATGAATTTTTCAAACTAATTTTTCGGAGTATAACCAGGTCAAAGAAATAAAGAAATTTTTTATAGAATATTTTACAAGTGCTATATAAGTGAAGTTAATAGAGTTAACGTAGTTGTTCGACTATTTTTGTTATCAGTGAACTTATAACATTTTTTTATTATTTAATCTAATTTTTAAATCATTTTAACATATATATAAAAAAATTACAATTTTTTCATAGTTGCTAGATAGGTAATTTAATTCGAGAATTTCGCGATTTTTTTGACCATTGATACTTTCATCATATTAAATACTAGATCAGTAATTGAAATACCAATCATAATATCGAAGAGAGTATGTTATACCGTATCAAATAAATTTATCATAACTCTCATTGTCAGTGAAATTAATCTGCATTTTTTTAGTAACGCATGACATCTCATCAGTTGCTTCTTTCCATCTTTTCTTTAGTTCACTTTTGTCCCACTTTTGCGAGTACCGCGTTATTGTTTTATCTAAAAATTTGTTTCACGTTCATTTTATTAAAAAAATAATGCGAATAATTTACCAAAATATCGTACTTGAGAATATTACTCGAAGCAAAATATTATACAACAGAGAATTACTGTACTGACACTGAGAAAACCTGTCATATCTGTCGAAGACGTTAAACTAGTTCTTGCTAATGCATGACATCATCGTCATCGTATTCTCGGAACGCCTCGCGGAACGCAGACGATTCTCCACTGATTCTGTGGCTCTTGTACCAGCCTTCACTAGCAGCACAATTTTGTTAATAGGCAAATCTCATAATCGCGGACAAAGTTCTTCGACCTCGCACATCCTCTACACACGCTCACTAATTTACTTGTATTCAGTATTCAGTCTATTCGCATTCTCTGACGCTTGTCCGGTCCTTCGCGCGCTGTCACTGACCTTGAGTCGAACTTGCTGCCGTCCTGGAGCGTGCCGGTATAGTGCATGGTCAGCTGGTCGCCCTTCTTCGACCTGACGTCGCATACCTCGGGCATGTACAGCTTCTCCACCTTGAGACCGCTCTCAGCATTGTCAGCTCTGCTGAGAGCCACAACTGCCACCACGAGGAAGAGAGCGTAACGGCACATCGCAAGCACGGCACTCGCGCTGTTCGACGTATAGGAGACCATGTTCATCAGTCGACGGATGCTCGTGAGCAACTGAGTTCTCGCGGCGTTCTACACCAGCGAGCCACCTTCGGATCCCCGCCGCCGGCCGCGTCCCACGTCCCGCCGTCCCAGAGCGACGGCGCCGTAGTCGGAACGGACACCAGGCCAACGGGATCCAGAAGAGGACGGAGAGTCCATGCCCGCCACATTGCGCCGTCTCATTGGCCCCGCACGGAATATGTAGGTCTCTACCTCGGGAAAGTCCTTTTCTCTCTCTGCTGCCTCTCGGTGACGCTCATGATTTCTCGCTCAGCCCTACTCGGTCGTCCCTCCTCGTCCTCGTCGTTTCATCACGCATCGCGCTCTCCTCCTGTCTCCTCATCGGCTGCCTACTCCACATCTCCGTCTTCTTCACGGTTGTATCCCGAAGTCGAGCGTCTTGCTCCGACCTGATTCTCTTCCTGCTTTCTCTCTCGCCGCCACGTTGCGCCGCTTTGTCCTTTCCGCGCGCTTACGTACCCAATGTCTTCGTCCTTCTTCCGCGTGCCGGTGGCATATCGCGGTGTCTGCGGCTTGCTCCGCGCTCAGCTGTATACCTTTCTCACTCGCCTATCAGGTCGGGTATTCCCTTTCATCCCTTTAGTCCCATCTTCCGCACCTCCTCGCATCGTTGCGTCTTTCCCTTTTTTTCTTCTTCTCTCTTTCCCCTCGTTCATTCCTTCGTCCTTCCCTCGTGGTTACCGATATAAAGAACACGAGTCGACTTACGCTCTGATTTTGACGAGATTCCGCAGGTGCATCGCGCGAATGTAAGTTCAATGAGAAAATGTATCGTTCTCGTGAATCGAATTAAGGAATAAACTTCGTCAGGAAGAAATGTTATTTTGCCGACACAACGGAACCTATTAGAAATATACGATGGAAACTTTGTTGAAGTTCGCTGGTAAATCATTTCACAAATCTTCCCGAAATACAATGTGATATTTTAATTAAAAAAAATTCCTTTTACATCTCCAACTCGAAAACTTTAAAATTAGTGTGCAACATAATAACTACAAATTTTTTATTCATACGATCACATATAATATTTAGTCGCATTGATCGAATGACTTCATCTGGCAATTAAATCCCGAATTCAATATTAAAGTAGAAAATTCAAGCATTTTTATAGAAATACGGTATGCCAATGTGAAAGAAATACTTGATGGAAATGGGAATGCAATTCGGCAACGATAAAAGACAAATGTGTGAAAACACATTTGATTTTCATCCCTCGGGATTTTATTTTGATTTTGTTCACTTCGTCAAGCAGATGAGTTATCCACAAATTTTCCAATTCTCTTCCTTTTGGTTTGTTCTCTCTCTGCGCTTCTTCAACGCAATCCTTGCCTTTCACGTATCGTCCCGCGTATCCATCTATCGCTCTTTAATTTCGTTCGCCGTCTCTCGACCGCCACACCTCGTGTTACATGTCATCCTGATCTCGTCGTTTATCACCGATGTCATCGCGCCACCGCTGCGAGGCGCATCCAAGCGTTGCAATGCGTTTCCTTCCTAACGCGGAGAAGGATTTCTCGTGGTCGTTTCGCGAAGCGTATGGATGTCGGGCTGGTCAAACAGGATGGCCATTATATTTCTTTTTTTTTACGAGTTCTGGCTTAAATGTCTCGCTCGAAGTGGAATATCAAACTACAAGTTTTTAATCGATTACGGTCGAAAAACTTACTCGCTTACGTGCGAACAGAATTCACCCCTCGATGAATTATTTATATAGGATATTTCATACGTATTGGTATGTAAATGCGGCTGGCCGAGATATGTACATCGAATTCGCTAACTGCTACAGCGGAATATCCGGATAGCATTTGAATAGCGATACTCAATCGATTAAGGTTCGGTTTCGACTAAAATGGAATTTTACGAAATAAAATTTATGTGTGTGACACATAGGTAACAGACATAAATATAGAAATAAAATTGTGATGGAATAATTGTCGTACCATCAAGTTATACAAGCTATATTATTGTATTAGCTAGAATAAAGAGTCTGAATCAATTATGTATTCTATAAATCTCAAATTATTTAATCGATTAATTTTTAATTATGTTATTTACGATTAATTATAAAATTTATTATAATTGTATATGTACAGTATACATTTATTTTAAAAAAGCACATGCTTTTTATGTACAAAAATGTGTGAAAAGATATGCCACAATATATGATACAAAGTATAACTGATGGCAAAGGATATATACACATATTTAAGAAAATTACTTCGCGCTATTATATAAATTTTTAACCTAATATTTTTATGAAATAAACCAGAATATCGCAGATATTGGACTTTAATTGTTATTTTATTTCTAATTATTAATTTCATATGTCGTTTATAACAGTAATTATAATCATTTCGGTGGAATAAAATGACATTTAATACGAACGAAAAATTAAATACACTCCTGACATTCTCAATCATCCATGGCCATTCCCTACACATTTCTAAAAAGTAATGAGATTCACGATTTGTATGTTACTGATATCAGCATAAAATTTCAACGCCTATCTTCTCTTTTGTCTGCTTTCAACCTATTCTTGTGGCTATGAAGTATATCTTACGTGTAATACACGGTATGTTACACATACGTAAAATACACGGATAACGTTCTTATACGAACATTTATAAGCTTGAAAGAGTACAAGCGCCTTTCGTACGTGTTCCGTAACCTTATTTTGTCAAACTTAAATTTCGAAAGAAGCAAAACCAAATGTTTACTCTGATAATAATAGCAATTTCATCAAAAATATTGATAATAATAGCAATTTTATCAAAAATATTGTGCAATTAATTCTGACAGAAATAAAGAGTATAAATGTCTTTCAAAATACAATGTTCTCTATTTCGAGTTTGAAGTCGGCATATTTTGGAGGTAAGACGACGTTAGCTGCAGAAATATATTTGCCTTTTTTAATGCTTTGACGGAAGATAGGCAAACCCGTATCCCCGTTTCGCGACGTCGACGATGTGGTGATGTGCAGCGAAAAGCGAAAAGTCAAGCGTCCTGTATACACACTCGTTATACATCGAGCGCGACGGACCACTCACGTCAGGCCGAGTTTGCATCTTAAAGAATGTTCGCAAAATCGCACTGAACTCTCTGACTCCGACCTCGCTGTGACGCAACGGTTTCGAATTATATCTGTTCATGCAGGTCATGAGATTTGTAACAGCATTGATTTTCTCGGTTTGGATAAGAAGTTAAATTAAAAATGATATTATGTAATGATATTATACAAAAACCGATTATTGGGTATTTTGGTGATATTTGGAACATTGCACGAGATAAAGTCTCAAAAAACTTGTTGCATAATCGTTATTTCAATTGTAACACTAGCATGTAAAATATCTCAACATTTTATAAGATTTTCTTATTAATAATTTTAAAAAATTTATATATGATCTCCAGTTTATAGATATTATTATCATCTATTTCATCAAATATACATGTATTTTATATCATCTTTACATAAAGCAAATCAAATTTATTTTGTACAAGATAAGATCTCGAAAAAGCTGATTGCATAATCGTTATTTCAGTACTAGAATGTAAAGTATTTCAACATTTATAGGATTTTTTTATTAATTATATTAAAATATTCATATATGACCTTTACTTAAGAATAATACCTCCTATTTCTTAAAAATCTATATTTTCTTTATTCTTCTACATAAAACAAGATAAAATATATTTGTTTTTTTTTTAATAATAGAATATGTAACAAACTAGTTCTTCAATTCAAAACTCACAAAATTTCTTTAAAAATTTATTGACCTAACATTTTGTTTCAGTTTAATCTGTATATATTATACATATACATTTTTGACAAAGAACAATTATTTCTCAAAATCAATAGACCCAAGCGCAAATGTGGTAGGAAGTTCCAACAGCTCGTATAACGACGCTTCCAACTAATCCTCGCTCTGGCTGCTTAACGCATGGAAATTAATAATGAGACAGAATAGAAATCCTAGAGCGATAAGCCCAGGATCTACATAACTCCATGTGGATTATGCAGCAACGCGCAGCCACCAACCCGTATTGAACGAACGATCGAGGAACAAACACAGAATCGGTTCATTTAATCCACGATCGCAGCAGCTGTCTAGCCCCCAAAATAATCAGAAATAAAGTCTTCTGAAACGCGCTGCTTGGAAGACGCTCTCAATATTTTAACGTGTAAAAATAATTTGACCCTTTAACGTGAATAGTTTTAGAAAACGACAATTCTTTTCGACCCATGTGTTAATAATAATAAAAATTTATTGTATCAATTTTAATTGTAAAAATCTCCTTTTACTAAATCCTATGTACAATTTTACTATATCCGCATTTTTCTCTTTTGATGTATTTAAAAAAGTTTATTCAAAAAATATTATAAATATATAATACACACTATTAATACACATAAAACATATTGTAACCAAAATAATATAAATTAAATTAAATATTAAACATTCTTTGGCGTTTTTTTTATGATGTTCTCGTGAGATAGTTGCACGTTATTGGCTTTAACGAAATTGTCGAGATACAGAGATCTCGCGGTATGCTGCGTTAACTCCCTGGGTTCCGCAAAGCGCATATGCGCGCATTTTCTATAGTAAACGTTACGTATGCTATAGATAAATGCGCTCATATGCGGTTTACGGAACCCAGGGCTAATATACAGCAATTCGGAATTTATTGCGTGCATTTTCTTTTTGTACGTGCACAATTTCTCGCGTGGCTATTTAGGCAGTTTATTCTCGGAGATGTTCGGCGACAGTCATCGATGAATAGTAATTGCTCGCAGGTCGTCGTACCTAGTTACTTGAAAACCGAAACGTAGTTTAAACAACCCGTAACACGGTACGAATTCGCTGTCCAATGTCTTCGTATTCGTGTCACGTCTATGTTGCCGCGCGATAGTATACAGTCTGCGTCTCTGCGATACGATTTACTTCGGTTGGAATCGGTTGTCGAAGCTCTCGACAGAAATGCAAAATAATTTTTTTTCCCCGTCAATATTTCAAAAAGTATACTTTTTGATATAAAAATGGAGATAGCGTGACAAAATAATACTCAAGAAAACACAATAGCATCTTTCAACAATCTGTCTCATACATTACATTTTTACTTAAAATGCTCATATATGTTATATTATTTAAAAAGTTCATGTTATTTATATTTTAACAAAACAACATGATAAAGCAATATGTAAAATAATCATGTCAGAGAAATTACTCTAGAAAAAGATATATATATTTTAAAAAATAAAGAAATATCTAATTCTCTCTTAATATACATGCATATAAGTACTTACAAAAAATGTATGTAATATTATTATAATAAGAAATAATAATTATAACATTTAAATTGGATATTTAACTTATTAAAGAATATATTATAGATAATAAATAGCTGTTAAATAAACATGGAAATTTTTGTTACTTTGAACACCTTTGAGTATATTAAAAAATTCTTTGAGGTCGTTTATATACACGTTGTTTTACAAACTTCCTAAAATTGCTTGGCCTTGTAAGTATTTGAGAATATATATACATATATGTAGTTAAACATCCCACGCTTTATATTTTAAAAGAACAACACCATACAACATTGTGGTATTAATTCTCATGCACGCAGTACTTTTGTAGCAAATATTTTGTAAAAGCGTTATTTCGTTCTGTTAGAATTAACCAATTAGCTTCTTTTTATTAAATGCGTTTAAGTAAATATTTAAAAAAATTATATTATTATTAAAAATTAATAATTAACCATTATACATTTTATTTAATATAATTTTTTCAGAATAAGAGTATGATGATATATTTGTAAAAATAAGTTATATATATTTTCAAAAAATATACAAATAAAAATAAATATGCATCTTTCTTTATAATGTTCTTCTTTTTATAAGTATATTAGATCAGTTTATATGAAATGTCTTTGCGTATAATATTAATAAAAAAGTACATTTTGTACGTGTAGATATTTATAATTAATTTTTAAAAAATCATAAATGTATAAAGATATTTATAAAATACTTATACTCAGAAACGAGAATGTATTCCTTTTAATACTTTGCGCTAGATATATTACTGATGACTTCTTCATCAACGTTTCCGACAATTGATCTACAACTGTAGAAGTGTAGAGAACGATCGCGCCTTCGAGACGCGGAGAAGTAGCAGCGGAATTCGAATCTCACGGCACAGAGCATTTAAGCGGCAAACAGGCCGGAGCTTAATAGCAGCTCGTTTCCATCGGGAAACCGGCAGCCGGTTGAACGCGTGCAGTTTCGACAGGCAAGCTCGAAAGCGCGAGCGCGCGCGTAACGCGAGCTTCAGCCAGTTCGAATGCCGGAGATAACTAAACTGTTTCCCAGGCTCGCGGGCCGGTCCGGGTTAAGGAAAACACGGCCGACCGTGGTATTCCCGTGAGATAGTTCCACGACGAGTTTCGATGTGCGTTGTGCGACTGAAACTCGCACGTCGTGCGGTCGCGACACCGGCTCAAAGATGGCAATTTGCGTCGACGATAGTTTCAAAACGGGCCAAACTTTAGTTTAGAACAATTTATTTTTATGACTTTAACGACATTTAAAATAAAGTCTCGAAAATTTCGTTATGAATCTATAACAAGATTTTACGAGGTATTATTCTTGGAAATTCTTCATTAGTCCATCATAGCAAAACCAATTAATTTTCGATTCCTGCACAAATAATTTTCAGTTGCGCTTATATTGTAACTTTCAAAAATTCTTTTTATGTATTTTCGACACGGTGCATTTTCATTTCGATCCGAATTCTTGCTCCTAAGAACACTTTTTATTGCACAAACAGATTTGTGCAAACATTTCAATCTTTAAAGGTATTTTTTCAACCAAGGACTCATAGATTTTCAATTCTACATGTTTTTATTTTAAATTTTACAAAAATCTAATCTTTTCTGCAGGTTACTGCTTTTATCTTGCAAAAAATTATCAATTTTATAGATTTTTTTATAATTTTACACCCGTAGTTCTACGCATTTTATTTTCAGCTCAAGATAAATTGTTATATTAAAGTTACTTAATAAGAATGTTCAGTCGCCTTTCTTTATCGAGAAGATTATCAAATGCTTTTCCTAAATTGGAGTATTATCTACATTAATTAATGTCTTAATTGATACAGTTGAAACGTCTTTCCAATCATATGTGAATTACTTAACGTCGAAGTAAATCGAGATAATTACCATGAAAGGGAAACTTCCATGTAAGCGTTATCTTGCTATTCCCTCATTTCAATTCCGCGAAGATGCTTGGGTATTCATGGAAATTGAATTTGTAATACGACTGCTACACGCCGTCACAGGCTACCGAGCAAACGTGCTATCGATATCATTCCTACGATGGATTAGTCGAACTTGAGAAAGGTGCCCTCACCAAATCGATTATCAAACTCTGTCCTTGTCCGATCAAATTGCATAGTTGTATCATTTCGGACTGTACTGATCGGATTGCCTTTTACTTGGCGGTATTCAGGTGTCCATATTAACTGATGCATAATTATGTGACGGAAATTACGTTCAATGTTCATCGCGAATCTTGAGAGCTCGGAGAGCCTGCGAAACGCTCGCGCGGTTCTCTGGGTGCTAATCTATTTCGATCGCTAATTTTGACAGTTAATTTTAGGAAGCCCAACCAGAGCAGTAATGGGGTCTGCAGCGTGGAACAAGCTTCTCGTCCGTTATCGATAATGTCGACGGCGGCGTGGCTGTGTACCGGATGTGAGGGATTGCTTGTGTATCGGGAGCACGTTTGAAATTTCAGAGAAAAGAGACGAACCGTGGCTGGCGTCTCTTCCTCCGCCGAAACGCCGAACTTGATTTTATGTTCGCTCACGCGCTGGTTTGCTCGTTAAGTTCTCACATTGTTAGAGTAATTATGTTTCTTCAAACCGCACGCGCTGAGATTATTAATTCTTAACCCTGAGTAATGTCGGTCTTGAAAAACAGTTTCAAGCTAAAGCCAAAAATAGTATGCTTAATTAATTTAATAATTATTATTCTAAATAAGCATTTTTTTTAGAAATAAACTGTAAAGATTTTATTATGAAAAATATCCCAACCTGCCAACCAAGATTCGAACCTGGACCTCATCATCTCTACATTTCGTGATGGGTAAAATTTATGAGACTTTATAAAAAGATTTGAGACTAAAACCTTCCTAAATTGACTTCCGTAATAGTCACTTGTTTTTATGCTGTTTCATAAAAGAAATTATTCATAATTATTATCTACTCGCAATATATTCCCACTATTTCGTATTTCGTGTGTCACTATCTTACACGTAAATATTGTGCTCGGAATTTTACGATAACAGCAATGTGATAAAATCCGAGATAAAAACGAATATATCTCGTGATTAGACGCTGAACTCCCGCAATCAAATGTCCCATCAAAATGTAGACGTGTGCATCGGCGATGTACGGTAAATCTGCGCGAGTAAAATCCTTCTGGATCGCGTAGATTGGCACTCAATTTTGTTGGGTTTGACCGGGCTGCGTAATGAAGTTTGTGGTAAAGGCAGCCTACCGATTGCTGCTGATGTGCAACGCGAGCGGTGGCTTCGACGCACCGCGAAACGAAATATCACCGACGAGACGACGAACCGAGCGTGCCACGCCGATTATTCTGCGGTCTTAGAATGAGCGAATACGAAACAATGACACTTCTCTCGTTGTGGTCTGGTATATGTATATACATATAGGAGAAATTAATTTGTTTTCTTGGGTAAATAACACTGATAAAACCATTTTCTTTTTCAAACATCAAGTATAACAAAGTTCAAAGAACGATTTGCGTGTTGATGGAACAGTTGCGTTAATAACTGTGTAATTATTACATATATTTTCAATCCATTACATTAATTATATGATTTTATTTTATTAGTTTAATATTTGTTTAATGATGCTATATATTTATTCGTCCAAGTGTCGATTTTGCACTGAATAAATATTCAGTTATTTTTTACAGGCTGTACTGTGTTTAAAATAATAATTTTTTATATTTTTAGATTACAAATCTTAAATTAAAATAATTATATTTTTTCAAAAAATAAAGTCTATGTATAATATACATATATTAAATTTAAGATTTGTAATCCAAAAATTTTTAAAATTACTTCATTATTTTAAATATATGTACATGTATATGTATAGTATATTATCTGGTATATACCATCAGTCATTCTTCCATTCTTTTCGCTTGCGACCACAAAAGACGCATGTGAAAATAAATGATGCGCGGTTGCATGCATAATATTAATGTTAATTTTACATTAATTACTGGAAAAGTAGATTTGTCTAAAATAACTCGACGTAGAATTCTAATAAGCGCAAGTGTAAAGTCGAAATCTGCATATGGCAAAATGTTTTACTAAGAAAAAGAAAAATAATGGAAAACAGAGATTGTATGAAATAATACAATTTTATAAAATAAGTTTTATATTATTTTAAAAAAATTAAAACGTTTTTTAATAAAAACTAATATTTTGTATAGATAGTAATTCTGATTTACATGGAAGGTAAAACTAAAAGCCAGGTCTAATAACAGAAAAATTTATTTTTTAAAAACATTACAATATACATCCGTAAACACGTTTAAAATAATTTTAAAAGCATTTTACTTGCGCTATTAAAGCATATTAATATTCACACACCTATGCAATTTATATACTACTAGACATCACAGACGCGCGCTTCGCGCGCGCTATTTAGCTTTAGCTGCTATTTCCGGCTGAACGAGGTACATCCAGATCTCGAATCTCAACAAACTTTTTTTTACTTTCAGAGATCTTAAATATTCTTCTCGTACTTATTTTTTGCAACAAAACGCATTTTAATTTTTGCTCCAAGAACGTTCCAAACTTCAACTACATGAACTTTGGAATAATCATGCGGGTGTAAATATTTCTAAAAAAAATAGATATAAATTTATTAAAAATATATTAAATTTTTTTTTCTAATGTCTCATAAAGATTTATTTCTTTTTTATTGTTGTCGAAATAAATAAATATTATACAATAACTTCTCGTTATTGGTATTAGTCTACATATATTATATTATTAAAATATTTATTCTCAGTGTGTAAGACTTAAAATATCACGGAAATTTTTGTATTAATTTATACTTTCCTACTCATAATCTGACGCAACATATTAAATTGCCGTGCAATTTTCTCTCATGTTAATATTCAACATTGCTTTGTCATGGAACATCAAAAGCTCGGAAAATTGCCTCTTTATGAAAATTTCGGACGTTCACGTGTACATAATGAAAGCCCGCGAAAGATAGATGCAGATTGCACGTAACATAAAGTTCAATGCAATTTTCGCATTTCGCATCGCTATTACATTTTGCACTTATCTTCTCGTATCATGAAATAATTTATGTTCAATTCGCTACTAAATCAATAAAATAAAAGCCGGAAAAGAGGACAAACATAGCTGTAAACTTGTTTTATAGGAAGCAGATTATAAGCTTCAGCGATGTGCCTGCGATGCACAGAGAAAGTTTTGCTGAGGTCAACTTTCTCCGATCTGAAAGATTCTTCGACAATGAAATCGTATGACAAATAGCAACGCGTGATGATCTTTTGCTCAAACTTTTATATTGATTTTTTTTATATATAAAAATGTATGAAGCAAAAGCGTTCGCAAAATCTCTACGAACCAAAGTTTGCAAAAATAAAATATTAAAATATATATGAAAGAGCAGAAAGAGAGAGAGAGAGAGAGAGAGAGAGAAACATAATCATGTAGTGCAAACTTTTTATGTAAATGTAAAAATTATCTTACAAATTACAAAAACACGTCTAAAATAAAAAATGGAGTACTTGAAATGGAGTACATGAAAAATGCGTGCGCACGTGCGGGTGTATTATATCATGTATTTTATATCACATCATAAATTGTAACCATATATCTCCATTTCATCCTGTACATAAAGTCCTTCGGTGCTAAAAGAGAGGAAGTTAATTAACCACTTTACAGTCAAGTTATTTTAAGCTTAAGAACCTCGTTGGGTCAGCTTTCTTTGTGTACGTAAAAAATTCTAATTAACTTTCTGCATGGAAGTCAGCATTATTTATATTATAAGTCGACGAACAAACACACACATGCGCACATCGCACAAAATCTTGGAAAAGCATAGAACAAAAATTGAATATTTTTAGATAAAATAATATTAAATGCTATAATTAGTATCAGTATTAACAATTTTGATTAGCTATAATATTGTTACAGACGTATGAGTATTTTCATAGTAACCGAAGAGTTAATTATACTTACATACGCAAGGAATGTAAATGGATAACAAACTCTGACGAAGCTCTTTTCAGTATCTATAAAAAGAGCGATGTGAAAAGTCATAGAAAACTATACAAATAATCGTATTTTTCGTGCCGTCAGACTGCCATGTTAATTAATATTCGTATGCATCACATTTCATTAATTAACGTCTGTCGAAAAGAGATCAATCGAGCAGAGAGTTGACGCATTTAATTAGCGACGACTATACATAAAACGTCCCCGTCGCGATTTATTCTGCAAGTACTTGGCATCACGTGCATATATTCATGTATTCCCTCGCATATGTTATCATTTATTTTTTATGTTCTCTATATCTAATCGCAATGTATTAAAACTTGGGGAATATTTTCCTCGTAACCTCGCCATATCTAAAATAATCTAAGTAAATGTTTGTACTTCTTTCTTTTTAAAATGTATATTTAAAAAGCGATCTAAAAAAATTAATTCTAATACTAATTTAAAATTAAGAATTCTTGACTTCTCGAGCTTTAAAAAAAATCTTTCATAAGTCAGCACATGTGTGTGTGTGTGTGTGTGTGTGTGTGTGTGTGTGTGTGTGTGTGTGTGTGTGTGTGTGTGTGTGTGTGTGTGTGTGTGTGTGTGTGTGTGTGTGTGTGTGTGTGTGTGTTTGTAACTTAATTTATATATAATAAAAGGAAATTTTTTATAATAAAAATGTATGTAGAAAGATATTAAACATATTTGTAGAAATAAGTAAAAAGTTAATACGATTTATCGGAACAAAAGCTCATTAATTGGTCATTGCTCCCGCATTAAATACATTTTCCATTGTAATTTTATTCGCTTTTCTTCCTGCCCTTATGATTGCAATGTAGAAGGTAATCAACACTTGTGAAGGGGGTAACAGAAAAAGGTAATTATGTGGCTGCGGATAACGCACGAAAGCAGCTCTAAAATATTATTCGGGCAAATAATATCTCCGGATGCACGCTCTGGAGCGAGGCAAATATTTACGCGCGATATGAAATGCAAATTTTCAACGGACTCAACGCGACAGTCATTTAAAAAAATAGCCGCGTCGTATTTATTGTGAAAGCGAAACGTTAGCAAGAGAAACTATGATTGAACGTTCACATCAGTCATTCCACAGAAATACTATACATAAATGATGCAATCTATTGCTACGAGTATTTCTTATATCATAATTTATATCATCTCAGTGATGATTCATAGTATATAATTAAATGCGTCTTACAATGATATCGAAAGTGGTATGCATATTAGACGAATTAAAAATCGCACGGTTGTTATACTGAATGCGGCATTAAGAAAAAGTGAGAATGCAAGTCTTTAACTTTTACGGCGCGCTATTCGCGCATCATATTAGGTGTACTACCCGAAGACACGAAAACGCAATTTTCTGCATTTGCGAAACCACTAAGCTATCTCTAGCGACAACAAAATCATTTTAACGAACTTGCGTGAAAGCGTAGAATAAAACTGCGTTTAAAACATACGAAGAAATCTATAGTCATACGACAAAGTCAAACTGTACGTCTTGTCGTCAACTTTTTTGTCTCTACAATGCAATGTATGTACATACAATATATGTATATACACATATCGTGGATAAACGCAAAAGGATAAATCGCATTAGTTCTTTATACTTGGCTGCGATATGTTTAACAATGTACAATAGAATTGCAATAGTAAGCAGTACAGCAAGGATTACATATTAATTATCAACTAGTCACACATCCTTGTTCAAGGCGCCATGAGAATCTCTCACGTAGTCACACGTATCTGCATGAAACAATAAGATTTTTCTGTCTGATACTTTCAAAGGTCAGTGAACTGTAGACAGACAGCGACAATTCACAAAATGCACATACAAATTGTGCTAAATTATAGGTTAAAAAAGAGACAAGAGTTGAGAATAAACACCATACATTAAAACGTTAATTAGTTAATATTTTCTGCAATTGCATTTTTCATATTATATGTATATAAAATAATACATATATGTACATACTTGGAAAATCATCTTAGTTTTTATTTTGCCGTGTTTAGCATGTCATACAAGTTTTAGTTTTCTTGTTATCATGTTAATAAAATGCATTTTTGATGATACAAAGCTTCAAGATGTATTTAGCACAGTGTCATTTAAATAAAAAATGATCTTTTTTCCTACGACAAGTACCTATCGTAAAGCAGAAATACGACCGTCGTAAAAGACATATTCAATTTGATATTAATAAGAATGTTCGAACAACGAAGATTTACGGATTGGACAACCTTCTGTTTTTATCAGTATGTTCCACAATTAGGGTTTCATGCTTTCACGCGCATAGAAAGTGTAATCAGTGTGTTTAATATGTAACTCACTCTTCCATTTCACACAACATTCGATTATATGCCAACCGCGTTTGCCGGGTCATTAAACCTGCACATCGATAAATACTTGTTGTTAACGTAGCATTAGGTATCTTAACGTTGCCTGTATACGTGAATTATTGGGTTGCGCCGTAAACGAAGTTCGCCAATTTATGTAATTAATTAGTTGCTTCAGGCAGGTTCCGTTTTCCGATTGTCAGTGCCTGTTAGGTCAAAAGAACACGTAGGCAAAATCCATTTGCGAAGCTTACGTTCGACTATTGTCTTAAATGGCGTCTAAATGAATGAGGTGAAAGAGATAGAATAGTAATGCTGCAAACTAGCATTATGCTAAGTGACGCGATTAAATGGAGGCAACCGAGAAATAAAAGTTCATTATTAAATTTTTGTTTTAAAAATTTAACTCAATAAATTTTTTTATTTTAAAACGAATAGAAGTCAACAGCTATTATGTCATCGACATTTAAGATGTTCGCAAAAAAACTGGATTTATTAAAAAATATTCTTTTAAAAAATAGTCTATATAGATAATAAAATTACAATAAAATAAAATTACAATAAATTTATTTTTGTTTACTGCAGTATATATTATATTATATTATATCTTGTTTGTTTTGATTGAAAATAGTAATAAAAATAAAAAACTAAAGTTTTTTTTACATTTGAAGCACTGCGCGCGAATGTAAAAAAATTTAGTAATTTAAATTTTTTCCGTATAATTTCACGGAACACCGGTATCGCCGATCTCTCCCAGAATACGTGCCTGTACCCAGAAAGAGCACTGTGTGCCACGTGGCCAATTTTCTTCCGACAATATTGACCTTCCCGACGCTTCAGCGGAGGGACAAAAATTTCTACAGATTTCGTGCTATCGCCGCCAGTCGAAACGAGACAGGATATACCCGATGAGTGCGCTAATCCACAACGTTTGACGTGGAGACTCGATTTCGCTGCGGAATTATCGAGAGCATTGAAAGCTTTAAGCCCCACCGGACGAGATTCCGGAAAATTCGAGATTTATATTCTCCACGCGTCGGCTCAGCGGAAAAAGGAAAAATCTTTTAAATGTCAACCGCGCATTGATCCGTTTCTACGTTTTCACGAATTGGGAGGAAAAAATTCGCTATAGTGTTCGCGCGCAATCTTCCGTTATAAAATACTTTAAACGTTACTTAACCGTTTTTATACGTTGCGCACAGTTTATATTCGTCAAGCTTTACTATAAAAAAAAGATTTTGATTAAATTCAATTTAATTTAGACGAGTTATAACGGAATTACAAATACCTATAAGTTATACTGCTACTGACACTTAACTAAATAACTAATAAAAATACTGTTTACTTATTTAATTTTTTATTTGAGGAATGAATAAATAATTATGGGAAAATGCAATCATATATTATACAATAATTAAGCAGTAAAATTATTTTAAATTGTTTTAATTGCTTTAACTCCCAATAAATTACCCATCAGCAAGTGACGCATGTTTAAAGTTCAGAGAGAAATTTATTTCGGCGCGGAGAAGTAGGTACATACAACACCGACAAAAAGACACTTGGAACAGTACACATATAGAAACCTAGATTTCGATTCCTTTCGTTTTCTTTCGTCTGCATTGAAATATAACGGCAAAAGATTGCGTACACATATATTGCCTCTCTATTATATCTCTTACGCAGTTTGCCTTGTTCAGGAAGTCGAGTGTGCATCACGAGATCGAGTATCATTAAATCTTTAATCGTTTTCACGTTTCCTCTCCCCGTTTCCTTATCCTTCTCTCTCTTTCTCTTCCTCTCTTGCTCCAACACGGTGAGAGTAGCGGTGAAAGCCGAGCGCATCGCAAAAGTTCGAAAGCTTCCTCAGATGACGTCGCTACAATCGCTGCCGCGAGTATATAGACGATCGCCGGCGCCTCGTGAAGGTGCAAGAGACACGGATCAATGAAAAATGATCCTATAAAGAGCGAAAGCTGATCTCCTATCGCGATAGACAGGCAAAGAGCAATTTAATCATCTCAAGCTAGATCGAAGATATTAAAGTAATTGAGAGTTTTAGTAATGTTGACCCGAGTCAGCAATTTACTGCCAAGTTGTTATAACAAAAGTAAAAGTATTAAGTATTGCTAATAGGTATTGCTAATTTAATCACTTTATTGAGTATTTCAACGTAACAATTATTGCTGCTTCTCGGCAAACATTTTTTTTTTCATTTTATTTTACATATTAATAGTCATCAATTGCAAGAGCAATTAATGTATCGTTATCAGTAAATGATTTACGTTTTATGCATTATAACCATATAGAGATATAAGAATAATAGAGTCCGCAAGCGAGCTAAAAAAGCGATATAGGAATAGAAAGAGAAAGCTGTCTTTTCGCGATAGGAATATAAAAAAAAAACTGCAGTATATGGGCCCCTTCTGCCTTTGTCTGACAGAAGGAGCCCATATATATATATATATATATATATATATATATATATATATATATACTGCGCAGCGTTCTTTTTCTATTCCTATATCGCAGCCTCTTACGTGCTATAGCATATATGACTCGCGCACTCTAGTCTTATATCTCTATGGCATTAACTCTGTTGTCAAAAATAAATAAATTACAACCTTTTTCTCAAGCCGTAAATCTGTTTTTTAATGCTAATGTTGGATATTTTATGACTCGTTTCGTTCAAAAATATATAATACATCGATTTAAAATGTATGAGATAATTCAAGAATATAAATCATGATATATATAACTCAAAGAGTTGCATTATTTATATATTTCTTGATTACGCACATTTAATTTCACAAATTAATTAGATAACGATAAAAATAATATAAAAATGTGATAGATAAATTTTTAATTTAATTCAGCTCTTAAAAATATAAAATATGTAATAATTTTATATTAATGTGCTTTGCTTCTAAAATATCCATATTGTATAATTTCTCTAATAGTTTATGCTCCTCATTAAATGGTATTATACTCTCATTAACGAAAAGATAATTGCCTAATTTGAAAACATATGAAAAAAGGTCAAAAACCGTTTTAATAATTAAAATTGTGATAAGTTTATTATATGAACGTAAGGTTAGCACCTTAGTGCGAGAATAACACAATTTTTTAACAAATTTTCGTAAAGTTCACGATTTGCAAATTTATTCTAATTATTAATCCAATGCAATTTTACTCTATCTACTTTTCCATCATAAATAACCTCAAGTAAACGATACGTCGATTATACGTTCTATACATAATCCGTTTGTAAATTGATTCGCCGTGTTTAATATCGACAATCAATGTTAATCAGCTTAAACGCGGAATATGTTTTCCGATAATAGCACATTCTACTAATTAATACCGTTCGTAATTAGTAGATTACTTGCTTTACGCGTGAAACATATAATCCCCCGAATACCTACGCAATATTGCAATAGTTAATGAATCGGAAATGATAAATGTAACATTTCTCGAAGTCCCTAAAAAGACTCTTAAAAATAAAAGATATAAGTTGTTTTTTATGTGGAAACCAAAAATATTTTGAAACAGTCCGGAAATAAAAATTAAATATAATAGTAACAAGTAACAACAGTGTAAAAAAAACAATCATTTTTCTTTACTTATTCTCTATCATTTAGTATATATATATAATTTCATGTATATAAATAAAAAAAATTAAGAAAAGAGAGAAAGAATATTATAGCCATCTCAATATTCTCAATCTCTCTCGTTAATTCTTACATAAAATCTCTCTCTCTCTCTCGCTCTAGAGAGAGAAGTAGACGTGTACGAGCGTGCTCCTCATAATTGTTGAGATTTATGTGGAAAGTATTGGTTTCTTAATTCTGAAACTTGCGTCACGTGTGCAGGGACGGAGGATGTGCTAGTGAGATTGTTGTCTTGTGGCAAAACAGTCATTTGATGGTGATAATTTCATGCGAAATTAAACTATTGCATGGAATGTGGCGGCTGATGCCTGCTGATTCGGCATAATTTGGAAGGTGACGTTGACACGTGGTGATAGTGTCGGTGGCGTGTTGTGATATTTCATTTTCTTTGAAACTCTTAGAAGTCGGTAAAGAAGAATTTGTAATTATCACATGATAATGAGCAATAATGGAGAAGCAGGTGATATGTAGACATTGTAGGAAAGAAATAAAGACACAGTTGGTAAAATGCATACCTTGTGATAAAGTATTTCATCCGAGTTGCCATAAATTACATAAAGTATACGATTCTGCTAATGAGCTGGTCTCCTGTCATGGTAAATATGAGATATTTACTATAAAAAATACTCATTCTGAAGAAGCGAGTTCTGTGAAAGAGCGCAGACCATCGAATACAGAGGATAATCAAGCAGGATCCAGCATGGAAACTAAAATAGATTGGCTGGTGAGAAAAGTTAGAGATGAAATGATTCATAAAAATGAGATAAAGAGTATAATAACAAGTATAGTTAGAGAAGAATTAGAAGGCTACAGGAAAGAACTGGAAGAAATGAAGAAGATGTGGAGTGTAATGTCATCTGGAAATGCCTCGCGTAGTTACTGCGAAGCGGTCAAAGAGAAGAAAAAGGAAAATGTTATTATAATTAAACCGAAGGAGCAACAAGAGAGTGAGAAAACAAAAAAAGTGGTCAAGGAGAACATTGATATTAAAAATATGGCGGTAGGTGTATCCAAGCTGAGAAAAGGAGGAAAGGGAGCACTCATTCTGGGATGTGAAAGCGAGCAAGAATTAAAACAATTAAAATCAACTGCTGTGAGTAAATTAGGAGATAAGTACCAAATAATAGAGCCGAGGGGTGCTCAGCCGAAATTAAAAATTTTCAATTTGGATGAAGAAGAAATAAAGTGTGACGAGGGTCAAATAGTAGATATGATAATAAAACAAAATCATTTGGATGAAAAAAGAAGAGGATTTTATATTAAAATTGTGAAGAAGATTGATAGAAGAGGACAGGATGGAAATACTAATACGACCAGAGCTAAAAGGGAAAATGGTATGCTGATAGTTGAAGTTGATGAGATAACGCATGTGGAAATGTTAAAAACTGAGAAAATAAATATTGGATGGAGGAAATGCCATGTTACTAACTATGTTAACGTTAAAAGATGCTACAATTGTTGGGGATTTTACCACATAGCGAAAAACTGTACACGACCGGTAACATGTTCGAAATGTGCAGGGAATCATAAAGATAGTGAGTGTAAAGTCGAGAAAGAAAAATGTGTAAATTGTATGTATAAAAATAAAACCTACAACTTAAAAATAAATGAAGAGCATGGTGCTTTGAGTAGAGAATGTCCGACGCTTAAGAAATTACTAGAAGAGGAAAAAAAGAAAATTCGATGGAAAGATGATGCATAGCTACGGGATAAAGGAGAAGAAATAATGTATACAAATGCGCAAAGTCTGATGGTGCATAAAGATGAAATCTTCAATCAAATAATGGCGACAAAAAACCCAGCTATAGTGGCGTTGTCGGAGACAAGAGTAGATGGCAACATAGAAGATTTTGAGATAAATATGAGAGGCTACAGTCAAGTGAGGTGTGATGCTGAGAATAGGTATACAGGAGGAGTCGTTGTTTACATTAGGAATGACATTAAATATGAAACTGTAATGGTGCACAAGATCATAGGTAACTGTTGGTGTGTTGTGATAAAGGTGTACGAGAGATGGTACAAAGGTACAATTATGGCATTGTACCATTCACCTAGTGCACCGGATGGAGTTTTTATCAAGTTTATCGAGGACTTAATTGAAGATATAATTGTAAAAGAGGCGTGTATAGTATTAGGAGACTTTAACATAGATTTAACACTAGATGCGTATTATGCAAATAAGTTAAAAAATTCTATGTTATGTCTAGGACTGAAGCAGTATGTTAATCAACCAACAAGGGTGACATTTAATAGTCGTACACTTATAGATTTAGTTTTTGCGAGCCTGGATTTGAGTGAGTGTGTAACTGTAGTAGAAAATCCGAAAATTACGGATCATGCATGGGTAAAAATTGAATTTAAGGCGGACCAAGTTGTAAGCTGTTATAAAGAATTTAGGGGAAGAGCATACAAAAGGATGAACATAGATATTTTTGTTAATGAATTGCAGCGGAGCATGGGTGACAATTGGAAATTAGATATAAATGAAAGGGCTAGTACTTTTGTTAAAAATATAGTGGCGGCGTTAGATACTGTTGCACCTGAAAGAACATTTAAAATACCAAAGGTATGGGAAGGGAAAGTATGGTTTACGGAAGATATAAAATTGGCGGCAATTGATAGAGATAGGGCATATAGAAAAGCAGTTTATACGGGATTAGAGCAGGATTGGCGGCGGTTTAAAATTGAAAGAAATAAAGTCGTTAAACTTATAAAAGATAGGAAAAGGCAATATTATGAAAATATGATTGATGACAACAAGTCAGACTCAAGAAGAATGTGGAAGACACTAAAAGAAATATTGAAAGGTGAAGTTATGGATGTAAAAATTGCTGATAAGATAGATTTTGAAGGTGTTATCACTAATGAGGATATAAATATGGCAGACAAGTTCAATGAATATTATATTAATAGTATTGGTAACATTGTAAATAGTATTAAGCAAATAGATGATCAAAGGAGTAATAGGAGAACAATATATGGTGTTGATAATAAAGAGGTATTAGAAAATTTTAATCTTATTAATGCGAGTGAATTGGAAAGGATCGTGATGAATCTTCCGGCTAAGAAAGGGACGGATGAGGGAATAAGTGTTGACCTGTTAAAAGCAGCTTTTTGTGAAATTAAAAATGAATTTACAGATATAATAAATAAGTCATTAGATATGGGTGTGTGTCCAGATAGTTGGAAGACGTCTACGATAATTCCAATTCCAAAAATTAAAAAACCGGAAAAAGCTAGTGATTATAGGCCGATTAACGTTCTGCCAGTATATGAGAAAGTTTTAGAGTTGGTGGTTAAAGAGCAAATAGAAAAATACCTAGAGGCAAATAATGTGCTCACGGAACACCAATCTGGATTTAGGAAATCGTACTCATGTGAGACGGCAATACAAGGAACAATAGATGAATGGAAATTGGACATTGCTGAAGGAAAAATGGTGGGAGTAATATTTATGGATTTAAAAAGAGCATTTGAAACTGTAGATAGAAGGAGGTTATTAGAAAAATTGTATCAGATTGGGATAAGGGGTAGGGTCTGGGATTGGTTAAAGTCATATTTAAATAGCAGAACACAAAAAGTTAGGTTTAATAGACAGTATTCCAAGTCAATGGTAATAGACCATGGTGTTCCACAGGGGTCTGTGTTAGGTCCGTTGCTTTTTATATTGTATATTAACGACATAATTAGCGCATGTCCGATGGGAAGTAATGTGAAACTGTTTGCGGATGATACGTTGATCTATGTAATAGGAGAATCTAGTGAGGAACTTAATAGAAAGATGAATAATGCATTTTATGAGATAGAAAAATGGATGAACCTAAATAAACTAAAGTTAAATGCAGGAAAAACAAAATATATGATTGTTCGGAGTAGTAGAAAGGAAGTTAAAGGGCGGATAAGAATAGCATGTATGAATGGTGATGTGTTAGAACGCGTAGAGGTTATAAAATATTTAGGTGTAATGATTGACAGTAAGCTCACTTTTGCTGAACATTGTGATTATATGTTAAAAAAGATAGGTAAGAAAACTAGCTTCTTGAATAGAATAGGTCACTACTTGACACCGTACAGTAGACAAATAGTATATAAGGCGATTATTGCACCGCAGTTTGAATATTGTGCAACAGTGATTGTGGGAATGGGTGAGACGCAAATTAAGAAACTACAAGTGGCGCAGAACAGAGCTATGCGAGTAGTTTTGCAATGTAAGAGGAATACCAGAGTAGAACATATGCTGGAAGCTTTGCAATATATGTCAATAAGACAGAGGATATATTATAATACATGTATATTTATGTTTAAAATATTAGGAGGTTATCTACCACTTATATTGAAAGATAGGATAGACTTAGTAGGTGAAGGTAATCAGAGGGAGACGAGACAAAAGGGTAATATAGTTGTACAGTTGCGAAAAACGTGCGAGGCACAAAGAAGTGTTTTTTATAAAGGTATTAAAATGTATAATGATTTACCTGCAGAGGTAAAACAATGTGATAAAGTAGATAAATTTAAGAGAATGCTGAAAGATTATATTGCACGCAATGTTGCGAGATTGTAAGGTGCTGTATATTTTTTATGTATATAAATAGCCGAGAAGGCTAATAAAGATCAATCAATCAATCAAAATTTATATATTTAATCTATGTATATGTATATTTTTAAAAAAATAATTTACAATTACATTACATTTACGTCTTGTATTTATAATTTGCATTTATTAGCTGCCTGAAAATTTATAGAAAATATATCTATTTAAATTAAGTCAAAATTCTCAAGTTGTAATTTAAAGTTTTACGAGTAAAGTTACTTTTCAATTTGCGTGAGCATATCACGCATGTGTGTGCACGTACGTGTATGCAACTGCTATGAGAGCATATTACTGTTTTTAATTGGTTCTCTAATTGCTAGAAGTTTAAAGAATGATTCTCGGTACACCGGAAAATATGAAGATTTACACAGCTAATTGGTATTCTCTGCAAATCCTCGCGATGGAAACAGCAGAAAGAGAAAGAGAACAAGTCGAAATGCATATCGACGTTAACAAGCCTCCCGAATCAAATATTGTAATTAATAACATTGTTTTTTTTTCTACATCGTTCACGGAGAAATGCAACCGCGATGACGCTACTTCAACAATTTTATGCAGAGGTTTATTGTTCTTAAAATAAAAAGTCTACAAACGAAATAAATCTCGCAAGTATTTCATCTCTCGCAATAGTATATCTTTGTACGCAAAGTAAAATTTTCCACTTTAAAACCAAAATGCTGCCTGTGAAAGAATAAAATTAGAACAAAATTTTACTGATTAAATGAAATTTTCTGTAGCCCATATTACGCTCGTTATTCCACTCCAAACGACTCGCTTCAACAGGCATTCTATAATATATAAGAAAGATTATCGAGAAGAAAAGCAACGTAAATAAATCTAAAGAATTATTAATATAAAAAATATACTTATATATGTATAAAACAGCAATGACTAAATTAAGTATAATAAAAAAAAAAGTAAAATGTTTTAATCACATGCATTAATATATGTTGTAATCACAAGATGTTTTATTTTCTTACAGAATAAAAAAAACGGCTTATCAAGACGTAAATCTGTAATTAAATTTGGTATTATTCCTTCAACAAAATTGTTCAATCTTTTTTTCTTATTATTTCATTTTTATTCTATTTAAGACAGTATTGAAATATTAAATTCAGGGATTAAAGTTTTTTACTAACAAAAAGATAAGTTAAAATGTATTTCCAACTTTCGTTCTATTTGGAATGCCTGTATTTCAAATATAGTCAATTAAGGTATTCATTGATGGTTGATTCCATGATTACTCGTTACGCAAATGTGTGCACAAATCTTCTCATGTAACGGTCCAAACGTGGACTTCTGAAGCTATATACGTGTAGATCGAAGTAAAGAAGATGAAAGAAAAAGAGAGAAGCAATGGGATTAAAGTATGTCTGATCAAATTAGAAGTTTATCGTTCAAATGTCCATCAAATTCCATCAAATTCGCCGGTTGGCTCATCGATCTAGCCACAGCTTAACGTAGAGACAATGAAATTTTGAATGTTTCCAATCCAAATGCGTATACTAACGCTTAATTCTCATATGGTTCCGAAGCACATATCAGCTGATATTATCTGACATATTATTAATTTTAATGCTATCAATTATATCTCGGATTAGAAATCTGATGTTTACTATGTGTCACAATCATAAAACAATAATTATATTTAAATAAATGCTAATAACATAAATGTTAAAATTTCGTAAAAATAAGCCTTTAATTTTATTATATGCATGATACTTGTATATAAAATATCCGGTCTATTTTCTACACTTTAAATTAGACAAAATAATAATAGAAGAGTCACGCTCGCGCGCGGCGCATTTTAAGCAAAACTATGTGAAAAGGTCAACGGCCAAATACGAGCAGAATAAGAATGTTAGTTTTAAAGTGATATCTTTTTTTTATCTATTTTCAACTCGATTTTCAATAATTGAGTAAAAATATAGAATGTTCTGACTGTACTTAATCTTCAGTAACAATAATTTAGATACAAAAATAGATAAAAAAGTTAAGAATAAAAATTAATAAAGATAAAGAGAAGACATATATCTCTAAACTAAAATTACATGACATAACAATGATTAAATACACAAAAAATAAAAATTTTAAACTAACATCCTTATTCTGCTCGTATTTTAACCATTAATCTTCTCACATAGTTTTTCTTAATATCTTCTTTTTTTGTTTTGTCTCAGAACAGTTCTTATCTTTTATTTAAAATAAAGTTATAATTTTATTTTATTTTTGTTCAATAATTTAGAATGTCATTGAAAAGTAATGCTTTATTTACTACTTTTTTATTTTTACACATTTAAATTTTTATAAAACTGTTACTGTAGGTATCCGTGTATTATTTTTTTAAAATGTATATTTTTTTCAAAAAAGTTTTTACTGTACAATAAATAAATTTAAAAACCTTGCTATAAAAAATTTGCCATTTGACAAAAAAATTTTATAAAAAGACCATTGTATCGTTGTTAGTTACAGTTAAAACCAATACTGGCAAGTTTACTTATTAGAACGTCTCGATGCCAATACATCGCAATTAAACCATTTGTCGGTTGATACACACCAATGCAACTTTTATTATTGCTCGAAACTCAAGAGAATGTATAAACACTGCATATGTAATGAGAGCATGTCTAATCAACCGACAAAAAAACAGAAAAAGGTTACAACTATAGTAAAAAAAATGTTTGTTATCGCTCCAATAGAATTTGTAATTGACGATAAAGCCGGTATTCATAGTCGGATCTTATATTTAAGACCGTCTTAAGATATGTTATAAAAACCAATCACAAAGCCGTATTCATCTTAAGGCATTACTTAAGACGGTCTTAAAATAAGATTTGACTATGAATATCGGCCTAAAAACACTAATAGAACATGTTCGAGATCACATAATGGTTGCGTAAATTAAAATTTTATTAAAATTTCTACTGTTAACATTTGGAATGCATATTTATATATCGCATTGGATATATTTAATTTCACTTATACTCTTTGCGATTTGTACTATCTTAAAATTGAAATATTTTATTCCGCATTTTAACGCAAAACTTCGATTATTTCAATAACTTTTATTTGTAACAAAGAATAAACTTATTAATAAGTTCTATTTAGTTCGTTGACCAAGATTCAACGAATAAAATAAAACATTGAGAAATATTTATAAAATGATTCTGATGCGCGACTGCGAAATTGCGCTGTCACGACATTGTCATCTTCACGGTACCACTACTGTTGGTGGAAAACGAACAACGATATATATCGAAACTATTAACGGATCCTTGGTCAAAGGACCGGCTTAACCCACTGATGGAATAGAGGCGTGCGATATACGTGCCGACCGGACCGTGAAACGCGCGGGAAATTGCAGCCGCAGCCACCGCCGCCGGTGCATTCGTAACTTGGCGAATTGCACGTACGTAGCCAGACGTTACAATCTCATCTTATTGGGCAATCTCGCGACCACGATCAATTTTCCCAACGCAGAGAGAACGGGATCTTCCAATCGCTCCGGAAACGCGTGTATATAGTGGACGGGAGCAATTCCACTCTGTCCTGTATCCCGTTCACGCTTTCTGTACTATGCAAAGGGTCGTGTATACCGGAGCATATGCTAGCGTCATACACACGTGTAAAGCCAGAAATGGACTTTGGCGCATTTGAAAAAACACGAATCTAAAACAAAATGTTTTAGGAATTCTCTTTATTCGCGTAAAAACATATTAATAAAACTTTTTATAATTAGATTAAAATACTTGTGCTTTTTTACTATATACCCACAATTATATACTTCATGCAGTTCTGTTACCTAATTTGTTCTGTATTTTTTAAATTAAGTTTGAATTAAAAATTTAAAACATTTTAAAGATCTACTCTGCTAAATAAAGAATTTAGAGTAAAACCCCACTACCAAAAATAGCTAATATTTGTTTGTCATATTTAATGAGAAAAATTTATTCTAGCAAATTTTCAAGTTTCTCCTATTATGTATAGTATATCTATACGTATTCTTGGCGCAAGACTTTATCTCGCCGTCTCTTGATATAAAATCAATATAAAAAAGGCTTTTAAAATCATATATTTCAATAATGCAGGAAATATAGCACCAGACACAATTTCTTTCTGTCGTCCCGTTGCGTTTTCTCGACCGGATAAGTTCCAAGCGCGTTAAAAGTTTCAGCTCGCCTGCTTGCACCGATGCTATACTTCGCTAAGGGTAGCTGGGCGTTCTCCGCCTTCTCGTCGCACCAGCTGATCCTTTAAGAATCACACGCTTGAGACGAGTTTCCGCGACAAATTTGTTAATATTGCAGACTCGCCGCGCGCAAGAGTGTCGAGTTTGTGACGCGAAAAGTCGCTTTTTTTTCCACTGACGCGACGCCGCATTGCCTTCATAAACGGCGAAGTGGCTCGGTGTAAAAATTAAAAACTTGATGGTGGTATTCGACGGAGAGAAAGAAATGACCGACAAGTTTTACGCCGAGCTGCATAAAGTTCGCCATGCATCCGTGAACTTTCAATTGAATTATCCTAACGAAACGCTATGCCATCGTCACCGAAGCGCGGCGACGTGAGAAACCGCGCACGCGCTGATGACACGCTATAATTGATTTTCGGAACATCACTCCGTTCCTCTGATTCTGGAGTAACGATTTTTTGCATTTTTAGTAGCGCGCGTTACATAACATAATTTTTGAAGGAAGGTTTTGACACAAATAGAAAAGTAAAATGGTACTATTTTTTTTCACCAATATTTCTTCACGAATGTATATATGCGTTTTGTAGACGTATCTATAGCTCAAACTAACACAAGTTTTTTTCACGACCCAATTTTAGACTTACAATTAGCTCTTTTTAAGCTAACCTTAATTTCTTAAGTTTAAATTTCTTAAGTTTCCTCTTCACGTCTATTTCCACACTTAGGGCAGCAGCTGTATATCCAAACGAGAAATTAGACGACCTGCGAAAATCTCACAGCGTCTATTCTCAGTGCAGCTTACGAATTAAGCCCCTCCCCCCCTCACCGTCTACGATTTCTACGTTTATGATACTGTTATGCTTCCACGCGATTAAAATGAAACACTTTCATTTATAGCGTTGACCTCAAATTGCACTTTTTTAATCTTTCATTTCTTTAGTCTGTTACGAAGATATTATATTCAGATAAAGAAACGTGAATCACACGCAACACAATTAACATAAAATTACCGTGTAAAATTATAACATAATAAATGCAAATAAAATATATAAGTCTCGTTGCTGTTAAAATATCGTTAAAATGCATTAATAGGATAAACTAAGCTTTCATCACTTTCCATTCGATTTAATACTGATTCGCATAATTTAAACGTGATTCGATCTACTTCAATCGTCGAATGATGTGTCTGTCCGAGTCTAAACTGATTCCGTAAAGGTACGATGAAGAGGTAGCAGTAAATCTACCTTACTCTCGTCTGATCTAACATTCAAACCTGCAAGATAGGATGGATGCTTAATTCATCGATTTCCGTTTGGAGATCGGCAACGGCCGACATCCACTCGGGTTTCTCGAACCAATCTTCTCCCGGAGCAGAAGGAACGTTGGGAGAGACTCACTTCTCTTCGTTTTCGTTGCAAACCACCTTTCCAGGCTGAGGCGTCATTACATCCTTTCTTTGATTCCTGATCTTCCTCAGATATTCCGACGTTTTTCCCGGTCGGCAAATAATTTATAATTATTTCAAAAGAAAAACAGTTAATTGGAAAAGACTACTGCAGTAATCTCGTAACGAGGAAGATCATAGATAAAATTTAACTTTTTAGTTAAAATCATGATTTTCTTGTGCAAAGTTTTATGGATAAAGTAATTGATCTGCATGGTTAATTAATTTTATATCTTTTCTGTTTAAACCATTATTTTAATATCAATCTTTAAATATATTTAAAATCTTTCTTTTACCATATAAAAATAAAAATGTATATTTTAAGAGTTTTTTTTTAAATATTAAATAGATTTATGATTTAGTTTGAGACAATATATCTACAAAATATTAAAAGATAAGAAAAGATAGCATATTTTTACCAATACAATCAGAATCAGACAAAGTTTATAGTTGAATAACATCTTTTTGAAGTTCGCATTCGGTGGAAACACTTTATTTTCTCTTATGACTTCCACAGAATCGTACTTGGCCGAATTGCTAGCCGGTTTGCACAACTATAATTCTTCAATCTGCTGTTCCTTTATAGAAAAGAATTTTACAGAGAATTTATTAGGTAAAAATTTTGCCGTTTTTTTTAATTAAAGTGTACAACCATAATTTTTATTATATTTAAAAAAGAGGACTACGTTTTTTTTTTGTAGTCAAAAACAAACAAAACAATAAAATGTAATGTTATTATATTCTCTAAGAGATGCATTTACATTTATTTTATAAATAATAAACAATTGTTTCAAAGATGTGAAGATTAAAGCAATGGCATTTCCATTAACTAGTACAAATAATTCTTCTATACTAGTGGCCGGAGGTGGAATGGCCTCGTTTATCGTCAACCGAGGCCATTCAATTACCGTAGGCCAGCGAGCCCACGTATATATCACCGGTCCATTCGCTTCCCGTTACAAAATGCACTCGAAACAGTGGACTTCTCTGCATGTGCCATAATTCCCGTATCAATTATTGAACGCTGTTTTTTGGGAACGCCGCGCCGTTCCAGCCACCCCTCTCGCTTGATCGGCCGCGTGCACCACTTTCCGCCCCATTCGTTGCGCCCGTCCACGTAATTACCCCCGACGAGAATACGATCAGTATCCGGAATGAGGGGCTGGGATGGAAATGACGTTTCACGACGTGCTTTGGAACGGTACGACAAAACGTAATTGCTTTTTACTAGCGGCTTTCATATACTGCCTCTACACATACACATGTATAGCCTCTACATACAAACACACGCATCCCCTCCTTCTCTCTCTTTCTCTCTCTGTCTTTGTCTCTCTTTCGCTCTCTTAATTTGCTTATATCGGTTGGTTTATTTATTGATTCATTTCTCTCTTTCTGTCTCTGCCTCTCTATCGACGCTGCTGCATCGCTCGCGGTAATAGTAAAACACGATTTTAATTGGATGTATCGCGTTTTTCGATGTCGATGGCTTTTCGCGTATTTTCAATTCGTGCCGGACGCAACGAGAGAAGGTGCTGCGCGAACTACAGCGATTAATCGAAAAATCAAAAAAGTTGTCAGCGTCGCACATGCATTGCACTACCGCATGTTCGTTTATCAATAAAATGTTGGAATATACACTGTAGAGAATTTTACGTTTGCAATATTATTTTATATTTTATAATACGTTATAATCCGTAGTTAGTAAAAGTATTTTTTTTATTCAAAAGAAGAGAGTACATGTTATTTAAAGAACATTTTATTTTTTTTGTTAACTTACAAAAATGTTTTATGTAAATAAATTTATTAAAAAATGAAGTAAATTAATAATTATATTGTTTTACATAGTAAAGTAAATGAAATTAAGATATCAAAAAATTAAGATAATGATAATAATGTTGAGCAAATATTATAAATAAAATGCTTAATAATTATATTTTTGTCCATGTACAGAACATCGATATATGCATATCAAATTATCACTTTTTGTTATAAATCAATATATATCAAAGTTCAATATATATAATTAAATTATTTTACCCAGTTATATATAATGTTATATTTTAGAAATAATTAAAATAACTATTTATAATGACTTAATGATTTATTATACCTATTCGCGAATCAATTATTTGCTCCTACCAAATTAAAATTAAATATTTACGTGATCGAAGATTTATTCGATTACTGTGCCGAATAGAAGAGACCATGCAACTTCTTCAAAAATTAAACTACGTATCCGCGCAAAGTATTTATTTTAGTATTCCATCGAATTACCAACGTCAAGATAAGTTTACCTCCAATCTTAGATATGAACATAGTTTATTTAGAACATACCAGACTGGAAAAAGACCAAGTTTACAGAATTACAGTCGAAATTGTATTATATTGGAAGAAAATAATTTTTCTTCTAATAAAAAAACAGATCACAGTTATATTGCTTAAAAATTTGACATGTTACAGAATAAAATATTGATACTACTGATTTACTGACAGTAAATCGTATTTATAAGAAATTATGCATGACTGACATCGAACTGTGTAATCTACAGTCTCTGTGAAACTGGTCTGAAGCTTGCAAAATAATATTTGGCAGAATTTGATCCCACTGCATTCAAATCACAGCTACAAAATATTCGAGATATTCGAGGATAGTCAATATCTGCATTTATAAGTTTATTCCCGTCATCTCAAGTTTTTTTTTATTTATAAATAGATAAAATATTTCATTTCTTTTTGTCACTGCTTTTTTTTTAATTTAATTTAATTTTATTATTACAGATAACACGAGATAATAAGAGAATAATAAATATTCTTCTCTCTTATAAATTATATAATTATATAAAATTTAAAACTTTGAATTAAAAAATACATGCTTTCAATATTAATTAATTAAGAACTGACACGCGTTACCACATTATAAATTCCTGCAGAATATTAGAGAATATAACGGAAGTACACAAATGTGATAAAAGTGATCTTTGAAATAATATTTTAATAAATATAATGTCATTTTATTGTAAAAGAATAATTTAATGCAGATAAAAGCGCGATAGAGTGTATAATTTTTCTAAAGCATGTAATCTCTATTTGCCAAGAAAACCATCAGATACTTCGTCAAGAGATACAGTGTTCGTTGGGAAATGAGTGTATTTGAAAATGAAATGCAAACGGCGATACCCCCGCCTTTGTATCCCTGAATTCACGAAGTAAATAATAATGAATATCTACCTATACGCGTCTGCACCCTGTGTACAAGAGCTCGAGAACACCCGCTAGGTTTTGTTTTAAATGTTTGCCATGCTGGAACAACGCCAGCCCGCATATATATTCACCCCTGTAACCCATTCTCCAACTTCCATGAGCGACAGGTTCGTTCAGCACCGGTCGAGCCATTCGGTATCTCCGAAAGGGAAGAAATAAAAAGTAACAATATAAACTGACCAAGCGCGTACGGCAGCGTGTTCGTACGTCGCGGCGAGAGCATCGAGATTCGCGACACGAAATAACTTGAAAATCTGCTGGAGATAAAATATATACCATCGCGTTAATCTTTCCGTTTACTGACTCACATATATAATCAATGTTCCGTTACTATTCGATGTCCTTATATATACTTGTATATTAGGTATATGCTAGAGAAAATTAATAACAATTATTTCAAGAAAAAAACATTCAAAAAAATTATTTAATAATTAATTTAATACAGGTGAAATACGCGTACGTATATCACAGATTATTATATAAATACATGATGTAATAAATTTATACAACACAGTCAATTAAATCGATTCTTTATCTTATTTAACATAAATTAATTTCTTCAGGCAAAAAAGAAGAAAGGAAAATAATGTAGGGAAGCGCAGCGGCGATTGAAAGAAGCGGAACCATAATTAAGCCCGCTTTCATAGACCCGTTACCCTCTCGTAATGTTGTCCTATCAAATCATCGCGCCTGCCACTTTAATCTCTGTTGAACTTAATTGCAATATCATCGTAGAAAATACTTAGCGAATACTCTGCACTATGTACTTTCCGCTTATTCGTCGGTGGTAAACAATGGAATCAAAGTGGCGAATTTCCCATATCTGCAGTGACACAATCAATGTCGTTGAATTCCCAAAAAGGATAAATGGAAATGTTTATATTCATTTCGACATCCATTATAGTGATTACGTTAGAACTTAAAGTATACCAACCAAGATCGACTTGGACTTTAGGCTTTCTCGCGTCTATACGCGGCTGGCACTCCAACGAGTAACAAGGGTCTCTAAATCTACCGGGAAAACTCTGAGAAAAATTGTGCGAGACGTTGCTCAAGAGAAGAAACGTGTCTTAAGGAGGCATTCGCGTTGTTGGAAAAACACTTGTGCGAAAAGTTGATTTGTACCAGCCATGTATCTTGACTTTCTTCGAAATTAATACATTAATATAACACCGTAGACAATACTCCGGGAAGATTGCACGCGCGTGACTTTTTTATCGAATTAATATCATTATAATTACGCATGAATAATATCGGAAAAATATTTCACTCTATATACATTTGGTCTTTAGTGAATTAAAAAGAATATATTTCAGTCCATTAAATATTTTGTTTAGTAGTAAGAAATATGATGATAATTATATGTTGCACATTTACACCATATATAATTTATTTCTTATTACGCTTACAATATATATAAGCATTGTCTGTCACGACGAATAATTTTATAACTTCTTTTATGATCTATAGGATTATTCATGTGAGAGAAGCCATCAACATTATTTGCATATTCGAAATATAAAAACTCGTTTATCTCATTATTCGCTATTTTGCGCTCAATGGACGATAATAACATTAAATCAATGAGAAATAAAATTTCCTTTATATCAACGTTACAAGACGAATTTTTTAAATAGAAGAAGAGTGTCTCAATGAAACTAGTATATGATTGTGAAAAAATGGAAGAAAAGAAGAATTCGCAATTTCTGCTGGGAGCGTGCAATAGGATCATAGCGTGATGATACGACGAGCGTCTTTCATGGTTCGTCGCATTTCAACAAACTCACCAAAAAGGTAAAGCGAAACAGAAAAGAAAAGGGAGAATATTTCCCTTAACGTCCCCATACCTTGGTTCGCCTCTCGTTGCCGCCGTCTATTCTTTCTATTTTCCGGGAAATAACGGCGCGCCGCTGGAATTGCGCGGAAAAAGTGCTCATTTGCGGATCTCGCTGCTCTCAACCTCGTCCGACGCGTTATCGTCTGACTTTTGTATGAATATCGTTAAACTTTTCGTCTCGAGACTGCGAGATAAGCCGGAATCACTGATGAAAAACTCCTTTAATAACGAGCGCAATATCAAAAGACACATCCGATCATTTTCAGTTCCATATTTCTTATCACTTCGTTATCACAACTTTTCATTAAAAATTTTCATCCCTGAACATTATATTTTAAAGAATAATTGATATATATCTTTCTTTTGTAAAATATATGTTTCTTTATTTTAAAAATAATAACGGATAATTAATCTGCCAGTATTATTCGATTATAATTAATCCTCATTAACACTGCGCATATCTATTATACAATATATGGAGGGGTAAAAACCACAGTGGTGTAACTCAAATTTTTAAAAATATTTTCTCGTGTGCATAGATAAAATCTGTACAATATATAAATTGCATCTGTGCACATTGCACGAGAAAATATTTCTAAAAATTTGACTTACACCACTGTGGTTTTTACCCCTCCATATATAGGTTGGCTTTTCCGTAAATATGATCTTTTTTTTAAGTTATTTCTACTTGTTTCCATTTATATATTTTAATATTAAAAAAAATATAATGTACTCGTTAATAATTTGAAAAAAATTGCTGATAATTGTATAGTAAGGCCATAAATATCAAAAATATTCTATAACTAATTTCATACAATGCAAGTGAGAAATACTAATTATACACGCGATTTATATTGACTAATCCAACATCGGAGAGTAACTGATTGTTGGAGAGATCCAATGTTTCTTCAGAATCTCTCCTTGGAAGCATTCTGAGAAGGTTTTTAAGAAATGAACTCTTATATAATCGACGAATCTCTTATATATAACTCCGTTCGACTCGCAAGACTTCTTTCGATCGATCTGTAATTCCGTAAAGTTTAATCGCTCTTGTCTTCTTCTTGCGTATCGTGATTCGTGATACGCGAGTGTAGCCATTATAGTGATTAAACCAGGTTAATCTATTACGACTTTTCGATTGTCGCCATCCGATACCCTTAAGAGAACTCGAACGATTGCGAGGAAAGTACTTTCTACGCTCTCTCGAAAACTGTTTTAAGTAATTACACGGCTTCTTTATTTCTATAATACGTATATATGTACATCTTTTTTTATTTAATTTACGTACAAACCTAAAGAATATAAAAGATTGTTTTATTGCTTAGTAAAGTATAAAAGTTAAAAATTTAACATGCAAACATCAATTAAGATTTTGTAATAAATTAATGTAGAATTTTCTCCACATTTTCATGGTATGTTTCGAATAAGTATATTAATTCACTTTCAAGGTGCGTGTCGTGTGCGTGCATGCGTGCGTGCGTGCGTGCGTGCGTGCGTGCGTGTGTGCGTGTGTGTGTGCGTGCGTGCGTGCGTGCGTGCGTGCGTGCATGCGTGCGTGCGTGCGTGCGTGCGTGCGTGCGTGTGTGCGTGTGTGTGTGCGTGTGTGTGTGTGTGTGTGATTCTTCCATAACTTTGGAATTATAGTAATTTATCACCACATTTAAAAAATAAGATACATAATTTAATAATTTATTTAAACTTTAGTTGCCATATATATATATTTTGCCTATATTTTTTTTAGATGTAAAAATGATCAAATCAGAAAGGATATACTGCCGTTGTAGTCCAAGCAATTGTGTTAATATTAAATTTCAGGGTTATCTGTATTAGATACAGGAAACGATGTGTGATGTCACTCCGATAAGCACATTATTGGTTTGAGCTCAATGTTGACCGAAAATATACAAATAAATGTTAATACCAATATCGATGTATCCTTCCATGGAAGCGTATAAAGTTACTTAATTAACTATCAATAATATTCTTTTAAAACTCAATACGTATTAATTATTAGATAAAAATCTGTGTATACATATAAGTGATAAAATAATAAAATCTATAGTTACAGTATGCGAATATCTGAGAACATAAGCAAACTATAGCAAACTGAAGATGCATAGAAATAATTGATTTTTGGGAAATGTAACATGTATATACGCATTTCTCTCTCTCTCTCTCTCTCTCTCTCTCTCTCTCTTATTTATTTATACAAAATTTTTTAACAAATGTTTTACTCAAAATCAAGATTATTATAAGATTTTTTCTTACTTATTGAATGCTGACGAATATTTTTAATGCATTTTAATTTTGTTATCAAATATCGAAACATATCCAGTCTATATACAACATTGCTATCACCATAGTGCCGTGAACACGTCGCGCCCGTTCCCAGCCTCGAAAAATTTAAAAATAGACGCGGCTTTATATCCAGCACATATTTCGCTTCAGGTGCGTATTGCCAAACGTGGTCGCAAAAAAACTGCTTCATCCATGTGCCAGTCGAAACAACGTGATGTAACAGCGAGTTAACGACTCGATCGTGAAATGTTTCGTAACATGCCTCAACGCGACGTGCAGATTGCACGCACTGTCGATGTCGTACGCATTCAAAGAAGAGCACTGCGCCCGACAGTTGAGCAAATAGCAACATGTGTGTGTCACGTCATTGCGTTTTGTTGCATTGATCGAGAGAATAGTAGATACATTTTCATAAATTTTGATTAAGTAAATGGTACGCACAAATAATACTTATATATTTTTCGATAAAACAGAAAATACAAAAATTTGAGTATATCTGTATCCGAGAATACAAACAATTGAAAAAAATCTTAAATTTTGATATTAACAAAACTATAAGATTATAAAAATATAAACTACAAAAAAACATAAGATTGTCAGATCATAAAGCATTAAAAGTTTAAAATTGTAAAGTGTAAAGTTACGAAGAAACAAAAAGTAAGAGTAAATTTCAAAGAGTGCAAAAAAGATATAAGAATTTTATTCTTAAAGTTAGCCCTCAGTTACCTTACGTTTTTTCACCCCGTTTTTTACCTCACCAAGGTCTGAGAGACCCCTGCCGTTTTTTCTAGCTTGTATCTTTAAGACAAATGCATCAATTTGAAGTATTTTTTTTTAATCGATGCGTCTTTTAAAGATCTACAAGACTGTGCAAGTTATCAACTTGAAAAAAAACAATCTTTTTCGCTTTTTCAAAAAAACACGTTAAAAAATGTAAATGTTATTTAAAAAAAAAAAAAAACGTGTTTTTCTGAAAAAGCGAAAAAGATTGCTTTTTTTCAAGTTGACGTAGTACTGACTAAAAAAAGATACAAGGGTTTTATGAACGTTTTAAAGACCCTGCACGTTTTAACAATGTGCAGGGTCTCTCAGACCCAGGTGAAGTAACTGAGGGTTAGAAATCCAATAATAAAAATATTTTTATAAAATTGTGAATAAGTCCCAGCACGTCATACACTCTATTCTGTTTATTTTCCACATATATATATATATATATATATATATATATATATTAAGGTGTCATTTTGGAGCAACTTTTTTTCTCATTTTACGAATAGTATATATACTTGCAGAAAGGTAAAATAAAATACTTGTTAAAGTTTTAGCCCTTAATATTAATATTAACAAGTCGCTCATCGCGATTTTTTATTTTTCATTTAGTAAAATAAAAAAAATTTATAACTATCTAACAAACAGTAATACAGCATTGCTCCACATAGAGTTTTTTTTAGTAAATATATCGCTCTACAAAAAAAATCTCTTATAATTTTTTTATAAATTCAACCGTCCAAAAGATATTCAAAGTTAAAGTTTGAAAAAATGATAAAAGATCTTTTTTGTAAAGCGGTAAATTTACTAAAAAAAACTCTATGTGGAGCAATGCTGTATTACTGTTTGTTAGATAGTTATAAAATTTTTTCTATCTTACTAAATAAAAAATAAAAAATCGCGATGAGCGACCTGTTAATATTAATATTAAAAGCTAAAACTTTAACAGGTATCTTATTTTACCTTCCTGCAAGTATATATGCTATTCGTAAAAAAAAAAAAATGTTGCTCCAAAATGACACACCCTAATATATATATATATATATATATATATATATATATATATATATATAGTCAAATTATCGACGAGAAAACACAGATTAGATAGGTGGGCTGAAGGGTGTAACAATGACGCAGATAATAGCGTCAATTAGCCGGCTACTTCACTGGGAGGCTACTGATGAAAAGAGTGAAGTTAACGGAAGCGCAATTAATTGTTCGTGGTAGGTCGTAGGTTGTTATATGAAGAAGAGAAGACTAAGATACGAATGTACTAACAACAAAAGTAGAAAAATACGTTTTTCCACTTTCACGTTCACGAAAACAGTCTAATAATCTATAGATATTCTATTTCTTTGTATGTGTTTCATATATTAGAAGATATATGTATATATAAAATTGACGTTGGGGACAATGATAACGCTCAAGATAAAGAAAAAATGTGGTGTTTACAATTGTTTTCAATAAATATTTAATGGATAATTTAGAAATATTTAGAAATATAGAAACATATAAAAAATAATTTAGAAATATTAGTAAACACTCAACGCATCGTGAAAAACATTTCACAAAAAAAGAGAGTTATTTTGAGGATATTTTTCATTATTATTATTGCATGTGCGCGATGAATTTAAATCTCAAATTTTGCAATAATATATCAATAATTAATAATAAATTTAATAATAAAAATAACTTGCGATTGGTAGTATTGAAAACGTAAACGTCCAATCGTAATGTTAAAAACGTATATAAATGTCAATTCGCAAATAAAGAGTTAATATTTGATCGTTGGCTCAGCATCGATATATATTTCACCGTTTATATTTAATAAATTTTTATAAAAACGCTGTAAAGCATTAATAAAAAATCTGAATATTAAACTTAAAATTAAAAATTATTTGAAATTATTAATGGTCTTTTTTGGTATTATGAATAAAAAAACTAGTTTTAAAATAAAAATTCTTTAGTCAGATTTATATTAAATACAAACCATTAACCATTAATTATTATTAGAACAGAATAATTTAATAATAGCGGAATAATTAATATTTTTGTTAGAAATTTAACGTAGATAATATATGTATATAAATTATATAGTTTAAATAAAAAACGCATTTTATAGCTCTATTATAGCTTCTACACTATTATGAAATATTCAATGTACATTACGAAATAAGCAAACGTTATTAAAATCTATTTTTTATATTTTTTAATTCTTCCATGAGTGGGCTATATCACATGTTTTCTGTTTCGTCTTGTAAACTTACAATTCACTTAGATCTTATATCTCAGATATCTTCAATATTATAACAAACAATTATTAAGTTCGCATAATTAAATATTTATAATCGTATTAACGTGACAATTATTTATTAAAAAATAATTTAGAAAGAGTGTACTTTAGTTCTTTTATATTTATAATACCAAAAGGACATTAATAATTTCAGATAATTTTTAATTTCAAGTTCAATGTTCAGATTAATTATTAATGCTTTACAGTGTTTTATATACAAATTTATTAAATATAAAAAGAGTATTTTACTCAATTTGATCTTTTACAATTAAAACGGTGTAGAATGATAGTTATTGTTTCATGATATAGTATATTTCACAATAATTACGGGCGATAATTATTTCCTATAATATATTAATTCAAATATATATCGCACTTTGAAATTTTACTGATTTAAATATAATTTGCTTGTGGTTTTGAGATTTGCACATTGAAGTGAATTTAATATCTCTTTAAGGTCACTCACCGAACAGATGCGCAACGAGCGGAGTTATTCAGCCACGCCGTAGCTACGATGAGTCTGTAACACAAAAACGAAGGATTCGAATTAAAGAGACGCTCAAAATAATCAACGTTTCAAAGAGTAATTTTTACACGCGTCTAATTCGTCTTTCAATTATATTTACCGATATAATTATCCATTTTTCAAGAAAAATCATTACTTTCTCTAATTATTTCTAATTTATCTGGGATAAAACGGCCCGAATAAATGGGAAAAAGCTATTAATTTTAAAATAAAAAATAATATTCACCCCAGGGTTGCTCCGCTGTGGCCCGATGCCTTGCCCGAGGCCTCCTCCTCCTCTCAGAACGTCTGGGTTAGATTGTCAGGTCTCCTTCTCCTTTCTCTCACCCCTCCTTCCGTTGCACAGGACACTCACGAAGCCGCTGTCCAATATTTCGCGATCGAGTACGAAGTAACTGTAATAATACGATCGTGACACTTTATAGACACTCCCGAGATGAAACGATCTGCGTTCTACGACGCGCTTCTATATTATTTAAATACGATAATAATTCACCGAGCTACTTTTCCCGTTGAGCGCGGCTAACTTCATACCGACGCGACGCGCTGGACGCAGGACGGCTACAACGCGAGTCGAGTCAACGCTGCAATGCCTGCGCAACGGCCGAATTGAAACGAAACGAGCGAACCGTTCGAAAATATACGCTCGAGACAGCTCGAAATACAGCGTGAAATTCCGCGAGATGCGAATGCAGTTAAACGTTGAACGGTCGATCGACACATATATCACACATGTCATCACTACGCACTACGCCTCGTTCTGTACTCACGTTAAATGCTACGATGATATCCGACGGGCGACGATTCTCGACCAAACGTTAGTCCAACACTCCGATCGTCTTCTCACTCGATCCTGTGTGCGATAATAGTCCATTATTCATTGAAACACAATAAACTTATTATATTCGGTATACGTTAATGAATCCTGTATCCACCTCACTCCGATTCCCGTAGCCGCGCGAGGCGCGAGCGCGAGGTATGTGGCATGTGCCGGCGCCGCGCAACGGCCAGCGCGCTTCGGCATGCTTCGGCCATGTTCGTGAGCAGTCGGCGCGCGACACCAACGACGAAAATCAGTCGGTCGCGCACACGGGATAATCCGATTTAATATTGTATCTTTCTAGGTTTCTAGTACCTGCGATATCATCGCGATACTCATCACGGATCACGGCACATCTCGCGATGAAATAGCGCTACGTACGGAGTCGCTCACTCGGCTGCTCGTCGGTTCGAGCGTCGGCCGTCGTCAGCGTCGGGCGTCGGGAGTCGGGAGTTGAGAGTGTCGGAACATGAATGACAAAATGATAGCGCGGCGTCCGCGTCCGGCGTCCGCGGCGCGCCGCGGCGCGGGCGACCGTGACCGTCTTTGTGAACACCGCGTGGCGCGCGGGCGTATACAATTCCGGCGTTCGCAAAAACAAAAAACGAAGCGCCCGCATATGCCAACGATCTCGTAGCCGCGCCGGCACTCGGCAGCTCGGCACTATTTAATTATTTACCTATGACGATAACATATTTAAGGCCCCGGGTCCCGGGCACAACCGTTCGAAGATACATGCTCGAGACACGCCGCGACACAGCTCGAGTGCATAAATTCCGCGAGAATTTTACAATTACGAATGCAATTAAACGGTCGACGCACCCACACATCATCGCGTGCTTCATATTATTCTAAATCACGCGATTCAAATATATGTATATTCCGTCACATTAAAATATCTCAGAATGATCCGACGATTCGCGTATTAATTATGCCGCGTTCTCGAAATGCGAAAGCGACGGCCAGATTATTCAATATATCAATGCGAACGATCGAAACGGCATTAATTCTGTATTCATCTACTGACTCGACTTTCCGTAAAGCGCGTGATGAGGCGAGAGCGAGAGGCGAGTGCTACGCAACATCATGACACGGCTTCGGCCACATTCGTAAAGCCCGGTGTCCACGATGCAAGAACTTGGTCCAAGTTTTGGTTTAAGCCAACTTGCAGCTCTTACGGAAAAGCAGCAGTTTCATTGGTTTAAACCGAAACTCGGACCGATTTCTAGTATCGTGTACACAAAGCTTAAGTCTGCATTTCTCTGATACCCGCGATCGCGATTTCAATGTGATTGCCTATCGCGATGTAACAGCGCTACGCACACAGAGTTGCAGAGTCGCTCGCTTAGCTGCCTGTCGGTTCGAGCATCGGAACATGAATATGAATGATAGCGCAACCGCGAGGGGCGCGGGCATGAGCGGCGACCGCTTTTTTCTAGGTCTCTACTTTTGTAAACACCGTCCGGCGCGGCGCGGCGCGTTGTACGAAAAACAAAGTCGAACGCCCGCGTGCCAACGGCAATACCTGGTGATACAGAATTAACGTACGTCGAATATATGATGTATATTCCGTTTCTTGTATTTCGATGAATGCGCTATTATCGCATATCTTCCGCTTTGTTTCGCGATTCGCGGATCTATATTTTAGCATATTGCGCGAGACGATAATCCCCCTCTCAATAATAATATTTCGATCTGAAGAAGAAACGATTCAAAATGAAGAATAGTAATGCGAGCCTTCGCGCAGTCGGCTCTATAGCGCGCTCGCTTGTTTCTTTATGATATAAACATTTTTATATATGTATAATATAAAAATCTTTATATTTCGCGCCTCCTGCGAAAAAATTTTTATATATGATATAAAAATCTTTATATTATAAAGAATCAAGCGAGCAAATAAGAGTCGACTGCGCGAAAGCTCGCATTACTATATTCTTCATTTAGAATCGTTTCTTCCTCAGATCGAAATATTATTGAGAGAGGAATTATCGTCTCACGCAATGTGCTGATACGGCTAATATGGGCCCATGAAATAATGTAAAAATATGCGATAATAGCCCATTCATCGAAACACGAGAAACAGAATATTCGGCATATGTTAATTTTGTACCGCTATAAGATATATAGTATATTAAAAGCCCGGGCACACATAAAAAAAACTTAAGCAGTAAACAATTAAACCAATCACAGTCAAGAACTTAAAGCCCGGTCTACAATCAGTCGTATGTCGGATGTCGGAACACGTTATAGCCGATGGTCCAATGAGAGAAATTCGTTTCCGAAAAAGAAATTTTCTCATTGGACCATCGGCATCGGCTACATTGCGACATCCGACTCCGACATACTGATTGTAGACCGGGCCTAAGGGCTGGTCTACAATGGGTGTTGTAAGTCGTGAGTCGTAAGAATTGACCAATCATAGTCTATTATTCTTCTTGCGGTCGAAAAATAATTAACTGTGATTGGCCAATTCTTACGACTTACGACCTACAACATCCATTGTAGACCGGGCATTTAGGCCCGGTGACATAACGTAAGTGGTAGCGAATGAGTACCGTTGATTTCCTTAGGCCCGGTCTACAATGGATATCGTAATAAGTCGAAGTCGTAAGAAATTGACCACGCACAATCTATTATTCTCCTTGCGGTCGAAGAATAATGTACTATGCGTGGTCAATTTCTTACGACTCCGATTTCCGACATCCATTGTAGACCGGGCCTTACGGCTTAAGTTTTTAAATAATTAAATATTGCCGGCGCGGCGGCGGCGGCGGCGAGAGATCGTTGGCACGCGGACGTGTCGTTTTTTGTTTTTGCGAACGTAGGAATTGTACGCCCGCGTGCTACGCGGTATTTATACAAATAAGACGGTCGTTCGCGCCGTGCTATCACGCGAGATCTTGTCGAAAATGACGTCATAAAATGAAACGTTTCGATTGGATAACTCATGACGTGGCGTCGTGACGCGACGCGCGTCGCGTATAGTGGGAACGCACCCTCATTCTCGACATTCACTTCACATTCACGATTCACGTCTCGACGCTGACCTGACGACGCCCGACGAGCAGCCGAGTGAGCGGCGACGACTCCGTGCGTATAAGCGCTATTTCATCGCGAGATGTGCCGTGATGAGTATCACGATGATATCGCAAATCGCGGGCATTAAAAAGATAGAATATTAAGTAATTCTCTCTTAAATCGTCGAATTATTCCGTGTGCGCGACCGAATAATTTTCGTCGTTGGCGTCGCGCGCGCCGACTGCTCACGAACATGGCCGAAGCACGCCGAAGCGCGCTGGCCGCTGGCCGCGTTGCGCGGCACATACCTGACATACCTCGCGCCTCGCGCGGCTACGGGAATCGGAGTGAGGTGAATACAGGATTAATGTACGCCGAATATAATAAGTTTATTGTGTATCAATGAATAATGGACTGTTATCGCACACAGGATCGAGTGAGAAAACGATCGGAGTGCTGGACTAACGTTTGGTCGAGAATCGTCGCCCGTCGGAGATCATCGTGGCATTTAACGTGAGTACAGAACGAGGCGTAGTGCGTAGTGATGACATGTGTGATATATGTGTCGATCGACCGTTTAACGTTTAACTGCATTCGCATCTCGCGGAATTTTACGCTGTATTTCGAGCTGTCTCGAGCGTATATTTTCGAACGGTTCGCTCGTTTCGTTTCAATTCGGCCGTTGCGCAGGCATTGCAGCGTTGACTCGACTCGCGTTGTAGCCGTCCTGCGTCCAGCGCGTCGCGTCGGTATGAAGTTAGCCGCGCTCAACGGGAAAAGTAGCTCGGTGAATTATTATCGTATTTAAATAATATAGAAGCGCGTCGTAGAACGCAGATCGTTTCATCTCGGGAGTGTCTATAAAGTGTCACGATCGTATTATTACAGTTACTTCGTACTCGATCGCGAAATATTGGACATCGGCTTCGTGAGTGTCCTGTGCAACGGAAGGAGGGGTGAGAGAAAGGAGAAGGAGATCTGACAATCTAACCCAGACGTTCTGAGAGGAGGAGGAGGCCTCGGGCAAGGCATCGGGCCACAGCGGAGCAACCCTGGGGTGAATATTATTTTTTATTTTAAAATTAATAGCTTTTTCCCATTTATTCGGGCCGTTTTATCCCAGATAAATTAGAAATAATTAGAGAAAGTAATGATTTTTCTTGAAAAATGTGGATAATTATATCGGTAAATATAATTGAAAGACGAATTAGACGCGTGTAAAAATTACTCTTTGAAACGTTGATTATTTTGAGCGTTTCTTTAATTCGAATCCTTCGTTTTTATGTTACAGAATTATCGTAGCTACGTGGCTGACTAACTCCGCTCGTTGCGCATCGGTCGGTGAGTGACTTTTTTTTATAATAGGGTGATGAATCTGTGAATATTAGTTGTATATTTATGTATTATTTTCACCTAATAATACAGATAAATGCGACTTGTCACATATTTGTTGCCCTAAAATGGATAGACTAAATCAGACTAGGCTGAATAATAAATCTTAGAGCTCCATTTATTGATTTATTGTATCTACGTAGAGACTGCTCTCGCGTAACATATATGTATAACGTGCTGATTTTATCCTAATCGTTTATAGTTTATCCATCTAGTATTATTATTGTCTTTGTATCAATAAATAAAACAAAATAAAATGACGTGAGATCCAGTAAATATTTTATCGCAAAGTAGAATAATTTTTTTGTAGAAATATCTGAAAGTTGATGTAGTTTTTATATCTATTATATTAAAATGCATATTATAGTCTAAGATGATTACAGATTTTATGTCGTATTAACCATAATTTTAAAAACATTTTATAATAAAGTAACAAGTTATTTATATAAATATATGATATATGTGAAAATGAAAATTTATAAAGACAGATGTAACATGCGCAAGAATATGACAAATTCTTTATATTGTTTACGATACTTATTGCGTGAATATATTGCTTCGGAAATTATCGTTCTTTTTGGATCTCACGTCATTCATTCTGTATATCTCACTTGATATCTGAGGTGAGATCAAATAATGTTCATGATTTATTTCGCGAGTCGGTTTGTGGTTCGCGGATCGGATTGTACTAATTTTTTCCATCATTGATTTATTCATCGATTGAGTTTTTAATTTCGGTGTTTCGTGTACATTATGCTATTTAAATTCAGATATTTGCGTTCGAGATATAATCTCGATTTCGATTAAAACGCGGTTAATATATTCTTTGCATTCTTTGATATAACTCTCTTTCTTGCTTTCTATAATTTTGATATATTTCTTAATCAAAAAAGTTAATTACGCGTATTGTCAAGAATTAAATGCAAAATTAAGTTAAATTTAAATTTAATTAATATTTCATTAATGAACGTGATTATTTATCTTTTTCTTTGTATAATTAACACGCTTTCGTTAACGCGTAATAATTCGTATCGAAGGAGTTTGTCTCCTCATTCTCTAGCTGACGTACAGCCAAAATGGATTTGGCCAGGAACAACCCAAATAGGTAGGTCCAATTTGACCACAAGATACTTTGAAAATTACACATCATATAAGGTACAGTCTAATTGACCAAAATGTAAGTGTAAATCGCGATTAAGTGATTTCGCAAGAATCTAGATTTATATCCAACACAAAATAATTATTATATTAAGTACGATTAGATACCCATGGTATCCACGGTTTTACTTCTCATTTGTGTAGGAAGAATACGGATAGGTAGAAATACGCGAATAGGTATAAATGAATAAAAATACAGGGGTAGACAAGAAAATATAAATAAATAGAAATACGGGTAGGTAGGGACTTAAACATAATAAATTAGTTTCTGTATACACATATATGTCTATATATATATATATACATATAATTTTTCCAACAAACTGCGCGCCGATTATTTGTCGGACTTCTTCTAGATTATTCGTCGGACTATTTCTCTTATTATTATTTATTCACGTCGCCTGAGAAAGACGTTTCAAACTATTATTAACCGGTTATTGCGATAAATATTACTACATGCTTCGGTGGTCGAATTGGAACGACGCTCTACACGGTATGAGGGAGGTTCCAGGTTCGAACCTTGGCTGAGGTAATATTTTTCGCAATAAATTTCTTTACAGTTTTTAGATAATTAAATCGAGTCGATTTAATTCCGGGGAGGGAAGGGTTTTTAATTCTAACAATTATTGTGTTTTAAGTTCGACAAATAATCGGCGCGCAGTTTGTTGGAAAAATTATATGTATATATATATATAGACATATATGTATACAGAACTAATATAAGGCTGTCAAAGACCTAAGCTTGGATCGCATGGCTTTTGATTCTAATTGATTGTATATCGTTACGATCCTATTTCTCTTATTATTTTATAATAAATTAATATTAAAAAAATTAAAATCCTGCAAATATTAAATAACACTTAATAAAAAATAAAATTCTGCAATCACGAAGTTAAACTTTTTTTTTTTAATTGGATATAATTGAATTACTTAATATAATTTACATAATTACTTAATAAATTGAAATATTTGAAATATGAAATAAATACTTAAAAAAAAAATATATATATATATATATATATATATAATGATGAAATTGAATACTTAAATAATTTAAATACTTAATAAATTACAATTAGATATGCTGTCCATGTATTCTTAGTTACATATTAATGTAACCAAGAATACTTGGACATTATAATTTTTATATTTGATGACTGAAAAAAAGGGTTGAAAATTGAATAAAACTTAAAATTAATTTTAAAAATAATTTTGCAAAAATTAATTTTAAGTTAATTAATTATAAAATTAATTAATTTTAAATTTCTAGTTTGCAGAATTATTTTTCTTTGTAAAATTGTATACAGTTATAAACTATGTAATGTAAAATTTATGTAATACTGGATAATAATAAAATAAAAAATAATGAACTTTTTTTGACGCAATTAGCTTTTAAGAAGGCAAAAATAGTATTTATAATTAATTATAATGTAGTTTTCTTTAAATAGAAAGAAAGAAAGGAAAAGTGTATTAATTTGATCGACGATTGCTTTAAACTCACAGAGCAATCACTTCCAAATATTATAGAAACACTTCGTTTTATTAATTTATTAAACATATTATATTTTTGGGGTAATAACTATTCCGGTAACTATAATGATTTGTCAAAGTAATCTTTTGCATTTGCTTATTTCATTAAATACGAACACTATTATATGAGAATTATGAATTTTATTGTTCTCGCGCTAATTTCACAGCGTGCACGGCGATAAACCTACAACGAAATCGCCGATGTCCCGACAAAAGCGAGGGTGCTTCTGTACCTCGCGAGGCGCTCTTCTAACCTCGCGAGGTGCTTTTCTACCTCGCGAAACACAAAATGTAGCGACATATATTGCAAGATTAGCTCTTAAAATTTCTTTAGAAGCACTTCGTTTTATTAATTTATTAAACATATTATATTTTCGGTAATAACTATTTCGGAAACCATATAATGATTTGTCAAAGTAATCTTTTGCATTCTTTTATTTCATTAAATACGAACACTATTATATGAGAATTATGAATTTTATTGTTCTCGCGCTAATTTCACAGCGTGCACGGCGATAAACCTTCAACGAAATCGCCGATGTCTTGACAAAGGCGAGGGTGCTTCTGTACCTCGCGAGGTGCTCCTCTAACCTCGCCAGGGTGCTTCTGTACCTCGCGTGGTGCTCCTCTAACCTCGCGAGAGTGCTTCTGTGCCTCGCGAGGTGCTCCTCTAACCTCGCCAGGGTGCTTTTGTACCTCGCGTGGTGCTCCTCTAACCTCGCGAGGGTGCATCTGTGCCTCGCGAGGTGCTCCTCTGACCTCGCCAGGGTGCTTCTGTACCTCGCGTGGTGCTCCTCTAACCTCGCGAGGGTGCTTCTGTGCCTCGCGAGGTGCTCCTCTGACCTCGCCAGGGTGCTTCTGTACCTCGCGTGGTGTTCCTCTAACCTCGCGAGGGTGCTTATGTGCCTCGCGAGGCGCTCCTCTAATCTCGCGAGGCGCTCTTCTACCTCGCGAAACACCAAATGTAGCGACATATATTGCAAGATTAGCTTTTAAAATTTCTTTAGAAGCACTTCGTTTTATTAATTTATTGAACATATTATATTTTTGTGGAAATAACTATTCCGGTAACCATAATGATTTGTCAAAGTAATCTTTTACATTCTCTCATTTCATTAAATTCGAACACTATTATATGAGAATTATGAATTTTATTGTTTTTGCGCTAATTTCACAGCGTGCACGGCGATAAACCTACAACGAAATCGCCGATGTCCCGACAAAGGCGAGGGTGCTTCTGTACCTCGCGAGGCGCTCCTCTAACCTCGCGAGGTGCTCTTCTACCTCGCGAAACACAAAATGTAGCGACATATATTGCAAGATTAGCTCTTAAATTTTCTTTAGAAGCACTTCGTTTTATTAATTTATTAAACATATTATATTTTCGGGGTAGTAACTATTCCGGAAACCATATAATGATTCGTCAAAGTAATCTTTTGCATTCTCTTATTTCATTAAATACGAACACTATTATATGAGAATTATGAATTTTATTGTTCTCGCGCTAATTTCACAGCGTGCACGGCGATAAACCTTCAACGAAATCGCCGATGTCCCGACAAAAGCGAGGGTGCTTCTGTACCTCGCGAGGTGCTCCTCTAACCTCGCGAGGGTGCTTTTGTACCTCGCGTGGTGCTCCTCTAACCTCGCGAGGGTGCTTATGTGCCTCGCGAGGCGCTCCTCTAATCTCGCGAGGCGCTCTTCTACCTCGCGAAACACAAAATGTAGCGACGTATATTGCAAGATTAGCTTTTAAAATTCCTTTAGAAGCACTTTGTTTTATTAATTTATTAAACATATTATATTTTCGGAAATAACTATTTCGGTAACCATAATGATTTGTCAAAGTAATCTTTTGCATTCTCTTATTTTATTAAATACGAACACTATTATATGAGAATTATGAATTTTATTGTTCTTGCGCTAATTTTACAGCGTGCATGGCGATAAACCTTCAACGAAATCGCCGATGTCCCGACAAAGGCGAGGGTGCTTCTCTACCTCGCGAGGTGCTTCTCTACCTCGCGAAACACAAAATGTAGCGACATATATTGCAAGATTAGCTCTTAAAACTTCTTTTATAAAATTATACTGAGTTGAAAACGCACGAGAATAAGTTTTCAGGAATAAAGAAACGATATAGAATTTATTATGTCGAATTTATAAATTATCGAAGGGGTTGGAAATAAGAAATTCATACAAATAAAGCAAAATTGGTAAATAACAGACGTTTTATATAAATAACACTAAAAAGATAAACCAAAAAAGATAGTTATGAAAGAATATCAAAAGAACCTTTTTAAAGTGCTGCGAAAGGACTACCTTTGACTACCTTAACTTTAAAATCAAGTACATATACAGCCAATACCGAAGCAGAAAAAAGGAGGGAAAATTGTCCCTAGCAACTTTAGGATGCAAAGAATTATGGCCGCGTTTAGCTAGGATGACTGTCTGAAATTGAGTGAGATTTAGGAATGGCTGAGCAATTGAAGTGCTAGAGCCGAAGGATTATGTGTAAGGGACCGAAGCTCAGAACTGTATGTGCAAGGAGCCGAAGCTTGGAACTATCTGACTATTCGCGGCGTTTTTCGCCCTATTTATACCCAAAAATGACCAGAATCTCCCGCGCGAGTTTACCGCCATTTCCACGCGTCTTAAAACAATTTTTTTTTATTATATAATATTTAATATATATATATATATATATATAATGACTTGATAATATAATTATATTAACTAAACGGTCATATTAAAACAGATTTCCCATATGATGAAACAGTGGGTACGGGTGATGAAGTTTGCACCCCTAGTTTAAAATTCGATAGTTCTGATTAGAGTTCCAGCTTCTTTTCGAAGAATATAAAAGTATTTTTATGTTTATAAAAAGAGTTCCTGCGATTAACACTATGAAAAAGGCAATTAAAAAATGGGGTGCTAACCTCACACCTAACTTTAAAACCGAATAGTTCTGAATAATTCATTTGAAGAATTTTGACGACTAGAGTTCCTAATACAAGTAAAAATTTTTGGTTTTTTTTAAAACAAAAAAAATAAAAAAGTTTTATTTTAAACCAGAATATTTCTAAGTAACTCATTTGATTCCTTTCGAAACGTTCTAGAGTTCCTGATAAGTAAATAATTCCAAAACCTTAGAATTTTTTTAAAAAATCATCATCAAAACTTACGCAAATGTTGTTCACGCGGCAGACCTTTGAAGTCGAATATCTTCTTAACTAGTGACCGGATCGTTTTCGATCATAGAAATTTCTTTCATAATTTTTAGAGTTCTACTAAAATACGGGACTCTTATCAGAACGTCTAGAACTTTCAAAATAATTTTTATGCGGACTTAGTCGAATTTTACGCGTTGCATCCTCGAAGTCGAGTATCTTCTTAACTAGCCATTGAGAAGTTAATATATTATGTTTTGCTCAACATTTAGGATATAAGTTAAAAGTACCAATACCCGGACATGTACCTATATCTGGACACCTTTATTATTTATAAGTATAACGCGAATTAAAATCAAAGATAAAAATATTTTTTTTGTAGTTTAAAACTTTAGTTATGATATCCAAACGTTTATTTCCATAAATTTATATTTTTTTAAAGGTATCTAGACATAGATACGTGTCCAGGCATTGGTACATTTACCTACTCTTAAGTGTCCGAGTATTAGTACCTTTATACCTTAATTGGATTTGAAAATTAAATAATTTTTCTCCACATATGCAAAATAAAGATAAACTCTATATTCTACAAATTTAGATTTTGTATTAGACATAATAATTAAATGTCTAATACAAAATCTAAATTTGTTCGAATTTTTATTAGAGAATTCGATAATTTGTATATATGACAATTAAAATTAAATCCATATAATTAATTGCATCTTTAAGCTTATCGGTTAAATGGGTTTTGATAAATAATAACATTTATCTTGTGTCTTTACTAAATCTAGTATTTATTGGTACCTACAGTTTATGATGATGAATAGGTCACAAAAGAGTACTTTTTAATGAGAAGTAGATTACAGCGGATATACTGAATAGACCTCGGGCGCGAAACTCACGCCTTGTAATGACAGTGCAGCGAAACTGCAACGTCACAGTATATATGCAACTGTATGTACCTACATCGTAAGCCACAAGAATGTATACTAAAGTCAAGACTACGCGATTATTGTTGGTTTGAAATATTTAATACTTTATAAAATAAATTAATTTCGAATATGTTTTTTGCATTCTGACTAATTTTGACGAATGTGTTGTCATCGCACACTGAATCTAGTAATTAAATAATAAAATTAACTTTATTTGTTAATAATAAAATATGTAAAGCAGTTTCTTGCAATTATTTCATGCCAATAAATTTTGTATCTTGGAAGGAATTATGTAATTCTATTTATGAGCCAATTTATAAATTTAAAATTGTTTTATATATTTCTTACATATTTTGTTTATTGAAAAAGAGACTTTATATTTCTGATAGTTTTTGGTTGCATGCGAAGCATTTATAGTTTATGGTCGTAAGTAATGAAATTTCTCAATCTTTTAGTATTTTGCGCTGGAATTGTATCTAAGACAGAGCAATGTCTTTGAATCCCGAATGAAATAGCTACGAAAGATACGTGACACTCAATACAATTTGTATCGGATCGCCCCGTTTTCTCTCGGAGGACATGGGAGAATGGTGGAGTACAAAATTCACAACACGATCTCCTTTATAGTGTCGATCCTGAGAGAGCCATTTGTATTAAAGATGCATAATTCCCTTGCGTTGTTTTTCAGGATTCATTCGCAAACAGAAGGCAAAAGCATTCTGCGCTCAAAAATGACTACTGACGTCAAACGCGGACAACGTTGCAAACAAGTAAATATTTTTACCTCTCTCTGCTTCACACAATTTACGAGCCAAGATTACAATAACAAAATATCAAGAATTATAAGTTTACTAAAATCATAAACTGTTGTAATCTGTGATTAAGAAATATAATACCTAATTTACATTTAAAAAATAAATTATTATAATATATTATTATGCAATAATAAAGGATATTGATTAATTACATTATTACATTATACATTAATAAAGGTAAATATTTATCTTAATACATTTTAATAAGATAAAAATGTATACTAAAACACATACTGTAAATTGTATTAAATTGGTTAACATTAATTGTAAGATAAACAATACATTTTTCAATTATATAATAAATGTTAACATTACTAAGAAAATATTTTTCAAGAATCATTATTCTTTTTATCTTATAAATGTTGGCTTGTTTAACTTACTGCGATTTATTAAATATGCTCCGTCATCTGACTAAGGCCACATAGATGATAGATATTAATCTGTTTTTTGATAAAGATATATATGCTTTTAATAAAAACATATTTCTATCTAGAACTTTAATTTAACCGTTTCATAAGAAAAATGAGATGACTTTTTTAATGTATCTACATAGATTATTCTCGCGAAGACGTATAAGAGTCACGGTCATTTACACATTATGATCTTTCTATTATCGCTAATACCGGGCAGATTGAATTCATCCTATCTCTTACACCACGCAGCTCGTTTTCCATCGACATTCTAGTCGAGCACCTACCGAATACGAAGAAAGAAATCCTCGTAAAATTTTAGTGACCCTATAAACGTGAATGCTATCTCACAAATTTGTATGCTCGCATCTCGTCGGCTCGTTTTCGAAAGTCTGAATATCAAAGAAGTTACAAAGTACCTTTTTACCGAAAAAATTGTCTTTCTTCTCTTAACGATTATCTGATAGAATCAAAACGTTCCGTGATCTACCATTTCATGTCAGAATTCACTTTATCGAATCATCGGTATTTTTCCTAGTAATTTGACATTTTATCAGTATTTTCTTCTATTTCATTGTTTTCGCCTTATTAAAATGATGAATTAATCATCATCATACATAATGTGTTTTTAGGATTACAGAGTATCTTTAATAAAACACAATGTTAATGGAATTAACCAAGCTAGTATTTACGAAATAGAAAAGGCACAATAATTCTTGAAAAATATTTTCTTAGTAATGCCAGCAATTATTATTTAATCGAATATAAAAATTGATTGTTTATCTTACAAATGTCAACTAATTTAATTTATTATATAATATTATTAGAAATGTTTTAAAGGCATTCACATTATTAGCCATATTTTTACGTAACTGTTATCTTATTTTTATACAGTATTATGTCTTCCGTATATACGATCATCTTTTTCGTAACCGATATCAAAACAATATATGATAAAAAGCTTTTGTTCAATTTTATTAACTAAAGAGTAAAGGTATTTGCTCGAGGTCATATGAAAGAATGAAAAATTTCTCGGAAATATTCTCGATACGGTCCGCGGTAAAAATGGAAAATAGCTAAATGTGTAGCATTCAGTGGATGGGCTTTCCGTCGAATCGGATAAGATTGATTCAAGCCGGCGGATTTTTGCTGGGAGGATCAGAAATTGGCTTAAACCCTAATACCCAGCTCGTTTCGATGAAGAGTGCAAAGTGTGGTACGTGCCTTGCGAGAGAGGCAACCTAAGCATCCTGAAAGGATTCTAGGATCACGAGAGCTGATACATTTTCGGATCTTTGTGACGGGACTAGAGAACGACAACAGAGCTCGATATAACTTTACTGGAAGATTTTGACTACAAAGAAGTATAGGTGCATTATCGTTTTTAAAATAAAAAATTCTATTAAAAGTATTTAAACTTCCTAATATTAAATAGGGACTTCAAACAATATCTTTTTTTATTAAAAAATAAAAAAGATTTAAATGGCACTTTATACTTTATTATATACAAAAATAAAAATGAAAATTAAGAATTAATCACATATTGTTAAAAAGGATGATTACTTTCGGGATCCGTTAGAATTCTACACATAAATTCCAGAATTACTTACAGGAGTTAACTGCAATTTTTCTTCTTTCATGTAATCCTTAAATTATAAAAGTAATAAGAAATTTTAAATTATAAATAGATGTTGTAAAAATTATTATTTCTAAATAACATTGCATATTTTCTGTTAAAAAATGTTTGCAATTAAGTATTTCTAACTCAACTTGCCTGTTGGATTGGTTACAAACATCGCCGAGTAATTTTCCGACATGAAGCAAGCTCAGTGCGCCTGTGAATCATGTTCCATCTCCCATAAGGTTCTATGAACCGATAGAGGATTTTGAAACGTGACCTGATTCCGTCATAGTCCCAGGATGCAATCATCGTTTGATCGCAAACGGGCGGGTCGGGGAAGGATTGCAAGAGGAATGGACGAAGGATAGTGATATGGGGATAATGGAGAAGAAGTTTTAGTCGGAATTGAGAGTGGTGTAGAGCAACAATCACGAACGATTGAATCGATCTTGTGAGAGAAACCTACGAGCATTGTATCTTCGATTCTTTCGCGCGATACACTGCAAATCCAAGTGTGTTTTATTTTTACACGCATAAAAGTGTAAAAATGACACAATTAGATGGAATAAGCTCTTTTTACATGTTTCTTTATGTGTTAAATTATCATGTAACACGTTAAATCGTATTAAATTAAAAGTTAATACGCTTAATCGCGTTAAATGACGTGATTTAAAACGAATGTAAGAAGCGCTTCAGCTAAAATAACGCATTTGGATTTGCAGTGTATCATTTTGTTTCTTTATGTATCCGAGTAGAAAGAAAGTAAGACTTATAAGTATACTTGTAAACGGTAATTTAATGTAATTATTTTCTTTAAGCAATGGATAGTGGGTTGTCAAATAGAGGTAGCTTCTCAAGCTATCGCATATTTTACAGCGATTAAAATCGAGGATACAGTAAATGCGTATACATATATGGATTTATGAAAAACGAAAAACACGGCGTCACAGAGAATATGTAAAATTATGGCGCTATCGTGACTAGAATTATTTATATAATGACAACACTTGCGTTGGCGTGCATATATACTGAAAAATATGAATTCTCCGGGCAAGTAACTCACCACTGTCTGTCCTACAAGCCACTACCATTCGTCGACATGTCTCCTTTTGTAGAAAAGTAAAGTTTAGTAAATGAATAAACAAACATCATTTTTAGTGTTCAATGGATTTCACAGAAAGCTTATATTTAATATTAGAAATAGAAATCAGATGTGACTACCTTTGACATCGTTAACAAATTTTGAATAATAACTTTATGTTAAAAATTGATCAAAATATGGTTTCTTTTCTTTTTACATTAAATTTACTTTATAGTATAGGATTAAATAAATCAAAATTAATAATTAATATTTTGTTATAATTAACATTCTGACGAAAAATGTCAGTTGCAGTATTATGCCTATAATTTAATTATCTATAATTTACAAGCTTTACTTTCAAAAACAATTAATATTAAAATCTTTATTTAACCCAAATATTAGGGGCCACTAAATTTTGATAATCAAGAAACAAGAAATTATTTTGTAGATTTATTTTGTATCGTTAAAGCTTTTACATCAGTAAACGAAAAGATACCTAACTGTTGAATTCATTATTTGTCCTGATTATTGCTTCAAATTAAAATTGTTCTTTCCATGGGAGTAATTTTTTTTTTAAATAGAAAAAAGGTTGCTTGAATAAAGATTGTATTATGATGGTGGAAAATTCAAGAGAAAACTTATCGTTAAAAATCTCAATACCACGCGATATTCTTGTATAGGTATACGCTGTATAATTTTGCCAATAACCACCACTTTTAATGCAACCCGTGCGTCCTATATATGATATTACGCTTACCGTGATTACCTTATCTGCCTGTCGTGACAGTGGGTGTACCAAATTTGCATGCACTGTAGGTACCATTGTATAACGCGCTGTAGCGTCCATTATCTTTGGCGAGTTGTAGCACGTGCCCGTTCTGTTTTAACATAGTTCCAAATGTAGTATATCGACCAATGTACATAGAATGATACATATCTAACAATCTGCAAGCTACGTGCAACCATTCGTGCAATTATGTAATTTTCGAGCGTTTGCGAGATTTGGTAATTAATTAAACGAAAAAGATGCAGATTTTGATGTAAATTTTCTCTCCCTCCTAATTTTTCTAAATATTATTTAATTTGTAGATTTTCAGAAATGGAGAATTAAGTTGTTAAAAAAGTAGATAATTTGCAAATAACTGTACAAAATGCTTATTTATAAAAACGTTATGCTATAGATGAAAAAGAAAGTCATATACACATAGAATAAAAATGTATATATGATAATTATATTTGAGTTAGTTAGAATAAATCAGCCAATTTTCTAAATTGCATTTAAGATATTTTTTATTCAAATTATTATATATAACAGAAAAAAAAGAGAAATATCATGGCACGTCAAAAAAACAACACCAATCTTTTATGAGAGAATGGTTTAGATTGAAATGACTAAATCTTACAAATAAGAGAAAGAGAGAAAGAGGGAGTGAAGCAAAAAAAAGAGAGAGAGGGGGGGGAGAGAGAGAGAGAGAGAAAGGGAGGCAGGAAGAGAAGGAGAGAAAGAGAACTTTATTTATGTATTAGTTCATCACCGAAACAGCCATTTCGAAGGCGCGACCACCTGCGACCTGCAGCATCCTCTCCGTTTCACTTTTTTAAGTATTTATGATGAAGATCTACTCTATATGCAATGAAATCGGAGTTGAAGATCAACAATGTTCTCGACAATAGAGGACTTTACAAATCGTATCTACCACTGCCAGTGGTTCTCGATGTTCGTATATAACCTGTGATAAAAGTTTCCTCGGCATTTTTTGAAAATCATTCTTTATGAAATTTCTATATTGGAATAACATGTAGATAAATTTCAAATTGCATAATATAGAAATTGCTTAATACTACACTCACAATCAACTTTAAATCTAAATAATTGCATAAACCGGATACGGGTATATCAACGTTAAAGTAATTTCGAGTGATAAACAGCACACACATTATTGCAAAGATGAGAAATAAAGAATTTTTATTGGACATTAGAAATTAAAAAATCTAAAATGCAGTTAAATAAATGTATTAAAATATACGACTGATTTACAATTTAATAATAAATGCGCTTTTTTGCTTTCTATACTTTATATATCCGATAATGAGAATATCAATAATATCATAAATGTTTTTCTTTTTATGAATGTTATAGATATGTTAATACAAACATGGTCAAGTTGTTTTTGCGAATACTGCAATATATAAATAAAATGACAAAATCGCGTGCATCTAATAGCGTAAGTTATTATTTGTTGTCCCTATTATTATTATCTCCGCGTTGATGCTAGCAGTATAAATTTAGCTAATAATTAATACTATCGGAGGAACGGCAGAGATGATTAATTTGGTAGATCTTTTGACTTAACATTTCGAGCTCGCAAACTTGCGAACGTGAAATTACAGAACAAACTTTCTTCCGCGCTAAATTGCCTCAGGTTTCTCATAACTCTTGTCTACGTGATAGAAATATATCGTCTATATGTGTTATAAGAAAATTATTATCGATTAAATAAATAAATTAAATTACATATCAACAATACATTATAAAACCGATAATGTATCACATTGTTCAAATTTAATACTCTATTATCTTTTCATTAGAGATCATAATATACATATTTTAACTCCAGAAAAATAAAAAATTTCCAAATACATATTATAAAAATATATTTCTAAATGTCATATGAAATTTGTATTATTTTATATGTAGAATTATTTAACAATATACAATTTTATTTATTTGTGCGTGTTAATTTTACTTTCTAAGTTAATTATCAATATTTAAACTTTTATAAAGTTCTTTTAACAATATGTTGTCAAAGTCTTTTCTCCGTTTTAAATTTTTAAAGAAGAAAAATTAGTTTTTAATCCATATTTTTTATCAAGATAAATATGAAGAGTGTAAATATTTAAGACAGTATATATTCAAATTTATTTTGCGAAAAAAAATTTAAATGCAATGATGAATCAAATCCAAGTTAATTTATTACTATATAAAGTGGAAATCTCGCGATTCACTATAGACGATTACTCGAACGTTAACTACATAGAAAATGATCCATGTCGAAGAGCCATCGACAGGGGAAGATTTTCAAGACGCTCTTCAAGATCCAGGTAACGGACGAGAGCGAGACACCAAGAAGATTGTAATGGAAAGCGGGATAATGGATTAAAGTGCACGTGATGTATTAATGTTGCAACGACTTGTACGCGCACGGCATGTAGTTACGGTTTAATCGGCGCACGAAAACTATCAGGGAATCGAGTTTAAGGTTTAAGACTAAAGACTCGTTTTATAAAATATTTAAGGTAGATACGTGCTGAATTATTGCAACTTTAACGAATTTGCATTGCGCAAGATTCTTCTTTTTGACACGGAAAGTTTTCAATTGAGTCTTTGTAAAAATCCTTGTTAAGACGACTTACATGTGAGAAGATATTAAAATACCTGTTCGCGAATAACGTAGTTTTAAGAACCAAGGATAAATGGTAATTAACTATATAGTTATACTTGTCATATATTCAAACATATGTCTAATTGACGTCATACTTATTATATGCAAACTGACGTGTTTAATTTGTATTATAACTTGGTTGTTAATAGCCTCCTTCAAATAATTTTAATTGCAATACTTATATAATAATACCGTGAAATTAATTAAATTTTCCTTTTTTGTTATATTATTATAATATTGACTATGATTTAAAGTTCTTTAAAATAACTAATTCTAGTTAATTATATTTTATTGAAGTTTGATAAATTTAAATAAAATAAATTATTCAAGAATCACGGTTTTTTAATATTTTCATATTATTATGTTTTCTCTTTTGTAATTGCATGTTTATATATATGCATGCATACATATTTAAATTAAAAAATTTGAAATAAATTATTTTAAATATACGTATATGTATAATATATACGTATATGTATGTATATAGTATATATATATATATCTATTGCACTTGTGAAAAAATTATTGCACGGTACGCGGTAACTGGTTAGCAACCCCACTCTTGAACTAAAGTTGCAAAATGAACATATCAAGAAAATGAGAGAGAATGATAAAAAAGTGCAGACGGAGGTGGCCTCCTACAAAAAACTAGTAGGACAATTGAATAGGACAATTATAAACATGGGTCGAAAGCTACGTTCAGAAGCGAACAATCACAGGAAAGATAAAGAACGTATGAAAAACGTTCTTGAAATATTATATGAAAAAAGAAAAAAAAGAATGCAGGAAGAACGATTATTATAACGTTTATATATGGGCAGCTATTGCAAGACTTTCCTAATCCAATTCCTAATTTTTATAAAGATATATAATGATATAGGTTTATAGGTAGTACACTGAGGAAAATAAATATTGGCCTAGTTTACACCGTTTGATACGCGTGCCAAGTGCTATATCCGTGTCGGATCCGTATTGAATCTCGGTGTAAACGAAATTTTCTTCTTCCTGACAATTTGTCGTAAAAATTAAAACCTCCCCTATATTCTCAGGAATTCTTGAGCTTAAGAAGCTTAATCTTCTTGATCAAAATTGTGTCCGTACACGAATAACCGCCTCAGAGGGATTGCAGAAAGAAAGGGAGAGACCGTTGTTAGATCTTGTAGACCGCACAAAAAAATGTAATTTCACCTATTAAGTACCAAACAAGATTGTTTGGCCTCGATCTTTTAACCACCCGTGGATTTTCCGCCGTAAACACAGTAAACGATTTAGCAGCGAGCTTTTTCACGCTTGGTTTTGATTTCAACCTAGGGCTTTTGCTGTGTTTTCTTACTGTCCCTTCTTGTCGTAATTTTCTATTTTTATCGTATAAAGCTCAAGGATTACGCGCGGCCAAGCGAAAATATTTGACGATACATTTCGATTTAAGTCGCATATGATAATATCCCAATGAATCTGCTTTATTGTTTTTTATTATACCTACTGGACACGCAGATGCGCGTTACGAGCGCGTTATTTAGCTTTAATATTATACTCTTACTGTGTGACATTATTAACTTTTATTTTAACATCTCTCTATATATGCAGAATAACTAAAGGAACAGAATTACATATGAACAATTATACGGTTCTATTTAAAAAATACTAATGACAATATGATATCATACGAAAAGAATTACACAAATATTTTTTCTAATACATTTATTTCTTTAATTTTTTTCTTGAATATATGTGAAATAAATTTCGAATAGTAGTTACTAAAATATAATCTGTACGCGCACAATAACTGTGCACGCAATAAGGATTTTACACAATATTTAAATTAATGCGCGTGCAATTTAGATACTATTTTTATATAACAATAATTATATTAAATACAAAACAGATGTATGTACACACATTTCTATTTCTTTTTATAAAAATGTACTATATAAATTTAAATAATTATTATATATGTATTATATATGTATTATACATATATGTATCTTTTTAACATTATAATTTTAATTATACCGTATCTATAATTAACTCTTTAATACACACAACTGTCAAAATATACGATAACAGCCACTCACGAAGTAAGCGCAGCAAATTAAAGAATCAATCGCGACGGAATCGCGGAAAAGCGACAACAATAAAATTCGATACTTATATACGAGTATATCGACTTTAGATGCCTCTTTTAGAAGTGGATCGAATATAATATCAATGTTTAATATATTACTTTTCTTTTTTATATTAGCCTACATTAAGTTGTTTTTATAAAAATGACAAAAAATTCCTCAAATTTTTCAGGCGCAATATTTGCAAAAAAATCTGATATTTTACATATTGAAATAGTTACATATGAAATTCTTCCTTAAAAAAAAAATTGAGTCAAAATTTATCTAAGAAACTTTACAGAATTTTTCACGATATTCTATAAGTTAGCGTTATTTATATCCACGTTCGTTACAACAAACATATACTACACACACACACATACCAACAATAATATAAAGAAAATAAAACTTATAATACTACTACTCACTCGTAAAAACATCTCGCGTGCACCAAACGAATATATGAGTAATAAATAAGGATCTTCGTTCGTCTTGCACACCCTCTCTCATCTTTCTCCTTCACCTACCATGTGTTCTCTATTCGTGGATAGTCACGTTCAAGTTTATGCTGATGTTGCTGGCCGTATTACTATATGTTATAGTGAATCAACCAAACGCATTCGTATACACGAATGTTTACGGCGACATCCTAACATTTTTCGTATTTTTCCTTGTATTTTATGACTTGCTAGATTTTTTTTACTGTGACGCGTATAATGATATTGATCGTATACATGTACTTATCGCGCATAAATATTTATAGTAGAAAAGACATTTTAAAATAATAATTTGGAAAATAGAACCATCTATTTTTTTTTTTTTTTTTTTTTTTTTTAAAGATGAAAATATTCAGAAAGAGTAGATTTCTAAAGAATTCAGCAATTGACAAGCCTTAATCTAAACTTGAAGATGTAATCACCCATACAACACACTTGGCCAAAAGCGGGACATAAGACGTCTTTTTGACGTCTGGACGTCATTTTTTTTATTTTGGACATAGTGTTGTCTGGGCACATTCTAATTGTCAGTCGTCTCTGTGTAGGCGACTTTCTGTGCATATTAAAAACCTCTATCAAAGTTTCACACAAGTATTATATTAGCAATAATTAATTGTTGAACGTATTGTATTTATGCATTAGTCTGAAAAATGTATGTATCTTTTATGTACAAAAAACAACTTATTATAAATAAAAAAAATATATGTACATATATATATTTACATACACATATGTATGTATTAGATCTTTGCATTTAAATTAAAGTTTTTCAATTGTTGAAACCTCCGGTAATCTTTAAAATATATCTTTAATAAACGATATAAATTAGATTTTTTTAATATTCTAGTTTAGCTAATATATCTTTTTAGAAATTACAGAATCCTGACAGAAGTAAAAGTTAAGAAAAATTTGGGAAATTGTAAAAAGTTGTAAATTAATAAGATTATCAGTTTTTTGTTATGTGTGTTTATTAAGTACATTTAATAATATCTTGGTATAAAAAATTAGATTTTATGATGAATATTAACATCATTGTGTCCATTTCAGTTCTGTTCTGAAGAATCATGCTTCAATGATAGTCATTTTGATCTCAATAGAAGTGATCTAAAATCTGTATCAAATATAGTCACTAAAAATATTGACAATTCTTATAAGCAATAAGACCTCTTAACGTGAGATTGTCAGCAACCCGAGAGAATACTTCAGGAAGAGCAGAAGAATGAGAGAACCCAAAGACATCGTTTAATAGTATCGTATCACAAAAATATATGTTCAAAAACAAAAACAATGAGTGTAATTTGCCAGTGAAAGAATTGAAAATTAACGTAGGTAGCTTTTATTCGACCCAACTGGCAAAATATTGAAATATTATTTACTATGTTTTGATTATGAATTTTGGTTCTTACAAAGTAAAAGCAACGTTGATAAATTATTAACTAGCTTGACATAATGCCCAAACTACGCCGTACATCTAAAAACTAAATATGCGGGGTCAATATACCGTCAGAGTCAATCTAAATATAAATAATTATGAGAGTGGACACAAAAGCAAAAAAATTATGTACGTATTTTTTGTTTTTTTGTATTAAGGTAAGGGGATGATAGCGGGGGCTGAGAAGTGCACCCTGTGGACCGGTAGTGGTGCACAGTAGTCCCAACTACCCACCTTTTACATCTCGCAGCCACACCGCGTACGTAAATAAGGGATCGGTATTTATGGTACTGCTACATTGATTCGTGTTAAGCCGCCGGTACTTGACCTTCTGCTGCGAATATTCATCACTCGCGACCGCGAATAGATTTCCCAGCGCCGATCGTATAAGATAACGTGTAATAGATTTCCCGTGGAATGCCTCAAGATTTTATAGTTTGCATATATTACGAAATAAAAAAAATTTCCGCCAAGCTTAACATTCTAAGATATATCGGCATTGCATTAAGAAAGATAATTATATAATATTATAACTCATTTTTTTTTCTCTATCTCTATCGTACTCGGATAATTTAGAGTTATTATATTTATAATTGTTTTTTTGTTTTTTCTCACTTTCCCTAAGTTTTAAATAAGTATATGTGGAAAAATAATTTAAAATGACGATATCAAAATACATGCTTGAGACACATCGTCCAAGAAATTATTACAAGAATAAATCATTCAAACTCAGATCGTGTATAACAGCGTAAATAAAATGCGTCTTACGTCAGGTGGAAATTATCTCTCTAGAATCTAGCTAATCAAAACATCTCCTGCAGGTTGTAAAGAGTCACGAACTCTTTATGAAAGTCGTCATAGCGAGAGCAATATTACTAACAGCTGCAGCGGCTGTCAGGCAGGATCGTGATGTCTTAATAATTGGAAGTAAGAGGGTGTCGGAACCGGGAGATGTAACTTCGCGGTAATTAACCCTGAGAAATCCACCGTCGTAAACGGAGACAATTCGACTCAACTCTCTACTCTAATTAATAGCGATGTCTGAAAACGAATATGATGTAGAACTTCGGTTACAAACTAAATTGCACAGTAGTATTATATACTTATACTGAGAGCACGGGTTTCTGTATTAAATCATGGTGAAACTTAGATCAAGTTGTAATCGCGTCAACCAGTCGGCTAAATAAACGACCGCTTGTCCATAGCGATAACATATATTATGTCATTGCCTTTTCTAACTTCATGATATTTGTTTTCAAACAAATATCGTACTTGAGAATTTTCATATTTTTATACCACACATCAGATTTTATTTCTTATTGTTCCAATCCTGCTAATCTCATCATATTAAAAATAAAGTTAATTTTTTAATTAAATTATTTTATTTTATAATAGTTATTAAAAATGTAACTTATATAAATTATTTTATTTTTTGTATTGTATTATATGTATGCAGCGAAAACTATTACTCTTAAAGAGAACAGATTTGTTACAGTTGAAATCAACATGAATTGTATATTCTAAAGGATATGAGCTCGCAAAGCACTGATGCAAGACATAAATTCGAAACGAGAAATTGATTTCTTGTAAAAAATGCACTGAATATAAATACTAGTAAGAAATAATAAATAATTTTTCTTTAAAGAAAGAAACAATATTTTAAGAAAAAGATTCCTTTTTTTTAATCAATAATAAACTTTTACAAAAATAAATATTTCGAATTTATAAAAATCCGTCATAAAAATAAGAAATTTTTTAAACCAAATTAGAAACTTTTAGAAACTTTGTCAGTAAATAATTAACAGTAAAGATTCTTTATTTGGCCTAACTGGCCAGCTTTATTAATTATAATTGTCACGATTTTTCGACTATTGATTTTGTTCCTTCTTAAACGATGTAATTTTGATAATGATAAATATCCATTTTTAAATTGTTGTAAAGAATTGATTGGAAAAAGTATTACCCCAGCTAGAGTTTGAACCTAAATTTTCTTACAATCCGAAATTCTTTAGCTTTATTTTTAGTATAAAGCTTTTGTGTGGTATGTAATTGAATATGTTTATCTATTTAAACTTTTGAAACATTGAGAAGGAAAAAGGATTTTCAAATTTTTTCTTAGTTCTGTCAATTTACTATGTTTTATAAGCAAACTTTGCCCGTTCTAATATACCTTACAGCCAGTGAAGGCTTGAGTGCTAAGTCGTGTTTAACGTCGGCAATCGCATGTAGCTCAGTTGATGAATAATAACTACACAAACACTTACTTAAGCAACGATAATATTCAGCATGATAAGACTTTAGAAAATGCTTTAAAAATGTTTAGTATTATGACAACTAAGAAATCGAGAATATGTCTTATTAATAAATATTTACTTATTTTACTTATAATATATTTAATTTTAAATTTCAATTTTAAAAGATAATTTATGTTATATTATACCCATTATGCTTCTATAGATAAAAAACAATTTTTATCTTACAATTAAGATATTTGTAATAAACTTCTCAATTTTTACATTTAATTTATATATTTCTTTGAATTTTATTTTTTAAAATTATAATTATTAAAAAATCACGTTAAAGATAATGAAAATGTATTTATTAACATTAAATTTAAAAAATCCTTTTACTTAGTATATTAAATTAGTTATAACTGCGTAAATTTAATCATTTTATATAACAATTAATAGTAACACGTACACAACAAATAAATATGATCTACATATAAGTAATCTTACACAGAGGATGACTTTCAGAGTCGTCAGAGAAATTTAGTTGAACCGTATAGCTGCTCAGCTCTTCTGAATTTCTCATATGTCCCTGAAGCGCCACGGTTAATTTTTAACAACGCTTCCACGTATTGTAAAAGTGCGTTATAACTGAATATATAGCGGCATATCTTTTGGAATAGTATATGACTTTTATATTTCAAAAATTGTAACGTCTCTTATAGTCTTGACTTGCACTTTTAAGTGCATGGAAAAAATCAATTATCTAATATCTAATCTAAGAAATGGTGAGGTATATAGAAAAGAGATATGATAATAACGCACAAATTAAACACTTGCTTAAATTATTTAGTTCTCTGTCTTTGCTTATTTTTTGTTCTATGCTATTTTTCACCTAGCTTAAGATTTTTGCTCTTGTATACTCGCGTCTCTTTAACTCAATTAGTCTAGAACAATGCATACACACCACTTTATTATACAAAGGAAAGAAAGTCTAACACTTGCGTTTCTTCTCGATGTTCCTTAAACTTTAGAAGTCCTTTATAAACCCTCTCATTTTCTCTCCTTCCTTTTGTAATGACTTCTATATATATATATATATATATATATATATATATATATCTTTTCCCGTGCGCGCGCTCTTGCTGTTTCCTATCCCCAGGTTCTCCTGAAAGCTCATGAATTTCCAACACACCGCCGCCCTGCCCGCTTCGCGTCGCGTTAACTCAAGTACCACGTTTGTCTACGCAAACACTCGCATATTTACGCGAAGGGATACACATAATTAGATACGTACCCAGGTCGGTCTGGGTTTGCAGGAGTTAGCTTGTAATACATGCTGACACAGCTCGTGCATCCCTATGCTCTGCGCTAACTCTACAATCAAAGCCGAGCGTCCGCGAAAGAGTTGATTTTATCTTTACGAATTATAAAATGTTTTTTTCATATAAATAATGCGAGGTTTTTTTATAACTAGAGATATCTTGGATTGCACTTTTGTTACTTCCTTTTCATAAATTATTTTCTATTATCTATTATGTAGCTCCATATTTTTCTCATAATTAACAATTAGCGAGATAATTGATACGTATTAGCTTAGAGCGTTGAGTGCATTCATTTATACACATGCGGTTAAAATACTGTAAGAAATTTGTTTCAATACTTGTGTTGACACTAGCAATACGGATATTCATAATCTGCTCTGCTACCGCATGTCACAGTTTTTAATTTATCCGCGGTTCACCAGTGATTTATTTATTTGTGGCACGTATCTATGTGACATTTCGCAGCTGCAGCCGTAAATTACGAGTGTGGTCAGAGATTTAAATGAAAATTGACGATGATAAATCGTTTGGTTCCATTAAAACAGAACAGCTTGAAATATTATTACCTCGTGTAATATTATCCTCTTTTCTACTCACTCTTTTTCTATTAAGATAAAATTATTTCTATACAATAACAAATTATATATCTATGATACTAAATAATCTAAACTAAAGTATTTTTTAACTTTTAATTTTTATTTAAAATGATTAGTATATAGACTTTTTTTTCAAATATAGGTTTTACACAAATATAGACGGAACGTGATTTAAACGAAATATTTGTTTATAATTCTTTTGCTTTTTTAAATGTATGTATTTATGACTTTATATACAGATAAGTTTTAATTTAAATGTGGAAAGAGAGATCTACCTCTTACATTGCTATAATATTATCAAAGAATTCGACAGCTACATGTATGTATGCCATAAAGTTTCTACCAAGTATCCGGCGTTTAACGATGAATTTTCACCGGCATTTTCACTGGCAGAACCACTCACAGTGGTTCGAGACGAGCGGTAGCATCGCCGGGATAAGGGCATAAATTCACACCCACCTCGCGGCATATATCGTCGCGCACTTTATGCTTGCCCCGACTACTATATCTTTGCGCGTGGCACGAGAGAAGCGTCGTAAGGATCGTGAGGAAACGCAGCGAGCATTTCAATTGGTTACTTCAATGCGTTCGGCCACGCTCTTGCAGACGAGAAACGCGTCTCGTCTATTTCGCCCGCTAGAATTTGCAATTCCCACGTGCATAACATCGAAACTGAAGCGCGTGTGCGCTTCATATTTCTGCTTCCGCTAGGCGTTTCCCTTTGAATTCGACGCGGCGAAAAAAGGTCAAAGCCATGCATGCGCTCGTGCCGTGAGAGAATAACGCGACCGATAATGCCACCGCGATGGATTCTCGAAGGAACAGCTTACGAAGTCGTACATACTGAGAGAAGTAAACTCGAAGAGGGCTTATTAATTGAAGCCGGATAATAAGGGCTACGAATAAGAAGAGTAAAGGCGCAAGCTTGTCATGAAGATTTCACTTTGCGTTTCTTCGATGATGCGCTCGCGCAAGAAGAATTATTCAATTTTGTGCAACTGCTATACATAAAATATTATTTTTCTCTTTATTATGCAAAAAATAATTTATATAGCTTTTAATAAAAAAATTTTTAAATATATAAAAATAATTTATGTACAGATCGCACACAAAATATGGAAAAATAAATGCTGTCAAGCATGGAATATAATCATTCATGAGAAAAAAATATCACAAATAATAATTTATCACCATTCGCGAGATAGATAAACCAGTTATTATAAAAATCAAAATTTTCCATTTATGATAAACAATTCTCAAGGTTTTGAATAATGTCTGAAAGATTAAACAGTAAATAAATTCACATAATCATAGCTATTAAAATGCTAATCGTTTGCGACTAGACATTTATTACCTCGCGCGCAACATGATAAGGATAAGAGGAGCCTTCAGACGATTTTGCTCGCGTGCACCATGCGCTACCAGCACAGTAAACGCTAAGAACTCGAAGATTCGCGTCCTCGCGATTTTCCTTTCACCGACAGTCCGCGTTCGCTTTACCGGGATGCAGCGGAAGAGGGGGTTTTCCTTGAGCCGAGATTTTCCTTTTGCACAGTATCGTGAATCAGGCTTAGTGCATGATAAAAGCTCGGATAACGCGTGTTTCCCGGAAACTTCCTCTATCTCCACTTCTTCTGTTTTTTTTTCTGCCGCGTATCCTGCTACTCTTTTCAAACTCGTTTGCAAGGTGGGCCCAGAGCCGATAATGACAAAGGGTGGGTACCACTTATTTGTCTGCTCAGCTTGGCGTAACCAAATTATTACACCACTGCCGGCGAGCTCTCTTTCAACGCTAACGTAATTGTATCATTTACTAAACAAGCAATGTGTTTAGTTGGCGACTTTATATAAAGAGTGAGCATTCAATCGTAGCCGCAGTCCATATCGGTTGCCCGGACGTGATGAACCATTAGATGAGCTATCGGTTGTTCATGTGATTTTAAACGCAGATCGACGGTGCAATTGAGATTTTGTTTTTCAACTCGAATATTTGTAACAGTGCGGCAAAAAGGAATAACACAAGGAAGTGGCACGGATAAAATGAAAAGAAAGATGATTAAGAGAATATCGGAGTATGCCAGGCCAAAGATTTGGTGCCCGCAAGAGGATTATAACTTGCCTGGGGATGGTATTTCTATGTCTATCACTTCTGCCTTCCCGAGCTCGACCAACGAGAAGAGCGAGATTTATTACAACACCGGGATAAAGCGTAAAGATGGAGGAATTTTCGTTTTGCATCCCTCGATGGCGATTACTACAGACGCGACATGTCACAGGTACATTAATTAGTAACTCAGGATAAATTAGATAAATGAACATTTCTAAAATTATATTTCTAAACTGAAAGTTATGCTTCTTTAAACTCCTTTAAATGCATATAAATCTTAACGATAAAAATATAAACGTACGACGTAATTTGATATTAAGATAAAATATTTTTAAATAAATATTAGTGTTATTGCTTTACTCTTATTCTTTTTAAAAAATATATAAAACAGGGACACACACACACACACACACACACACACACACACACAAACGAGGTTTCGTAATAAAAACTTCAGAAATTTTTTTGACAAAACAAATAAAAAAGTAATTTTAAATATGTTAAGCGTACAAAACCAATTCCTTAAATAAAAAAATTCTCCCAAAAATAGATATTAAATATAAAATTCATTATATTATACACTATTTTAAAATAAACGTTTTAAAAAAAGTTTTAGTATAAATAAAATTATACTTTTTTAACATAACTTATTTCTAATTATAAATGTACATAGAAATGACGACAATTGATAATTAAATGTATTTCATGCACTCAACTAACTGTTTAATTATAGATTGATAGTTACGTATTTTATCATAATACTTGATTGGATGTCGAGATTATTAACAAGATTTTTTTATCGCAAATGCGCTATACAACTTTCAATAGATTAATTGACAGAAACGTATTCAGAGATTCACCATCAATTCATATCGCTATATAATAGTCAACTTCAAATCATCGATAAACCAATTTAGTAGGTCGGAAATAATAAATAATTTGTACTATTGTAAGTTGTAGTACTCTACAATACTCTACTAATATTATGCGAATGTATGGATGTTTGTAAGCTAAATGTCTACGTAATTTAAAAACAAATATTAATTGTTCTCCAATAATTTTTGCAATGACAAAGTATGGCTTGTTGCATTATACATATAGGGGAACGGGGGGTAGCCTTGGACAGTGGGTAGCCCCGGACATTATTGAAATTCAAGTATCCCGCGTATATATGGCCATTGTTTAAAGTGTTTAAACATTCTGCATATGTCGAGATACGCAGAAGGAAGAAAAATAAAATTGTAATAAATAAAACAGAAGAAAAACGTGGCCAATTTTTAAGTAAAAGAAAAACTTGGGACATAATCTCGTGATTATATGAATAGCTTAAACAGTTTATTTTTGTTAAAAATACAAGATATTATTACTTGTAATTTTAAACATGTTATATCATTTGAATTAAAATTTTGTTTCAAATTTCCAAGTCAAAATTACACCTGGTTTATTATTTAAGCAAGAGAGTGCAATCATGTACGATCTCTATCGCAACATTTACAATTGTTAAGCAACATTTATATATATATATATAGTAAAGTTATAATATTAAAGATAATAATTCCTTTGCGTTGCAAATAAATAAGGTGTAGAGGAGCTTGGGGCACAGTGGATCATCATAACAAATGAGTTATAACTACGCGACTATTAGTTCTAGAAACTTGCTCTTTAAACACATAAATTATGGTTTGTGTCATTACTTGTCAAACCAGTGACCGATACGCTACCGATGGGTGTGACAGAGGTTCTGTAGTAAAATAAGTAAGAAACTTTTTTTTATATTGTATTTTTTTGTACTTTTGTATTATTTTTGTGTGAATTTTAATGTAGTTCAGCATTTTTAGTGTTTTTACAGGGGATCAATTGACATCGAAAAAATATATACAGTAAAAAATAGTTTAGTAATATTTATTTTTCAATTTTAAAATATATTACTTTAGACAATAACCTATTAAAATAAAGTGTTTGTAAATCCTAAAAATTATGGAGATATGTTTACTGAAAAAAGAAGTGAGCCACTCTTCCCTATTTAAGATTTAAGGGTTCTTAAAAGTGTCTAGCGGTAAAATTGAAAAATTGAACAAACTTACCGCGCGAATCGATGTCTCATAAGAATTCCATTTGCGCTTTCTCCATCAAATAAACTAAATAGAGTGACTAAAATAGATGTAGTAAACAAAGCGACTAAAACAATTGAAATAAAGCAGAAATCCGACCAACTCGTGCAAAATGAAAACATGTTGCACGACTCGTCTCTAATGAAACGGCATGCCCGAAAAGGAATAAAAACGTGTCGGTACCCGGGTCTCGTTCTGGACGTTGTTCACGTGCATCTTTGCAGAGAATTCCTCGCTCGGTATTCCTCAACGCGTGCACGCGCGTGCCATTTGTTCGGATCAGTGTCTGCGCAGAGATGCAGCACGGATGCAGAGTCAAGAGGCGACTGCAGTTACGAGCCGCGACTGCGACGGCGGCGGTGGCGCTCAATATATTCTTTCAGCACTTGTGTGGTTCAGACGAAAGATATAAAGCCTGGTCTCCCTCAGAAAATATATACCTTCGATCGCCTCAACATTTTTTATCACCGCATCGACCGCATTCCGACCGAGTGATTTTATAAATATTTTGCCAATAACGCAAGAGCGTTTTCCGCGATCCGCTTGGACATGTAAAAAAATTTATATTTATTATAATTTTATATTACACAACATTGACACGCAAAGATTGTAATTTCTATAATTATATATATGATATATTTAAAAACATGACCTAAATAATATAATTTATACGATCAGACAATATTAAAAATGATTCTGTCAATTAAATCTTCTCTTATAAAACTATTTTAGTTGAAAACTAGCTCAGAATTATCGTATATTTTTTGTACAGAAATAATCTTGAATTCAACTATTTTCATATGTTGGTCTTGCCAATTGAAATATACTTTAACAGTTTTTCAAAATTTACTATCATGAGGCATAATATCAGCGATTATCGAATTCGAGTAATATCGAAAATATTTCTGTCAAAATGACAATAAATTCGGGTGGAAAGCCAAGTGGGCTGAAATATCAAAAGAAGCCAAGATGGTAACGGCTTCTTTCGCGAACTGTATAAACTTCCGTCTCTCGTTTCCAACCTCGAAAAAGCATCGCGACGGCGACCCTTGGCGAGGTTCTTTCCATTTGGACGAAAATAAATTGGTGGGTGAACTCGCTTTCGTGAACACGCTCGCCACTACTCCCGCGGAATAGCAAAGGGAGCAAAAGGTGCCACGTGGCTCTTGCCTCAGAAGCTGGACGAGCGGAAGAGGGTTTACATTGATCAGCAAATCCCATCGGTTTCGCCATTAAATATTTACCGCGAACAGGAAGCCCGAGTGAAACCGTTAAGCTCGTGGCTTTGCGTCGCGCAAATAACTCTGCGTCTATACTTACAGAGAAGTGCAATCGATTTTTTTTATGCGATTGATGGTTAATTTAACGATATTATGCAAAATATGTGGAAATATAATTTTTTGCCATTAGAACAGCAACTATATTTTTGTCGCAAGACTTTAGGTATTGCGCCCGCGGTGCGAACATGTCGTAATAAAGTTTATTTTTATGCTTAAATATTAAATGTGCATAAAATACATATTTAAATAAGAGTAACATAATTTAATGATACTCGACCAATAATACTCTATGAATCTTATAAGCATGTACTTCCTTTTTTTTCTTAAATATTATATTTTTATTTTATGTCAAAGTCAAAAGCTAATACTATTACCTATAGCTATTATCAAGACCTATTATCACGGTATAGTGTCTCGCGCCAAGTGTTGAAGACACGATCGCTATCTAATCGTGTCTTTAACTTCCAAAGAAAGTTCATATGCGAATAATTACTTATTCATTCTTAAGACGACAAGCGCTCGATTTGTTGAAGCTTGCGCGAAATCGAGTCGGTCGTTATAACGGTTCTCTTTTGCGGGAGAGCAAAGCTTTCGCGAAGGTTTAGGTAGATTCGTTGCCTAACACGTAGGCGAGCCCCGGACCGAGAATGCCGATATATTTGCATAATTGTGCGTACAAATTCCGAACTTCGCTTGAGAAGGATTTGCCGCGCGCATGATGCCACCGTCGCGGTTAGCGTGAAGTCTAGCGGAGAAAGAGAGAGAGAGAGAGAGAGAGAGAGAGAGAGAAAATCGTACACAATGAATTATTTATGCGAATGCACGTCCTTTTAAAAGCCATCGTAATTCCATCGCAATGCCGGTTTGCCTTGCTCCGCCGTGCGGCGAAGCATAAGTAACAGCGACGCCTCATGAACCAATTCATTAATGTAAAAATAAACGGATAGCTTGTTCGAATGATATTGACACAAATTTCGAGAATTTTGACTGTAAAATGATAATTTGCGTCAAATCGATGGAAATGCGATATGGCCATACACAGGTTGTCCCAATCTTATTCGATTTTGTTCTAAATCCGTAAGAATAAAATATGCAATAATATTATTACAATCTAAGTAAAGGGTGTTTCCAAAAAAAAAATTAGCACTTATATAAAAGTAATTTTTTTAGAGAAACAAAACTGATAACACAAGATATCATAATAACAAAAACAGAAATGTGCCTCATTGTCAGAGCTTCGGAGATCACCTGGAAAAGATTCTGAGAAAGTGTTGACAATGATGGTGAACAAGTGAACACTCTTTTAAGACAAAGTACATTTGTTATTATGATGTCTTGTGTTATCAGTTCTGTTTCTCTAAAGAAGTTACTTCCATATAAGGAAGTGTTAACTTTTTTTTAAACATTCTATTAAAAACACATTGGAGACCTCAGCAAAAACGGACACAAGTCGCCGCAATGCATTGCATACAAGATATTTTTGGAATCATCGTCTAAAAATCGTTAGTATATGAAATTTATATGGATTTTTGTCAAAAGTTAAAATATTACAGAAAACATTAATCACAAATCAGAAGACTTATTGATAGATTCATGTCACCGTTGGCAATACTAATGCGATTTCTTTTATTGACGGAAGATATTAATTTGTTACTTTATTTTCAGACGAAAAACACGTAGAAAGAAATGCAATAAGGAAATTATATTTGATATATATGGAAGCTGTGTCACAAACGACTTGTTAGCAACAGATTTTAACAGATTTTCATGCTCGTAATATATAATGCGTGAATTCTTATATCATGCATACTTACACAATTATATAAATTTTCCAGAATTTGGAATTATTACGAGTAAAAGCTTTCCATGCACGTGTTACATAAAATCTAATTTCCAAATACACAAAATATTCTATAACAATATAATATTTTAGTAACCTATTATGAAAATTAATTAAAGTCAAAAGTCTAATATAAAAGTATCGAGATTTATAATAATTTCCAAATTATAAACGGCCAAAATTATTCAATGGCATCACGTAAAGTTTTCGCTTATAATTGCGTGTCTGCAAATATACCGATCTGTCATCTGTTATTGATTTTCACAATGTTCAGTTGCAACATAAACTATATTAAATTATAAAATACAATGACCGAGTTATAATTATGGCTAAAATAATTAATATTTCAAGAAATAATTATTACACACATATAATAATTATCAATGATTAAGTTCACAGGCAACAAATAAAATTTAATAACAAATTGCCTACATAGTTTCTAGACCATTACCTCATGTCATCTTGGGTTTCTGAAAACACTATTAATTAATTGCGTAGTAATTATTAGAATATAACGTTTGCAGCATTTTGCACTCCTAATATTATTGTAACCGCATTTTATTACTGCTATGGAAAAATAATGAGAAAATAAAAAATACGATCATATAAAACAACAATTTGGTTGATATTCGCGATATTACGCAGACTGGCGTAACGAACAAACTTTGCCTGGCGGAAGGTTTTAATAAATTATCAATGTACAACAGTCATATTTATGTTGTGCGATAAATATTAAAACATGAATTTAATTACGACAGTAGTTACTAATTAAACACATCGCAATGTTCTTCCGACTGAAGTCGATTGAAGTTCCATATACAGCAAAATTCCATTTAATTATAAATAAATTGAAAAATAGCGTCGAGAGAGAGAAAACTTCCCTCTGATATCATATGATACGATTAATAAAGTCGAGTTAATGGTTAATTAGAATGCAATGGACTGTCTAAAAATATAAAATCGAAATTTATAGTATTGCAAGCTTAATACGTTTACGTACAAATCTTGCGAATTGCGTATATTATTGATAAATGCTCGATATATAACAAATTTCCATTATTTAAACCGCACTCGATGCGACAATTCGTATATTACTTACTTCACGCTTTCAATCCAAAAATGCTAATCAACTTATATTTAAATTGGCGAAAATTCAAAGTGTAGTGCGAAATATATTCAAGCATCGTGAAAAAAGAAAGCATTATTGCCCGTAAAGATCGCAATAAAACAATTTATAAATTCCATTTTCTATTATGTCGATACTCAATGAATAAATCGCGCGAAATATTTACTTTGGTGAATATCATCTTGATAGATTGTTTATTGTGGAAATTAATTATTCGCGCAATTATAATCACCAACTGTAATAATTGTATAGAGAATAATGGATTTGATATCTCGAATGGTACTCGCCGCGATCAAATTTTGAGGAATAAAGCAATTCTACACGGAGCGAGTTACGCCGGCGCTGCGCCGCTTGCTCGCTCGAATATCGTCACGAAAGTGGTAATCTTGTACATAACAACTTACAGTACGCCGAAAAGATAAGTGTCAAAACGCTATATACACACACATCTCTCTTTTTACGCGGTTTCTTTGCGTGTTATTTTTACGTGGTTTTTTAAAAAATTTATTAATTTATTATTGAAAATTAGAATTAAAGTTTATACATATACATGAGAGATTACAAAAATTTTTATAATATGTATAAACTTTAATTCTAATTCCCAATAATGAATTAATAAATTTTTTAATCGATTTTTATATATTAATATATTTTTTTTAATATGTTAAAAAAGCGAGTAAACCCTAGACAGACTATACTTTTCAATTGTTGTTTTAGCTCCAATCATATTTATATACGCAGCTCAATTGTAATTGTCAATCATGATTTAATTATTATTCGTTGTTCGTTCACTTTTATTCTCTGCGATTTTACCCATGTAAATAGCTTTTAATACAAAACAGCGTGCGCACATTCCCCCCCTCCCTTTGTAAGGCTGGAAATCAAACACAACTTATGGCACAAATTATGGCACATGCATACCTTCAACCGAAGAAGGTGTGGGTATTAAACTATAAACTTGAAGTTCCGCGCAATTGTTTCAGTTTTTCTAATAGCGAAGCGACTTCTCTGGCAACTTATAAATCGTCAGAAATGTTCTTGGTCAGACATGAAATTGAGTCATTTTTAACCATTCCTATAAATCGCCCCTGCTCCTACTCTCATATATGTTGTTAATTTAAATAAAATAACGTTAATTTAACTAAATAAATGAAATTAAAATAATACTGATTGATCTTAAAATAATAAATTCTGACACATACTAGTTAAAAATAACAAAGTGTTATATTTAAAATTCAAAGTATTAGTTTAAATTTTATTTTTTAATATTTACTAGTGTAAGAGCAACGAAAGAAGAAGCCATGTATATGACATTTGTCTCCATTAGTATTCGCTCTGCAGTACAATACACCGTACACGCTTTCATAGTCGTTCGTTTTGCGCAAGGTTTTTTGCAGTCAAATGTGTGCTGATCAAACAAATATCTTATTGCGAAGGCGCATTTTACTTGTCAAACAAATCACAAGAAACAGCCGCAAGGCGTGCCCATTTCGGAAGATTTGCACAAAATCCACGTAAAATGTATCATGTCCTTCGATGGAACCGCCCACACGCAAGCCCACGTTAACATTTCCAATACATGGCCGCATTCAATGAGAATCTTGTATATGGATTATTGTTTAATTAAAAAATTTAATTAAAATTACGCAGAAATTAAAAAAAGTACAAAGCATCATGATCCGTTTTGATCTCATCTTGTCTGATATATTTTTGTCTAATATTTTATATATTTTATATATTTATCCAATAAAAAAAATCCAGTAATTCAATATAAACATCTAGTTGCAATTTAATCACATAGAATTATGCTGAATATTTGAAAACAAAAATTTAAAGGTTCATTAAAATTTTAATGCTGGACATCCAAGCTCATTCTATATTTCACTCGCAAATCTATTTTCCCGATATAGCAATTATTTTAGTATTTATTAGATATTAAAGATAAGATATATATTATATTTATATATACACTATTACAAACGCGTGTGAGATTTTAGAACTAAAAAATTAGCTTTAGAAAGAATTATCTGAAAATGCATTTTGCAGAGAAACATTAATAGAACAGAACGGTAAAAATTGCCTGTCTTAACGATATAGATGCCCATCATATATCAAATAAACAAACTGCTATTTAATAAATAACAAATATATTTCATTGATATAGACGATTTCCTGTTAATTTCTTTTTCCTTCCGTAATGCATAAAACGCGGAATACATTATCATTTATGAATTTTTAACGGGATGTAGCAGCAGTAAGGTTGAAGATAATTCAGTGCACTCATACATTATTCCACAGCCATGACATATAAGCGGGTCATATATAGGGATGCTCTAAACAAATTATACTTTAACGATTTTTTAGGGTAAAAGATAACTACGCGGGGAGCGGTGGCAATTCCGTAGAAAAAAATTCAAAATGAAATTATCTCGAAGAAAGTTCAGTGCGTTATGAATTTATATTACATGTACATACTTATTAGTTGAAGTTCGGAGCAATCTTATAATAAAAATTAAATTTTTTTAATAAAATTATTATTTATATACTTTTTGTGACTTATTTAAATGTTACTTTTATAAATATATATGTAGAATTTCTATTTTGTTTAAATAGAAATAAAAATTCCCCTTATATAAACTTAAACCATTGTAGAAATTGTAGGTATTTTGCTAATTTCTTTACCTACATATATTTATTCTAAAAAATTAAATTAAAATGTTTTTTTTTACAAACACAATAATATTAGAAAAACATGGTAATTCTAACCAATCATCAATTTAAAAAGCTATAATTTGAGTATAATATAAATCAAAATAACTTTGAAAAGTTTCAACCGTACTATATATCTAACACACTTTAAGGCGAGAAGGCGAGAAGGAAGCACGTTATCGTCATTTGTATCTCCCTCTGTTATACCTACATAAATATTAGATCTTAAGAGACATGTGCGTGTGCATGTCTGTGAGTGTGCGTGCATACACGTCCGTATCTACGAGAAAAAAAAGACAGAGCAAAATTGCGTATTAATATTAAATTTCCACGAAAATTTGCAGTAAAACGACATCGTGACCGATAGCTCAGTTAGATACTGCAACGTTTCGCTGCAACTATTTAAATTTTTATATTTCGCAATTTTTCTTTTAACAATATTTCTTTATTCGAAAAATATCATAAAAATTAAAGATATAAATATTCAAATTGTCAGGAAAAATGTCCGTGCAGTTCCGCTACAAAATGCATGACTGACGAGACAAACTGATAATGGTTACGCAATATTATGTGCAAGATAAAAATAAAGATACAATATAAAACAATATTCAGTGTATTATTTAGAGTGACTTCCAAATATTATTTATTTACATACAATATGGTTCTTTTATAAAAGTATTTTATTTTTATTTTTTTATTAAAAAACAATGGAATAGGAATAGTTTTGAAATATTTTATTTAATAACGTTGAATTTTTTAGGATATTGCGTACATTGTAAAATTAAAATAGTAGTAAAATTATATACAGAAAGAAGAGCAATACTATACTATCTCTAATCTCATCAATTGAAAGTAATAAAGCAGAGGCCATAATGTGCTTGTTAAAAACTCCCGGAAATATCATTAAACGTATGTAACAAATACGCGAATAATTAAAACTCCATTAATTCGTATTCCAATATCGTTAACTGCGCATTCCGTGTATCCTGTGAGATCATAATTACGTCCCCGAGGATATAGTATTTCTCACCAACGCTATATTTTCACCGAAATTTCGTTTCCCTTTAAACGAACTTCAGTATATGGCGTACCAGCACGCCTCTCGTGTCCCGTAAGGAAGATCCTGTGGGCGAATTTATCGAAGCGCGCCCATGGGGAAAGCATCGTAACACGTTGCATGTTGTGTCCCAGACCGGTTGCACCTGTTTCTCTGGGGTGAAAATCCCATGGGTGGTCCGTAATGGCGACCGAAGATATTGCCTTACGATCGCGATTATGTATATATTTTTATTGCGAACGCATCCTATTTTTAGCCTAATTGTGTTTAATCTTGAATACACATTTCTTTCCCTGCAATCTTAATCTTTCTTTCAATATTTTAATAGAAATTAAGATTATACTTAATATACAATAAAATATATTATTGTCAACAAGGACCTTATAACAAATAATGTAATTCACCGTGTGAGATATATAAAATGCGTTTTTCGTCCATGTTTAAATATTATAACGGAATATTCTTCTAAAGCCGGTCCTCCTCCGGCAATTCGTCATGGCGGTTGACAGACTAAATACCGCCCGCGACGAGTTTTTTTCTCTACAAAGGGCCGCGGCTCCTTCTGTCGCGAAAGAATACAACATACCAGGAAGACATAGACGGAGAAAATATGTCCGCTACGTTCCGCGCGCATTATAAAGCACCTCTTGCGCGGACGTATATATACGGGGCGGGCGGCGGTAAGTCCAACGAGAACCCGCGGGGGTGACGTGCGGTAACAATATATGTATACATAACCGAGCGACGTGCTAGCGGAAATATACATAAATATACATTTTTATGATGAATATACTCGCGGAAGTATATATCACCCCATGAAGGGAAGATCCCGAAGTTTAGTAGTAACGTTTAAAGGCTGCGAGTAAAGGGAGGAGGACGCGAGGGTGGGTGGTTTAAGATGGGCCTTCGAGTATGGCGCGTCGTATAGGTGGGATTCGCAAACGGATGTGAAGAGATACGTCAAGTTTTTTTTCGGAATATATTTTGCACCCTCTTCCTATTCGTACCGGATATTTCTTCTCGGAGTCTAATGCATCGTGCGTGAATCGAGGCAAATCAACACGTATCAATGATTTTATAAATAAAATTCAATGCATTATTCTTTGAAATACCGCGCGATGCTATATGCTAATTGACACTTAAAATTCTTTTCACTGCAGGCCATAAATAAAGCAGATTCGCCACAGTCACGGTAATCCGCAAAATGGATTATCCAGCCGCTGAGATGAACGTAGAAGACGTTCTCATTTATTCCGCGGTGTCGTCAAGAGAGACAGAAGTAATATAGAGAGATTCGCGATTTTAAATCCCCGCTCTTCCCGGCGCACGTTCCGCAAGTCCGGAGCACCGATTCCATCCGCGGAGATCTCATCACAGCCTCGCATTTAATCTTTCTCGCTCGCCTCCGAGTGAATTCCATAAAACGTAGCGCCTCTTAAACCCTCTCGAGTGCACTTTCGGCCCGTTGTTCCATTCTTCTGCTACTCAACTCGACTCGATTACGAGAGACAGTCACTTAGACAGCTCTTCGGTTCTTGCGGGCCATTTTGATGAACGAGAGTCAGTCGAAAGATTTAGATGAGTATGAGCAATAGTACACGCTTAAGAATTAATTAAATTTCTGGAAATACATAGATATATAGTGTTGCGAAATAATTGCAAAAAATATCAAAGTGTATAATACATTAATAAAAATATATATCCAAGAGCGCAGAGAAGTATATGCTGTATCTATTGTTCTTATTATCTTTGTTTGAAAATGTATTTAATTTTTTTTACAAATGCGTGTATTGTTATATATGCATTAGCATCAGCATAGATTATTAATAGTTACTTAAAGAGACTTAAGCATTTAATTAATGAATTTAACAATTAAATTAAATTAAATATAAAAATTGAAGAATATAGAAAATAAAAAAGTGCATTGAACAAAATTCTGATTGAATTAATTGGACTTCTGGTGGAAAATGAACGAACCATCAGATTCTTCCAATTAATGCAACCAGAATCCGTATTAATTTAACCAGATCCAGGTAGATTCAACTAGTATTTTCTGGTGGAAAATAAACAAACCAGATTTTTTTCAGTGTGTATTGCTATATATACATTAGCATCAGCATAAATTAAATATTATAGATTAGCAGCAATCGTAAATCATCGCTTGCCTTCTACCTTTTGCGCGCGTGAGCGCGCATTAATCAGTTATCCTTCACAAGATTCAAAAATCCTAATATGCAGCGTTACAGAAACTTATGCGAATTCCATCTCCTGGCGCAAGAGCGCATTGACATTGCATCAACGTTAAGTATCGTGGTTTTCTGCTGTGTCGATGGAACCAAAAGGGACTCGCTCTTTCCTCTTCAGGGTAAGTCTCTTGGAAGTTCCTCTGATAATCGACCGGCAGAGCCTTCGGGGTCACCTTCGGTCTCCGCATGCGCAGCGGGAAATCTGAACGCGGGTGACAGGCCGGGTGTGCCTCTTCGTGACCAGATGTCGGCAGTCTATCCGTAACCGGTTCGATCCGGAGTATACCGCGCATGGAGCAACGCGCATTCCCATTGACTAGTCTGTAGTCGGAGCAGCCGTGCACTCGGGCATTTAGTAATCGTACGAGGCGTCGTTGGGAACCACCGTGCGCTCTTTAACGTCAGTTTCGTCACGGTGCTCCGTCTTGGCACGTCACGTAACGTCACGTCGAAAACCGCGTATCGAGCAGGCGATCGGATATCGAGTCGTATAAAGCGCGATTATCTCCAGTTACGCGAATTTCACTTTTTGAACAAGGTGACCGTACCGTGATCGAGGCGCAAACGGGCCCATTAGGGTATTTTCATAGCAATCGCGTTTAAAGACCGCGCGAAAGCTGCAACTCTTCTTCAGCACGCCGACCCCGCAGCGGAACTCACGCAGGAAGAGGTGAGTCCCACAGACCAGCTGTCCTCTTCACCTGTCTACACCCTTCCGCCCTTTGTCTGCCATCCCTTCGGGAATCTCTCGACCGCTTCGACCTATCGATCAGCGCTACATCCGTATAGTTCGAATGGAGTGTGTTCGGTGTGCGCGCTCGTGAAATCGTGTTGGTGTTAGTTGCTTGCTCGCGCGCGCATCGGTATCTCGCGTCCGCACGCGGACTTCGTCATCGTCGTCGTCGTCGTCGTCGTCGTCGTTGACGGAGGTTGCAGCGGCGAACCGCGGTCGATGACGTTGTGTCATGCGGCGCTGCCGAAGGTCGAACTTGGCGCGCTAGATCGATTGCACGCGAACGATCTCGCTGTAGCCTTCGCCTCCTAGGCGAATCGGTTCCATCGGGGGCGAGAAACGGGGTTAGACTGAACAATCGATCGTTCCCAGGAAAGACGTCGCGAGAATAAAATAGCCAGTGACAGTGTCGTTAACTCTCGATTGAGCATACCTGCCCGCGTGCTATTACTGCGGCTTACAGAAATTGATCCTACTTCTCTGTTTTCTACCAGCTCTCTCTCTCCCCCTCTTTCTCTCTCTTTCTGTCTTTGTATTTTCAAAAATTTAAACATTTAATAAAAGCTACTTTAACTAAACTTGGAAGAAATGTGTAAACGATATATGCGGGCAAAATCGCCTCCTACTCCTAGATTCTTCCTAGGAATTGGATGTATGCAGCATACTTACATAATGGCAACTTTCACAGAGTAATCATTCTCAGTATGGAACCTGAAGCCTAATACCTGCAAAAAGTTAACTGATAACTTCTAATTATTTTTAAATTATTTGCATCTCCTGACAAAGTTTTGAATCAGGACTTAGAAAATAATTAGTAGCTTCTCGTGTTGATTTTTCGAAAGGATTGAAATAATTTTCAGTCATTAAGAATAACCTTTATATATTATATTTAAAAGAGAAGCAAATAAGAACCATCGCGTTCTAGTTTCTACCAGCGTCCAACAATTATCTTATCCGCTATATCTGATCGCAAATGTAACAGCTTGCAGCTGCTTCCACGACTCTCGAAACATGCAGGATGAATGCTACGTAAGTTGCACAATGGAAAAAATATCTTTGGGACTGTCGAGTAAACTGTCAGCGGCGATAAGATTTCTCGGATCGAGAATTTAGTCTTTACTTTCGAGACATTAAAACCAGCTATAATCATTTAACAGAATATTAACTTTGGTAGAAAATGTGCTAAAGTGGAGCATAAAGATAGCATATAGAAATTCTTTCTAAAAATTTATATCAAACTTTATTTTGTTATGTACAATACATTATTCATTGGATAATCAATGAGGAAGATAGGAAGATAGACAGAGAGAGAGAGAGAGAGAGAGAGAGAGAGAGAGAAAGAGAGAGATCTGTGATTTAATTATTATACGTTTTTAAAAGATTTAACAAATTCAATATAAAAAATTGAAATATGAACAGAAACTTCATGTTTGTACTAAAAATAAATGCGTTTCTTTGTGTAATTTAATTACTGTAACAATTTGAGGTCTACCAAATTGGCCTCGATAAACAAAACCAATATCAGAAACAATCAACTCACAACTCAATTATGTACTAAATTACATAATTATGCACATGATATTCAATTATATAATTTTACAATAATTATATAGAAAATATTTTATTTCATATTGATCTACATAACGGATACTTCTAAGACATAATATGCTCCTCTATTCAAAGCTGGTAGCTGGTATCAATAATTACGTCATCAAACGATCGACCATGCATAATTTCGACGATTGCGACTCTTAATCGTAAATCAATGATACACTTGAAATTTATGTAAATCTAACGTATTTGATGTTTTGGAAATAATATAATATGACTTAATGTCTGCCGTAACCTATAGCTATTAAAATCCCTAATGTCGTAGATCAGTCGTACAATTCTGTGGACGTCAAGTCGGCTAGCCTCGGGCAAAAATTAGATGTCGAGAAACGGGGTTAACCCCGTTACACGCGAGTATCCACGCGAAAAATCAATACGCGACTTTCCGGGGACCCCGCTTACAACACGCGCGCAGAAGTCTATCCGCGAATTGGTCATCACCGCGTGATCACACGAGTGCGTACATATTTCGCCCGGAAAGGTTCTGACCGGATCGATTTCTCGTCTGTTAGCGCGAGGCGCTAAGACCTAAGACGTAAGCAAGCCGAGCCCGCAGCTGATCCAGCTGCGCTCAGCATCATCGATATTTGAAGAGCTCGGACTCCAGAATGACACGCTTTTGCTTTGGAGTGGGATAAACTAAAATAGATGACACTTTCCTTCTTATCTTTCTCTCATATTTCTCGTGAATTATTTCAGTATTCACCTTTTACCTTTCTTTCATACTTCTCGGAAATTATTTTAGCTTACGTCTTATTCGAAATTGGTAATCTGTTCTGATTCAAATAATCACTAATGCAATTAAATCTCTTTTAAAATTTACATAAATTCTTTATTTTAACAATTAGTTATCCAATAATTATTCTAAATAACCACTTTTTGCAGTATTTGATTGCAAAACGGTTAGTTATTTCTTCTTACTCGAAAATTCTTCGTGTGCTTCGCTTTAAAGCGCAGTTGTCATTCTTGACAACTCACAATCAGTAATAACGTCCGCAACATATAATCTTGTCGCATCTCGGGATAAATTTTCTCAACTGACGGAAATCTTAATTAACAGGAAGAACCGCGTGCACGTTGTTAGACCGATGCTACGATATTCATATTCTTTTTTCTTGTCCGAAAAAATTATTTAGCTTTTCATCAAAAAAATAAAGAACAAGGTATAGTCCCATTTGCAATTGATCAACGATTGATCTACGACCTAAAGTGTATAATTTAAAAGTTATACTTATTTGAAGCAACTCGTGACAACAAAAGTATAAATGTTAAACTCAAGTATAAATATTGTTGATTATTTGTGATTTATTTAACAAGTGTATCATATATCAACGGCTGCACCCATATTTAAAAATATGATATCTGTAAGTGCAACAAATTGGGTGTGCTTATCGATTATTCTCGATAATATCAATATAAGTTGGGAATTATTAGAGGGAAATATGGGAAATGCGTATCTCTTTTGATCGATGAATCGACGACACGTGCCGATTTATTTACTGTAAGCCTTTTTTGCGTCTTTTTGTTTCTGTCACGAGTTGACATTACGTTCCGCGTGAGCCTCGCGCGCGAAATGAGGCCAGTAATTAATATACTTCGGAGAGAAACCTCCCGAATTGTTTTATAAATTTTTACTTTATTCCTTAATTATATATCGCACACGCTTGATTTGCTGTTAAAGATAGTTACGTAGAAGACACTGATTACTGTTTCTTGTTAGCATTACGTTTCCTGTTTATCAACAGTGTTCCACGAACATGCATAAATAAATATTTCACAATTGGCATGTCGCCATGCATGATTCTTTCGACGTAGAACGAGCTCGATGGATTTTGTGCATGTCGACGATCATTCCATGACACATACTCGTACCTTATTTCATTTTTCACATTTTAGCGAGAACGAGGCATCGGTAATATTTCTTTTTATGTAAATCGCGCAAGCTGATTTGCTTAATTAAAAAACAAAAATCACACTATTGAACTTGTGTGTCCTGATTGTTTTTTAACCGATTTATTTGTCTCAACCAACATAATTTGAAGCGTAACCAACATAATTCTTGAATATTATATTATTGAGCAGCAACAATTATTGGATAACAACGTTTTTTTTTTCAACAAGCAAATTTTTTCTGAATAATTAGTTTCTTTGTTCTTTTTACGGGGCAGCTAGTATTAAAAATATATTTTAATCCAATAAATATAAATATTTTTAATTTTAATTAAATTTTATTTAAAATTATATTTTAAACCAAAACTTATACGAAATTTACGCGTTTATCACATTTTATTAATTAATATGTACATTTATTGTCGCGTGTATGTCACAACATGTGCATAATGTAATGCAGATTAAATCTGCGTTGATTTGGCAAACGTGAAAATATAGGACACTGAAACAATAGCAGCTTGCTCGTTTATTCAGTGAGAATGACGGAATTGTTTGAGCTTTTGTATGCACATTCATAAATAGAACGCGATTTCACATCCAGAAGTCTGAACTAATGGAATTCCAAACAGCAGAATTCACAGAAATGTGTTTATATCTATTCTCTATACTTGCACAATCTAGATTTCGAAATTAAATTGGAGCTCAATAAAACTGTTTACCACTAGAGACTATATTAAATACGCGACGAAAAATGTTTGTATATTTCACAAATTTACTGTACGAGAAAATATTTAATCGAATCATTTAGCTCTGTCCTCTTCTCTCCATTTTTCTTCTCTCTTTTTCTCTTTTTCTCGCGTTTTATTTATGTAGTAATTAATTTCTTTCCCACAATTTTATATATAGTTACTGCAAAATATGTCTCGAACATTTTCTGTGAAAATAACAAGCAATTATACAAAATGGAAACAAATGCAGTGAATGAATTAATTTATTAAATGAGAGAGAGAAAGAAAAAAGACAACTAAAAAAATTTAATTGGCTTATAATGAAAGCGTTGATAGAAAAAGCAGTACGAACGATAAAGACGTTGAAAAGCTTGTTTTGAAATACTGATTAATATAAATTCTCTAAATATCTGTTTAAGCAGTTAATGAAAATTTATCGCAGTTGTGTACAGTCGTCAATATGATAATTAGAATATGTTATTAAAATATTATGTTCGCGCTTAATTTATTTTGCTTTCAACAAAAAAGAAAATAAATGCTTTACACAATAAAATTCACTAGTATAATTAATTCTAAATGTAAGTAAAATTATCGGAATATGTTTATAAAAGATTTTACGTGCATTTATCAATTTGATGATGACTGGAAATGAAATTGCGTACCTGTCATGAAACAATATCCAATGTCACTTGTCTATTTCCCTGATTTTATAAAATCTGGTAGAGAGAATTTTTGATATCTTTTATAAGCAATAAATGCTATCCTAGTTGCCAATAAAAATCTGAAAAGAACAAATATAATGTTTTTATTTATATAAGCCAATTATTAATTGCACTGGAATTGGTTAGTTTTTATAATTTATGAAAAATATTTTTAATATTTAATATTTAATTAATAAAAATCAAAAAATCAATATTAATTGATTATAATTGTCGGTGCTTTCTTCCAAAGAGAAAAAAAATCGATGCAATTTACAATCGAATGACCGATGCGATGCCTCGAATCGCGCTGCGATCGCTGTCACAGAATCTCCTTATCTTTGTTTTTTCTTTCTTTTGTTTTTTTGCCGTTCGTTTGCCTTGTTGACGTGCGATATTGGCAATATCGGCTTCGGGCACGCCTATCATCATCAGCGGCATCAGCAACAACGCCTCAGCTTTTGGCGCCTTCGAGGCGAGTCTTCGCCGAGAGGGCACCTATATCTGGACAGTGGGAACCATCAACCCCGACCAGCACGACGATTAATTAAATCGTCTCGAGTGAGAGAAACAGGGGGACGAAAGGTCACGCCATGCCGGCAGGTACTGGCGCTTCGTACAGGTCCTTAGGCGACCTGGGCGAAGACGTTTACAAAAGCACAACCATCGTCGACCAGACACAGACTACCGGCCAGAGCGTTCTCGAATCCATGAAGAAGGCTTTTAGCTTCACCTCACCGAAGGCTGAGATGCGAAAAAAGGACCCGTTGATCGAAGATCGTCGCGAAAGTGCTTCGATCGTTTCAAGGTAATGCTTTAAAAGACATTTTCCGGATATGGGGTTAGATCGACTGGTCGACTGGTCGACAGATAGAGGTACACAGTCGTGGATATATCGTTTTACTGTTCCTCGACCTCTAAACGAATCTAGTCGCTCTTTTATTGATAATTCACTACGACTCTTTTTACCGATCATATATTTATTAATCCAAAATTACTCCATATGCTTATTGACATTGTTTTTATATATCTATCTATATGTATATACAATTTGTTAAGAATAGTGATTTACAAATATTTTTAAAACAAAAAGTCAAGTATTTCTAGTTTTTTGTAAATAAAATGTATATTTTTTTATATTTTATATAAGCATCTTGAAATAAAAGCTGGTTTGCGAATCTAATATATTTATTTAAACTATTTTTTATTATATATATATATATATATATATATATCTCAACTTTAGTTCAATAAAAGACAAATTATATTAAATGTTACAAAATTGGTTGTTATTTATAAATATAATAAAAAATAAAAATTTAGAACTGGAAACATAATGATTATAAAGCGACTTCCATTAAACAAATTACAGTAATAATCAGTGATTTTTGATTTAATATTTTTCTATAAAAAAATTACGCAAATTGTGGATTGTGTAAAATGTATGAAATTAATTTTCCTTAAAAAAATCACATTGTCTACATTAAAATTGCGTGTGTTGCGACCAGCCTACTTCTATCAAATTATTTTTGTCCGCGAAAAAAAGTGCTGAAATTTTGTAAATTAAAGAAATACATCGTGATACATTTAAGAAGTATTTTAAACAATATACAGAAAATTTTGAGTTATCTAGCTTAAGCTAATGTACAATACAATGAGTACTGAGCTGAAAGACAAAGCGGATGCAATCAGCAACGGAACAGTTAGTGCAGAGTCGTTAAAGAGTTTGTGGGCGATGAGCATTTCGAGGTCGAAGACATCGAGGCATGGTTATAGTGCTTTTATTGTTAGCTACTAAGGCGAACAAGTTTCATGAGATCGATTGTAACATTATCGACGCGGTTTTTAACTTTCGTTGCACGGCTACGGACTAAAAAAAGAATCATTTTATTGTGATTAAACCAACTACTATAGATAGATGTGTAAAAAAGCAATTAAGTGAATTATTGAATTATAGAATTATACGATATATTATATGTACGTTTCACACACACAACAAATATAATATATTATATATATATGCTGTGTGTAATAAAAATAAAAGTGATAAATACGGTACTTTAAATTCTGATATAAGAATAAAGGGAAATCTTGAAATTTCATGAATCTGAAAATGCTCTCACATGACGACCGACGTAGAGATATATGACTCCAACATGTCTTCTACATGTCTTCTACAAATACGCAAAATATGGCTTGCTCGGATCGTTACTCGCGTGAAAAATAAGGTCGTACTATTCCCATTATTTCAGAACGTTGACCTGGAGTTCTTCGAGTTTCTAATTTTTTTTTAATTATTTCTTACTTTTATTTTCAAAATTGTAATTTTTTGTAACATAAACTTATGTATATATATATATATATATATATATATATATATTGTGAAAGTAATTAATATTTAAAATATATATACCTTTATATAATGACTTAATTTTTTTCTTTTAGTATTTTTACATATTTTTCAAAAGTTTTATTCTTTGGTATGTTTATTTTCTATATTATATATAAAATTTAGCATTCGCTTGTTGATCCGAATTAGGATCTGATCCGAAACATGCACTTTACCCTAACGTTTGTTTTTGTTAAACAATTTTTGAAGAAAACATTGTAGATTTATGACAAAAAAATCGCCTTTAGCAACGAAAGCGTCAACCGCGTCGAAAAATAAGCGCGAAAAATATTCTTGCACAAAAACAGAAAATATTATTTGCCAACATGCTACATGCCATGTAGCTATAGCAGCTGCACTTGCAATTTATTCATCTTTAATATTACTAACAACGATCTTTTGTTTTAATAGTGTCTAAAGGGTACTCAATGCATATCTGTCAAAATTAAACATCTTCAAAAGCTAAATAAACACGAAAGCTAAATATAACCCGGAATATGACACTACCCAGAAGGAATTCTGTAATTTTTGCGCGCATGCTATAAATTGCCCGGCAACTTTATTAAATGTCTACTATAATTATATACGATTTGCCTTTCTTAAAGAAGTCAATAATTACGCGAACAGCGCACATTATCGAATAAACATCCCTTCAAATTTCTAAAGAACGCATAAGAAATGTACAGAAGATATTCGTAGAGCTAAAAACTTAATCAAAACGATAAACATATTAATTCAAAGAAATTAAATACTAGAGATGTTGACTTTGTGAAAAGCGTGGTAAATATTTTCTTGTAAAATTATATATATTTATTTGACATAAACCAAATTAAACATGAAGCCAACATCTCGTTTTTACACTTTTAAATTAGTAGATTAGTAAGTACAGACAAACTTCAGGCTGGGATATTAATGGTGCTGGCTGTACTTAGTCAATTCGTGTAAAAGACAAGAGAACCGAAGGTAAGTCACGCTTATGACACCTGAAAAGATCGTTCATTTCCCTCACGCTTCGAGCTTCGCACGCATACACCGATAGCACCTAGCTTTTCTCGCATCCTTTTGCCCACGCGTGACTGCAATCACCGTAATCATCATCGCTTGGCTTTATCGTTGTTACTGTTATTATCACTCTCTCTGTTGCATGCACGCGATCCGTCGTCTTCCTTTGTCCCTGCAACGCTCGAGTTGCGACCGTCCGTATCGCTTCGTGGCGCGCGACGGAAGCGCGTGCGGTTGCGGAACCGGCTTCTCTGTCGGATGAGTCGTCGAATGGCCGAGAACAACTCTCTCTGAATAAATGACAAGTTTGTGATTATTCGAGTCAATTTAAAAATCGAGATTTATAATGTCGTGCAATAATAGAATATATTATATCATGAGAATCGAAAAATAATACAAAATATTATTTATCCACAAGATTAAAATATCTTGTAGATACACACATATATATTAAGTATTTTTAATATTAAAGACATCAGTATATTGAATTATTGTATTAATAGTAAATATGACATTTATCAATCGTATAGCCTTTATATAATTTTGATTTAATTCGAGCGATATGTTTTTAATAATGCCTGAAGTTCAGTCCGACTTCTTAGAGAACTTTATTTATTCAAATACGCATTCGAGCATGAAATTGCCCGACCCGGTTTAATTGGCCATAGAAAATGATAATTCTAAACAGTAATTTTACATTCATGGGCGGTGTGCTAAATGCCGGAAATCATGCTGCCGTAGAACAAAGAGAAGCTGATTCTTAACGACTAGTAAAATGCTGTTAATAACAGCTTGACGCAAGTATGACATTGTTGTTCGCTTATCGTGCTAACAGCTTTTACATTGTTGTAAAATATCTGTGTGTTATAACGGGTGTAGAGGCACGACATGCCGCTAGGGCTAGGCGTGTGTGATTATTCGCCGCCATTTTGTTCTAGGGAGAGAAACAGGATGCCGACAGCAGCTACTGCCGAGGAATCTGCTCTATTGGGGTAAGTTTTGGTGAGAGAGAAAAAAAACTGAGAGACTGCCGCGTTATTTATTCCTTATATTTTTCGACGCGCGTATCGCATTTAATCGTAGCTGCAGTTTATGCTGATGAGTAGATGCGTAGATGCGTAGTAAAGACTGATAGGATAGTAGATAGTTCATATTTACGTGCCGACACATCAATAATGTATAGCTAGCTACACTCTTATATTACTTTGTCCATATTTATCTACTCTGAGTTTGTTTATCTTAGCCGCACAAAATTTAACTTACTTGATGATACGAAAAAAAATGGATAGTAGAAGCGATAAAATTACAGAATCACTGTTATATTACATGCCATCTGAAATGAATGTTTTCGAATTATAACACAATTTCGAAAAAGATACGCGATATAAAAAAAGATATCTAATAGAAACTATAACTTAAATATATATTCCGTGTTTAGTTCTTGCGATCCGAGATCTGACGTCTGATGATAATTATATAAGCAAAAATGCGGTATTTGTAATATGCGTTTCGAAGTATTACGACGGCGCAATATTTTTGTACCGCGCTGGAACACTCATCGCGGAAATTTGTTAGCGTTTTTCAACTGCCATTGACAATATTGACATTGACCCCAATGTGCGCAGCACCGAGTGACCACATCATCTGACTCGCAATTGTATTATTAAAAGCGTTATGTATGCGCCTTTTAGGAGCACAACTGCGCAATAATTTGTACTGATCGTCGGCAAGCATATACGAAGGATATACACGAGATTTACGATTGATTGAGATGAACAAACTTCTAGATTTTACATGGAAATCGTACCGGGGACGTTAAAAGCAACGACACGGTATATTATTCTAAGCTGGCAGGAAACAATGCCGCAGTATAATGTGCGTCGTAGTAGCATATTGTTCTTCTATTATATACGATATTGGTTTAACAGCCTGATTTAATACGACGTCCAGCTTCTATTTAGAGCTGTGACCTATATTGGAGAGGCCTGCCATGGAGTTTAATTATTTAAGGCAGTTTAACGGAAGTTTCTAAACTTACGACGTTTAAGCTATTTAATCGAGCTACTTCATGATTCTTACAAACTCGAGTCGCTGCTGGTGCCACTTCCTGATTTGAATGTAAATGCAAAGTTGGGATTAAATTTTGCTCTCTAGGACTACTAAATTTTGACAAAGTTTTTTTTAAATTATGAATCGTGTATACTCGTTCGATCACAAATTTTTATAGAATTTCAAAAGAAGTTACTTTATTTATGCTAAAACAAGTTTTCTCTTTGTCACGAAATCTGGTTTCTATCTATTTTTATCCTTACTGAAAAAGTTATAAAACTAATGGAGTTAGTGCCCCATCCGTGGGATTATTCATTGTTATTAAATATAAAATATATATTTAACTTTTTAAATTATTGAATAATTGTTTTAGTCCTAGGATATTGTAACATCAGATAGTAAACTTATAATTCTTAACGATTTATCTCATAATAGAAATCAAACAAAATACAGAACAGTCAACAACACGTGAGCTCAATGATAGTACCGCCGCATAATTGCTTCAAGTAATTAACGTAGGCGATACTGAGTTGGTCAATCATAGAACTCAATGAGATATTAAATGTCTTGGCTAACGCATTCCATTATCGGTAATTACACTTCTACATGCCGGCGCATATAGCCAAGTTATTGTTTCATAGTTTTTTTCGTCTAAAACACATATAAGTGACCGATATTTGAATATTAACTTATAAATAAAATAACAGTAACACGTTCTGAGAAAAAGAACCAACATTATAGAAATATTAAACTCAAATATAACTGTCGCATATTATTAATTTAACCATTTTTTTGCTCAAATGTTTTATATTACATTTTTTTCTTTGAATTTGTTTTAACGTACATTTAATTTTGAATAAGTTTCAAATAGTTTAACATATCACACAAAAATTTGTCCATTTTGTATTATTAAAAGATAAGATGACCATAAAACCAACTACAATGGATGACGATGCTATCGATGTTTAAAATTACAAAAAAGTCTTACACGTTAAAAATGTGTTAAACGAACAAATTGGTGGAAGTTTAGTAGCACGTAACATTCCACGTAATAGCCAGCTTAGGAGCTGTCTGAGGTTAACGACGTAATTCCACTCCGTCACTTCTCGTATTAGTCCTCGGGCAAAGACGTTCTACATTTTGGGGGGAAAGGATGAGGCCATACGCCTCTCTGGCAGGTCCTCACACCGAAGTAATTAACGCCAAATTAGGATTAATTAAGAACTATTGAGATTGTTATATGGACGCTCTGTTGTTCAGTGATGTTATGCACGTGGCGTTGCTTCGAGAACAATCATTCTTAAAGGTTTACATCCCATCTATTTTAATACTGTCTCAAGTGCGCAAACAAGACGCTACTAGAAAACAAAATTCCAGTTGCGAGAATACATTCTGTTTAATTTTTACGAATACATTGCAATTGTACGCGAACACGTGAATTTTATTTAAAAAATATATAACTATTTTTTTTAACAAATAGTTATTTAATAGCAATTGAACAGTAAATAGTATGTGTAAATATTCAGTAAAATAATATTTTATAACATAAATTTAATTTTCTAAATTTATTAATCAGAGGAAGATTAAAATTTGACTTTTTAATTAAACTATTTAATTAAAACAATTGTCTGTAAAAGGATCCAATACATATAGCTCTAACAAATCTCATTCGCAATTTTTAAATTACAGATTTTAGTCCATCTTTTTTTAAACTTGTTAATTAAAATATTGCAAGTTTTATTTTTTCTTGTCATGTCAACTTGAATATTTCTATTAACACATTAACGCATATAAATTTAATAAATTTTATAATAATAATATCAAAAATATTTTTGAATGTAATCTCAAATTGCTAAATAATGACTATTAACTCTAACAATATTCACATATAAAATAAGCGCAAGGACTGAGTTCCGAAAGAAAGTACATGCGTTTATACAGAATGTTAAAAATCTTACTTGTAATTCAATCAAATTAATTTTGCACAAGTCTTTCTTTTGCAACCATAGTTTCGCAATTTATAAGCTTCGTCTTATGTATAAGATGAAGCGAGTAAATTTCTCTTTAATAGATCACTGCTTTTTACGTCATAAAGAAAGCGAACATATATCGATTGAGGTGCAATCTGAGTTACTGATAAAATTTTTGTTCATTTAAAAAGAGCTTTTGTTAAGTAATCGTCACATTTTTCGACGTCGATTTTTTTTGCTGAAAATTAATTTTTTCTTGTATCGATCCAACATTTGTGCTATTAATTACAAGACGATGATAAATTATTCTGGTAGGAAGTCGAAACGTAACGATTCAACGTGATGCGACCGCATATGTCATATCATATACGTCAGTGTTTGCTCTACTTTCGCTGGAAATTCACTCAACACAACTTGGCATTGTGCCAATTCCATCTCAATTCTTCGGTACTGACTTTGAAAGAACTTTACATTCTGATAGGGATAACATAACAATTGGTGCATTCGAGTGTTTTGCAAGCTATCATTTTTAATCTCAATCTTTTAATACAAATTATTATTATATACATATATGTATACACATATACATACAGATATATGGAGATGGATACAAATTAAACGGCAGCGTTTTATATATGGATAACTGAAGAAATCAAAGGTAAACAGATTAAATTTTTTACTGCAAATGCTGCATGGAATGAACAATTAACTGTGATTCAGCTGGAGCAATAACACTTAGAAATTAGTTTGAAAACTATTTGTAAAGATATACAGCGATCTAAAGTACTATTGCGAATTGCGACAGACGCAGTTTTGAAAATTAAACGGACTGTTATTAATGATATTTGATTCCTTGCTGGACGGACTGTCCAGCTCAAATAATCAGTGCCTAAAGCACGGTTTTGTTTACAGCGTGTTCTGCATCGTGCTTGTATTTGCGGTAGATAGAGATTTATTTGCTTGCCTTGGCTCACAAGAGATCGGTAGTGGAATAGGAGTAAGTTGATCTTTATCGTGAGGTTTCGTCTTACAACCGGCGCAATAACGATCAAAAAATCTATCTCTGCGCGGCGGTCAATCGATCGATAAAAAGGGTAGCGAGATATCAAATGACGATGTATCTAGTACTATTTCATGACGTGATTCGGCTATATAAGTTGCGGTTGGCTGATTACTTTTAATAGTATCGCAGTCGCGTCGTTATTTGCTATTGATTTCTTAAACACCACGTCGTGATTTGTTTTTAGCTTTGAAAAAATTATGTGTAAAGTTTATTTTAACTGAATATCAAATCATTAAATTTTTATGAAATTTGTTTTAACTGTATCTAAAAGAAGTAGACTTTTAATGGATATAAAAATTTTTTTAATTTTGCAAACAACTACAATATTAAAAAATAGATAGATTGCAGTCACATATTTTTTTAAACGTAATTTTGGCAGCAACTGTACAGAAACAATTTGAATATTTCAAGTGATACGACACACTTTTTTAATAAAAAGAAAAATGAGTATTACGTAATAGGAAGAAAGAAAATAAAATGTGAATAAGCGAGAGTAAAAAGTTAATAATCTGAAATTATATAATGCGATAAAACAACAAATTTACATACTGTTAAAGCAATTTTATATTTTACTTTAAAATTTGTATTCAATTTCGTATTACCAGCAACTTTATATTTACAAAGTTACTGTCTATTCTCTCTCTCTCTCTCTCTCTCTCTCTCTCTCTCTCTCTCTCTCTCTCTCTCTCTCTCTCTCTCTCTCTCTCCTATCAAATTCAAATTTTACGGTTTCCTTTATTACTTCGTGGTTAATTTAAGCGCAACGGATTTTTTATGTTTTGAAGTCGTAAAATGTAAGAACAAAATCCAACGTAGAGAGATATTTCACCGCTCTTTTTCCATTTGGGTGCTTTCAACGAGCCAGTCGAATTCAACGTGAGACATAGAAACCCGAAAGTAGGATTTTAGGTTGATCCAGGATCAGTCAGTCCTTTGTTCTGCAAATTCTATAGATGGTACAACTTTTCAGTTAGAGATATGTTTCTGTTTGTTCGATTTTCTATGACTAAAGTTCATAAAATATGGATTAGTTTAACTAGATTACTGCGGTATTACTAAAATTTTCCCAGCTAATAATTCGTCTTTTTTTTTATAAATTATAAGTATTAATACAGTAGACTATATAATATATAACTCAAATTATTTGTTTATGTATCACTTATCATGAAAGTTACATCTTTTTGTTTAGTACAAGATTTGTCGCAAAACAATTCCTTCTATTTTGTATAACATTTTTTACAAAGAAAGTAGCATCACTTATTCATATAATCGTCGCTATTGTTTGCTGAAATAATTTTTTATTGGAAAAGTTCTAACCACACATACTATTAATATATTGTTAACAAATTATTCATAGATGAAGCTTTTACGCTTTACCGTCATTATGATAGAGTAGGAAGAGAAACATAGTCGGACTTGGCTCTGGCCGGAAACAGTTGAGTGACGTGCCGGAGATACGGAAACCTCTCGCGCACGTAAATTAACCGTGTTTAGAAATTCAAGTATAGCACTGTGATATACCATTGGTGGCGAATCTCTACTGATACCATTGTGCGAGAGGTTGCTACAAGCATTCTCATGCATTATTTTTGTTTCGTATTGTTCTTATATATTATATTTCACGATTGAACGATTTCTCCTCGATAGTGAGATGCACTTTAACGGATCGCATCACCGAGCGCCCACGCAAATAGCAAACAATTTTATTTTGTTTGCTATTATTATTATAGAACATCAAACAAAATTATCCAGCAAACTTTGCTCTAGAAATGAGAAATTGAAGTTTTCTACTTCCACGTTTCACCGAAAGTAAAGAGAGTTCTCATTAATTAAAATAAATTAATTTTACTTAATAACAGAAACTTGAGAGTATCAAAGTTCACAATGAAAATGGCAAGCGCCTTCGTGAACTTTAACATTTAAAGTTAAATTGTCGAAAAATTTTCCTTTGCACCGTTTTATCCGGCGAATATTTTAACAGTCATTGAGATTTAATATTTATCGATTCAATTCAAAGTTTTTTTCAATACGGATTACGTTTTTGCGCTTGAATTATTTATAGACTTTAGAGTAAATAAAACACCTGTGTATTTAAGAAGTTCTTAAATATCGTGAATGGATTAAACTTGCAAATAACTCACTATACTAATAAAAATATAAAAAAAAAAACATTGTTTTATACTAACTAGTCACAGAAGGGCACTTCACATAACATACATGGAAATGTGATAATATATCTCTTTGTCAGCAAAATATGATAAAAGTTGCAGAACACTCACACAGGTACGATAAAGAGCTATGATAAACTTTATGGTGTATGAAACGAAATAGCTCATAAACACTAACATGATTCTTATTGCAACGCAAGTCGAGAGAAAAAGCAATACTAAAAGGAAAAACGGAATTCTTGATTTCAAAAACAAAGAGTGAAATATCAATGTTTAAAACAAATAACATACAACAAAATTTTCTGGTTAATAATAACCGTAATGATTTATTGTGCGCAGAAAATACGAGTATCTCTTTTCCAAGTTGCTATTTGAAATAACGAGAAATACACTTGAACATGTCTACGTTAATAATGCTATTTGTTTAATAAGAACAAAATATAATATTTGCATTTTTTTGCATATTGCACTTCGAGAAGAATACTGTCACAACTGAAAAACAAAAACTCACAATTTTCAGAGAGGAAAAACAAATTTAATTGAATTTCTTTTAATCGTGAAATAACTAACGCAATATAATTGTGACATTTTTGTTATAATTAAATTATACTGTTTCTTGAAGAGGTCTGCTGTAAGTCTTTGTCTATTCACTTATGACACTATTCATCCAGGAAACTATAATATAACCGGTTTAAAAAAATAAAGATATTTCTGCTCCGTGCAGCGGATTTCACATAGGCTTGTGACATTATTATAGTACATAGGTAACGCAGGCATACTTTTTATGGGCTTAACTCAAAATCGAAATTTTTTGAATTATGACAGTATTCTTCTCGGGGTACGATATGACATTTAAAGAAATTAACGTTATCTAAAAATGTTGAGTGTTAAAACGCTGCAATTTTTTTGCTATTAATGTCACATGAAAAAAATAAACGTTTTGCTTCGAAATAATTAGGGAAATATCATGATATTTCCCTTTTAGCTAAAGACTTTATTATTTGCAGTTCTAAAATATTATCATACAAGTTTTGCTAATGTATGATACTATACAATATGTTATCCACTTTTTGCAACATTTATATATAAAGCACAGTAAGTTTTAAAGATAAAGATACATTTTTCATATTTCTTTTAAATTTAAATGGTTCTTCTAAATTATATAATATACACTTTCTGTTATAACTTTATTTTCTTCTTTTCTTTTACAATGTTTATATTTACATTCGATCTTTATAGATTATCTCTATTACGTTTAACACAATACCGATAGACGACCGAGCACGAGACTTTAATTTTATTTGTGAGATAGCTTCTTGATTTTCAAGTGGTGCACCGATTTAACTCGGGCTACGTTAAGAAATACGAGAGAGAGTACATCCAATTCCTCAAATGGAAGAACAAGGTTGTCTTGCAAAACGTGCTGGTTATAAACCCTTGGCGAAATGCGAAGAGCAGTACGTATTTATATATTTAGTTCTTTATTTATGCCAAGACAAAATGTTACTTCATCAGTCACATTTTATATTGTGCGTCCATGCTTATCTCCCTTGTTATATTTCACCAACTCTATTTCGGCAGATTTTGTGATCAGCATTGTGTTCCGTCTCGCCGTCTCGTCTATTTAAATGCTCTTCCAGATATAACAATGTTCTTAATTCCTTTCTGTCAGAGAGTTTAATATAGGAAAGAAATTGGGAGAAAATAATGCTTGGAATTGGATATCATTGAGATCGTGATTCGAGTTCGTGGTTATCTATCTGTATTGCAAAGTAGAGCTTGACATCAATTCTTTTTCTCTACATAGATTTTCCAATTCATATATTTCTATACTGAATTGTGGGACACGCGTCAAATAAAGTAACGTAAGAAGTAAATACAGAAACACAAAAAAACTTTTTATTATGGTAACGGATTACTTATGCATTTCAATTTTTATCGTACTTATAAGGACATTTTTTATCATTATCAATCTTTGATGTGTTATGAATTAAAGAATCTAGTTAATGAGTAAGTTACAGGTTATTGGTGCCAATAAAAGTATCGAAAATTGACCATTTGATTATTTTATTTAATTTTTTCAATCTACCTAAAGAAAAAGAAATTACCAATTTATAGAAACATTTAATTTTTATTATTGTTTCAATAATTTTTTAGGCTTTCAATATATCTTTGTTTTATACTTTAATTATTTCGAAATATTAAATTACGCATTGAGCGTGTCACTTTTTTTTTAACGGAAAATTTGCGCGATTGTTTTGAAGTTTTGAAAACGATTTTATGGAAACTACTATAATGTCATTCATCATCCGGATAATTGGAAATCAATTCAAATCGAGATCACTGTCAATCGAAAGCCTCGAAGTGCTTTGCAATCGATTTCATGATGCATTTATGATGACACGTTCGCTTTTATCGATCACCAATGTCAGTCATTGTGACGCTGTCTGCGAAAAGTGTCGAAAATCCGCACAGGACCAATTTCTTTTACTTTATAACTTCAGGGAAACAAACAAATATCCTTTTATTACCTTTTGCACTGATTAAGTCTTACTTATTAAAAACTGAAATAGACAATTAAAGAAAACAATTTTTTCTCATTTATTTTATTATGTGTTTAAACAATATGTATAATATTAAACAAGAAGTTATGTAAATTATATTTGTCAAATTATAGAATATTTTAATTTTTTATGTGATTGTATATAGATATTAGTAATCCTAAGAAATTATATAAATATTTATGATCATATATGGAAAATTATATTATATGTATATATCAACATTCTTTCGAGACAAATTGTTCTCCTATATTTTTTTTTCGTTCTCATAATGATGCAAATAGATTGCGACTAAATCTTGGCGTTCAGTGCAAACTCACGATGCTAATAATAAATCGCTGCAACGCAGTAGTGACGCAGAAAATAAGTGACCACAGTGTTGATTCAAATACCATCGTGTGAAAATGTGCGCGTGCAATCTATCGTACACACAGCCAACAGCTTAGATAAAGAATTTAATAACGCGAATGTGTTGTGGTGGGTCGTGCGTGTTTGGGTCGGCACGTGGAGAAGCGAGGCGTAAAAAATCTCCTACGCTTCAGGTAAATGATGTAATACGTTACGCCGCATTCGTGCTGATTACATAGAACAAAGGAATTTCGGTTAATAGTCCGGAAACGTGGGAAAACTCGATGAGAAAGCAAGAGAATGGGTCTCTTGCGAGATTGCACGGCAATTCTTTCGATGACATTCCTTTAAAAAAAAATCATTTATGCATCTTGCTAACGTACCTACGTACGCGCGCATGACCGTGCTAAAAGGTCAAACGAGGTTCCTGACATTTTACATCCGTTTCTGCTGAAATTGGGTCGGCGTCATGAATCCTCCGGGATACCGAAGTAGGTCTTTCGAGCATTAAACGAATCCAGGACTAATTGGACGTCGATGTAATTCCTCGGACGATTAAAGTGCTTGCCGCTATTATATGTTTAGATTAACATGGGGATATTGCTTATCTCGAACTGACCATAAATGCGTTTACGAGCGAAGCTCGTGCGAACTTTAAGTTGATATGGAACTGCTAATAGATCACTGGAGGATCCATTAGAGGATATCTGTTGTCTGCCTTGGACATTGCACAACATTACGTGTAATTTATATTTACCGACTATATGGCGATTATTAATATATCATCGTAACTTATAAAAAACATAAATTATATTAAAATGTTTGCTATACCAAATTACTTGTTCTGTCAAATAATAAAACAACATAATAAAAACAGTATAAATTTTTTATTTCTGGGTAATGAGAGATTAAGCAATTATTTTTTTATTATGCTTTATCAAACAATATTTGAAAAGATCAGAGCAAAAATGTATGGAAGGTACAGAAGAAAAATGATCAAAGTCCACTTTTTGTCGAAGTCGATCTGATCTTATGACATTTTCAAAGAACTTTCATCATTCTTATCTGATCAAGAGCAGTTACAATTTATTGGAAATAAGGTCGAAAGATATACCGTGCTGGGGAAAAACGATCATAGTCCACGCATTTGAGGGGAAGAACCAAGTCCAACATACAATGTAAACACATACTATGACTCCATTCCAATATTTATACTGTCGGCAACTGTCAGTACTGAAAACCTATAACATACGTGACGTAAAATATAGATTTTCAGTACTGACGATTAATATTGGAACGCAGCCTAAATAAACACTATGCATTATGCTATACTTTTTTCAATAGCTTCCTAAGACATCAGATGGCTTGAAACTTAAAATTGCGTTTTTCTCGAAATTACTCCGGATGGACATTGATCATTTTTACTGTGTACCCTTCATATATTATACGTATATATAACAATTAAAAATATATGTTACATATACACAGAAAAAAAGAATATTCTTGAAAATATCTTTAGCTTAACGTGAAAATCTTGAAATAAAATTATATTGTGTTGAACGAAAAAAACTTATGCTTGAATGAACAGTTTATCTAAGAAAAGAAGTTAAGATAAAGAAGTTGGAATTCTTATAAGAGGATAATATATATTCTTGCATACATATATATAGATATGAGTATATAAATTTTTTATTTGACGATTTTTTTCTTCCATGCATGAGACAAATCTTTCGTTTGGACTAAAAGATATAATATCACTATAGGTATAGATTAGGTATAGATTAGCTGATAATTATTATCTATACTAACTACTATAATATAGTTGTTATACGCCACTACAGTATTCGTCAAGGTATTCACACAAGCGCGTAAAATTATTTAATACATAACTTAAATGTTAATATTTTAAATTTTGTTTTTTAAAGCTCTTTATTTCAATCCACTGTTACTGCCAATTTGAAAATAAATTATGTAGTGAGATGGTTTTAATTTGCGTTTAAATCTTAGATCGAGATTTATTATTTAATTCGGCTTGCCAGCCGAACAAAAGCATTTCCATTAATTCTGAGCGCTAAATCAGAAATAATTAACTAGAATCCAGTAAACTGAATTGCCATGATGATCTACAGTACGATCAAAGTATATATGTGCGCTCCGTGATAAAACGGAACTTTAGACTAAAAGCATCTTCGTAAGTTCTCTCTAACTTTACTTCGACCGACTGGGCGTGGCAAATAAATCGATACTACAAAAAAAGTCGCTCAACATCTACACTAATAGACAATTTTGCGTATTGCGCAAAAAATATCTTACATAATATTTCGCGAGATAACTCATTTTCAAGAATGTACACTTGACGTAATGCAAGCTGCAACAATCAAGCGTTTACAGTGAAATGAAAAATTAGCAAACTTCTCATACAAACTCTTCATATATTCTATTTTTATATAATCTATTTCAAAATTCATTATTTCATTTTTTATAATCTGTTTATTATTTATTTATTAAGTAATTAATCACCAGCCAAATAATCACTTACAGTATTAAATTTTTGTAAGGGAAAATTATAACTGTTTCTAAACACTTGAAGTCAAGAAAATAGATAGGAAAATTGCTACTCGTCCACTCTATTTATGTTTCACTGATAAATATCTCGTAAATACAACGTTCAAAAAGAAAAGTATTCAAAGAAAAAAAGATTGTTTTCAGCGAAACGCGAGTCGTAATATGTATTATTTTATACGTTTATTAAAATTATGTGATTTAATGATTTAAGAGAGAAAATTTTATCTCTTTAATTAATTGTCGTATTTTCATGCGCAGCACGATGCCTTCCGATAGCATGGATGACATCGAGCTAAAAAACATTCAGTTGCAATTTCCGGCACTGAGATATCTCTCCAGAGATGACAGTTCTGTACGGGAAGAAAGAGTGGAGACCGACAAAGGAAGTTTGCTGGTAGCGGTGCAAGGAAATCGAGCGAAACCAGCTATTCTTACTTATCACGATCTAGGCCTTAACTGTAAGTAATTTAAAACTCAGGCGTTTAAATTGATATAGAATTATATAATATTTTAATCCTATTTACTCGTGTTATGAATACTTTTTAATTGTGTATTATTACGACAATGTTTTAAAAATATGTAATATATATTATATAATATATGGTTTTTGATATAAAGATTATTCTTATAGACATCTCGAGCTTCCAGGCGTTCTTTAATTACATCGATATGCGTGTTCTACTCGAAAACTTCTGCGTATACCATGTAAACGCACCCGGACAAGAAGAAGGTGCACCGACATTACCTGAAGAGTGAGTCAATTTTTTAAAATAACGATCGAATAGAAGAAAAATATAATTATTACTTTATTTTTAAATTAAAACAGTTCCTTTTTTATCATATTAAAATCTATTAAAATATTAGTTTTTTTTACCGTACTAAAGTCTGTTAATTAATTAATAATTAATGAATTTAATAATAAATGTTTCTGAGACTAAGCTTCGAGCATTTTTATATTATACATATATATATGCGTACATTGTTTTAGAACATGTCAACTCAATTAGCGCAAATCAATGACCTAATTAATTTCTCAATCAATCTCATTTATTACTCTATATCCCGATAACAGCTTGTTTATGTTCTTATAAATCCGCAAAGTTTTACGATTCAATTAAAACTACTTTCTTATTGCTTTATATGCATATTTGTCGTATGAATGTTCATACTTTATCGAAATATCACTGCCTATGCACTTGTACGGATTCAAACTTATCGATTGTTACATAATTCTTCTTTTCACTACACTGTCAAATGTATCATTTTAAATGAAGCCAAGATACAATCGGTAAAATTGAAATACGCACTAGGTTATTATAAATAGCGATTTAAATTATTAGAAATAAATAGAATAATTCGGTAATATTAGTTCAAGGTCTTGTAATAAACTTAACGTTCGATTAAGAAATTATTTTTAAATTAGCATTAATTTTAGATTTTAAGTATCAAGGCCTATCTCAAAGACACTTTCTGACACTTTAGTTGAGTACCACTTTATAAAATAATTTAAACCGCAATGCAGATTTGCATGCAGAGGTTCTGTCAATTAGTCTTGTTCGCGTGCCAAATTTACCAAAGGCCGTATAAACTTTAAATATTGATATATCGGTTTTCAATTCTCTTACTGTTTATAGTCATATAATATTTACTTGTCTCATAAAACGACGATAACTATAATTGATAATATGTTTCAGTTTTACTTATCCGTCCATGGAAGAACTGGCCGAACAGCTGCTCTTCGTTCTTGGCCATTTTGGCATAAAATCTGTAATCGGTTTCGGAGTCGGGGCTGGTGCCAATATACTGGCAAGATTTGCGCTCGCTCACCCGGAGAAAGTAAATGCACTGTGCCTGATAAACTGCGTGTCCACGCAGGCAGGATGGATCGAGTGGGGTTATCAAAAGTTGAATGTACGCCACCTGAGATCGCAAGGCATGACCCAGGGCGTTCTCGACTATTTGATGTGGCATCATTTTGGCAGGGTGAGTCCACATTTTTTAAATTTAAATTTTTAATGAGATTATATGACTCGTCATATAACAGACATGTACTATCTTAAGCGTAAAAATTTTTAAATGTTCCAAAAAAGATTTCGCACGGTTGTTATAATAAATGAGAAAATTAACAAAGCAAGTACATAATTTTTTTTACCAAGTTAATTAGAATTTAATTAGAATTTGCTGTTGAGGATATTTAACGCATTATCATTAAATAATTATATTTAAATCCGTAATTGCGGTGTGTTTCTGTGATATTTTTATATAGCTAAAATGAAATTGTTAGTATAAATACGAAATTTTATATATATATATATATATATATATATATATATATATATATATATAATTATGTTAAATATATTCTTTTATTATATCCGGAATATAGTGAGTAATTAAATTATTTGATAATGTAAACACATATCTCTCGTCTCTCATCTAATGTCTCTTATGGGAGGTAATCATATTCCGAGCTAGATTATCTCACTAGGTATACTCTATGAAGCTAATAAACTAGCGGGCTTTTATGAGGCGCAAAATAATGTCAACCGAGTTAGCGCTCAGGCGCGAACGCAAGATGAATTATCGACGACAGAGCTTAAGCTTTCAAAGGTTCGTTAGAACATCTCCATGGAAACTGTGGATTACACTGACAGTTTGCTTTGTTATACAACGTAAAGATTACTGCGTTCAAAGGCGAACTCTAACCTTTGGAGAAAGTAGTATAAAAGTAACAGCAAATATCGATCTTTTGAGAAGATAATGTTCATAATTTACGTAGTAAAAAAATCATCCATGCTTGAGAGAATTTTTCGATAATTTTATAAATAAGAAAGATAATAATTAAGTTAATTGTAAAATTGCTGATATTATTGATATCAATCCGCAGAAATAAAACGCGCTTTACATTAAACATGTAATGTCACACGAGCTAATTATTTTATAATATGCATGTCGTTTTCAACGTACATTGTTATAAAAAAAATTAAAAAAAAATGACGTGTAAGGTGATGCATGAGATTAAAAGTTGATTGAAGATTAATGAGAAAACATACACACTCATGCACACACATGTGCTGATGGTACTTAGGTCGTTATCAAATTTCCAATGTTATTCAGAAAAACGGAGAAACATAATTTTCAAATAAAGCTGACATTATTCCTTATTTTCTAGCTTCATTCTTATTGTTAGCTTCGTTGTCTTTTCTTTCATTTGACACTAATGATGGGACTTGTCGGATGTTTTTACTGTCATCACGACGTAAAGAAACCATATCGCGAGCGCACGACAGTTTACCGAAACAGTAGGCTTCGAAACTGTTCAATTGGCAGATATAATAGGCCGAGATAGAAACATGGGTTATTTTCACGACAAAGTCGCGTGCAACTCTCGCAAGCGTTTTTCTTATTAACAAATTAATCTTTTTATGAGAGCTATAGAATAGTTCTTTCTAATAACTTGTTTACTGCTTTAAAAAAACATTAAAATTAAAAAACTATACATTAAAATTTTGAAGAATATACTAATAAATGTTTACTGATTATAGTATGAGTCTTAGTATATGTTTTAAGTTTTATGAGTAACAAGATAAATTCAAAGACATTGAATAATTTTGAAATTAAGCTGCAACACGTAACATGTATTAAAATTGATGTAATTTTATGCAGGGGACCGAAGAACGGAATCACGATCTGGTTCAAGTGTACAAGAACTATTTTGAGCGTCGCGTAAACCCAACGAATCTCGCATTATTTATCGACAGTTATGTTCGTCGCACGGATTTGAACATAACAAGAGAATTGGACCCAACGCGCAAGAAGGAAGGATTAACGCTTAGTGTGCCGGTGATGAACATCACGGGTGCTTTAAGCCCTCATGTTGACGATACCGTTACGTTAAATGGACGTTTGGATCCGACAAACAGCTCCTGGATGAAAGTAAGTTTTTGATTATGATTTTATGAAAAGCACACAATAAAATATATAAATATCATAAGTATATATTATAACTTAGAAAGGAAAAAGAAATTGAATACAAATGTAAATAGGTAATTATTTTTCCTGAAAAATAAATAACAAAATTTGAAACACATGTTTTAAACATATATTTAAAAAAATTAAAATTTTAATTAGATTTTTTTGCACATATGTGGTCAGCGCTTAACAGACGCTTAGCATATGATAAATGCTACAATTCTATTTACTGTCGAGCAACATATTCTTTATTAAATTCGGAAACTAATATATTATGGAATTATTAGCATAAATCACAAAATCTAATAGTAAACGAAACTTTCATAAATCAGATTATACTTTATTTTTAATTGTATTTCAAACAGTGATCAATTGTACCTTCTAGATATCGGATTGCGGTATGGTATTGGAAGAACAACCGGGTAAAGTAAGCGAGGCATTCCGACTGTTTCTTCAGGGCGAAGGATATGGTAAGTGAGCGTTTCGTGAACCACATTTCAGAAATTAATCACCATATTACGCAATCAACAATTTTCATTAATCTTTACTGGTAATAAGCAATTCGCGTACGCGTCGTCGAGTTTCATAAGAAAATATCTCGTGATCGCTTGCAAGCGGAAGTGTAAAATGTCAGTAATTACTGCCAATCATCTAAAATAATTATGTCAGAATGACGCAAGAGATGTTTCGGTAGAAATAAACATAGAAAATATATTTTTTCGTAATTAATGACGCGTAAATGTAATGAGGAGCAGAAAAAAAGACATACTGCAGCCAATCTGTTCGTCACAGGTGATTGTAAATAATTATGCGCGGAAAAAAAGAACAAACTTCCAAAGCTTTGCAAGTGATCACATCATTTTTCTCACGGCTAGATGTCGAAAAGCGAGAAACTTTGCGATTATTTATAGTATTAAGTTTACTTTATCGACTGCTATACCCTATTACTATTAATTAAAATTTTGGCCTATTGCAAATACTTTACATACTTAAATATACTTCGAATAAATGTGTGTTTTTAGCCGACTATATTTCTTTTAATGATAGATATGATATGAGTAGACGTTAGATATTGATTGCTTATTATATATGACTTTTTATTTTATTATTGAATTTAAACGATAAAATGTTACGAAGCAATTGAATCGTTTGATCTTTGAAAATATTAGGAAAGAAATTAATTCGCGTGAAATATCTAAGTGCATGTTTTCTCTAAGTAAATATATATTAAATCGAGACTGTGTAAAATAGTTGTTGTTATAAGAGAGTTAACGTTTTAGAATTTTAAGATATAAAGTTTTTTTTTCCAACAATATTGCACACATACTTTTTGTTATGGAGCATATCTTTCTACTAAAAAAGCTATTGTGCTTATATCTTTACGAAAACAATAGGAACGTTACACTTACACATAATTTAATGATAAAATAATGCTCCTTTTAATAAAATATGATTTATTGTTTTATTTAGCTTCTTAATCACAAAAACTGAATCACAAAACACTATGCTTTCTCACAAACTGATACAAATAGGTATTTTAAAACTTGATTATATAATTTTGCATTTAGTTCCGTATCACGTCTTCAGTTTGATCCTTTCTCATTCTCTAATTAATATAAAATTTAATAATTTATATAGCGAATAACTGCGAGTGACATTCAAATTGTCGCGCTGAGTAAATTGTTATTTCATCTGTTACTATTCATCTCCATCGTCGTTAATTGTTGTTGCAATTATCGCTATTATATAAATATTTCCATGTTGTACAAGTGGCGCAAAATACTTAAAATTAGACGTAATTGAATTCGGGTGTAACAGGGTTAATACTGTGTATCTTCAATTATATCATGACAATGCTAATTAAATGTACTACGATAAACTTGACAAATAAACCGCTTTATCTCTGTGTTAATTAATAGTGAAAGCTACAGCCTGATTACACCGAGGTTCAAATACGTGTCCGAACATGTACCTCTATTCGTTAAAAAGCCACTGGCTCGACTGATAAATAAAAAGTGACTTAAAAACAAGGTTGTGCATTGAATTCGTCTGTGAATTTTGCCAATAACACATACTAATGTTTCGAGCTATATTAGAAAAAAAAAAAAGAAAAATGAGACAAAATAAGAAAAAAGTATTATACATGTTCATCGACTTGCGCCTTTATTTCCCACGCGTCTCGGATCGATCGAGTGGTACGTATATATTACAATTTCAGCTGAACAGTAGCGTAATTAGTTACTGGCTTATTTGCTGTTTCCTTTTTTTCGGATAATTCCGAATGCTACGATCTGCGTTGAAGACGACATGCTTGTAAAATAAAATATAGCATTACAGAAATAAAACTGATGAGCATTCCATTTGTCTGTTGTCTAGAAACGACTCAGATTTAAATTCAAGCTTGACAGTTATTTTTACTTTAAAGTCGTGCCGTGATTAGAAATAATTTAGGAGATTAAAGTTAAAATTATTTAAATTCCTAGATGCTTATATATACGAATTGATTGCACAAAGAAAGTATCGGTATCGATGCATGAACCTGAGTCGGAAGGCAATGGACAATTTTAATTAATATTTGCATATTGTAATAAACGCAGTACTGCAGCGATACCTTCAAGCAAATAATCAATTGTTGCACTATTAATTTGCTATATTTCACTCGTAATTATTAAAAACAATTGGCCTATCAATGTTCCGCACGAGAAACGCTTCAAAGATATAGCAGTTGCGAACTCAGTGCGCCATATAGCAATATTTTGTTCATGACTTTTAAGGAATATTCGTTTTTTTATACGTTTTAGTGGTGAGATCCCCGCGGAAGCCCGTGAAGCCAACAACACCCGAAGGTAATTGTAATTAGGAATTGAAGGCCGCAAGGAGAGTCGAGCGCGCAGTTGGTCAATTAGGCCACGTCTATATGTTAAGTAAGTCGGAATTCAAACTTTTTTTTGGAAGGTATAAAAGGTACTAACAGAAAATTACATATCCTGGGCGACCCTGGACCCCCCGAAGATTTTCAAAAAAGATTAATTTCAACTAATCACCCTAACAATTCGCCTAATACCGCATTGATCTTGTCTACGCTGGTGATGACAAGAATGATGAAAGTCTCTAACTAACTTGCCTTGTATCAAACTTTTTCGTATATATCAGTGTGGACATTATTTTATTCCTACACTTATTTGTAGGTTTCTTTAACTTTCTTCCTATACTTATTTCGTTTCACGGATATTCATAAAGTTTATGACGAAAGTGCGACTAAAGAACTTCAGACGAACAAATGCACAGCAAATATTATTGGTGCCCAGTGAAGTAATTTGCGACAAATTGGTCTTACCGATTGAGTTCTTCTGTTTCATATAGTTTCTCTGTAATCGATAACAAGGTACTATCTGTTTGCGATATTAACAGAGACCGACCTGTTGCGCTTCACTCTAATACAGGTGATCCAAATTAAAGTATTTACCTTACATGAATAAAAAAAGGGAATTAACTCATTTCGCAACAGCACACGCTCATGTTAGATTATTTTTTCGTAAAACTGTTGTAAAAAAACAACTAAAAGACAGCAACAAAGCAATCTCGCACCTGGGCAACATAGAATAGTGAACAATCCTTGCCAGTCCACAACATCTCGCTATGCGCACACAACAGTCCATCAACAATACACCTTTGATTCTCCTTTTACTTTGCATGTGCGCTTTCTTTTATTTATATCTTTCGTTGAGCGATTTTCTACGTTTTGCGTAACAAAATTCAAACGAACGAACGTAATTACATGCGCGTTACAGCCTCTTCAAGGCAAGGTAAAGGTGAAGGAGCGTAGATCGAAGATACTAGCTTCCGATATTTTCATTTACAGTGGCCCCGCTGTCGCCGTTAAAAATGGCCGATTTCAGACTGGCTTCGTTGGAAGGATTGAATCACGTTTGCAGCAAGAAGATCGACTGGCCTACCGCGACCATACACATCACGGAGAACCCGATATCGGAGGCAGTTGTCTGTTAAATGTTAATCGCCGAATTCTACCACCACCCTCGATTTTCGTTACGTAAAATCAAACGAGCATAATCGGACAATGACGCGATTTAATAATTTATAGAAAGGTTTCGTCGGGCAACGATCCCTCGCGGCACTAATCGTTCATTTCTTTCCGAAGTTTTTTCATCGGCACCACATTTACTTTTTAATCGCGATTTACGCTGAATCGACCACACGCGCTCGTAGTAAATGTTTAATTCTAAATGACTATAAGTTAAGGAGCTTTAAAGATAGAATTTACTACTTAAAAGATATCAGATCTTTTATTGATATTATATTTGCTCGACATGCAATGTTGTTATAGGAACAGTATTAAGGGTAAATGAAAGAATAATGTTATTGATGCGTTATTGGATATACAATAAATTTTAATTTCAGGTTTTAAAAGATTTCATGAATGGTGCAAAGCGTCTTTTAAGGACACTATTTTTTTTATCATAAAAACAAGTTTTTTAATCGTTTTTGGATATGTTCACGGTTATTGTTTAACATTTTTTTGAATTATAAAGTGGTATTAATTAAATTTTAACGTTTATCTTATGGATATTTTAATATTGTCATTTGATTTTTAAATATCCAACATGTTTGATACAAATTTATATATCTGAGTATATGTTAATATCAAAGTCATGATGACTTCACAAATACGTGACACAATAATGACACGTTCACTAAAAATAAAAGAGATTTTCCTCAACGTTTAATGTGAAGGAATCTCATATATGAGCGTTAAGTTTGAAAAAAAACGTTGCATTACTACAATAATTGAATGAATACTCAAAAATCACGTCGCGTAAGACTTCTAAATTGTATGACAACACGTCAAAGAAGAATGCGCATTCCGTATCCGTCTTTCAAACTCAAAGTAATCAAATCATATTGTAAGGAATTGATAAAAACGTTTAACAAATAATTTCTTATAAAATGTCATCAAATAAATTCTTCCTTTTGTATTTACCACAATAAGTACATATAACACATTAAAAAGCCTTGAAATGTTAAAGATTTTATTGATAGAAGTATATCTATTTTTCTTGTGATTAAAAATCAATTCGCAAAAGATAATCTTGTTTTATGTATAACATGTAAGTTGTTACAAAATCTAACTTTTCAGTTCTTCTTTGCAGCATTAAAAGATTTATTTAAGTATGTCATTACATTTTTCGGTCTCATCGCTCATGTCTCGTATACGACTCATAAAGAATCAAACGAACAAATACGAATCATTTATATAATTGCGATATATTTTATTATTACTTTTTATATATTGTTTTATACAAACTGATTTATTTACAATTATTTAAGATTTTAAGATAAAATGAAAATAAACGTGCAACAAATAGAAACAAATAGCTACTAAACAGATTCTCGATGATATTATTTACATGTTTTTTTAAATCTAAAATTGATGGAATCTAAAACAAAAAATAGATTGCAACGATTCACAAAAGATAGTAGCTTCGCGATTCAGTAACTCTATCGCAAATGCTGTCCTTCAAGAGGGATGTCTCTGATATAACAATCTCTGTCCATTTAAACAAAATAAGAACTTATTCGTTTGTTTGCGCTTACGCACCGTTTGCACCCTTTATTTATAATTAATAACAAAAGAGACTGCCCGTATGAGGAAGAAAAAGAACGCACGCGAACGAATGCATATGTGTAAGAATGATATAGAAAGAGAGGGAAATACGTAATTAGTCGTTACAAGAAATAAGGAATACAACAAATGTCGGGTTTAGTATATTTATGTGCGGTTTTATCAGGCTTTTTCGAGCCTCTAGCGTGATATGATAAGATGTGCCTGCTATAAGATGTCGTATATGTAGCTTTTTAAAGTTTAATCGTCTTTAATTTTCTACATATGTGATTAAAATGCGTCCCCCGAAATTCCCCATTTTTCGCGCGTCTTCTCTCGAAGCATTGCGCTTGTAACAATCAGCATGAACATATCTTTTTCAAAATCAGTCCTGATCCGCCTAATCGTTCAATTTTTACGCACACAAACGTAATGCGATTAAATTAATGCAATATGCAACTTGTTTTATCTCTTCGATTGCATTTTAAAAAATTAATAAATAATAAAGAATTTGACAACAGTAACAAAATCAGTTTTCACGTATATAACATTACTTTAAATAAATCTCTTTGGAAAAGAAAACTTGTTAATTTAATAATTATAAATTTCTCTGATTTCACGGCAGGTAACAATGATAAAAAGATATGCGAGAATGACGAAGAAATCAAAGTCGAAATAGCGGACATCTCGTGGGACAAAAGGTTTAAATCTTTTCACGTGTAAGAGAGAGTTTATAAAAATATGTAATAAGTATACACACACGCGTTGTTTAGATTATCGCAAATTAAGGCATGATAGTTGAGAGAGCGTATAGGAGAGCATTAGGATTGCGGGGATACGATACGAGAGGGACGCACGCATTAAACGTTGCTAATGCGAATGCTATATGAATATATAATGTAGCTTCTAAGGATTACCGATGCTCCGCCGTTAATTTCTTCGTTTCCAGAGATAGAGAAGTGTCCTTACGGACATTTGGCGACTATTAGCACGAATTATCTGGACGCTCAAGACAACGAATATGTTGAACTCGTACATCGACGTATTGCTGAATTCTGAATTCAATTAGACATATCCAGGCCAAGTTCAATACGCGATATCACTAAATTGTTCGTCGACTGAACAATTTTAATCCAAATATTATCGCCCATGTTACTCGCGAGACGCATATCAGTAACGGTAAATTTTTAAACACTTTTCAACAATAAAAAAAATTCTATCGGATTTGTATCTACATTTTAATTGGTGGAATCAATGTTACTCGAAAGAAAAGATATGCGGTAATGCCGCTAATTTCGAAGGGTTTAAAAAAATGAATCATTCAGTACGCGCGATCGAGAGCAAAATCGATTTTCGGCATCCACTACTACCTCGTGAGAAGACAACGCGATTTTCCTTTGTCGCATGACGCGCAAAGTTCATTCTCGAATTTTTCACGCGGTATCGCGAAACAGATTGTAGCGAAGTGTATTAATCACTCAGCATAAATTAGAGATATAGTACAGGGAATAAGCGAAATAAATTTAGCCGGAGCTTGATTACATATATATTATATATATATACATATATACATATGAATATATTATACAAGTTAAATGACACGTGCGCACCGAATATATGCATCTTGTTATTTATAATAAAAACAGATACAAAGAAAATAATATTTTTGTTTAACACTCTCTCCTCAACAACGTTTCATATCAATAACAGAAAGTATCAAAATTAAGTTAAAAAGTTCTAGACATTTCAAAAATTTTAAGGTTTCTTTTTAATTTCTCACAGATTTTTTTGTACGTTTTAAGATATGATGATTATATGAATAACGCATCCGAGTGTATTTATTTTGATTCTGCACCTATCCTTTTATACACTTTTCACTTTAGGCCATTTAAAGTTTTTATTTTATATTAAATATTTTAAAATAAATAATTTTGTGTGAAAATTTTGAAAAAAAAAGAAATAAAGAATTTGGAAATAAAACGGCTAATTCGACGTTTTGAGACATATACAACAATACTAATTAAAATTAAATAAAGCTATGCTTAATTATTCTTTCCGCCTCTTTCTTCCCTTATCAGTTTCAATTATTTTCTAATGTAAGATATGATTTATTTCGAAAAATTGATTTAATTTTCAGGGTTTGTTAAGATGCAAGATATTGCATCTGCCTGTAAATTATTTTAACATTCGATTTTATGATATTTATACGTAAAAGTCAACATAATTCACACATTCAGTGCGGGCATCACACTCCATGTGCGGAAGAAGATAAAGGCAAAATAATAATCAAACAAAGAAATAAACAAACAAACACAAACAAACAGAGAAACAAAGAAATACCGTGATATCACGCTACTGAGAGTAAAATCCCACACCAGACTGTAAATTTACTGCATAAAAGTGAAATTTAAGCATATATACATATATGTAATGTTATGAATGAACTTGACAATAACAGAAGCTAATTTACAAATAAACGATAAAAAATACCGAATTCAGTTAATTTTTCATAATATTCCTGTATTTTTTATTCAAACCAAAGAAAGAATGCAAATTTAAAGTAGAAAATTATAAAAATTCAGTAAATTTACCAAAAAATAAATAAATTTTCTCTGTAAATCCACACTGATTTTTATGTATACTTATTCCATTTTTCAATTCTAATTAATCTAACCACGCTATTATATTGTATTGTATATTGTACGATGATTGTAGGATACTTTACATATATATATGTAAAAAAAATATATCAAGACTTAAGAAAGAATTAATGAAAAGTTTTCGTAGATCGAGAAAGAATATATGGCGACGTTAACGTATGGCTCGCTCTCGGTTTGCGGATTTCTTCTCAGGTACGCGATCACACGTATGCATCACACGTGCACACCGTACATGCGTGCATTGGCGACAAGAAACCAGTCTTCCCGACAATTTTTGCAACGATAAAACGACTAACGTCTTCGTGGAATCGACAGGACCGTACACGCACATCCGCTCTTCTTTGGTAGAAAAATATCTTTCGCGTACTCTTTTCAATTTTTTCCGTCGCGTATACACACTAATATTATCAACTTTTAATTATCAACTTTTAAAAACTTATATAGAATTGTATATTAAATATTAGTAGATATAAAATGTTATTTTGTTGTTGTTATTGTGTTTAATTTTATATTGAATAAAAAAACCATTTAATATTTAAAGTATATATTGACGTGTCCATATATTATTATATACTTGAATCCTTTTATATCAGATAATTAATAAGCGTAAAAAATTATGTTTTAATAATAATGATGATAACAATACTTTCCACATTTAATTAATAACGAATTAAGATTTAATATTAGCAAGTTAATTGTAAAAAAACCATGTCAATATAAATTATTGAATAATAAATCTATCGAAATTAATCAAAACTTTTCTAAATGTTGATAAAATGATTAATTAACATTATCTTTTATTGCAGAATATTCCATCAAATTATCCAAATTCTTTGCATCCCCCTTACCTCTAAATAGAATAAAATATATGGATTATTATTTTTCTAGCAATATTTCTTTATTCATTAAACAATTTTTTCAAATATATAATGTATAAAATATGTACCTATATATGTTTTTGTTCTTATATGTATAATCTAATGTTCGTATATACGAGAAAAATAATACATAAGGACAATAGACATGTTTTATACATAATTATAATTATATTTATATAAATATAAACAATTCTTCTCGGGAATATTCAATCCAATCATTTGTATGCTTCGAAGGAGTTAAAAATTATTAGTTGCGATAGTCTTCAAATCTCCAATTAACAGTATAGCATATTACTTAACTTGAAATATAGTATTAATTCTAAATTCATATACCGATGCACTTTAAAATACATATTTACCGTACTGAAAAATATTTACTACAAGCGTACTGCAATTCGGTGACATTTCAAGACATACAGAACTGCTCTTGTGTTTGTCTCAAATCTATGCGACAAATTTGTTATTCTCACCCAAATTTAAATTATCGTTCTAACGTATATGAAACGCGCGCATTTGAATTCGCGGACCTGTATAAGTACCTAACTTCGGATTGTTAAAGGGAGCAAGCACGTATCGTCGAATGAAAGAATAAGCTCCGCGATCTACGTGCTTATCCAGCCATAAATTCGATTTCATTTTTCCCTGCGGCGCGAAAGCATCTTCCCCATCGACGCACACGAGGGCGAGATTGCGAGATAACGGAGTTCCATTGCGTACCGTATCAATAAAACGCATCCATCGTAAATTAATAAATTCGGTGTCGATCGAACCGACGCGCGACGCGACGCGGCGCGACGCGGCCTCTTCGTGAATCTTCGGCCGGCCCCGTGGGTCTTCGGCGGCGCTGCGCCGAGCGACGGCGCGCAGGCGGCGCAGGTCCTCCTTTGATCTTGCGTATTCGCGTATTCTTAGTGCGACCGGCGTGGGAGCAAGTTCGCGCGCGCACCGCAAACGCTCGCGACTCGCGAGGGTGACCGACCGCGCGCAGCACCTTCGCAGCGTTTTACTCCGTTCCATCGTAAACCTCGCGTCGTTCGTCACGTGCGCCCGTCCCCGTTTATCGTCGGGGTAACGCGAGTGTGTGTGTGTGTGTGTGTCCGTGTTCCTTTCCGAGCGTACGGTGCTTGTCACCACTTGTCATCGTTCGATCAACTTCGGGAACGGTTGATCGCGTTCAAAACAAATCGCCCACGTCGTCGTCGTTACGCTCACGTGCTCGCGAAGGATCGAAATTAAGGAGCGAGCGAGCGAGCCAAGCTCCAGGGTCACTCGGGGATCCCACGATCGCGATGTCCCGACCGTGAAGTTTGGTGTTGCACGTTCGTCCCGTCCGCGCCCAGGACGCGACACGCGACACCCGTGGAAGAAGGACAGACACAAAACACGCATTCGCAACCGCTAAATGTGAGGTCAACGTTGAAATCTCGTCGTGTCGGGAACGCGCGGGTTTGAGAGAGATTCGCGCCGCGGTTGACAGTGGCGATACCTATAGCGTTACGGTGGTGCTGGTGCAGTGGATATGCGTCGCTGGTTGTTGTGAGGGTGCCCGGAGTTTCCTCGATCTCCTTGGATCTCCTCGCGAGGGCGCAGGATGGAGCTGGCCAGGGTCCTTTGGATTTACGTGCTCCTCACGGTGGTGTGCGTCGACCTCGTCGACGGGGCGAATGTCACCCAAGATGAAAGAGGTACGTGCCTTAAATCGAACGCGATCGAAAGTAAAGGGCAAATCTTGTTGTCAGCAAATCGATGGTACTGCGACTTATTTACAAAAAGTAGCGCATCAGCGAATTGTGTATATCGTTAATCCGAATTGTGTTGGTACCTTCCTTAACGATTAAGACGGATTAAGATAACCCATCCGTGCGGAATTTGAATTATTTTCTACGACATTTACCGCGCAGCGCATCTTCTTCAACTTTGATGCACCTTTCGTGTTGATATCTCGCGAAGCATGATTATTCAGTTTCGTTTTACTTAATTACTTGAGAAGTATATATATCTGATCTTTCAGACGACATAAATGAATAGCCTCCAATATCTTTTATGCATCGATTAATTTGCATTTTATTTGAAAATATCCGTACTCGAATTTTTTTGTGGAAAAGCGTTATTCAATAATAAACGAGGATGCACACGAATTAAATTCTCATTAGAAATGGAATTTTGCTTTAATACTTTTCGGTGTTTGACCACGTCTGATATATGTAATAAATGGGCTTTAAGATTAAGTTAATCGGAAACGTATTTTATTAACTCGAATACGAATGACGCAATATTATTTTGATCCTATTTATCCACCTAGCAAATCCACCTGTTCCGCTCAACTGTAGGAACATTTTAGTTACGCAAACTTTAATGCTTTTAATCGCACTTTCTCGACTCATTCTTGATTCAACTAACCGAATGCCCGTCGCGCTCCCAAGCTCACGATTTTTGCAACAGAGTGCACCGTTAACGGCAAAAAGAACGTCCTTTAACACGAAATACAAAATAATACACAAATATCTTATTCGAATAAAGAATAAATATATTTTTCATACGCAATATTTTTAGAATTATTATTGCGTTCGCTTCTTTATCAAAATTTCTAAAATTTAATTAGAAATTACTAACACGCAAATACAGATATATTTATTTAAGAAAGAAACGCCCCTTTTAATTTGACAACCGTGTATAATTTTCTTATTTACGTATGTGTACACATTATGCGATGCAAAATTAACGGGACCTAGTGCGCTTCACCTGTGCGTTTTCCATGCGTATTATACTGGCGGGATTTATCGCTCGGCAGATAAGAAATTGCGTATCTCGGCACCGTGATAAGAAAGGCGGACTGCCCTTATACGATAAGCAAATCTGAAGGAACCGTCGACGAGGCTTGGATAAAAATGTCCCCCACCTTTGTTTCGACGAATAAAGATAAAAGATTGCGATACTCGCGAGGAGGACAGTGGCTGAATAAAGAGACGCGCACATGGTGTCTTATTTTCGTACAGATAACACCGTTTTTATTTGCGTCCACAATTGATAAAGGACTGAGATAATCCCGCAAATGTTACGCCGTGCAGAGAAGAATAGGCAAGACACAATATTTATAGGAGAAAGAAAGAAGGAGCACGACTTACTTATTTTCGTGTCAAAAATACGGCGGCGTTTCTCAATGTGGTCCCTCTCTCTCTCTTTCTCTCTCTCTTTTCCTCTCTCTTTCTTTCTCTCACGTACAGCAAGACGCCACGAGTTAAATATATCTTGTTAAATGGTTAATTAGGCCTTAGTCAGTTCGGTTCATCCAGAGCACCCATACAAGAACGAGGCCAATGGTATGACACTGGTTTGCTGGAACTTCCGTTAAAGCGGCAGTATCGGTGCGAAAGGGGTACGGAGATAAGACACTGCAAATGTTTTTCTACGGAATTTAGTTTTAACACAAATTCGTTTATTGAAGAACATTTTTGTTATTTTAAAACTCCAAAATTCTAGTGAACTTTGTAAATATTTGAATTTACATTTTTTTTCCATAAAATACACGTTTCTCCAATTTCACGAAATTATTTTAGAGGAAAATGTATTAAGAGGATTTTGTTTGAATATTTTAATAATAATTTAATTAACAATTTAATTAACAAAAATGTTATGAAAACGTAATCAAATTTAAATGCTATAGACACTCATATAAAAAGTGTTAACGACTTAAAAAAAATTATTACGCTTCTCTTTCTTAATATATTTCGTGTATTTTGAGTAGATTGTAGACATCACATTATTTAAAAGAAAGAAACGTTATTTATATTGGTATATAAAGAATTTTTCAAGTGTCTTCGATATAATAGATTATGCGTAAATAGCTAGGCAGAAAATTAGGTACAAATAGTGGGCTGGCATAGAATTATAAAATGCGACCTAGTTTTATTTGCACGCGACTAATTTGGAAATAAAACTCACGTTTCTGCATGACGTGACATTGTTGTTCTACTTACACAAATGATGCCTTTGATTTCGCTTTATTCCTAGTTTTTTAAAACGAACACGTGCGCGGCTCGGATCCATCTATGTGAGTTTTTCACGTAGCATTGCATTGAAGCGACAAATAGAAAATATTTAATTTTTATTTTGTCGTGCTTATATATAGAACGATGCATATGTGCGAGTATATATAGAGCTGAGATATAAAACACATATTAAAAACACTGAAATAACAATTATATTAATATTAATTTATTTTATTTTCTGTAAGAGAAACACTATAAAACCAGAAATCCATGATTGCACTGAGTATAATGGACATTGAGTATATAGGTATAATGACAGACTTTGATATTGAGTGTAGCGCAAGAACAGACTTCTTGACGTATTAGCAAAATCTTTCCACATACGTTTTGCTTCGATTGCATTTTTTCAACTTCCTTTGAACAAAACTGTCATTGGCAAACTCTCCAGTTTCTTCAACAAACATCGTTACCGCTCTTCGAGTACCTATATACGCGCGCAGCGTTCGAACAACTTCAAACTTACGACGTCGAGTCTCTCGATGTAGTATATAAAGGCGAGATGATAAAAGTTCATAAAAATCCGCCGCCAAATAGGGAAGCTGGACGGCGGGAGTTGAAAATTATGCGGTAATTCTTCATTGAATTCTTTGGCGAAGTATCGCCTGGCTGAAAAAGCAGACCGCGGTGGAAGCAAGAACGCGTTCCCCCGCGTTCTTGAGGCGACTTGAGTCTGTCCATTCCTCTGCCTTTATATACTGCACGGAGGAAAGACATAGAGGAGCGGTAACCAGCCAAGCATAAAGCAGTGGCTCGAATCGAACTCCGCAGCCTTGCGTGGCGCAGAAACAACCCAAACATATCTTGTGTTAGGAATATACAGCACACAGGTGCGATTATCCCGTCTTGGTTATCTTGCGCGGAACATGTGAAACTTCAACGATCGTATGAATTAGTAAAAATTACAACTGTTAAAAGTTAAAAAGCAAAGCGAAAAAAAATCTGTAAATTCCTAAAATTTGAAAATTGTTATTTTAACACGTTACTGCACAAAAATTTACGAGTTTTTAAATATTTTTATTTCGACAAATTTTTTTTATTTTGTAATTATGCGTTATTTCTTTCTTCTCACATTTTTCAAGTACGTAAATGTTATTTGATATCAAATTGTATGAAAAGAATATCAAATAAAACTAAAAATTTATTGAATTAACTGAATTTACGTAATATAATGCAGTAGTATATGATAGTGATGTTGTGGTTGCACGTTCATAATTCGTCATATAATTAAGTGAGATAGTTATCTTTTAAATAAAGCACGCGATTATTTGACAGCTTAACATAAGAATAACTTCATTTTCTGAGAGCATGACTTTCAAGTGTGCAGTATCTGACTTATTCACCAGATTTGATGTTTATTAATTTAGTATGAATTTATGTGAACTATTGCAATTTTTGTTTTTTGACATTACCATACTGATGATCAAGATATAAATCGGCATGAGATCGGAATGATGTTCCCACGAATCGATAACGAGTCGCAAGGATGCAAGGGAACGAGCTCGGGTCAACACCACTTGAACCGATGTCGATGATGACGATCGCGACGGATGACGCATCAGTCCGCGAATGATCTTGCGCGATGTGTGATATTATATTGGGAGTGATTTAAACACTGCTCTATCTAATTTTATGCTGAATACTTTCTTTTCACTTTGCTTTTTTTTATTACTTAAATTCGTTGGTTTATTATACATAATTAATGTAAAATACCGCGTTTTATTTTCTTTTCAATATATAAGAATACAGAGAAAAAAAGAGAAAGAGAGAAAAAAAGAAAGAAAAAGAGAGAAAGATATATATATAAACTTAGAAATCATGATTCAATTATGTAACTATAATTTGTAATGAATATGCGTACTAGTTTCTCTTCTTAAAATTCACAATGAGATATGTGATAAACAATACATCGTAGAAAATAATCGTGAGGGAGATTTATCACGAAGGAACTTTTAGTAGCATTGAATGTTCAGCAATTGAGCTATCTCTGCCGGTGCAGCGGCAACAGTAGAAGCAATCAGGGCCGAGCGACAATGCATTCACCTCGCGCTTTGAGTATATTTTAGTTTGTACATTGTCTCGCGTTGCTGTACTATCTATTCTCTATCTTCTTATTTTTTCTATTAGACAAGATATCTATTTCGATATCTTGTTATACATATTTTCAACAATCATAAAAATATTATATACGCACATTAGATAAATACAACGTGAATTATATTATCCTCAATTTTATGAAAAATTAAATAAGTAAATGAAATTCCAAAATATCTATCGAACAAAAATGATCCATAGTCGATAGATTACAGATCTAGACTCTATTATTACCGATTAATTGTCAATATAGCGCGATGTAGGTAGCATATGCGTCAATGAAATAACGGTTACATTGCTGGAGAGATTTATAGACCCGGCGGTCTTCCGGAACCACGTGTCTATAGTGAACGAAAAAGGAGCTCGAAGTAACTCACGTCCAATTACAAGGGAACGCATTCACAGCCGCATGTAGACGCGAGTCTAAACGTGCGTAATTGTTTAATGGGTTAATGAAATGATACACCCGCCGAATCTAAGCGCGCACAAAAAGCCAATTGTGCACCACCGGCATTCCACGATTAGCGCAACACTTGCCAGTGCCATGCAGTCTCCGCGACGCGATGGACGCACGAAGAGACGCTTCACACGCGCATATAATTTAGTACGCCGCGCGCGAAATTATGCGCATGAGAAGTATTTTCCTCTGAGAACGAACATTTTTCTTGCGCACACGCGTACTTAATACTGTGTTATCGATGAGAACGTTGTGGCAGTATAATATAATTAAATCAACGAGTAGAAGAAAAGCTTAATTTACCTATTGCTTGTGCAAAATTATTTTACATGACAATGTTTTGAATATATGAAATTCTGACTGAGTAGGAAAAACGTTTAACTTATTATTAAAATTATTACATTCATATAAATGTAAGGAGAAACATATTACTGGATTTAAAAAAGTATGTTAAGAAGGATATTCTTCTTAGCTTGTTATTTCTTAAAATAATAATTAAATTATTTCTTTTTTACATCTCGACACAAAACTAAAAATATTTATGATTTCTATTACAATTGTATAATAATATTTATTATTTCATCTCACCATACGAAGTCTGTTAAAAATGAACTTTGTCTTTATAATTTTTGAGCGTATTTGCGTTTACTTAGAACATGTTCTGCTTTGCCACCTTTGAAACATGTTTCTTCTCGGTTGATACACTTCAAATATTGCTTCCACTTTTGAAAGCATGTAGATATGCATTTTTCGGGATCACGCGTAAGTATATGTCTGCAAATTTTCCCTGATGTCTTCAAGTGTCGAATTCTCTGGCCTTTTCATGTGGATTTCGTTTTGTAAAAAGAAAAAGTTTACGAGAGCCAGGTCGGGATAATGTTAGGAGAAAAAGACCTGAACTGTATATATGTATAGCAAACAATTTATGTTTCTTTTACCACGACAACGCACACCATTATTGATTCGTCACTTCTGCACTAAAACAAAGATGATTGTGTTTCCTCAGCCTTCTCTATTTTCACGACTTGACCTTCACGGACATTTTTCTTTTTCCAAAACTGAAATTCACATTGAAAGACCGAAGATTCGACACAATTGAAGGCATAAAAAGAAATTCGCAGACGGGCTTACGCGCGATTATAAAAAATGCGTACCAGGACACTGTTTCCAGATGTGGAAACAGCATTGGAAGTAATGTATCAACCGAGAAGGAACATATTTCAAAAGCGACAAGACTAAATAAGTTGTAAGTACACATTCAAAAATTATAAAGACAAAGTTTAAAAGGGAACTCTTTGAACAGACACATCGTATAATTGTTACAATATCAACTTCAATGTGTACCATATGTCAATGTTTCGTAGTTCATGCGAATACTGGAATATAAAGAAAAACGTTGTCGAGGCGACGTTGTCGAGGTATTCCGGAACCAGATAGAGCAAAAATGGATATCCAGCTGCGAAGGTTGAATATAGGGATGATCCACCTTTCTATTCATACGGTCTTTCTCGATTTCCAAAAGATCTCGAAACGTTCCGACTATGAAAGTATGATTGAATCAGCTTATTCACTTGAATCATGCAAATTATTTGCATTAAGAAAAAACGTAAAGGAAATAACCTTTCATTTTCTTATTTTAATTAAAACAGGAAATATAGAATGATAAACAATATAAGTATAAACTTGACCGATATGTGGATAATACAAGTAGATAGAAATAAGCCTTATACGTTCGGGCTGGAACTTTTTATGCCTAATAATATTAACGATTATAGTCGAACCCTGGCTAGGGTGTTACTTTTCGCAACATATCTTCTTATATAATCCATATATCTCTCCAAAACGTAAAAAGAAAAAGAGAAAAGATGAACCGTGCAAAAAGTTTGGCTAAAAAGAGAGAGAACACAGGCCTAATATTAATTGAATAAATATAAAGTAATGTTAAATTGCTATATTCAGCATACTTATGCGTTTGTCATTTTTTTTTTAATTTCTTGGAAATAATTATATATTTATTGATATGTTTATCTGAAATTTGTATACTTTATTAAGTCTTGTGCAAAGACATGTCCTTTTTGCAAGAGACTTTCTCATACGCGCGTGTTATTACTCGGCAATTCTATATTTACATATGTGTGAAATTGTATCCGAGATCAATCTGTCACGTTCTTTTTTCCGCGTATCTCATCCACGCTCCTGCAAAGAAATGCGCGAGACATTCTAAGGATTCTCATGCCTAGCGAATTCCGCTTTTGATCAATCAATTATATAGAAAAATATCGCATGTTATTTTCTATCTTCATTTGCATTATTATCTAAAATTCTAAATAATGGTGAAATAGTTGATAAAATATATTACAATTTAATTCAGTTATTTTGTATTAAGATCTGAAAATTCTTATTAATGCAGAAAGTATTCTGTGTCTAGAAATACATATTTTTTGTTTATTACAATTTAGAAGCAAAATTTCTGTGCAGATTGGATAGAATTACTCTTGCAAAGACAACACGAAATTTATTTTTTGCAAATATATCAAAAACACAATCAATTTATATTGAAGTAATATTTATACTATAATAATTAAACCAAAACATTTGTTAGATACAAGATACATTATCAATTTTTTAACATAGAATAATGAATGCGCGTATATCTTTAAAAAAAATTTTTGTAGCGTTGATATTGGTTAATATTCAATATCACGTTAAAACTATTGAAAAACTATTCTTCTGCGGTCTTCGTCATTCAATCGCGTCATACATCGTGAACATTCAGGATGCGAAAGAATATTGAAGCTGTTGTATCCGATCACAGCGGAAATCGGGACGCGTGCATGCGCGTCCGAGTCGAGTCGATTCGAGTCAAGTCGTTGTGCCAGTCGGCGATGAAGTTCAAAGACTCGCGGCATTCATCGGTCTGAAAGAGTGCAGCGGATCCTGACTGCGAGGATCCCTCTTTCATTACCGAGTATTGAAGTTCAACGACACTGCCCTCGATGCGTAATCCCGAAGACGACATTCAACAACATGTCCAGCATGGATCTCAAGGAGCGAGTCTCAAGGAACATGGCCACTGCTCGAGGGTCACTAGCAGGAAAGGATTTGTAGCTCTCTCGTTGACATTCTAGCGTATCATAGACGTTATTATAAAATAGAATGCGTTTTTAGAATTCGTAAGAACATTGCTGCAAAAGTTATACTTTCGTGTCTTGAATATACGACATATTTTCTTTAGCCAAACTCAATGCAATTCTATAAGGTATTTGTTTTGCTCTCTTTTCTATGTCTCTCTATTAGAAATGCATCAATTTTTTTTGTGCTTATTTCGTGATTTTTTCAAATGTCAATCGTTTAATTTCTCTTTTTGAATAACAACGTCAAATATTTTTAATAATTAGTATTAGCGTCTAATGTGAAACAATTAATCTAAGAGACAACATAATCTAATCTATAACAGTCTAATATCATCACTTAATATTAACTCGTATAGGTTTGTTTAAGATGCGTCAATCATGCTCATATATCTTTGATTATAAATTTCCAGTTCCTATAGTTAAACTTCTTTCGTAATAAAAGAAAAATGAGAAAAGAATGCTTTCTTTGACGATATGGCAACGCGCGAGAAGCCTCCTTGAGACGAGTGAATTCGACCAATAATACATAGTGACTTAACACCATCAGTAGCACTTGGTGTGCCTCGGGTGCGAAGTGAGCATAACTGCGAGACGGTGGAGTTTAATTGAGGTTGATGAGGGGGGCGCTCGTATTGGCCCGGAATTCAATGCCGCGATGATGTTTCTTGCTCGCAACGAGACGACGTCTTGAACGGAATGCCTCGGGAAAATCGATGAAATTGTCTCGCTCACCGAGATATCCAGGTGACAGAGACGAGACAAAAGAATCATTACGCAACGAGAACTCACTGTGACGTAACTCTGACACCGATGAACTCATAAACCCTGTTCAACATTATAAACTCTGAATCGAAAGAACTTTGGGCTCTTGCATTTAAAAATACAAATTCATATATATAATGCGTTATTTTTATTAGTTGTATAAGGTATACCGCGTGCATTGTTATACTGATTGCTTTATGTGTTTAAATATTTTTTGTTAAACAAAATTATATTTTAGATTGCATTAAATTAAAATCAAATCAAAATTAAATTGAAAAAAAGATTTCTGCATTACTATAATATATACACTCTGGTAGATCTTTATAGAATCAATCATTATTTTTTAATTTTTTTATAAAATATTTATGGGATCTGTGTACTCTATATAAATGTCACAAAATTTTATATTAAAAGTGTCAAGATTTATTGAAAAACATATAGATGCATATATACCGCTTAATTGGATAAGGTGTCTCTGATAAGCGTGACATTCCACAGTTGTTATTTAAATGCTCGCCTTACGGTGTCCATAGGTACTTCTTATCAAGCGCGTTTTGTATAAGGCTCGTACGATGCTCGGCCTTTGAATGGAGGCGTTCCAACTACTTCGACAATCGAGTTGTCAGCATCCTGTCTGAAGCTACATATCTATTTATATGTGCAATGAGGAAGTTGCAAGAATGCCAGTATCTTTTTGCATGCGTGGGCAATCGTAACAGAAGAGCATAATTGGCAAAACACAAACAAGTATAACGAATCTTTACAGAAAATGATATTACGAAGTGTTAAATCTGTCTGTCATTAAATTGCAATGATTATATAATGGTGTTGCATTAATTATCGTGATAACATGAAATAATTTTGCAATACTCGTATATTCTTAATTTTAATCATTAAAATTAGATTATAAATGGATATTTTATATATATTTAAATAATATAATTTTTAAATATAATAACTGCAATATATAACTAAACATTTAACATCAAAGCATCTGAAAACTAACAATTTCTGACTAACTGCACATATTGACTGGAGAGATCACTTATTGCTATGTTGCTTGAAAGTTATAGAACGCTCAATTATGCTTCGCGTATTTCTCGCTTGATAGTCCAATTCGAGCTCGGCTAGAAATAGCAGATATCGCCCACAGATAGAAATATATAGATAGACGGCAGAAGTGTTTGGAACGCACGTGTCCTAGTGACATAGCGATAAATCGATTCGTCGATGTTTCAGCCCCGATATTTTCTAACGTGAAAGCCAATCGAGTGATCTCATTTAGTCGATCTTCTAACGAGATTTCACATCCGAGTCTCTCCCGAGGCATGAACCTGCTCAGTGAGTTCGTAAAACGAGCAGGCTGCACCATGTCATGCATGCCATAAAATCGCAACGGCGTTAAACAGCGCAAAAAGACCGCGGCAGAATCTCTCTCCGTCTCTCTCCTTCTTTCCCCCTTTCCCCCTTCTCCTTTGCTCCCTCATATACGTGGAGGACATTCGCGGGTTTTCGTCGTGGAATCGGGTTCTGAGCTGAGGACGCGCGCGGCCAGCACATGGTTCCAAGTTGCGTGCCGCGGTTACAGAGCAAGAACCTCCCCCTCGCCGGGAGGAACGTGCACGTTTCGCGTTCATCCTCCTCTGCTACCTTCGACATTCTTCCCGACCCCGCACACCCTGTCCCCTATTCCATTCAGGCATAATAACCGTGCAGTTTCCCAGCGCGTCTTCAATGGGCGAAGATTGCATGCTACGAGGCCTCGAGCCGGTCCTCCTCGTCCTCTCCCTCACCGCGTCGCTTCTTCCTTCTTTCTCTTTCTCTCGTCCTTTTTTTCTTCTCTCTCTCTCTCTCTCTCTCTCTCTCTCTCTCTCTCTCTCTTTTTCTACATCTCTTTCTTCCGCTCACTTCTCTGAACGCAAGTCTTTCTTCGTCTTCTTCCTGCATCTTTCTTCTGTCTTGATCTCTACCTCTTTCTCTCCTAGTCTTCAGTCGCGGTGCTTGTCCGTTCACCATTCTCGCAGAGACTCGCGACGGACATGTCTCCTGAACATGCGAAAATAATTTTATTCCCCCTCTTCAAAGTTCTGCTACTCAGGATCTGAGAATGTTGCGTTGAATGAACCAATACCTATGTGCAAATATATTTTTTGTACTTGTACATATATAAATTCAAAACAGTTCTATAATATATGTATATACATATATATGTATATGCATGTCATACATTCGCTTACTCATGAAAGAGAGAGAGAGAGAGAGAGAGAGAGAGAGAGGGGGGAGAGATGGGTGAATGTCCGTATCAATAAGAGAAACACACTGAATAATTTTGAGAAAATAATGAAAATAATTATTAAGACTATAATAAATAATTATTAAATTTTATGTAGAAATTTAGATTAGGTTTTAATTTAAAACCGCGCTTTTTAGAAATTGAATATTTTACCTAAGATAATCTGTTCAACAGTTATTATTAAGTGTTTAAATTAGAATATTTGCAAAAATTATCTTGATATTTTGCGTAGTTCGATTTCCAATATTTACGAAATCGTGCGCATATTGAAATTTTGATCTAATAATCCATATGTGTTTATTTATATAATATCTATTACATATATATATATAATACATGTAATGGCAGTAATATTATTGACATAGATGAATCGCGCTTACGCAAAATTTGTCTTTTTCTCTTATGTGAAGCCACGAAATACGAGATACTTCGGACTAACATTACGAGAGCATAGGATGTATAGCATGTGAGAAAATATTGCGAGGCTTATCTTTTTCTCACGTGTACTTCGCGTTTACCGTCACGCGAATTTAAAGACGTTATTCTATTCCCCAGGTACGAAGGTACGAACCATCCCATTTATTTTCTCATTTTTCTTTCTGTCACGGGTTTGTTTTATCCTCTAAATTTAGAAAACAATTCTACCAGTTCTTTCTTTCTTAGAACTTTCATATTTTGATACTCCACAAAGGTTAACCGTGAAACTTTACAATCCATCTCTGATTAATCTACATAAAAATAATTATCTAAATGATATTCAGTAATTTCAAATAATATCTCTTTATTATACACTGAAACATCCACTCTTCATATAAAATTAGTACGCTTATTTGTACGATTGGTAAAAGAATCATATCATTGTACCATGTAAGGAAATGTTTTGCCGCATGTCGCGACGTTTGCGCATAAAATTGCTAAGTATCCGCGCACGTACCGAAAGGATGAAGAACGAGGCGCACCTGTTCTTGCGGTTCAATAAGCGGCGGGATCGAAGGGTTACGTCTCGCGAACAGAGTCTCTTCTTGACCAAATGGGGCAACTAGTTCCAAAGAAAACAGCCCAGATATGTCTCAGGAGAATCAAGCGTTCATCCAAAGCGGGACTCGATGTCGCGAACTCACGAGCGCATCGTCTTCGCTGAGATCGGGGTGAATGTACACATGTCGACGGTCAGACTGGACAAACAAGTGAACTTAAGCTCCCATTTCTATAAATCCCTGACGTATTGACTAAATCTCCGGACTATAACAATATTAATTTTATTTGATTAATTTCTAAAGTTAAATCATAGCTGAGCTAAGCAATAATTATTCATGTTTGGACATAATATCACAGATATAAATTAAATAGCAGATTTATTTTTAATTTAGATTTAATTCAGATTTTTTTTATTAGAATAACCGTTAAATGTTTTAAGAAAATTATGATGAGGAATAGGTATTTTTTTAGTTTGCTTCTACTGGCTGCTTCTACTTTTTTAAACTAAATAATATTCTTTTATTTGTTTTTGTTTTTTTTTTTATTAAAGTGAAAGCTTGGTTCGGTAAATTGCTATTGCAGAGAGTGGTATATTATTTTAATTTAGTATCTTAATTTTTCGCTTGAAATTTCTACGCAAGGACAAAGTATTTACGTTGTTAGAAATAGACTTGAAATGGAATATGATTATGTGTACGTATAGTGTATGTTTAACGCAAAGCTGAATTGCAATATCGGGAATTAAAGACGGATATTAGCGATTTGCAATCGCCTTATATAATTATGTACATGATAATGATTAAACCCATTCCTGCAAATTAATACGATAAAATTGTCTCTGACATGTTGCAAACGCAGCAATAAATATTTATACGATTCCTTGCTCTGTGTGAACTAAAATATATTTTACAATCATCTATAATTTATAACATATTTGAATAATTGTTAAGAAAAATATGGGAACGAATAGTAATTATAATTATAAGCATATTGAATATTAATTTCGCGCGCGGGTGTATTTTAATTATAAATGGTGTAAATTTATTATTTAAAAAGACCTCTGTTAGACCTGACCTGAAGTTACTAATTTTGAGAATTTCGATATCAATTGATAGAATATTGATTTTTAATAATCGCTCCTTAAAAATCTCAACGCGATTATTTTTAACGTTTGAATGCCATGAAAATCATTGATGACTGATGTCACTCAACTTTTATTAAAAGTACATACACGATAATATCTATTAATTTTGTAAGGATAATAAGCATAGGAATACTGATCTAAAATAATAAGTGTACAATACATATAAACACATATCTAAATATATTTTTATTTTTCAAAAATATATAAACTTAAGTAGACAAATGACAATAGGTATAGGTATGGTTATAAAGCATTCCAAACGAAGATGTAGATTGTCATTGATCTTCGCAGATTAATATCTTTATTCAATTTTTTGCTATCTTTCCGCTATACTTTTCATTATTTTTCTTTTAGCAATGTTTGTAAAATCTTCCAACTTTGCGTACTTCACCTTCTTTTTTTTAGTTGATATTATTAAGTGTGTAAATTAATTCGGTGCCTTTATTACATTCCTTGCCTTATAACTCCGTTGTAAAGTTAAATATTTTCTTATACCCTTTTGCGATTTGTACATATATGTGGATCTCTAAATTTTTAAAGCATTATCTTTATAAAACAGTAACGAACACGATAATGTCTAAAAAGCAGCGAGGCACTGCTGAAGTCGCGGAAAGATTTGTTCTGCTCTGGATGAAGGTGATGCTGTGAAAACATGCAAAAAGTGATATTAGAGTTTTCAGAACTAGACGAGTCATTTTGCAGCATGACAACTTTCGGCCACGCCGCAAAAGGGAAAGAATGTCATCTGCATGTGCTTCGGACTGGAAAATTCTTTTTTATCCGGATTATTCATCAATCATCACATTTAGTTCTGTCAGATTATCATTTGTTCCGGTCACTGTAATATTACAACTGGTTAATTCATCTTTCGAGACAATAGAAAAGGTCCGAGAAAAAGTTTTGAAGATTTTATCGATTCAAAATCGCCAAGTTTCTTCCGCGAGGTATTCGTTAGCCACTCAATAAATGAGACGTATAGTCATAGAAAATAATGGAGATTGTTTCGAACATTAAATTTGTACTTGAATTTTACGAAAAAAGGCACCGAATTAATTTACAGAGGAAGTATCTTCTTATGAAAGTTACACTACTAATTTTTTTTCCAAAAATTTAGAGACTATAATATATTAAAAAATGCCTGTCAAAATTCTTTTTTAATGTATCGGAAAAACTCCTTATAGAGAAAAACTAGAACTCTGTCAATTAGATTAAAATTCTGAAAATAAGATGTTGATTTTCTGACAGAGATAATTCTTTAATAAGAAATAATTTTTGAGAATAATTTATTGAATATGATTGTTATTTAACATTTTACTATTAAAAATTTAATACAATATATTATATTTACATTTATTCCAAATTCTATAAAAAAATAAGATTTTATCACTTTGCAATATTATATATATATATATATTTCCGGACACTTTATTCAATAGAATTAAATCACAATATATATTGTACGGGATTCTAGGATGATCGAATTATGAGAGCGAAAAATATTAACTCGTAAAAAATTAATGAATTATACGTTTATTCATTTAGCACTGTCTTCTTCTTGACTCTTTTAATTTTTTAAACAATACCAGGCTATGAGCCTGCATGCGTCTTTTTTAAATCTTTTAACCTTATGATATGTCTGATTTTATAAAATTCTCATTCAAATCTAGTTACCTTTATTTTACACATGTCACACATATTCCTCTTTTGCATGCAGGAATTTTTTCGGTGCAACTATGCGCGTAATCTAAGGTATTTGGAAAACCAGTGTGCCCTCTCGAATGAACTCACCAGAGAATCCAAACGAGCATTGTTGTCCCTCGTCTGTCGAGAATCTCTATGCGTTGGCGGACGAGATAGGGGGTCAAAGAGGGATGAAAGGCACTGAAGGTTCGGTTAGGTTACCTGCGGGGTCGCGACACTCAGGTATTGCATTGTTGCATCGCCGTCGGGATGAACCACTACGGCTCCACAGTGCCTGTTAGGAAAGTGAAGAAAAGCTGTGTAAACAGCGAGCTGCGCGATTAACCCATGAGGTGGTATTAAGACAAAAACCTATCTCAACGCTGACCATAAAAGAAGAAACCGAGATGCTTTGTCACAGTTAATCTACATGTCCCTTGTGCATTCTACACACACACACACACACACACACACACACATTTAAAGCTTTCTTTCTCTCTGCGAAAAAGTGACATTGTAAAATGCTTAAAATACAGTGAATGGGACAAATTGACCAATTCTTAAGCATATTAAATTGCAGTTTGGATGAAATAAGAGATAGCTAAACTCTGATCCACGCACTAATATCTCTAACAATAAGTAACGGTTTCGAAACTATTTACGTATATTATTTGCAAATATTATATAGAGATATACATTGAATTTTAAATAGTCAAATAGAAACTAAATAGAAATATACATATAGCAAAAAACAGAGTTGGAATTAATAGTGGAGTAATAGTAATCCAGGAAATAGCAATTTCTTATTTTATATATGGATAACATTAATATTTAATATCTATTTAATTTCTAAAATTATCATAATAGATTTTTTATTTTAATACAATCTTTGATTATTTTTATAAAAAGACTACTTTTATAAAAGGGGCATTTATGAATATTATTCTGCATGGAGTTTTTGCTTTTTATTGTTGCTCGCGGAATACGGCCACCCATGCAGAATATGTTGAAATACGTCGTGTGCAAGATACGAGTTCGTCGCTATAGCGAAACAACCACCATGGCGAGAATATAATGTTACACTTTGGTAGCAGTTTGGTGTGGGAACACTGCCGAGTTGGAAGAGTGTAAGAAGAAGAGTACACTGGCTGCTCATATATAATACAATCACGGTTAAGGAACACCATGGCTGGTCTAAAGTACACGCACGCTCGAGGAATACGATATCCCTCGATCTCGTGTCTTAAAAGTACCTTCGCTGTGAACATGTTGAAATCAAGGTGTAACTTAATCAGGCAGTAATAAATCTGTTTTTGCACCGATCACAGCGCGCATGCTGCAAAGGATCTAAATAACAAATAAGAGATCTGAGATTTTTTCACATAATAAATCGTTTCTGATGCATGTGTGAGAGAGAAACGATTGTAACATATACATTTCTGTTATACTTAATAAATTCTTCTACAATTCTATAAGAAATTGAGATAGATACATGAGAAAATGAAAAATTAGAATGTAAATAACATTATTGACTCCACAAGTTTTTAAAAAATTAAATTTTTAATTTTTTTAATATTATAATTAAACATATATATAATAGCACTATATTTTCTTGAGGAAAATAACGCATAGCTGCAAAGTCATATATTTTTTAAAATAATATACATTTCTTATATATCTATACTCTGTTATTTCAACGCATGAATACAATTCTTTCTTCTTTGACGATCGAAGCAGATCCAATATCTACTACAGGAACTTTTTAATGATGCGCCACAAAATTGTGCGTCATAATGACTTGAATCTTCGTTCTCTGATGCCCTTCGGGGCATTTCTTTTTCTAAACGTTGGCGTAGCTTGCGAAAACAGTCGCACGCGAAGTTTAGCTTGTACGCGGCAGGAGAGTACGTCTGTATAAGATAAAAAAAGGTTTAAGTTCTTTGCCAGCCATGTGGGTACATTGGGCACACTTGGCAGCACCATGTAGGAGCACATGTCGCGCTTTTTATCAGATATTTCGTTTTTCATCGCGCTAATGTCGAGAAACGCCCCCTCGTTTCGTCTTCGGCCGTTAAGCCCGTTTAATAATATACCGCAAACGTGCTTTATATTTTATTATATACTAACGTGTTACAATATGTTACTAAAGATTGATCAACACCATGACGAATATTCTATAATACTATCCACCATGCAAGCTTTAATAATATATTCTTCAAAACCAAAATATATAAGATTTTCTACAACCTTTCCCTCTACTACATATACGTAACATTTATTATTTTTTATAATTTTATATTTTATTTGTGTATTATTATTGCGCAAAATAAGCGATTTTTTATTTTACAAAACAATTAATCAAAGAAATGTATCTTTTTGTACATACTAACTTGTAGTTTTGACATAATAGATTTCGTATACGTGCATTCTACTTTTTATCAAGAGATCTAGAAATCTAACAAACAATTCTGATAAAACAGCACGATGAAACGGTACTGCGCGATTAACGGACATGCATAATATATAGCGAAACTTGGATTACTCGGCGTAAATCAATCCAAGGTTCCTGTACTGATGGTCCCGTTATGGGAAAAGAAAGATGCGCTGACAGCTTGTATCTTCCCGCGCTCCTTGCCGTGTGTTTTTCTCTTCCTCTTCTTTCATCGTGATTCTCAATAATTGTAGGGATTTATATCCTTCTTTTTTTAGAGTGATTTTTTATCTTTTTTATAAAGATAATAAAAAAGAAGTACACATTTTTGGATGGTTAACGTTTTCAAGGACAATATGGTAAATTGCATGTCTGTCTACAATCAATCGAAGTTGTGTCACTATTTATAACTCCTATAATAATGAAGTACTTAACGAAAATGAATAAAAAATAATAATAACTTCTCATATATAAAATAATTACCAACTTTTTTATTATTTGTGCAATTATTAGGTTTTGAACTTATAATTTCATGATACATAACTTTATATCTAAAAATAAAACTAAATAAAATTAGCATGCTACAAGTAGGAAAGTTTGTGAATACCGAGTTAATTCTTTTCATTGTATTGTATCTTAAAAATTCGCGCATTTATACTTAACTTTTACTAAGCATATTTTTCATGTTGCATTTGTGTCGAATGAATTCTTTCCGCCAGCCGGATGACGACTGTTGTTCATTGTACAATGCGTGCGCGTAAAGTATAACAATGAGAGCAATTACAACATATCAGCTGATTACAGAAATAAAATGACTCGCACACCTGGCGGTGTGTAGGACAAAATTCAAATTCAAGCATTGTATAGTCACATTGCCGCATCGTGATGCTGCAACAGAGCAAAGAGGGCATCCTCGATCGTTTGCTTAGATTTTTTTTTTAATGACGGCAGTCACCAATGATGACTACGAATCTGGTTGAGTGCACTCTGTAGTCAACTACGTGGCAAAAAGAGACGAAAGAGAGTAAAAGGTCGACGCTTAGATCGTTTCTCCACCCTCGTCGCTGTTCCTCGACCTTACGTTCCTCCTTTTTGCCTTCTTTCTCCGCGCGACGACATGAAATTCCTCTGGCGAACAGAGACTGCTCGGTCTCTGTTCGCCAGATCCCTGGTCAATGCAATCTCCGCAGTATCAAGGATGCTTTGTACGCAGGACGAATAACGAGCGGCAGATGGGGGTCCCTGCGTCTCGGCCTTTTAGAAAAGGCCCGCGCGGACCACTTCAAGTCGTAGTCGCGGCAGCGAATACCGATGATGAAGAAAGCGACTTGCTAGTTCACGCAGATGATCTTTTTCAGTTTGCACGCCGTGCATAATGCATTAGGCAGCAGCAAATAAAACAGATGCACACCGATAATCGTAATTATTTCATTGCATTAGCTTGGAAATTTTTAACATGTGAATATCCTATATTTTTCAAAATCCACGATGAAAACGTAATATACCTATTTTTTAACAGTACTTATATCTTTTAATTCTATTTACATATTTATGTACATAAAAAATTCACAATTCAGATATCCATAAAGGAATAATCGATTTTACATTTTTTTAAGTTACTGTTAAAATATAGTTAAGTAGGAAAAAAATTATCTTTTTCTCTTTTAATCTTCTACAGAGAAATAAATTAATAAGTATAAAGAAGTGTGTATGTGTGTGTACATGTACATATATGTGTTGTATGTATAAAATTGGTATAAGTTTGTGATAGACATCGTCTTCGTCCTAACAATGTATGGAAAAGAAAAAAAAAGATAAAAATTAAGTAGCCTCTTCTTAGCTTGAACACAATGAAATACGAAACAGTGGCACACGATGGAAGTACGATATGGCACGCAATGATGCGTTAATAGCTATTTTCGCAGGTGCGACTCACGACACGTCGGGATGTACTTCACGACGAGTTGCTTCTTACTGCTTTGCTCTGATCCTTCGCGATTTGTCTTGCGCTTTGTTTCAATGCTGATGCTTGCATCATGAAATAGGTATCCGCGCTATTGACTTGCCTCTTACCGATAGAACTCGGCGAGTTCCGCGAAGTGATAAATCGTTTGTTCGTGCCGAGAAAGAAGGGTAGATTAAAAAAGCAGCACGCGTAGAAGATAACGTATTCATGTATTCTGTTGGATCGTAACTGAAGCTCATCTCGTTGCTCATTTCGCCAGTAGTATTCACACGCTGTTGCACATTTAAGAGCCAACTCATGAGGCACGAACATTTAAAAAGATGTTTTTTTTAATTATCCGATCTTATCTGTACCTAAATTCAATTTTTATAAAATTTTTCTATTAAAAATGGTAAAGAATTATATAAATTATATTAAAATTATATGTATTCTTCACACATTAATCTTTGTATTATGTTTTTATCGGGTCTTATCGATATTTCATTAGAAAAGAAATGCAATAGTATTATATAGATATCTCGATAGATATATAGATTCCGGTGCTAGGTCAGTGTCTTGAGCAAAACAAGCGCAGACCGAATGGATTAATGTTTATTAAGTAATCACTAATTAACAATATTATGCAATATTAATATTACAATTATTAAATTATTGTCAATTTGACGGTTGTTGTATTTTTATCTTGACGTTACAAAAATATAAAAGTAAATCTAAATTAACAAACTACATACAAAAATTGAGATTAAATATCTTATACTTTTTATTTCTTAAATTTGTGTTCTTAAATTTAAGAAGTAAAAAGCATAAGATATTTAATCTTAATTTGTTGACTTCTTTTGTATCTCAAAATAAAAAGTATTGAGCATAATCCAAGAATTAAAGAGAATAGCATGATAGCGGCATCCTAAACGACGATATTTTATTTTCGAGTACTTTAGAATGATCTACGACATTTCCAAGTGCAATGCTCGCTCATAGTTATGAAAGTCCCAAATTGCAGCATTTATTTGTGAGCTAAGTGGTTGTCTTGTGATGCGAAGTATACAAAAGACGCGTACACAGTCAAAAGGTTCTCAGCCACTTTGCGGTGTCCTCTTTGGGAAAAGACGACGAGTGTGGAATAAAAGGGCGCTTCAATTCCGTAAATATTAGGACAGGTTCGCCTAGGTAACCTTCCATAAAGGAAGGTACACAACATCCTTTACGGAAATAGCCTCTTACAGCTCGCAAGATTGCATGAAAAACCCATTTCTTTAAACGAGTGATTCAAAATTATTTATCCTCTTCAAGCATTATTAATGTTTTTGCTGTTAATTAAACCATACGTATCGGAAAAGTAAATCAAAATATGTAATTCCCGGAAAATTCAAAAGAAATTTTAACAGATATACATAAATATAATTTAAAAGTGATGTATTAAAGACTCAATAGTTTTTGTAAATATTGTTTTTGTATTGATTTATCTCATATCACAAAAATCTCATTTTACATTATGAAAATATAATTTACCTTGTAATATGCAGAAATTATATTAATAACTATTTTTAATGAATGAGTAAATGAAGCTTTTATGAAATAGGAGTTACTATAGGGAAACCAAGCATTCCCTGTGATGCGTTTTCATTCATAATTGTCTTCATGAATCGATATTCATTGATGTATCAATTTACCTGCTTTAATACGACTCTACGTTGCCTTGATAAGTTGCGTATCGAAATACAATGCCGCGCTTTTTCTTATCAATTCACGCTCGTGCGCATTAAACTGCGACCTTTGAATTTAGATTCTCGTGACTCGTATCGTGATATTCTATGCTCTAACACAATGCAATTGACAATTTTGCGTGTTATTTTTTTTTACATAATTAGTAGACAAATAATATTTGTTTTTACGGAAAAAATAAGGTAATTATATATATAATAACGTACAATTAAGTTTAGTTCTCATAAAGAAATTAAATGCAAGAATTTATCAAGATAAACGTACTTCTTACTGATAATTAATAGATAAGACATATACGCATTTGAGCCAAACGACACTGATCTTTGTCTTGTGTTTATTTATAACTTAAACCATCATGTTCAAACTCGACAAAAGATTTTCAAGGATCGATTCGTTCTCAGGCTCTCTTTCCAGCGATCCTTTAGTCGTCAGGAACGAAAGTGCTCGAGTGTCGGAGCGAATGTGATTTCCCACGTACCGTTGTCAGGGTATACAATCCTTCCGCCGCTAAACTCGTCTCGCTACTTTCGCCGACAACATATATATATATATATATATATATACATATATGAATCGGCTGTGAATGAGCGAAGAAAAATAATATGTACTCGCTCGGTGGGTTGTTACCGTGACGAACATTGGCGCGAACGCGATATAGCTTTAAGATTAATTCCCGTCCGCCGCGCCACTTTCCGCGCGCTGTGCCGGCGCGGCGAGAGGAAAAAGTACCAGGTGCGCCGTATAGGAGAAACAGGCATGAATATCTAATATATAGGCGAACCCGGAAGCGAGACGAGAGGCGCACGTCCTGTTCTGAGGACTTCGTCTCTCCTTTCACGTGGTCCTCGCCTCGCGATACCTCGTGGGGCACCGGCAGCTGCCGACATGGACACAGCCGAGGTCGTCCTTCTGGTGTTTTAAGGAAATTTATATATCCCTCCCTCGCCCATGAGTCTGAGAAAAAACAGCCAGCTTGTCAGGATATCCACCCACTTCCTCCTCTACGATTAAAAAAAGTACCTTTTTCCCAGGATCCGTGAGCGTAGACTTGCGTGGAAATTTTTCCAGCTCGAAAATATGCTTCTCAGATTTCTAAGATGTACCGTTTAATATTATATCGTGTAGTAATATATATAAAGAATTTTATTATATCAAGGATGCAGGCACGAAACTCTATTTACTCTATTTTATGATATAATTATAATGCATAATATCTTATCTTGTTACAGAATAAACTTTATTTAAAATATTTATCTGATTTATATCAACACGAATTACAAAAAAAATCGAAAAATCTAACAAGAAGAAACTCAAGGTATTGATTATAGACATAAAAAAGTAAATAATTGCTAGTCTGAATATCATTTATGTATTATATATATTTATAAATAGTAGTATGTTTGCATTTTTTTTATAAAATAGAAAGATTTTATAGTAGAAAGATACTGGGGGCGGGGAAATGTGAAAATATAAAGCTGTTAAATATAAGTCATATGCTCTCCCGGATGAAAGATATCTCTAACCACATTAGATTGCCTCATGCTACCAGAAATGATGTTTACAAAGTAAGAAATGTTGAATATTACGCGTACGAAAACAAAATCGTGTGAAAATTGAAGGAGTGCAAGAGGCTATACGACGAACATGTGTTGCGAGCGATAGATCATCCAATAGATCTATTGTGACCTTCGATCTTTACATCTGCGTAGTACATTAATAATAGAACACATCAACGATATTCTCGATGTGCTGTGCTCCCCCTTTTCTCTCGCCTTTTTATAAGATTTTTCTTACCTGGACCACCGACACATCATCCCACGCTCGATGATGAGCAGGTGATGAGCCTCACCGACCCATCCCGAAATCAAAACCCGCGCAGGTTATGCTTTCAAAGATCTTCGGTTAGCCTAGGTCGTAATTCTTCATACTACATTGCTCTCGATTATTGTAGCATCTGCTGAGCTTGCACAGATCGAAATGTGCATAATGCGAACTGCAAAGATATAGTGTGCCACACATTAATTAGTTGACCTAATTTTTAATTTTATCTTAAAAAAATAACTTAAAAATCCAGAATTATTATAATTTCGCGGTATGTATTTTGCATTTTCAATAAATTAAACAAACTGTCTAGACTTCGTGTAATATTGTACGGCCCTGCGCCATCGTTCCCCCTCTATTCGACTTGTAACGGAGCGAATTCGACTGAGACTCGGAGTAGTCGTTGTACCATGGCCGCACGCGCCACATTCTCGTGACAGTTCGCAATAAAGTATTATTTTAAATAAGAAGAGAGCGTACTTCGACCTACACCATCATCTATCAAAAAATAAGTGGTCCAGAATTAAAGATTTTGCCACTAGTAGGACGACCGGCGTGCATACACATACGAATCTGCAAGGCACACGTCGCAAGCGTCCAAACATTTTTGGTCCTTCGAGCCGGATCTCTCCGGGAAATTCATGACTGTTCGAGTGATATCTATCGAGGCTTATTGGAGGGTGAGATCACATGAAATTTAAGATAACTAAATTATTGAATTTCAACAGCGGCAGTGCTCGTTTTAATCATACAAATCGGGGCGAGCCGACCGTTGCAACTTACGAGAGAGAGAGAGAGAGACAAACGTGAACACGAGGCATTCACGAGGTATACACGAGGCATCGCAGAGGATAGGCTTGCGGCTCGCGAGAGCAAGAGAGAGACATCAATACAACAAGGCAAGACCACAGTAGACGTCGTCGAAAGCATATCGACGAAATTCCAAAGCGTATTTATGTTTGCGTATCTATATTTTCACCTCGAGGCGTAATGTTATATTCGCGTTAACCACAACCTTCGTATTATATTTCGTTCTCGTTATAAATTTATATTACTGACACGATGGCTGACGAGATTCGCGCACTCATACAAAGACGTGCTACAATAAAAGCGCATTTAACTAGATTTAACAGTTACTTAGAAAAATGGTCTGAATGTCCGGACAAGCAGCAATTAATAGAACGTTTAGAAAAATTTAAAAATACATGGGATAGCTTTGACGAAGTACAGACTAATATTGATTTGGTAAATGCGACCGCCACTGGCGCACAATCGGACGATAACGAAAGATCGATTTTCGAGGAATCATATTTCCAACTGGCCGCGCGTGCCCAGCGTCGACTTGCGTCCGTCAGGCCCCCCACGGCTAATGATGATGTAGCGACTGTCCAGAATCAGCCCGTACAGAACGTATCTGCGAATATAAAGCTTCCTACAATTAATTTGCCCACTTTTAGTGGCAATTACGAGGCATGGTTAGGTTTTTATGACAATTTCAAATCCATCGTACATGACAATGCGAATCTTACCTCTGTTCAAAAATTACAATATTTGAGATCATCGTTATCAGATGAGGCCGCGCAGGTAATTCAATCTCTAGAAACTTCCTCTCAAAATTACGAAGTAGCTTGGGCTCTTATAGTGGAACGTTATGACAATAGAAGAATAATAATTCAGAGCCACATTCGCGCGCTGTTTGACCTTCCGGTAATATCTAAGGAATCTTCAACACAATTACGATCTTTAGTTGATGCCGCTTTAAGACACACACGAGCACTTCATGCTCTTGGTCAACCGACGAAATCTTGGGACGCGTTGCTGTTTCACTTGTTAACATCGAAACTCGATCGAAATACTCACAAAGAATGGGAGCGCTCTCTTGACGGTACCGATATGCCGTCTATTGACGATTTTTGGAAGTTTCTAAAGAATCGTTGTCACGTTTTGGAAAGCGTAAGTCAGGAGGTCTCAGTGTATTCGAATCAATTGGCAAAGAATCAAGCGAGATCAAGCAATATGCGAGGTAATCAAAAGACGCGACGGGCTCTTGTAACCGTGCATACTAAACTCGAGTGTGCAATCTGTAAGCAGAACCATAACACATTTCAATGCGAACAATTTCTCAAAATGAATCGTGATGCGAGATTTGCCAGGGTGAAATCTATGGGGCTCTGTTACAATTGTTTAAGACCAAATCATTTGGTTGATGAATGCAAATCAGGTACATGCAGGAAGTGTAAGCGTAAACACCACACTCTTCTTCATTCAGAAGGTGAATCATTTGATCGGGGTTCTGGTAGCTCTAACGCAGCAAACGCTAATCCAATCGCGAGTCTCCAGGCGGTCGTCGCCTCGCAGGTTCTTTTGGCTACGGCATCTGTGCGTATGCTAAATAACCGCGGAGAGCCCATCAAGTGTAGAGTTTTATTGGATAACGGATCTCAGTCTAACTTTGTCACGGAGAAGTTATGCAATATTTTAAATCTCGCAAGGAGAGAAGTTAGTATTCCGGTGTCGGGTTTCAATCAAAGTTTAACCCATATTAAGCATTCTGTTACGACGACCCTCCAGTCAAGGGATGGACGCTTTGCTGCGGAATTGTCATTCTTGGTGGTACCTCGAATCACGGAAACGCTTCCTGCACAAACGATTAATCGTTACGTTTTAAATCTTCCCCGAAATGTCACCTTGGCAGATCCCGAATTCTGTACTCCGTCGGAAGTTGACGCCCTGATAGGAGCCGAACTCTTTTACCAGTTGTTATGCGTAGGTCAGATAAAATTAAGCAACTCTGCTTTAATACTTCAGAAGACACGGCTAGGCTGGATAATTTCGGGAGCAATGCATAGTCGGGAGTCTGCGTCGAATCGAATTGCGTGTAATCTAGTAGTAGACTCTTTGGAAGCCCAAGTCTCCAAATTCTGGGAACTTGAGGAAGTTTCGAGCGTTAAACATTTGTCCAAAGATGAAGAAGCATGTGAGAAGCATTTCTCTCAGACGTACTCTAGGGATGAGAGCGGGCGATATACGGTTAGGCTCCCGTTTAATCATAGAAAGCGCGAGCTGGGCGACTCTTATCAAATAGCGAAAAAAAGATTGTATTCACTCGAAAGAAGATTAGCACAGGATCCTCAGTTGCGCGAGGAGTATACGGATTTTCTTGACGAATACGAAAGGCTTGGACATATGATTGAGATCTCTGCTTCCGACGTGACCGAAGATGGATATTTCATCCCACATCACCCCGTCTTCAAGCGCGACAGCCACACAACAAAATTGCGGGTTGTTTTTAACGCCTTATCAAAGAGTAGCAGTGGGGTGTCGCTCAACGATGTGCTTCTCGCTGGCCCGACCCTTCAGGAAGACTTGTTCTCCATCGTTACGAGGTTTCGGACCCATCGATATGTACTGACTGCCGACATCGAAAAAATGTATAGGCAGGTCAGAGTTCATCCCGGGGACGTCAAGTACCAGATGATTTTATGGCGCAAAGGTCCAAACGATCCAATCAGAATCCTCGTTTTAACCACGGCGACCTATGGTACCATTCCGGCTTCGTTTCTCGTCGTTCGATCTTTGCAGCAATTATCCAAGGACGAGCGAAGGCGGTTCCCGCTGGCATGCAGGGTTCTTCTTGAGGATTTCTACATGGACGACGCTCTTACCGGCACATCAAATCTCGAGGAGGCTCAAAGGTTACGTGATGAGCTTATCGAATTGTTGGCCTGTGGTGGATTTCATCTACGTAAATGGTGTTCGAACGAGCCGAGTCTTTTGGAACCACTATTGGACAAATCCATGGATCCTCACATTTGCTTAAGCGAGTCTGAGACTCAGAAGACCCTCGGCATCCATTGGCATCCCCGTGACGATCAGCTAATACACGTCGTAAAACCGTTTACTGAATATCAACGAACGACAAAGAGAACCATGCTTTCCCAAATCGCTTCTCTGTTCGACCCTCTCGGATTGGTCGGTCCGGTCATAGTAAAGGCGAAAATTTTGCTGCAGCAATTGTGGCAGAACAAACTGGATTGGGATGAGTCTGTCCCGGTGGACATTGCTACCTCTTGGAACCAGTACAAGGAGCAAATCGAGATTCTAAATAATTTCGTCATTCCTCGCCAAATCACAGCAGAGAATGTAATCAACATCCAGTTGCATGGCTTCTGTGATGCAAGCGAAAAGGCTTATGGAGCCGTGCTATACCTGAGATCTACAACTTCCTCAGGAATTCATATAGTTCGATTGGTCTGTTCCAAAACGCGGGTGGCGCCTATCAAGAGATTGACTTTGCCCCGGCTTGAATTGAGCGCGGCGGCTCTTCTTGGAAAACTGTATAAATCTACCATCAAATCAATCAGAATTAATTTAGACGAGGAGTTCTTTTGGTCGGACTCTACGATCACGCTCCATTGGATCCAAACCTCACCACACAAGCTAAAAACCTTTGTTGCAAACAGAGTTTCGCAGATCCAAGAAAGTACTAAGCACGGAAAGTGGAGACACGTGCCGTCTCAGGACAATCCCGCAGACGCGTTGTCAAGAGGACAGTTTCCCTGCGAATTCGTCAACAACCCCATTTGGAAAAATGGTCCGTTTTGGCTGTCTAAGGATGAAGCTGCTTGGCCGTCGAATTTAATACCCAGTATTGAAATTCCGGAACAACGCTCAATAGTTGTCTTGTCAAACGTTCACGTTGTCGATACGGATCTACTTTCAAGATTTTCATCTTTTGCTAGAATGAAAAGGATCATAGCGTACTGCATACGTTTTGCCTCCAGGTGTCGATCCTTGAGGAACGATTCGGAAGACCTCAGCACTGAAGATTTGAAGAAAGCCGAAATGCGTATTGTAAAATTAGTTCAAATCACCGCCTTCGAGAGCGAGTTACGTAGTTTGAGTCAGAAGCGTCCGCTAGATAAGAAAAGCAATATATTGTCGCTCAGCCCGTTCTTAGACGACGATGGAGTACTTCGAGTCGGGGGTCGTTTGAGACACGCGGATCTGAAGTTCAGTCAGAGGCATCCTATTTTGTTACCTTCTAATAATCATATTACAGAATTGATAATTCGCGAGACTCATGTTAGGCTTTGTCATGCCGGAAGTCAAGCAACCTTGTATGCGATAAGAGAAAAATATTGGCTGTTAAATGGTAGGAATCGCGTTAAGGGAGTAATTCGGAAATGTGTGATGTGTTCTCGCTGGAGGCCGTCGACCCCTCAGTATGAAATGGGCAATTTGCCAAAGATTAGACTAGTAAGCTCGAGACCTTTTGAAAACGTCGGCATCGACTTTTGCGGTCCGTTCTTAATTAAGGAGAAAAAGTATCGTAACCGAAATAAGATCAAGATTTACGTCGCTGTATTTGTGTGTTTAGTTACCAAGGCTGTTCATTTGGAGATTGTGAGCGATCTGACTACTGAAGCGTTTGTAGCTTGTTTGAAGCGTTTATTCGCACGCCGTGGCAGGGCTCGGGTCATTTGGTCGGACAACGGTACAAATTTTTTGGGCGCGAGTAATCATTTGAAAGAGATATTCGAGTTTTTCCAGGAAAGGGAAAATGAGCAAAAAATAAATCGGTACTTAGTAAATGAAGGAATACAATGGTCCTTTATACCTCCCCGCTCACCGCATTTCGGGGGAATTTGGGAGGCTTCCGTGAGAGGTTTTAAACATCACATGCGTCGTATGGTTGGAGATGCCCTATTCACATTTGAAGAATTCAATACTTTTGTAATAGAGGTAGAAGCAATATTGAATTCGAGACCTCTCACGCCCATGTCGTCTGATCCGAATGATCCGCTTGCCCTGACACCAGCGCACTTTCTGATTAATGCGTCTTTACAAAGTATTCCGGAATACGACCTTACAAATGAGAATTCAAATCGCCTTTCGTCATGGCAACATATTCAAAGGGTAAAGCAACATTTTTGGAAGCGTTGGAATAAGGAGTATTTAAACGAGCTGCAACAGCGTACCGAGTGGGTTTCGAATAAAGCGCATAATATTAATATAGGAGATCTTGTAATTCTCAAGGAGGAGAACACTCCTCCGTTACGTTGGATCACTGGCAGAGTGATAGCTACTCATCCTGGCGATGATGGTATAGTGAGAGTAGTGACGGTTAAAACAGCCCACGGTGTATATAAGCGATGCGTTAAAAAAATATCTCCGTTACCCATTATAGCATAAGAATCGACTCACTTGTGTTTTTTTTGTTTGTCGTTCTATCGTGGATTCTTTTATTCCTATGACTAGTTCATGTTGAACGTATATCCGTTCAAAGGGGGCGGTATGTCTAGACTTCGTGTAATATTGTACGGCCCTGCGCCATCGTTCCCCCTCTATTCGACTTGTAACGGAGCGAATTCGACTGAGACTCGGAGTAGTCGTTGTACCATGGCCGCACGCGCCACATCCTCGTGACAGTTCGCAATAAAGTATTATTTTAAATAAGAAGAGAGCGTACTTCGACCTACACCATCATCTATCAAAAAATAAGTGGTCCAGAATTAAAGATTTTGCCACTAGAAGGACGACCGGCGTGCATACACATACGAATCTGCAAGGCACACGTCGCAACCGTCCAAACACAAACAGCTGATAAAACATTTTCTAACAAAACTTAGTTTCATTTTAACATATCATATGAGAAACGTATATTGATTTAGGAATTAAATAGATGCAATTTCCATCGCAAGTAATAGCGTAACTTTAATATATTGGCAAATAAGAGCACAAGAGCTTACACAGCACATTGTGTGTAGATATGTATTACTCTTCTATCTTTATTCGATATAGGTTAATATTGATGTAGAGACCATATAGGTATTAGTTCCTCATCTCGGATGGCCACCCACGATTCAAGGATTACTTTCGCACGTTATCCCCATGCATGCAACGATATCAGACGAAAGACGGTGGGCGACCGAGCACCTCACTATCGGTTAACAATAGGCGCAACAAACAACAACGAAGCCTTTCTCTGTGCGTTCCTTTGTTCCCTGTGTATTAATCATTCGACTCGTGACGACTGTGAACGTAACCGGCAACTTTATAGTCACCTGCAAATGATCATGCGACATGTGTACGCGGTCGATTTTCCCGCTGGTACATATCGCGATGACTACGGGACGCGACGAATCGAATCGACGGAGCGAAATCGTGAAACAGACAACGTGCATTCTGTTGCACATATCTCTTTCTTAACGACCGCATACTCGGGAGTCCTTCAGTCTCTGAGCAACAAGTGGACTACAAATGAAAGCATTCCGAGTCTTGTTTCCATCTGCATTGCAGTGCGATGAAGGCGAATGGAATTTGCACGGGCAATAGATGGATCGATTTTATTACCAAGATATTTAACGATTAAAGAATTATAGAAAAAAGATGCAATTCTGTTTGAATTGAAATTTTAATTAGATTTCTCTTCGAGTTTACGTTTCATTTTCGAGTAACAAAAATGGAGCAGTATTTCTAAATATATAGAGACATCATTATCAGACTTCTCAAAATTATTGTTTTTATCGTGCAATGTTCGCAAAAATTATTTTACATCCGATTTTTTATACGGTTTTGACAAGTGAATGTCATGCACAAAACCGATTTCATTCGGTTTTTGAATACTCAGAAACGGATAACTGCGGTGAACTGCGATAAAGCAAACACATTCGCGTTCTTGTCACAAAACAATCGATCATTATATTCACGAGTTTACCGACGACCGAGAAATGCTCCGGTCATATTCCCTTTTTTTTTCTTTTTTAACAACGACAACGACAACGATGGCGGCAATAATTCCAGTACTGACGCCGCGGTACCGTTTTCCGTTAGCTGAGCGAGATGGTTAAGCGGAACGTCGTGGTTGTTTTGCGCTCTGCCAAGCGAGACTACCTCAAGAGAACGACGGTATTTTACCTCGAGATTTCGCGGAAATTTGCACCTTCGTACCCTTGCCTGATCCTTCAGGATGATCCTGACCTTCGACGTTCCCTTCCTTTTCTTCAGTGTCCATCTCCCTTTCTCCTTTCGTGAACTCCCCCCCCCCTGCCATACCACTTCAAATTTTATATTTGCACGGAAGACAGTCTTTCATTTACTTAACTCTGAACGAAAATACAATTGATTTCACAATAGTTAACTTGGAATTTGGAACCTCTTGTTTGAATTTCAATTAAAGTAAAGCAAATATTTTATCAATTTTTATTAATAAAAGTTAATTTACCATTATGTAACAGAATCTTTATATGCAAAAATTGTTGATGAAATAACGTATAGATACAATATGTAATTTTATAAAATATTACTTCTCCGTGTATTAAGCAATAAATTTAAATATAAAAAATTGATTTGCATAAATATTGTATAATAAATAATCGATCTATATAATAAATAAGTAATAAAATTATAATTTCTTGAGCAAATACTTTCTCTTACATTACAGAGTAAGCATTTTCTACAATTTATACACCAAATTAATTTTAATATTACTGTTTTAAATTAAAAAATACTTTACTTAAAATTACAATCTATTTCTGTTTTTTTTTTTATCGCGTTTGTTTATAATGGAATGCTTATTACGCTTGAACATTCCCTTGCTGCAGTCGAGCGTCTAGTTTTCCGCATGGAGTTCACCTCTCTTGCGAAATCGCGCTAGAGAAGGGTACCGTTACTTTGCCTTCTGGGAAGGAGACAGTTTCTATCGTGAGGGCAAGCAGGGATTCTAACTTGTAGTCATAAACGTATATCGCCGTAGATAGTGTGTGTTGCGAGTAACCATGCGCGACTGCAATCAGATACAAAGTCATTTGTGACGATCCGCACCCAAATAATATACGCGAAGCCGATTTTGCACTATATTATACTTTGAATCTAAGTTCTGACAATCGTCCAGTATAAAGAAACATACTCTCTCGTTTTTATCTTCTCATTGTCAGATTATCAACAAGTTTTTAACCAATTTGTATATAAAAACTTATTCATTATTAGGTTTTGAAAATCTAATTATAAATATCATCAAAACGTTGAAACCATTGCAATGGTTTTTTTTAATATTTTAACGTTATAATTTACGTCACACTGTATTGTGGCGGAAATAAATTATATTATTTGATATGTATCGATGGAAGAAAATGTCTTTGTGAAAACGTGGCAGGAAAAACCTTCACATGCACGCTCAAGTTCCCGCGCTATTGCTACGGAAAATGTAATTAAGCAAACAGCATTACAGCGAAAAGTGGACATAAACATTATTATCCCATTCTGAAATCTCTAATTAGTATATACTTGGCTGTCAACTAAAGCGGAAGGACATTTTTCCGGAGTGAAACTATCTGTTATTTTTCCTGCAAGACATTCGCTCCTAAGAAGCATGGGAAAACACTACGATTTCCTTATATTTTACGATTACTTTAATAACTTTAATTACATCAAACTGCTACTTTCTCTCAATCAGACAAAGATATCAATGCATAAAAAAAAGATTAAGGCAGGAGCAATTGTTTATACTATAGTTGCATGATCCCGTTTTATTGTCGTTTACTACAAAAATTTTAAACTTAAACATATATAGGGAAGCTTGGATCTATAATATAGTTATCTTTTTATTTCTGAATTTATTTATTACCTTAAAGAAGATCTTGAGCTTTTGTTTATATAAATATGATAGACAGAATATTATTATTTAAAAAGTTAAAATAATATTATAAGATTTTTTTAGTTACAAATTGTGTATTAAATTAAAAAAATAAGTCTTGTTCGAAATGAGATGCGTATCGTGCTGCTCGTGCACGCATCTCGCGTCTTTATTGTGATGTATAGAGGAGTGCGTGCGTGTGTGTTACGCGACACGCCTCATGTGGGAAAAGAGCCAGAAGCGAAGCAACAGGCTGCTGTTTCTGAACTTGGAAGGTTATCAAAAGCAAGAAAGAAAGACTCGTAGAAATACTTTGAATATTATAGAAGTAAAAGAAATAGGAAATCTAATATATATACAAATAGTTTTATTTTTATTTATGAAACAGGCAAACACTGAAAGTTTTTTTTTTAAAGAAGAATATTACATTCTCACAAATTATTTTTAGAAATATCTTGAAAAAATATTTTAATGACAATGACTATTTATTATTATGTGTACAACAGATTTATTATCAATTTAATATTAAAATAATATTATAATTTTACTGAAGTACTAAAAAGAAGAAGAGATAAGCTGCCAGAGATAAATATTAAGTTATGTTTACGTTTACGTTACTCATAAGCTGACGCCACGAATCACGATTTATGATTCACGGTTCGCGATTCATGTATAATTCGCGAATAGTGTGGAGAGAAAATTCTTCAAATTTTTATATATTTGTAATGACATTAAGAAACATGACAGCAATTTCTCGGTTGTGAGCAAACATCGACTACACAACAATCATAATTTTAAGTGGTCAGATCCTAAAATCTTGCATAAGGAATGTAATACGAGAATGAGAGAGGTTGTTGAAATGTTTTTCATAAAGAAGCAAAATAATACCATTAATCTTAAAAAAGACACAGAGAACCTAAACTCTGTACATGACGGTGTCTCATAGTGATTACTATTTATATTGTTGCCAATTAGGCTGCGGTCTACTTGACACTACAAATGCTTCAATACAGAAAGAAGGAGAAGAAGAACGCTTCAAAGCATTTGTAGCGTCAAGTGGACCGCAGCATTAGTCCAGTAATAAAAGAATATTTTTTATTTATATTTGTAATTTATTATTTGCGCTGATTCACCAACGAATCGATATTTTGACGAAATCAAACGCGATTTACCTATATACCTATTAAAAGAGGAATATAAATAGGACACACACATATGTGATGTTATAGATATTTAATATGCACCTGTCAAATATTATCTGTATTTCCTACATAATATATTGGGTAAAATACATTTTCCAGACAGAAACTTTCCAATCGCTCGTTCTCTCTCAACCACTGCTTTTCTCGCCACATGCATATGGCCAGGCGCCACTCATTTCTCGGCACATGTGTAGCATACTTCGAAGCCTCTGCCTTTCGCTTCCCACGTCTCGAAGGCTTCTGGGAAAGCAAAAGGTATCACCGTCCACGAGAAGAATTAGTTTATGCGAAGACAAGTGCCTCGTGCTCTTCGAACCGCATCGGCATTTACGCTAAAGAAAACAACCTAAACAGCAGATTTAGATCTGACGAGTTTAAAAGGACATTTGCAAGTGTCAAAATAGGGATTTTGGAAAGGCCGCCAATCTATGACAATTTAAACTAAACTCACTTGTAATTTATATAAATAGTTATTGAAGACTTTGTAATTGTTTTTGTTTTTTCTGATACGATGCGAGATTTAAACTACAAAATTCTAATGTAGCTTATAACTTATTTCAATATTATTAACTTAGTGAGATTAGCTTATAGCTTATTTCAATATGTTAACAAACTTAAATTCATATAGAATAAAATGCGAGCTTGGCAAAAAACGACACATAAAGATAAGGAATCGTATATGCAAATTATTATATAACGGAAGCGGTTGCGACTGAATGCAGCGGATTGATTATACTTTATCGTTTTTTATATACCGACGTAGAACGTTCTATTTTTATATATTTGTTCCGAAACAAAAACGCCAATCAAAAAGTAGCCACTCTATAGTTCACTTTATAGATATCGTTCGTACGTTAATTCTCTTTTCAAAAGGTACAACTTACCTTTCTAAGACAGTTCTTTTTCAAGGTGGGACATCTTTTTAGCATATCTCGTTTATATATTGCACGTTACATTTGCACACACACACACACACACACACACACCCACACACACACACACACACACACACACACACACACACACACACACACACACACACACACAACACACACACAATATGTGCAAAAAAAATATTCAATATATAATATATCTAATATAACTTTAACTTTAATGTCTTTTAAATGAATCTGATGGAATTAATTTTTCTTTAACGAAAATGTTGAGAAAGATTACCATTTCTCGCAACTTTTAATATTATATCTTTATAACTATGCTTTAAATCGAAATTTTATTAAAGTTTATACTTGAAATTGATTAAAGAATAATTCCGCTGTCTTACAGAACTACACATTCTTCTTTTTTCTTTTACACTTAAAATGGACTGATTCGAGAACAACGCAGCTATATACTTTTCTTTACGCGGCGTGCAAATAAGACAAAACAGACTCGATTTCATTACGCATTACTTTACGTATAATTAATAAGCTCGGTGATTCATAGCGATCCTTAGTAGCATCTTTTTATCGTTAAACAGTAATTAATTGCTGCGGTTTTCAACCAGGAATGATTTCCAATACCTTTCCACGAGAATCCTTATCGTGTTGATTAAGAATGATTAATTTTTATTTGGATTTATCTTATCGGATATCAATATTTTTGGGAAGTCTTATCATTGTTACATAATTATTTAAAAAACCTAAAATTAAAAATAATTTTGGAATATATTCTAAAAATGCAACTAAATATTGTCACGAATAAGTTAGAAATTTCTATTTTTTTATTATTATGTAATTAAAAAATAAAAATTTATTATATTTTTCCTGTTTGTTTGTGTTGAAATAAATTTTAAAAAGTTTGATGATATTTTATTGTTTTATTTTGCTTCTTTTTCATTCTGCTTAACGCTTTCACAAATGTATATGTTCAACGCATATTCTTTGCTCATAAAATGTCGATAGCAATGCATTTTCACTTTTACTCATAGCATTGCATTGCGTAAAAAAACGACTAGTACCTGACTAGCATATGACAGTTTCGACATAATTTCAATGTTGCACTTTATTATTTCGTCATTAAGACAAAATTGCGTTACAAAGTACGTGAATTTGCGTCATAACATGACTTAATTGATTTAAAAATATTTGAATTAATAAAAGAATAATTCACTGCTTTTCATAATTTATTGTGATCTGCAATGACATAATTATGTATATACTTATTTGGATCAGGATGTCTCATGCGTAGAACTTCTTCGTAATAACGATAAAGTTGATAATGTTGTTTGCTCGCTGAAAGATACGTAATGTCAAGAAAAATTTTATGGTTTATAAATAATACATGATTTGAGATCCGCTGCTGAATAATATTATTAAATATGAAAATAAGTGACGTACAAATATTATTTGATTATTTCTCCGGATTAATATGCTATTATATTTTTAAAGATTAAATAATTAACTCGAATACTTGAACAAATAAGATGTATGATGTTAATCATGATTGTATGTTTTCTCCTAATCTTTTATACTCAAACAAAATATTATTTTTATTCATATGCCGTACAATTATATAATTAATTTAATTGTATATTTATATAAAAACTGGCTGAATATAACTTACCCTACTATGGCATTCTCTCAATGTTGCATTTTACCGAGCAGCGATACTAATTCAATCGTCGTCCTTTATACATCGGGCAACAGAGAGGTTGCGATAGCATTAACCGCTAATTAAAGAGACATCTTAATTAATTATCGTTCATAATTTTTATAAATGACTCATATTGCGCTTGCATATATATAGGATATCTTTCGAAAACGCGGGTTAGTATTACAAACGTGACAGAAAATTCTCTGTTTAAATTTATTTATAATGATGTCAGATAAATCACATATTTTGTTTATAATTATAGTATTTTATTATTAATAACTATTAGTATATCTATTAGTATTATTTTTATGTATCAAAATATCGACAAGCTAATATGTCGCAATCATTGACGCATCATATATATTCAACAATATTTCGGAGAAATTGCTATAATCAGTATTTCGCAAGTTCTAAAGAAATTCTAAAATTGAAATTATGCATGTTCAAAAACATAATAGAAAAAATATAATAAATAAAAATTAACAATGTTGGCTATTACTATAACTAAAATTATCGCGTTTTTCCGCAAGTATAAAAAATTTATAACTTCAGTTATATATATTTACATTACCATTTCATAACAACTATTTTTCGTATAGTTTGAACTTTGGCATTTAAGAGAAAGCACGTTTGTCTCAGAATACTTGTATACGCGCATTAAAACAGTAATTGTAATAATGTTTTTTATCATGTATGTGATATGATTTAAGCTATAGGAAATTTTCGAAGAATGATGTAAGTTTTCTTGTAAAGAAAATTTATTACAGTCGGATAAGTTCTCCCCATCTGATTGTATAATAAATGGATGGCGAGTGGTTCTCGTTAGATATTTTCTCACTATTTTAATTGTTTCCCATTGATAGTACATACAAGACGCGTGGCACAGATTACATACACACTACTGTTCAGACAAGTGAGAGAAGATAAAAACGTTTGTTTCCGCAATGATGTTCCGTGAGATTCCCCTCCTGTGGTCATACCGTGTCCTTCAACATTTTCTCACTGGATACTTCATTCAGATTAGAAGCACGACGATTGTAATTCAAAGAGTGCTGAGTTTCCCTTTCGTAATTCACGTATTTGTTCTCACATGTAATTATTAATGAATGATTAATAATTACAATTAATTAATAATCTGCAAAAATATTGCATACACATTCAGTGCTGAGAAATATTACATAGTTACTCTCGATTGCAATAATATTAAATAATAATTTAACAAGAATAGATGCTTTATTGCTTTTGACGTATATAAGAAAAAATATTATTAAAAATAAGATTATTAAAACGCGTAGGTATGTATACTATTCTAAATTTCTCGATAAATTCAAAATGTATTTCTACAATAAATATCTATCAAAGTGTTTATATCATTCGTAATATATGATATAGAATCTGTTTAATAAACATAATGATCAATGCGTTCTATTTCAATGGTTATATCGATTATTTTTTTTGTCGTAATAGAGCCTAACATATGGATTCTTTGTGCGTTATACAAGAAAAACAAATCTCAGTGCTTCGCAAAATCCCGAAATAAAAATTACGTCAGTGTGAATCAATTTGAAACATTCCTTTCGCTATTGTTGTAACATAATGTTAATATACGTATCTAAGTGTGTGTGAAGGAAATAGATATTTACAAAAGAAGAATTATGTGACAAACACTTGATAAATATTTCATTTTTCTCGAAAAGGTGCGTGACGCTGGAGATGCACGTATGAACATTCGACGTCCATTTCAGGAATTCTTAATGCGAAAGTGTTCAGTATTCTCAGCACTCTTGAAAAACATGCTACTATTCACGAATATATAAGATAGCAACCATGTTCCGATACAAGTGTGATTCTGTAGTAACATGCTTGAAAAAAATTTCCAGAAACTAATCTGCATATATATATATGCAGATATATATATAGCGAATAAAGCGCTATAAAAAGCTTTCTATTTGACAATTCATTATACGTTTCATTAATCTTGTTATTGTTATTGTTACAGTTATGTAAAAACTGTAGATTTTATTTTTAAATTGTATATCTAATATTTTTATTTAAAAAAAAATATATATATATATATATATATATATAATTTATTGACATACTTAAAATTAAATACTTTCTATAAAATTATAAATATTACTTAATGAAATTAGCAAGAATTATTAGTTATTTTAATTTTAAAGAATTATAAGAAAATTGTATTATATATCGCTTTTTTTCAAACGATTTTTATATTAAAAAATTAAAATGGGCTTTTTTTTTAATGTCTAAAGAAAAAATGCATGTTTTAGAAAAAGAATTAAGAGATTTAGAAAGAGGTTATAATTAAATTTATAATCAAATTGTTATTGACTGCTTGGTTTGATTCTTGGTGAGTTAACGTTCGACTGACGTCTCCTGTCTCGGCTTTGGGCTTTTTACTTCTTTTTGCACGCTACCGCTCATTCCTGCTCGCCCACGCATCCTGTAACTTGTACACATGTAAACCAACCGGTTGACCACGACGTTACGACCTCAGAATGGGAGATTCATAAACCTCGTGCGCACGCTTTGATAGATATTTCTTCTCAGATCCTTGCATTATAAATTATATCAACAGATTTCAACAACAAGAAAGAGATCAGTCAATTATAAATAATTATATTACTCTGAAAGCTAAAATTAATAATTTGAAATTATTCAATTATATTTTATGTTACAAATATAGTCTAACGTTCTAGCGTTCCATGTAGACTTCACAATTCAATGATATTAATCGTAAGACAAATGTTATGTACTTAATGGCTCTCTTACGCCATGATCAAATGTGTATACATACGTTTGGTACGTACGACAGGAAACATTTCAACTCTGACAATATATTGCCAATAGAGGGATTCGCCGATACCTATACTCACGAAACCACTTGCCACGTCCGCTCCACTTAGAGCAGAATCGAAGTGAAAGTCTTTGAGGCGGTTCTCAGATCATTTGCAGTCTCCTACAGGATGCAGATGTTTGAAATCTTTCCTTGTGTAGAACGGAGATGCTTCAATGAATTGAGATAGGCGGTGTTATATACTACCTGTACAATTATTTTGTATATATATATATATATATATATATATATATATATATATCTCAAATTCATCGCTATTAAACATTCGGCAACTCGCTTTTTTACGATAATTTAAACTACGCTCTTTCAAATATAGTTCTTAGCTCAATACAGAATTTATTACATTGGTTTAATTTATTACATAGATATAAATATTCAGGTTCTTTAAGTTTTGATTTTGAAATAACTCTAAATTACTTTGAATTATAAAAAAAATATCTCTTTACACTTCACTTTTTCTTATTTTTTTCCTTCGTACACATATATGTCTTACTAAATAGTGATGCAATGTTAATATATTTTTTAATAATGAAATTTTATAATATATGTTTAAATAAATTAAATTCTATCAGTTTCTCGATATAAAAACTGTTAATATTTTACAGTTATATAATAATTTAATACTAAGCTTTTTGCAAATAAAAAATGCAGATTTACAACATAGATAATGTATCTGTTAATTTTATAATTAATAATTTTTTGATTAATAATTTAAGCGTATATGTGTTACTAAATATCGACTACTAAATAATATTATATAGGAAGAACTCGATGCGATTATAGTTGCAGAAAAATCCAAGGATAAAGTGAAATAGCGTTTTTACAAAAGAATCACCTGCAGATTTCGTTATAAACGCTATTGGGATTAGCTGCTCCTTTTGCCGCGCAAAAAGGAATTTTAGAAGGCATGAGTTCCCTGTGCCGAACTTTACGTAACAACATCCTCTCTTGCGATATTCACCGCTGTTTTAGATTATATACCTATTGCAGTATTCGCGTGAACAGATTTTACTTCTAGTAATTGACGTGAATTTGCGCATGCTTTCAAATCGCTCTCCGCGGTTTTCTTTGAACAATTTTCGCCCGATCAGGTCGGAAATCGCATTCGGAGCAGATCGTAGATTACCTGCATGGATTTATTCCGTCCAACGCTAATGGACCGGACGCTGCAGCACATATTTAATCAATTTGCACGGCTAACCTTTTAGTTCGCGTATGACTAATGCTTTAAAAACTTTCATTTCATCTAAGCGAAAAGCAATATATTCCTGAAAAAATTGTCTTTTTACATATGTTGAAAGAGCATTTTTGTATAGATAATCGTTAAGATTTTATCTTAAATGTTGAATAATTTTAGGATAAAGTAATCTTTTTGGATATAATTCGAGTATTTTCGTTTAGCATCTCGTCAGGGTAAAAATTAATTTATATTTTAATCTAATAAATTTTAGAATGTAATATTGTACAATGTCAGTAGTGAATGGTTCAGTGGATACATTTAAATATATATTCCAATAAACTTTAATGACTATTGACAACCTTGGCTAATTAAGATTACTTAACAACTTTTCATTCCTTTCTAAATCGCCATAGAAGAAAAATTGAACTAAACGACATTGACTAACGTTATATTAATACAATTGAGCTAGAATGTATAAATTTTTTTACTTTTAAACTTCAAAATGTGATTAAATTTTTTATACAACATATTTCTTTATTATATTATTATTTTTATATATGTATAGATTAAAACTGATATAATTTCAATTAGTTTCATTTTCCATGCATGGATGCGTCTTACATCAGTTATATAGCTGATTCTATATTATCATGGATCAATATAGATAACTATTTTTTGTTGTTGTTTACAACATGTACATTTAGCAATATATTACACCGATTTCAAAGAGTTTCAATCTTTGCAATTGCATCATTTTGTACTTATATCAATAAATCAGTTAGACATCAAACACGTCGCTTCTAGCGTCACTTCCAACTTCTATTATCCATCTTAACGATCTTATAATTCCTTCCGCAAGTGCAGTCAAGGATGTTAGACGCATGTTATGTTTGTATCGTGATTTGCGTCGCAGATATTTGTTAGACGACACAGAATGTATTAGACTTCTGAAATAAGTAAGATAACTGTCCCAATAAAAAGTCATTTCTCCCATATACGAAGCCATATGATAGTCGTTATACTATCTTTGAAAGTCGAAACAAAAGAAAACGATTTAACTTTATTCGAATTTCTTCTATAAATAATAAGATAATTTAGAAACATGTTCCGATTTTTAAGATTATATATTAATTAATTAATTTTTAAAATAAAACATATTTTTAAAGTAAGAAATGAGATACTGATTGTGAGACACGGCTTTTGTGAGGCAGTTATCCTATTGCTCAAGAATGCTTTGATTAATCGAAGACTATGCAGTCAAATTTATATTCATGTGTTGTCCGTTCTGATTGTCAGTTCTGCACAATTAGCATAAATACGACAATCAATATATGCTGATTACTTTTTTAATGTTATTTCTTCTCTTTTTTATCTTTTTTTTTCTATATATTACCTTTTCTTGCGCGATAATATGAGGGCCGCAATTATTCTGTACAATCTGCCATTTTGAATACGAATAAAAAGCTCATGTAAATGCGCCGTAAATTAATGCGATGAATTGCATTTTCATCGTGCCTTCTTAATTTTGACATTGACCATTAATTTAAACTTTTTGCCATGGAAAATTACAAAAGGTTTTTATTCGCTTGTATGAAACCGTTATAGCTCTCTTCGGCATGTATTATTGAATCTGTTATATAATAACTTTTTAGTTTTTTTTTTTAATATAACATAATGATGTTATGTGCTTAACACAACTTATTGTCAGTATTACTAATTTTTCGAAAATAGAAATTTTTAGAGAAAGAAAGAATCTGTTCTCTTCAAGAGTACAATACTTTCAAAATAAACTTCAGGTGGCAAACCATCAAAATAATATAAACATAAAGAGATTAAATTGCTCTCCATAATAACAATGACTTATTTTTGTTTCAGGTGAGTATCGTGCGAAACGTTTTTGGTCGACTTGGGACGATAACTGTACGTAAGTATAGAAGGATCACACGGACCGAGGATACTAACAATTTAGGCTCGCGGTAGTCGAGCACGAATATACTTCTCGATCATTTCGGTATTCTTTTTCGGGAAGACGTTCTCACGTCATCTCGCGTTACAGCTCGCATTATCTGCGCTTTCTTTATCCCCTCTTTGCACATCTTGCCGTTTTCGGTCTTCCTCTGCGGCCTACAAAGCCGACTCGATAGCCCGTCTTGTTGGGTTCCCAGCATATGCCGACAAAGAATTCTAAAGATTCGTCGGGAGCTCTCGTGCCACGCTCTCGGACCTGTGGGTTACGATTGATCGACTTTTTCTGCCAAACTTCCCGACAGTTTTAACAGGACGAATTTCAGTCGGTGATTCTTTAAAACCTGCAGTTGTTCTAGAATTTATTGAAGACTTAATTGGCGCCGACACTTTAAATATTATAAATTTTAAGGACATCTTATAGTTTTACTTGCAAACTTTATAATTATTATATACATATAAGAAAAAAGATACTATAAAATGACATATAAATTATTCTGTTATTATTATTTTATAATAATTAATTTGTAACAATATTTCTTATCTTGAAAATTTTGCAAAGATATATATATTTCCCTATTTTTCCACAAACATTATAAATTTAACATATAAATAAAATATTTTACATGCATCACACATCTATACATATAAATATTGTTATATTATAAAAAATTAATAATTTACATCTGAATATGGTTAATCGCGGCGTGTTCATGTGACTCATTATCAGACTTATTAACGTACAATCACGAGACGTGACCATATACACAAATTTTAAATAAGAGACTTAGTATTTCAAAATGAGTGGAAAATTTAGTAAAAATTTCGAAATAACACTTAAATTTAATTGTACACTAAAATTTTCAGAATTCAACATATTACCGATGAATCCATCAAATATCGCAACATGTTATGTGACATACACATATAAGAATATCCGCGTGCAATATTGATTCTGTCAACATCTGCGCATGCAATTTTTACCTGTAACAAATACAGAGAAGCACTTATTTATTCTTCACTCTGAATACAGTAAATTTGTGATATTACGATCCATATTAGACACATATCAACTGCACTTTGTAATAGTCATGTCTCGTGATTGTACGTTAATCGGTCTGAGTCACATGAACGCACGCGCTTGATTAATGATCTCGGCCAGGTCCAGTGATCTCATTGGAACGAAGCTTTGTGACTTGTTGTTAATCACTGACGTCTGAGCGGTATTACGAGGGGTAGTGTAAACTTTCTGGTGCTCTAACGAGTTACGTCCGCATTAGAGTACAGTAGAGAAAAATCACGATTGATACATGCAAGAAACATGATCCGCGCGGAACATAATTCAAGGCAGATGCTATATATGAAAGGAGATGTTATGTAGCGAAATATTTACTGAGGATCGTGCTAAAAATAATGAAAACGAAAGCATCGGTAGTTATCTCGATAATTGATACGAAATACCGAGACGTATAATGTATAACAAAATTGGTACGTCTCGAACATTTAAAACAAAAGCGCAATTTTAACTTTTGTAAAACTATACATAGGATTACATTAAACATAAGTATATCGTGAATATATAAGCCATTTTTAAATATATAAATTTACATTTTTTATATGTATTATTTTTTAATTTGCTTAATTTTTTAAACTTATTTGATTAAATTTTTTTCATTCTCCTCTTCTTTTTCTTTTATTTATCTTTTATTATATGTTATACTTGTTTTAAGCTGAATTGGTCAGTACATCAAATTCTTTGCTTAAATGTTAAAAACTTGACAATAATACAAAAATTTATATGATGCACCCGTTATCTATAGAATTGCATCGATTGTCTCTGTCGCATTTGAAATAACAGACTGCTCGTATTGCAAGTCAGCAAAATTGAAAAAAACAAGAACGATCGATATATACGTCGCAAATTCCACCATCTTTTATCAGAATGACAGGATGCTCCGATAGAAACTAAATGCATAAGCAGTCGCGGAGAATTCGCTAGTCGGTGCATATTGCAAATAGGCATCAGGTGTCTCTTGTGAAGAGCTCCTTGAATAATTGCAAACATCGCGTAACTTGATTTCTAAATAAAATACAGGCTCGTACTTTTTGCTAACGTCATTAAATACGTTTCAGTGATGTCTGCTGAATAAAATCAAGCTGGATGCACTGCCATTAAATACATAACACTTTTATCTGTATAGTATAGCGAATTACAGAAATATTCTTTAGTAAAAAATTATTTAATAATTTAGATAAATAAGAGTTCTGTACTTTTTCCGCAAAACTTGAACTCAATCAGTTAGGAAAACAGATATATCGGCACATAAGCACTTGAATTAAATTGTATAATTATTAACTTCAGTTAACGCTCCAGAATTAGTATCGCTGTTATTTGCAAAGTAGAATGAATAGAGTGATCTAGAAACGAGAACGTGCTATTTGAAAAATAAAAGACGTTTATTCCACGCGCTATGATCGTACTCGACGCGGTGAGCAATCGATCGCGATAAAAAGACGTTGCTTGGCAATTGAAAAATAGAATAGAAAAATGAATAGAAAAACATGGAACATTATATTGGCGTTATATAAAGTCTCAACATTAATTCGTTACCTTTGATACCCGAATAATGATGCTTCCGTAGAATTACAATTTCGTTGATTTAAATTTACCTTTTTACTTTATTAGAATTGTAAAAATTTAGCCTAATTACAATTGCAAAGTATTTTAACACCTTTGTAAATGTAGTGTCAAGTATATTCCTTTATCGATACGTAACCTTTGTACCTTCAGATCTAACATTTCTTTTCTTCTTATTTAATACAATTACATCACTATATAACTTAAAAAGGAGGTTTTTTATTTCCAAATATTTATATATATTTTTTTAAGAATATTGTTATTTAATGAAATTTTAAAATGTTTTAAGTCACATAACATAATTATTTTATAGATTATTATTATATTTTTAAAATAATGTTATGCTATCCAGTAATTATTGTATAAGAAATTTTGGTTATTTAATTTTTAGGATAGCATTTTAATTATCTAGGCATTCTTACGTTCACAAAAACATTCACGGGAAAATTATACGTGCGTGTAAGCTTATACCCATGAAATGAGATAAAATACTGCATCTCTAAAGCATCAATTTATTAGCCGAAGTTCCTTCTCATGTAAATGGCGCGAAATCATTGTTCCTACGAGTGTGTGATTATTGAGGCTCAATTAATCACGGTATTTTATCACCGTTTAATGGTATCCTTAGCTGTTGTAAAATCACTACCGCACGCAACGAGAGGTATTATATACGACGCAACTAGGCAACACACTCGAACATCGATTCCGTCAAGATTTATCGCGTTCAAGATTTCCGTTGTGAATCGTATTTTCATGTCACGCAGCACGTCGCGTCGATTCTTTGATGGGCAACGAAAACAGTAGCCCATCGCTCGATCACAGCTTTGTTTAATGATAATTGAGATCGCACGCGAGCGGAAATCTTATCGTCACTTCCGATCAGGAAGGCAGGTACGGGAAAAAAAAGAGGGTTGTTCGGAGTGAAGAAGGCTGCTTGAGTGCATCCTGCTTCCGATGACACTCATCTGCTCATCAACGGATTGCATGGGAAGAAAACGTCATCTGATACGTTCTTTAGGGGAAGGTTCCTCGCACGAACCCCATCGGCGGCGTGCAATCTTTTTCGGCAACTCTTAAAAAAAATGAAGAAGTATCACCGCCTACTTTCATACACAACCTGTATTATATGTGAGCAGATGGCCGTCGAATACGATGAATTCGTTGATGAGCAGACTCGATGCAACAACGCAAAAGAGAAGTTTCAGGCGAAGGGAAAGACGCGAGAAAGATACGAACGCGTAACTGTCCCTTTATAAACCAGTTTACAGAAATTTTGGAGACATGCAGATGACCGTTAAAAAACCGTTACGCACCAATTTTTAAACACATTAAAGCGATTAATAAAAATGATTATTTGATAAACTATTTAATAGGATGGTTGTTACGTTAGATTTCAATTGATTTTGTTTTATTTTATTCTCAGAAATAAAATTAATTCTCTTGTCTTTATATTTTTTCGCTAAAAAAAACGTCTGCACATTTGATAAATTCGGCGTTTACAACATTTTCTTAATGCTTGCACTCCAAGCCTGCAATTTTACATTATTTTCGTTAAAGATCTGCTAAAGATTCTTGACACCAAGTTTTATCGTTTCTGTTTCCATCTCTGCTTTACATCGTTATTTCCGCGATATCTATATGTCGACCGCGGCGATTTTAAATACACTAATTCCCGCTTTATTCTCATTACCGCGGATGATAGCAATCCGCTCTAGTTAATAATTAGAGGAAATATGCAGTATCAAATAAACACGACCGGACGTTTCGATTTATTAACAACGGCATTTAAGTATTATCGATCTCATTTGGCGCGCCGGGTTATCGCGTAGATTTCTTAACATTTTCCCATGGTATTCTGTTTGTATCATTAAGCGCCAACGCAATTACTATCATGATGTCACCATCCGGCAGACTGTCATCTTCTGTAGCGAATGAAGCGGCGCACGGATAACATATTCTTTGAAGCGCACGTGTGTATCCGATACCTTTGGAGATCAGTCACATAAATTGCTTAAGATTATCTAATTAATAGCAGTTTTTAAAAAATACATGTAATATAATTAATAGATATATAATTAAATATTATTACGGATAACGGAAACTTGCAAAACTAATATCACGTAAACGTTGCCGCTACACCGTGACTTTGACAGACTCGAAACGAACTAGATTTAACGGTTTATCATTTGCCGAGGCATACTTATGGATCGGTCTTGAGAACGCTTCGCACTTCTGCGCGAACTCGCACAAACGCACGACAAGAAACAGCGAATTAATATGCATAATTTGTCGGAACAATGGCGAGAACGAGGCTTACTCTCGAAAGCGGGGTCGCGAACGAAACGAGTCGACTACGACGTGGAAACAGGCAGAAGAACATCTCTCCCGTGCCGTTTGCCCGTGGAAAAGACTCTTCTATAGGAGGAATAAGATTCTCCACCGGCATCATTACTGTGTCAACTATATAAGCGTCGTATATGAACATATATGCACCACGCCTAAGGTTCGTTGCACCGAAAATTTCACTCGGATTTATCGAACGAACGCATAAACATAAGTGTCACGTCGCGCATGTAGGTATACTTCCATACACACTACAATAGTTGGATTTTATTGCAGTGCGATATGTACATCTCATTGCGTAACAATATAAGGACGCGCCTCAAGGTGTTAATTAAGTATTGTAGTTATCTTTCTGCTGGATGATGAATTTGCCTATTCGTCTTTCTACAAAGCTTAAATTAAATTTGAGGATCTCTTAGATGTACAGGATATTAATACACTGGTTTACCTTGCACAATTAACTCATAATTAATTTGCGGCTTTCGTATTTTAATTTAAGAATTTCTTAACGGTAAAATTTTGCTGTGCAAGAAATGCAACTTTTACAATTACGAGATCTTATCAATGTGTTAAATTAGAGAACAGGTAATAATCGAAATAAATTCCATATTATCGAATGTCTGTAAAAATATAGTACATTGCACATTTTTTACACGTGCGTGGCAAATCGGCAAATTAATCGCCGCGAATATGCTGTGTTTTTTTTTTGGCAAACGACCGACGATGGTGACTTAACTTGCCTTGGCGCACCCGTATCTTATCCGCGGCACGACAGTCGCGGTTACGAGTCTAAGACAATGAGGTCGCCATGTTTTTCTTGTGTCCTCGCATGACGACCGAAACGGCTCTGAAACCCGGTGCCGTATAAGACCGTCGTCTTGCTTCCTTCTACACGGACGCTCCCATCCGTGACGCCCTACCTTCGCTCGCATAAACGTAAGACATGGAACCTACGGCGACTCTCGTATCCAGACGAGTGATTTACAAGCAACAATTAGCTTCACGCTGCGACTAAACGCTATAGTAATATACATTGATATTCAGTGAACAACGCGAAAAATGGCAAGTGCGGTAGGAAAAAATCAGGAAAAGAATTATCAACATCTTATTTTTCTATTTTAATATATGTATAGAAATTGGGAGTTACATTCATATTTTTGTAAAAGAAATATTGCGTATAAGTGTCTAAGGCCGGTATTCATAGTTATTTAAGACCGTCTTAAGTTCAATCTTAAAATGTCATAAACCAATCACAGAGCCGTATTAGCGTCTTAAGATATTATACTTAAGACGATCTTGAAGACTATGAATACCGGCCTAAGTGTTAGACATGTTTGTATAGTTATGTTATTGTGCATGTGTGTGATTTATAACGAAGAAAATAATATATTTCTTTTTCGAATTTTATACTTAATTTATTTAAATTTCAAGTTTTATTAGTGCTCATAAATATATTTCGCAGCTATTAATGCTAGACAAAATAATAAATTATATTTAAGTATTTCAGGTTAATAGTCAATTTCTTTTACGATTTGTAATCTCTTTTTAACTGGAAAGGTTTATAACGTTATTTATATTTTAAGGATTTATTTTCTAAGAAATGATAGAAATTGACATAATACAAGCAGTGCGTAATTGCATTCTCGCTTTCACTCATTTCTAAATTGCTATCGTTAATGATCACGCAGGTGTATGATCCTGTGAGTTGGTAAAACAGATTATGGATCATTTGGCTCTGTCGACAAAGACTTGTCGGTAGTCGGTAAAACAGGTTATACAGGACCTTAATTCTCTTTACTAATAACCGGTATAAAGAAATTTATTATATCGACAGATGTGTGTTTACTCACAAAATGTATTAGTTCAAATTTGTGCCGCAGGTCATTCAAACTTTTTGACATTTATTGTTAGTTGATAACCGAAATGTTCAAAAATTTTAATTATTCTAAAATATTTGTGTATTTTTATATTACTTTTAATGAAAAACAATAAGACTGTTATAAAGTTATAAGATAATTTTAATTTTCTAAATAATTGTAAATTTTTAGTACACTTTTAAATATCTCAACATAGAGTACTTTTACAGAAACACATTTTTTAAGTAAAACTTTAGTGTGTTATCATTTTTTCCATTATATCTCGAGAGCAAGCTTTTATTTGTCAAAAGATGTATTATTGAAAATTTAATACACATCTTACGAAACATCTCAAATTTATGAAACTAAAACTGTAACATAGTAGGTACTTTCTGTCCGTAAAAGTAAGACAATTAATTAAAAATCACCCTGTAAAATAGAAATGAAAACTTTTCGAGAATATTTTATGTAAATTTCTATAATGGGACATGTGTGTGTGGTAATCTCTTGATTGCATTATAATATATGCAATATCGACATATGCAATCGCATGCAGAGGCGATCTATATAATTTATACTTTGCTCGTTTTAAATTTTTAAATTTGTGACAATAGTGGGGTAAATGTAAAATTATTCTATACAATACTGTGAAATGAACTCTAACCAAATGTTGCGTTGTTAAACACCTCCACTGTAATTTTCCTTTTCATGCATGAGTTCACTGAAAACGTTGGCCCATTTTCCGGGTGCTCTAGCGCAATCTAGCAATTAAAATCATTTTGTTTCGCAAAAAAGTAGGCGACGGAAATGTTCGCTTTATTATCCGTGTCCAATAATACGCTATATTTCATAAAAGCTTGAAGGCAACTATGTGATCACTGGCACGCGGAGAAAGCGAGTTGTTTTGGGAGAAAAAGAATAATCTATTTACGCATATATATCTTGTACGTAATAATACGTTTAATCTTTTCGTCGCGCTTGAGTACATATGGAAACAACCATTGTATGCGATTATAATTATTTATGTTAATAGATATCGCATTCAATAATTGCTATAAATTTTTGTTAGGAAAATGGAAATAAGTAATTACAAGTTGTCACTATTCTGATAAAACCTTAAATATCTTGTCAACAATTTTATTAATTGTTATATATGTAAAAGAAAATTGAGACACTCTTAATTGATTGTAGCTTTAAAACTTTAAATAAATCAATAGATAAATATAAATTTCAATAAAACTATTATTGTGGATTTATTACAAATGCAAAAATGATAATTTGATGGCAAAAAAACACACATGAATAATATTTTTATTAATAAGGGAAGCATAAGAAAGGTATAAGAAAAAGAGAAGATATCCCTGAAAACACAAGAATATTTTATGATTTTTCTTCGTATTATTATACTACATCAATTCCCGCGTTCGCTAAAAGTTGCTCGAGCATGTTTTTTCGATTCTGAGAGAACGCTCGCCAAATATTTAATAAATTTTCGAAAAGACGAGAAAGGCTTGATAATCTCTTTAGTTAGCGAGCGAAGCGTCTTCTTGTAGACCGTCCATGAGCGGACACTCGATGTCCAAGCACATTAACAGAGAGTCGGTCAGTTTGCCTTCGACTTAAAGCTCGTCTTGGTCGCAGGTAAATATTGAAGTGCCTGCAAGATGTGGAGAATGCCGCGAGCTAAGTGATTGTAATATCACATATTAAAATTCATGCAAATGCATTTGTAAATTATAATGAATAGTACAGCAAAGTCAACAAATTATTTCAAAACTTATTGATGGATTAATGGAGTAATCTCTTTAAATTAACTCTGATATTTCTAAATATAGCGCGATATCGGAATTAAATAAAAATTACAATTAAAATTATCGATTGATAGATCAAGAAAACTGTAAGATAGATCGTTACTAAGGAATGATACGCTCTTACAAGATAAATTAAATTAATTAAATGAAATCCTTTGATCTTTCGGAAGTTCTAACAGTTCTGTGCGCGAGTACAGCAGGGAACAACAGCAAGGATTTCTAGCATCTACGCCCGTGTAAGTCGAGAATGTGTGAAGAGAGAAGAGAAAGAAGAATCTCTTCCACTCCTCGCACGCGCGTGTATAGGTACCGGACTTTTACGTGTCGAGTACGTATACGTATGCGCTTGATACGCGAGGTCGACGGCCTTCGTAAGGATAGAGCTTCATGTCCAGCATCACCTATCGGACAGAGAGCGAAACTTGCCTCTCGTAATCCGCATTCTACGAGAGAGAGAGACCCGTTACCGCTGGGGGTGGGGGAGGGGGCTCTACTGCCGCTTTATAATGACAGAGTTGCTATAGGCAACGTTTCTTCGAAATAATATACAATGTAATAGTAAAATGGAATTATATAATTTAGCATCGTTGTTGAAGTGAAATAACGTTATAGGATAGAAAACTATAGTATAATTTTAATATCAGTTTTTTAACAGATTCTCTTGACTCAAATATGAATTACAATACAATTTCTTGGAAATATCAAAAAAATAATGACAAAATTGAAAAATTCGTGCATCTTTTTCTGTCTTAAAAGATGTTTGAAAGAAATTTATACAATATTTTATCGATCTGCATCGAGTCTTTGCGAAGTTAGAACTGCAACTCGGTACCGGATGGAAAACAGTTGTTGGAGAACGGGTGAAAGTGTGACGAAGCTCTCGGCGCTTCACTCAAGGTCATCTGCTTCCTTTCCACAAAAAATAACCAAGTTGCATAATGATGCCACAGGAGATAGTTTGGACTAGTTCATTATAAAAAAAAAAGGCGATCTTTGCGTGCATTCTGCAGAACTTGCATCATGTCAAGATAAGACAAACTTATACAAGGAATACTGATTCGATAAAATTATTTTATTCGAAGAAAAGTATAACTCCACCGAATATATTTTGAAACTAATTACATTTAAATATTATATATCGGTATTTTTTACTAAAAATTTGTATTGTACATTTTTAATTTTATTGCTATTTTTTCTGAAATGAATCGCTGTTACTAATACTGGAGATCCTGATATTAAGATCAAGCTATCATTAACGAAAACAGAATGTTACAATAATTTACATAGAAAATGTTTAGTATTATTAAAATTAAGCTGTTAATAAGATATATTACTTATTAATGTGTATGCATATATGTGTGAAAAATTGTGCGTAATTATGACATTTGACTGTATCAAATGAAGTAGACGTTTAAAAAGTTTTGCAGAAAAAATTAAGCAAACAGCTAGAGATCACCGAGATTATAATTGTGATTGAGTATATATCTTTTTGCCATAATTGGGAATTATACTCTGCTTCTTTCCGCAGCACAACTCCTCGATATAAACAAGAAAGGCAGGAAAATGAATCGAGGCGAGGTATATACTACACGCGAGCTTTCACTTTGAGTCGCGTTCGAGCATGGCATTAAATGCCGAGCGCGTAGCGTCGATACGTCCTAATGGGACATTCGTTGACGCTCGAAAAGAGAATAAAAGGAAGGAAGGAAGGCCAGGAGAAGCAGAGGCGAAGACGCACGCGAGCGCGAGGTACTTCCTATAAAACTGTCATCGACCAAGGAAGCCTCGTGCCCAGCACCACAAATCGTCGTCTTCGTCGTTGCCCGGCCCGGCCGCGGCGACGAAGCGGCAGCGTGTAACGTTACGACAGCCGATAACTCCTAGCCGTGTAAGGCGTCCAGCTCTGCGGTCTATGATGCATGCCTAATTGCCTGTAATGGCAGGTTTTCGAAAGTGGTCTTTCGATGGTTAGGCAAGTATATGACGCGCACGCTCGTCCAATGAAGTAAACGAGAGAATTGGAGTTGCTGCTTATTCATGCATATCGGCCGGATCCTCCTCTCGCAACCGCACGTGAACTCTCTCGCTTATGCACTCACGAGTAGCACGTCCTCACGAATTCCTCATCCTCGTTGTGATGTGCTTACATTTGAATTTTTGCTTCAAAACGATTGTCCCTCTTCACTAAATTTTTCATCGTATAAATTTAGTGACCTATATATAATCACATCAGTCGGTGATTTCTTCTGCGAAACTATCATGTAGCAATCCAAAACATCGAACAATTAATCCTTATATAATTTTTTTGAAATTTAAGAAATCTAATAAGTTACAAATAATTACAATTTTTTGCACCGTTTGCAATCGAAAGATGCAATTTCATTGCTTTTTGATCATATTACATGCTTAAAGTAGCACAAGTGTGTACAGTGCGTATGGCGGATTAAATTGTCAGCCTGAAACTGGGGCGCGGAAGAGGAGTAGGCGTAACCTGACGACGCACCGGATCAGTTTTGATGAGTGGCGCGTTGCACAAAAATGTGGTAAAAGACGCTCGAAAGAGATGCTCGTTTCACGCATCGGAAGCCCCAATAATAACGTAACGCGCATAAAAAATTTATTACGCCCATTGCCATTGTGGGAGAAAGTTATTTTACAGCTTTAGTGAAATTAAATGCGCATCTAATGAGACTAGACTACTTTCATTAACGTCACTTTTATTTTTGTGCGCGAGTAACTCTGTTTTGTCAAATAGGAAAGGAGGGGAAGAGAGGAGAATGAGAGGGAGAGAGAGAGAGAGAGACTTTAATTATACTCACTTGAAGAAAATTAAATATCCAGTAATAATATATTATGTCCGATAGTTTACATGAAATTATTCATTCCTTATATTTACTTTTTCAAACACACAAACATTTCATAATAAAAATAATATTGATGTAATATTTGAATAATACCTACTTGGTCTCAATTCTAAAAAAAAATTATTTTCAGGTAAATTGTGTTTAAAAAAAAAAACAATTTGAAATTAGTAAAAAATAAACAATATTATCCATGTCGATATTTCGAAAATAAGTTTGGTTTTCTTCTTTCAAAAATACAATTTTCAGAGTGTGTAATGTAAATAGTAATACAGTTTATTTGATATATCTATATGATAAACAATTTATTTATGTAATAGTAAATTAAACAGCTTTAATATTCGTAAATACGATTAAGTCGTACATATAGCGGTTTCATAATTCAACGAAATGTCAATTAATGCAGATAATTTCGCCTGTCATTTCTCAGTCACTCAATCAAAAATTTATTTACCAATAGGGCTTGCTCATCAGATTGTTATCTGGCAATGAAAGAGAGACGCGAATACCTTCACGGAAATCTTTCGGCCGTTGATGCTTTTACGCGCCATATCTCAACTCTCATCTTAGCCGTAAAACTGGAATGTTCCGGTGCAAATTTTCCTATAACGAATATTCTCATGTTTCGATCGTCGTTGTAAGATGATAGTACCGATAAATAGAGATAAAGCAATTTAAAAAATCCTATCGCGATAAATTTCTATCTCTACATCTTGTTACGCCGAAATGAATAAAAAAGTCATTGAACTGTGGAATCATCACATTAGTGCATAGACTGAACCCTGGAATATAAATGTTGATGTTCTATATATTCGTAATAATGTTTTAAATAATGAAATAGATATTTTTGTAGATTAGATGTGTTTGACAATATTCTGATTTTTACTATTAAATAAAAGCAATACCTATATTAAGATTGACTCGATCAAACATATAATGTTATCCTTTCTCACTACTTGAAAGAATCCTTTGAAACAAAAGATTTTTAACCTATTTCAATTAAAAGTATTTTTTCAAAATTAATTAATATCAAAGATTAAATGTGGTAAATTAAATACTTTTTGAGAGAGAATAGGCCGTTGCCATACTTTTAATAATGTATAAATAATTATAACTTTATTTTTTGAAACACGTGCCATTGAATCAAGCGGAACTATCCAGAGTGAATAAGTGTTACTTACAATTTCGATATGGTGACAAAACCAAACCAATTATCCGACAAGTTGCACCTACGTGTGGGTCAAACATAGTCTGACTCGTGCATTATTGTTCTGCATTTTTTACCCGTTGCGGTGTGCCACTGCTTTTTATTGGCCTCTGGAAACATGCGACTCGGTTTGACCTCACGTTTCTTTGACGGTAGCCATCAAGTCCATTTGACGGAACTGATCGACTATATAAGTATCTTGTTTTGCCAGTCTGCAATGTACACTTTCTTTCATATTTCATCATTCTTCTAACGTTTCTCTCCAATTGCGAAGGCAATTACAGAAATAAATACATTTTTTTGCGCATACATTTATTTTGAATTACCTTGAATAGTAATTAATTTTTATAAAAAATAGTATAAATTTTTGCCAAAAAGATAAATAATATTTTATGACATTTGAATTATCATGTTTTATAAAAGAAATTTTAAATAAAATAAATCTAAATCTAAATATTAATTAATATCAATATTTTGTTTTTAATTTGAATTTCTGTTTTAGTTTTAATTTTTAAAGCGTATTAATAATTTTAATAAAATATTTCTTATTTTTTTACTTGAAAATATAAAATTGCTAATATTCATAGCATCTAGCTTTTTAATCAACGTGATTGAGATAAGAGAGTGCGATAATCACAAAAAAGAATAACTTAATCATTATTTTATTTGAGACATCACAGCAATCAGAATTAACAATTTATTATATTTACAAACATTAATTTGGTGCAACCATATATGTAGCCAAGATTGTGGGTGATTTAAGATTGTGGGTGAATAATCTTCCTCGAAAATCTTGAAGAGCGGTTGTTTGAATTATAAAAATATAATAACGTTTTCGTCGAAACACGAAACTCTCCCCAGCGTTTTGATGCCCGCATATTTCTTAGCTGCGGATAAGAAGTATATGAGGAAGAAAACGAAAGCGTGGGTTTATAGTGAGGTGATAAAATCGTGTGATTTGATTGACGCTCCTGTAATGTTCTGTAACTTCTTAACTTTATTCATACTACCAGAGCAGTCATATCAATATTACCAGCAAATGAGTTCCTCGTAACTGTACGCGTTCTTTCGAAATCTATTATGTTATATAAAATATTTTGGAAAATTTCTACGTAACAATATTGACCTAGCAAAGCAATATTCCACTTTTAAATGTTATTTAAATTTTATATTTTACATTACATTTGATAAGCTTGTACATATAATTTATTTTCACAATTTTTGAATGTACAACTTTAAATATATTTACTTGAAATATAATTTTAAAATTAAAATTTTATTGTTTATAGTTTACTTAAAATATAAAATGACGAATAATTCATTAGGCAATGTGTCAATATTTAAAGATTTTTTTTATATTTTTTACATTAAATTATAATTTTATACATATACATATATGTATATAGACTTTGATATTAATTTTGATAAAAATAATTAATTTTTTAATTTGTTGAAGAAATATAATGTAATATTTCATCATTCTACAATTTCTACAAATTTTTTGTGACAATTTGTATTCATGCTTTTTGTCGATGATTTTTATCGATGTTCGCGGCTCACTTGATAATTATGCGCCGATGCGTTATAGAAGATTGTTTCCGTCAGGTCGGATTTGACTGATGCGCCATCATCATTTCTCTTCGTCGAATATAAGATCGACGCATTCCAGTTGCTAGCATCGATGATGAATGATACACGGCAATTACATGCAGTGGAGAGCCGCGAATGATTGATTTGCCGCGCATGATTAATGTACGATATTATCCGTAGAGGCCATTCTATTTATATACAAGCATTTATACCTACAGTCTAGGTAACCGTTTCACAAACCAGATTTGTGGGAAATTTATCGTATATGATGATTTTATTTTATACATATATATAATTATAATTTATATTATTACCACGACTTTCATTGTTTTAACATACAAAAATAGAAAAAATAATGAGAGAATTATATGTCTAATGAGAAACATGGAAAAGAAGGACAATTTTGCAATAATAATATAACATATAACTATATGCTGAATTATATAATATGCAGAATGTTAAGAATAATTGAATTAAAACCATTACGTACTAAAAAAATAACATGGAAATTTACATGGATATTCGTACTTTGACGAGTGTTAAAGGAACTATTTACCTATAGCAGATTACGCATAGGCTAAGAATAAAACAAAATTTATCTAATCTTTTGATATTCTCACATCGTATCGGAATATCAATACGATATTTGTTCAAGCGTACTCATATAACTTCTTCACAAAACAAAAATATTGCGTTATTTTCAAATACTTTTTTATTTGTTAATAAAAGATAAATGCTGCATGGATATAAGACTGTATAACCAATCAAAAGAGCAGAAGCTAGTATACTCGCCAAGCGGCAGCTGCACCGGCTGTGCTAATATTTGGCAGACATCTCCACTCGCTTCAGATAGTGTAATCGTAATCTTGTGAGATTTGAAGTTGCTCTTTGCCGATGCGTAAAATGTCGCTAAATCAAGTTGTAATTATCCGAAAAGACTTGTGAAGGTTGTATATATCGGACATTATTATAATCAAGCTCTATAATAACAGCACAGAATTTTTACAGAAATAATAAATCTCTATTAAAGGTTTACGTGCGACTATATCAAAAATTATCAATTTCAGCTACGTTTTCGATTTTGAAATTAATGAATTAAATACGAAATTAATTTCGATCCAGATATTATCAATAGTCTCGTGCCATCAAATATGCCTTATGTGTATTAAGTTTCGAAAATTTATTATGTAACTTTTTTGGGGGAGAATATACAACCGGTGGTCTTTATCAAATTTATTAAGTAAGCTTTAAATAAAATTCTAAAATATATATTTCAATCTTTATTATTTTAATAATATTAATTTATTATTGAAACTTTATTATTTTGTTATAACAAGTTTTCATATTCTTTACTAGTAACGATTAAAAATTGATTTGTCATAAAAAAGTGAATTATTTTTATAGAGAGAGAGAGAGAGAGATTCTACAAATTGTTTTTATCTGAACAAAATTGAAAATATCACTTAGTATACCATACTTCACGTCGTGCTCTTAATTAATCTTTTATAAGACAGTTTACTAGCGAACACCTGCTGTGCGTTGACTTTTTCGTCCTATTATCTTGCTTTGCTTTAATTGCGAACGATCAAGTCCTATCCGTTACGTGTATGCTTTTAATGTCGAGTTTCACGTGGAATGCATTTTGATTTGTTCGCGCTCCCGTTATTTTGTGACATATATATGCTACACAAAATAAAAATCAAGATAGTAAATATGTACAGGAAATTAATTTCTTTATTTAAATACCGTATTAATAACCTTTTTACTAATATAATGATTGATAAAAGAATTAAATATACTCATTATATAATGAATATGTGCAAGGTCTCTTTCGATTTAAAAAAAAAATTCGCGTTTGTTGGAATAAAAATATGTTAATAATTATTTGGTAAACAGCTTAATACAATTATATAATCAAATATATTAAGTAATAAATAGAAACTTTTAAAAAAGTAATTTTGTTGAATTTTTTTTATTACTTATTTTGAATTATTATTTAATCGCGTTTATTTTTAATTAGAAAGAATTCTTTTTTACATTCGACGATGACGTTGCCGTTGCCGTTTATTTAATTCGAGCACGAGTGACGAACGGAATGCTATGAATCACTGCCATAAGTCACGGAAGTTAACGCGGCGAGAAACACTACTGCCGCGTTGATACTTACGCTCGTCAAATTATGAAAGTAATTAAGATGGACATCCAACCACAACATCACCAAAACGAATTCTTGCAATGTGAACTATACAGCGTCATATGGCAAATCGCACGAACTTCATGCTTTCTCTATCACGATCGATAGACTGCTGATTCCATGGGTAGACCTTTTCGATCGTAAAGAAGAAAGCGTATTTATGGAGAGGGTTAAGAATAAGTCGTTAACAGTTGGGAGTGCACGTTTCCATACCAGGGTGGTAATTAATGAACTTGGTGCACGGCGATTTGCAAGCACGCAAATTACAATCGTAAAGAAGGTTTAATCGGCGCTTCGTGCTCTTTGTTAGTTGAGAATGTAGTGGTTGCGATATATTACGGATTTTCAATTTTTTCTACTTACAATGAAATACAATAAGTTTATAACACTTTGTGTTTCTAATTCCAAATCGTATATTTTTACAAAGAAATTTTTATTTATTATAAAAGTTTCTATATTTTTTTATGGATTTTACTGAAGTTTGACGTCATTATTTAAGAGATTGTTGCTTAAGAGACATTAAAAAGAATTTTACAAATTTAATTCATTTATATACCTCTATAACAAATATTTTGCAATAAATTCTTATTGTAAACTTTTTTTTATTCTTGTTTTATTATACTAATATTGATTGTTTTGAAATTTAGTCAAATTTTTGTAAAAATAAATCTTTAATAAATCTGACATTAGTTATACAATAAAATTTTGTTCGTGTTTAATGACTGTATAAACTTGTCGTAAATTTCTGATTTAGTCTGATACGTAAACTTGCTTTTATGCAAGCAAATATTAAAAAATATATAGTGATTAAATTAAATTAAATGGAACTGTTCCTACCGAATTCTTGGTGCTCTTTGACCGGAACGGCAGGTGATAAAATACTATCACTTATTTAAACGCATGATTCAAATTCAGATTTTAATCTTCTTAAAAGTCGGTCCAGTTGCATATTAATTAATTTCGGATAAGATCATTTTGACGGCCAACGATCAGTATCACAGGCCGGTCCTTACTCGAGAAAAAAGAATACTAACGTTTCTTTTTAGTAAACGAGTTTCAAAGTATATAATGATGTCTATAGCCGCTAACAGACCATCGGCTTCGGTTGTAGCACGCGTGCGAACGCCCACGTGAGAAAGCGAAGAACATTACGTTGCACCTTAAATTAAATCGAGATCCCGTAGCAAACGTATATAGTGGCGCAATATCATCCGTATAGTGTCCCATAAACTATTGTCGCGATCGACAATGTAATCTCGGAACGAGAAACGGCAGAAACTTCCGCTTGAGTTATACTTGATGTTTCCCTAAATGACTGTCGCGTTTTTATCACAAACGCATGCAGGAGATATATATTTCTAATCTTATTTTAAATAACCCTTTTTCTCTGTGTTTTGAACAAGTCGATAAGAACAAGTCGATAATTTTATCTTCTTAATTAGACTTGAAAACATTTTAAAATCTGACTTACAATTAGACTTTTACTTTCTAACTTAAATAAAGCGGCTTACAGCGCTCACCTCATCAAGTAATAAAAATGAAATAAACTTTATCTCTCGATTAAATAAAATTATATTCAGCTCGTAAGCTTTTTTTTTTACCAAATTAGGACTTTTCTTAATAGATGCTAATAGTTCTCCGAACGGTCAATCCGACCGTATCAAAAAATCCAAGAGGACGGAACCTTAAAATCTTCCTCGCTCGTTCGTTACAAACGGATTGCGATATCGCGATCTGCCAAGGTCCAGCCAAGGACCGAGCTGCTCCGGGGGCAATCGATAAGGTCCGCGCCGTCCACGTCGACTACAAATCAACGCAGACATGAAGGGACCCCATCTGCCGTAAGGGCCATTAAAAAGATCGTTCGTTCTCCATAAAATATTATATTCAGTTCGCGGATCGATTTGAAATCCGTAGAGCGCACTTCGCCCAGTTCCGCCGCGATCCTGCCAGAGCCTTTTTCGGCGCACTAAATTCATAAATAATGGCTAAAGACCGGGACACGGCCCGTGCATCACGGTCCGGATTTGTAGTCCTTAAGCCTTTTAAGGTTTTTGCGCGAGCACGTTCCGGACTTGTCTTTATAATCATCGTGAGTAGTTCGTCTCGAAGACGGAGAATTTTTAAGATACGATCGATCAGCGATGTCGTGAAAATACGTATCCTGAAACACAGTTTAACACGTGTTTTGGTACCCCTATTAACACTTCAGATTACTCCAACCCTGTTCTTTGTTTCAATCCGCTTCCGCAAGAACAAACTTAATCCTGCCTAATATCAGTTATTTATCCAAACCTTTGCAAATATAAAAATGTTATAAATCGCATGATATTACGGTTTATATTAAATTAAATTATATATATATATATATATATATATATAAAATATATATATAATAATTTTATGATAGAAACTTTTTGTTTTAATTAGATTTAGCATCCAACTTCATAGACATAATTTAATGGTCAATTTGACATTGTCAAACGCGCTGACAACCTTCATTTCAAAGGTCGTGACTCTTCTCTTCTCATTGGAATTCTAACCGTACGTTTAACTCTACCGCATATTTGTCGTCACTGCATTCATATTCTCCGTAGTCTTGGTAGACTAAAGCCTCGTCTCTTTTCTTCTCGTCTCAACCCGGCCGTCGAGAACAAGTAGAATAAGTAAAGATAACGGGAACAGCGGCCGACACAGATGATAGGCATTTCTTTCACGACACTTCTTTCGAGGATATCCTGCGCGCATCCATCCTGTATTCTCGCGACACGCTCTATATTTTATTGTATACCAGCGAGTGTTATGCCAGGACGATCTCTTCCGCGCTCTCTTCGTGCATTATCGCTCTAGAATCCCGGCCTCGGAAACCGTCCGCATCCATAAGCATGCCAGTCTTTGCCCTTTTTTTCTAGGCGCTCGCGCTCGCTTCGGTCGATTTGTTTCGGTCCGGTTCAAGAAAGCCCCGCTTGAAATATCGCCGCGGCATTATTTTAAGGAACTGAAAGTCATCGTCACAAAACGAATCTCAATTCGACGTAAAATGATGTTTTCTCTACCGAGTTCTGCCGCATTCACGTTATGTAATTTATGCGACGTTTCTTCGCTTTTCATGGTATTTTGTCAAGAGCGATTCTCATATATCTCCTTGAGTTATTTTTCAAAAGATCTTGTTAACTAACATAAATTTCAGAAGACAAATAAACGTATGTAAAGAATATACATTGTATATATTATTTATACGAGTTATTTTAACTTTATTTTACGAAAGTTAGTTATACTCGCAAGACTAATTTTTTGTTATTGCTATAAACTCTAATCGTGCATAAAAACCCGTGATAAAAACTCAATTAAGATGGAAGAATTTCTTGTTTCATGTCGAAAGATAAAATAATTTAAAATCAAGATTTAACAATAATATATAATATTTAATCACATACAATTATTCTGGAAATAAAATTATATATTTATGATACATAAAGTATATTTGAACGTTGTAAATAATCACAATTTCATTGTAGTAAATAAGATAAAAATCTCTTTAGCATCGAATGAAGAATAAGACAAGGGAAACAGCCGGGCGTGTTCTCGCAGAGTAAAAATTATAACGTGCTTCTTACTTTATTATTTGTTAATAACATTCCAATTATAAAGTATCCTTAATCTATTTGCCAATCTGGAGAATTACTGACTCAAGTCAGCCTTGAATGTACAGCGATATTATAAGAGTGATAATATGTCCAATTTGCCCGTGTACTCCTTTAATTGTAATATAGAATCTTTTCAAGAGAGAGGGAAAGACTATACTTTAAGGACTCAGCGGGCAAGACTCCTCTCCCAAAATCCGAAACTGGTTTCCAGATTGAGAGGGATAAGCGAGAGATTTCTGAGCCGCCTCGAGAACCGTCTGAGCTTTCGCCGTGGTAGCGTTACTCGTCCAAAAGCTGTCGGTAAGTTCTTCAGGTCGTGCCGCGCGGTAATCCTATACGTCTTAAGAAACTGGTTTCCGCACGACGTGTTGCGGGTAGCGCGCAAAACAAATTAATAACAAGAACATCATAACCGCGGCTCCAAGGCTGCTCCGAGACGCTCACGAGCCGCAGCTGCTATACCGGGTGAGCCCGGCTCCATTGTTATTCTCGGAACTAAATCTTTCCGCGGAGAAGACATCGAACCGCGGTTCGTGGCTTCTCGATTCATCGTGTTCATTCGTAAGGCATGCGATTGCTCAGATTGCTCTACTGAAGTACGTATAGCCGCGTCTTTGTTCTTTTTAAAATAGGGGAAATAATCAAGCATTTTTTTGAGCAAATAAATTCTATTATTTTCAGGTTGTTGTGTGACGAAAAAGATGTTTGCGCGGTTTTCCCAAAAACTTGATAAACTAAATTACACGTAATAAAATAATATTAAAATACAAATATAAAAAAATTTTAATAAATTTCTATTGAATAGTTTTATTTAATGGAATAATTATTTCGAGAATTCTGACAATTCGCAGCATATGACGACATGTACGACATAGATATACGTGCGTGCCGCACTTACAATTATCATTATTAAGCTGTTATAGTTAGGCGCGGATCAGCGAGAGGAGAAACAACTGTCGCATTGTGCGATGAGGTAATCCGTTTACGTCCCTCGACTATCGATATATTGCTACTAGGTCACGTAGCCCGCCTATCCCGCATTACGTATATGTACTCGTTATTTATGTACTCCCTTATACACACCTTTCGCGCATTAATCGCTCGTGCACGAAAGCTTAAGGCGATCAGGGGTGGAAACGGGAGGGCAATAAACCTGTATTTTCTCTGATTACGCTTATTCCCTGGTATCTGGTTTTTTATGCACGTGTCACGTTCACATTAGTTTCGTAAAAAAGTTACTGATGCAGTATACGTTAAGTGCTGCGCATCTATTGTTAATGATGGATAAGGCCATACTTGATTTTTCAACAACAACTGGTAGAAATGTTCGACACCTTGATTCATACTTTTAAAACTCTAATATATATTTGTACATAACTAATAAGTTAATTTTTTTTATAATTCCAAATAAACTATTAACGGGGAAAAAATGTAATTAGATAATATTTCTTTGTATTATTTAATATTACGGTATTTCAATGATAATCGAATTAATAATCTTTTCGATCAATACAAACGTGCCTAGCAGCAAGAATGAGTGAGATGGACGCGCATTTTAATTACGGTCTTCGCATATCCATTAACGGATTTCAGCCGGGTCATCATTTCGATGCATCAAACGTATCTCTCCATAGGATCGATTGTGCTCTTAAGAATAAGAGATCTGCGAAGAAGCCGCTATCACGCCCTGTGCCAGATTGGCTTTTACCGCGCCGTTTCTTCAAGTTCGATCTTTCCTTCGATCTTCGAAGGCCGATGCGGTGGTCCAATACCAGTAAGGGCAGGCATCGGTACTTTTCAAGACAACAATGGCTGACTCATCCGATATCGTATCTACCTGATGCATGGTCCATGGGGAATATTAACTGTGAAACTATTATCGCGATCAAACGTCGATTTACTCGCATGAAGCCGCAATGTAATGATCGCTGGGGTTCGCTTACGTTCTCAACATATTTATTCTTCATTTAACTGTCGAATCGAGTGGAAAAAATTATCGCGAGGAAGCCGAGGAAGGGACGAATCTCACAAAGTCCCCAACGTTTTAACGTAGCGGGTTTTTTTGCGATACGAGTATTGGCAAACAGTCGTGGTATTTATTCGGACATGGACGATTTCAACCAGGCATTTATCACCAGATCAGGTTACCTGTGTTTACCAGATCGCCCGAGGTCAGTCAATTTGAACTGTATTTATTCATGTGGCACGTTCGATTTTCGATTTTTGTTCTACGAAAACGAAGCAACAGAAATTTACGACTTTACGACAATATAATTTAATAAATTTATATTTATAACTTTTTTAATTATAAAATTGGAAATGACAATAGTTTTTTTAATTAAAAGCTTAACTCGAAACTTTTTACAAATTTTCATTATTCCTAATGTAACAAGAAATTTATAAGAAAAATTATTTAGAAATAACATAATTACTTCGTGTATTACATAAACAATGATAACACTTCTAACGTTCTACATAACACACAGTAAGATACACTGCACGAGTAAAACAATTTTGACAATTATCTTCTTTACAAGTTATTTAAATATCGGTTTCCAACATTATGCAACGTTTCAAAAATAAGCATTAATAATAATTATTGATAAAAATAATCACTGTGATAAGTTTCTGAAAATTTCCTCTGTAAAGAGCATAAAAAGCGTGTTTACCATTTTGAATTAATTACTCCGTGGTCTAAAGAAATTGTCCAAAGCACCAAAAGTCGACTAGAATAGAAATGACCTGGGACCAACAGTTCTCGAAGGCATTTGCATGTGACATGACGGCAGAATGCGGCACGGATCGTCGCTCGACATCGATTTCCTCTTCTTCCTTTTTGCTCCCGCCCTTCCGGATCTTTTTAAAGTCGTTTTCGTTTCCTCGTTTCGATGCGAAGAACAAGATAATGCAATTTACACAAAAGTAGGGAACATAGCATATGGTATAATGACGTGGAATAATGAAGGAGGAACGATCGTCCACTCAGGCACCTTTGTTAATTATTCTAATTAGAGGTGTGCCGACGTGGCCTTTATGACCCATGTGTGTGTAAACGACGTCGGTAATGCCCACATGTAGGCGATCGATTGAACGCTTGAAAGAGAAAAAAATCGATAAGTACACAATGTTCCGAATAGTTAGAACTGTAATTTTTCAAAATAGATACTTTATTCCAAAATAGATACAATATTTGATTATATTTTACGTACAACCTGTATTAATCAAAATTGCTACAAAAAATAATAAATACAAAATTTATAATAAATAATATACTTTGGTATTTAATAAAAGGTAATATGCACCATATAACATCTTACAAATATTTCCTCTCGACTTAATTTCTCCTCAAATCTGCCGTAATCTAAAATTATGTACGTATATCAACGGTATGTAAGGGAATTCTGCGAACTTGTGCCAAAAGATGTTAAGTGATCCCGGGCTGAAAATCCCGTAGGATGACCATGCCGGCGAAAAGGATAATCCTCCGGCGAGATTTCGCCCGATATCTTCCCTTTTCACCGAGACGAGGGTACTGGTCGCGATAGAAGAAGAAAAAGAGGCTGAAGAAAGAGACGATGAGAGCGAAGAAGAAGAACAAGAGAAAGCAGCGTCATGGCGCATGCGGCGATTCTACCACGATAACTTTAAACGTCCGTGGAATGTTGGACTTGCCGAGTAGGCAATTATAATTCCGCGTTTCGATCTCGAGGACCGATGCACTTTACGAGAGGGAGAGAAAGAAGCTGCAAAAGAATGGCGTTTCGGCGAAGCTCTTTACGAGAGAAATACGAGAGATATAGGTGTTCGCGCGAAGAGCTCTCAGCGATTAATGTTTATCAACCGGTCCTTTTCACACGATTATTGTCTAATGATGTTTTCCACACGTTATGTGGTTGCAATTTAATTCGCTTTTATACTTGAAATTTTTCTGAGACTTTTGTGATAATGGACACAGTGTGTTGGAGGGTTGCATTTCTTTCTTTTTAAATTCTTTTGCTCTTAATAATTCTTTTGTTCTTTCTGTCAAAAAAAAATGAACTTAGTGAAGACACCACTTTATCGTCCTTTTATATTATTTGCTGGACACCCCATTCAATTCACATTTTGTGATACGATATGAGAGCATGAGCGCAGGCTGTGGGGCAGGATCCATTAGCGGGAAGAGATAGCAAGGTCGTCGAAGGAGGCACTGACCGAAACGAGCCCGATGAAATATTTTATTCCTAGCCAGCCGAAGAAGAGAGAGAGAGAGAGAGAGAGAGAGAGAGAGAGAGAAGGAGGAAGATAAAGCCGCTCCGCCGGAGGTCCTTACGGCCGCCGATTACCGTTAACGTTTAGTCCGCGTGCCTCCCAGAGATAGACTTCTAAAATCTCCCTAAACACCGAGAAATACGACCCTGCGGCTCAAGGATGAATCCCGCGACGTACTTAATGCGCTAAAACGGGCGCCAGAAAGTAGCGGCACGCATGAGCGGCGAATGCAAATGCATTTTGCACTCCCCCGAGTCCTTGGAAGAACGCGATACATTCTCGTATCGGTCCGAGTGTGGGTGGCGTTGAAGAGAGAGAAAGTGCAATAAATTATTTTAATAATCTGAGGGAATGACTGGTCCTCTTGACGGAAACTAATGTGTTCGAGCTTACCGCGCGGAAGATGCCATGGTTTAATGTTAATCGCATTTGGTCTTTCCCTCTGTCCGGTCTCGTTAAGTCACTGAGTAATAAATTGATGGTTGTGATTGAGCAAACAATGCACGTGTAACGTTATATGAAATATGTTTGTATCTTACACGGTAAAACATATTTTGTATTTAAGTGGATTTCTCTTTGTAGAAATTTTTGTGTTAAATTTTTAACATACACTGGTATCAAAGTAACATATTGTCGTGTTATTTTGACTTTTCTGCGTTAATACTCAACCACTTTTCAATATTCTACTAATATTCAACTATAAATATTTACAATCTAAATACGCAGAAAAGTCGATAATTATTTTACTCCTTTAATATTATTACATTTCTCTCTCTCTCTCTCTCTCTCTCTCTCTCTCTCTCTCTCTCTCTCTCTCTCTCTCTCTCTCTCTTGTTGATTATTTTTCTCAATTCTTCAGTAATCAATTATGTTACATTATAACATGCGTGAATTATTCAAACAAACTTTTTCTTCTTCTTTGTTCCAGGTAAGTTCGAGGCTCAAGTTTTACCTGGGCTGACTTCGGGGGGCTATAATGCACCCGGTTCCGACAGATAACTATCGGAAAGTTCGTTAGCGGTCGAGGGCGGTCGAGGATCTGAAAAATGTCAGCTAAAAATATAACAGTGGTCACTTTTCGGGGAAGAGGATGCAACCACGCAACGACGCGAGCGAGTGCAAGCGCAGCCATTTTTTTTAGTGTGTTGAGAGATTGTTAGATCGGGAGGGTAGATTAACGGATGGATACACGTGTCGAGCTCAGATTGACACGAGTTCTCGTTGGTCACCTATCTTGGCTGCATCTGCCGAGAATAGAGGAATAAACTCATGCTCCATAAATATTCCGGTATAATCTGTACGCCCTTTTATCACTGACGAGTTCTTCTGGAAACTCTTATTTGTTATGTTACAGAATATTGATTTAATTACACAGTACAACAGTTACAACTAACTTATATAGGTAATAATAGTAACAACTTATATAGTACACATATTTGTTATTACTAAAATTAACGTCACTCAAATAATAACATTTAGTTATAATTACAAAGATATCAGCATGAAGAAGAATCTAACTGGAAACATTTCTCTGAAGGCAGAGCAATGAAGGCAGATCCAGCTATATTTTCTACATTTTTTGTCATTTATGGATTTACTAATTATCCTAATTTCAGATGTTTGTAAAAAATCTGTTAAGATAAAATTAAATGCGGCGAATCTATAGAATACGGTATATATAGTTTATATACGTATATAGTTGACAACGATGGAAATGTTGATTGCCACCAATCCTTTTAGCCTTTTACCCAACTAATTATCTATATTTATCCCAATGCGAGTTTCTGGGTTGGATAATTTTTTTAGAATGGCGTCTGGTAAATCTTATAGCGCAGCGTTTGAGACATACGGTATATCGCACCGCGTACGAAAGCACGCATATGTTACGTGTTTCAGCGACAAACGCTTATGCAAATATAAAATTATCCGCCGCCTGCCGGCAAACGCACGCTCAGTTTATTTATTGTTCCCGCCGCGAAGTATAATCTGCCGTTTACTCCGACACGGCATGCCGATAGATTTGCCAAGCAGATTAGGACCCGTCGCGAAACCTGGGCTGACAGGACGCATCTTGACCACGCGTTTTACAAGTTGTTTTACAACCTGGATCTCGCCGCAGCGAGAACTACCGCTTTCTTTTGTTCCAAGAACAGTGATTTGATTTCTTTAATTCGTTTCTTAATGCAGTAAAGTGCTTTCCGTGCCTCCGTGATTTTTAAAACACTGTCAAAAATTTGTTTTATTTTTCAAAGTAAAATAAATAAAAATATACATATACATATACATAAATTATTTAGAATATGCTTCATATATTATATTATATATAAAGCTCTCTTGAGACTTATATCAGGTGAATTAATATTTAAAATTTAACTTTGAATGTTTCATATTTCTATGATCAGCTTCTACAATCGTATTTCTATAATTATATTCTACACCCTCTGTATTTTAAAAACGAAACACTTTAAAGCATATGTATGTTTATATAGGACCTTTTCTTCCTAAAATAAATGGATTATCCCTTTTAATTTTTTGTACTTAAAGGAAAAATTTTGCTTAATGCTCTTGTCTCGAAAAAGCTAGTTTACATTAATAATAGCGGAAACGTTTAAAAGAAATAGTAAAATTGTATTAAACTAAAAGTACATTTCTCTGTACATTTAATCATATTGTTACTTATTATATTTATTATTTATCGTAGATTCTCCCGATATTTATATGGTTTTACATTCTTTGATCTGGCTAAACCATTTCACGCTACATATCATTAGTTGTCGGATTATTGCTGTTACAGCAATTAAGAGATTATACGTGTTATATAAACTCAGGTACCGACTTTGGTATTCATAATCGAATGCGGCGCCGCTAACCAGTGCTACTGGTAATACTGGATATTCCAGAATATTATATTCTGTCTACACGCGTGTAGCCAGATATATCGGGATATTTCAGAATTCGCATAACATTAAATATTCATTAAAGCGGATTATTCGTTGATATAGAGGACCGCTTTTACCCAGGGATTTTTTGGAAAAAAACCACTACAAAAATAGCCGACCGTGATATTATATACATACCTCATTTTAAATACGTTATTTTGATATCCGTGCAACTCTCTTTTGTGATTTAATGTTAAAGAAAGGATAAAGGGGATAAATTTAAAATAAAAACTATGTTAAATTTAATGGATGTATTACAAATGTGTATTTGTATAAAAAAATTAATTGTCAATACGAGACGAATGGGATATCGCAGGATTTTATGGAAGGAACAGTTCGAAGAAGACGGTTGACAATTATTAAAACCCGATTGATTTATCTCGCGCGTGAACACGAGATTTCGCGATACCTTCGGCGTTACGACGTTGACATAAACGTGATAAACTGTCACGGCAATCTGTATACGACTTTGAGAGCATTTATACCAGACGCCATTTCTACAACGAGGATCCTCCGCTAGGGCCACTTGGGGAATTACGACTCGGCGAACAACCGCCTCAATTATCAGGCTCAACTCGTAGCAACATTGTTTACAACGGTTCAGTGCCATAAGTATTTATCTACGGGTCTATCCGGTGACGGCTTTACAACCCGTCCACGCACACGACGAGCGTCCTGCGAACGAAGTTTACGCACGACGTGAGCGTGCACAAAGCGCTCGTTCTCCTCAGAGAATAATTCTTTATTAATTCTCGAAGCAAAGCTCCTTCTGCGAAAGAAAGCCAATAACATTTACCTAGTACTGATGCTCGCAAGAAAATCTTTAATCGTATATAGTCATATTAAATATTTAACCATGAATGAATAAATTTTCTAAGCTTTCGTACGGTGTCAAGATGTATTGTATTGCATTACTTAAGTATTTTACATCTATTTTATTTAATTCTAAATATTTTAAGTTTTATTCTTTTTTTATGGCAGATTATGTTGCATAGTATATAACAACACGTTCTCCATGTTACTTATAAGATGCTGCACTCTTGAAATATTCATCCATGGTTAAGTCAAATAATGTAAGCTACCATCTCCATTCGAGTTCACTGAGAAAGATGAGATAAATCCGTTTGAAAGTTTTTGTTTCACGATCCTTCTTCAAATCATCTATAAATGATCTGTCCACTGAAAGGATAGATTCTCAGGCCCTCGCCTCGACCCTTCGCCCGAGAATATGGCTAGCTGGGAATATAGCTAGCTGTCGTCGTCGGTAAGAAAAGGAGTATAACACGGGGAAGCTGCATTTTAGAATCCTCCTCCTCCTCCTCCTCCTTCTCCTCCCTCTGTTGCCTAGTTAGCATCCTTGCCAATGGCGGATTCTTTTGTTTCCCGCCGTGGAACTCCAGTCGAGATTCTATCTGATGTAAATAATTATCCTGGAACCTGACAGATGCTGCGGGAGTCCTCTCTTCTCTCGCTTCTCCTCTTCCTCCTGTTCTCCAACAGGGAGAAGAGGGAGAAGGGCCGTCGCATAGGAGCCCCGCGGAGAAAAATTTTCGTTTTACCCGAGAATCCTGTTTATCCCTGGCATCGCGTACCGGCTCTGCGCCGCAGAAATACCCAGGATTCTCCGACACGGAAAAAAAAGCGATAATAAATGGAAATATCGTCTTGTTATCCGTACTTGGCAACGAGAATTCCGCATTTTCCCGATAGTTAATTCTCGTCTTAATTGAAACGGCGATGATTTTTATATTATCCCACCGTGAGCATAACAATAACGATTAACAGAGGGATACATTCAAATCGCGGATCAATCACTGTCGAATAATAATTTGTAACTCTATATATATATATACTAGCGCGAAAACGAAATATTATTATAACGACAAATATGCTTTTTGAGAAAGGATCGTTCGGACCCGCCAGGGTTATTATTAATTGATTTTTTATGCATTCATTCAACGCGCAAATATTTTCTACAGTAAACTCGATATGGTGATTATTATCGAAGTAGCTAAGAGAGGAAGCGATTTATTTCCGAACGTATTACATTTTAAACTGTTTACAGATTTCTTTGTGAAAGAACGAGGATCTCTGCCACGTGTGACGGATCGACGTATATTTACCTTAGTAATTGGATGTAAATTTCTTAAATAATTTATTTGAAACTTATTAACCCTTTTTCTCGTTACTTTATAACATTTCTTTATTAATTTAATATATTTAAAGTCGAACTTATATAATTTTTGATTACTTATTTTAATGTTATTTATTATGATTATTTGTTTTGTAATGTTATTATTGATCAACAGTTGTCCTAATTTCCATACGAGCGGTGACGAGTGAGATATTGTGATTTATAGAAATTTCTTAGAAGTCAGATTTGCATATAATATACACAACTGCAAGCCTGTGATAAACAGTGTTTGCATGATTATATCCTGTGAAAATAGTCAAGTCGTTTCAAAACATCTCCGCATCTCACCGTTGTATCAGATCGCGAAGTGTCCAGATTATCGTTCGCATAATTTTCTGTCGTATTTCTCGTTTGTTGCGTTGTTGCGAGATGTGATGTAAAGATATGGCGAACGTTACAGCCAATATCTCGCTATCGCCCTTGACGACCGTAATGTCACCCCGAAGGAACAATTTGGAACACTTTACTCGCGACACACGTTCGCCGCCTGTGGGTCCTGCGTGGCACGTCATGCGTGGCAGGGATGCAATTTATTCGCAGAGTTGGTGCCGGAGACTATTGGACAGGAAACACGTTCGAGAGCTTTGTACATGATTGGTGCTCGTCGACCGAATATCTGGAGATGAATAATGGTCAGCCGGTGAGTAATTATTACTTTTTATTTTTTTGCGTAACATTGTTAAAGAACATAACGCAACGCACAAATGCAAATTTTACATATATAAATTTTAAACAGGTATGACCTGTTTATACAGTTTAATCAATTTCGTATATTTTACATGCTATATTTTGTGTGCGTGTGTACAATATGTTTATCATATCATATACGATAAACCTAATCTGGAAAAAAATTATTGGGAAAAACTATAATACTTCCTATATTTATTGATTAATGATTCCTCTCATAAACTTCCGTTAATGAGAGTTCAATTTTGCTTCTTGTTCTTCCTGCTCTCTTATAATTTATCGAGTTTGCTCAACCGACCTCGTTTCGAGACATTTCTAGCAGCACGCAATAGGTCCGGCATCATTGCATTCACCATTGCATTCACTGTTTACTGATTTACGATCATGAAATGTCGATGACTCCGATGTCACGATATCTTGTCGGTTGTGTAATTATTTTTTTCAATCTCCCCTTTTATTTACAAAGAGAATAAGATACTATATATGTTTATACAATATGTTTATAAATATATAAAGTAATATCGCGTATGTGTGAAAACATATCAATGATAATGAAGAATAGATAGTCTGTATTATATTTAAAAAGTTAATCTAACTTTTTTTTTTAATATATTTATCTTATCTACTTATATTAATCGGACAGAGCCCCGATCTTGTGTACATAAAGATGATAAAAATCATATGAAATTAGAATTATTTTGATTTTGTAATTTTTGTATATTAGCACATACCTATGTATATGTGAGTTATACAAGAGCTTTTATTAAATTTATTTAAATTGATACAAAACAACACAAAACGCAAAGATAATTAATGAATTATGGGATCAATATCCGGAGATTGTTATCCGATAAATTCCGTCTTTTCTTATGCTATTGTTTTACATTTAGCATCGATATACTCTTGTGTGTGTGTGTTTATGATTTATATTAAATAATTAAACATAATTGTAAATAATATATCGGGTTTTTTTCTCAATTGCAAATACTAAACACCAAATTATAAAAATAACGCCAAAAATAATCAAAACTTTTGTAAGTTATAACGGTTGAGAACTAATGAAATTTAACGAACGAATAGATGTAGAAAACTAGAAAACTTAAGGACATAAATAAAGATTTTTCTTTTCACTTAATTTTACATGTATGCGTGAATTATATTTTACAATTCATATTTTAGGTTTGATTGCTTATCGAATAAATCGAAAAATTTTGCCGAAAAGGATGACATTTGGTCAAATATTTACTGAGACGAGATAGAGTTCGAATTATATTTACCAAAGGCAGTATGAATAATCAGGGTGGGACGCGCGATATCAGGAACATATAGCGTATATACAGATTTTAATGCATTTGATCGGTTATGCCCGATGCATCATCTTCCGAAGGTCGAGTTGCAATCGCAGAAATGAAGAGAGATGAGGAGCGAGAAGGGCAAGCATTAATAGATAGCTGATAGCGGGAATATTTCAGCAACGTTGTTTCTTTTATTTGCGTTTTATTCGAGACGACTCGTACACGCGCTTACATACCTCGTGGTGCGTGGTGTAATAACGGCGGATACCAATCAGATGCTGTTTTATTATCGTCCGCGGATCGAAAGCTCCTTCGGCTAATAGCTCAGGTAGACGATAATGGCCGGCTGCTGCAAGTTTCGTTACTTCTCGTTCCTCCTGCCACTCGTACTCTCGCTCGCCGTTGTGCGATAAGGCGGGATGGACGAACCGCGGAATGATCGTCTCGACTGGAAATGATCGTTATTATTCGTGAGAGAGAGAGAGAGAGAGAGAGAGAGAGAGAGAGAGAGATTTGAAATGTGAACTCCTATACGGGCTACGAAGACCCCTTCGTCCAGTCTAATTCGCACTCTATAGCACCCGGCGCGTCTCCCTCTCGGCGCGCGCGCCAAGCAAAGAAAATCGCGGCACCTGCGGCGATTTATCGTAATTAACGACCTATAATATAACGAATGATAATTTATCGCGCCGGCGGACGATTAAGCGTCGAATGCGCCGATAATATATTTTATAAGATCTCGATCGCTTGAAGCAACAGCAGTATACCCCCGTGAACCTGTTTTATTGCGTATTCTTACTCTCAAGTTATGTAAGTTTGGAACATATAACGTTTTTGTTAGTACATTCTCCTCGATATTTTTATCACTACATTTGTAATATAGAGTACCTTTTGGAGATCCTCAAAATCATGATACATGAAATGGAGGCTATAAAACGTCTTCCATATCTTTGGGGAAAAAAAATAATAATGGAGATAATAATCGATACAGTTTAAAGATGCTTAACGTGATAAAACATAAAACATTATTTCCTATGTATTCGATTGAAAATAACTAGTTGTACGCTTAATCCTTTATCATTTATGAGGGCAAAAAGTGCGATATTAATATAATTAGATATGATCTTAATATCAGATAAAGTTCAAAATCCAGCAGTTGAATTTAACTCTAAATATGTGCTGCGTCAACGTTGTACATTACCTGGTAATCTCTATTACACCCTCGATGCTTTTAAAATATCGCATTAATTAGCATGTTAATTATCACAGAGTTATCTTCGTGATACGCGGCATCTCTCCTTTCGCCATTTTTTTATGAATATCCATCCGGTCGCCGTATACATTATATGAGCGGTTGATTTCGTGCGTTCTGAGTGCTAGCCCGCGGGCACGAAACCCCAGAGGCGTCGTCGAAGTCGAACGTCGAATGTGTAATAAATCGAGGTCATTCCTCTTCCTCGCTGCGATGTCCTTGCTCGCTCGGAACCGACCGGCCGAGGTTTCACCGCTTTCCGGGAACGTTGCGCCGACGAAGGTGCGAATCGGCACGCAAACTAGGTGCTAGACACCTAGCGCAGGTGGAACGGAGAGGAAGGGAAAAAGAAGAGTCGCGAATAAGGAACGGGGAACGTGTTTACCGAGAACGTGGCATTGCGCCGAGGCTATATAGGCTCTCGGCGGAAGAAAGGCGGCTGAAATCTTTGCCGGAGAGACGCGATAGCTCGCACCCGCCTCTTACCGCGAACCGTTACGGAGAGCTTGGTAATTATCGTCGTGCTCGAGAGCTAACAATGCTGCCGACTGTCGAAGTCCGTGCGGTCTGCGAAGCGCGAAGATTAGCCGTCGCCCGCTAAAAGGCGCTCGCCTGGAAACGGGCACCTCTGACAGGCGCGACGTGCGAAAGCGCGGACAGTGCGAGCACGCGTCGCGTTTCATCGGAAGAAGCGGAAAGAGACGTTCCTTACTGGGAATGAAACCGGACGGCGCGAAAACATTTCGCGGCGACTTTGTTTTCCGCGACGCGATCCTACTCGTAGATTTGTGATGTCCCGCTAGTATTGCGTTAACTCTTAGTAGCGAATTCTTCGGACAATTAAACATTTTTTTTTGTTAAATAAAAATATCCAGACACGAATAATTCTTGAATAATTAGAACGGTTAAAAAATTAAGATTTTTTTCATAAACTAAATTTCAGGGATATAAATAAATAACGAAACACGAAACTATATTTTTAATTAATTTCAAGTAGATTTTATTTTTACAAGAGTTAAGTTTAGGGATTAGTTATAAAAATATATTAAAAATTAGAAAAAATGATGACTTCTTCTGATAGCGTTTTTTATTGGCAGAATTAGTGCGCACTCAGTGCACATTGAAGCCGTTGTACACTGATTTAATCTCTAATATTTAAAGTGAAGTGCAAATATTTCGCGACTGATAAAATACCCAATACATATTTTACCAAATAGTACATCAGTAAAGAATATTGAGGATTTCGTGATTTAATCCGTTTATGTTAAACATACACTTTACGTTAATTTGTGTACGACGGCTTTAATTTGCACTGAGTACTCACCATAAGTCAAACTCCATGATAGACACGGTATTAACACTAACAAATTATAAAACAAAGCAGAAAGAATCGTATACCTATGCTTTGCAAGATAATGTTATTATGTAACATTCACATTAACACTTTTGGCACTGTTTGCCATCGGGAATTAACTGTCGTGGATACTGAGAGTGTCACGTTTCATTATTTTTCACCCAACCTCTTCATAATAAACGATAAATAAAACGTGGTAAGACGAGCAACGTCGAGCTGGCGTGATCTCTCATCACTCTTGTACACAATTTGCAATTTTAATGTCTGGTCAGGGATCCCTATGTCGCGCACGGCGGAGGTAACTTCAGTGTGTAAGGATACGTAACTCGATAGGATAATAACGCGCGACTGATGCAGTCATGCAAATCAGCATTCAAAAGACACCGGATCCCACGCTACAAATCTTGTGTCGATTGGACAGCACGCGCAGACCTCCTTGTGCTGTCTCGATTACTAACGAAATAATAATGTAATAATGCTAAATAGATTACGTTGATGTAACGGTTGTACGATACATAAATAATAAGGTGGAAAATAAATGTATAAGTAGATACAAATTTTTCTAAATTATATTAAAATTTAGAAAATTTATCTTTCATTAAAAAGTAATTGTATAATTATTACAGTGATCAAAAAAGTTTCAAGTAATAATAATTAGTTAATTATTAATATTAATTACAGTGTACATTTACACAATGACGTAAAAATGTTCAAAAAAAAGTGCTAAAGATATTGTGAATTGTATGAATTAAATATGTAATTAGTACCTTTGTGTAATATTCGTGTAATATTTTTTAGGCTCTCTTTTGTCATCTGACACATATTTAACATTTCAAAGGTATGGTAATGTGTATTCGGCGGATTAAATTTCAAATTCTACGAAATCACTTAACACCGTGCTCACATGAGTCTCACGTATCGCTCGTGCCACCGCAACCGCAGTAGATTGAACACACGCTTTGCATGCGCAGACTTTTTCCCCTATCGCGGGCACGATTATAATTATCAGGATAAACACCCTGTAAACAAAGGCACTTCATTAAGATAATAACGATGCTGGAAACGTCCCGTGAAATGAGAGCTGTCCGATCGCGTGGCGTCTTCCGTCCCCCTACTAAATTTCTACACGTATACGCACGTGACGCGACTGTCATTATCAGTTATCGCTTTAAGAACTGTAATTACATTAAAATATATGCGGTTTCTCGTTAAGCCGCCGACGGGATATTAACGGTTCGAAAATACGGGAGCGTATTCATCAGGTTGTATCGTTCCTCGGTCAATTCGTCGCATATACCCGCCCTCCGTGTTTACGAGAAGGCTTATATAATATTTGAACACGTGACTCGCGACGGGAACCTTCCCCCCCCCCCAACAAAAGTCACTGTAGACAGCTATGGTTAAGCGATCACGGTATATTTGTTTTGTTTTTTTTTCATCTGGCGCGACACATGGGTATGCATATAAGCATATATACACGTTCATATTCGATGGCTCGCCGTAGCGGCCATTTTCTCGCGTATGACGATCTCACCGCTGGGGATCGAGCTATGCCGAGCTCCGATATACTGTTACGTCGCTACTCTCGTAAAGCAGTCGCTATTATTCCTACGTATGACGGTAGTGCTATGTTGACATTCCATTGCTGAAGTTACGACTGGCATCGCTGTACCTATCTGGAATTTTTCCAAATTCCATCTTTATGCTTGATACCGTTCTCCGAAGTCTTTGTTATCGCATCTTCGGCATTTCAAACACGTTCCCGATATTTCTAGTATAATCTTGTCAGTTTCATATTTAACAAAGACATATGAAATGCTTCTGCAAAATTCATTATTAATTATTGAATAAATATAAATATCCAAGTAATTATATGCGGTTGAAGGAATGCGGTAATCTTGAGACATTAAACCGAATAAAGTTCACATCAGGAATAATTAAATAACGTTGAAATGTGTAATTGGAATGAACGTTAGTTCGAAACTTTAAAAAGATATTTATATTAATTAGGATGAAAAAAATGCAAACTCGCGTCTTGAGGTAAGAACGACGTAATTCCATAATCTTTCTTGAGTAGTACACTTGATCAAATTTCAGTTTATAGTATTCGGTTTACAAACGTAGGGAAGCATAGCACCAATTGCAAACGGGAGCGAACGCGTGATATCAGGAAGGAACAACGATTCGCAATATTTGATTTGAACATATGGCTGGAAATATTGATAACGCGCCCGCGATAAAGCGTCGTCCAACAAGAACTGCGATTGGTGCAACACGCGATACGAATGCAATAACCGTTGCAGATAATCGAATTGCGCGCAGTTATGTTATCGCCAGGTATACTACAACATTATTTCGGTAAAGTGCAATGTAAATCGACGATGTGCGTTTTAAATTATATCACCGTAATTACGAAAAATTTAAGGAACGGGTGTATAAGTACATGATATTAAATTAATCATTCTCCCGAAGCGAGAAACGAGAGAAATTTTATTATCGTGGCGCATATTCCATCTTAATTTATGAAATACAATTAATAAAGCGCTAAGAAAGTTGTGAAGTTCTATGATGAAATGAAATTCCAAGATACGTTTATTTAACAACGCCAATAGTAAATAAAATAAATTAAATATTTGTTTTTTTTTTTAAATTAAGCAACGGCATATTAGATATAGTATTCTATCGTATTCTGAAAAATCTCACTATAAAGTCTTACATATAAACTTTCGTATCCTAATAGTATTTTTACAGATTTTATATTTAATACACATATACACATTAAAATATACATTTTCTCGTTTTGATAGTGAAAGATTTTACTTATCATTATTTAAATTACAAAATAACTATTTTTGTGCGTCAATAATTTCTTATAGCTTACCAGTTGACATAAATATTTTACAAATAAAGACTTAGATAAAAAATACCTTGGATCTTTAGATATCTTTAAAATATCTCGTAGTATTATTTATGCTGTCTTATCGCACGATTAGAAATCAAACGTTCTACGGAAAAGGCAACTAAAACAAATTATCGCGACCGATACATATTTCAGTGACAACAAGTTGAAAAGCATTGCGTCTGTGATTAAGCCAACTCCATCGTTATCTTGGCGACACGTTTTATCACGATTAAATATTGATGTGCATCTCGAACGTCGTCGAAGGAACGCTGAACATTTATCATTTCTCTATAATTTTATCACGCTCGTAAAAACCATAACTGGAGAGTTTCCCATATCGTTGCATTCCTCCACATGTAATATATAATTTTATTCCGTGTCGGAGAACGCGTATTCATGATAGACATTTTTTCGCGTACGTCCGTATACGTAATGCATTCACGATAGACCATCGTTCACGGGCGACTATACATGGATATCAAGAAAGAAAACAAAAAAACTTCTATAATATTATTTTTCTTTTTCAACATTCTTCCCTAACTGTGTGTGTGTAATACATTTGTTACATCTGGCAATAAGTTTTTTTAAAGCATCAAAAAAGTAATTTTTATCTCTCGAAATGCACAGAAATTACCGATTTGACTTCTTCATCGCCACCAATTTTTTTTTCTTGAAGATCTTTCATACTTGGAAAAATAAAATAATCGCTGAACCAAATCTGGACTGGACGGTGGGTGGTATAACGATTCGAAGCTACATTATTTGGAGAAATTTGATAACGGTACGGTACTCGATTAGTGGTGGTAGTCGACGTGCAAAGTGTCTTCGTCGGATACCTATATTTCGCAGTGAACTGATCAGATTCCGATGATTTCTCGTATTTATAAGTACAATAAGTTGCACTTTAATATCCGCTTACATTAGTTTCTCTCTGACTCTCTAACCCCGCCATTTCGCGAATATATTGACCCACCCACGTATTTGCTCCTATATAAATTTTTAAATAGAAAATTGGATTTTTAAGCGTATTGTTAGTTTAGTTTCTACTTTAGTGACGGTTTTATTATATTCTCTTCAAAGTAAGTAAATAAGATAATTATTGAACTAGAAATTTAGTTGCGAACAAGTTCCTAAGAAGAATTCTGGTGACGCCTATGGTCAGCTTCTGCAATTCGCTTCATCTTCCTATACGAGATAGCGCGTGCGAGATATTCGTTTCATGAACTGCAACGATGATGAAGTCGCTTGCAGACCAACCGTGCGGATAGACTCGCGAGCGAAAACGACGAGGGAAAGAAACATTGCAAGAGTGATGGAGAGGATGTGTGTTCGCGTAATCGCGTGTATATGGCCGCGCACGAGCGTATATATCGGGTGATCTAAGATGCATAGCGAAACATTCCTCTATATAGCAAAGACAGCGAACGATATAGCGCGCGATGAATGTTTTATATATATATATAAAATACATCTTATTAAATAATTAAATTAAATTTTTCTTTTTTATATTGCTATGATTAATAAATAATGCACAAATATTCATCAATTCAGGAAAACACATTTTAACATTTTGAGACAATTTTTCCGTAATAAAAATTTTATGGTAGTGATTTGATAGCATTATCTTGTATTTTTTGTAAATATTACTAAAGTTTTTCATAAAATTTATTTAACAAATACTTCTAGGTATTTTAGTATTATTTAAAAGATAATTACGTGATGATTCAATTTATTATCATTTCTTTGTTATCATGTCGTATATATCGAAAATAGGATTAATTTTTAGGATTAATCAAGTTTGTTTTGCAGATTTTTTTAAATCTAGTAATACTAATAATATATTACTTTATTGTATTTTCAAAAAAATAAGAAGAAAATCAGAATAATGAACAATTTTTATAGCGTATATGAAATCGTCTGAGTATCTTATATAGTATTTCACGTAACAGGTGACAAATAAAAAAACTAATGTACATATGTGCATTATTTAAGGCATACCATCGCATCGGCTTGATCACCCTGTACGTACGACGTGCTTTATCCGGTGGATAGGTATACGGCAAGCAACCGGCGATAAGGCGCGGCTAAACCCGCCCAATCAGCTATGTTTCACGGTACTCGCGACATTACCACTTTATATCGCCTATCGTTCTCCATATATATTTGCCCGTTCCACGTGCGTGCATGCCGTCGCCGCTTATATATTCGTGCACACGACATATCTCCGCGGTCGTGTGGGTGCGCACACTTTCGCCTGGGATACGTGCACGGGTGTGTAAAACGTAAACACCGGGGGGGACCGATATCGACACGGCACGGCGTGCCCCTGCTTTATGGTATCGCTGATTCCGTTTCGAGAGGTCGATCTTTACGAGTCGCTCCGTCAGGAATTTTATCCTCGCCGTGGTGTCCCGCGAGGATTATTATTGTCGGCGAACGCGCGATCGTCGATCGTCGATCGTATTGTTATACATGATGGATCTCCCCGCGACGATAGTTGCGAATATACGAGAAAATAATACGAGCTATATATAAATTGGATGCGGCAGTCGGTGAAGCGGTCAAGTTTCATACCGAACTCACTACACAGGCACAGTTTTCATAATATAATTCCATACGTAGTATAAATATTGGCGTATCATTCTTTCCAAAGTTTAATAATTTGTTATCGACTTCTGTTAAACGTGCTTTATTCAATTGTCACAATTTTATAAAAGTAGAGGGAGTTAATCACATTGGGTGCGGCTCACATGCAACAGCTCAAATTATCAAATTAACAACCAGTGAGGCAATAAATAACCACGCAGCCATATAAAGGGCATGACTCTTAGACGTTCCTATTTCACTAAATTTCCCTCGCAATTGCGAGCGATAAATCTTATTTAGACACGTTGGCTACGCTTAAACGTTTGTCAATTTCATTAAAGTAACCCCTTCGAACTTCCGTCCCTTTTCCCGTCTCCACTACCCTATTAACGGTTGATCGTGAGAGATACGTTGGTGGTAACCGGTATGTCGAAACCCCGCGCTCGGTGAGAATGAGTGCCACATGTGGCAGAGAGACAATTGTAAAATGGCGAGTATTGCCTAATCCGACGCGTTCCCGATTGTATATGCCGATTGCACGCCTATGTAACGGCAACAACAGAACCGAGACCCGAGTGTAGGCGATCTCGGCTAGACACCGCTCGGCTATATAGGCACCTCTCGCGTTGAGTCAGCGATTCCTGACATAATAGCGATCCTCGTCGTCGCGCGGCGAGTGCTCTCGTGTCTCCTACCGTGTCCGTCGATTAGCACCCGTTATAGGCCGCTGTAACGCGGTAGCAATGACAGGGTTCACGTGGCCGTGACATAACATAGGAAATACGAAATACGCCGTGCATTCGTCAACTAAAACTGGCACAAAGCCAGGTCATGACCGTTGTGAGTCTGAATTCTAAAAGTTTAGAATCGAGACTGCTGCTTATCCTCGAAGTTGCTCAAAGCTAATTGCTCATTGCTAAGAGCTACCTAGTTTCGAATCAATTTGGAATCAGACAAAAATCAGAATGATCGCGATAGATTATGGCCAATCACTAAAAGAAATCTGCGTCTGTACTTTATCAAAGAATCTAACTTTTCGAACAATTACATATTGTAGAATAACATAATAAGTATTTATTCTTAATATTCTCTATATTTTCTTTAAAAAATGTTTGCTTTGCTAGAATCGGACTAATTGTTGCTTAAAGAAAAAAGTTTTAATATTTGGATCCTTCACATCTACAAATACTACGCGTGTTCGACAAACGACCCATAATGACCGATAGGGTACTAACATGCAGGCGTTGTTATTTGACATGCTGTGCACGAAGGGATCACGGGAATTTTATGGATATGATCACTGTTCGCCCTGTAGTTACTCATGTAGGTACAGGTTGACTCTAAATTTATATACGATATTATTAAGCGTTGATACATCGTTTCATCGAGCGTTCGACAATGAAATTTATTATCGTAATTTTATAATTCTTATAATATTTTCTTCACAGATTTATTAGTATACATGTACATTAACATGAATAACACATCATTGTTATACACTATGTCGACATTATTTGAAAATAATGTTAATAATTTCTAAAAGAAAATTTCAAAAATTATAACATAAACATATACATATTTAATATTAATCATGGAAAATCTTTCTCCATCTTGCCGAAACAAGCAATTAACAGCGTTGCATCTTCTGGAACACTTTAACTGTTAACAATCGGACATGGAATTCTTCGATCTCGTACGATAGGATGGCAAAGAACGCGCCTTCGTGTTTCGCCTAATGCGCGATGCAGTAAGCCGCACGAGCACGCGAGTTACTGCTGATTAGAAATGCATTCGCTCAACTGGTTCCTCGGCGCGGCGGTTCGCCGGCATGCACAATACCGAGTGCAACAACGATCGTGAATGCCGGAGCCAAGTTGGCGGACCATCCGCGGCATTCGTGCAATTCGCGCCGTGGGAATGCAATCGAGAGTTAGAAATGCCGATGTACCGCGACGATATCGACGTTCGTTGCAACCCGGTAATCCACGCTGGTGGTTCTTCCAGATGTAAAGGTCAACTGAACGATGTATGGCATTTAGTCAAACGGTCCGGTGAATCTTCCTTTAAAAATGCCACTGTGAGAACAGTACGCGATTCGTAGCAAAATTATTTGTTACCACAATTATTTGTTCAATTTAAAATAATGTGAACAAGGTTAACTCTTTTAGCTTCAAACATAATTTTTTGGATGCAAACAATTCTCTTTTAAATAAATTTTTTATTTGCTTGAGTTTAGTTACGTATGTTAATTTAAAACAAATAAATTACACTAAAAAAGCAAGTTAATTGAAAATCTCTCGAGAAACGCACACTCCTTGGAATACCCGGTCGAATTTTGACCGTGCTGTATCCCGAGACCAATGCGCCAAGATAATCTACGAGGTTCGACTTCTCGGTATTCTCGCACCTCCGACCGCCCGAAAAGAACCCCGCGGTGCCTTAAAAGAGAAGGAGGCGGAGAAGAAGGCCCTTGTACAGGGTTCCCGCGCGATTTATCCGCGCTCTCTTTACGAAATTCTCAGGGATAAGAGCTACGAGGTACCAAGGTACGAGGTACCGCACGCGCAGACGGGTGAAACGTAATGATGCAGCCAATCTGCGAATGCATACGTGCGTGCGTGCGTGCGTGCGTGCGTGCGTGCGTGCATGCGTGCGTGCGTGCACGGCGGAGAACCATACGCACCGCGGGCGCAGATAAGGACAGAAACGGCGGCAATTACCGTAGCGGACCGATGGTACGAGAGAGAGGGCCATATTCATCATCCGAGGTCATTTGAATACCGCGGTGCCGAGAGGAGAACGCGACAAGACGATAAGAGAGGACGGACGGGAGAAAGGAGTGAAGGAGGTGGGAGAAAAGATCGTAGGCTTTTCGACGAGTAGGAAGACACGAGAAAGAGTGATGTGGAGGGAGAAGGAAGATTCCTTCGTCCAGCACGAAGCTAACACTGAAGGAAAAGAGAGAGAGAGAGAGAGGCGACGCATCGGTCCGGCGGGGGCGAAGGAACGAGGGAGGAGGGGAGAAACCGGTTACAGAAGAAGTAAACACGCGACGGTGATGTTACCCTCCGTTCCTCTCTTCGTCACTACAAAGTGCCGAGAGTCTTCGAGGATCTGGAGTGTGACGTTCCTGAAAAGTCAGCTGCTGCACCGAGGAAGAACATGGCGGACGCGACACGGCACGCGCGATCTAAGCTCCTTTCGGATAAATGCGCGTCGCAGGGTTGTTCACCTGTCTCGATATTCGACGTACTGAGCCGAATGTTCAAAAAAAAAAGATGATATTAGGGGCAGAAACCAAAATGATAGATTAAGGTTCATAAATTTTTCTTTTTCACGAATAACTGTTTGAAGAATCAATCACTGTTTGTTTATTGCCCGGAATAATCATTTATTTAATATATAAATTATCACTTGATTTTTACTCGAATTATTATTTAATTTATTATGTAAAAATTAAGCGATATTTAAATTGCTTTCCACAAAAAATAACATAAGTAATCAAAATTTATTGTCAAGTTGTCCTTAAAAAATGGAAATTTTAAACGTTTATTTATAATCGTGAAATGTCTAAATTTACCGTGAACTTTCTTCAAGTCTAGCACGTTCCGCGCCTGCGAATAATTGATTTGTGAAAAAGAACCGCCATGAAATCATGATTCTATTGGTAGTTAATTGCCAACTTATCGACAGCACCGAATCAAAAGTTAAGGTTTCTCGGTTGAGCGAGATAAATCTACTGACATATATTGATCGCATCACGATTCTTGCCCGCGCTAATACCCAAAAAATTACGAAGCCTGACTCGTTCTTTCGATGTAGTCGTCGATTGAAAGTAGCTTCCTTACTGATTTTAAAACCGCGCGGGCTTCGAGCAGCAAAAAGCAGCTCCCCATGATGCCGTGTCGTATGTCCGAGCATGTGTCAAGAAATTGGCTTGATATCGCAAAAAAGATCGATAGTGAGAAAGCGGTTTCGCGAACCGTTTTTAAGGAAGCTAACGTTAAAAATAACTGTTTAAATTTTTTTTACCCTCACTGAGATACACTGGCGCTGACAACTTTTAATTCTATGTACATAACTTTAAAAACTCATTAGTTTTTTTCTAATATTAATTGATAAAATTTACGAAAAAGTAGCATTAATATTATTGAAGAGAAAAGATAGTAGTAATCATACAATCTACATTTTCTTAAATCGTTTTGTATCGCGTGCTACCACCACTGATGGCCCACACTGAACTTTTCACTCAAACCGTCTAATATTTTGAGTACAGATAATTTTTACACTTCTTCAACTAAGCGTCATGGATAGAAAATTTAATCAAAAGCATATTTTTAACACGTTTTGTTTTTTGCCATTGATGGTACACATAACTTGACCGGACAGTCGCGCAAAAATCGAAACGTGTTAAAAAGATGCTTTTGGCTAAATTTTCTATCCATGACGCTAAGTTGAAGAAGTCACTATCAAGTAGCTAAGGCGAATGCACATATCATCCACAGATTTCATCAGCGTTCCTATATAGACGTTATTGATGCCAAGTTTTATTAGTTGGAAAGCGGCTTCAGATTGGGGACTTACATTAATGTGAATACGTTCTGAAATATATCACTATTGATTTATGGTCGTAGATGATTAATAGTCGTAGAATCTCTCGTCGAAACAACCGGAATAATTTTTAGAGGAATACAAGATGCACTATCTCGAAAGGCTTATTCAATAAGTTGCAGCAATTCCGCGCAATGATATTGCCGAAGTTTCTCGCGCGGAATGCCAATTTTCTCGAGTGAAAAATATGCGTTATTCGTAGCAATCCAGCGTAAAAGGCAGTCACGTTCTTAATCGTACTTTATCGTGTTGATATTCGTACTAATGAGCGCGTTTAATGCCAATTAAGCGTTCATCGATCCAAGCTTGCCGTCGCGTCGATTTATTAGGTGCGATATCGCGATCACGATACGGAAATGCCACTCGATCTCTTCTATAAATAGAGTTTCTTAACAAATATTGGATATAAAGAAACCGCAATATTTATTAGGAGTTTTATTCAGCTTGATCCAGATAATGGTCGGGGGGACGTCCTACTCGATGCTTTCGTAAGGGTGTCTTCCCAGATGTTTTTGTTCTTCTATCGGCATACTTTAGAAAGAGGCGCCGTGTTTAATGGTTCGGTACCTTTTCACAAATATTGATCATTTGTAGGATGTGTTGTGGCAGAGAGAACGACCAGAAAGATCTCACTAACTTAAATTCCATGTTATTAACTATTACACCGACTATCTATTAGAGGACATATCATTTCTCTTATTTCCTTTCTTTCTCATTTCTTTTTTGTTTGCAAGAAAATTGTTGGATATGTATTAATTTTTAAAACTATCTTTTTTTGTAGATATAAGTTATATTCAAATGCAAAATTAAATGAAAATAATTTACATTGTATTAAAATTTTAATTTATAATAATTATCCTAAGATAGTTCTACAATTTTTAAAGATTCTTTTAATTTCAGAACAATTAAAACTCGTAAGTTAACGCAAATATTGATTACACATTTCTCTGCGATAAATCGTATCTCGATATAGCCAGAGAGCCCTTCTTACGAAAATGGAAATTTTCTCGCGATGATGCGGCATCTTGTTGACACGATTGTTTCGTGTCAACAAGATGCCGCATATCAGAAATCTTGCATTTTCGTCACGACTTTCAGTCGTATTTGCATGTAATGCAAATCCCACATAGCGATCAATATTCGTTGCTGGCGACAATACACTAGACAATTGGTGTTTGTATAGTTGAGGAAAAAGAAGTACAAGAAGGTTGGGTAACAGAAAGCAATAGAAGCGGTAAAGGCCAACGCAAATGTATAAGCGTAGCATAAGACCATTAAACCAATGAGCATTCAGCATAAAGTCGCTCTATTAATTTACATAGGATGCTCATTGGTTTAGCGGTCTCATGCTATGCATATACAGCCTATGCAATTTTGTGTGCGATGACCTTTAAAAGGAGATAGGATCGGAAAAAGACGAAAAAAAATAGAATAATGCACCACGTTATCCTCACCACGCATCTTTTGCTCAAACCTGTAGTACCTGACTCGATGTATTTGATCGGAGGCCTGTAGCTTATGGACGTATACGAGAGATTATCTTAGGAATCTCACGTAGAGAAATGGCCTGGCATATTTCTCTTTTTTTCTGTCTTGACACACAAATCCTAATATTAAATAATAAGTTTACCCAGGATTATTATTAATCAATTCTCAGATACGGATCCCCCTCAAAGAATTTCGACCCAACAAATTCTTTAAATATTTTTCTATCTTCTAAATACTTCAATCTCTTTACCGTCTTGTGACCGAGTAGAATAGTATCAAAACATAATAATATACAAACATGTGTACATGCACTAGCAAAATTTTCTAAAACGCAAGAAACCAAAATTTTAATTGATGAGAGATAATTCTGGTTTGATTAATTGAAACAAGTACTGAAATATTCTATGTATAAGACTTTTTCTTATACATATATCTTTGTGTAACGACAATTGATTTATTGTTTCGAAAAAATTAAGCTTGTACTTAATATAATTTAATTACTTGTTAATGAGATATATATTAGTGATTTCAAATGAATAGATTCAGCATTTAGAATTTGCCATCAATGCATTCTATACACATACATTAAAAATATATGTTAATCGTATATAAAAATATTAAAAATATATCTGAAAGAAATAATAATATGCATATTGTACTCTAAAAACTTTTAGTTCAAGTTTCTCTGATATTTGGTGATTCTACAAAAAGGAGGAGAGGAACATTTTATACCGGAGCAGAATTAGAAAATTGCATTCCATGCCTTTGCAGCAACTGCATTTCTATTCATTATCGCATTAGTGTTTAACCTTGATGCAATAAGACGTTGCTCCATAAATTCCTTACTGTTTGTCAGGCCTGAAAGAGCGATATGATATGAACCCAGGTTCTAAACTCGATGCGAGAAAACTTTTTTGAGCCCTGAGGTAGCGGCGCCATTGCTCTCTGAACCGGTATTCTCTTCTGGGCAGTATTTTAGTCGCTCTATGCCCATGATGTACCCCAGCGCCTAAGTCCCATGGGGGGGGGGGGAGTTACCTGCATCAACGACGAGAGAGCCGCGGTGCCAGATGCCTTGAGGGCACTTTTGCCACTCTTCGTGTTCTCGTGCCACGCTCTCGTGGTTCAACAATGGATCAGCATGAGAGATATCGCAGACTGGGTCCATAAGGACGCGGATATAAGCTCTATCTGCCGTTCTCTTGAAACAAAGCACCCAATCGATGCGCTCTTCGATCCGTCTCGTCGCGCTTAAAAATTTTGCAAGCTATTTGTGTGTTAATATTATAATATTAACAATATAATATTATAGAGTAAAAAGTAAATTATTATATATTATTAAACAGATATATATATATATATATATATATATATATATCTTTGATCATACCTTTTTTCTTTCACTTTTTATGAAAAAAGTTGCCATATGTATTTTATTAATAAAGTTATATTTTAGCAAACAGGTATAAAATAATTTTTTTAAATTATTTAAACTTAAAGAACGTGATCTTTTATTAATTTACTTGAAGTTTAATTTACTAAAAAATTTATTATTATATTATATTGCATATTAATTTTTTTGCATAAACTTATTAACTTTATTAATAAAAGAAAAATTTATTTCAGAACATTGAGAAAAGATTTTAGTTTAAATTCATCCATTTTAATAAAAAATTTTTATATTTTTACTCAAAAGTTAGTAGTACTTTTATTTGATTGAGCATCTTACATAGTTAAATAATTTGTATAAAATTGATTGGTACGTAAACTCAAGAAAGAAATTAGATGTGCAGTATTCATCGTTAAAGAATTGTAATGATTACAGCTTCTCAAGCTTTATGGATAACTTCTCAATTTATTATTCGAAAATTTGATATATGAAATGATGATTTGCTAATTTGCAATTTCTTTAAATCGTTACTATTCTTTAATATCCTAGAGAGGAGCAATCGTGTTGTTTTTATCTGACTCGTGCACGCAAAATTTCTCGCTGCTGAGTTAGGAATGCGGAAAATCTAACGTTCCTTTGCCGAGTTTTACAAAATAAAACAGGCTATGAATAAGATTAATCCATAAATCGAAACACAAGATCTTTTCTGACAGATAGTAAAAATGTTTCTCTCTTTCGCGGCGAACCCCACATCATCAGGAGTAGATTCTTCCAATATATCATATATCCTCCCAGTAACGTCAAAAAAGCTAATGATATGTTCTAACCTTCGGTTTCTTTAGTTCTGGAACTTTAAGCTATTGTTATTAGAATAACCAGATCACTTTGTGCGAGATCATGGTCACACAATCGATACTAAACGAACCTAAGGATAGAAAAACCACTTGAAGGGAACAGTGGCGATCGAGTTAATGCTGGCGCCATCACCATCTTCTGTTATTAAAATTAATAATGGTAAACTTTTACAATGTTTACAAAGTTGAAAGTGTCTCTTTAACAAGTAAAATTTTGTCTTTACTTTTCATAAGTATTACAAAAACGTTATAATGAAATTACTGTAAAAATGAAACTTATATATTTTTATAATATTTTCTTTTACAAATTATAATGTGTATGAAAATATTTCATTCCTTTCGACACTGGTTCTTCCACATTACATCACGTACGATCCTTATGGCATATGAAGCACGTATGTTTAATCAATCAGGTAAAACTTCAACAGAAATCCCGCGACGTTGTTAAACAGCAGGTAAAGTAATTCCACGAAAGAGTCCCGTAAGAAAAGTATGCGTGAAAGCAAGAAATGTTCAGGTATAAACGAAAGGATGTATGATCACGAAGTGGGGAGCAAGACAAAATGACTTATGCCGAGGATGTGTGAAAGAGGAAAATAAGTAGCTAAATTTAGGTCCACGCATACTCGTATAAACCACCTGTTGACTCTTCGGCAATGAAGATGGCACGTGTGTGATCGTCCTTGCTTTATTTTACTGTGTAATAAATCTTTATAGGAAAATAACATCAAGTATCAAGCATAGGGTATTAAATTTGTTAAATGTTATAGGTATGAACATATGTATCTTTCCAAAATCTCGGTAAAATAACGTGACAAATTGGGTTTAAAAATAAAACGTTTACAGAGCAACAAAATTGAAAATTGCATAATAAATATTTGATCATTTTCCTATTGATATGTTTTATAAAAAACAGAATTTTAAGTTATATTTTAATTTTAATTTATATTAATGTTTTTTCGCGATGAAAAAGTATTGGCAACGAAAAATGACAACAGCACAAAACAACAAAAGAAAGATACGGCTTTTACGATAAAACCGTCTATAGAATTTTGGAATTCTATCCTGCTGATATTTCGACCTCACAGTAGGAGGTAAAGGTATAACTATGATCCCCTAACGATGCTTTAACTGGCGATGCACCTTTAGAGGAAAAATTCGCTTTTCAGGTATCCAAATTTGGTACCATTGTTCCTGCGTTGCTACACGTATAGTCTAGACTGTGTGTTCGCGAGAATAGTTTTTCTGTGGTCTGTCGGTGCTAAATAATATCGCGGATAGTCAAGCCACTTGAGGGACAATAGACGAGAATTGTGTCTCGTAGACAGAGGCGCCGAGAGCCGAGGGTGAGTCGAGAGATGGCTCCGATCGCCCCCATGTTATATACAAGCTATCGAAAGGGCATAGTCAGGCACCTGCTAGCTAAGCATCAGTATCCCTTGCGAACCGAACTAAAATCTATAAGGAGATGTATATTCCTATCGTGACCAGGTTGAATAGATCAGGTTGACTTGAAATTAAATTAACACGATTATTGAGAGCGTGCATTATTTATACTAATATATAAGACACACAATGTTAAAAAAGTACAATAAAAGATAATAGTAATATTATATTAGAAATTAGTTGAAATTACTTAATTACTTTGATTATAAGCATATATTTTCATTTTATTTGTTTATTCCAGTATACTGTATATTTCTTTATAGTAACATGTGATAATGGGACATATGTCGTTCATAACACATGTTAATAAAATATTTAGTAGATAATAATCAGGAAGATATTACATAACGAAATATAGTTATAAATATAGCACTAATTTCTTACTGTTACTTTCTATCAAGGGATATAATACAAATATCTATAAAAGTCATTAATCTTGCTTTACATTACATTATTTTGCAACCTGAAGCGTCACGCGAATCGTCTATCAAATATGTAATTTGTTGGACATAATTGTCAGCATTTCTTTAGGTAATTTATAAAAGGAATGGAGAAATATCGATAAGAGCGTTGCACGTTTGCTCTTTCGTGGAATATCTCTCGACAAGAATGTATTTACGATAAAATAAGCGTGTATATCGTGAAAAGGGCAAATGATCGTTGTACTCTTCGTGTTGCTGCAATTTTTGAGATGCAACGACGAGAGTTCCTTCCCCGAAGCAACTCCGCGAGAATGGATTCTTCTTGGAAACTGAACACGATGTATTTTCACGCCTGTCTAACATGGTTTTTACGTAACTCGATTACAGATTCTTACCAGTCCTCCTCTCGGGGTATTCGATTAGATACACACCGCAACTATGATACATACTACTTACGGATCATCATTTTTATTCTAATTATTACCTCAAACGTTTCGATATTACGTAAAGGCAACGAAAATAGCTATACATTATATTTCTTTTTCAAAATGAGGTACATACTTCACATTTCAGGCTGTATATATTATTAGAAATAGTGGTTAGTCAAAATAGCTTGTAGTGTGTTAATGTTTCATCTTATAAATTATTTATATAGAGACATATTAAAATAAAAAATATGTAAATTTTATTTATTATATGTGATGCCTTTATATTATATATACTGGCATTATATTTGAAGCTAATTACAATAATTAAAAGCAATATATACAAATAAATTATCCCTTGAAAAATATTTTGCAGTTTATAATTTTCACATGGATAATTTTACCAAATAATTTCTGATATCTGAGATTATAGATTCCATAATAATTAAAAAAAAATGTAAAATGATTGAGGCGCGAAAACATCTTGTCTCATCTCTTATCCTCATTTTTTTATATAAAAGCCTACTCGATTAATTTAATATTACTCGGAACACATTCGGAACCGCTCATCATCATCATCAAATTAAACACTTCCTTCGCCAGAACAGCATCTACACCCCCGACCTTTCCATCCCTGCGGCGCGTCTTCAGGTTCTCTCTTGTATTCTCTCCGCGAGCAGAACACATGCTTTTCTTTTTTCTGGTCCAGATGCATCACACGCAACCCCTCAGGTGTGTGGTGCTCCGATCGGGGCATCTTATATGCGGTATCGCACGAACGTACGAATGTATATTCTACACCTACTACTGCAAGTCAGGAGCTTTGGCGACTGGTGTGCGTGTGTACATGTGGTGTATACCTGCGTGTTGTACCTGGCTAGAAGAGCAAAGTAGGGGAAACGTTCTATGAGGTGAGACGAAGAGATGGAGGAGGTGCGAGAAGGAGGATGGTGGGAAGCTGGATGGAGGCGAAGGTGTGCGAGGCAGGGAAGTTAAGAGCTATCTTCTGCTTTGCGGCGTTTTAGGAGGAGGGAGGGCGGGGCGGCGCGGTGGGGCGAGAGGACCAAAGAAGCCCGACAGCGGCAAAGGAGAAGGTGCTCGGCCCTGCCATGCCGTGCCGCGCTGCGCCGATGATGATGACGCCGGTGGTGGTAACGGTGATGGTGGTGGTAGTAGTAGAAGGTGGAAAGGGAGAGAGAAAGAGAGACGGAGAAGACGAAGCGCAGGAGAGGCGAAGAGAGAGTCCTGCTCAGCGTGGACCTGTGCGTCGTTGCATGGCCGACCTGGAGACTCGCTCTCCGCAAGGTGAGACGCGCGGACCAAAGAGGAGGTCTCGAAGGATCGACAGAAATTCTCGTGAAAGCTGACTCTTCCTCTTTCGCATCATGCTTACGATCGCGCGCGCCCGTGTTCTCCTTCGGCCACCTCTGTCATTCTTCACTATCTCGCGTTGACTCCGACTTGACTCTCTTCGTGTACCAAGGAGTGAGTGATCCGTATCTTTTTATCCGCGAGGGATCTCCGGACTTTCCACCAAGTGCTCTCGATACAGATCCGCCACTGAAGTGAGACCGAATCATTATTTATCGGTGAAAACATCGCATCTTATATCGAACCAAGTTAAACGCGTGTGCTCATCCTTGGATTCGCTTGGAGCTTTGAGTGAGACACCTTAAACAAGAATAAATCAAACTCTCAAACAAACTCGTCATTGGACATCTTCGTGGAAGCGACGTCAAAGCGGACGTAAAGTGCGGAGTCGACACGTTCGACCGTGATAACGTGTGCTAACGTTAGAGTGTAGCGTCTCTTATCAAGCGCACGAAACCGATCTCTCGTACGGCCACAATTTTATGTGCGCGTGTCCGTCAAGAGAAGTCTACTTGCATCATATCAAGACGCTTGACAACTACGTTCGGCGAACGATGTCGATTGCTTCGTGCCATGTGACCGATCGAAATCGCCGTCGTTAGGATTTACGAATCGATGCATCTTTTTGGAGCTATTTCGCGAAATCGCGCGAAATCGCTCTGCGCGGAAGGTGAACAGTGTGTGTTTCTTCGGTGGCGCGTTAAATCATAAATTCGAATGCCTGGTGCGCGTAAGTGTGTACACGTCGCTAGCTCGGAAGACTCGTCGCGAAAGTAAACGTTGGAATTTCCTTTCGGAGTCTCTGCCAAGAACAGTCCACGTTCGTTTCGTCTTGGATTTATCTCACGGGCCGTATGAATGTTAAACTAAGGTGAGTGAGGTACGCTTCTATGAATTTGCGGAATCGCGCGGTGTCGATATCGTCTGCCATCTTTACGCGCCAAATTGCAACGAGTGTGGAGTATTTACTTTCGTAATGTGATTTTGCTGCGGCGATGATCACAACATCGACTCGTCACGCATGTCTGACGTGCTTCGACTGATGCAAATGATAAGATATTTAAACATGAAAATTTGTATTTTTGTGGTATATTCAACGCTAAACATAATCGTATTATTTTCGTAATATTTTTTTATCAAATGTTTTCTTCTTAAACAAATAAAATAGCAATTATATTTTTGCATTTAAAAAATTAGGGGGCATTCATCATCTCTTTCTAAATTTAATAACGTACGAGAAGCACGCTAGTGAAATATCATGGAGTTACTCTATAATAGCCTTTTTCTCGCAAAAATAGTTTATCAGATATTATTTTCAAATGTTACTTCGATTTTTCTCGACGAATTCATTTGTTTGGTCTCGAAAAATTTTCTCACAACTTTGTGGCTAAGCTAGGACTGCTTCTATTCCTTCTCAAGATATCGACATGCTTTCCCTGTGTACATTCTTTTCTTTTGAGACAAATAATGGTTCTACAAATTAACCATTTTTAAGTGTCACGAATATGTGTGTGTGTGAGAGAATAATAGTTTCTTTTCAAAATCTCAGCTAGAGAGAAGGTTTGTAAAGATTTGATAAGAATAGCCTCTCGAGATTGAAGTGCCTATTTTCACGGAAATTTTCGGATTTTATTTTCTTTTACTTGAACTGCATAAAGTGACATTCTTACAAAGTATGTGACATTAGGTCACTGAGGCCATTAAGTTTAATGATTATATCTTCTTAGAAAGTCATGTACCAATCTTTTTATTAACATAAACCTATATGATTATAATTATAAAATATTAATTTTCAAAAATATATTTGTTTATTTAATGCAAAACAAATAGATATTGTTATTATATGCCAAGTAATTTATACAGACCTGATAAGTACGTATAGAGATAAAGTTTATATATTCCGTTTATGTATGTTATGTGTCTTTCACAGTCCAAAGATGAGTTAATTGCAGTAAACTCCATTTTCATATAACACATATAGTATACACTATAACTTCTAACATAAATAAGTTTCACAAAAGTTAGATTTTTATTCATTTATTATGTATACTCTATATATTATTTAGCACACATATGTAATTGAATAAATCTTTGCACGTATCGTGTGTTATTAAAATCAGATTAACGGTTAACCAGGTTTACTAATATTTCTCGTGCTGATGACATTTAATAAGATAGCTTTGTTGTCAACAGAAGCTAACAATCCTAAATCATCGGTATATATTGCCAAAGCAAAAGTTCTTAGCTTATATAGAGTTTTACAATGTTTTTCCTTCTGAACGATTAAATATTTAGTTTAAATATGAGAACTGGGATTTATTTAAATCTGTAATAAGATACTAAAAGAGCGTCAACTCTATAATAATTTACGCTTGAATCTTTATAAAAATTAGCATTGAATCACTACATACATATTTTATACAAAATATATTAATAAATAAACGATTAATGTATAACTTGTGTGTAGTAACATGGGAAATTTTCTATATGTGAAGATACAAATATTAAATTATTAACCTGTAGAGGACGGGAACCCTATTTTATGAAGCTCCCCGGAAATCGCTTATTTTTCGTATAACACTTTAACACGTATATGGAAGTTATATATATATATATATATATATATATATATATATATATATATATAAATGAATAAAAATAATAAATAAATAAAAAGTTATAAATGAATAAAAATGATAAAAAGTGAAAAAACTGGCTGGTCCTCTAAAGATTAAACTGTTATTTTTATTATGTAACCATATAATTTTTATTTATAATTATGATTATATAATAAGAATAACCACTTTGCATTTTACATTTATATTTTGACACCGTTGATTTCTGTAAAGATAGTTACCATTTCTCCGATGATCTCTTCACTTGAGCCTGATTCTTGATAGATTATTATTTAGAAGAATTTCGTCTGAGAGCGACTCCAGTTAGGTTCTCAATCATATGCACCCATTTGTAGATACGCGACTGGGCTCTCTTTTTCTCTCTCTCTCTCTCTCTCTCTCTCTCTCTCTCTCTTTCTCTCTCCGTCACTTTTGAAAATGAAAGTTCACGCGGGGCCTGCGAGCACGAGGAACATACGAGTCTGGAATTTCTTCCTCGGGGCCCCGCGGGACCTCCATGCCTAACGTTCGCAGGATCGTTAGTATCCGCTGGAGAGTTGAACGCTGGGGTAAGAAGCTGCGTTGGCGGCGGACGTCTGTTTGGAAAACATCGACTGGCGAGCATGTGACATCTGCTAGCGCGCACCATTAGGTGTCTTTCAAGTCTCTTCGTTGGCCTGCTTCTCTATCGCGAGAAACTTTTCTTTCTTTTTCCCAACACGCTTTCCAGCTGATCGACGTCAAAAGCCGGCTCGTCGAGTTGATTTGAGCAATGCATTTTCACGATCATTTCTCGACGAACCTTTGGAGAATTATACCTGAATCGTGAACATGTGAAAGTATAAGAGCAGAAGAAATATTGTGTAGGCAAAAAGAATGCATAAAATAATTTATAAAAATATTTTAATGGTATTAATGTGCATTAACTAATTTATTAATAGTATTTAACATGTATATATAAAATTATAATGAATATATATAACAATTTTTTGCGGCATGGATAAAGATCTAACTTCGAGATAATTAAAAACAAATAATATGTATACATAATATGCAAAATAATTTGTAATATTTTTAAACATGAGGAGAATAAAATAAGAAATAATTTAGATCAACATTTCTAATTTATCTAACTAATGACGTTCGATTTTTAGTAAATGCAATTAATGGCGCTCTGGTATTTCTAATCAACTTTCTTGTTTTGGCCGAGCAAAAGTATGCAAAGACGTTCGCAGCAGTGTACGCAAACGTTTATTATAACAATGACGTCTCCTAGTTTGTCACGCCGCGGCGCGCGTGGACGTACGCCACTTTTGGGATGTTGTCCTTATAGTTATGCGTACATATGTATGCGCTGGTTCAGCCCCGCGTTCCTGAGCGCGACTCACTCGAAAAATATATTCCAGTTCTTCTAGAGACGCGCCTACTTTAAAACAGAGAAAAGCATTAATTCTTATGAGAGGCGCCTGCCTATTTTGGAAGTACGAAAAGAGTGCCGTGAATGTCATTAGAATACTATTAATCTCATTAAAATTTACTTGAAAGCTACTGCGCATTTGAGATCACTGCGATATGATTTCCCTCCTTAGGAAAAAGTTAGTTGAGATTAGCGATAACTTTGGCGCCACCGAAATTAATGCCGAAGCCGAAGACCTGACTGCGTCATTGATTATGCACTAAACACAATTCTGGACTCACAATGTAGTCAGTATTTGAATTTCAATACCGCTTAGGTCACTGACTTAGGTTGTCAATTCTCGAAAATAACTTTGCATATATATTTTTTTTTCTTTTTACTATTTACAGAGTGTTTCAGATCTATTATTAATTTATTGAGGAACTAAAAATAATAATAATAACTTAAATATCCGAAACATTGATCTTTAAATTGAGTGAGATGCAAATAAGTTATTATTTTATATATTTCACGCACATAATTTATAATGTTATTTAAATATTTTTATAATAATATTATATCAATATAAACATATATATATATATATATATATATATGCAAAGAAATATTTTTAATAAATTATATTTATTGAAAAAGCAAGGTGATATATTTGTACAATTGCTATAATTATTTTGAGAGAAGAAACCAGGCGCTCTCTAATCTCAATTAGAGTAATTATGATAATGTATTTATCGCGTTGCTCGCGCCGTGTTCGATACAAATTCATCGATTGGACACAAATGCAAATAACTTATGTATAAGATTTTCGTACGGTTCTTCCTTGACGTTCTTTTATCGTTTCTAATTATCGTCGCATTGTAAGATGATAAAAATGTCGGCAACAATAAATGCCACTCACGAATTTCTCGAACGAAAACAATTCGCACCGGCGATTTGCGCAATGCATGACTCTCGACCGACTTCGATCTACCGATCTCGTGCAATTTGTCACTCCGACCGGTTCGAACAAATGTCAACCATAGGCATAAAATACTATCGTGCACGCGAACGCCGGCCAATCCAGTTTAAACACCGCGACTTATCTCGCAATGACACGTGACACACTCTGTAATGAGTATCGAAGTGCCTCCGGGCGATGCGATATAAATCTCATTTTATGTGTCGATTAATCTGAGGACTCGAATTGATTGGATAGAGATAAGCATAGTTATTATCTTAATGTGAATACTGATGTATTTCTGGTTAATATTCATAAGAATTTCGATTAGGTACAGTAAATACGAATTCAAAAATATGACTTTTCGGATACAGAAAATAGATCTCCGAAGTTTCTTTGTGTTATTCTTAGATACGCGTTATACAAAGTCGAGAGCGTGACTTTTGGAGCATCCCTGAATGTCCTTGCAGACGGTCAACAGTGAATTCTTTCTCCAGAAAAGTTCCATGAAGGTCCGCATGGATCTTTATAGCCCATCTTAGTTAGAGGGTATTGACGCCAGACGGTGTTTTTCTATTTCGTATATCCCACCTGCTTCGATGTAGCTGGAGAATAAGATCACTATAGGAAACTACAGTATAGACTAGGAAAAGAATATACACACCGACCGCCACGCGAATACACATTTCAAGCACATGCTGTGGATTAAAGTTCAGAATAGAACTCATTATAGAGATATTTTATTTTATTATGCCGTCAGTCGCGATTTTGGCGATTATTTCTTAGTCAAGAAATGATTTCCTTAAAATATAATTAATGTATATTTTTATGCAATATTACTTCCGTATATACATAATTCTATGAAATTCAATGATAAAACATTGCCTCTCCAAAAACATAGATTTCATAACTTATATAATAAACATTTTTCTTAGATGGCGTATTATGAAATTATATAGAAAGCGTAAATTATATACGGTTTAGGTTACATAAATGAATTAATATGCATCACGAATGTCTTTGTTTTAGCTTACTATAAAACAAGATTCTTTAATTTAAATTAACGCGATTTTACATAGAATTTGCAACATACTGCAACAATAACATATTCAACTAAAAATGCCTACGTAATTTTGTAGCTATTATTTGCCGAAAACCACAGATTATGTTTGCAGGTGTTGCTAATAACGCAATTTGTCGCGGTCTTTTTTCGATATAAAATCATTTATAATTGTCGCGCACGCATACATCTCGCCGGACAAAGCGCTCGCTTCGCGCTCATTTTGCGGAAGGCAACAGAAAGAGCGCGAATAGCGCGATTGCCGTGCAAAGAACGCCCGTTTGTGAAAGGCGGCGTTAGCCAATATCGATAATCATCTGCCTATAATAGATGGCTCGTCCCGGCTTGCAGCGTAGAGATCGTATAAGACGTTGAACTATTCAGCCGCGCGTTATACCGCAGCCACCAACAAAGAGGGGAGAGAACACAAGAGCATCATGATTCATAACTGCTTCGCCTGTACCTGGGTAAAAGTCTTGAGACGCGATGGCGTTTGATGGTAATTACAATCTCGATGCGCCTCCAGTATGCGCTGCTGTGTGGAACGATACCTCGTTTCTCTCCGCGCCAAGGACACGAAATGGAAATACCATTTTGAGCCGCGGATTTAGTCAGTATCCTCGAAGAACGTGTGCATTGCGTGCGCTTCACTTGCACACATTCGCTGTAATGATTGTAATTTATTTCGATGATTCTTTGATCGTTCAACTGTAGATATATCGAAGACAGAGACACACACACACACACACAGCGAGCGGCAATAGTCGAAATGAGAGATTTTACAATAACCCTTTGTCTTGATCGTGATATTGCTGAACAATAGAATAAGCTGTCTTATTTTATGTTAACTAATTTTTTTATTCGATAAACATAATAGTTGAAAATTGCTTAGATAAATTCTAAATATAATTTATTTATGTTATAACTGAATTATATATATATATATATATATATATATATATATATCATTTTTAGAAAGAAAAAGTTAACTAATTGTGAGATTAATGAACCGACAGCAACAGATATATCAATCAGATTGTAAAACTAAAATTCTTTCAAGAATATATTATATCATAGATTAATATAATATTAATTTACGTATAATTTTACTAAATATTTTAACAACTGTTTATCGTGACATCATGTGACTACCAATATGAATTTGCTATGATTAAATGCGTGCTATTACATAATACAAATTGCAATCGATAAACATACGACTCTCTGCCTTGCAATTCTTCGAATCTTTGGTCCGCGCAATACACAACATGTAACCAACGCGTGTGTGCGTTTTTCACGTCGCTAAAGATGATTACAGAAAGCAAACGCAATTTGCGGCTGAGTAGTTAGTACATTTTGTCTACTACTCTAACGTTAGGACAAACAACGGGTGACAAGTCGGAGATTTGCGTGGTGATCGTTATCACCGTCGTTATAGGCGATTATCCATTATTTTCAACGTCGCGGTTCACGATTGAATACGATATAACGACCACGTATGTATAATCGTCCGTCTGCGATAGTCGATAGAACGCCTGGTGCATCTCGGAAGATGCTGGAAGGTCCAGAGAGCCGAGGGAAAGGCGAGAACTGACGTCACCATTAGGAATGAGGTTAAACTGATGCTAAAGTGTTGCCGCGTGAGGCCGGTCGCTATAGCGCGTTCAACCCGGTGCAGGATACTGAGATCCTGAAAGGATTTTATAAGCGAGATCCTCGGGAGCGCGAAGTCGAGATTTCTCGCGCGCGAGAGGGAAGATCCGTGATTGCATCCCGAGCATCTCGCGATTGCTCCGCGGCCTCTCGATCTTCTGCCTTTCAGGATTTACGCTCGATCGCCGTATATATTTCTCCTTCGCTTTATCTCAAGATCGCGATTGCAAATTCCGTAAATTATTAACGTTGCTCCTCGAACGCTACCCTTTCTCATTGAAGATATGCATCAGCTAATAGCATGTAGTGATGCGTTGATAGAGGATTAGGAGAATGCGAGATTTAAAAAAATTAATGTTTAATTACTGATTGCATATTACTGATGCGTTCTTTCATAATTTAAGAGAATAGGTGAGAGATTTTAAAAAATTATTTTTGCATTACACACACACACACACACACACACACACACACACATAAAACATTTTATATTGATTACAATAAGGTAAGATTGTAACGCGTATTTTAAAACAAAATTTGGAACATTTTAAACATATAAATAATACAGAAATTTATCTAATTGCAATTAAAATTTTGTTTCTTTATTTTATAGATAAATTATGTAGATATTTAAAAGAAGAAACAAGATCTTAAAACTATTTTAATCTTAAAATTAATTTAACCGTTTATCAAATGCATATACAAAGCATTTCAAATTAATATATTTTATGATACAAACTCTTTTCTAGCAATAAGATTATACAGAAATTGTATGTAGGTATTTTTCAAAATATTAAGTTAACGGATATGCTATACTTTTGTATATTAGTAGCTTTAATTTTATACATTTTTAACGTGAAAGATAATTAGAAATGATTTTATTACCGTGCATTTACATTCGATAAAGCCTCGTACTACCGTTAGGCAGCATCGTTATCTATCATTGTAAAAGTTATTCACAAGATATATATAGTTTTGAGCGTATTTAATTACTCTTCGTCCATCCGTGAGGTAATTACTAAGAGGATTAGTAGACATAAATTATTTACAATAGATTTCTTAAGATACAGAGAAAAGAGAGAGAAAGAGAGAACGAGAGGGAGGAGCTCTCGCTCGTAGCAGTATTCTCCACCATTTCTCTTCTGCTCGTCTGAAGCATCTTATGAACCATAGGTAACACGTGTTATGATTGACGAGGATGTAAGAAATTCATGACGAGCACAATAAACCTCTCTAGACATAAATATAAATGGATAGATGTTATCTCAAATAAAAATATGCAATTTTCGAGACAATGTTTATTCGATGGCAATGTTTGATGAGCACATACAATATAAATTTGCTGAATATCCAGAAGTCCACGCAAATATGTACAACGTGATAACTGTGAGAGACGAGTCTCTTATCGTATTTCTTCCAGCGACGCATTCTCTTTTTCTCTCTACGCTGTATTTTTCTAAGCAAACTCGTTTTATTATAAAAGTCACATTTTTTAGAGAATTATTAAATTAGTCGCTTTTTTATATTCACAATCAGTGCACATATTAACATCACTCATTTTTCACAATATTTTTTATGCATTAAAAATTTTAGTGATAATATTAAATGTAATAATATATAATATTTAATGGCACATTTAAAAAGATTAAATCTCTCTACTGTGCTCTTTAATTATTTTTATCACACAACATTTAACTTAAATTCTATCTAATCAATCCATCTTACCGAACGTAAACCAATAATTATTTTCTCCGATCAAAGAATCGGTAAAGCATATATCACTAACTTCATTCGCCTTCGAAAGCTGAAGCTACTCTCTTGCCTCTCATAGCCGCCGTCGTTACCGGTGCCGCGGTGCTATCTCAACGTGGCATCCGCAGAACCCTTTGTCTTAGCCAGGGCACGACTTCGGTCGTATAATACGCTGGGGGTCCCCGAAGAAGACCCGAGTCGGTAGGTACCTATCTAACCAATACGAGTTAGCATCGTGTACCCCGGTACCCGGTACGTACCAACACGGGTTTCTCTCAGCCGGAGCTTCTCTCTATCTGCGAGAGATCTCCGGTCGTATGGACGAGCTCGTGCTGACCTCGGGGGCTAAAGATTACGAGGGCTCGCCACGGCTAGAATTCAACCGCCACGGCCGCGCCGCTGAGACGTACACACGTATCTCCGCGTATTCCACCTTGAGCAGATTGTAGCGCATACACGTAGTTGGGATACGCGTACCCGAGGGCAACCGACTGCGGTGGAATTTCATGACCGCGTACTTTTCTGCGGGTGCACCTTTTTCCACGAATGGAAGAACGACGGGACAAAGAAACGCGTCATCGGCGCTTCGTTTGCTGTTTCTTCGGTGTTCGCAATACTTTCTTCTTACTCGTTTAATAATTGATGGTGTACGAGGGACGATTGGCCTTGCCGAGTGTATCAGTTGACACGCGAAGGGACATATAGCGTGTAGCAAGGATAGAAAAAAAAATTTCATATGTCGCTGCAGTCTCGCCTCGTTGTTAAGTTTTCGATAGATATTTGAATATTTTTGACGATTAAAAAAGTAATAGAGATATTAAGTGTAATATTTATATTGGAAAACAAGATGAATCCCAAGATTGATATTTTATAATTTTAACCAGATATTCCTATTACACAAAAACTAATCAGCAAAAAATAATGTATCATTAAAAAATATTTTAAATTGCTTGTACACAATTACACGAAATAGGGAGAAAATGTATCGAAATTCATGGTAAAAGGAATGACGTGCAGAAATTCAACAGACATTTCCCTCCGATCAAGGAAATCTGCATTCTGAATGAGCGTTTCAGTTCCCCACAAGTTTGGTACCCAGCAACAACCTTGTAACGTGTTCACGATACCACTGCGTCTTAAGGATACATAAACACGCGATTTCGTGACGCTCGCCCATGGCCAATCATCTTTCCGCTGAGGGATTGATTTCTTTCTCGTGCACCTGTCGAGGCACGGATCCTCCGTTCTTTTTCTGCGATTGTGCGCTGCATGTATGTACATATCGTACGCATATTACGTGGGCCGCGCGAAATGAAAGGCGAACCGGCCAGCGGGTAGGTAGATACCCACCTAGAATTACCCAGGCATCGGTCCACAATTACGTCGATTATATATCGGATGGTTTTTACGACCGCATCGCAAGCTTCAGGCCTACATGCCAGATTCCGTTTCGTTCGTATGTACGAATAAGGCAAGGGTGAAGGAAAGGAACTTTTTATCCGCGCGGAGAAAAAAGCAAAATAACATATTAATTGATGCTCGACGTTGTCACTTTCGATAAATGCAATTCGTGCTAATGACTAGTTATCGATCAATGATCTCAGGCGACATTAACGGCGACGCGTCCGTACGTGTCACTTATTGCAATCATCGTTGGCAGGGAATATATTAGCGGGGATATTAACTTAACGTTATAGTTTGCGTCATTATTTAACTGGCTCGTGGATAATAATTATCCGGTTTTAGTAATTACGGCGATTGCTTCATCGCGAAGGATGGTATACGCGCGAGTGAACGTAAAGCTAAACGCTGAAAGAGACAGCGTTTATAAATCCGTGTCAAAAAAGAAACGCGAGTTGAACGGAACAGATTCGTCTCTGGCTCCGTTATTTTTCGTCGCCGGCTAATGACATTCCCTCGTTCTTATCCGTGCCATTTCGCGTTACAGATTTGGCACACGGGTGTCCCATTAACGCAAATGCGTTCCTGCAAAACCAGTTCGCATCTGGACGCTGAAAAGCCGGACGATTGATCGGTGTAACGCCGCAAAACGGTCGCTTACATCAGCACGCGCTACCAGACCGAGAGTGAACTCCTTTAAGACGTGTTACAGACTAGGCTATAGATGGCCAATCAGGGCACACGTGCTATTCAATGGCCGGCAAATATCCTTATGGCGGCACGTGGACATTAGCACGTATGTATAATTAACTGTGTCTTGAGAATAATTTTATAAAGAAATTACCTTTAGTGGAAAAGGAGTATAAAACTCAAAATTTGGCATATGATAGAGGAAAGGTAGTTTATCACTGGATCATAAATTCGATTTATATCAATAATCGACAATTAAGAGAATGAACGAGTTATTCATTATATCTTCTCTTAAAGATATATTTAAACGTGATGGTCCTAATTATTTTTCTACATTTCTGAATTATCTTAATTAGTTGTCTTTTTATCGGGGGAGACTTAATTATTTGAATAAATTATTTGTTTATCAGAGATCTTTTACTGTTCAACGAGAAGAGTCCAAAATGTTTAACAGACGGTCGCTAAATCGTATTTACTTAGTTTGTCCGCGTCTTTACGCACGGTAGCGGACTTGCGTTTAGACAGGACGACAACTGGGCGAGCACGTGTCAGTATGCGTTCACCACGATGCGAGACACTCTCTCACGCGAGTCACACATACGGAGTCGAGCAGTTACTTGCTCCAGCTCGCTTCGAGTGTGTCGCCGCCGTCTACACGGTGTCCAGATATGGCAGCCGCACCGGACCGTCGTCTATCCTACCTCGCGCACCGAGAGTCCTTGACGCCCACCCTGTGTATACGGTGTCTCGCGACGTATCCCACGACGCCTTAACGCGAAGAGATCCACCCCGTCCACTGTGTCGGCATCCTGCGCGCGCGAGCGTTCATTGTACGGGGAAGCCCTCGCGGCGCCTTACATAATTGAGCGATGCCCGGAGGCTTTTCACCCTCGGCCAGCCTGTCTCTCAGACCGCGCTGGACCCATTGTCCGGGTTTCGTCTTCCCAACTTGGAGACGATCGTCGGTGGGAGCGAAGGTCGTCGGCTCGCTCACACCGGAAGTAACGGGTGCTCCTGCACTCGGCCGTATCGATCGGCCGCTTGCTATTAGTGGACATTCAATGAGTTGGGTGTTGGAAGTCTACCGAAGTCATTAAATTGCGTGGTCGATAGATCTGTTGCGACACGGAACCCTTTTTATTTTACTCTAAATACGAAAGTTCATATATTATAAGCGACATTTTATTTTAAAGAGTTTACACGAATAAAGCACTTTGTAACTTGAGGAGTTTGTACAATTAGAAATTCCGAACATAACTTTGAAGATTTATTGCACGTAAATTTCTGTTACTGCGATATAAAATTTGCATAGTTAATTTATCACTTTGCCGCGTAAGTTCACATTGATTTACGATAGAAAATCGCTTTCGATTTCTGCTACATGCACCCCAAATGATTAGCGCTTGATGAAGATGGCATCGCGGAATCAAGTCGTCTTAATTACCCGAACCCGATCGTTCCAACAGGCGCGAAGTTCGATCGATTCCGGGGAAACGCGCGGAATCCACCGGTTTCTCGAAAGCTGGGCAACATTTAGTAGCTGCCGGTTTCTTGCCGGCTCGCGCGTATACCATCAACGTGTTCGTCTACACCTTTCTCTCTTTCTCCTCCTCCTCCCTCTTTTCCGCCGCCCCACGTCGCTCGGTATGTTAATGTCATTCTTCCGAAACCCCTCGTCCGTGATTCGAGGTACTAGCCCGGCCAGGTTTTTCGTGTCGGAAAGGATGTCGCGTCTAATTGACGAGTGGCGGACGTATACACTCTGTTGTGGGACGAGTGGCTGCGTTGGGCGGCGGTGCTGACATGTGTCCGAGGTGTCCGAAGCAACGTTCTGCCGTGTCTTATTATACGCTGGACACCCCGATATTTCGACGGATCGCGACAAATACTCGATGACGGGCCGCACGTCAGAAAAAGGAGCTCCTACGCCCGCATGCTATGCCGCCAATTGACGAAAAGAATATTGTTTCGTGGATACTCGTGGAATTTTTCTGCTATCGAGCGTCGCGATCTCGAGCATCGGTCGTAAACAGTTTGGTTTAGACAGTTTTGTCATTATTTTTAACTTTACGTTTTGCAGATTTCTGTGATTTTATACCACGAGGATTAATTTTGAACCGTTTAGTAAAATGTAGTAAATATGGTGTAATTTAAATCTCATATTATATTTTAAAAATAAAGGAATACGGATCACGAATGGACTTTATAGATTTCTTCACAAATCGTTAGATTATAGTAAAAGCATAATTATCGCTAGCAATAATAAATTTGAACATGTTGGTTTTTTGGCTTTAGATTTCTAACGAAGAAAAATCAGTGCATTTTGAACCACATATGCTCTATTTATGATTTATGAGACAAGCTATAGTTTCTATCGCTAGTTTTTCACATTAATTTCATCGTGAATAGCACATGTATAGCTACACCACAGGAACAATTGCGTTTAATTGATTCACTGGGAGGAGCACACCCGTTTGGGTCGCATGAACAAAGAAACTTTGCCATGCGAGCGATGTGTTGTGGACAGGGAGCTCGTTAATGATTGGAAAAAGGCGCGTTCAAAAGCGACAGGTATACCTTTCGAGACGCTGTCGAGACGTGGGCGAATCCTGCCGTTTATGGAGGCACGCTACTCGAAAGATTCTATTCGTGTGTTCTAATAAGCTCTCTCTCTCTGGGCGCGAGGGACTCACGACCGTTTAGCGCGTGGGTGAGATCCGAAGTGGGAGAGGAAGAAAGATACAAATGAACAAAGAATAGAATTAAGTTTACTTTATGTCCGAGAACATAAATTTCTTCGACGGTACTCTCTTTACGTAGAAAAAATTAAATAGGCAAAATAATACAACATAGAGAAAGAAAGTAATATAAATAATAATAAAAACAATCATGAAAGCAGAACAGATAATTATAATGATATACGAAGCGATTAATTCTAAATATTATTAAAATGCTCCTTAAAATTTAAGATGGAAAAGTTGAAGGGGGGATCGAGGAAAAAAGTTTACTACGTTTTGAGAATTATGAGATCAAAAGTTGAATTAAAATAAATCACATATTTTGATTGATGTAGTTAGCAAAGAAGGAACATGAAGAGCTATTATGAAAAATGAATAAGAAGAAACAATTCGACAAGAAGGATACAAGGAGCTTGGATGCGTAAAAGGAAAGTGAAAAAATAATTCGCGAAGGAGGAGTTCTGTTATCGTGACGTCGTACCGCAGGCGGTATTAGGTGTTCGGCCTTTCAGGTGGGTGTCGCTTCTCCGTGAGGACGGAGAATACGCTGCAACGGTGACATCATCGGCTGCGTAGTCAGCTGACTCGACTTAGATGGAGCGAAAGAACGGAGAAAAGTGCGCCGCATAATTGCCACTGCTGTCGTCGTTCTCATTATTATTATTATTATCAGCATTAATCATTAGGAACGGCCTCGCGGAACGGATGTCGACCCAGTGGTCGAGTACCCCGGCTGCATACGGCTGTCACGAAAATGCGTTGGTGTAAACTGTGAACCAGAGGATGGTTCCACTTGCATAACGCCCATGTGCACAACTGTTGACTATTTCCGATGAAGTAATTTCATGCATATCGAGTGTTACAAAACCGGATATGCAGACTTTAATGACTTTAATAAAATCTGTTTTGCGAAATTATTGTATAATTTTAATGTCAATTAAGTGTCAAAATTAGCTCGAGTAAAGCGGAAAAAAATGTGCTAATTTCCATACGATATTCCTCTTTTTATTTAACTCTAACGAATGTCAGCGTGTCTTTTTATCGAGAGGAAAATGCAGGTGTTCTTCGTCGTCAAATGCCTCTTCGAATCTTCTAAGAGGCCGTCCACGGGGAGAGGCGCGTTCTCCACGTTGATCCGGTGGTACCGGACCCACGGCGAAAGCTGTCGTCGCAAGAAAGCCAAACGGCTACGAGGAATACGGAGCCGATAGTAAATTCAAGTGAGACATTGTCCCTTGATCCCTTCCACCGTGTCGGTTTCGAACAGGGTGGTCCCACCGCGAGCTGCAACGTCGCATTCCCATCGACCGCATAACGAGCTCTCGAGGCACTGTCTCGCGCGCACTCCTCCAGTTCTGGTCACTCGCTCTCCGCCTCTCGCCTTCTCGCTCCCTTCAGCGGCCGCTCCTGGGTGTTCCACGCGTCAGACGAACTGTATCTTCGCGGGGAGTAATCCCTATCCCGAATAAATTGCATTTCGTTGACTTGTGCGTGCGCACGCGCACCTGTTTAACTGCCGATCAGGTATTTGCGATGATTCAATTGAGAAAGATTTGCGAAATTATTCCGATTTTTTTATTCTTTTGTGGGTCAGCGTGAACCGTGAACCTAGATGGATCAAACAGTCGTACCAAATGTTTGATTCAATTAGCTTCAGTAAATGATATCTTTGTAGTTTATAATTTTAGTTATAGTGTGTACCTAACTAATTGAAAATGTGACGTTTTAATTATTCATTTCTCCTGGTTATAACTTATAACATAGATAGATAGAAGATTGATACTTATTTAATAAATTTAGAAGAAAACAAAAATTACATAAAATTTAATTACAATATTATATTATAAATTATAAAAATTGTGATATAAAACATGGGTAAAAACTAATTTAATATAGTTTTTAATCTTTGCTAAAATATAGAGAGATATAAAACCATAATCTGTGATATGTGTGTGTTGGGGAGAGGACTTATAATCATAGTCAATTAACTAATTGTGAGTGCAATCAAAAATAAATGCGGGCTTAGGAAGAGGACTTAGCTATTTACGAGTTGCTAATCGACATTTATGCGACCGGAACTGAGCGTTTTTGGTGTCACTTGACAATTATGGTTTGTGATTACTTGGGTAGCATTATTTCAGAATTTAGAATAGTAGCTGACATCGTCGCCTTTCGCTCGCGATGACTCACCATCAGTCAGCCGAACAGTACGCGTGTATATTGAATGACGATTAGGAATATTAAATCGAGGTAGTGATGTGTGAATCGAGAGATCGTTACTGGCGCTATGTTCTCACGCGAATCTCGAAGCGATCCACCTTGAACGCCTTAATCGCCAGTAATGAAGCAACCAACGTGCCGATGCCCGCGTTATATTCGTATTTATGACGTGAATAATCAGTGCCATTATTTCTCTTATATCCTTAATCAATTGTGTTTTTGCTTTATTGCATAAAAGATAATTACAGTAGGACAAAGAGATAACATTATTCAACTTTCTTTAAGAATAGGTAGACTCTTACGGTATGTTTTGTATATGTATATCCGTTCTAGAAGCAAGAAAATAGATTAAAAGAAAGAAAAACTAAAGTTATTGTAGTACACAAAGCTATACTTGAACGTATTTCATATTTTTGGGGATTTAATTAAATGTTGTATATAAAAATACTCTCAAAATATTAGAAAAATATTTTATCTTTACATAATTGCGACAAGTTTATCTTTTTCTCATTTTCTTCTTTAGTCAATTATTCTTTTTTTTTTCTATCTGCTTGATAATCGAACCGCATGCGTTCATATGGTATACTGTATAAATCTTTATAGCAGTAATATATGAAATATAGGGGTGCGTAAAGTGGCACGAGCTTTCGTAATAAATACTTCAGAAGGGAAGGAAGCGGAGAAATGAAAAGTGCCGGCATACGATATAACTCATAAATCCACGCGGCCACGCTATTGATCGTAAGTCACGCGGCGGGAAGAGAGAGAGAGAAAAAAACCAAGAAACGAAGATTTCGATTCTCATTACAGATACGTCTTGGCGAACGAAACGGTCCGCGTTTCGCCGATTGGAACTTTAATGAAGGCCCGATTATATCCGACGCGGAAAAACGCGCGCGGGCGATCACTACGGACAAAGAGGGATAAGAAAAGGTGCCATGAGGCGAGAGGCGAGAGAACCAATCATAATTATTGCACCTGTTAACCCCGGGAGTCGCGTGGCCCGATGTAATCCTAGATAAGCGTTACCGCTCGTGAGAACAAACGTGATTTGATTAAGAAAAGTAATAAAGTGGCGCGAGAGCTTTAATAAGGTTAAAAGTTCTGCTTAACATTACGAAGTTAAGACGAAGACTCCGTAACATCGAAGATTCATCTCTTTCTTTTCTTAGCGTCGTATTTAAGCGATGAATATTTCTAATAGCAATATATTTCTAATTACACACAAATAGCGTGTATATAATGGATAAAAAATGAATCACAATTATATCAATTACATTTTGCGATTTCAAACAACGCAAAATTTGTCTCAAGCTAATAAACAATTTCCACAACTTTTGTGATTTTTGTCGAAATTTTCAAGGAGAATGAAACCATTCGACACGTGTCCACTTTAGACTTCAGTGCAAATATCTAATCCCGATCGGAATAAATCACGGGCTCTCTTTTAATTCTTCTGTCCGTAAACGTGATTGCAAGTGTCTCGTCGCGAAACGTTGCAGTTTCACGCATCGCGTTCCTGACGCGACAATAGTCGATTCGTTACCTCGCACTCACGAGCTCCCGCGGAGAACGGCGATATGCAAAGGCGCATAAATCAAGAGACGGTCAGGAGTAGGTAACTGAGCGATACGCGATAAGAAGTCTCTTCGTACCGGCCGCGGCCGCGGCCCCGCATTCGTCTCGGCGGAAGTCGCACCGCTATTACAAGTTGCTCTCTTCCGCGCTGAGAGATTCCACCGGTCCTCCGGATCGCGGTTAATGGTTAATCGGATTGACGGTCTTTATACCTGCAATCGCTGTCCTTGTAAGGATCCTTTTGGTAGAGCCCGCCAAGCAGGCAAAATCATCAATTAGCTCGAGCGAACAGCGCGATTGCGATCATCGCGTTCTTCACGCTGCGTCATCTATTCGAAAAGGAGAGGTAAAGAAAGAGAGAAAGAAAGAAGAAGAATGTAAGATAAATGAACGTTTGTTCAATTTTCAAAAATATACTTTTAAGAATAAGCAATGGTTGTACATGAGGGTAAAATTAAATGATTTTTATAATAATTACTATGTTATATTTTTTATTTGAAGATTTAATAATATATTAGTATAGATAAATCTATTTTTTTTATTTAAAGATTTAATAATTATAATTTTACAATAGAATGATGATTTTAATAATTTTGTAATGGATGGACTTATAAAATATATGCTACGTTACGTATAGCAACTTTCAGTTATAGCTCTTTTAATTTTGATATCTCGACTTGAATTCATTAAAATTTAATGACAGAATCTGAAGCACATAAGATGGATCGTACGTAAATAAAAAGAATATTGTAATACTCCTGCATAAGACATCAGGAATTTATGCATCTCATCAGCTTCTGCTCTCAAAAAGGTACATCGGGATAAAGGGGGAGGAAATGATAAACTTATCGCCTCTTTGTCGAGTGTAAACCATTCCGCGAAAGCGTTCATTAGCAGTAATACCTGGGCTTTAAGTTTGCGGTGAACAGGCAGAACGATGTGTATAAGCGATAAACAGGACGAGACATGGCGGAATTCACAAAGCAATTACCCCATTACCCCGCGGCCAAGCGAATTACGTTAATGTATCGGCGACATCTCACTAAAGACGAAAACAGGCGGGAAGAAAAAAAGTGAGGGGCACTCACGTTGTTCATCGCCTTCCTGCCGCGTTATCGCGTTTCTTCCTCTCCAGGACTTTCCGCTCTAAAAGCTACTGTCGTTGTCCAGAAGTGAGGGAGGCGTATATGCACACATTCCGAAGCTAATCTCAATAAAGCATTCGATTTATTGCGGAGCGACGTATCAATGCGCATTCAATTAGCGCCGTCAATGCACGACTGTTACCTATATAAACTAAACAAGCATAGTTGTATATGACGGGGTGCAAGTGCATCCTTCTAATATAATCTTAAGTAGAAGAAAAAGTCAATTAAACTTTATTAAATTTAAGAATTAAATTTTATTGAAATTGATGTTTATAATTATATGAGATATCTTGTCGTTGATATATTGAATAGAGATATCATAAAAAATGAAATTTAAATATTTATATTATTAATGTACATTTTTTTCCATTGCAAAATTTCAACATTTTTGCTACATCTTGAGATAACGCGATTTAATAGCATATAAAAATATACAAATTCCGCGGTGCTTTTTTCGAATTTGCACATTTGATCTCTTTATATTTATTATAGAATTGCAAAAATCTATAAACTGTAGGTACTCCCAGGTTTCTTGCAAAATTCAGTCAAATACAACAAATTCTTAATGTCACACTACGCTGCTTAATCACGCTTTATCGTACCGTCCTTAAACTCGCTAGCGACAAGCACGTATCGCCTGTCCCTTGATGTTTCTATAACTTCGCGACTTAAGACTCTTATCTGCTGCGAGACTTCATTGCACCGCGAATGTCGGCGCATTCCTCGCTTCGTCGCCCGCGGTATCACCGCCGCGCCGTAAGCGGATTAGCTTACTCGACGGCGCGGTGCCGGTGCGGCTCGATTTCGCGACTTTATCTGGATACGGCTTTTTCTGCCTCCTCTCGATGTTTCTTCTCTAAGCCTCTTCGTCTCCGTCGCTAGAGGATTAAGGAGCATTCGATCGTTCCGTCGAAGTACATATGAAAATACACATATGTAAACCGGAGAAAGACTTACAAGAAGCCTAAATTTCCTTACTTTGCCATTTAAAATGGATTTTTCTATACACACTTTTAATATATATTTTTTTATTGCATTACAAATTTGTTATTCTTACTTACTGTTTAAATATGTTAAACTTTGTTGTAATATATGTAAATAAAAGGAGAGGTAAAAACCACGGTGGTGTAAGTCAAATTTTTAATGACTTACACCACTGTGGTTTTTACCCCTCCAAATGTATAAATTGCAATTTTCTTGTAATTTATCATAATAACAAAATTATTTAAAAGTTTTTAAATTATTAATCCTTTAATAAGTTATAATGTATAAATATTATAATTGCATTCTATCCTTGTAATTATTTTCAACCAATAATGTTTCATATAATCTACTGACTTTTTTCTTTCTCTTTTCTCTTTTCTTTTTATCGCGTAATACATAATATGAAATCCAGACTTTCATAAAATAAAGTCTACATCTTCTGCACATTTTTCTTCCTTTTGTTCTCTCTCTCTCTCTCTCTCTCTCTCTCTCTCTTTCTTCCTTTTTGACTCTTTTTCCTCTCTTCCGTAAAAGAACTCTTAATCCGAAAGGATTAGATAGGCATCGCAGAGGATCGACGAAATGGTCATGAACTTCATCTCTACATAAAGAAAAATAATTTATTCCCCTGCACCTGCACGAATAAAAAAAGGGAGGAGCGAAGTAGAGGATGAGCAGATGAGAAAGATAGAAGACTTCGGCTTTAGAGAAATCTCTCGCTGAGATTATAATCCCTCATTAAGTTAGCCGCCCATAAGGTATACGTGTAATCAATCGTTGGCGTATGTGTTATACTCAAGCATACTCATGCACCGTATAGTGCCATAAGTGTATACTTATTCTGTGTTTTTAGTAAAGAAACGTAAATTTCAAAGAATTGATCTACAAATACTACCACACTTGGAAGATTGAAGAAAACGTAAACACACTTATTTTTCATTAGTATTTAATGATAAGAAACAGAAAAGATTAATGCGAAAGATTCTTTGCGCAATCTTTCTGAAGGCTGTTTATAAATAATTTTTCAAGTGATTCAGTTGTCTCTTGCAAAAGAATTATGAATTCTTGGCGATGAACGATGGTACAAAATGTTTTTGCTGCGCGCAATTAATATTGCTCACTGTTGCAGTAATGTGTCAAAAGATACGTGACGCAATATTGCACGGTGTGCAACGAATGGGACTGATACAGTGGGCATTGTATAATTAAAACAAACAAAAGATAATTTGAAGCGCTTGACGTAGGTGGGAGCCATGGTCGTCCTTGCAGCTTGAAGCTCATAGCATGCAACTCGTATGCATATGTTCAAAAACCGATACATGCAATTCTGCCATGCTGGAAAGTTTAAATTCTTCACACATATAACTATGGTTATTTAATAACATCTTCCGTTGAAAATATTATATATAATTTTATTTTGTTTTTAACAATTCTGCAGCTTGTATTCAATAAGCTTAATAATTATATAACATATATTATACTTGGTAATTATACATGGCATATATCTTTATTCTTTAATTCAATTTCGAAATATTATATATTAAAAATATGTATACTTTCTTTTTTTTAAGGAAAGGATAAAACTCATCATCAATTATTCATGGCACAAGTGCTAAAAATATATTCAAGAATGCATATCCGGGTATTCAATGATCATAACCCAGCTTTTATGATTGCGTTACAAACAGCGTAGCCTTCCGGTACCATACTAAGCACGCCGAGATAAACAGAAATTAAAATATTGTACGTATATAGAATAGTTTTTTCTTATTGATTGCAAAGACCAGACGGCAGTTGTAATATTTTTCACATGCAATATCTTTTATAATGATTACTTAACAATTTCACAATAACAGCTCGCGATACTTTTAGAATATTTTTATAAAATAAAATATAAATCACTTTATATATATATACATACACATCAAAAATAAATTAAAACCTACATCACATTTTATTACTATAATTCTTACATAAATTATAATTCGGGAGAAAGTATATTTTATTTAACGTAATTCTCGCATCGATATTTCTTTTGATATCATCTCAAAGAGGCGGAGAGTCTTGGAGATTTCTACCTGATGCCCGTTCAAGGACGCGAGGAAAAGTCAGCGGGATTCCGAGGAATCTCGGCGTTCCGCCGCGATGAACGATGAACGTAGCAGTAGGGTTGTTCCTGAACATTTATAAGAGGCTGCTGGCAACGCCGTGATAAATCAAGCCGGGGCCTGACGCAGCAGCTGGGACAGCGGGAGGGTCGAGAAGGAGGAGGAGGAGAAGGAGGGCAGGGTTGAACCGGACTCTCGTGGGGTCAGATCAACTTTCGTTGCCGCGTAAAGGAAAGCGAAGGCATCAAAAGGATGGGCAGGAGCGACCGTCAAGATCTCGAGATGAATGCTGAGTAGCGGAAAAAAAAGGTTTCATCTGCATTCCTGGCTATATGAAGGATGCTCTTCGTCGCTCTCGATAATTAACGGCCTTATCGTCCGCCAGCACTTGTGCACATGCGAGCTTCGCGCAACACGATAATATTTTATGCTAGCCTTTCTTTATTTCGCTCGACGACATATAATAAATTAGAGGGAGACTGTTGCGCTTTATATTTTTGCGACAGTCGCAAAACAGTGACTCGTGACTCAACAATCTCTGATGCTGATCTTCGATTCATCAGAAGAACTAAAGTTGACGTATGCAAATGGGAAGCTGTATAGGTATGTGTGTATTCTGGTTGAAGAAGAAAATTTCGATGATGAAAATAATTCTTTTTTATAATACAATAGTGCTTTTAGGACTGTGAGAGGAAAAAATATACACTGACGTGTATAGTCTTAGATCATGTTGCAAAGAATTCTACGTATTACACATGTCGTATAGTATGTCAAGAATATAAAGCTTTATAAGTTTCGTATCTACTAATTATGTTATTTCTTGAACAAAATAATCGCACAATATTCTGTTATAAATGGCATTTTATGCCATTTCTTTTTCATAATCAAATTGTAGTCTTGTTCCTACGATAATGAGGAATCAATATTGTTAATAATCATAGTCAGTATTGCACAATGTTGATATAATGAGGCCATTAGTTCGATGAGATTATTGAAGAAGAACAGCATCATGAACGACTAAGTGCAATAAAACTATACACAAACGAAATGTATTCGATGTACAGCTGTCCCGATAAAATCCCGCTTGACCCTGACGATCAAGGTGCATTACTTCGAATGACTAGAGAGCTGCCAGAACAGGGTTATGCTCGCGGTGAAACGCGTGTATAATGATGGGTTTCTTATTCGCGCGCACGGGACGTGGCACGAACCACGGCGCCCTTCGATGATGGGGCACCATCTTCGACGAGCCGAAGGCCCTCACGTCGGAGGCCCCAAATTGGTGCCCGTCGCGAATTGGCATAATGACGGGTATCGTGCCGCACCGATAGCATGACCCGAAGGATCGAGTTCGTGCATCGTGCTGCTTCGATCGTTTGCTAGAACGTTGGAGAAAGACGATAGTCCGCTTAAAAACGTATACTTCCGAATATTGCTCGGCAGTACGTGATTACATGCAAAGCCAAATTATCCTATTGTGACGAAATACTGAGAAAAGACAAATTTTTTTATTACTACGCCAAATATGTATCACTATATTTAATTTATTTTACATTATGAAGAAAAGCATTGAAGAATTATAATCAATCATAATGAATCATAATTAATTTTCACAAATATAATGAAATAATAAGATTTATATAATCTTCGTGCATTTCATTTAGAAATAAAAATATTGCAGAATTTTGAGTTTGACATGAAAACCTTACCGCAAACGACTGAAATTTATATGACTAACAGGATCAGCATAAATGACGAGCGTAAATGACGAGCAGACGTGAGGAATTCTTGAAATGTCTCGATTTTAAATAAGATTTTGACACAGGTTCCTTCCTTCTTCACAGCTAATTGGCTTCATTCGTGCTTTCGCCCTCTGCCCTTTTTTGGCACGGTCCTATCCTTGCGGCCCGCGACTTCATTTCGAGCCTATTGTCCGCGGCGCTTTTCAAGGTGCCGCCAGCGGCATTAATGAGAATTTTAATTACTCAATCCAATGCAACGCAGATCCATCCGAGAAGCGATTGCCTTTATGCAAGCCACATCGAAGTTTTATCATCAAACATTCGTTCTCTCGGTCTCTAGAGTGATCAAAGAATTCGTTTAGATACAAAGCAATGCATGTGCTTTATTACGTTCAACAACTTTATGGAGAATATTAATCATTAAACCATTTCTTAAGAATTAGCAATACAACATGCGTCAATGAATGATGCTATTACGTATAGATAATTTGTAACGATGTAAATATATCAATATATTTCAACAAATGTCTACATGAAATTTAATTTAACAAAAGACGCGATTAGAATAATTTTCCATTCTTCTCGATATCGTTTTCAGATCGTTGTAACCACGCGGAATATAGTATGCTTTTCTCTGGTCTGTCCATATTAATCCACGATCCGTTACATCCGATTGCAGTTGGCACAGGATGTTCTAACATATCAACGTCACCCAGATTTTGTCGAACTTTGAACATAGCTGACTGCGAGTTTGACATAATATCATTCTTCCTATTGAAGTTCGAATAGAATGATTCCATGAGCAATTTTCTATCGTAAGTACAATTGCTGTTTGACATTACCCTGGATTTTGTCTTCGACGCAGCCGACTTAAATCTAACTGAATTATTTGGCTTCCTTGAAGGACCAGCAGATCCCAAAACATTTCTTTCGTTTGATCCTGACTTATTATATAAATTTTCCTCACAATCCTTCGATAAGGGATCCTTGCTCTTGGGATTTCGCGTTACAACCCTAGACATTATGTCTCCCATATCGGTTTTTTTCGTTTTCAGCGATTGCGTAATAGATGTCTCGCTTATATTTTTATCTATTAAATTTTTAGATATTACACGATCCTTTATTTTTGAAGCTGAATTAGATATTGCTTGTGGAGAGGATAATTTATTTATATTAGGGATCTTGTTTTTGGATGATTTTGATCGTATTTGTTTTATAGTTTGCAAAGACGATTTATTCATCATTATCATGTCCGAAGGTTTTTTGAATGGATTAGTCAACGTCGATGATGTCGAACCTTTTAATTTTTCAGATTCTTGAATCGTTGGAGTATTCTTCATGTTTGTTGAACTTTTTGGTCCATTTTGCTTTGATTCTTCTAATAGTACTCTTTCTGAGACTCTTAATTTTTCTGATCTTTGCCCCGTTCCTGAAGAAATCCTTATATTCAACGAAGAACTAGGTCCACTTTTGTCAGCTTCCAATAATGACGTTAAATTTTGTTTCGATTTATCTTGAAAACCAATGTCATCTGCCAATTGTTCTTGTTTTATCAGTGTCGTCAATTTCGAGGAATTTCTAAAAGTTGAAGAACTGGAACTCATAAAATCATTCTCATGCACTTCTTTTATACTCTTAACATCGTTTTTATTCATCGCTTTAATGTCTATGGTCGTAATGCTTTTTAAATCCTTTTCTTTCTGCAAGATATTCATCTTCGTTTTTAATTTTTCTTTGGTCGATTCTGTTTGCTTTGTTAACATTGTCTTATCAATCTTCTTTGATACTATTTCCTTCGTAGATGAGTTTGAGATAAGATCCTTTGTCGTAGTAACCGGAGATAGATTTGGAACTTCGCTATTTAATAATACTGTTGGTTTCCTCGATAGCATTTCTCTCTTCAAGCTGTGATCAACCAAAATACCGTCATCTCTTTTCTCAATCGGTTTTATTACATCCAGAACATCTTTTATTTTGGATTTTATAATTTTAGATACATCATCAATTGATCTTGTCTGTTTTAACGAATAATTATTTTTCTTCTCTTCATTCCTTTTTGGTGGTAAATTCTGCGCCCTACTCGGTGCCTTAATTTTTCTTTGTAACATCTGTGCTCTTGAAAACACAGATGTCTTTTCTTTTACGCTTATATCGTGATTGCTTTTTATATGCGTCGTATCAGACTTAAATAACGTTGTTGATTTCGTTTGTTTAACTCCAGAAATTTTATTGATATCTTTGTTCGCAGTTAACTGATTGTCTTCAGCTTTCAAACCGTTTCTTGTAATTTCAGGAATAATACCGGGATTTTCTCGATTTGGTTTTAATCTAAATGAACATGCGTAATGAAAAGTTGATTTATATTCTTCATGTGGCCTTACAGAATTTGAATAAGAAATTATATTGCTAGAATCACTTGTAGTTGCGTTATTCTTCGATTGCGTTTTTTTCGTTAGCATCTTTAAATTTGATGTTTCTTTCGGCTTCGATAGTAAAGTTTTAGTGATAAGATTTTGATTCAAATTTGAAACTGCTTTACGATCGTTTCGATTTGATGGTGGCATAAGCGGCCTATGATCCTCCCCTTTCTTTCTTATCTTATTGAAAGAATCTGAGGATGACCACCAAGGGATTATTTTTGAGGGAACGCGATTGTCAGAAGATTCATTTTTGTTATATTTATTTGCTTCCGGAAATCCTGTAGTATTCGCTTCTCTTATATTAAAAGTTCCAGTTTTAACGTTGTTTACTTCTTTGATTAATGAAGCGTCTGTCATTGTTTTGCCGGTTAATACATTTTTCGTTGCTTTGCGTCGGATGTTCAAATCAACGTCACCTGAAATTTTGTGTTCGTTAATATTTTTTTCATCATTAAATTTAACATCCATTCGTTTAGAAGACTCGTATCGTTGTATGTTATTTCTAAGAGTTTCTTCACGAGCTCTTGAGAAATTGTTAGACAAATAAGAAGTTTTAGAAATTGACGATGATGATTTTGGTATCGTATTATTGTCATATCGTATTGTTTTCGTCGATGTCTCAGCGCTACTGCCTTTCGTAGATTCGTTTTGAAAATTGGCGGATATTTGTACGTTCAATATCTGCCCTGTATTCGAATTAGTTCCTTTCGGTAGATCCTGTCTGGCTTTGTCCAGTGCGTTCGAGTCGTCCTTGGCAAACGGTATCCTGATCTCGATTTTATCCGCGGAACTCACCACGTCTAGCCTCTCCGTTCGTGCGGTGATGCTTTTCAATTCCGAAACCGGTTTGCCGTTGATTGAAAACTCAATCTGTTTGACTGGCGCAGAGTCCTCGCTAATCGAAATATGCATTGGACCAAAATCACTACGCTGCAATGCACTTTTGGTGGTGCGCCGAAGCGTTGGAGCGTTCCATTGATCGTCGGTTAACTGCCGATCTTCCTTTTGGTCAGATTGCACGACGACGGAGAGATGTTTGGCGGTAGAATTTGGAGGATCTAATGATCCAATGGCAGCATGGTCCACGTTGATGGATACAATGGACTCTTTTTCAGAAGGCACCATGCGCAATTTAACCTGCGGCTGTTTCAATTCGCCGGTGCTGCCGCTAGTTGACACACGCGTTGAATTCTTCCTTATAGCTGAACTTTCCGCTGCATTGCCAGAATATTGTGGCAGATTTGAGGTCTTGTTACTCGACAGCGAATAATTGTGCTTCTGCAACTCGAAATTCTTCTTACGATTATCCATTCTGTCGATCTTGACAGATTGATAGCTCGACTTCCTAATTATCGTATCTTTCTCCTTTTGCTTGTTAGATTCGATAAGCTCTGAGAATCCATGAAATCTGCCTAATAAATTACCAGATGCTTTCACGGGTTTTGAAACTTTTTTCTCGGTCGCGCTCTTCAAGTCACTCATCACGTCTTCCATTTCTCTCAACCAATCGTTTTCCTTTAAATCAATCACCTGTCTTTTGATATTTTTCTCGAATGGCATTGTACTAACAGTAGAAGTTATCTGCCGCAATTTGTTTTGCGTACATGTACCTTTGTCTTTTCTTGGGGTGGTAGCAGATTTAAAAGAATTTCTTGCTAACACTTTCTTCTTCGGTACTAGGCCATCATTTGAGATACTTGTAATAGGAATATTATGCATGGACTTACTGCAATCAGCAACTAATTTCGCATAAGATTGATCGCTCTTCAAGTCGTTTGTAGTAACGCGACTCTGGCTGACATTCTCATTCGTTGTTTCTGCTCCGCACGTATTGCGATGTTGAAAATTATAACATTCGGTAGTTTTTATATTGTTACATCGATTACAAAGATCGAACGACTTAACGGGAAGTGAAAAATCGTTATTTTGCCTTTTAGTTGAAAGTTCACCGTAATCAGCAACATTCACAATTGTCTTGACCGGAGATGGAACCGAGAAAGTACCGAATGGACTCTTGCGTATTGCATTGTTGTAGTGGAAACTCGTGTCATTTCGCGTAGCCACGGTGGGTTCCTTATACAGGGATTCGCTATAATCGGCTATCATCTCTGCATACGATCGGGGATGTTTCTCAACGGATGCGATGAAACTACTATAACGATTTACGTTCTTCGAGCCATTTATTATCGCGTCGCCTTGTGGCGTGAGTTGTTTGTTAACTCCGCTGCCATTAAATTTGACATTCTGGCACGTAGAATAATGGCACACTCTTTTTGCTATATTCTCCGATGGCAATTTCGTATGCATCGATGATTTCTTCTTTAACGAAGTTACGCTAGACTTGGTTTTATTACGTTGCTTGCAAATTGTTTTGCTCTCTTTGGAAACGAGTCGCAGGCTGTCTTGACGAAACTGTCCCGAATATCTCACGTCAACGCCATGATTTTTCTTTGCTACGGTTAACGGATTTGACCGTAATAGCTGATGAGATTTTAATTGGCGGTTCTTAAAATGTACATCAGCATGCTGTCCATAATGCAATGGCAAAACAGCGTCTATAATAATAATAACAATAATAATAAAAAATAAGTATAATTAATTGTATGTATGTTATATTTGATATATCGTCGAAAAGTCTTCAATAAAAAAGCAATACGATAAAATCGACAACGTGCGGAATATGGTTAAGTCGTGTGACGCTTCACGCGCGATGTATAGCGTGTATTACACATGTTTAATATTTATTACGATAAATGGCATTTTTAGAATATAAATATACGTGGGAAGAAATAATATTTTTTTTTAGATAAATCTATAAATAAATTATTTGAATAAAACTTACTAGATGAAGCACGAACACTTATACCACGAATGTGTTTTAAATGATTCATTTTACAATCTTAATGAGAGACACAGGTCATACAAGATGTTACTATCGTATGCTATTAGAAATACTCATTTGATTTTGAGCTGTCGCTGAAAACTGTTAACTGGGCGATTCCTGGCTAAATTATTTATTCTGTGCGAAAAAACATGATGGGTTTAAAGATTCTGTCACGGAATTGTCATAGAGACAAGCGAATCGCGTAGTTTATGAGACTACTTCAATTGACATCTCACAGACCATAAATAATATTGTAACATGTGCAAATAATATTTATCATTTGTCGATATAAAATATCTTTAAACTTATATTATATTTATTCAATATTTTTAAAATATTTTTTTTTGTCAATTGTGTCATGTAAAATTTATACATTACATTCTAAAATATTTAATCTTGAATTTTCCGTGCGTGGCACGTATCTGTAAATCATTATCGGCGCTTTCGCGCGGTAATCTTAAAAATAATATCGGCGCGGCGTCGTTTTCAAAGCGGTATATGTCGTTTGGCGAGAATAGATCTCGAAGATAAGAATCCGGCGTGACTTTAACACGGAGGCCTCGGGGCGGCACAATGCCGCACGGTGGCGTTTATCCTTGCAATCTCCGCTTCGGTGCCGCTCTTCGACGGTTTTATCCTCTTCAAGTACTAGTTGCCTTATTCACGATCGCTCTTTTCAGTGCGTGGTTGCGATCCACGACGGACTCTTGCCTGCCGCTGGCACGCTCGATTCTTTGACGGAACCGTCAATTTGCGATCCGCCGAGAAACGGTCGAAGCGTCTCGGCTGGTGGAAGCATTGATTAGTGCAATCTTACCTGCAGGATAGAGGCGACCGTGATTGATTCTCTCTTGACAAAACCTCGAGAAAGTGAGCTTTCCATATCGCCACCAGCAATTTGTTTGATCAAAATAGCTCGAAAAATAATACCCACATGATTCATCGTGCTGATATACCAACGAAGAAGCACGTAACTGACATTGAAAAATAATGATAAGTATCAGTTTTCACAAGAAAGATAGAAGAAGAGATTGGAAGATAGAGATTTGTGTAATAAATGCTAATTTTCTAACTATTATTCGTAATTTAGCGCTGAGCATATGTGATAAATACAAATACCTGTGTCATTTGATATTAGAGGTAATTACCTACAGACTACATAAAGCAATCAAACAAAAATTTTACTTTAATTTAAAACAGACCAAATTAGTTCTTATAAATAATTCTGTAATATATTTTCCTAATTTATATATTTGTAACAATGGCATTTATAATGTCGTTCTAACATTTTATCCCTAGAAACTCTAACTGTACAGTTGTGATATAGATACTTCTACGTTACATATATACTTGCTTCTCAGTCCGTGCAAACTCACTCGGGATTCTGTCCGGTATGCACGTGCAAAGCAACTTTTCACGTGAACGTAGTCGAGCAGTCACGCCGCGAAGATGCACGAAGCGTGGAGGTCGACCCGGCAGAAGTTATCCGTGACTCGAAACTCAGACTGGATCCTTGCAAGCGAGGCGGTCGTGAGCAGCGATCGTGGATTTCGTGGCACGCTCTCTGGCTCGCCACGTCTTCGTCGTGCCCACGATATCTCTTCTTTTAATACTGAACTCATGGAAACCCCGTCACGAACGCTATTAACGAATCGTGGACGTGCGACTCGCGCGAATCAATCATAGGAAGCCGCGGGTGTCTATAGGGAGCAAATAGTTGTTACCATTACTCGCCTCCCTGTCAAGTTTCTTCAGACCGCTTTATATTCCCTCTCCGTCGACATTATATAAATTTTACGACGCGCCACCAATATGGCGGTTTGTTCAATTTGTTCTCGCGTGCATCGTTCATAGAAGAATGCAACTCTATAGGTTTATTGACCACCGATTTGCTCCAAATTAAGAATTTTACGAATCTTTTTCTTCTTTCTTTAAAAAGTAAATTTCAAATAACAATTTTGACTTGTATCGTGCTTGTTCGCTCGAAAGATAAAACTGGCTTTACTGCAATCGTCTGCTTCTGCTACGAATGCTACATTAAATGTTGAACCATATGCGGTCTGGTGAGAAATTAAATTAACACGGCCGACGCGACGGTTTGTTTAGTTAAACTTGTTTTTGTCGGCCAAGACGATTGTGCACGGAGTTCTAAATCGAATCTCTATTTCTACGGCAGATAGAAGAGGAAATATGCAGAAAAAGAACTGATAACTAGAAAAAAAAAGATTTATTTTATTCCGGGTATATATATAATATTCCTGAAAAGATTTTAAACTGAAAGATCCAATTTAACTGATACACATAATGAATACTATAAATAAACCAATATTTCTAAAGCATTTTCAGATAAAATCACGTTAGCTTAATTTGGTCAGCGAGAATTTTGAACATCAAAATTATGTTCACGTTCAACCGTTACCGTTATCTGGGCTTATTCTCTTACATTTTATCTCACTTATTACGTATTCCTGCTTCTTTATTTGTCTTCGTCATTCTACTCTCCGTGTCTGCTCGATTTTTTCGTACGCTTTAAATCGTTCCTTTTGTTCAATTATCGTTGCAACAAGATTGACGATCTATTCTTTTATGTTAACTCTGTTCTATCCAGATTAATAAGATATAATTTTAATCAAATTAATTTCTAATTAATGCAAACATACACACGCAAACACAAATTAAATTTTCGCGATTTATAGCACTTATATATATTGATCTATATTAAAACCAAGTCATTAAAATCTTTGTCCACGAATAATTATCCGAATATTGCGAATTTGACTTTCGTTAATTTGATTCTTTCTCGCTTGAGTAACATCTTGGTATATGTCCTGTATGTTTTATCATTCTTCGCGTTTTGGGCGTTGAAAATAACATATAATTCTTCTTATCGTGTATCTTAATCGGAGTTTTACATGTCGCCGATAACGAGACATCGCGAGGTGTGCACACCTTGAGAAAACGTTGACTTTCGTCGACTGTGAGGGAAGATCAGGAGCAGGACAGGTCACGTACGCACTCATGAGATTTGTATGTTACGAAAAGATAGCGTATATGTATTTTATTTTAGAATTTCGCGCGCGCGTTTCGTGTTTTCTCGTTTCTCAAGTAAGTTTGTTTCAGATTTCTAGCAAGATAAATTTGTATATGATATGGGTAGATATTATATGTAGATAAATAACGAGTTATCATGTCGCTCTATATATTCGTATTTTCTCATTAATGTTATATTTGGACAACAATTTAACTCCAAGAGTCTTTTATTGAATTTATTAACAGATTGATAATTTCAACTAATATTAGAGATAATAGATATCTAAATTAATAAAAACAGTAATAGGTATCGATTCTATCGTAAATTATACATAATTTCAAACAAACTCTCTATTAAAATATTCAATAAGTCATTTTCTTGTAATATGCGAATCTCCCATCATCTTCCCTCATTTATATTAATATTTTAATCTGTCTTTAAAAAATATAATCGCTTTTGAGTAGTCAGGATCTGCAGACAAAGTATCTCTCTCGTAGAACATCATGCGCCTTTCTTTCTCTCTTTCTCTCTCGTGTGGATTAGCACATTGTTGCCCCCAGACTCTTCAATTGTTTGTCTTCCGGTATACACGCGCATTTCTTGAGCACCCTTATATCTCGCCGTCACCATTGTCGTGCAAACGTTACACGGCCGACACTGTTAAGAACGGCGACAGAAACGTGGAACGTTCACCCGCATACAAATTGATCCTTTTTGCTGGCGGGCCTCGCGCGTCCTTAGCGGCACCTACGGCCGCGCGTCTCCCTCACAATCCGCCGAAAAACCGGCCTGGACACACGGGCTACAAGGGGGTTGTCGCGTTTTGTGGAAACAATCAGCAGGTTGTCGCGAAACAAGGATATGAATGCATAAGCAGCGCAGTTAACACGGTTGCATGCCGTGTTCACCGGCTCTCTTTTTGTTTTCGACCCTCCCTCAAAGGACGCCGCTTTTGTGCCCGAGTCCGACTCATGTGCGCGAGGGGACGGAAAGACGAAGGACGAGGAACGTAGGTGCTCGCGACGATATATACGATCGATGTCGTCGCATGGCAAAATCTTTTTCTCTTATTGTTTCTCAAACTCCTCGCCATCCACGATGCTCTGCATTAGTCGCTCCTCGGGAAGGATTTTCTCTGGCTTTGCAACGAAAAATTCCAGTCTTTTGTCCGATCAACAAGCTTTCCCTATCTTTTTTTAAATGCCCTTCTTTATATTGTTGATGATGCCTTATTATTGTTGCGCATGTGCCATGTGCTATGCCATTTAAAATGCGAATTACTATAAAATAATAAATGATATATAGGGTTATGTCATTTAAGAAATCCAAATCGATCTTTTATGAATTTTAAAAATGATAAAATTTCTAGTTTTATACACATGTGTGACCTAAGAGCGCAGACATTTGAGTTTTTTAGAGAAAATTTAGTAAAAGTAATATTCACTATATATAATTTTCCAAAAAGGCGTTAAATAAATAAATAAATAAAGATGGACCAAAATTTTCATGTGCAATTCACGGAATGCTTAATTATGAGCTTTTCGAGTAAGTGGCCAAGTTAGATAATTAGTCTAGTTCAAGGTGTTTAAACTTAACGGATGCCCAGAAAAGATTTTTGTCGTTTTTTCCCATATTTTTAACAGTGGTTCTCACTAGTAGGAGCATGAATCGCTACACGGAGAACCACGCCTCTTAATCTCCCCTTGTAGGCGTTGATAAAAAGCTCGTGCGCAATCCGTGCATATACGCCAGTTTGCAAACAACAAACGCGAGAGTGCACGCGGCACGGCGCGGCGTGGCCGAGGCCGACGTCGTTTTCGCAGGGCACCTTCGACTTCGACGTTTGCTTCTTATCGGATCAGGTATGAGGGAAGGGTAGATTACGCGGGTACACGTTGAGAAAAGTTAACGAGGCCTAAGGCGGACACACCTCAGACGATCAGCGATTAGTCACTGAGAAGTATCGAGGAGAGCGTACTGATCTGTTTGGTGCAACAGTGACAAATGCGTCTCGCTTATGAGAAACGAGAAACGCAAAAAGGCCTCCTTTCGTTGATACAGTTCATTAAATTGTGATTTTGTCTGAGAGTTTAACACAATGAAGCTCAGAATAATAAGTATACGTTTGTGCTGTCTGTGTAGGTAGTGTAAATAGTAAGAAATTTTATGTTGTACATAGAATATGAAGAACATACATGCGATATGTGTAAAGTATTACAGACTTTACATAACACAAAATAATACCTAGATATTAAATGAAAATTACAGTATGTAACTGAAAACTGAAGAAATAAGAGAGAATAAATAGAAACGGAGAGAAAATTTATATTTCTGTTATCATTTATGTCATATTTAAATGTATATATTATATTCTTATGACAGTTTGAATATATGGCAAATAAAAGTTGAATAATCCGTAACGAAAACATATGTTGTATTAATAGTATTTTTCATTTAATTACAAAAAAATTATAAGTACATATTAAAAAATTAATTAAAAATTATCTTTATCTGGTGTCTCATAGACGATAAAAATACTTTACGGTAGAAAACCGCGGATATTATTTATAAATAATGATCGGACACACACAATTGCCGGAGCTGATGCCGTTTTATTTCTTATCGCGACTGTAAATAATTATATTTCGTGGCTTTCTTAATCACGGTGAAATTTCAACACTGAAGCAAGACGTGTCGCAAGTTGAAAAAAAAGAGAACTTCTTTTTCCCCCGTAATGTAAAAATATTAACGAGTTGTTATTATGCAAGTTACAGAGATTCGTGACACTTTGTTAGATTTTATCTATAGTACTGAGAAAATGTTTGCTTACCATCATTATTCTCTTGTCGTTTTTTGAAATTATCTTTCTTACATTATGTAACAAACAGATGAATAATCAATATTCTATATTACAATATCATGTATTGAGCAATCATTACTTTGACAAGAGTTACGACAATAATAAAGTAGATTTCTATTGGAAAAGTTATTATATTAATCTCTAATTATTAAAATATATATGTTCTCGTAAGATCGCAGAACGCATAACAAGAAGATTTAAAATATATTTATGCTACGCGTACGCTTTGCGTCACACAGTCGCGATCACACAGAAATAGCTATAAAGATATGATTAAGGTTCCCTGAGACGAACAATAAAAATTTGCAAGTCTCGGCTATGCAATTAAGCGAAGTGTCGACGGCGCCTCAGTCCTTTGAGGTCGGGTTAATTCCGCCATTCGAACGGTATGTCTGGAACCGGTTCGCAGCTTCGTAATCCGCGTGTCTTCGTATTTCTGACCAGAAGTCACCAGTGCTATGTAAATCCTTACGAATTACAAATGTAACGTATCAGAAACATGTTCATTATTCTGTGAAAAAAAAAATTGCCTTGAAAATATTGAATTTATTAACTCTATAAATGTTTACGTACATATTATTGTTAGAATGCAAACATGTATGTTAAATCGATTTCCTCTGTTCTTTTACGGGTTTGTATCGGTTTGTGGAAATGTGCAGATTTGCACACGCGATGTATTACGATCGCTGTTGTGATCCGAGCAGTACTCCGGAATCTCCCACGTCCTTCTCGTTGGCAGACAGCGTGGTACCGCAACGACCGAGGAGAATCGCGACGAGGAGGGCGGAAAGAAAACACATAGCACTATCACGAGCGACACGATCGAGCGCGCCTCGTCGCCGATACCCGGCTGGTCGTCGGGTATCGATCGTAATTAATAGAGACGATCCGAAGAGACGACCTCTTAACGAGACTACGAGACACCCGCAATCAAACTGCCGCCGCGCCGCGCGGTTCGACGTCATTTGTTTAAGTTGATTCTCGCTTGTCGCATCCGAATAAGGCAACTCGTGTTCGCCACTCCGCGGGGAGTGCGAAAGAACAAAGAGGGAATGGAGAGTGAGTGCCGGCCGGGATGATCTCGCTGGATGAAATCGCGACGAAAGGGAGAGAACGGAGACGAGAGAAAAGAGAGGAGCGAACAGGCCGAGCAGACACCTGCTGTTAGCTGCATTGTCTTCCTCTCTTTTTCGATCTTCGCCCCTTTTTTTCTTCGCCCCTTCATTCCCTCGTCTTTCTCTTCTTTCGTTTCTTCTTATTTCTCCCTTGCCATCTTCTAGCGCGATACACTCCGTCGAAGGTAGTCCATAAATGAGGCGATGACACAACACTACCGGTCTAGAAGACCGAGTAAATGTTTTTTTCATAGCTACACGCTTTTTTTGAAATTAAGGGATGGAGATCGAGTATAAAAACCATTTGATGCCGGTACTGATTAAATTAACGAGAACCCGATTACATGATAAAAACACGAGGTTAAATTACAACGAATATTTTTTAATCCTTTGCTCATCATACAGAATGAATATTAATTTAATGCTTTTAATTAATTACAGAGGAACAATTTTCACGAGATTAATATCTAATCACTAACATTAATGTACATTTTCTAAAAATAAAGTGGATAAATTTATCATGAGAATTACGATAACTGGAATTATACCTAAAATAAATTGACTTAAAATTAATAGCTTGTCCGAGACGCGAACATATTTATGATTCTGTCGCGCTGTTCGTCAGAGCGCAGTATACAACGTGTAATGTAAATTATATGATATGACAGAGGATGCATATAGCATTATTCAGGCGCATATAATGAATATCATTGCCAGGGTAGTTTAGAAACACGTGCTGCAAACACGCCAATCAGCGTAACTCATTTTAGTGGCTGATAGTTATTGATTTACACGCGTAACTCAACCAAACAATTCAGAGTGCAGAATGATAACAGAGATTTCAACGCGGGATGATTTATACTGATTATCTTTTGCGTCTCATCTCGCTTAATATTCGCGTAAAAAAGTATAATCGCACTTTCACCGAGCATTTAATTCCAAATGCGACTGTCTAAATTTTTGTTATCTCAGGCATCTTGAACTTTTCTTTCGGATTAAAATATGCAACACGGTAAGACTCGGGATACAGTTAACGCATGGTAAAAAGGAAAGTGAACAAAGCGTAGGTAAATGACTCTTGTGGCATAATTTCTCCTTTTTTCCATGCAAAGAGAGAGAGAGAGAGACCAAGTACAAGAAATATGCTATATAGAAGATTAGAGAGTCGCGTTGATCAAACGCAAAGTGAGCAAATGCGATGCTCTTAACATCGTGCGCTACTTTTCCACTGATTGCCACTTTTCTCATTTCAGACACTCATGACAACTTTAATGCCAGACATGTGACATGCACGGTGAAGAAGGGAGAGCGATGGCAGCGGCGGAAACAGTTCTCCGAAGTTCCTCCGATCTTCTCCTTGTTCGTGAAAATCGACGAGCTCACGAAGCAGAAGAGGGAATCTTCACTCGGGTCACCTTGACAAGGCCTACGGGTTCGTGAAGGGCATGAAAGCTCATCATGTTCAACCACCGACACAGGCCACGAGCGCTGTTGACCTGCAACTTCCTCGGCGTGACATTCCTCTTGCTGATCGTCGCCGGTAGTTACGATGCGTTAATTCAACCGAGTTCTACAGATGTCAATTCAACCGAATTCGTCAAAGGGAAAAGTGAGTTTCACAGCTACTTCCATTTGGAAAAAGCAAGAGAGTGAGAGAGCTGGGAGGAAGTTGCGAAAGCGGAATTATGATCGATTTGAAAATTATTTCCGACTAAATATTTGATCGCAATTCTTCGCTTTTATAATACTTTATAATAACAAAAAGTGGAATAAATATAGCAGTGCAATATTTTTTAATGATAAAATTAATGTATGCATTAAAAAGTACTACAATATATGTTTATTCCACTTTTACAATTGTTTTAATTAGTTTAAATACCTTATAATATAGGTATTATATTTATTTATTTTATAATTATATTTATTTTCTCTTTTTTATAACTAAAAATGTTCACGTTTAGACAAAGTCTCGCTGGAATGTGAACATGTCGGTAATAAAAAAGAGTCGGTAATCTTGCGAGCATCGGTGGATCTAGCATTGGGGAAGTAACATAATTTATTGGAGCATAAGAGCGCGTATCGTTGCTGCGAGCCAACCTTTTAACTGATGGTACGAGCGTACTCCGTTCTTCCTAGCGGAGAACCCTTGGTCGTAGATCATCGGGACCGTCTAGAAAAGTAGAAAGCGAAGCGGTGCGCCGCGCCGCGCCGCGCCGCGCCGGCTCGGTGTGGGCGTCGCTTGGCTGAAGAGTCCCTTTTACGTAGGACCTGGAAAGTACCGTTTCCTCTCTTATCTGAGGGAGAAGCTGGAAAAGGAGAGAATATGACGAAACTCTTAAAATCTTACCTCTTACCATTCGTTCCTGATCGAGAGCGCCTAGCGTCGCGCATGACCGTGTAAGTGCATCTACGAGTGACGATTGTGATAGTACGGTATATACGCGCTCTTGGACACGTGGGCCACAAGAGCTTGACCCATATATATAAAGTGCGGTGTTTACATCGGTGTTGATGACCGCCGCGCGTGATAGTCGCCAGTGCGTTTATCGTATATTGATATATATCTATTATCAACTGTCACGACATGCGCTTCGAATGGACCACACGCGCGGTTTGCGGAAGTTGCGGTTCCGCAGGCTTCGATGACTCCTTGATAAGATTTATCAGATGTCAACATAAATTAAAGAGAATACCATGTGAGCCTGAAAGAGATTTTAAACAGGAATTGATTAAAATCCGAATGATGATTTAAATTGATATATTTTACTCACGCTTTAACAGTCATATATAATATATTTTAAGATTATAATAGTTTTTTGTGTGTACAAACATAGTTTCAGATTTTTAATGTCTTGTCAATTTATAAATAATTAATGAAACAGTAAAATTAATATTACGATAAGTAGGTACTAATTAGAACTGTAAAAAACATCTTATATGTCTTTTAAAGTTCCAGTTAGTACTTATATTAACTAAAAATTATATATATGTATAGTAATAATTCAAAATTATCTTTATATAAATTATAAAATATAATTTTTTTTAACTTTATTCTTGAACGCAACAAACAGCTGCTCTTTTAGCATCGTAAACAGGCCAGGTGCTTATTCCAGACACAGAATTTTTTTGCCGGATCACCGCTAAAGAGTGGAACGACATCGACTTCACCCTATATCACTTGATTTATTATACACTTTATGACAATGCAAGCGTTTGGAACCGATCATCATCCGCCTCAATGATGTTTTACTGACCGTCGCGATGAATAATAAATATACAAATCTTCTGCCAGATTTATAATAGACAGTTTGAAAGCGCTTCAAATTTTATCAGAAAATATATGTGTTCAGCAGACCTATCCGAGTACTTTCGCGTAACGCTAATACTAACAATCTCTATGTAAATGTTTAGATGGATGGTGAAATCGAATCTTGCAGCAAATTCTTCGAAAACTGCGCAACTTTTACGGACGGCTTTTAGGACCTAATGTGAATAGCGTTCCGAAGCGAATTGGTATGATCAGCGGAAAGATTGTTAAGATGTCTTTCCATTAGCACAATAACCGGAGCGTGGAGGTTGCGCATTATGCAGCTGAAAAGTGCGGTTTGTCTAGCGCGTTTGAACAGTCATCCAGAATACGTTGCAGACACGAGGAGATACCACCTAAAGTGGCCTCCATAAAGGTTTCCATTATAATGATAAGCCCCGAGTCGATCTCTTTCTACCCATTAGGCGGGAGTAAAACCTCCGCCATGTTAAACCTCCGCTCTACAGCCTCTATTTTGTTCGAAGAAAGAGGTAGAGAGGATGAAAGATAAACAACACAAACCGAAAAGAAGAAAGAAAGAGAGAGAGAGAGAGAGAGAGAAACGGTTGGTAAGAAAGGATTTACCTTGAAGGGATTATGGAGCCGCAGTAAATTAATCGGGCCGTCTTTATCGTTCTCGGCTTTTAAGGTGTATCGCGGTTCGGAATAAAGCCTCTATTAAGAGGCGAGTGCAGCTCCGATAATCCGCCGCGTAAAGACGCAAAGATATTATTTACGCAAGAAAATAAAGGGGTGACGTCGGTGACGTTTATTAAAAAATCGAATTTCTCTGAAAAATCGAGTGTGCCCTCTTGACACAGCAATTTCAGAATTCGTCTTCTGACTTATACATATATCGACTTTGATCACACCGACTTTCGCGCAGGATAGACATTCGTTATAAAGTTCATCAATTTTTGTCCGACCTCGATAATTATTCGGCGTGACTTGTATTTTGTATTATTTAAAATCTCGCGATTACTATATATGTGTAATTTCTAATGGTTCATTTAATAGCCGTCAGAATTACATTTTAAGGATATTTCTATAAAAGCCATGATTATGATTAATGAGATTTGGTATTTCTTGCAGCTTTTAAAGTTATTAATGATTTATTATGTTATTTTTTAAGGGAATGAAAGAAAGAGAATGTTTGATTGACATAGTAATCAAATTCGCAAATGAACGCCAAGAGATTGGCAAGGTAGCTTAGTCAATTATCGCCCCAAGCTCTTTATTTATATCTTCAGTTTCAAGAATAATCGAACAACGAGACGTTTTATTCATTATATCCCCTAGCCATGAAATACGGTGTCCTACTTCACTCATTTGCGTACCGACCTAATCTTCAAATCTCGGAGAATTCCCGTCTCTTCAATTCCGCTGACATCGGTATCGTCCCTTTGATCGGCCATATTAATTATTACGAACGTTTCTTCTTGGGTGGCTAGGGAATCTCGCTTTCTCTGCCGTTGCTTTTGCCAGGTTTCTTCACCTTCGGCGGAATCCTTCGGCAGATTGTATCTTCCAGCGTATCCAGCGGGTAAATACGGAGTAAATAACGAGACAGTCGCAGAGCAGGAAGAGAGATTATCGAAGCATAAGCATGAGAGAGCATCCATCGAGGCAGAAACGAGATACTGGCGTGGTGCGTTAATACCGTTTTCTCGTTCGACTTATCATCGTCGTCGTCGACGTATACGTGCGCGCGAGGACCAGACAGGGACATCTGGGAGGCATGCCTTAATTGACCGCTCGGAATATCGACGAGATCCCAGAGACGGATTGAGACGTCAGATTTCCGAGAGACGTTCGCATTTTTTGCTCACCAATGAAATATAACCGCTCAATATATGCTCGGTAGATTTATTTATGTACTTTGGGATTGCGTCACTCGAGTCAACCCGAATCGAAACGCCACCGCGCGTTTCTTTTCTACTGAAATCTCTCTTGATACGTCCTAAAAACATCGATGTATCTTGAATATTTGTGACCATCTATTTGTATAATTTTTTATCATTTTGTTTTTAAGATTTTTAATCAAATCCCATTTATTTTTACCAAATTTTTATAGAATAGAGCATATGTCTTCTTACAATTTTTGAAGTTTTAATACTATAAACAACTTGAGGCATGACTAAAAGTTACAGATTTATATTATTTATAATCAGTAATACAGATTAAGATACAGATACAGATTAAGATACAGATCTAATTTCTCTGAGATACTTCTGGTTTTTTTTACATATTTCCGTACTGTACGTACTGAATATTTGCCTCACATGACATGTAAGCAAATTCTGTTTTCAAGACCTTATTATTTTAGTAGGACGAAGTATTTTAAATCTATCAAAATAGTTGATCGGTTCGGAATAAGCAATGAGTACGTGGTGATTGTGCAAGGCTCTACGACTGCGATTCAATATTCAATTGAGGCAGCATTCCAGGGAGAGATTGCACACGTGGTATAACAGATGAGCCGATTCTTATTAATCATTTTCGCCTGACGTCTCTCGCAATGTGCCTGGCGGGCATTTCGCGGGCTCGTGCGACAATCCTGAGGGTAACAGGTGGCCTCGCAGGTGCGTACCCGACTTAACGGCCTCGCATTCGTTTCGCCAACGTGACCGGGCCGAGCTCGTATCGTTCGCGATATGAATGCACTCCATCGAAGGGTAATCAAGGGTTTTGGACGCGCGATGACGCGCGCGCGATCACGAACGCGACGACAATGGGCGTCGTTGCGTTGGTATGATCGAGGCGAGATCTCTGAATGCCGCACAAATGGAGCTGTCAAACGTTTTTTTCTCAAGTTGCACATTGTAATGCCGAATCAGAGAGACTTAAGGTGGCGATGATCGTCGATTGACATGATGACGCGCGAAAATGACGACGATGAAGAGCGCAGTCTCGAATTTTGTGTATGACATTGCGGCGCGCGGCGTCATTATTCAGAATGAGAGTGGAATATCGGTGAGACGCTCGATCAGACGATGCAGAGAATATATCTAATTTGTCTTGAATAAAATAAAACGCACCATTGACATGAGATACGTGGTATGAATGTTTTTTCTTCTAAGAAAATAATAACATTGTATTAAATATTCATGCAATTTTAAGTAAATATGGTTGAAACTATTGCATCCAAAGAATTTCTCAGATTTACGGTTAATTTTTTTTAAACTGATATTTCAGGAACTCTTGATTCATATTCAGTTCCTGCTTTATTTATTTTCGAAATCCCTCTACTTATCTTATATTTTCCATTGTGTTATTGCCATTTATATTTATATTTTAAGTGCTGACAATACGCGGTATCGTAGGTTTGAAGATTTGTATACGTGAAGTCATCTGTATATGTCACGTCGATCAAAAAAAGCCAAGGAACAAAATCTTCCCATCATCCATAATCGAATCTGATGGTTGCACTGCATGCTCCGCGTTATACATGTATCAAATGGCGAAGAGGAAAAATTCTTTAAACGTTCAGAAGATGAAAGATACAGCGTTTGAAAAGTCAGTCAAACACACGGTTCTTTCACAGCAAGTTGACTGCTTGATCGATGGCGAACATCGGGTCGCCCATAGGCACCGACAAGTCTAGCAGAGAAATGTGGGTGGGACGATGAGGGTGCAGAGAGGCGTGTAGGTGGCTTTTTCACATTGATCGCATCGGGAAAAATCTTACGGCGGACGGGCAAGCTGGGAGAGAGAAGTTGACACGCGACAGTGTGTTCAATCGCTGCAAAATGCAAACGTGCAGAAAGTAAACGTTATCTTCGTATATTATGCAAAAAATTGACATCGCTGCATTTCGCCCAATTTCCAAATTCAGATTTCGAGAATAAGTTGCACTGGACATATCACAGTTAACTGTGAATCAATATGAGAAACCAAATTTGTCTTGTTCGAACAAGAACGTTTCGTGTTTTATCGACTTGGCCTCCTACTGACGATATCTTTGCGTGTTGCGACTTTAATTGCTCTTTAATTGCCCCGTCAATTAAACTTATCGCTCGCATTCCGTGATTCATTCGATGTATGTGCATAATACAAACATAGTCCGTATAACAGCGACTATATACGGACAAATTTCTGAGAGCTGGAATTTTCCATCGTCATGCATATTCCCATCGTGAAAACTACTTCAATTCAAAAGTTATTTTTATTTTTTATTTTAGGAGATTATTGCAAGTTTTAGGTGCAAATAAAAATGATTACTTAAATAATAAAGTCATTTTTTATTCTGCATTAATTATCGATAACAATAGCCTTCGCCCTTTAACTTTTTATAATGTATATACGACTTATATATCGGTGTAAATTTTATTTGTAATATTTAATTCCGAAAAATGTAATGTTAATATAAATTTAAACTTGAAAAGAACTTATTTGATAAAATGTCTGATTGGGTAAATTTAATTGCTGCAAATTTAATACGATCAATTTGTTTACGAGAGTTGAATACGGCAATCGATGAAGATCGCATCAAATTTAGCCTATTCCACAGCTTTATTACCGGTAAGCTGAATTCCTCTCGAAACCTCGCGTTTTCTTAAGCTTTCGCACAATCTTTCTCACAGTTGAAGAGCCCGCGAGGCGTCCATCAAGCACTTGAGGCTACACACACGATGTTAAAAGGGACAGGTAATTTAGCGCGCGTTACGAAAGGACGGGGCACTCGGTGCTGCATGATGCTCGATCAGGGATGTTAAACGATACCGGCCCGAGGTCAGATATTCGCGCGGGATCTACGTCGCGGTATCGGGTAGATTATTGCACGATGCCGAGGAGAATGATATAGGCGCACGCCCACGTATAACTGTTATCGGCCAGGCGATCATCGATCGACGATCACGTTCGCGCGATTAAATCTCGAAAAGAACGCCTCTATTGCCTTGGATCTCAAAATCTAAGCTTGAACCTTGCCCGGATATTATCGCTAATCTAGAAATTAGTATGTAAAATTATACGACTGTAAATATCGACGCAACTTTTAACTTGATTTAATCTGAGAAATATCATGGATTACTTCCATAAAAACCAATAATATTCGTTCCAAGATACTGGGGTACAAAATTGTTTGATCGAGTGCATAGTTAGTACAACACATACGCATTAAAAGATATTAACAAGAGCTTAAATAAAATTAAATAAAATATTGGTCGTTTTAATTGTCAAATCTTGAAAGATATTAGGAAATTTATATTAGATATTGAGCAAAAGAAATAAAGATGAACATATATATTATACAAGTCGAAACTTAATGATTGACACCGTGCTATATAGTATATATCGAATTATAATTTAATTATAATAATGTCTCTTGGTGTCGTGCACATTAACACTCCTCGAGATGATGTAACTCCGATGTCTTCTTCCTCTTCAACGAGCAAATATACTGAAAAAGACATATGTTTCTCTCAGAATGGTCGACACCTGCTACGAGATTCCCGCGAGATAAATCAATTTTTTTACCCCTATGCACATCCTTGCGCGACCAACTGATGAATTTTGCTTGCAAACATTCCTCTAATTAAACCTCCATTGAAACTAGTACACATCACATAATTTAAGAAAAATTTAGTTACGTAATTATGATATTCCACCAATTTCTAATATAATTGATGAATCAGAAAGATAATATTATTTAAATTCTATTCATAATAAAAAAAGAGAGAATTCAAACTCATTTAATGTTTGACAGTCGATTAATGTCAAGTAAAATCAATTAAATATTCTTCTTTGGAATATAATAAATTTATCAAATTGCAACACCAATATGAAAAGCAAGAAGGATACACACACATTGTATATATGTATTATGTAATTAGTGTACATTTCACATTATTGTGTGTAATTCTACTTTTGCATTTCTATTTAATTTGCCTTTATTATATACGCCAAAATTAAGTTATGAAATATAATAATAAATTAAATTAAAAAATATTTGAATAAAGATACATGATTATACATATATCTAAATAATGTTTATAATATTTGGATAGCGATAATATATGTTGATTTAGCGTGGTATCATACATACGGTATAAAATATTTCAAATGTGCATACACACGTTTTATCTGTGGTTAAGTGATTCCAAAGGCAGACAAAGCGTCGTGTAATTGCGAGTACAAGACGCTCGTATATCAAAATCTTCACCAGACCAACGACGGTGGAAAGCACTCAGGCAAGATTGTTATCCGCTCTGCGCAAATTGTATGTATCAACAAAGGAGGGTTACAGACGATTCAAACTCGCACGAGTTGAACGTACAATGCAGCCTGTGCCACTTTACAATAAGCATTATTTTGCCGTGTTATTGTTATTTTTAGTATTGGTCAAAATGCTGCGCAGCACGTGACATAACATGAAAAATAAGTAAATTAATTATTTCAAAAAATTAAAAATCGGTGGAATTATATAAATGTGATTATATACATATGTATATATAAAAATCTGCAGATTTTAAATTATACTTAATAAGTTAAAAGTTCAGCAAATATGCCAAGTAAATTCATTTCAAATAACTAGCGAAACAATACACGATATAAATGCGTTTATCGCGAGAATGCGACGTGCATATTATATGCCGCAGCCCACTATAACACCTACTAAAGTATCTTTCGACGAAGAAAGAGCGTTTATCACCGTAAGTTAGATTTCACTTCTCCGCGTATTAGCATTTGCAGACTCTATGAGGGAAATTTATTTCTCTCTAGATGACAGCAGCACAAAGTTCTTTTGGCTAAGTAGTAGTATAAATCCTTAGTCGCTAACGTCACACATTGAGTCCAGAATCAATGTTATCACGCGCAATCCAGTTGGACAACGCAGTGGAAAGCATTAACTCTCTATTATTCAACGATTTTTATAATATCCTACGTAATATCATCGTCACCTCCTATTTCATCTGCGAGATTTAGCACATCTGTGAATACGTTACACATATTGTATAGTTGTTATGTGAATTTCTACAAATTCGATACAAGTCATTGCCTTCGTATTCGATGGAAATACTTCCTTAAATATAGTGGAAGCTGATACTTCAAAATATTTATTTATATATGAAAAAATATACTTAATATATCATTATGTAATTATACTATCAATACATTTTGCATATAATTCTCACTTATCTAAATTTAAAAATTTTATTTCTCTTATATAGGATAGATTATTATTTTATATTATTTTATTTATCAAAATGTACGATTCACGCATACACTTTCAATCCTTGTATAATTGTTATATAATTATCATATAGACGGCATGAGGTACTTAACAGAAAACTTCCAAAAAACAATTAAATCTTTAGGTGCTACACTTTTCTTCTTTTTGCTCTGTAAATATTGTAGTAAATACAAGATTAGAAAAAAAAGTAATTCAGAGAAAAAGTATATTTTGTTTTATAATAAAGGTGATTTTTCGTAACAAGTAATTAAAAATGATAATGATTATACAAACAGTGATTGAAAGTCAGTGTTCTGTACTTGAAGCGAGAATGAGTTCGTGTGTCCTGTCTGTGAACGCGTGGTCCAGCTTGTCGACTGCTGAGGTTACCAAGGTGAGATGAGAGAAAGAGAGAAGCAGAAGAAGCCGCGGGAAGACAGAGGTAAAGGGAACAAGATGTAGCGAATGTACGATACATCGTTGGGAGAGAGAGAAGCGAACAAAGCGCATTCCACGCGCCATCATTTGTTCCTTGTCTGCGCCGCGCCGTCCTCGGTACTTCATTTCGATTCGTCATTATTTCCTCGCCTTACTCCGCGCTTTATTAACGTGTGTGTCAAAAAAGAAGACGGTGTTTGAACTTTTTTTCTTGAAAAAATCGGCATGGGTGCGTGGCTATAAACTATTGCTACTTATATAGGTAAATATACCTCTTTGCAGCATTATAGGATAAACAGTGTATTCTCTAAAAATGCGTGTGCGCAAACTTATTTTAATACCTTTAATCTAATTTTTATTAAATTATATTACTCTGTTGCATTCTCAGTTTTCTAAAATAAGAAACAAATTCAAGATTTTTTAAATCAAGTGGATGGAAATATCTTTATTGACTCGTAGTAGAGTCTTAATTTTTAAATGCACTCTATATAACAAACTATTATTCATTCAATAACGTTATTAATCCATCGAATAAGGTATATTTATGAAACAATTATTGCTGTTTAATCTTGTAATCTTGTGAGATAGTCATCTACCTTGTATTCTATGACCGTACGATAAGAGGGTGTAAAAACGTTTTCTCTGACAGCGATAATTAAAACCAGCTTGTAATTCATACGCGTATCACAGTCACATTATCATAATGATAAACTTAAAATTAGAACCCATTGTCACACGAAACCAATTATCAAAAGTACTTTATCTAAAATAGCTTTACAATTGAAAACACAATTAAAAACAGATAAAAAATGTAATGTTATTCTCAAAGTAAAAATAAAATTTAAACTAGCAGCAAATAAATAGCTTTAAAATGATAAGTATGAAATATAAATTATTCCTTTGGGTTTAATATATGACTACTTAAATTCTTTTCCCCTAAAAAATATTTATATTTTTGATTCATCAGGTTCTCCTCGATTTTTCAATTATATATGCCTATAGGCAAATGTGTATCAAAGGATTAACTCGAACATAACGTGTCGCGAGTGCCGGTGGCGCGAAAAGACGAATAGAAGCGAGAGAGGGAGGAAGAGTCATGATCGAGCGGGGCGACGTGAATAAAACGCCGCCGCGCCGCACCGTCGACATAACGAAATCGAAAAATGGAGGTACATGAACGCGCGAAGACGTACCGCATCGTAGCCTTCGGGCCAGCCGCGCCACAGGGAGCGGAGGACCTTAACCGCAGACTCGAAAGCAATAAACCATAAAGCTATTAATGTTACGCCCTGGGATGGTTACGCCACGGTTATAACGTACGCGCCGGACTTATACAACCCCAGCTCGGACGTATCCCTCTCGTCGTCCTTCGTTCTCCAATCCCGCGCCAAGAATCTATACGCGAGGCCGGTCAGGATTGTAGTCGAACGATCGTGATGACAAAGCAATTCGTTTTCAGTCTCGGTGAAAGACTAGTATTGCCGAACACTGTAGTCATAAATTAGAATACTTTCAACGTCACAATGACAAGACGCTTCTCGGAGAAGAGAATTGGCTGCCGCTCGAGCCGCGAATCAAATTGATTGGGTGATAATCTTGATTGTGGATTAAGCACTTTAGAGAACCACTTTAAACGAGATTGAACCTGCCGTTTGCGTTTAGAAATGTTTAATATTTAGAATATAGTAGACCGTAATCAAGTACCAAATTAATGATTAAACATTTTATATTATATCTCGCTTTTTTTCAGCGTAGAGTCCTCTGTTTTAATCGCAAATTATTTTACGTTACGTTTGCTCGAAATAGATTACAAGCTATTGTTTGCATCGACTTTTATTAAAGTATCCTGATATTTTGTATAGTAGTATGAAGTTCTTTTCCATAACGAAGTGAAATCCATTGGTCTTCCACTCAATAGTATTCAATCCTAAATTATTGTTTCTTGTTCCAGGTTTTTCAATCTTTTTCTCTTCACTTTCAGCTCGCTTCCCGTTATGAAGTTTATTCATCTTACTTTCTCTTTTTCACTTATTAATAGGTCTTTTTGAAAATCTAAAAAGGTTTTTCATTTTATATTTCTTGTATTTTCGCTTTTTCTTTAACTCTTGTTATTTGTGAATTTGGACCATTTCTAACTTTTGCTTTACCATATTTTTTGCACAGTTATTTACCTATTTATTATTATTTTTGTATTTTGCTCATATATTATGATGAGTTTCCCTCGAAATAATAAATTGCTCTCTCTCTCCCCTTCTCTCTTTCCCTCTCTCAATTTTTCTCTTTTTATCCCTGCTCCGAAATCCTTTCTCACCTTGAATTCTCTTTTTCTTTTCTTCGAGCAGTTCGAGCCAATAGTTATTTCGCGCGTTTACGATACCCGGATTTCATTTCGTCGGGCATTTAGCCGCAGGGCTCCGTTTTACAGGGGGGGAGGGGGGAGGTTAAGAGAAAGAGAAGAGAAAGAGAGGCCTTAACACCCAGAAATGATTTGGATGGTGGGGATTGTGAGAGGCTCGACAGTATCGATGTTTACGAGCTCAAATAAACGGCGCCGCCACCGCCGCCGTTCCCGCCATCGGCGGCGTGCGGTTATTTCGTATTACTTTGGGACTTTAATGGAGAAGGGAGCATTTTAAAGTGCCGTATAAAAATCTCTCGACGCTCTCCTTCTAGACGGTGGTCGGAGGACCCACGTATGGCTCGGTGCGACGTACTATTTTCACGTTCACAAAAGAAACCTCACCGCGGGATTTCGACGTCGCGTCTCGCCGGCCACTTATTTCTTTACATCCTGCATATCTTCCTTGCCTCTCATATTTCGCGATTTTTGTCAGATTTATCATTCACGCATTTAAAACTGCATTTAAGACCGTGAAATTCCAGCTTTTGTTGCTATTCTCTTTGTATAACTGTTATATTAAGTATATAATAAATATCTTCTTTGTAATATATATACGTAACTTTTATAATACTCGAATTCTTTTAAAGTATTGAATTAAATTAAGAGCCTACATTTTAAGAGCCCTCTTTTTTTCATAATTCTTACAATTAGCCATCTCTGCTAAATTTCCTCTAAGCGATTGTAAAAAATATCCAGCCAGCGAATAAAATTAATATCTTAACCACGATCTTTACTTCTAATATCAAACTACGATAACTAACTTGCAGTTAGTTGTAGCAGCGAGGTTGGGTTTCCTACGAACCTTGCAGATAATGGAGAAGAGAAGAAGGGGGGCGATATTCGCGCCACGCCCGTAATCAATATCACCGCCATTGTCTTCAGCTGCGCGGTGCAGGGCGTCGTAAATTTGGCAGAATGTTAATTCCAACGCGCGAGAGCGAGCGGCTCTCGCCTGGCAATTTTCGCAGCCCCGCCGTCGGGGATAATCACCACGTTTCTGCCGAGGTGTATCCCAGTCCCGAGGATCTAATGATGAATTTCGTGCTGCGCGGGTGAGCAAGCCTCCGAGCCGACGCACTTCTCGGCGAACTTCCACTTTCCTCCTGTCTAAACGTCCGTATACAGCCATCACGCTTGTGGTGCTATTTTTTATCGAGCCATCTTCCACCAAGCACGCCAGAGCGTCCATGAGTTCTTCTCGACGTGTCGGTTCGATTCGCTATACTTTTCGGTTTAGGTCGTAACTCGTTTACCGGGTAGCAACTGTCGACTGTATTAGCTGTAAAAATGGCAGTCACGCAATATCCATTTTTAGCAGCGATAATTGCGTATAAACAATAAAATAGGATACAAACTTCTTATTTTAGTTCGCTTATTACAATTTATTATTTTAGAAGTCATTATCGTATTCTAAATATAATCGAAATGCTAAACTTTGTTAGCCTCTATATGTAGAGTTAGATGAACGAAAAACTGTCTTGCTATAAGGTAGCAAATGACGAAACGGAATATACAAAGTTAGCAGAAATCGCTTTTTGTTATAATTTCTTATGCTTTTATTTTATACAATAACATCGAAAATATGGATATAAACTCATCTAACTTTGCTAATTAATATATTAGTATGTAGATTATCTTAAAATATAACAGCATTTTCTAAGAAAAGTTTATTGAAGCAAGTATCCTTCCTATTTATCAATATCCCATTTATCAATCAATTTTTTAATTTCATACAGAAATAATTATTTCAACAAAGATTCGCAGAAAATCTGACCGCTCTCATCATCGATACGCTGCTTAAATTAGCATTCATTATCGTTCTTGATATAAACTGCAGAAGAAAGTTTTACTTGTTAACGACAATCTCTCTGTGTGTCAAACGATTATAAATCCTGCGGTATTTCACAGCGGTGTTCTTCCTTCGATGAAAAATCGCCGCCGGACAAATATTCCGACAAATATTCGCCATACCTCTTCATTATGACGATCAAGTCATTCATCTTCGATGCGGCTCGAATTCGTGGGGACACGAAGGTAAGACGGTAGAAAACCTACGTGGTCCCATCGCCAATGCAGATCCACATTCAGTCTGCATTCTCGAGGCTCCTGGCGCCATGTCACAGTACGCGCATTTGGTATCCCGCGACTCTCGGTCTCGGTAGCATCTGGGCCGATACAAAATACACCAGGTACACGGGGTACGCGTTCGTTCCGCCCGGTTCTTTCCCTCCTTGGTTCGCGATCTCCAAGCATTGTCGGCAACGACGACGAGTCTTCTTCTGCGGTACACCCCTCTGAGTACCTCGCGCAAGAAGGATGTCATTACCGCGCAATTATTTTCGCATGATTCCGATCGCCGGTCAGATTAAGACCGCCCTTTCGGCACCGCGTGCCGATCGCGACCGCTCGTTTGCGAACTGTCCGCGATGATGCGAGTGCGATTTAAGTTGCGAGCAAAACCAAATTCCGAAGGAGCGAACGTGCGACTATGCTCTCCGCGACGGCGGTCATTTCTTTGCTTCACAAGGAATTTGCACGAAGCTATCTAATAAAGCCTTGGGCTCTTTTCTATAGAGTCGTTTTTACGTGTCAAGGAGACTTTACTTGGTCGGTTAATTTCTATATAACATTCTTCGCGATATTTATGATTATGTCATAATTATTGATAGGTGGTTGTTATAGAAAGAATTATATTTAATGAGACAATGCTTCTTCAAAGTATCTTCATTTTTTATTATAGGTATCAATTCAAATAATACTTATGGAAATTAAATAAATAATAAAAGAAAAGTATGTCTAAAAAAACACAAATTCTTCCTCTTGATTAATTGATATTGAAAATTATTTGAAAATATCTTAAATTATTTTAAATGTTTTATTTTGCTATCCAGAATTCTCACTGCAATTATTTTTGGTAGAGAAAATATAAAATAACGATATAGAAATTTTTAATTTAATAAAAAAATCTATATTTTAATTAAATGTAAATTTAAAAATATTGTAAAAATTGTATTTTATTATTTTATTAAATTTTAGCTTTTGAGATTTACACAAAATTATATGAGCATACCTATCTTGAATTTACTTTTACTTATAGCCCCCATAAAAAATTACATAATAAAAATAATATTCTATAATGATAAACATTATTAAATTTTCCTTCTCATTGTCAATCCTAATAGAAATTTAGCGTTCTCTTAAGAGATGAATCCTAAATTAATTTTGTTGACATGAAAGTAGCTCTCATGTATAAAGTTTACATAAATGTCTTTCAATATTAATATTATATATAATTCTTGGTGTATATACAGTTAAATGATCATTTTTGCTAAGAACTATGAGCAACTTTGTGGTTTATAGGAATGCTTTACTATGTTCTGTAAGCCACAAACTTTACACACGAAGTACACACACGAAGTCTTTAAAGTCTAAATGTATGCGTCGGTTATTTAAACACAGTCAACTCCAGATCGTAATTGCACAACGAAATCACGGCGCGGCGGCGTGTGTACTGCATTTTATAGAGGTGGTTCGCCCACCAATATGACACGCTTCGTACTTAGAACACTATCTATAGGTCGCGGGAATACTCTTGACAGTGTGGGTGGTATCTACAAATTATCGTAATCGGAAATGAATTACGCGCGGTTTTTTTTTATGTACGCGGAAGATCTGCATCTAATCTCAATATTTGACTTCAATCTGAACCATTATTTGAATTGCCCAATAAACTTACCGTGTTAAACTACGTTTATTATATACAATTTATAATACTGATTGATGAACAAATACCGTTAGATCGTCACACACACGCACACACACACACACATTCATATAGCTTCAGTATTAATTTTAATATGGAACTGATTTACGCAATAACAAATTATGGTGGCCATTAAAAGCAAATGTATTAAGCTAAAGGATAATAAATATATTATCATTATATTGGACTAAGGGGAATAAATAAAATAAAAACATATTTATATTACTGTCATTATTATTATGATTATTTCTCTAGATTTATTTATAATTTTAAGAAACCAAGAGAGAGATGAGAGTCTAAATAATGGCAATCTCTTTAACAGCGCTCTATATATAGCTTAACTTTTTTAGAAATGTAACTTATATATTTTAATTGTTTTGTTTATAGTTTGCATCGGTACAAATGGCCGCCTTTCCGTGCCGTCCAACAAACAACATCATTACCGGAATCTTCGAGACCGGTACACCAACTGTACTTACGTCGATGGCAACCTGGAGATCACATGGCTCCAGAACAAAACCTTCGACCTCAGCTTCCTCCAGTACATACGGGAGGTCACCGGTTACGTCCTCATCAGTCACGTGGACGTGCGCAGGATCGTCCTCCCGAGCCTACAGATCATCCGTGGCAGGACCCTTTTCAAGCTCAATATTCACGACCACGAGTTCGCCCTCTTCGTTACGATGTGTCAAATGCACAACCTGGAGATGCCGTCCCTTAGAGGTACGTTATTTATCTTATATTTTATTCGACATATATATATGTTAACTAGAATAAAATTGAAGCGGTGAAACGACGTATCTCTAAAGATACCTCCGAATATTTATTTAATTATTGTCCATAAATGGAACCAACGATTTATGCTTAATTTATTTTTATAATTTATAACGTTCCTTTGTGTACAAATGAACAAACATGTTTTAACAATTAAATATAAATTTCAAGTTTATTAATATATAAATTCGGTAATTCCTGAAATAATAAATTAATTTGTGTTATAAGTATAATGATGTCGCGAGATCGAATAATATTTAAACGAGAAATTTAAGAAATTTAAACTATCGTTTCGTTTGTGACGATATATTTAACTTGTCGCTATTGATTTCATCATAGATATACTCAACGGGAGCGTGGGCATGTACAACAACTACAATCTCTGCCACATCAAGACTATCAATTGGGAGGAAATAATCACAGGCCAAGGAGGACGATATTTTTACGTGTACAATTTTACATCGCCGGAACGCTCCTGTCCAGCATGCGACGAGAGCTGCGAACAGGGCTGCTGGGGCGAAGGTTCGGAGAACTGTCAGAAGTTCTCGAAGACGAACTGTTCGCCTCAGTGCTGGCAGGGCAGGTGCTTCGGTCCTAATCCGCGCGAATGTTGCCATCTTTTTTGCGCGGGTGGTTGTACCGGTCCCAAACAGAGCGATTGTCTTGCCTGTAAGAATTTTTTCGACGACGGCGTATGCACACAAGAATGTCCGCCTATGCAAAAGTAAGTCACGTCATATGTTCATATCTTTGCCACAAGATTAATGCAAAATGCTGCAGAAGATATTACAATACATATGTCCAGATGCTAAATACTATAATTTTTGTTTAATACAATTAGACGAACGAGTAATGCTGTTCTAAATTCTTTTAAGTAATGAATTAATGTGAGAAAAAAAAACTGATATAAAGTTTACTTATAGTGCAGATTATTTACATGATAAAATTAATAAGAAAATGTTATTAATATCTTAACGTCAATTATTTTAGATACAATCCAACAACATATTCATGGGAAGCCAATCCTGACGGGAAATACGCGTATGGAGCGACCTGCGTGAGACGATGTCCGGAACATCTCTTAAAGGACAATGGTGCATGCGTGAGATCCTGTCCGCCGAAGAAGAAAGCGGTGAATGGCGAGTGCGTTCCTTGCGACGGTCCTTGCCCGAAAACCTGCAAGGGCGTCGAGAAGGTGCATTCCGGTAACATCGACACCTTCAAGGATTGCACCATTATCGAAGGATCCATCACGATTTTGGACCAGAGCTTCGAGGGTTTTCAACACGTTTATCCAAATTATACATTCGGCAAACGATACGAAAAGATGCATCCCGATAAATTAGAAGTCTTCAAAACGCTGAAGGAAATTACGGGCTATCTTAATATTCAAGGAGATCACAAAGATTTCACGAACCTTTCGTACTTTCGAAACCTCGAGGTGATCGGCGGCAGAACGCTCACGGAATATTTCGCGTCGTTATACATCGTCAAGACCTCTCTGGTATCCTTCGGTCTTAGTTCTTTGAAGAAGATCTATTCTGGCTCGATTGCCATTTTGGAGAACAAAAACTTATGTTACGCACAAAGCATTAATTGGAATAGAATCAAGAAATCATCGGAACATGAAAGCCTTTTGTCAAATAATCGAAATGAGAGCGAATGCAGTAAGTATGATAAATAGATTTAAATATAAATTATAAGCATTGTTTTCTTATTTAAAAATCAATTCTTTTTTACGGATATTCTGAATGTTAAATTCTGTGTTGGATGGCATATTCGTTGAGAGCTTCTATTTTTATTTTGTGAAGACTAAATTAGAGATATAATTAATATTGTCTTATTAATATTTGAACAGCATTTATTCATTTTTATATAAATAAGTTATATGAAGTTTCTATATGAAATTATATGGAATATTATGTTTGAATTACAGTTAAGGATGGCCTCATATGCGACGAGCAATGTTCGAACGAAGGATGTTGGGGACCGGGACCAGCACAATGTTTGTCGTGCAAGAACTTCATTCTAGGAAATGACTGTCTCCGAGATTGCACTGCGCCAGGGTAAGTCGACAAGCGTAGAATTACATAATGCGAAATTGAAAATTCCAATAATGCGACTTCTGTCCAATTGAAATTGCTCTCCTAGATCATGGATTGAAGGTAAATCGAAAAACTTCCGCGAGAACTTAAGCCTCAATTTTCACCGTTCTATTTTTCATCTTTATCCATCTCGTAAGCAAGTTACGTGTATATTATGCAGCACTTGCACTTTGATCGTAACCGCTTTAATTCGCGCTTGTATTAAAAGAGCGAGTGGCATGAATGACAAACAATCTGAACATTAATTACATTTAAATGATTTTTCACACGTGTGCCATCTTATTTTTTTTATCTCTGTTAATTTTTTTTGCCTTATTCACTTTCCGTTACCCTTATTTTTTTCGTTTGCTTTTGATTTTGCGTATCACTTCTTTACATGACGTTTCGATGTCGCTTAACAATTGATCACGATTGTGTTGTTAGAATTTATCAAGCGGACGAGAAAACATGTAAGATGTGTCACGAAGAATGCGACAGCTCCTGCACCGGTCCTTATGCCGACCAATGTATCAAGTGCAAACACGTGCAAGACGGACCGTTCTGTGTGCCCGAGTGCCCATCCTCCAAGTACAATGACAACGGCCAATGTAAACACTGCCACGAGAACTGCGTAGGCGGTTGCGAGGGACCGGAGAACAACATAGGCGCCAACGGATGTCATAGTTGCGAAAAGGCAATTATGAACGGCCAAGTAACAGAGGGATGTTTGCAGAAGAAAGAGCCCTGTCCCGATGGTAAGTCATACGATATAGCTGTGCTTCATGACTTTTGTATTAATGTACAAATATTCATATCTTATATAACGGAGAAAATGTTGATATTTTTGATATTTTTACTAATTATTGGCTAATAATTATATGATATATATATATGAAAGAAGTGCATTATTACGTTATTCATTTTTATTAATTTTACAAATGTTTAAAAATAATAGTGAATATTACTGTCACGGAGTATAATTGAAAATAATAAATATAACTAAATAAATTGATTACAGTTTATTTTGAATAAATAATAAGATGACATTTATGTAATTCTCCTCGTGAACAGTGCTTAAATAAACAAATATTATTTAATGTTACATAAAAAGGATCCTCTTTATAAAATTCGCAGGACATTATTACGAGTGGATGAATCCGATGGAGCAAGGTCCTTTAAAACCTCTCGCCGGAAAAGCTGTCTGTCGCAAATGCCACCCACGTTGCAAGAAGTGCACAGGATACGGCTTCCATGAACAAGTGTGTCAACAATGCACCAAGTATAAGAGAGGAGAACAATGCGAGGATGAATGTCCTGCTGATCATTTCGCGGATGCTGACACGCAGCTATGTATACCGTGCTTCGGAGAGTGCCGAGGATGCTTTGGACCGGACCCTAATCAATGCTACAAATGTCGAAATTATAAAATTTATTTTGTACGTAGACATTAATATAAGTCATATAGTCTTTATTACGCATCTAATAAATAAGACAATACAACATATTTCTTTAAAAAAAAGTGGAAGCATATTTTTCATTTTATTATATTGGTATTAAAGTACATATATAATGAGTATCTATATTTGTAATTGTAATTTTTAGTAATATACTTTGTATAAAATCTTTATATTTTGTATGAAAGGATTACGTGTTACAATACTAATTAATTTATATAATTTGTGTATTTTTAGGATAGGACAGGCGATCCTGACGACAATTCAACATCCTTTAACTGCACGGAAACTTGTCCACCGGAATATCCTCACAAGATCTTTCCTCCTGACAGTGAGCCGTATTGTTCCGTAGAAACAATAGGTCTCGGTTATCAGATGGAAAACGATTTTCATCCGGCAGTTTTGGGTGGCGTCGCGGTCGTATTAGTGGTGTTTATTATTATCATTGTTGTGTTATTGTACTTCTGGCGAGTAAGAACAAAAGCTAAGGAGAATACGGTGAAGATGACGATGGCTTTGACCGGTTTGGACGATAACGAACCGCTTCGACCGACGGGTGTAAAACCAAATCTTGCGAAACTACGAATCATCAAGGAAGAAGAGATGAGAAAGGGCGGTATATTGGGTTACGGTGCTTTCGGTAACGTGTACAAAGGCGTTTGGGTGCCCGAGGGAGAGAACGTAAAGATCCCAGTCGCTATAAAGGTCCTCCACGACGGTACCGGTGCAAACACGTCCAAAGAATTTCTCGACGAAGCTTATATTATGGCTAGCGTCGAGCATCCGAATCTGCTGCAATTACTCGCGGTATGCATGACGTCGCAGATGATGTTGGTGACCCAACTAATGCCTCTAGGCTGTCTACTGGACTTCGTACGTTTGTATAAGGATAAAATTGGTTCAAAGCCGCTGCTAAATTGGTGCACACAGATCGCGAGAGGTATGGCCTACCTAGAAGACAGAAGATTGGTTCATCGTGATTTGGCAGCGCGAAATGTCCTCGTCCAAACTCCGAATTGCGTGAAGATCACCGATTTTGGTCTCGCTAAATTATTGGACATTAACGAGGAGCAGTATAAAGCCGCGGGTGGAAAGATGCCGATTAAGTGGTTGGCATTAGAATGCATTCAGCATCGAGTGTTTAATCATAAATCGGATGTGTGGGCCTTTGGAGTGACTATTTGGGAGATTCTCACCTACGGTGGTAGACCGTACGAGAATGTCTCTGCTCGAAATGTGCCGGAATTACTGGAAAAGGGCGAAAGATTACCGCAACCCGCGATTTGTACGATTGATGTATATATGATCATGATTAAGTGTTGGATGCTTGACGCCGAATCCAGACCTAGCTTCAAAGAACTGGCAGAGGATTTCGCGAAAATGTCCAGAGATCCTGGACGATATCTTGCCATTAAAGGGGATAAGTACATGAGACTGCCGTCGTATACATTACAGGTAATTCATATTTTCTTATATGCAAAATTTATGTGTTTTTTTTATTACTGTAGATAATTAAAACAGTTATAATGAATTCTATTGGCTTAATAACTGCGTTATGATCAGGTCATTAATGCTTCAAACTATTCATATCAATTTCTGTATTTAACAATTTAAACTAATAAAGATATATTCATAACACTAAATCTTAATAATAATAGTCTCGATAATTATTTCGACTTTAATATGAATTTTCAGGACGAAAAAGAGATGATACGAAATCTCGCATCAGCGATAGATGGTCCTGAAGCTCTTGTGGATGCTGACGAGTATTTGCAACCTAAGTCGCGGGCTCCACTTCCGCCCGCAATTTCCGCATCAAGTACTTCCGGTTCACCGCCGAATACGCCGGTGAAGTCGTGCTGGCCGAACGGCAAGCCGCTCGCCGCTGATTCTCCAACGCCTCAGAATCAACAGAATTGGGACAGAGAGCTTTTGAGATACGGCGGAAATCACGGGAGCGGAAATGCGTCGCACGAGGCTGGCAATTCCGGTCAGCATACACATTACGCGCATCCCAATGGTCACTGCGGACACGTCGCAGGGTCAAATAGTTCGAGTTCGAGATACTGTTCAGATCCATTGAAGATGGTTGGTGTTAGAGGTAAGTAAACGCAAATGTCAATTGCTAAAAAGATCAAATAGTATGTCTCTGATTGGGGAGTAATGATTGATATTGAATCAAATAATACACGAGCATCTTGGGATGAATTTATTTGATGAAGCAACGTGGAAATTTCAGATTGCGATGTGACGGATGATTGTTTCGACACGAAAGTGAACATCGTGCATCAGCAAGCTCAAGTAGGGAACCTGAAGTTGGATTTGCCATTGGATGAGGATGACTATCTCATGCCGTCGCCACAACTGCCAGTCAATACGACACAATATATGGATCTCATTGGGGAATCTAAGCCAACAGGTAAGCGAAAGCGAAATTTGCTACTATTTTTAGAAACGATATATCTATATTGTGTAGATAATAGATACATAGCAACCCTGGTGGAAAAATATCTCGGAATTGTTTACATTTTATTAATCAGAATTTCTATAAAATATTTCAGACTTTCAGAATGTGCTCAAAATTTTTCAAATTTTTTACACGAATTGGAACGTTTTTCAGAAAAACTCAAACAAAATAATAATAAAATATTTTAGATTTTTTTCCGCCAACACATCTTTGTAAAAATCTGAATAAATATGAGAAATTTTATGCAATTTATTAGAAATTTTCATACATACAGATACTGAAATATTCCAAAAATCTTTATTTAATTATTTCTAAAAGTATCTGAGAAATATATATATTTTTTATAATTTTTTGTCTCAATTTTTAAAAACTTTCTGAGAAAATATGAGAAATTTTTTCACCAGGGAATTCTATTTATACTGGAAATAAATACACTAAACTTTGCTCTTAAAAGTTTTTTTTACTGTGTTTATTTGTATTTTTATGTATACATAATTTTGCATAACTGCTTTATTTATTTCATCCTTGCTCCATGGGTTGATATTATTTATTTATTTATTTTATTATTTATTAAATATATATGCTCTTTATATATATAAAACAGAAATTATTTTTATTTTATCTAGAACCCGAATCAAAGCGATTAAACAATGGCTTCCGGAAATATCCAGACTTCCTAACAATTCAAGGGAAGACATCACTGGACAATCCGGAATATATAATGTCGCAAGACGATGGCCCACTCACGCCACAGACTTTGGGTATCCCTACGCCAGACTTGGACAAGGTTCTGCCAAATGGCGCCTTCGGGTCTCAGATTAGGCAACGAAGTTCCGAAGAAGAATCGGATCACGAATATTACAACGACTTTGATCGGTTAGAACGAGAATTACAGCCATTGAAGCCTTTTAGGAAGAACGAAACAACCGTGTGATTCTAATGTCGAAGATGCGAATAGATTTGAAGATTCTGTGGGACCAGGAATGTTCACATCGATGAAACTTTTTCTGGGACAGAAGATGAGTTGTGGAAGGAGATAGAGAACCATTGGAATGCTTCATCAAAGAATCTAACCGCATCATATAGTTACTCAATTTTCGAGTACAGGACCCATTGTACTTATAAAGGACACTTCGTTCAAGTGCCGCGTTTGATTGTGATTAGAAGTAAACTAGAGACTCATGCATATTTCGGGATATAAATAAAATGAAGGAGACTATAATGACATACCGGAAATGAGAATTGCGCGACAGCGATACTCGTGAACAAGTAGTGCAAAGATATTCTTAATGTGCCATTTCTCGTGGCTTGTAAATAAATTACTTTTCGTACTAGCTTCTCGAGGATATAAGAAATATCCTAGGACTTAATTCGCAACGACAGCGTCGATATCGTCTTTGCTTAATAGAATTTCTTCAGGGCTGTATTATGGCATTTTGAGCCGTACCATTACAAAACGAAATTTATAATCCTTATACCTATAAAATTGAAGATGTAGAAAAACACGTGTAAAGGGCTTTATATTAATTTCTTTGACTAAATCGATTCTACATTTGTCTTTGCAAACTTTATAGGCTTAAACCGATTTTACTTCATTATCCAATTCTCTTGCAAAGATATCTGTGCACCCTGAAAGCTAATATTTACAATGACATTATCCATCTTTCAACAAAAATGATTAAAAATGCGGATCAATATGTTTTCACGTAATATGTTTTAAAGTTTATAATTGAAAGATTATACAACAAACGTACAGTATTAAAAATTAAAGTTGTTTACATTGACCATTTGCGGCCTTCAAAGAAATTCATGATCGTTGGTAAAAATTTAATGATGAAAACGGTTTTAGACATTTTCGAGCGGAATACTTGTAATATATCAGGAAATCGCTCAATACGTTTTATACATACGAATTGTTTTGACACTTTTTGTTTTATTTCCTTATATACAGTACATTAATGATATTTTACGTCATTAAGTGACAAACTTCTTATGTTCTTTTGTAACAAATGTAAATTTAAATATTTTGTTAACTAAAAATATTTTTTATATTGACAAAAGGTTTAATTTCAAATTTAGAATGTAATGATTTATAATTTATATGTATGGCAATAATATCATTTTAATTTTATTGATGTTTAATTTGAACTCCTGTTTGAAGTTAATGTTTTTAAAGATATTTTAGTATTTATAAAGTGTTCCGCTTAGAATGATGAAAGTTAAGCGGTCCCGCTACAAAGGCCAACTTGCAACAACGTCCTTATAAATCTAATTAATAATAGTCTTTTTTTTTTTTTTTTTTTTATTTGCTTTATAAATTATGGAAGAAATAATTTATAAAGTCTTGTGTCCTACTTCGAAATATAGAAGAGGACAAAGAAAAATCATGCAGTTATATGTCGCTCAAACTGTTAGACGTTAGGGCAACTGGGTCATAATATTTGTACGGTACACCGCTGACTGTGATATGAATTATTTTATTTTATTTTGAGGACACTCAAATACCGCAATAATTAGTACCTTCACTTTCCCCGCAGTAAATTACGACAGCAAAGTTACATTGTCCTATTTTACTGCCGAAGATGTATTCGTTTCGCGTTGAGATACGAATCGATCACGACGCAGACGAACGCGACTTTACTTAAAAATGGAGGAACAAAGTGACTCGAAGACATTTCTTTCCTTCCTCTTATGCCATCGTCTTTTTATCAGTAAAATTGGCTCTGGGATGGGAATTATCATTTCAATTTTTATATACGAAACACAATTTGTACATAGTTTAGCGAATAGGATAGTAAACGGAAACCTCCACAGGCGTAAGAAACGGAGAGTAGTCGAACGAAAGCAATGATCGTATGTCGTCAGAATACGGCGACCCGTATGTAATCGCATAAGTAACAAAGTATAATAGGACGTGCCATGTACAGAAAAAAGGAAGAAAATAGACTAAAGAGCAAATTTTATGATGAAAAACGGATCTTGATTGTATTTAATAAATTCACGGGAACTCTGTTCTACGAGCCTTGCATTTGCTATAGATGAGCAGGGGCGTGCGCGAGATTGGCGATCTCTTAAAGTAATATCCATACTTCATAGTTAATACAACCACTGTCATTTTGTGACTTGGACAAAAATATGACGATGATATTACATTATTATAATTATATAATTTTTAGTTAGCCACATGATGACACTGGTAGCTTTAATTTTCTAATTTTGATATTTTTTCATAGTATTATGAAGCAATTAAATCAAGTAATTCCAAATATAAAAAGGAAAAAATACACTGTTGGAAAATTTTTGTAGGTTTGTTAAAAAAGGTCCTTGTTAAAATTTTTGTGTAAAATAATCAACACATACATATGTAGATTTAACATATGCCTGCTATGTTAAAATTGAGCTTAACAAATTTAAAATATAAAATTATTAAAATAATTTAATAAATATGTTAAAGTAACACACACAATTTGAACGTATTTATTAAATGTGTTAAAATTTACAGAAAGAGAATGTTGATTTTACTCTATAACAGAAGTGGGAATAAAAATTTACAGAAACAGAGTGATGATTTTATCTTACAATCTTAACTTTAACATAAAAGTTATGTTAATTGTACACATAATTAACGTCAAATTACGATCAGAATTATATTTCTTTTCTGTTGAAATATTTTAACATTGTATCGGTGTTACCATTTAACACATCCATATTATGTTAAATTAACACAAAAATTTGAGTGGACCGTTTTGGACATGCGATTTATGTTATATTTAACACAAATTTTCCAACAGTGTATACATTTAAACATAAAATATTTGTTTTTCTGACATTGGAAACATAAAATGATATATATTGATCATGAAATAAAATACAATGCATTTGCAAAAAATGCTCGCGAGAAATAAAATAATCCGTACAGATTTTCAATCTCGCTGCATACCGTGCAGTATCTTACACGTAATAATGTAGTCAATATACGTATCGTGTACATTGTGTTAAGTGTTACTAATTATTATTATTGTAACAGATTCTCTCTTTGTAATATATCATTCACCGCGACGCATTACTCGCTGCACGAAGAAAGACACGTGATTTTTCTTGAGCGGACCAAGAAAATGTCTTTCCATTTTCCTCATTGTCGTACGTTTGGTCTTAAATATGTAAATTGGACTGCGACTGAGCGTGTTAATTAGAAATTGTACAGTGTAATCGAACATTATGTAATTCGCAAGAAGTTGCATTTGCCATTCGGTTGTGGACATAGAACTTATAGATCTTTATTGTATCATTCCTATATCATAAAAATTTATTGTAATAAAGAACGATCATTCTTATCATTTGTCGTTTTTCTATTAAACCTGAATAATTTAGCGATGTGCAAATTACGAATATTTCTCGGCAATATTTTTCCGAATGCATGTTTATTATGCATTTTCTCAATGTACATATGTACATGAGGAAAATTTATGTACCTACACAAAAAAGATTATGTATTTATACTCATAGACATGGAAAAAAAGGATTAACTACTTTAACAAATATATCTAATCATAAAATATGAATAATTAACATTTTTTTGCGGCAAGAGCTATAATTTGGCAATAATAGCAAAACCTTTTGTTAAAGTTTTACTACTATTATTCAATAACAGGGCTGGCGTACAAGCTAGATGTTTTTACTAAATTATTATATTCTAATAAACAATACAAACGTTTCGGCCTTGAATATGGCCTTCATCAGTGTAAAACAAGTAAAAGTGTGCAAGTAGAAACCTTTGCTCACAAAACTTCCTCTATTTGTTTTGGCTTCCTCATAGAGGAAGCTTTGTGAGCAAAGGTTTCTACTTGCAAAAAACCCCTTTACCGATCATCGCCAAATTCAATACCGACCTTCCTTGAATAATACTCTATTGATTAAAACAAAAAAAACAGCCTGATGTCTCAATATTTGCGGAAGTTAAAGCAACTAGTACTTGCATATCTCGTTTTTAACTTGAATATAAGACCCGACTATGAATACCGGCATTAAAGAACTATATAAAATAGAAATAGAGAAGACTGAAGAATATAACAAAATTAAAAATAAACCGATATCTTAAAATTTACAGAAGTTAAAGCTATTACAAACATTTTTCTAAAAATTAGGGACCTTTGATCACGTATAAAGCTGAGTCTAATCAACCAAATCTTAAAGAATTATATATGAAATAGGAATAGAAAAAAAAGACTGAAAAATATAATAAAATTAGAAATAGATTGATATCTCCAAATTTGCGGAAATTAAAGCATAAACAAACATTTCTGCAAAAATTCAAAATTTTATTAAAAAAGAACCCCTTAATTATTAGCAATTTTTATTAATTCTATTATATTCTTCAGTCTTTTCTACCCCTATTTCATATATAATTCGTTAAGATTTGGTTGATCAGTTCTGGAGTTATAGAAATTTCGGTAAGTTTGGCACAGACATACACACATACACACATACACACATACATACACACATACCGACATTTTTTAAAATAGCAATTTTTCGACGTTTTAGAACATTCTGAACACATTGGCAAAAGCAACTAAAAAAAATTTTTTTACGAAAACAAAGCTTCCTTTATGAGGAAGCAAAAACCATGGTCGTTGAAATTTAAAAAGTCGTTACATCGAGTATTAAAATAACGGAACCTAACATCGTTATAATTTAATAGAGAAATGTCATTACATCAAGACATCAAGTATTAACTTTTTTTACTACTATATATATATATATATATATATATATATATATATATATATGTATACATATATGTAGCTCTTGCTGCAAAAAATATAGCTCTCGCTGGCATAAAAATGTTATTAGTTATTTATCTTTTACGACTAGATTTGCTATAGTAGCTAATCCTTTTTTTCCGTGTACCTATAATACTTTTCTTATTAAACTCTAAAAATTTTATGCATAAATATTATTCTTACAAAAGATACAATCTACATACCAAATAATGTCTAAAATACTAATTATAATATTAATTCTTTGCTTTTTATCAAATATCTTTGCTATATTATTTCGTCTTTTGTTCAATTCTTGTGCATCTCATTATTCCCTTTAAAACCGTAAATAAAAAATGTCAAATTTTTTATCTACTTTTTTAAAGAGGGCAAATTTTAAGCAATGACATATTTTTTGTAAATTGAATAAGGCAAACCAGGAATGGTACAGAAATATCAAAGTACAATACACTTGCTTGTAAGAATTTCCAGTTTTATTTACATATAAATTCCAACACATCCCTTCATTAAAAATGCCATAAAATCTAAAGATATTTAGAGATCATCACAATCAATAATCACCGTAAAACGTAATATCTTAAAAAATAATGGAACAATGTGATCAGTTTTCTCAAATATAGCGTACTCGGTTTGTACGTAAAAAGGCACCATTGACAACTTTTATCTACTCTCATAAAATAGTATTAGTAGGTAAAGCAATTACTCTAGAATGAAATATCAATTAAAAAGAGCGTAGAAAGAAATATTTTCGGCAAAGATCTTTCTATCTACTTTCTATCAAAATTACAATTGCAACATATATAGAAGTAGTACGTGTCCAAGCATTGGTGCATTTACCTTAATTTTTTAAACTTGGTTCTGTTTCTGAGACATTATTCTCGAAAGCTCGTTTGACGTAAGAAATCTAGAAAGGTAGCGCTTCGATGTTTATGCGGTGATATATTCACATGGAGAGTCTTTATGTACTTGGCATCATGATAATTCCCTGTCGCTTGATAAATATAAGAGAACAATAATATATAGCAATAAAAAATACAATATATGTCAATAAATATATATTATTGTTTATTAAATGACAAAATAATAATAATAAAAAATTTATTTATAATGAAACGCATACTCCCTCGTCTTCGCCAACCTTCGATTAGCAGCAGTCGGGAGTAAAAATGTTGTTTATAAAATACATTTACCTTTATAATGTTCTTCACTTATTGTATGTGTAAACATCTAATATATAATAATCTTATCTTATCTATTATATTAAATTGTACACTAAAATATCTATATATTTGAAATAAGCCAGGAGTACAAATATTTCTAGTTCACTTAAGAGCGCAATTATTTTATCGTGGCTCAATAATCAAGTGTATGCCACCTTTTGCCGAAAGAATAAGATTACGTTCGTCAAAAATAGGCGGGACTGAAGTATGGGGATGAAGATTGAATTTATATTTCGACAGAAGACTCACAAGTGCAACTTTCGTCTGTACATAGCCAAATTGCGCACCTGAAAAGTAATGATATCAATATTTTTGTCATCAATGCCATGATACATGCCAGAATTTTCGTAATAGCTTAATCTAAGCTTTAAAAAATTTTATTTAAGTATAATTGTAAGAATATTTAAAAACTAATTTTTTTATAGAGGAATTGAAAATAATATAAAAATCATTCAAGACAAAAAAATTAATAACTTGTTAATTAAATATTTTTATAAATATTTTCGCAAGAAAGAAAGAGAGAAATATATATTTCATATATATATATATATATATATATATATAAGCAGAATATATTTTTTAAATATAATTGAGGAAGAGATATTTTAAAATGCAAATATTGAAACACATGTTGTTGTCAATTGTCAATTTAAGTGTAATTATTTTTATAAAAAATAAGCTTGCAAATGGTACATAAACTAGTTTATAAACAAAAATAATTCATAAACAATGGATTAACGTATAAATTAAATATATATTAATAGATTAATTCGTATTCTTACCGATGCAGATTCGGGGACCTTGCCCGAATGGTAAAAAAGCATAAGTATGCCTTTCTGCTGCCACGTCCGCGTTAAATCGTTCCGGATCAAATTTATCTGGGTCTGGATATATCAACGGATCTCGGTGCAGCCCGAGCACTGGTATAGTGATTAAAGTCCCCTTTGGCACATGAATGTTCATTGTCGGTAAGTCTATATCTTCGGTACAGATACGATTCAACATTGGAAGAGGTGGATATTTCCTCATAGTCTCTGGAATATGTCAAAGAAAAGTATGAATATATGTATATCTCTTCTAAAATGCAAATTATTTATTTGAATGTATTATACATAATTATTTTTAAATATGTAGAGAAAGTCCCCTATATTATGAGATAAAACTCCCTAATATGCGATAGCGGGGTTTCTGCTAAACTAATAGGTTCTATCTGTTGGTTCTATCATCTTATTGCCCTTGGGGTAAAATCTATATTTAGTAGAAAATTCATTATTTGATCGTGCATACACACGTTACGAATATCGAAATTGTGAATTTGGATGTTGTCAAGTTCAAGGTGAGACTTCGAGCCTGGTTTGTTATATAATAAATAAATATTTGACAATGAGTTCTGTATGCAGTGATAAAGTAAGTATTAATAGGAAAATACGGGATATGTTGAGTTGCTTAATTGTAGAGAATAGATTTGGTAATCGCGCGCGCGAAACCGCAAGGCCCCACGCCGTGGGGTCCGTAATATGAGATATTCAGGATGACGATCGTTGCTAAAGTATGAAGATTATTGTACAGTAATAAAAAAAAGGGAAAATACTACGTTAACGTTAAGAGAAGGTTCATACAAACTTATAAAAGTGTGCTGATGGTGATCGCATGCTCATGCTGGGCGCACACTGGCTGCGCTGGAAATATCTAGTTGAGTATAAGTCGGTTTGCAATTATTGCAAATAAGCTTCTCCATTACATTTTTATTTCAGAGACATTAAATGAAGTTTTCTAATTGCAATACCGATGTAGTTTGCACTTTATTAGCGATTTCTCGAGGTATTTCATATTAGGAGCACACTGTTTCGATTTTGCATGAAACTCATTTTTTATATTTTTTTTAATTTTCAGAAAAATTAATATTTAAATTAGATTTTACATTTTAACATCTTAAAGCTTATTAAATTCCCTTCAAAATGACCTACTTACAATTTTCAATTCTGCTCATAGACTTCCGATAATCACACAAAATAGATGTGGTATCTCATAATAGGGAACTTTCCTCTACTATTTATATTTAAATGTACATATAAATAATAAGATATTTTCGTGTAATATAATCTTTCTTCGTCGAAAATTGCATCTCCAAATCCGAATAAGTAAAAACACAATGCGACAATTTATAATACACTTGCCATTTACTACTTTGTGAAGATACGTCATTTCGTTCAAAGCGTCGTAGGTGAGACCACCATGTTTTGCCAACATCTCGTCAATTTCCTTAAAAACTTTGTCTTGCATATCATGATGTTGAGCTAATTCGTATAAAGCAAATGTTCCTGTCGTCGAGGAGGTTTCGTAGCCAGCTATAAAGAAAATATAACTCTGCGCCGTTGCTTCCTCCATAGTAAGTTTATTTGTAGATGCTGCGGATAAGTAAAGTAAAATAATATGTTTTTAACAAGAAATTTTAAATATTTGATTTTAATTTGCATTTTTCGAGACAAAATTGCATTTCGAGACAATATATGTAAATTTTCAAGATATATATAGAGAAGATATATTAATATACACGTATAATATGTAGATATAAATATATATTTACATGTCATCTCGGTGGTAGTGGTATTCGTACGATTTTCAGGATCAACATAGCCTTTCTCTATGAGTTGAATCAGCAGATTCATAAAATCGTGTCTGGTGATGTTATGAGCTTGCCTGTATTCCACATTCTCTCGAAACAAATTCATGAAAAAGCTGGTGACGGATTGGGGTGTGATAGGGATGGAAAACAATTCCATAATTTTCGGCATGAACCAAAATAGGGCGATCCAAATCGTATTCATCTCGAAAATTTTCTTTTCTTGTTTACGATATTCGTTATTCGGATCCTCAATACAATTGGATTTGATACCAAATGCCGTTGACATGATTACGTCCGTTGTATATCTATTGGTAAAATTAACAAGAATTTTTAATAAATTTTAGCAAGTTCTATCAAAGAAGATGTTAAAAATGTAAGAATAAATTCATACGCGCGAATAAGGTTGATCAATTAAGCGAATTCGGATAAACGATATCGAAAATGTAGATATATACATAAAAGAATGTCCAAATGGCATTTTAATACTTAAAAAGAATCTCCGTCATATATGTCATCTTTAGAATAATATTTTAAAGAAAAACTTTCAAAATTATTTTTGAAAAATTTTAAATAATTTTAATTATAAATTATAAATTATACATACAATTATATCTACAAATGACGTAAATCAATACGTTTGTCCACACTTTGGTACTTATAATTTGGATATATATTATTGAAATATATATATATATATATATATATATATATCAATATGAGAAGAATATATGATCTTCAAATAAGAGTGTTAACTTCTAACAATGTTGCTAGTTTTAAACGTTTCTTATATTTAAATGTTGAAACGTAATCATCATTATTAATCAAAGTCGAACGAGTTTTATCAATAATATCTCAGGTGCAATTATGCATTATGATTACACTACAGACGATGACTATATTAAAGCATGTTGTCTTCTGTATATACAAAAATATACATTAATGTATTTAGAAATAGCTATATTAAAAAGTGTTTCTTAGGCATGCCGTAAGTTTCAAAAGTGCTGTATGTAAAACTTACTTTCATTCATCCGTAAAGAATATTCTATTTTGTGAATTAACATACTTTTGACTAATAATGTTTTTTTACACTTTGTTAATCGTGCAATAATAAATATCAAATCAATTAGAATATTTTATTATAGAAAAATTATCTGTTCTAAGACAAACTGTTTATCCTTTTCCTTTCACTAATTATTTTTATTTTTAAATTAAACATTTTCTATTCCTAGAGTCATTCAAACAACATTATTTATATAATAGTTTCTTTAAAAAAATTACCTCGCCATTATATCTTTCATCTCGATGGAACCTCTCATTTGTACTTTGCTGTCCAGATACTTTGCGAGTTCATCGCCACATTCCTTCACGATCGGGAACATTTGCTTTATTTTTCCCAAAGTGAAAGTTGGTGTCATCTTGGTACGCAGATTTCGCCATTTCTTTCCAGCCATTGAAAACAAATGACCGGACAATGGATCAATTTTTTCATTGCAGAACGTTCCACGATCATGAAAACTTGCGAAGTTCTTTGTTAACACCGTTTTAATTAGATCGAGATCGGCGACTACCAAGTTTGGCTTATGAAGTGAATATATTCCAATAGCGCGATGATCCTTATATTTCATGTAGATATCATGGAAGAATACGCCTGTTGACAAATTTTTGTTAATTAATTCTGCGACTTTTTTTCAAGTAGAAATACAATAAACAACATTGCAAATAATTTATTTTATAAAAATAGTAATGGCTTTGTAATAATAAAACTTCCATAACCCTTTCTTTATTTAGTTGAAGTAAAACTGTAAATCTATATAGTACCAAATTCTATAAAATTTATAACACCGAAATTATATATATATAATCGAACCAATAAATTATTTTCAGTTTACGGTTTTTTTCGATTCTCTTTCCGGTTCTTAAGGGGGGTTTCTTTATGACATACGTCAATCAAACACCCTGTATGTAATTCATTACTTTTATTATTTTTAATATTTTACATTCTTTCCCCTGTTTTTTTTTTATACATTTCTATGATATTTATAATGATTCTTAAGGCTCCTAGGCTCTCGCCGCGATCATGTAAGATCGTGACGTCAGAGGCGACAATTGACACGCTGAGAATTCTTGCTCTCAAAATGAATGTAATACGAAGTTTAGTCATTTAGGCTTATGCACACGACTAGGCTTCGTATTACATTCATTTTACGGCTGTTTATCAACTGTCAAGGGAAAGAGATAGACGGAGTATTTTTGAAGTGTATAATATAGAAATGATCTGAAGTTATCTTATTTTATGCAAATATCTTTTTATTTGCAAATGGCTCGCAAGAATTCTCAGCGTGTCATTTCTTGTCTTTGACGTCAAGATTTAGTACGCATTGGCCGCGGCGAATACCCAGAAGCCTTAAGCCAACGATACAAAGTATATGAAAACACGTATACGTAATGAGGATTATTAAGAATTTATAATAGAAACGTTATAAGCAATAATTCTTAGCCTGCGTTACACTACATATATTGCTACTACGCACATCATTGTCGCAATTGCGATTTTAGTCCGTGCACACACGTATACACATGCATGAAAAAAGGAATCTTATCTAATTTAAATATACAAGGATCATTTCAAAAGTTATGCACATTGAGAGAATGTTAATAGAATAATATAAGTCAATATATATTATAATCTGCAGCTTTGATATTTATGTCAGTTGTGTATCAGACGTATTTTGGTAAGGTTCATTATTATTAATAAACTAAGTATAGGCTCTCTTGAATAAATCAAATAGGGAATAGTGAGAGAGGCAATCGGAGCCCCGCGCGGTAATTATTGCGCAATCAATAGCGCTGAAGATGACACAAAGAAAGTGTCGAAACGTCCGAATATGTATTGACTAATTTATATTATTGACTAATATATTGATTCACTTAATTTATTATTATCCTATTACCCTACCAGATAAATGCTAAATATCTAGGCATGACTCTCGACACAAAACTCCGGTGAAAAGAGCACGTCAAGAAAAAAAGAATGGAGTTAGACATTAAGTATAAACAACATTATTGGCTTCTAGGAAGAAATTCCACAATGTCAATACGAAATAAGTTGTTGATCTACAACCAGATCTTGAAACCGGTATGGCTTTATTGGTATTCAGCCTTGAGGTTGCGCCAGAGATAGTAACATTAAAAATATCCAGACGTTTCAGAATAGGGTGTTGCGTAACATGGTGAACGCACCTTGGTATGCTCGCAACTCGGACATTCATCGGGACCTTGGAATCCCAAATGTCAAAGAAGATATTACACCGCAGCTAGGGGAAAATCTAAAGGACATCAGTGGATAAACTTTAGTTATTAAGCATGTAGTTAATGTAATAGAGAATAAAATTAATGATTAGTCTTCTAGACTAGTTTTAATATAGAGCAAATATCAGTAAAAAAATCTTTTCTGCAAATCGCAATCTTGAAGTGGAAGAAGGAACTGATTCAAGTCAAATCTCTCGCAGTGATCAATGATCATATATTAAAATTTAAACTTTGCGAGGTAAGAACCCGACTTCATATAAGAATTCCATGACGCTTTATTTACTTGAAGTTTGTGGAGGTAATGTAGTGCAGAAACTGAAGAAATTACTTAATTCATGAGAAACGCTTTTAGAACATTTTGAAGTGTCTATAAAGAAAGCGACAAAAATGGCATCTTGACAGGAATACCACAGATTTGCCCAAATGTTGAAATGTTGTGTTAAAGCAAAATATGAAGATGGTTTTAAGATATATAAAAGTTTTATATTCAATAAATTATTTTTTATGAGAAAATCTACAATATGCATAAATGTTTGAAGTAATCCTTATATAAATTAATTCTTTCTACATTTTTTGTTATTCTGTTAATATAATTTTTTAATTTTTATTTTTCCACGTACAGAGTTTATTAGAAGAAATGTATAAAACATTTCAAACCTCTCCCCCTCCGCGCGCGTAATTGTAACCGAAATAAACCACCACGGTTTCAATTTTCTTTACTGGTCAAGAAACCAAAACTGAGAGAGAGAGAGAGAGAGAGAGAGAGAGAGAGAGAGAGAGAGAGAGAGAAACCGGAACAGTTATTTGATGTTTTATTAAACCATTACCGGAACCGAATTGAAATATCCCTTCAGTCCGGGTCTTTGAATAAATAATAAATAAAATATAGTAATTATACAGCAATTACAGTTTGGTAAAATATAAAAGTATATTTAGCGGAAATTCTACGTATATATATTTTTTTAATTTACTATGTGGCTATTAAATGTTATGCTTGTTATATTTCTTTGTTCTTTTCAAATATCAATTTCGTATTTCCAATTATAATTAAATGTTTAAATTAATAAAAGATATAGAACAATGTACACAAGGAAGTAAACATGTATTCATACTGTGCACACTGATATTACAGAAAAACACTCACCTATTTGCTTCTTTCCAGTTAAGAGGGCTGTTATATTTCCAGTTAATACAACAGGTTTGACGTAGAAAACTCCCCTCTTGCGCCAGAAATCAAATATCACAAGTTTATAATAAATGTATAGAATGCTTAGGGCAGCGATGGAAGCCCCGATTAATTCTGCAAGTACCATTGCTAATCTGAAACATAACAATAAACAATTCTCTTGTAAAACGTTAACGTTAAAGCAAAATTTGGTGAGAATAATAAGTTAAATTAAATTTCTTCTTCACTATTCACTCTATTCGTATAAAGTTCTTAAATATTTTTCATTTGTGAAAGTACCGATTGTCTCGAAAATTTTATTTTGTTCGACTGTCTCGAAGCTATTTCTCATTTACACGTCTTGATCGAAGCGCGCTACTGTAAAAACTAATTATGAATGCGTATGTATCCGCTTATATATATCATATCTCTATAATTCTGAAGGACATTGATAATTATAGAAGAATAACAAGTTTATTGCAGCATAATTAAATAATGGCTTATCATGCAAAAAAACACTAATACAAGTTAAATCTTATAAATGTGAACGATTATCTTTCGTGTTTTGCAATTCGTGAATTGAGTGTACATGTTGTGACGGGAAATATAAGAGTTAGTAAAAATGAAATTAGTATAATAAAGGTTAAACATAGTATAAGAAAAAAGTAGGTTTCGGCTGGTAAATATCAATTAATAGTGACATTAAGGGAGGAAACCACTGTGACGGCTGGAAAAAAAAGCTATTTTCGTGAATTTTTTTGCGAAAAATAAATTTAATGAAATTGGTTTTTTATTTCTTTAAAGTACATATATATTAAACATATTGTTAAAAAAACCCATTAAAAAATATTAATATTTGCGTCTTTAGCGTGTAGTGCCGCCATGTACCTCCGCAAAAAAATCGTGAGTGCGCTCGTGCTCCGTTAGAACGAGATGTTTTTGAAATTTTTATGTTATTTTAAACTATACGAATGTATGCTCTATTCCACGAGAGAACATTATATAGTTCTCAGCGCATAGACGCGTAGGAAGAGCAACAATAAAGTGGGGACTGGGGAAAGCATGGCGCGCTTCTCAGTGCCATAATAAGTAATATGACATACGGCGGTGTGGAAGGGAGACTTTCTAGGCGTGACCTCTGTTCGGACCGGACGAGTTTTCGTCCGATCCGACTAATGTTCTCTCGTGGAATAGAGTATAGTTTCAGTTAAGCGTACGGATTTTTTTGAAATACTATAGACATCACAGACGCGCGCTTCGCGCGCGCTATATTTAGCTTTAACATTATACTATTACACATTATACATATTACTATTACATTAACTCCTTGATACACACAACTGTCACGATAACAGCTGCTCATGAAGTAAGCGCAGCGAGAGAACCAATCGGCATCGTGGAATAAAAGCGACAACAATAAACTTCGATAGATTTGAGAGTATCGACTTTACGTGCCTTTTTTAGATATGTGGACTAGATTATAGCGCGCGCCTTGCGATGTTTTTTATTTGTTATTGTCTATGCAAAAAACATTTGTATTCGATCAATCGACTGAATCGAGACGACCAATCACGTTCGCAATAACACGCGCGGCAACAATTGCAAACGCGATTCGGCCAACTTCAGGGTTTCATACCGCTTTTAGGACCGAGGACCGAGAGGACTAGATTATAGCGCGCGTTTCGCGCGCGATTTGTGATGTTTTTTATATGTTATTATCTATCTAAAAAACATTTGAGGATTAATTCTTAACAAAATAACGCAGTTCTAGAAAAAAAGTTTAAAATTTAGCCAAAAATTTGGTCATTTTTTAAATTTTTTTTCAAAAACCAATTGTCTAATTTAAAAAAAATTGTACGTTTAATTGAAGACAATTTTGTTATAAACATTCTGTTCAACTTTCAAATTATTTGGATAAAAATTGACCGAGGTACGCGAGCTCCCAGCTATGAAAATGATGCGTTTAAAAGTATAAGCCTAAAAAATGACGAGAGATTGACTGCAACGGTTGTCTCGAAACTTCGAATAAAAAGAGAACAAAAAACAACAATAGAGACAAGGCCAAAGAAATACCAAGGGTTATCAAGGAAATTACTGAGGGTCGTCGATTAGAAGTATATAGGCAACTTGACCCGGCCGCACACTACCTGAAAATATTTTCAGGTAGCATGCAGCCGGGTGCGAGCAACCTCTAAAAACACTGCTATAACTCCGTTAATATTACGAATTTCAATAAAACGTTAGAGATACATATTTTTAAGACCCCATCAAACATTAAAAAAATATTTTTAAAAATCGATGTTTTGAAATCGTCACAGTGGTTTCCCCCCTTAACATTATAAAATGCCTGATATCGGTACAAAATTACCTTTTTAAAAAAAAGTAAAAAAAGTGCCAAATACACACGTGGCAGTATATCACAATTTCAATATTCGTAACGAGTGCATGCATGATCGAACAAAGAATTTTCTACTAAATAGGTTTTACACCAAGAGCAATAAGAGTTCATGGTAGAACCAACAAATAGAACCTAATATCAGCAGAAACCCGGCTATCGCATATTAGGAGCTTATCTCATAATATAGGGGACTTTCCTCTACACACGCGCACGCATGTGTGTGTGATTTTATTTCTCATTTGATGCTCAATATGCTTATAAATTTGTTTATAATTGCAGATCATTGCAGATTTTTGTTATGTTTACAGGATTGTCGCAGGAAACCAAGGACTTGTATCACTGTAAGCGCGTAAGCATGCACGCTTAGGCCCAGTTCAACAAACGTCGGTTAACTTATTTTAACCTTAAGTTAACTCACTTTTTGTCTTTTTTTAAGAGAGACGTTAGAAAGAGACAAAGAGTGAGTTAAACCTAAGGTTAAAAGTTAACCGACGTTTGTAGAACGGGGCCTTATAGACTCTGAGTCCAAAAATCCTGAACTATTAATTTTCTGCGACACCTAATTAAAGAAGAATTATTAACATATATTATATAATTATATATAAATAATAATTTCACTTTTTGTTATGAAAAAGGAATCTGCAATTAAATAAATATATAATAATGTCAATAATATACTTATTTTATTTCATATCCTAACCTAAAAAAAACTTATTGTACGGTGAACTTACAAACTGTAATAAATGCAAGCAAACGTTGTCGTAATTTTCTGAACTTTATATGCATACAAAAATATGCAGTATTTCATTGAACATCATTTATGTGTTCATTATGTTACTATATATTTTATAAGCTTTTTATAGATTTCATAACAATAAATATCTACATTTTGAGCAGCATATGAGTCTATTCTTGCCATCATGTTTATAAACGTGAATACAATATGAACTCAAAATCAGAACGAACACATTTTGCTATATGGGAGTAAACTATCAAAATATTTTATTTAAAAAATATACAAATAACAGATAAAAAAGGAAAAAGGAAACCAGTATGCTAAAGTTACTTTGAAGAAAAAGAAAAATAGGGAAAAAATCAAATTTTTGTTAAATGTGGCATATTCCCCTCAGTTACCCTATTTAATTAAAATTTAATTAATATTAATAATATTAATATTGTACGTTTTTTACTTAGTATTTGCGATATAATTAATACATACAGGGTGTCATGCAATATGCGGAACACTGCTCGTGGGCAAGTATTAGAGCGGATAAAACTGATTGTAAATCGAAAAGTCCGTTTACCGTTTTGTAATTTCTCAATAATTAATGAGAAAATTAGTAATAAAGGTACGCGAATCAAGATGCGTTCGTGCGATTCGATGAGAAAGAGCAGCCTAACGTTCACTGCACATTGTTACATAGGTTATACGTTGCGAAATATTAGGAGAAGCGCTTTATAAACAACGACGGCTGTAAACTCCCAAGTAGGAAAGCTGACGTCATAGACGTCATTAAGACGTTATTAAAACGTCATTTGACGTCATTTTGCTATCTGGGCTGGCGCCAGACTATGCGCGATTCGTGGTTCGTGATTCGCGGCGGTTCGCCATTCGCGCCGATTCGCCAAAGAGATGAGTCAAAATCGCGAATAACAAATGATGAACCACGAATAGTGGAGGGTCTATAATGCCTACATAGGCAAACGGCGAATCTATACGAATAGTGAACCGCGAATCACGATCACGAATCTAGCATAGTCCAGCGCCAGCTGTTACCTCACAACGTGCCCAGGTAGCAGGATAACTTCTAAAGCTGTCTTAATGACGTTTTATTGACGTTAGAGATGTCATTGTTATTAATATGTCATATGACGTCACTCTGCTACCTGTGTGTCTATATAACAACATACCCAGTGAGAAATGACCCGTCGAATCGAAGTCCAGAGGTCGATAGACGTCGATTCGACGGATCATTTCTCGCTGAGTAAAAGCATGCGTGCAAGTATAGGCTAAAATCCGAAATATATGTCGTTAAAATGCGGCGAGAATATAACCTTTTTTCTTCAACACTTCAATAAGCCAAGATTGCTTGGAAAGTAAACATTGCTAGGTTTTTATACTCATTTCATTATGTAAGTAGAACAATTTTTTACCTGATTTATAAAGCTTCTGGGAGCAACACACAGTTCTGAATGTTCACGGCAAGGATATGGATGTAACAAAATGGCGATCGGTGTTATATGTGCTACGGTGTGATGCTATATAGCCGATGCTATAGTCGAGACCCTGACCTGAATTCTTTTCTCCCAGTTAGTGTTCTACAGCCCCACTCTACCCTTCGTGCGAAATCTGAAAAGCATCTAATTGGTTAGTTCTAATGTAACAAAGAAAAGACGGGAGCTGATTGGTTATTTGAGTTATTTCCAATGGAACGTATATATATATTTTTATTTTATTTTATTTCTGATTTTATTTTTATTTACAGAGAGAAATGTTAAAATAATAAATAAGTTTTACCAGTACATACCGAGAGTATTTTATTGATTTGTCATATTATACAAAACATATACACACACACATATTTATATAAGAGAGGATGGGGGAATTGGTATACCAGAGGGCACTATAGTGTGAACTCGTAAAAAAGTAAAAATTTCCACAAAAATGAAAAGTCACATGAATTTCACGTGACTTTCACATTAATTAATCTTTCACGTGAAAATTAGACGGTTTTATACAATGTACTACATGGTAAAGGTTATTGTTAAAGAATAAAATAAAATAAAAATGAAAGAAATAAAAGGTCTGCATTACGAAAAGTATCAATCAATCTGTTCGATACTCGGTCAGGTCCATCGCGATAAAAATTATTTCAACATATAACTTCATTAAAAGACCTTTTTTGATTTTCATTTAGTCCATACCTTTTATCGATATCTGCGTGGGCAGATCGATCGATAGGCTATTTTCAAATATTTACCGTAAACGTAATTTTCCCCAGATAAACATATAAAAATATAGATTATTAGATTTGTTCTTTTCGAGCCCTATATCGATTGATGTTATTCTTGTAAGGAAGCTTTATTTGAAAATTTCAACTCCTCTTTTTCCCCTCAAAATCTAATACGGAAAGGTACGGTTCCATCACGCTGAAAATCATCTCAACCCCACTGAAGAACCTTTATTGTCGGTGTATGTGTATGTATATACCTATGTATAATATACAGGGTGTTCGATTTAATCTGTCCACGCCGATATCTCGGAAACAATCAAAGTTAGACAAAAAAATCGATAAATGTTCTTCAGTAGGGTTACGTTGAGACTATTTTCAGCGCGATAGAACCGTACCTTAGGAAGATATATACCCAATTCTTAAGGTAGTTAATCCGTGAATCGCAATTCCTAATAAAAATTTGAAAATTTTACTGTATGTTAATAAATGCGGTATCTACACGTCTGTATAAATTAAAAATAATTGATCGTTCCGAACGTGAGAGATGTGAGATAATCGCTATCAAATCTTAAGAAAATAATGAAAAACGAATATATAGTAGAAAGACACTTTAGTAATACATACTATACATAGTAAAAAAAAAAAAATTACTGACCGTTTAGATTTAGAAATACAGGGTGTTACAGCGACATACAGGTGAGTATGACGGGTTGCCCATTCGTGCGGACGCGCATGGTCGTTCACAGCTGCGTAGGCTTTGGCGCTTCATATGTGAGTGATTATAATATGCCAAAGCATATGCAGCTGTGAACGATCATGCGCGCGCCTGCACGAATGGGCAACCCGTCACGCTGACCTGTATGTCGGTGCAACAACCGGTACAATAACAAATAGATCTCAATTCTTGCGATTATTTGACGTAAAAAAGCGACTAAAGGAGAAAAATAAAAGAATAATCTTTTGTTCCGTGTGTAAGGGATAGAACTATCCAAAAATTTTTCAGCCTGTAACCGTAAATACTAAATAGTCGGATGTTTTCACGTCGATTTATAGTATAAAATTTTGGATTGTGTATATTGTCGCGGACAAACTACCTTAAAGATTTTTTTCTTAAAACAAAAGAGTACAAATCTTTTTCGTAAAAATATCTAAAAGTTTCCGCATAAGAACTTCCGTGTACTGTAATGATTGATCTGTAATTGATCTGAAGCAATCTCACGGATATGGTTTTCTTTGTGCGTTGACTGAAGCAGTTTACGTTTCCGGACGGTACGGAAGTTCTTATGGGGAAACTTTAAGTTTATAAAAATCAAAATTTGTTAAATATGATCGCATTGTATGTGTATGTATTTTACTATAGAAGAATATAAAAAATTGTTACCACTAATTATATTATAATATCATAGAATGGCCCGGGATGTTCAGTATCTAAAAATAGTTTCTTGAATGCGGAGATAAAAAAATTTTTTTGTTATATTTTACCGCAAAATTCACTACAAATTTTACCATGTTTGGTAATAAGATGCTTGAAATAACTTGGCAACCTATCAAAAATATTATCGGTAACGGTAGGAATTTTTGAAATATACAATACATTTTACAAACAACGTAATAAAAATTACCAAGCAGATTGTAAAATGTTCAAAAGCAAAAATTCTTACAATGTGCTTCGTAAAATGTACATATTTTTGATAGAACTTTCGAAAAAAGAAGTTTCGGATAATCAGGTAACCGGGTACTCGCCCGCTCGCCCGCGGGTACCCGTTGTATACGGATCTGCAACGGTTCCACGGGTACCCGCAGAACCGTTACGAAAATTCGGCATCCGCATCAATACGGGGATACCCACATCGCGACGTTGGTGAAACTGACCCTAAATAGCTTATAACTGTATACAACTTTACAAAAAAAAAAGAAATTATGAGGAGGCTAAAAATTTTAAATTAAAGAAATTTAAAATTAATCTTAACTTTTTAGCCTTTTTGCGGAATTCTTTTTAAAATTAATTTTAAATTTTATTCAACTTTTAGCCCCCTTTTTCAGTCAGTATAAAATATGGACTTGTGTGTGTGTGTGTGTGTGTGTGTGTGTGTGTGTGTGTGTGTGTGTGTGTGTGTTGTGTTGTGTTGTGTTGTGTTGGATGTTCATGTATTCTTAGTGAATTACACATTGTGTAACTTATATATATATTAAGTAGTTTATATCTAATTTTAATAAATAAAGTTTAATTTCGCGATCGCGGAAATTTTATTTTTTAGTATGTCATTTAATTTGCAAAATTTTAATTTTAAAAATATTAAGTTATATATTATGTTTAGTTCCTACACCAATCTGTATTTCTATTCGTATATTGGTCCGCTAATCCGTATTTTTATTCATTTGTGCCTACCAATTCGTGTATTCCTACCTACCCGTATTCTTACTGCACAAATGTGAAGTAAAACCACGAATATGATGGATACCTAATCACGTCCCTATAATTGTATATTGGTTAAATCAAGAATCCAGTGGGATTACCTAACCGCGATTATGCAAAATATGAACAATATTTTAAAGATATGGGCGCTCGCAATTTAATGCGAGCAAGTTAATTAGCTTTCAATCATATATCACAGAATTGCATACTATTTCTCACAAGTATGCACCTATCTTACACACTTTACACTTTTATTTTGATCAATATAAACCTTACCTTATATATATATGAATCGTAATTCTCCTGGACAAATCCATTCTGGCTGTATATTAGCCAGAGAATGAGAAGAAGAACAAACTTCTTCGATACTGGCTGATTATCAGAGCCAGCAAATTATAATTATAGTCGATTACGAATCGTTACGATCGTTAACAAAAGCGTGTTATTAATTAATATCAAAAGAAGACAAATAATCACGTTGTCAATAAAATATTAATTACATTTAAATTTAATTTAATTTTGCATTTAATTTCTCAGCAATACGCGTAATTAACTTTTTCGACCAAGAAATATATTGAAGCGAGAAAATATATAGAGAGCGAAAAAGAATTATATCATCAAAGAAGGTAAAGAATTTTATGTTAACCGCGTTCTAATCAAAATCGCGATTATATCTTAATCGCGAATATTTGAATTTAAATAACATAATATAAAAGCGAGAAAGAACCGAAATTTAAAAATCAGTTGATGAGTTGATCAATAAATCAATGAATACGCAAACAATTTTTAGTGCAATCCGCGTCGCGAACCGAACCGAACCGCGAATCAAACCGTGAAATATATCTCGAACATTTGATCTCAATTAAGTATCTCAATAAGTATCTCAAATATCAAGTGAGATATACAGAATGAATGACGTGAGATCCAAAAGAGACGATAATTTCTCAAGCAATACATATATTTACAAAATAAGTATCGTAATCAATATAATAAATTTATTACGTTCTTATGTAACATTTGTCTTTATAAATTTTCACATACGTATATTATATACATATATTTATATAAACATCGCGTTGTTTTATCGCAAAATGTTAAAATTATGTTTAATGTGACATACGCAATATGTATCATCTCAAATTATATCATGCGTTTTTATATAATTGATATAAAGACAATCAGTTTTGAGACATTTCCATATAAAAAAAATTATTCTGTTCCGTGACAAGATATTCACCGGATCTCGCGTCATTTTATTTCATTTATTGATACAAAGTCAAGCTACTAGATGGATAGACTATAAAAGATTAGGCTAAAACTGGCGTGTTTTATATTTGTACATATAATAAAAATAAATTTGCAATTAGCAATCATTAATATGATTTATATATAATAAGATTCACGAAGAATATGTGCAACGTAAACCAAAATATCTTTCGGTCTTTTTCATTCATCCGCGATATATGCATGTTAAATTTGTCCGTACATTTTGCTTTCTCGCACCAATTTATGTAATATTTAATCCCGGAGGAAAGGAAAATGAAAAAATACTTTTGTAAAAAAAGACAAATTGTCGTAACAAACTTCTTCTCATAATATAATAGTTTGATTTGATTCATATTGGACCTATCTATTTTTTATCTACAGATATTTTCTTTTTTTATTTTTTATTTCTTTAACTACAAGCACACACACAAACTATCTTTATCTATCGTCTATCTATAGAAAATTATTTTTTCCTATTATTATTGTATATCTAGCAAAATATCTAGAAATATTTTTAAAACTTTATTCTTCGAAAAATAAACGTCAAGAAAAAAGTGATGAAACAACTTATATTCAAAAAATGTCATTCCATTTTTTTCTTGCAAAATTTTATTTTAATTCTCTGTTTTTTATGTTTATTTTTCAAAAATTATTTTAAAAACTTAAAAAATGCAATTAATTTAATAAATTTAGTTAACTTAATATTAATATTAAGAATGTGTGATTGTAACCAATATAGGCACTTGACGATAAAAAATATTATATTTAAAAAGTTCCAATAAATCTCTCTCTCTCGCCTATCAGGCGACTATGTATTCTTCGCGGTTCTTTAGTGTTGTTCTATTCTATATAGAATAAATATTAAACGCATCAAATAAATTATGCATCGATATAACGAGCTTTATTGTGAACGATGCGAGCTAACGCGCGAGAGCATTCTCCCGTATACGCACAATAAATCGATAAAGAGTTCCAGGATTAATTATATATTCAGCCTAGTCTGATTTAGTCTATCCATTTTAGAGCAACGGATCTGCGACAAGTCACATTTATCAGCATTATTAGATGGGAATAAATATACAATTTAATATTCACAGATTCGTTACTCCATTTAAAAAATACATTACTCACCGAACAGATGCGCAACGGGCGGAGTTGTACAGCCATACGTAGCTGCGATGATTCTGTAACGCAAAAAGGTAAAATTCAAATTAAAGAGACGCTCAAAATAATCGACGTTTCAACAAATAATTTTTACACGCGTCTACGTCGTCTTTCAATTAGATTTACTAATTATCTATTATTCGGGAAAAATCTTTACGAGAATAAACTTTTATAAAATTTTAAATGGTTTTTCTTTCTTTAATTATTTTTTAACTTATCCGAGATAAAACGACTCGAATAAATGCGGGAAAGAATACTATTAAATGTTTCGATGAGAATAAATAATACTCACCCCAAGGTTGCTCCGCCGGGGCCCGATGCTTCTCTGCCAAGCCTTCTCCTCTCAGAATGTCTGGGTTGTCAGGCCACCTCCTCCCGTTGCACAGGACACTCACAAAATCACTGTCCAATATTCCGCGATCGAAAGCGAAGTAACCGTCATAATACGATCGCGATACTTTATTAAACACTCCCCGGAACGAATAAACGATCGGCGTACTACCGACGTACGGCGCACTTTCATTATTGGCCTAGTTTACACCGATCTCTCGATACGTATCAAATGGTATATATTTGAACTAATCAGCCAATAATCAAACTAATTTACTAGTTATTTTACTATTTAATACGCGTATCAAATGCTCGATGTAAACTAGGCCATTAACTAAATCCGACAAGCTGCACCGAGCTGCGTTTTCCGCCAAATCACATCACGCAGCCAACTTCGTACCGACGCCGCGCCTCGCGGATACAACGCAAGTCGAGTCAACAGCCAAAAGAGAGAAAGACACGCTTGCGAGGGTCGGTCGACACGTCTCGCACATCACCGCGCGCGCGCGCGCCTCGTTCACCCGATTCGCGTACTCTACGTACTCACGCATTAAATCTCACGATATATCCGACGATCCTCGACCAAGCGTTAGTCCAGCGCTCCGATCGTCTTCTCACTCCTATGTGCGATAACGATCGATTCATCGAAACACAATAAACTTATTATATTCGGCGTATATTAGCCGCGCAACCGCCAGCGCGCTTCGGCGTGCTTCGGCCATGTTCGCGAGCGGTCGGCACTCGGCAGTCGTCGGCACTGGTCGGCACCGCGACGATCGCGTTATCATCATTCACGCTCCGACTCTTTCGACATTCGAATATTCGAACTTCGAACCGACCGACAGGTAGCCGAGCTCGCAGCTCCGTGCGTAGCGCGCTATTACATCGCGAGATGTGCCGCGATAAATATTACGAAGATATCGCATGTATGTATGAAAAAGATGCGTTCTCTACTAGCCGTCGAATTATCCTCGGCTTACACAACCGAACCGACGCTGTGATCCCAGCTGATCCCTGCCTGATCCTGATCCTCGCCGTTCGCGTCGCGCGCCGACTGTTCGCGAACATGGCCGAAGCACGCCGAAGCGCTCCGGCCATATTGCGCGGCACATACCTGACATTTCTCGCGCGGCTGGACTAACGCTTGGTCCTCGGTCGAGATTGTCGAGAATCGTCGGATGTATCGTGGGATTTAATGTGAGTATATAGAGTACGCGAATCGCGTGAACGAGGCGCGGTGATGTGCGAGACGTGTCGACCCGTTTAATTGCATTCGCATCTCGCGAAATTTTACGTGCTCGAACTTTGTCGCAAGCGTGTCTTGATTCTCTCTTTTGGCTGTTGACTCGACTTGCGTTGTATCCGCGCGACGCAGCGCGGCGTCGGCGTCGTCGCGTCGCGTCGCGTCGCGTCGGTAAAGTTGCGTTCAACGGGGAAAGCGCAGCTCGGGTCAACTCGGTGTGTCTATAATAAAGTGTCTTGCGATCGTATTATTACAGTTAACTTTCGTACTCGATCGCGAAATATTGGACAGCGGCTCCATGAGTGTCCTGTGCAACGGAAGGAGGAGGAGGAGGAAGAGAAGGAGCAGGCTTGGCAGAGGCATCGGGCCCCGGCGGAGCAACCTTGGGGTGAGTATTATTTATTCTCATCTAAAAATTAATAGTGTTCTTTCCCATTTATTCGAGTCGTTTTGTCTCAGATAAGTTAGAAATAATTAGAGAAACAAGTACCATTTCAAATTTTATAAAAATTTATTCTCGTAAAGATTTTTTCCCGAAAAATAGATACGTATATTAGTAAAGCTAATTGAAAAACGACGTAGACGCGTGTAAAAATTGTTTTTTGAAACGTTGGTCATTTTGAGCGTCACTTTAATTTGAATCTTTCGTTTTTGCGTTACAGAATCATCGCGGCTACGTAGCTGAATATAACTCCGCCCGTTGCGCATCTGGTCGGTGAGTAATGATGAATTTTTTATAATGGGGGGGTAACAAATCGGTGATTATATCAGATTGTATATTTATGTATTATTCCCGTCTAATAATGCAGATAAATGCGACTTGTCACAGATTCGTTTCCCTAAAATGGATAGTAGACTAAATCAGATCACAGGCTAAATAATTAATCCTGCGGGAGCTCTATCATTTATCGATTTACCGTGCTTATATATACACGGGAGAATGCTCTCGCGCGTTAGCACGCATCGAGTTTACAGAACTCGTCATGTCGACGCATAATTTATTTCATGCATCTAATGTTTATTGCATAGACACTAACCGTGAAGGTTACCCGTTGCCTTTATAGGCGCGATTTATTGGAATTTTTTAAATATATATTTTATTATCAAGTAGATATCTGTATTAGTTATAATCATTTTTAATATTAATGTACCAATTAACTAAATTTATTAAGTTAATTACATTTTTCAATTTGTTTTTAAAATAATTATTGAGAAATAGAAATAGAAAGAGGCAGAGAATTAAAATAAAATTTTACAAGAAATGATATTTTTTCGTTATAAGCTGTCTCATCTCTTGAGTTTTTTCTTGACGTTTATTTTTCAGACAAAATTTTAAAAATTTTTAGATATTTTTTTAGATAATCAATAATAATAAGTAAAAATATTTTTCTATAGACAGGCAATAGATAGAGATAGTTTGTTCGTAATTAAAGAAATAAAAAATAGTAAGAGAAATATCTGTGTAAATGAGGAAGAGATAGGTTCAATAAAATAAAATAGGTCGCACCATTATATGTAAGAAGAAGTTTGTTATAACGCGTTGTATTTTTTTACAAATATATTTTTTTTCTCCAGAATTAAATATTACATAAATTGATGCGAGAAACCAAAATGTATGTAAACAAATTTAACATGAATATATCGATGAATGAAAAAGATCGAAAGATATTTTGGTTCACGTTGCACATATTCTTCGTGAATCTTATTATATATAAATCACATTGATGATTGCTAATTGCATATTTATTATTATTATATGTACAAATATAAAACACGCCAGTTTTAGCCTAATCTTTTATAGTCTATCCATCTAGTAGCTTGACTTTGTATCAATAAATGAAATAAAATGACGTGAGATCCGGTGAATATTTCGTCACGGGACAGAATAATTTTTCTTATATGGAAATGTCTCAAAACTGATTGTTTTTATATCAATTATATAAAAACGCACGATATAATTTGAGATGATACATATTGCGTATGTCACATTAAACATAATTTTAACAACATTTTGCAATAAAATAATACAATGTTTATATAAATGTATGTATATAATATATGTGAAAATTTATGAAGACAAATGTCACATAAGAACGTGATAAATTTATTATATTGATTACGATATTTATTTGTAAATATATTACTTAAGAAATTATCGTCCCTTTTGGATCTCACGTCATTCATTCTGTATATATCACTTGATATTTGAGGTGAGATGCACGAGATATACCTTATTTCACGGTATGATTCACGGTTCGGTTCGCGACGCGGATCGCCTATTCATTGATTTGTTGATCAATTCATCACCTGATTTTTAAATTTTGGTTGGTTCATGTTTTTATATTATATTATATTATATTATATTGCTGTTCAAATATTAGCGATTGAGATACATATAATCGCGATGATTTTAATTAAAACGCGGTTAACATAAAATTCTTTACATTCTTTGTGTGTGATGATACGATACTTTCTCGCTTTCTATATATTTTCTCGCTTCAACATATTTTTTGGTCGAAAAAGTTAATTGCGCGTATTGCTGAGAAATTAAATGCAAAATTAAATTAAATTTAAATGTAATTAATATTTTATTAACAACGTGATTATTTGTCTTTTTTTGATATTAATTAATAACACGCTTTTGTTAACGATCGTAACGATTCGTAATCGACTATAATTTTATAATTTGCTGGCTCTGATAATCAGCCGGTATCGAAGAAGTTTGTTCTTCTTCTCATTCTCTGGCTAATATACAGCCCGAATAGATTTGGCTAATTACGATTCATATATATATAAGGTAAGGTTTATATTGATCAAAATGAAAGTGTAAAGTATGTAAAATAGGTGCATACTTGTGAGAAATAGTATGCAATTATGTGATATACGATTGAAAGCTAATTAACTTGCTCGCAAAAATTATTGTCCATATTTTGCAAAATTGCAGTTACGAATAATTTCGCTGGATTCTGGATTTAACCAATATACAATTAGGGACACGATTAGGTATCCGTCGTATCTGCAGTTTTACTTCGCATTTGTGTAGTAAGAATACGGGTAGGTAGGAATACCTGCACGAATTGGTAGGCACACGAATAAATAAAAATACGAATTAGCAGAAAAATATACGAATTAGAAATGCAAGTGGGTAAGGACTAAAGGTGCTTCTCTACCTCGCGAAACACAAAATGTAGCGACATATATTGCAAGATTAGCTCTTAAAATTTCTTTAGAAGCACTTCGTTTTATTAATTTATTAAACATATTATATTTTTGTGGAAATAACTATTCCGGTAATCATAATGATTTGTCAAAGTAATCTTTTGCATTCGCTTATTTCATTATATACGAACACTACTATATGAGAATTATGAATTTTATTGCTCTCGCGCTAATTTCACAGCGTGCACGGCGATAAACCTACAACGAAATCGCCGATGTCCCGACAAAGGCGAGGGTGCTTCTCTAACCTCGCGAGGCGCTTCTCTAACCTCGCGAGGCGCTTCTCTAACCTCGCGAGGCGCTCCTCTACCTCGCGAAACACAAAATGTAGCGACATATATTGCAAGATTAGCTCTTAAAATTTCTTTAGAAGCACTTCGTTTTATTAATTTATTAAACATATTATATTTTCGGGGTAATAACACTATTCCGGAAACTATATAATGATTTGTCATAGTAATCTTTTGCATTCTCTTATTTCATTAAATACGAACACTATTATATGAGAATTATGAATTTTATTGTTCTCGCGCTAATTTCACAGCGTGTACGGCGATAAACCTACAAGAAACCGTAAAATTATACATACGCATAAAAAATTAATAACAATTAAGGGAAACCGCGGATTGTCTTAAATACTTGCTGAATCGTTTTGTTATCACAAGGATGTGATCCCATAAAAATTTGGAGGGAATCATTCTTTGCGACCGGTCGCCGCTGAATAATTTATCAATAAAAAATTAATAACAATTAAGGAAAACCGCGGATTGTCCCAAATACTTGCTGAATCGTTTTGTTATCACAAGGACGTGATCCCATAAAAATTTGGAGGGAATCGTTCTTTGCGATCGGTCGCCGCTGAATAAATTATGAATAAAAAATTAATACCAATTAAGGGGAACCGCGGATTTTTGCAAATATCTTCTAAATCGTTTTGTTGTCACAAGGACGTGATTCCCTAAAAATTTGTAGAGAATTGTTCTTTGCGATCGGTCGCCGCTGAATAATTTATCAATTAAAAATTAATAACAATTAAGGGGAACCGCGGATTGTTGCAAATACCTTCTAAATCGTTTTGTTGTCACAAGGACGTGATTCCCTAAAAATTTGGAGAAAATCGTTTTTTGCTATGTTCTACAATTATATTTATCGAATAATCTATAATAATTAAAACATGTTTTTTTATCAAACCGATGAAAAAACAGTTTGAATATTGTAAAAAACATTTATATATAAATAAATTTAATCTTCATTAATTAATAATATCTAAGAAAAGCCCAGCGGCTAATAATAATTAACCTACGATACGTTCGGACCCCCTGAGAAACCCATATGATATTTGGCCCTGTCCGCGGGACGTTCCGCTCACGGTCGTGACCGTGGTTCCGCTGCTAGCTCCCGCTGCTAGCTTCAGCGACATTTGCTCAGTTGGGTCAAAAAATAGGTGATTTTCGTGAATTTTTTGTGGAGAAAGTAAACAAAATAAATCATTAAATTTTTTTGGTTTATATTTATGATATTTTTAAGTAAGTAGTTATACAAATTTTTTTAACCCATTTAAATAATTTGGCGAAGCGGGATACTGGGCAACGCGCGGAATAGGTTGCTCCATAGCGGAAGTCCTCCAGGTCGTAAAATGTGTCTGAAACATCGAATAAATCGATTTTCCTGTTCAGTACAAGTGTCTCTATAGAGTAGACTACAATCATATCGATATATGCAATATTTAATTTTTTATAAGCAAAAAAAGTATAGAAAATTTATAGTGAAAATTAATTTTTTTCTTTGAACTGCCGCTATTTTATAAATTTTTATTCAAAATAATTTTTTTTAGTCTACTATAAGAGCCATAAGTTTCTTCTCATGTCTAACGGAACATCTTTAAAATAATTATAAAAATCATTATTTAGAAATTGTAGAAATGTATCCGTATTGAGCCTTGACAATCACATCAACTATTCAGCCGCTCTGCCACTGCTGCCGTGAAAAGAAGATTCCTCTATAGGACCTTTTATCAAGTCCGGTGATATATATGCTGTCTCATTCTCTTTTCGGTGACTTATACAAATCAGTTTTGTTGGAATATTTTTGTTGCCCAGCACGACTTTTTAGTTTTTGACATAAAAGTTTTTAATGGAGTTAAAATCCGGTTGAGCAGATCACTTCATAACTTTAACATTGTTGCTGAGAAGCCAGTCTTTTACAAGTCTGGAACAATGTTTCGGGTCATTGTTATACTGAAAAATCCAATTCATAGGTATTTTTTCTGCAGCAAAATTAAGCAAATTATTTTTATTTTTATTTGTTGTTAAACCTGCTGAAGATGGTCTAAAAATAGAACGCGAAACGTTGTAATTCTATTAAATACAAATTAATATCGACACGAACATCTCGTTGTGGCTTTGAGCCCTCTGATTGTTGATTTTTAAATCTTTGAGCCACTTTATATTTATTTAATTATTATCTTTTATTCGCGGCAAAATTGATGCCGTACTACATAAGATTCCCAATGAGAATTGTTGCTAATGCATCATTTAAAATCTAATAATGGGCCTATTCTGTAGCTCTAAATGAAAATATGAGAAATCTTCCAAAGTGAAATACGTTGCAATATCGGATTTTCCACGCGACTGCACAGGAGTATTTGGGACTTGTTCATTTCAGGTATTACACAAATTGTAAGAAAGAATTAAGATATTATATGTTATTGTTAATGAGAAGGGGAAGGCTCCGTTTGTCTACATTACCGATTGCCAATAGCTTCGTTTGCCCACAACATTTTTCCGACAGCCAGTTACATGTTAAGTGAAATGTAAATCATTATTATAAATTAAAATTACCATAATCGTTGCAACAATGAAAAATTTACGATTTTACTTTTTCTACTTGCAAATATTCCCAAGAAAGCATCGCGGAGAAAGTACAATGACAATAAATAAATACAAAGAAGCTCATATATTTAATAAATCACCTAATAAAGAAAGGGCTTATAATTAGTAAAAGAGTGTTCGTGTCGATAATAATAATTTTATGTATATTTTTTGACACATATGTGTTGTATATTTAATATATAAATAATCTGATATAATCTCACAAAATCTGATAGAATTTTGACAATTTAAATTAAAGAAATTGAAAAATGTTACGACACATTTTATAAGACTGTTATAAAATACATCACAATTCTCAGAATAGATTTTTATACTTCCTGAAAGGAGGGGTCAGAAGCTACTCTAATAAAGTTTTATGTAAATTACATATTGCAAGATTACACATAGATTGGATGTCTGAAGCGCGATTGGCTAATATTATATCGCTCGGTGACTTATTTTGATAAGGATTGCGTGTCATATGCGACACAGTGTATTTTATCTGCTTCTCTGTTTGATCATCAACGATCGTATCGTAGTATATCAGGACAAGTTTAAACGCAACAAAATCGCAATCGTAATGAAATCGCAAAACGTTTAATTTATCAAAAAGTAACCAGGTGCTACCTAAGAAAACATGAAAGTACGTTATTTTAGATTCATAACTACAGCAGGAACGCAACTACCGGTGATGGTAGATAAAACTATTTATATTTTGCGATCAGTTGATTGGCATAATCAATGTAGGATTGCTTCGCCACTTCTTGCGAGATGCCCTTCTTCTTGTTCCAGGCTTCCCACTTGGCTTTCCCTTTCAAATCCAGCATGCCGGGTTTAGCTGAAACATTACACGATATACATATATTAGTGATATGATATAATTTATTTTTCATACAATTTAGAATAAAGCAACCGATTAAATGAATAATTAGTTTTCCCTAATTTACCACTAAAATAAATATAATTTAGCAAGTATGTATTATAACATTATATTAATATACAAGGTAGGCCAAAAGTATGGTTATAATCGAATATCTCGTAAATAATGCATTTTAGAAAAAAATGTTTTAGACAAAAGTTGTAGGGATTAAAAAGATCTAATTACTGACCTTATTAGTTTGATCTTACATTTAGGTGGCGTTCTTAAGATCAAGTTTTTACCTTAATACTTTTATACGTAGAATAATAAAAGGAAGCGATTAATGATATTAATTTTTACATTTGTAATTTTGCAAAATTTAATGCATCTATAACAAACGCAATAGAATTGATTAAAATATCTCTTTTTTTTACAACAATTGATTCCTTTCATTATTCTACGTATAAAAGTATGAAGGTAAAGTCATCGAAAAGTGAAAGTTTACGAGATATTTTATATTTTATATGAAAAATATCATGACAAAATTTAAAATATCTGAAGAAATTTTTGATAAAAGTAAGCCTTATTATAGTGTTTTAAAAATGTCTTGACAATGACTATAAGAATATGCAATAAAAAATAGGGGTCCAACTTAAAAAATTCACAGTGACCCTAACTTGACCTTAAGGACGCCACCTAAGATCAAACTAATAAGGTTAGTAAATAGATCTTTTTAAACCCTACAACTTTTGTTTGAAACATTATTTTCTAAAATCAATTGTTTTCGAGATATTCGACTGTACCCATACTTTTGGCCTATTACCATGTATACATACACATGGGCACGTAAAATTACCTTTTTTAAAAAGGTAATTTTATTCTGATATATATACATAACGATATACATGGACACGAAAAATTAAATATTTTATCATTATATATCTAATTTTCATGATATCAGTAAAAACTTACATGTGTTATTGTCGCCAACTGTACCTTGTTTGAACAAGGCGTAAAGCTCCAAAAGCTCCTCGTCAGTAGGACGCTTCGTGAGCGCCTTTACGGCTTCGGCAGCCGCCTCAAATTGCTATAAAGAAAATATAATTTTATTAATATATTTCAAAACAATATATTACATTAGTTATTCACATATAACTAATATTACGTTAAAAAATTAACATTATAGAGAAGTTTTCGTCAGAAACACTGTTGTTAGTCGGTACATATTCAGCAGCGTATTATGTATCCGTTCACTCGTTATATGAGATCTCAACATCTCGGGTACTCGCAACTCGTGCGTTCGCGTAAAAGAGTCACGGTGCGGTCTCGCTTCGCGTGTACTTGGCGCGAGACACTGCCGTGTCTCTTGATATCAGCTTATAAATATGGATTATGCTCAGAAAAGGCCACGAAAGTGACCTTTGTGTCGTGGATGACTCTGCATTAAATTTCTTAAAAAAGATGGCCCGCGTTACTCAGGTAGTAAGCTGACGTTATTTGTCGTCATTTTAACGTTAAAATAATGACAAAGAACGTCAGCTTGCTACCTGAGTACTAACTAATATCAAAATCAAACCAAAATCACAAGCCAGAATCGTGTACTTAAAATTGCCAACGTCAATAATTATACAACAACAGTTTGCAACTTCTTAGTCATATAATTTTTAAGGTCACGATCACGATAATGAACGATTTCAAAATTTCTCGCCAAAACTTCCGAACTTTCCTCAACCGGGTGCATTCAGATTAAATGATAATCTACTGTCTCTGTCCCGAATTTCTCCTCGGAGAAATGCACACGATAATATCACGCACGATATAATGTAACTTGGGGATCAATGAAATTAGTATGCTGTGTCGCCGGTCAATTTTCGCGGCTCATTTCCGCTTCGATTAATCTGTCGACGTCTTTCTGATGCAGCCTATAACTCCGAACTCCGAAAAAAAATAGGTGCAAACGTGGAAAACGTATATTTATGCACGATGAATGTACTCTTCGCACTGTAAATCCAAGTGTGTTATTTCTACACGCATAAACGTCTAAAAATCTCACCTTTGACTGAAGCTCGTTTTACATGTTTCGTTGCCTGTTAAATTAATACGTTTAATCGTATCAAATTAAAAGTTAATACGTTTAACTGTATTAAACGCGACTTAAAACGGCAAGAAATGTATAAGAAGAGCTTTAGTTAAAATAATACACTTGAATTTGCAGTGCTTGCGCATAACTGTAACAATGTAGTTCTTAAAGCATCGCGATCCGAAATGAAAGAGAATATATATGATACCTGGTCGAGAGACATCCTTATAGCTAGTCGCACGACTACACCGTTGATATTATAAGTACTTTGTGACCGTCGATCGAATGCTTGCACAAGTTAAAAACGTTAATCCCCACCTCGCGAAACTTATCACGATGCGCGAGCCAGGGTCGGACAATACAAATTTGTTTCTCTTTTTCGGGGTATTGATAGCTTGTTATAGCAGATTACTGCAATCGGTTCGTGAACATGTATTCCATTTTTGCAATACTTTCATAATAAAGGAGACAATGCGGTAAATTAAAAGTCATGTGACTAAAACTGATCGATACAACATTGTGTACATTTACTTGCGAATCATAAAAAATAAAAAATAGAGATATTATACAGAATAAATACAGAAAATGTCAAGGTCTGTATTATCATAACAGGCCTTAATATGCTCAGCTAAAGAGAAATTCAATTGAGAAATTAATCTTGTGAGATATGAAACAGGTCAAAATAAATAAATCTTAAGAGTCAATATGATATTTGTAGCATTACATTTTTAACCGCGATTGAAGCGAGGAACCCAAATAAAATTTGTCTTGAAACACTTGCCTGAATCATCTTTTTCACGTTTCAATAGTCGAATCTTGAAAAAAGATTTCATGTATATATGTATTAATAGTTGAATTCTGTATGAACTGAATTTTTTTTCTGAGACAGGAAAATTGCGTTAATGTAAAGATAACGTGGAAGAGATTATGCTTTCGGCAAGATTCCGATAACTCTGGCGCATTAATTTGACGATGGTGTCTGGCAGTACTTTTAATGCTGAACAAAAAATTATACACATCTTATAGGGCTAACTGCTCTGGTTTTCGAGATATACAGTGTTAAAGTTAAAAATAAATAATATGAATTTTTAAATAATACTTCAATTGTATGTGTATAAACAGTACACACGTAAGCGAGGGGGGGGTTACCGCACTTCCGAAAGCATAGGGGAGGTGGGAGTGAACCTCGGTTCGCGTGAAAAGTTGAAAACACGAAACGTGACAATGATAAAGCTTGTTTCGCCCTATATTCAAGTCAGAGGAGAGACGGTAGACCTCGAAATATCTTACGTTGTTTACGTTTTGTCTCGAATGGAAAAGGTATGCGTGTTCTTGTATACATTATTTACCCGTAATATACAGTTTAACACTGTATATCTCGAAAACCAGAGCAGTTAGCCCTATAAGATGTATATATATTTTTGTTCAGCATTAAAAGTATTACCAGAAATCATCGTCAAATTAAGGCGCCAGAGTTATCGGAATCATGCTTTCAATAAATATATTTTGTACATTTCTCAACAATTCTATATCTAAATTAGTTATAAGCAATTGCATTATTAAATATAATATATTATATATATTATAATATATTTTATTTAATGTTGTAATATTATTTTAAATTCGTTTAAAAAAGTTTGAGAAAAATAGAGCGTAAAAGTTTTGATAATTTTTTCAACAGTTTTAACACAGTACAATAAATAGCTAAATAAATAGCTAAATAAATTTATTTATCAAAAATAAGAAAGCAAATCTTTAACAACAGCATGCTCGAAGTTCTAATAAAATGACATACTTAATTAACTAAATATATCGATATCCATTTTATTCATAAACTCTTATAAAAAATAAAATAGAAATATATTTTGCAGCAAGAATGTACCTACATTTGTGTATCTGTATCCCAGACTTTTATCTATATGTACATTTATGGCTAATTATAAATCTCTATTTCCTTTAAAGGAAGGATTATTTGATGCAAATTATCAAAAAAATTCAGATATTATATTAAATATAACTAAACCAACTAATTCACAAATTATATTATAACTCGATTAAATAAAGAGTAAGGTTTACACTTCCAGGATCCAGTTTTCCAAGAAATACTTATTATCAATCGCATTTATGACTTAAATCAGATTTTTCGGTACTTTAACCCAGAAATAATCGCTTCTAACAGAGGATATATAAGTAAAGAGATATAATTTCATAAGTCTGAAGAACTTTGTATTTACTCTGTGTGTAAAGCGGTGTACTGGTTTTAAGATCGACCGCAGAAAACCCCGTTATAGGCAATCGTCCTAGACGACATTCATCTATGAAGCTTTTCGCGACCTCGTGAATTGTGTATATGGAGAATGCAAATACACAATTTTGAAAACAACACAATAATATTAAACACAGACATTCGATATATCAATTGAAAAACTCTGTAAGAAATGTAAAAATTAAAAGGAATTATTGAACATTTTTATTTTGCGAATTTATGAATTCTTTAATCTTTGGAAGTCAAGAGTTGACGTGATAATTTCTGACTCTTTCTGTACTTTATTCTATTTCTTTTTCTGTTTGTTCTGACAAAATTTAACAATTTGATAAAGATTTTAATAATCTCTTATCGACTTAATCATCGAACATTTCTCGAGTAATTTCTGATTTCGTAGATTAATCAATTTCGTGGAATTTTATTTTGCAGATTGAATGCCCGTTGATTAATTCCTTTTAATTAATTTAATTTATATTTCTTGCGCGAAAATATAAAGCAATACCTGATCAACCGGCATCGGGATGCGAATCCGCTTCGTGTGCAAGTTAACTGTCTACTGACTGTAGCTAGTAATCACGATTCTACGCTTCCCGATCGCCGCAGAGTTTATTACTCTAGCATCAGAGGTGGGGGAGCACACGGATCTCGATCTTGAACTGATTATATAGTGCCATGGTTATTACGCTGATTGCATACGTGCAAGTACATTTAATCGCGGCTCAAAGTTTATAAGTAGATTACAATCAATCGATAAGTCTACTAAAAAAATAATCTGACAATGTGAATAATTTTGGGATAAAAAGAGTAATGTGCAATATATAAATAAACATTGTAAAAGATTTTATTTGGAAAAGTAATTAAACGTATATAACACGCAAACATTATATTTGTAATTGCTAAGAAACTGAAGATACATTTATATCGAGAACAAAAATCGCAGTTGAACAAATAATTGCACATATTTCATTGCCTCTCGAAACATTAAATTCTTGTTTGTCACACCGCGATTTCAGTGTCTAATTGAAGTAGGAACATACTCGCAACTGCAATTAATTCGTTCTCCATAGCGTGATAACGAGGCGAGTAAATTAACTGGAGATAATCTAAGAATCTATACGAGCCAGATAATGGGTCTGTTTTCTGTTACCGAACTAGCTGCACTAGTTCAGAGTTTTTATCTTTTTCCTTCCAATGCGTGGAGTAAAAAAGATAAACTCTGAACTAGTGCAGCCAGTTCAGTAACAAAAAACAGACCCATTGATTGCGTATAACATAAGCTCGAGGCCAAAGATATACGTTTAACATTAAATAACAATATTAGAATAATGCAAAAAGAAAAGAACAGCAAACACGTGTCTCATGTAGTGTTTTGTGTAAATAATACACCATACGCGAACACCATTACGTGCGAATTACATTTAATTTCAAGATTTATTTGAAAAGTAAACTCGCGCGAAAGGTATTCGCGTAACATAATGCTGATGAGCTGCGTAAAAGTGGCACGCAATGTTATTCACTGTCCGTTTTGTTCTTGTTTCCTCTCGGTAACAGATGAATCGATTGAACGTATCATATTTTATCACGCTCCACTTTGCAAGAGGAGCCTTCTCCGAAATCACAATTTTCGCTGGTTCTCGCGCGCGGCGCGACGCGGCGCGGCGTTCGGGGAAGAGCGAACGGGGCCAATGTGCTACATCAGCATCCCTGCAGACTCACCTGCACAAGAATGTCGGAATTCCTGACTACCTCTGACGCACGGTGTATCCCGTTCTTATATACACACGCGCGCGCACATCTAAACGCCTGTACATGTGTTTATGACCTTTCGTTAAGAAATCAACTCTATTGCAATATTGTTTTATCCGACGCATATGAAACAAATGCATTAAATAATTTCTTAATATATCGCGCTTGTTCAAAGCAAGCGCAAAAACGTTGCGCGATTTACAATTTCACAAACAAGCGACACCAATGAAAAGTATCGTAACTGAAACATTTTCACTTGTATAATATAATTATTCATTTCAGTGATCAGCAGAATCTTCCAGGGTAGTATGATTTATCGTAATTTTAATATAAAATGGAATTAACACTATCGCTATACAAATAATTTTTCAAGACGATATAGCGGTTACAATATTTTTCATCGCTGTCGGAATGATACCAATAATTAAACGCTATGTGTGTGTCTAAAGTTGTCTTTTAATGCAACTCACATCACAACATCTATTTAATCAACTATTATTTGTTTACTGCAAGATGTTGCGGAAATGCAACGGGTGTGTAATGCCATGCACAAAAGAATTATCGCGTTACGTACTTATATAAGAGTCAGCAGAAAGTTTGATTACGAAAACGTGCGCGGGCACGAGAACGAAACGGAGAAATTCCCGGAGAAAGAATGCGGAATCACTGCCGAACAATATTGGACACGCTATACCTGTATGCAATTTTCTTGCTCTCATCAGTCGCGCATCCTTCACCACGGCGTGATGCATTGAGCTGTAAAGCCGACATACTGCAAATGTTTAATAGAAAGTCAAGTTTTATTAATGAGAATATATCTGAGAGAGAAATCTTGACAAATATTTTGCGCTTTTGTACAATAATACCGCGGTTAGAGTAAAAGTATAATTATAAATAATTTAAAGTGTTTCTCTTCTTGCGTACATCTTGAAATCCGCAAGTTACTTTCACTCCAACTGTGCAATCTTAATATTATAAATTTAAAGTAAATTTTAGAAACGAGATTGATGCCCGCTTTAAACGATTTATAATTCGTATCAGAATTTAGGATAGAATTCTATTAGTAATTTTATGAGCCGTGTAATACGAAAAAAAGGAGAAGCTTATATAAAAGAATATATAAACAAAATTAATATTAAAATACATATATACGCGTCAAGGTATAGCATACAAATAGAATTCTATGCTAAAATCTAACGAATTACAGATCGTCTTATTATAGGACAAAAGAAGAACTATAACTATTAAAAAATAATAAATATAACTATTATAAAGAAGAATATATGTAGTTGCAGAAATATAATTTTGTTTAAATATTCAAAAAAACTTGCTGTATATCCATAGTGTGGACTTAACAATTAGTTTATGTAATCATTCAAATAATATATTTCAACAAATTGCATTTACAAATAAGAGCGTTATGTCTTTACAAACGTTTTAACAAAAGCTGAATAAAGTTCTTGTAATATATCGGCAGTTATCGATCGACACTGATAGAAGTATGTATAGAAGTGGGGGGCAGATTAATGCAGTCGGAGTATTCAGATAAAATTTGATTTATCTTATCGAGTGAAGAGTAACGATTGATTTTTTTTCTTCAATATTATATTATTATATATGATTATATATTACTTTACGAAAATCTTACTTAAAAGATTAACAATTAACATCAATCCTAGTACATTTATGCATATTTTATATAATGTTAAATAATAATTTAATTGAGCGATTACCTCAAAATTCTGCAGTTTCACAACATCTCAACATTACGCTATTAATTATTACTTACCACGTTTGACGAGAAAAAACAAACACGTTTGTGAGAGATAACGAAAATGTCACAATTTAATTTTTTTAATAATTAATTTATCATTTCGTTTCTCAAAGACAGATAAAAAGAATTTCATATAAATTCGTACAAGCTCGACGAAGGCACGCGAGAATTGGATCCAGCGATCCATGAATCGCTGATCTATGCGCTACGGTACTGACGCGCGAATCTCGCCGAGGATCGCCGAGGATCGCCGAGCGATACCGACGATCCTCGAGTCTGGTACCGCGAACCGCGAGCCTTGGCGTGCGCCGCGAGCGGCGAGACTCGCTAGAGTGCTCCGAAAATCCGGCGCGAGTGCGGCCGCGTGATTTGTCGCCGCGCGCACTCGCTGCTCGATCATCGGCGATCGATCGTCAGCGTGGCGTGGCCGAACCGAACCGTCGCCGTGACACTCGTCGCGCGATCAGTGCGCGTCGCGCCGCGTGATCGTACATTTCGTTTCGTCGCGTCGCGCTCGTCGTCGGACGAGCGCACGTGCAGCGCGCTTACTAGTGCAGTGTGCGTGCGAGTTTGCGCGAGATACAAATTCCTCGCTCATAACGGATCCGAGATTCTTCGAGGAGGTCGCGGCGAGAGCGGCGGTGCGCGAAGCTTCAACGAGAGATCGAACGGAACGTGTACCGTCGTCTTTTTCGCAAAATAACGAGTTTCGCGCGACGTGACGCGACTGATGAATTAATAAGGAACGGCATGGCGATAACCCGCCGTCGCGTCGCACAGCTGTTTTCTGCGAAACGTACGATGTACCGTCGCCGAGCTCGTCCTCGCGGTTGTAATATATATTGATGCTACGTGAGTTTAAAACGAAAGAGTGCTTTGAATCCTTGATTAAACCGTAGAGAACAACTGTTTTCTTTTTTATTATTTATACATTTTAAATATAATATATACTCGACCAATCGTTATTACAAAATTATTCAGGAATAAACAATTTAACAATCCATTTCTATTATCATAAAATTTGCAAAAATGAAAATTGTCGTTTGTTTAATGGAATCTTATTGCATCGTCATAGTAACTGAACGGCTTCAATTAACCTACTTAATCGAAATAAAAGCAGAAATTGGTTTCGTAACTGAATAAGCTAGAATAATAATCTGTCTGACAATTGAGTGAACTAAAGTAACGTCTAAATTCTGCACAATCACTTTAAAAAAAAAAGCAATCAATCGGGTCGTTTCTCAGAGAAATTAAATTCGAAATAGTTTAGAAATAATTGAATTAACTGTAGCGCAAGATACGTTTAATCTAAATTTATTTGATAGGTCAACAAAAATGGGACGCTCGAGCGGCTTTTCTTCTGATATAACAGATATTCATTCTAAATTCTTCGAGCAATTCCTCTAATAATAGATAATTGCCGTAATATCCAATCTGTAAGTTACCTAATACTAGATAACTAATAATAGATCGTGAAAAACAAGGAAGAAAAACAAAGATCGAATAGCCTATGGCGGATGGCGACTCTTGTTTCGCGTGACAATTAATGGAAGCTGCGATAAGCTTATTCATCAATTGCCCATCCGCCTGCATGATTAGCAATCTCAGATCTTATAAAAACAAATAATTGTATATCGATTATACGACGTCTTACAGATACTCAACATATGCCACAAGATTCAGAGACGTCTGCTAAAAATTGTATCATATGACGATAGAAAGAAATATTACGTACATTTATTTTGCATATTAAACAATCACTGTAGCTGCCAATGGCAACACACCGCGATCGGCAATAATATGCACGCGTGATACCCGTGATAAGGGCACACACATTAACGCGGGTTATCAGCGTTTTCGCGGAAAACGTTTGGACGTGCGGTTCTTTACATCCTCTTTGTGCCAGATTGTGACTTGCGACGATGATTCTTCTTCGTGCACTTTCGGTTTGCGTGATTACTATTGTGCCATAATCCGGAGACACGTAATAATGCGCATGAGAAACGCAAACTCATCGATAAGTATCTGCCGCGAACAAAGCGGCATATATATAAGGCATATGTTAAATTAAATATATAATAGGAGTCAATAATTAAAAAAAAAAAATCGAAAAAATGTTGCAAAAAATAATATAAAAATTGTTTTGAAATTTTCCAAATTAACTAATCTTATCAAAAAAATTGTAAAAGGCAGTGCGCGGTGTGTATATAGGTGTGAATTTTTAAATAATCTTAAAAAGTTCTCTAAAATTATAGGATATTGTAAGGAGAAGCAATACAAACTAGATTTCTATTCAGTTCCTGAATCTACAAGACATAATGAAAAAAATAAACTAAAGATAAAAAAACACCGTAAAAATACAATCGGGACTCATTTCAGATTGAAGAAGAAGAAAATGAATAAAAATAAGAACATTGAACAGCAATTCACACAAAACTAGAGTGAATCGACTGATCAAACCTTGAAAAAGGACGAGATGAATCCTTCACCTACTGCCAATCGAAGTTTCCTTCACGGAAGTGGCAAGGCTGCCCTAATCTCTAACAAAGTCGTTTACGCCACTCTCGATAGCTTAGCCCTAAAACGAACGCGATTACCTCTACAGTTGCTTCCCGTGGAGGGCGACAATGTCGTAGATATACCAGATAAAAAAGAAAAAAAGCTCGTCAATGGAAAAACTTCAATTAAACGACCATCTTACAAGGTATGTCACTATTCGTATAGATATTTTGCATTTACTTTTATTACAAGTTCTTATAGAATGCAGATTTTATTGCAAGAAATCCGAGAACCTCTGTAAATTCTAGTCAAAAAACATTTGAAACTTTACTTAATAGATTAATCTCAATTTTTAGAACAGGCCGGTATTTAATACAAACATATTTAGTATAAATATTTTAAGATTTTTAATACAAATATATGTTTTATTGCAAATAAGAAAATTTGCAATAAAAAGAGAGCTTTTTAAGTCTAAAACGATTTTATGAATGTCTTTAAATGTCTTAAAAATTATTAAAGATGTCCGAAAAATAAAAGTCAATTTTCTAATGCTAGAAAAATTTCTAATTGCGTTGTTTATTGCAATTTATGCAATTTAATAAGATTCAAACAAGAGATAGATTTTTCTGAATTCTTAAAGGTCCAAAGAGACTCTGTCACGATTATTTTTACGCATAACCCGGATATGTATTTAAAAACACAAGAGTTTACGTGGCTCCCTAAGAAACTGAGTAAGAGTTTTCTCTTACGTACGTGAGAATAAGCACGGGATACGCACATGCGGATACACGAGCAAAAGGATGCTAATAGTCGGAGGAGTGGCTTGTTAGCTCTTACGACGTTAGCTCACCATATCGGATAAGAATCACGAAGATGGAGCACCTCGATCCTTCAACTATACCTGTCGCGCATTTTCGCGATAACGTTATGCGAAAAAGCTCATTCCCATCCGAAAACTTAATCCGCGATTAAAATGCGACTTTTCCAACACTACATCGAGCGACTTTTATCGCACGATATAGTTTATTGCGGAGCAACTGCGATTTCCTTGTATCGCCGACATTCCATCGGTTTGATGGGAGTACGGAATGTGACCGACAGGTAAAAATCACGGCTTTATACAGCCGACGCACGTGTTACTTTCTGTAAAATCACGAAATTCCACTTTAACCACTTAATCGCACCTTTCTCACAATAAAATAAAATATTTTATTGTGCGAGGAAAATTACTCTTCGTTTTTGTTGCAACAAATTTTATTTTTACAGAATTTTTCTTACCGATTCAACATTTCCCTGCAAATATATTTTCACAGGAAAAACTGTTCCTGATTTTTATTATCAAAGCTAAATATGTATATTATTCATATATGTTATGTATATATTCTTTGATTATGGACTGTATACAATAGTTTCTAAGTTAAAATAAAGAAAAAAATTGTATTAATATTAAAGATTAATTTTATTTTTGTAATTTCTAAATCTTTTATCATACAAGTGACATTCAATGTAACCGACGATTGCAGAAAAAGCATTTGTTGATTAAAATAATTAACATTTCTTTTTAGAGAAGCATTGTATCATATTTTAAAAACACATATTAGGTATTCGGTGACATAGAAATATTTACATTTTAATTATATTACTGTGAAATGGAATTTTTTCTAACTTTTTAAAAACTTTCTCTCTTAAAACACTTGCAACGATCAATACAATTAGTCGTCCATTTAATTGTGCCCTATTTCGTCATTAGGTGAAATCCGGAACGAGTCATCAGTGGAAAAGTTACTCCAAGTGCCTGGCCTTCTCCTCCACGAAGACGGAGAACCAGTCGACAACTCGTGCCACCAGAATACTAGATTCCAGAACCGAATGCAATATCGAAAATACTCCCGCAAAGGAAATTCAGACACCAATAAATGCGACAGGAGTCGTAGAAAATACCGTAGAAAGTCCATTTTCTACAAGGCTGTCGGCGAAAGAAGAACTTCACACTAAGGACTTTCGAAGCGACAATAACGATGATTCGACACATACGCAAACGGAGACGAATTCTCGCGATGGTACCAATCTCGAAGATCAAAATGAAAAAGAAAAATGCTCGATCGAAAGAAGAAACTCCAATACATCCAGCGACTACGAAAGGATTAGCCTAACGGACTACAAAGTGTCCACACACGATCTTCAAGTTCCAACAGTTCCCGAATCCATCGCACACATTTACAAGCTCGAGAAAAATTCTCCGGTTCCTCCGAAGATAGTCACAAAGTCGCAGTCCGTGAACGATCTAGCGACGAGAGAGGCCACGTATGAGAACCCATTCGTGGAATACTCGAATCAAGACACGGGGTCGATTACGAGCGACGAGAACGATGACGCGTCGTCGTCGTCGTCGCGGCATAAGAAGAAGAAGAGGCGATTTACCAGAAACGTACTGCACTATGTACCGCGGCATCTGGTAAAGCAGCCTAAGAAGAAGAAGAAGAAGCTGAAGAAGAAACTCACTCTGAGTAGCTCGCTGAGCTCCCTGAAATCATTGCAAACAGCGCCCTTTCCGGACCGGACCGTCCCAAACTCGTGCGCCAAGACCAGGAGCCTGTCCAGGGACGAGTTGAGGACCGCGATTATCTCGTCGCCCACAAACTTCGTTCACGTGGCGTCCGCTACGAATCCCAACCTGGTACGGGACCCCGTCGGATTCGATCTGGAGCAGATCGTGATTACTCATCAGCAGATATGCGCCACGTTACCTCTACTCATTGGAAAGGACGAGCGAGGTAAGAATGGAAACGTCGAGCAGCCCAAGGTTGTCGCAGGAATGCGAATACCTCCCGCGAACGACGTAATTTCCAGGCAATCCAGGCAAAACCAATCAGCCATCGAAAGTGTCGCGAATGCGTTCCCCTGACACATCGTCAGATTTCTTCGTTGAGTTCGATAATCGTGAAAGAATTTATGCAAATATCGTCTTGCTCAAGTACGACTTGATTTGCGCAATTGTGCCTTTGAATTTATACAACGTCAAGCCGGATAATTGAAAGCATTGAGCAAACAGCACGCATAATATAACAATTTTCTCTTTAATAATAAAATTAATTGTTATTATAAGTAAATAGTTATTATATTAAAAATAACGAGCATCATAAAAAATAATTATTAATATTACTTTATAATTAATTACATTTTTCCATTTTTTTTCAAAGATTTGGTTACGCGTTTGAATATAGATTTTAATTGTATTAAAATATATCTATTTATTATATTTTACACTTCCCCCCCACGAGAAAGGCCACTATAATAAGATATCAGAAAAAATGCTATAACACTGTTCAACAAAAAATTAGCACATTAGACCCTATATTAATTATAAATATCTTTTTGACTGTATTCTACACAACAAATTCCTTTTAAGAGCTAAAAGTTCTAACAACATAATTCATTTTGATTGCAATAAAACTTCTCCAACACGTCACATATTGTAGTTACAATAAGCCAAAATACTAAAATAGCCTTTTTTGCAACTTCAATCACCAATTTCTCACAATTGTGACACGATATAGTAATTTAGTAAAAACAGAATCGTATTCAGCGCCCAAAAAACTAAACGATTATCTTTATTCTTATGCATTTTATTGTTGAATAAGTGTAATTGATAATGAGATAACTAATAACAATTATATTTCTTCTAATATTTCATAATTGAACTTTCTGTTAAACGGAGTGAAATTTAGAGCCAATTTAGAATCACGCCTTTTGATCAAATTAGAGTAATATCGAAATATATTATGCTTTTCTTAAGAATCTGATAGGAGACATCAGAAATTCGTAAACAGAGTAATTTCTAAAAATAGACATACAAGTGTTTCAAAACATGTGAACAAACTTCAAAAGTAATATAAGGGCAAAAGTTCTTACAAACGTTTGTCTTATTTGTCTTTTATCCAAAAAAGTTACAGATAGTTTTATATTTCTCATTACAAACTGATTCACAGATAGTATAAAGTATTATCACTAAGTAGCTGAAATGAGTGAAATCGGTTATTATACACACTGCAGGTTGCAACATATAACTTCAGTATAATTTTGAATTATTAAAATACAAAACTCGAAAAGAAGATCAAATTATACAAATAATTATACAAATCTTTTTATTACTCTTTATGTTTCCAATATATTTCTGAAATTATACCCATCATATTTTAAAATACCCTGTATAAAATACGAGGGCAGACGTTATCTGTTTGTACACAAAGTAGCACTTCCTACGATATACAGCGATATCTATGAGGTAAGATTCTGACGACGGATTCTCTTGCAGATAAAAGCGATCGAACGAACTACGCGGAGATACAGAGCGACTTCTCGCAAGCGGCGAAAGTTTTGGAATCCGCCCAGATAGTGAAAATCGCAATCGGGAATCAAACCGTTTCGCCGGAAGAGATGTACGAGCCAGTCTGCGAGTCTTCCCCTACGGCATTGCCACGGGCCAACTGCAGCTTTCTGTGGAGCAATCGTGGGGCGAAGACTTTTCCAAATGACAAGCCCGACGCGACGGCTACGTACCATGCCTCAAGGGAAAACGACGACGGCACCGACAGCGAGGGATACGACGATGTCGGACCATCGAACTTCGTCGGTCAAGCGGTACGGATTATCGTACGTACGGAGATTCCGTTATCGCGAACCTCGACAAAATCGAAATTAATTTCTGCGAACTAACGTAACTTTGTGCGAATAACGAAGAGTGTGAGCATTTCGAAGTAAACAATTTTTTTTGCGCGACAGCTTTGGAAGTCTGAGGATTTTCGAGGAAGAAATCTATTTATTTTATTAAACGGAACACAATTGAAAGACATTATGTCTGTGTGCAAAATTGCCATCTAAAGAAATTAGAACCAAGTAAACGCTTGAAATAAAAAACGCATAGAAAAATTAATTTAAGTAGATTATTGGAAAAAGAGGCTTTAGTTTAATTATAATGATTAATATTATTATTATGCATTCTCGAGTACATTCGCGAACGTCGACGCAAACAAGCTTAGCTTTCGCGTGATTGCTAAATCAGGTAGTGCGTTAAATTGGCAACCGTCGGCAAAGGTGAAACGGAATGTCAAATAATCGATTCGCATCGCGCGATACCTGCATGCTTGCAAATTGCTGCCGGAAATCAGGTATCACGAACGATGCATATAATTCGATTCACTTATCAAATTTCGCCTTTCAGGGCCACATTCGCACGCGCCGTCTTTTTCGCATCAAAAATTAGCGACGTACGGTTTTGTCGACGCGTGCACTCGACCGCTCAAGTGCAACGTAAATCGTTCGTTTCTTCATATTACAAAATGAATGCACGATGATGAATTTCTTATCAGGAATCCGACTACGACGACGTGGGTCCGCCGACCTCTCGCCTTGAGGCGCCCGCCGTCGCTGACACTAACTGCGAGGAGATTTACGACGATGTGATGCCGCCCAGTTTCAAGCAGGACAGTTCGAAAGCCGTCGACGAGAGCGATTACCTGATTCCGGAAGCCAGCAACGAGGCGTCGCGCAAGGAGCCGCCCGTGGAATCGCGAGCGACGTCCAAGAGTCGCGCGGCGGAGACGAACGACGATCAGTATTTCTCGACGACGAACAATGAATATTCCAGCGTAGACTGCGAAAGTCATCTGGGCGAGGAGGAGCGGGACGAGCTGGGTGTGTATGACGACGTCGGCCTGCCGCCCGGCGAGGAACGTGTCAATAGCCTTTATGCCGGCTCCACGCCCGTCTCCGTCACAGGATTGACCTCGACGAACGGCAAGGAATCCGAGTGGGAGGACCTGGAAGAGGCCTCGTGTGCCTCGCGCTGCCCTCGTCAGTCTAATGATCCGTGGTAAGCGTGCGGGAATGAGAGAACAGTGGGAAAACTAATGGGGTTTCTTGAAGAAGGGGACAAAGACGCGAACGATATTTCATCTTTCGCGAGAAGCAAAATAAGGCTGAGATACCGCGACAGTTGATTTCGAGAACCACGCCGAAGACATCGCAAAGTGCGATGTCCGTATTTATATTGTGAATCCCCGAACGAGGCATGTCTTTAAAAAACAGGCTGTCCAGCTTTTCCCGTCTGAATAACGCGTCAGGCAGGTATCGCGAAAGGAATTCGCTCGGCGCGCGCGCGCGCGCGATAAGACTCGCTTCGAAGGTACGCACATTTTTTCCGCGTTACAACGATAACGGAGCGAAATTGAAAACAGCGCGGCTAATTGCCTTCACCTCGACCGAAGACGATTAATCATTATTAGACCCGCGAAGTTAATACACACGCGCGGCGAATCGTTCGCCGCAAGTGTTTCGAAAACACAATACGGGGAACGTCGTCGCGATAGCACGCGGCGCGATTCAGAACGACATTATATTAAATATCGTTATCGCATTCCGCCCGAGGATGTACAAGCGTTTAACATGATTAATGCGATGCTATCTTACCATAGATAATTATAGCGCTGACAAAGACACGATAAGAGCTCGAGATTATTAAACACCGTTATAAACAACATAGATTCAATACGATTACGATAGATACACGTGAGCCTAAAATTTCAGCGATAGGGGGACCGAAGGACAAGTCGCTCCGAGCAAGAAGAAGCTCGCTCAACGATGGTCACGGAATGTCAGGAAGCAACGGTCCAGGAGATCTCGCAGAAGCATCAAAACGACACGGATGACCCGCGATACCGCCGTCGACGGTGAGTACCGGAGAAGGAGATTTTACTGTCGGGTAAACGGCGCGTGCCGTAACGTAATATACCGCTGAGAATACACGGGTGTCTCTCCTTGAAGGCATGCATCTCCCGCTACAACTGGCGTTCCGCAAATTGCGTATAACGTACGTAAGATTTTCGCGTGAGACTTGTTTTTCCAAAGAGATACGCCGCGATGCACTATGCGCTCATTTAAAATTACGCAGCGCACGTGCATGAATTAAGGTCCCCACCGTTGCAAGGATGTCGCGTGACACTCGTGGGAAAGTGTGAAGAATGATAAATGTTACTTTATCTTGCACATTACAACATAAGCAACGTGCCCCGAATGTTTAGTCGTGCGCCATACGGCAGCATCGCGTTCTATTTGCTTATAGAGATTTTAACTGAATTGCATATATAAATAATTTCGATGAGAGAGATTACTTATCTGTAGCGTCACTTGCAAGACAGTCTGCCGGCGGTCTGATTGCCGACGGCAAAAATAGACGCGCCGTTAAGATAGAATTGTTATGTAGCTATCGTCGACAATATCGATATTTATAAACGTATTACACAGACGCTCGCATCACGGAACTGCCCAGTGACTTTTCAATGCTGGGTGGCTGCGGTTCTTCCAACTGCGTTTCGACAATTCGTACTTTCGACATCGCCCGATGATGTAGTCTTCCTGAACGACACGTCAAACACGCGACGCGACTTGCCCAAGCTCTTTGCCATTCGTAACGCGTACTTCTCAGCAAAAAAGAAAACGAAATACCGCATCCGTAAACATTCGTATTCGCATAATGTTCGAATAAAAGACGAACCGCTATTATCGAGATCTCCTTGTCGAGATAATATATAGGTATAGACAAGAAATACAAGATGAGATTTGCTACCGAGAAACTGTTACCACTGTTATCGAGATCCTATTATTAGAAATGAGTGAGAAGTCCATTAGCTTTAATACTACAATTAAAACTTGAAACCGTATTATTGAAACTGTATGAAAAGTAATAAGTATACCGACGCGAACTGATTTTATAAATCCGAAAATAATTCCTAATCCGAAATGTCTTCCGATGCTTTCCAATTTACTGCTCTCGAAGGACAATTGCAACTCGACGTGGAAATCGTTATCATCTCGATAGGAGTTATTCTTTTGAAGCAACACAACAATCAAAGCCTCTCCTCTTCAAGATCCTATATTATTGATTATGCGCGAGAGGTACATTCGCGAATTGACGTTACATAGATCGACTTTTACTTTCGGCAAACACGTGTACGTGTTCCGGCGAGTTTAGAGTAGGTCCATAATTATACCTGAGAAAGTTCTGACGCATGACGATACCGATTTTCCAATATCGCAAGACGTCGATCAGCGAGCGTTCGCCACGTCTTCGGGATTCCCAGGCCCGGATTGGCAGCGTCCGGGAATTAATATGCCAGAAACGACTTTACTCCGAAACGAGTATCGCGACGGTGTGTCGAGAATTGCGGTACGTATAAGAGATAGCGTATTTATCTCAACAGTGTCACGGCCGCAAACACGGTTCTGCGACTTTGTGCAACGAGGCAACGTGCGAGTGAGCAAGGCGCGGTAAATCCGTGATCGCGTTCGTTCGCAACGAACGTCGTGTTTGAAGGACAGTGGGCGGTGGTAATTGACGTACATATATCGTTGATGCCGCCTTTAATGTAATTGAAAGACAAGGCCGCGCGAGGTCGAGGTGCCACGACAAAGCACCTACTCTCCATTAATTCCGAGTTCCGCTGCACATCGCGCCGCGTGATCAGAATGCGTACGTAGTTGCGTACGAGGAACGCGAGCCAAACCGTGCCACCGTGAATGACCCACCGACGACGGCGACGATTTTGACATCAAGCTGCAATCATTCTGCGAAAGTTGGGTAAACTGGAAAATATTGGAGGAAAATTCCTAGCCATCGCGCGAATTCAAGATCGCGAATTTCATACATGGCAATTACGTATATGATTGTTTTGGCGATGACAAAATACAATAGGTAATCTATAGAAATTGCAACAAAATTATTTTTTAAATTGTTATATATCAGAGTGCTTCCTTAGCTAATAAAATTTTTTTCAATCTGTAGCTATATTCTACTTCACATCTTTACTCTCCATAAAAATAACTACATTCGTAAATTGAAATAGTAGGGGAGACCGGGGCTAACTCGACACGCACCGGGGCGAACTTGACACTAGGCTTTTTGCCAATTTAAATCTATCGTAGAAACTTACCTTTCCTACTGTAAATGCATCTTTATGTGCCAGTATTATCAACGGAATTTGGCAACATTCTGAGTTATAGTGTAATTTTTAGCGCGACATAAGCGTTTTTGATAGTGAAAAGTAATTTTTCTGATCTCTCGAAAATGGTCTATTCTTTCATCGAGCTTTCGGGCAAAACTAAGCGACGTACAGCAAAATTTCCTGAAGCAATTTTGTACCTGAAGGAACGCTCTTTAAATGTGCACCATTAAATTTGCTTGAAAATTTTAATTAATTGTTGAAAATTGCCTTTGAAAAAATTGTGTCGAGTTAGCCCCGGTCTCCCCTATAGGCAATAAAAAAATTAAAAGACATAGATATATATATATATATATAAGCATATGTTCTATTACTTGTTTATATATTTTTTCTACTTTCTCTATCCATATTTGTTTTATTTATCATCAATTATCAAAATATATACTTTTAAGAGTAAGCTATTAAGAGAATTTTGTTTGTTCGCATTTGACATTTGAAAGAATTAGAAAAGAATTCAACAATTAGTGCGATAATACCTGATTTTTAAATTTAATAATTCAATTTTACAGAATTTATGCTTATCGCAATTTCTCTCAATTCTCTTATCTCCCTCATACTCTCTATTTAAGTATAATAAATGGAAATATTTTCAGAGAGTTTTTAAAACATAATTTTATCAGTTTATTTAAAAAGCAATAATTAAACAAATTTAAAAATTGATTTTATTACAATGTTTAGAACATCTATTGCACTGTTATCGCCGAAAACAAATGTATACATAATTCATACAGATAATTTCACAGAATATTTCGTAGAATAATTACTGCGTTGCACAGAATACTAATAAATGGATTTTCACCGCTCCAAACTTTTCTCTTACCTCTTGCCGCACACTAATTACGCTAATTAATTCACGAATATCGTTTTCATGTTAATACGGTCGGTCATCCGGAAAGCATCGGCATTCTAATGGCACCGTGTTGTATAACTTATCTGCAGATAAGAATTTCAATTTAATTGAATCTAGCTTAGAATAGAATGACGAGCGGATTTGTGAATAAAAATACCTCGCCGAAGACATCAATTCAATTTCGCGGGGATGACGACAAGGCTCGCGCGACGCATTGTACCGTGATATATCAGTAAGGATGATCGCACAGTCGCGCATAGTGTTCAGGTATAAAAGCTACTTGTTCGTCACACGTGTTTCTGCGACGACCAACGGACGTAATCACGTAACGCGCGCGCACATGCGTGCGTAATTGCCTTTTTTTTCTCTCCTTCTCGCAACATGCGACCGCCATATGGGCCGATAGATGAGGATGTCGTAAGCTGTCCGTTGTAATACGAAATGCGTCTTAACTCGCGGGAAAACTAACGAGAGATGCGCGAAGCGAGAAACGGTAATTTATACACGCTCGTGTGCGCGAGATTGATACGAGAAACCGATTATTAATTCGAGACGGCGAATAAAGCGCGATGCGAAAACGAAACAATGACAAACAGTTAACAATAAATTCAACGAATGTCGCTCTCGCTATAGCTAAGGCAAGAAATTGAAAACGGTTTCGAGTGTCCCGTTTTATAGAAAAACGATTTCATTTTGCACGGTCATTGCCTCGAATATCTAACGCACTAACGATCGGCTTGATCGTAAGCTCGCTGCTCGAGTGCTCGCCGCACGCTCGATGCGCGCGATAATGAAACGCTTCTATCCTGATACTGCATCATCTGTACATTATTAACTGTACTTTAGGAATGAGTAGGAATCATTTAATGCGCTTAATAATTGCCCGATGATATCGCGACTGAGTATATTTGACACCGTAAAGCGTCCATAACAACATTTCTACGGGCACTTCGGCGAACTTTCGTAAACTGAGATTTCTATGAAAAATAAGATTTCGTTATTCTTCACGGAAATGCTTGATGAGGTTTCTCACGAAACACAGCGCTTGACAGTGTAAACTTATTTCGTCAAGAATAAATACCAGTTTTTAAAGGGGTTTTCACACAACTAAACTGATTTATTATACCGGCACTCTGTCAGTAGCGCACGTAAATTGATGAAACTTATTATCGGTGGTACCTCTTTAGATAATTATTACGAATAAAATCGTCATTATTACAAATTACTTTGGTTCTGTCTACGAATTATTTAATAATTATTATTGCAGCTAATGATTATATATAATCGGACATGAAGTAATTTTCTTTAAAATTATTTCAAAAATAATAGCTCTTACATCATAAGCCATAAGTGATTGAAGATCTTGAAAAAGTGCTATATTTCTATAATACAAAATATTTATAAAGATTTTTTTTTATTCATTATAGAGGTTTGATGCAAAATATGTTTACGACATAAAATATGTAAAAAGAATTCTTCTGGATTGTTTAAAAAATATTATATATCACTCTTAATTTCAAATTTTTATTTCTATTACTCATAGAGTAACACACTATGTCGTAGTTGCAATGTATCCAAATCGCGCACCTACCGATTATATATTTGTATCTATAAGGAAAGACATTAATTTAAATAACGTGCGTTTTCAACAGAAAAATTCTCATCATCTTTTATCGAGTAACATCTCCGCATTTTCAGGAGCTCCCGGAAAACCGCCGAAAGTGTTTTAACATAGGTCTAAATGCAAATAAATTTTAATCTTGGTTTAAACTCACTTTTCATCTTTTTCTAAGAGTTCTAAGAGTCAGAAAAAGATAAAAGATAAGTTAAAGCCGAAATTATATAAAGTTAATCTGCATTGCTGTAAGAAACGGATATTAGTCTTCGAACGAAAGCCTTCGTCGTGTGAGAGTTGCTTTAAAGAAATCGTGTGAGGGCTCCTTAAGAAACCAGCGTGCGAGGTGAAAGCGCCAATGCCGCCAATTGCGCGCTCTCATTGTCAGTCACGGCCGAGCCGCGAGCTGTACGGTCGCTTCTCTCGCGGTTCTCTCGCCGAGTTTTCTCGCGGCGCGCGAAAATCGGCCGGATCTCGCGCGAGAAACGGAGTTTTTCCCCGCGGTAGAGGAAGCTCTTTTTCCTCTACCGCGTCGCGGCGGAAACGTCTCGCGCGTCTAAACGGAGGCGCGCGGAACGCGGACGCGTCCCGCGCCCGCCGGCGCTCTCGTCTTGTCTCGCTCCCCGAGCTGCGCACCGAGACGAGATGTGGAAATGAGAGAGACGCTGAAGATCCGACGACCCAACACGCAAGGTAAGAAAAACGAGAGGGGGCCCGCTCGTCACGCCGCTTGCCTGCGCACGACCGCGTTCCCGCGAGCACCTAGGATTTCGCCAAATTTCGAACAAGGATCCTCATTATCCTTAAACTGATGGGGAACAACGGCGGCGCGGCGGGAACTTTCCGTCATCGTGAGACTTAATTCCCTCACAAACGTCCTTGATCCGTCGATCAAGTCGCTCCACCAGCGAGAAATCGCCATCGCAATTATCCGATCGCGTCTTTTAACTATTTCCTATATAATTTCTCTTCTTCTCTATGTTTAGAATTTTTTCCAAGTTCAATTAAGTAATTGTCGCGTCTTTAGCCCAATTCCATCGCTATTGCGCGATGATTTCATTACCCTACAAATTTCATTACCCGATAAAGTATTTGTGACGTATACATTTCATAGTTTTATCCTTACATTATATCTCTTATTTTGTCTACAGCTCCGTTAAAAATGATTCTAATGACGATCGCGAGTTACTTCAATCTCGGGAAAACGGCTCGGGAGAATAATTATAGAACATCTACTTTCCTCAGTAATCAATGAAAGATCGAAAAAGTCCGCAGTAGACTGCGCTCTCCTTTCCTCTCGGAGAAGCTGACTCGAATTCGAGTTCGTCGAATTTTAATTTGTCATTAATTTCCCAGACAGCGCCACGTCCAAAATCGGGACGTAAAACGTCTTGAAGACATCCTTTTGGACACATATCATAAGACGTCTTATGCCCCGATTTTGGACATGCGTGCGCCCGGGTCTTTGTCTTTGCGCAGTTTGAATCAATATTTTGTACATTCTTCGATAGCGCGAAATGCGTTATACATAAAATTGTCGATTGCCGGCCGACTCGGCGAAAAACGAAAGTCGTCGTCGTCGTCGTCGTCATCGATGGACGCGAAATTCCATCGCGGTGGGGAATCCGATCGCGTGTTCGGCGTGTTTCGCCGTCCCACGGCCTTATTTGACTCAACTCCGCGCCTGTTTTGTGTCCCTATCGCCTGTTTCCCTCGTTCGCGAACGTGGTCCAGCACGCGTAGGCGAGAGAGCGCGTGCCTCTGGATTCCTCTGGTTCTGGCTCGGCTCGACGAGTCTGACCTTGAAACCGGATGATTTCAAGTGGCCGTCAGCCTGGGCGGCGGATCGGTGCTTCTCATCGGCAGCGAGCCGCAGAAGAGCGCCGGGGAGCGGAGATCGGCGGGCCGGGGCGATGATCTGCCGCGGAAGACCCAGGGCCTGGTGCAGCTGCGCGTTGTCAGCCTCGACGAGGACGTGGACACCCAAGAGACGTCATGTTACGTGCACGAAGGTACCTGCGCGGGGTATACTTTAGGTCACGCGATTATAAAGAGATGGAAGGAATTGTTGGCGTTACATTTAAGTTCATTACCTTCATTCTCGCGTCATATATTAAATAATTGTAAGAGACACGTGAATTCACGTGTATCTACTTAGAAATCGTTCGATGAACGCATCTCTATCTGTCCTAACGCGATTTTTCGAACATCCTTGCAACGCGCGGTCTTGCCCAAGAGATATTTATGGAATAAATAATTGTTAATGCGGCAGTTTAACTCTTTGCGACATTGCGGGATGTGTTGTTTACACATTCAGGAAAGAAAGAACGCATGAACACTTGAGAAATGTGACACGAAAGTATATACGCGGGGTTAATACTGTTGGTCACGCGTGAAAACGCGATCAACAAATAGAAAGAATTGTCATCGTGGAGATTATTGATTGATATACTGTCTGATATTATGTTCACGTTTGCGTTTCCCTTATCCCTGCATTTTATTGGCTAAGAAATACATCAATTAATGTATTCGCAAAGCATCCGTGCGATAAACAGTTTTTTTTTTTATTTGCTCTGATAGGATTTTTTGAACATCCTTGCAGTCCGATATTTAAGGAATAAATCACACTGTTCAACAAAAAATTACTTTTTTTTCAAGAACAAGAATTGTTTCCCGTAGTTTCTTGGACGCTCGTTCGCCAAATTGCTCTATTACGTCACATTTTTAAGAAATTTGTAATTGTTTCTATAATTTTTTTCCATAAAAAATTTATAGAAAACCGATTATCTTTGTCCTTATGCATTTTTATATTAAACATTATTGATTATAATATTAAAGTAATTTAAATCGACCGTAACTGGCAATATATAACGTCTTTACCGATATGAACATTGAAAAACCGTGAGCCAACTTGGTTTGTCGGATTCACCCTGGCTGCATGGGGTAATATTTTTTCGCGATAAAAATTTAAACTATTGAATTTAGAAATTACGTCAACTGACCAAAACCTATGGTCGAAGTTAATAATGTCTCGATGATGATCTGAAAATGTGCTGTGTGAATCCGACAAACCAAGTTGGCTCACGGTTTTTCAATGTTCGTATCGGTAAAGACGTTATATATTGCCAGTTACGGTCGATTTAAATTACTTTAATTGTTATTCTATTCACTGGCAAAATAAATTTATTATTCTGTCTATTATTAATTATTATCAAGTAAGAAAAAACGCGCACATTTGTAGACATATTTATGCATTAATCTGCAGAATAGCGAAGCTATTTAAATATTACTTTAGACTGGAAGATATTAGAATCTATATCTTGAAGATTTTTTACGCTTCTCCAGAATAACAGAAAGAGCGAAGAATGAGCGACAATATAACATCTTCGTAACAGATCTTCGTAACTCCCGGTTTCTCTGATCAGACTTTCTCTTTATCAGACAACGTTTCCGATGACAGCACGTACGAGAGTCTGTATTCCTGCCAGCCGGATGACTTCAGCAGCGATTCAGAAACGGAAACGAGCATTACGCGGCAGCCGCATGGCGATCGTGTAATCGACGCTTATCTAGAATGTCCTACGAGGCCGACTCCGCCGCCGCCAAGAGAGGCCAGTCTAACTCAGACCTTGGGCAGGCGGATAAAGATGCTGCGCAGGACCTGGAGCATCACCAAGGGCAGCCTGGGCAGGATCAGGCGGCGAACGTCCATCGACGAGTCCGGCTTTGACGACAAGGAGCAGTCCGTCGTCAATGAGCCTCACGCCGACGCTGGAAGGTACTTCAATTTCCGGTTGAAGCACTTCAGCCGAAAGAACGTCGTTAGCCCGCCGACTTTCTATCTTGATGAGAACGACGGAAACGATGGCACTCGCGACAACGACAACGGCAACGTCAAGGAGGCGATTTACACCAATAGCCAGTACATGGGAAGCGGCAGCGACGACTCCTCGAAAACTCCGACCGGCGTTGATGTCGGTGAGTCTCGATGATTTACCAATCATCGTTTTTTTTCTTTTCTTTTCTAATTTACAGCAAGGTGTGCACGCGACAATGATATTGAATTCTACGAAACGAATTGATAAATAAAGTATGAATTATATAAATTACAGTGGATAATAATATCTTATAAGCATTATTGCAGACTGAGTCTAAGATTCTAGAAACACAGAATGATAACTAGAGATAATTCGTTGTAAATTTCTCTAAATAATAAATTAGAAATCACAAACGGTCACGAGGGAAAACGAGTTTTATTGGCACATCTGCGAGAGCGACCTGATTTTACCACTAGCGATTCTCACAGGCGAAATATCGAGTTTTTGCTCTGCGATTTTCGGAATATTCCCATACGCGTAAGAATGCCACACGCTGCACCGATGCATAAAAAGCGTACGGTTGTATACTTTCACGGGACTCTAATGGTACTTCCTTCTAATTAATTAACGTACACGCCAGAATTTACGATCCATGCGCGCTCGCCGACGCTTGACTGTCGAGAGCGCGTTCACGCATGGGAATCAGTTGCATTGATAAAATATTATTGTTTTAGATCATTACAGTGTGCTTGCCGATCAGGAGCCTCTCTATCAGTTTTATGCGGCCGCGGTGGCTCGCGTTGCTTTCGAATCGGATTCCGAAGGCTACGAAGAGGTAATGCTCTTAGCTATGCTTAAAATTTAAGGCCATCTTCAAAAAACTTTTTCAAACAGATTATATTTACTAGACATTGTCAGAATAGTTTTCAATAGAATGTAATTTTACAAAATTGATATTTTTTCTGATAATTTTTGTAAATAAAACATATTAATACATTCTTTGTACAACATAAGGAGATTTTTCTTGTTGATCTTATTTTTTTAATACTACATTTTTTTATTGCGTGGCTCACCAAAATCTATAATTTTTTAGTTTTCTTATTTTTTAAATACTGTTTAAGACATGGTAAATTGTTTCTTTACTTCATGATTTGTAGAATTTAAAATAAATATTGCTTTATACAATGTTCCGTTCAGGTAGAAGATGTGATGTGGAAAACGGAACCAGCTGCGGCAGAGCTTGCTAGATCAGGACAAAGAATGCTCTGGTGTCACACTCCACAAGTGATACATAGTGGCCTCTTACGTAAGTTAAAAAACCGTATATTTAATTGTAGAGATATTTCTCACGTAGTAAAATATATCGAGAGTGAAAAAAATGGTCGTGAAAAAAATTAGCAAAAGAATTTTTAATATTAGGAAAACTAACCCCGGAAGAGAAGAAGATTCAAGAAGCGAAGTTCGAGATCTTAACGTCCGAAGCATCGTACTTAAATTCTCTTCGAGTCCTAGAGAACGAGTTCCTCAATAATAATACGCTAATGAATGAGATTCTAAGGCCGATCGAGAGAAAGAAATTATTCGGTGGAGTCCCGAGCGTGTTATCGGCGTCGCAAACGTTCCTAGCTGAACTGGAAGCTGTGTGGAGGGAAGATCCGATGTTGCCAGGCTTATCGGAGGTATTGCTGAAGCATGCCGAAAAGTGTCAGGCCACGTATGTGGCGTATTGCTCGAATCAAGTCAGCATTGACACAACCCTGAAAGAACTCAAGTAAGATGATCCCATAAAATACATATATATCGCTTTTTATATTTGTGTTTTCGGAAGCATTTAGATAGTATATTTTTTAATTGAGTAAGACAGTAATAAATACACATTGTTTAGCATTTTATGGTTATCACGCTCTTTCCGTTGCAGAGATCGGAGAGGCGTAAAGTTCTTAGAAGCTATCAATCGCATACAGATGCGACCGGCATGCCAAAATCTATCTCTGCATTCCTTCCTAATGCTACCAATGCAGCGTGTTACAAGGTATGTACAATATCAGCCTCAAACCAGTTATTTTAACTAAATTCAAATCTCATGAAGTTTATTTATTAGATATCATGTAAATTTTGAACTTCGCAATTGTTATTAATTAAAAATTTATATAGAAAATAATTTACACGCTAATAATTTTGCGTAGATTACCCTTACTAGCTGACGCCATTCTTTCCAAATTATCGATGGGAAATTCAGACAGAATGTCTTGGGAAAAGGTTTTATCGACATTGAGTAACGTCGTTGCTGAATGTAACGAAGGTGCGCGGGCTGCTGCGCAAGAAGCCGAAATGGAAGCTTTGGCAAGGTATGGCACACTATTATTACTTAGTATATTCTTAATTTTTTATTATATAAAAGTATTGCGTAAAATAAGTTACATGTATTTAATTACAGGAAACTGGAGTATGCCTCGAAAATTAAACCAATCATGCTGAGAGGCAAGCAATTAGTTAGAAGTGGATCGGTCGTGCAATTGTCAACAAAAACGGACACCGAATATAAGCTCACATTCGGGAAGAAATTTATCAAGACGCCACTCTACCTTCTACTACTCACTGATTATCTTCTAGTCACAAAATTGAAATCTAAGTAAGATATTATTTAACATAATTGCGTTTTATTTGTTTCGTTGAATTGACAGCTCTGAGTGGGAAACTCCAAATTTCTACCAAAATTGGTTTCATATTACGATTGCAACTTTTATGGAAAGAAATTGTAAACCCGTTGCTTTCTATTTTGAAAAATTAAACTGGTTCTATTTAATTTATTTATTGTTATCGTTTGGAGATTTCTGTTTCTCCATGAACAGTATCGTACAGTATCGTGATATTTATCCCCAATATTGATGAGATTATTCATGTTTTCCCTGTATAAGAACAGATAACCGGGAAAAGTAATATTGATCGATTGATAAAGATTGATCTCTGTCAACAAAACCGGCTTTTCAAAAAATGTGAAGAAAAAATCTCGCCTAAACCATCACATCTACTTAAGCCGCGCACGTGTAGGCTGTAATATTCGATTCTGATTTTCGTGTATAACATGCGTGCGTGCAATCCTTGAGGAGAATGCTAAGTCAACGGAGAGCCAAAACGGTTTGTAGAAGCAGCTTCGCCGAATTCCGTTGGCAGGGATCGTTTATCGGTAGAATATTGATTTTCGAATTCTCTGGTCTGTTATTGTTATACGGGGAAAATACATAACGTGTACCTTTTGAATAAGTTCTTTTATTTTGATAAGGAAACGAAGTTTAAAATAAAATACTTTGCAGTGCTCATGACGAACGCTACACCGTCATAGACGCGTGCAAACGTAATCTTCTGGCCCTAGAGTCGGCTTCCGAAGAATCGCCATTTGCCGGTCGGAACGCTATGATATTGACTTTTCTGGAGAATCATTGCGGCAGCCACGTAGAATACATCTTGACGTGCAAGAATAATACGGAACGAGAACGATGGTTGGAGGCTGTCTCGCCGCCTAAACGTGGCTTAGTTGGAGAAACGTTGTACGAATCTTGGGACTGCCCGCAAGTGATGGCCAAGCACCCATATTCACCAAATCAACCAGACGAGCTGTCCTTACAGCCAGGTAATATATCACACATTTAATGTATATTTCTACATATATGTATTATATATGAGGTTTATGCAATAATATTTTTATCACGTTCTACATATCCATCAAACAGATATAGTCAATAGAACAATTTTGATTTTAAGAAAAAAAAATCATTTTTTTAATAAGAATTTATTATCTTCTTCAAGTTTTACAAACATTCACGAATTAAATCTTTACAAAGTACCTCGTATAATAAAAAATCATTAAAAACTTAAAGATACTTTTTCTTAAAAACTGATTCTTCAAAAAACATTTTCTCTTGCAGTATTTAACAATTCAGTTATAATTATATTCCTACTAAATTATTTTATAGTGAAAAAATCATGATTCTGGTAAATTTGGTTGTTTTGTTCTTTAGGAGACGTAATAAACGTACTAAGGAAAATGGCAGATGGTTGGTATCACGGTGAAAAATTGTTAGACGGCGAGCAAGGATGGTTTCCGGCGAATCATACAAAAGAGGTTGCATCGGAGCACGTGCGTGCACGGAATCTAAAGCAACGACACCGTCTTTTAGCACTCAGCAATAGCGTAATACAACAAAGAAGAGCGAAACAAAATCAGGGGATTCATTGACGAAATTAAAATGTGATCTGAGCTCGAATCACTGACATTGTGATCGTTAATAAATTATTTGTTTATACATACGCGATTTCTATGATATTTCAGTATTAAATATCCCGATTAACTACGTGCCAATGTAATGTTACTCGTTAAAACAATTTTCTAATATCTTTTACCGTATATTGGAGCTACAGAAAGCTGACGAGAAAGGTGTAACGGTATATTTTATATATTTCTCCTTTGGCTTTCTCAACAATTGGGTTTTTACGAGGTCGGGATGTTAGCCCGACGCCCAACCCTCCTCCTTTATCCGGGCTTGGGACCGGCAGGGAGACTTATCCATAACAAGCCCCCCAGGCGGAGTTATTTTACATATATATTGTATATAAAGGTGTGAAGAGAGAAAAAAAGAGAGAATGTGTAACAAAAGTATGTCATTTATTATTTTTATACAAATACAATATAAACGTCATTTATATACTTCTTTATTTTTAAATATGTTCGACTTGGTCTAGTATAAGAATGTTTGAAATTAAAAAATGAATAAAAATCAGTTGAAATGAAAGATACGGAGATACTGAACATGTGATATTCACAAATACGTATTGCAGTCTTGTATAATATATAAAAAGTGCTCTCAACTCATAAATATAATTAATTATATTTTTATTAATATAATTTTATTAATAGATAATAAAAAAGAAAATGTTCTGAAATAAAACTCTATAAAAATGATTAAAAATAGTGTGTTTAACATATATATTGACGTAAATAATACGCTAACTTCGATAGAAAATATAAAATATTATCGATGTGAATACTTCGTTACGTTTTCACGAACTGAAAGTGCACGTTTCTATTTACTTGAACGAGATTAATCTTCATCCAAACACATTTGTATTACTCATAAGAAATTTTTCCATATATAAATTCCTGAATTTCTTGTATCTCATCGTGTTTTTAACATTTAAACAGTCTCTGAAGAGTCATTGCACATGAATGTGCACAATGGCATAAAAATAACGTATAAACGTATACATTAAACTGATAAAACATACAAAATCATGATTAAAGATTCATTAATCGAGATATTTACGCATTATAATTTGTGCCACTGTCTATAAATCGGTATTAATTATTTAATGTAATGGGCTTATCACAACCCATATCGAACGATGCTCTTATCGAGCAAACAATTGACCGCAATCTGCAATGCATCGTTAAATACGTGTCTTGGAATGTCCAGATGGTTTTACGTCGAACAGCTTCCTAACGAAATATACTTGGACCATAGTCGTCAACGTAATAACAAGCACCTGCGCGATTGACCAAGTCTGTACGTACGAGTTATTGTCCGACAGCAGGTTTAGATCCCTGGCCTCTCTACCCCTGCTCCAATGTTGAGTTTGGAGCATTTCGTTGATATTCTTCTCCACATTCACGATTGTATTCTGAAAAAGAAATAAATCATAATTATAATAGTGATATAATAATATATAGTTATGTAACATATATTTTATATATTAGTATTGTATATTACAATATGTATATGTTATACATACATATATATATATATATATATATATATATATATATATATATTAATATATGTAATTTTTTAAATTGTTTATCAAAACAATATACTTTTTATATTTGTAATTGCAACGCCTACAGAGAAGCTCACGCGACACACATACCGTAAAGTTCTCGACGGAGAGATTCAGTTCTTCTAATTCCTGTGTATATTTCTGCCACTTGTCGTATCTGTAACAACAATGAATAAGATAAAAAATAATAGATGTTTTAACATTTCTCTCTGATACAGCATATATTTTTGCGAAATTAATCATAAGAGTCTCACCTGATCACCGTGATGTACAGATTGACTAATTTCGCAGCAAATCTTGAAAACTGATTATCGATACACACGCTGTAATAACCACCGTTCGCCGATTGATCCTGATAATCAGCGTTGGCGCGCCATTGATAAGGATAAACTATAACTCCTTCTGGATTTCTTACCGCAAAACCAGCTTTCCCGTCCCCACCACGCAGAACCTGTAATCAAAACAAGCTACTTGAATCGGTGTAACGTTGACGTATCAACATATCATTTATTATTTTCTATTCTAACGTTTGTAATATGTTTTTCTTTTCGGTTCACTTGCTCCGTTATTAAAGCCTTTAAACAACTTTTGATGATAATTCTTAAAGAATCTTGTTGATATTGCGGTCATATATAAAATTATTCTTTACGTACAATCAAGATTATCAATTCCCAAGTTCTACATCACAAAATTACAGACATATATACATCCTCTGGGAAATGGGTGAGCAGGTGTCACCATTTTTTTACAGCAAGATAAACGATCGTGAAGTTCGCAAACGTATTGCGACCAGCATGAACCGTCGGAGCAAAGCGCACAAGTTGCGTGCTCCTTCGAATCAATCGTGCATCGGAAAAATATGTCCCGAAAGAAAGTCGTCTCCAACTCCACGTAACCATATGGTCAACCGAGGGAGTCCCGTATCCCAATACAATCGTGCTGAATTTCTCATCGGCCGAAATATGGCTCGCTCTAGGACTCGACGGATATCTGGGCGACGGTACCTGGAAACTGACGTAGAACGTCGCGCCCGGGTTTACATATTGGAAGTAACAGTCCTCCTTGCCGGCGTCAATGTGCACCTTGTAGTCCATCGCGACCGCGGGCAGGTCCTCGTAAGAGAAACCATCGGCCGATCGCGCGATCAGGATCAGAATCAGGGAGAGCACGCCGAACAGCACGCTGCCGAGCTGCACGAGGAGGGACATTGCAGCGGCATAAGCATCAGCATCACGTCGGCGACAGTCAGTACAGCCACCGATCACCGAGATCACCAGTGTGGAGGTGGAGACGTGGAGAATCGAGGGATCGGATTAGAAGCAAAGCAGAACAGCATTGCGCATGTGTAACGCACGTCATCGACCACGTGACCGATCGCAATAATAGACACTCGTGCTCCGATTCCTGATTCCTCATTCCTCCGAATGCTCCGATAGGCAATTCTCACGTCAAATCTTTTTACATCATTTAAATTTACGAAACGACAGATTCTGCTCAGTTTCTGCAGTCAATCTGCCATTATATTAATATAATTTCGATAGAATGCCAGCAGCGAAAGCATTCCATCGACAATTTGCAGACACTTTCGAAATTTGTTCTCGGCAGATTTGGCTATATCGGGGTGTCGGTGATATATCATATATAACTCAAAGCGCACGCTGAAGCTGAAGCAACAAAAAAGGCTTGTACGGGAAAGCGTCGTTGAGGAGCCCGCGAGCGAATCGCTTGACGACATTTTGCGGATGTCATTGCGATTTCGGCGGAAATAGCCGGCGCGTCACGCGTCACGGTGCTTACCGCGTCGCGTCGCATAATAATCGCGCGTCCAACGATTGCCAATCGGGACGTAAGAAAGCCGGCGCCGGCGCCGGCGCCGGCGGCGGTCGGTATATTTAGCGTTTCGAAGTCGCAGATTTCACGGGACGCGACACGCGACCGTCGACGTAGAGCATGCTGCGCGCTGTGCGTGGTGCGCGTCTCCCTACCACGCGGTCCACCTCGCCGATTATGCAATCGACCCGTAAGTAATATTATTTCGCGATCGCGGCTCCGATGTCGTTTGCGAATGAGGAGAGTCGCGCATTGTTGATCGCGCGTGTATGCGCGTACTGGCGCGTACGCGCGACGGTGAACACGTGTTATTGAGACGCACGGATTCATCGGTACGCGTGTGTGTGCGCGCGTATATATATATATATATATATATATATATATATATATATATACCTATATATATATGTACTTGATCCCTGCTTTTTGTTGCAAAAGTCACTTATCGTTGTCCGACACGGGAATAATTCTTTCGCGGAAGAGAAAAAAAACATCTTATGATAGTTAAAGCAGCCAGCTTACTTTATTTATATCCTTATCAGTTTGATATATTGCTTTCAGATTGGTACTGGATGTTAGATGCAGAAGATATAATTGCTGGGTGACAAACCGTGAGTGTCAACGAAATCTCTTTTTAAGGAGTGAGTTGAGACACACAAATGTATTAATTAATCTATTTTCTATTATTTCGCAGAGAATGGCAGGTGCTGTATACGCGATAGGAATTTTGCTGTTGGGAGGAGCAGCAGCTTGGACCACTGACGTTATACCTGATATAACCGTACATATGAATCAAGTGATATCTGTGCCGTTCGGCATACATAATGTCAGTTCGCCCAATCCACAAGCGTGGACCGTTAGCGCAGATCGTCATATCGCGATACCGAGTTACCAAGTGACAACGTCGAACGAAACTTCTTTCAACGGTGTTTTAAATATCACTGGCGTATTTCTTGGTAGGACGAAATTAACGTTTACTCTGGCAGAAACGACGGTAAGTGCCAAGTGAACGCTCAATTTTGTTGCAATGTTTTTAGGGGCTTCTCTTTTTTGTAGGATATTTTTTCAGAAAACAGTCGGGAAGTGTCTCTTATTACCGTAACGCGAGAGGAACGCACAATAGACTCTATATTTACTGCCAGTGTAGCAACACTCGTATCCATCTTGTATATTAATTTTGGCTGTGCCATGGATTGGAGCGTATGCCGCGATACGTTAAGAAGACCGATAGGTCCAGCCATAGGTTTCTTCTGCCAGTTTCTGATCATGCCAGTGGTAAATCTCCTTATCCGTAAACGTACTAGATGCGATATACGCACAGGGTATCTAATAACGGGTGTAAAAAGTCCTTTACCGTTTTGCGATTTTCACGACCAAGATCTGCACCGATCGACAAAGGACTTTCCCGTATTCAGTTTAACCTCTTTTACCTGACTCGTGATCAGTGTTACACCTGTTGTCAGTCACCTTGTATAGATATATTGTACTTTGTATTTCGCGTGCTTTTTTGCCAATCAGATTTCTGGCGATCCTAATTTTATGTTGTTTCCAGTTAAGTTTTCTCATTGGACGTCTTTTATTTCCCGATCGTCCAGAACTGCAGATAGGCATGTTCTTCACAGGAATAAGTCCAAGCGGTGGCGCTTCCAACATGTGGACACTGCTACTTGATGGCAATCTAAATCTTTCAATCACCATGACCACTATATGCACCGCTGCTGCATTTGGTAAGTAAAATATACGACGCGAAAACATTTCTCGTATATGATATTCCATAAAATTTTGTGTTACTCTTCATAGGAACGATGCCATTCTGGGTCTTTACGTTGGGCAGATATATTTTCGCACAGGGAGAAATTGCAGTTCCCTATCGTCACATCGGCACGTTCGTCATCGGTCTCATAATTCCACTGGCCATAGGATTTTTCATTCAAAAAAAGTTTCCAAGGGTGTCGAAGATATTGGTCCGAATAATGAAACTTTTCTCCATGGTCTTAATTTTATTCATCATTATATTCGCTATCACGACTAATCTATATATATTCAAATTGTTTTCGTGGGAGGTAAGTCCACATCTTTCTTACAATTAGAAATTTATGAAAGAGACATAAGAATGTAATTTTATTTCATTTTTTTTTTAATCTCAGATTATAATTGCGGGAATGAGTCTACCTTGGTTGGGCTTTACGTTTGGCTTTACAATAGCGTATATCTGCAAACAATCTCAAGCTGACATACGGGCGATTGCTATTGAAACTGGCATTCAAAACACGGGCGTGGCCATCTTTTTGTTACGATTTACATTGAAGCCACCCTCTGACGACCTAACTACTGGTGAGTCTATACGAATACACATATATGTGCGTACTACTTCAATCGTCTAACAAAATGTTTTCTTTTTTAGTGGTTCCTGTAGCTACTGCGACGATGACGCCAGTACCATTAACAATTCTATTTATAATAAAATTGATTTATCGATACAGACAGAAAACAAAAGCAAAAGTAACATTAGATCCCGTTCCGTCATTAGAAAAGCTCCAACAAACGGATATTTCTACCATCGCGCAGTTAAATGAATCTAGATTGATTGATCGCGCAAACTCAGAATAATGGGTGCGTTCAACAGAACAAATCGTTCAGTAGCGATTGAACGTCGGTAATTATTAATTTTTTAATTCTTACTTTTTAGAACCAACATAAATCAACGTAGAATAAGACAGTTGACGAGACAACTCGGCACGTGTTCCGTTGAACGCGGCTAACGGTATCTTGGATCTGCATTAATGACACATAAGGAAGAACTATATATATATTTTTTATATATTTTACATATCGATGTTAAAAATCTAAATTTTAGTAAGGATAGGATGGTTGTGGATCGTATCATATAATTATATATAAAAATGTCTATGTCTACCGTTACTGTCGAACAATACCGTTGCAACAGTACCGTTGGTGAGATCGTTGAGAAGTATTTTTTACGCCGATGATACTTATTAATTATAATAGTATTATAATGTATTACGATTTATTTGGATACAGCGAGGAACGGTTGTTAGCGAACAAAAATATTTGTTAAATATTTTATAAGTATTGAAAATCTTGTCTACATTTATATATTTTATTTTTTAATGCGGAAAAAAATTAAAAACGCGTACTTTTCTAAGCTTATCTTTTATTACCTGACTGAATTATCCGATGGAAGACTAGGTTTTTTTAAAGGCAGAATTTGTATAGAAGCGAAAGTTTTAATTCAAAATACACCGTTAAACGTGTAAATTTCAACGAAAACAGATTGAGAAAATATATATCTCTCTCTCGTTAGTGGAGAGAAATCTATTTCAAAAGTTCGCGCCCATCGGTATCAGCGCCATCGTCCGACAAGCTGAATATAGCAACGTTTACTCGGCCAGGGCTGCGTTCGAAAACTTTACTCGGGTGCACACCGCGTCGTTCTACCTTTGTTATTCACTAATAGCGTTTTTCACTGGCAGAACTGGTGCGCACTCAGTGCACATTAAAGCCGTTGTACACTGATTTAAGTCTCTAATATTTAAAGTAAAATGCAAATATTTCGACTGATAAAATACTCAGTACATATTTTACCAAATAGTGCAATAAAGAATATTGAGGATTTCATGATTTAACCCGATTATATTAAACATACACTTTACGTTGGTTTGTGTACGACGGCTTTAATGTGCACTGAGTGCGCACCGGCTCTGCCAGTGAAAAACGCTATAAAAGTTGAACAAGGACAGAACGACGCTGGTGTGCACCCGAGTCAGTTCTCTCTGACAACAAACACTCGCCCCCTCGAACTCGCCACTCGCCACTCGCCACGGGCGTCGCGGCGATCGAGCGCGCGGTGATGTTGGCCGCCCTGCGCTTGCTCCGTCGCCGCCCGTTCTTGTCGCTAACTTCAGTGCGGTGCGTGTGATTTCAGTTTACACCCACCCGAGACCCGAGCCAGCCGAGGTCCGAGTTCGAAGAGACTCGGTGGTGCGAAGCGTGCGCGAGTGATTCGGACTTTTGCGGTTTTCCGTTGACCGAAGATGCGATCTGATCACGTCTGCCGACGACGCGCAGATCGGTATCCGGGATCAAGCGTATTCCTGGCCTAGGTGCCACGATTGTGACGCGCGCATTCCCGCAAACGAGAACGAAAGAGAGAAAGAGTAAAAGAGGTAGGGAGAGAAAGAGAGAGAGAGAGAGGAGAGTGAGAAAAACGAGCGAGGGACGGAGCGGAGCATGCGACCGCGCCTCTGCGACGTTACTCGGCGTGTCGACGAGGATGGGAAGTGCGCCGCCGCCGTTGCCGCCGACGACGACGAGGACGAGGGACAAAAGTGAGTCAGGGATAACGTCGTTGCGGTACGTCGCGCGGTGCTGCATCATCATCGCTTAGGAATGGTATCGCCGTCCAAGCACCAATACCAGCAGCAGCAGCAGCAGCAGCAGCAGCAGCAACAACAACAGCAGCAGCAACTCGGACAGCCGTCGAGAGAGAACAAGTTCGATCCGCGACAAACCGGACAAACGCCAGGTAGGCCTTTCGACCGCGTAATTCCCGCATCGCGTAATAACCCGCGCCGGCCGTTAATGGACACTGCGTAGAGACGTTTGCTCGGTTTGTGTTTGACGCGCTCTCTCTCTCTCTACCCACATACACGCGTACACACGCACACGCGCGCACACACGCGCACACACGCACACACATGCATAAACATATGCCGAGGGAGCGATCAGTGATCCCTGAGAGTGCTCGGAGTATCTTCGGCGAAGAGACGATCGTTGTATACATATGTACTGTCACTGAGAAACTCGAGTTGTTTTACAGAAGATCGAGATGCCTTCCGAATCCGTGTTAGCTTGGACGCCACGTGCGAATAGCGAAATCTTCGCCGATGATGGAACGAGTACTCCGAACGATCACCAGCGTTCCCTTCGCTGTACAGTCCAAATACTAATGACGATTCGTTTCGTATATCCCGTCTCGTAATACGTTCTCTGGATGTGAGTAACAAGACTGTTATTATTGCTTGATTAGAGGCCGCACCAATTTGTCTGTATCATGTGATTTGTACAGCGGTTGGTACGAATGCGAGACAGCAGCTGAGATACGATACGATAAGCGCGAATGCTCTCCCGGTCTCCCCCGTGACGCGTTCGTCGGGAAAAGAAAAAAAAAAGAAAAAAGTATGCGAGTCCGCGAAAAAGAGAAAAACCTTTCCGATGATATTATACACCTTAACACCTATCGTCAATCGATTCATTCGGGATCGGCAATCGAATAGCTTTGTCACGCCTCGTCGCGCCTACGCACGGTAGGTGCGACGAACGATCGTTGCCCACCACCGATCGCAGCGTGCAAAAATAAAAAAGTAAGGTTTTTAAAACTTCTTTTGTAGATATTCGTATACGAAGGGGCCCGCAACCTTTGGGAGAGAAGTCGTTCTATTTGGACATAAAGAACCATGCCGTTGCGGCCAAGCTAGAGGCACAGATCAGGGAGTTGGGTGGTGTGAGTTGCATCTCGTCTCCTCGCTCGCGCGACGCTGCGTTTATACAGAGCGGGCCGCAGCCCGGAACCCGCGTTTCCCGCTTCGTTTCTCGCCGCTCGCCGCTTATCGATTTGTCAGAGCGTTTTGGTGTATTTCGGGCGAGTGTGCGAGCCCCCCTCTCACTTTCTCTACCTGCCTCTTTCTCTCTTCTCTCCCTCCTCCCCCTCCCCCCTCTGTTCTTCTCTTCCCGCCATTTTCGATCGCTATGCCTATGGCCGCTTCGACGTAACGCCCGCTCGCTCCCCTACGGAGAGCGCGCGCACACGCACACGCATACACGTACGTATATAAACGTTCGCGCGGGCGCGCACGAAAAAGGAAAAAAATTCGAATCTCCGTCCGTCTCTCGCGACCGATGCGCTCTCCGGCCATTCAAATCGACCTCGTTGCCACGCGACATCGCTCGCGCTCGCGAGTACGCGCGCGATTATCGAACTGCCGGAACGCGGCAAACTCGGTCCCGAAAAATTCCGCTCGCGGACTGGGTCATTCGTCCTCCGATGGAAAACTGGATTGAGATCGCGCGTTCGTCGGTATCTTCGACAACCGAAAGGAAGTCGTTTTATTCCTCTATCGTATATGTGTGCGGTAATGGAATTGATATGTATTGCGCCAAAGAATATTTATATTAAAGGAAACTGCCGGTGGACGACCGTTTTAACTTTGCTTCGAGAGATAGTCGCGATTGCCGTTTTATTTTCGCTTCTATTTTGTAACTGGGTCGCGAGCCAATGCGCAACGGCAATCTCCAATCGAAAAAAAAAAAAAAAAAAAATACGTTTGTTACACCGAAGCTGCGCTATAATTTCTCCTCGGTTTGACGCACGTTCGATCAATTCCTCGCGATCCTGACGACGCTTCGATTCACACGTACCATTTTTAAGACGTACGTATATCATACACGGGGTATATCGCTACATAAATATTCTACCGAGATAAAAAATGTCTTTCCACAAACGGTACCGAAACAGTTTTCCATAAAACATTATAGCCTACTCGCGCCGCGCTCGTCCTCGATCCGCGCGACTCGCGCTGAGTTGTCTCCAACCATCTTCCCAGTCCCCCCCTCTTCCTCCTTTTTTTTATCTTTTTCTCCGGAGGCGATGCTCGTCTTGCTCGGAAGGTTCGGAGCGCGCGGAGCTAGGAAAAAAGAGGGACTGACGATTCGACGCTCTATCGGACTGACCCGAGCTTTGCGCGCGAGGAAGCGGGTTTTCCCGTGCGTCCGCGCCGACCGTACCGTGGTTCTTCTCGCCGCGCGGGGGCTACGCCCTAAATTCGAGCCGCTCTCGGCAACGTTTGCGCCGCTTTAGCGACGACGAACGCGCGACGTATTCACCGTCTCGTGAGCCGCGCGCGCCACGGCGGACGCGACCCCGATCGAACGATTTTTCCGTCGACGAACGATTCCCGCCGCGGCGAGCCTCTCGCGTCCCGCGCCATCTTCGGAGCGGTCCGCGAAACTCGCGACTTCGAAAAGGGGGGGGAGGGCGGAAGAAAAAAAGAAAAGAAAATACCGGGAAGCGATATTGCGAGGCGAAAAATTTGCGCGTCGCGCCGGATGCGGGTCGGTTGTTTAGCGGCGTAATATCTGACAACGAGTAGAAAATTGTCTAAAAGTAGAGATTTCGCGGTCAATATAACGCGCTCTAGAGACGCGTGACTAAATTTCGTGCGCGCTCTAAACGTGCCGGAATATTTTTTAATCGATGCAACGATACGTCTCGCTTGACATTACGCATTTACGAGCTCCGTATCGGTTTTTTACCGCCTTAACTTGCAGCGGTTTAACCGGACGAACGAGCCACGTCCTCGCGGCGCGGAGCGGATACCACGGATGTCGAACCGCGGCGTGCGTCGAGCGTCGAATCGGAGCAGCGGAGATCCGTCGTCGTTGTCTGTTGACAAACAAATCGCGAGCAACCGGCGCGCGTCGCGCCATCTGCACCCGCGCGCCGCGAGAAATTTATATCTGCCGTACGGTGCGCGCGGGGCGGGTGTGCGCCGTGCGCGAAAATTTCGAAAAGCAGAGCCACGGCGAGGGCGACGCGAACGGACGGGACGGGAGTCGCGCGCGTGTCCTCGCCGTCGACGTCGGGCGTCGGGCGCGAGAGGAGCGGACGCGCGCGCCGTCTCCAGGCCCCCGTGCCAAGCTGCTAACGACGAATAGCCATTTTGTGCGTGACAGTTGTCCGCCGCGGGGGCCAGCGCTCAGCGCTCAGCAGTCTGAGCAGTCGCAGCGAGCGCGAGTGGAGTGGCGTCGCGCGTCGCGTCGCGGTCGCGTCCCGTGTCCCGTGTCCCGTGTTCCCGTGGCTCGTTCCGCCCGGCCGCGCTCCCGTCTTCTCCTCCTCGAACGTCGCTTTGTCGCGTCTCGCCGAGACGTGCCCGGCGTAGGGTCGCGCCGCGATAATCGGCGAGCCGCCGCCGAAGCGAAGCGGAGCGGAGCGGAGAGCGGTCGCTCGTGACTTTCGAGGACGCGTCCTCGGTCCTCGCCCGACTCTCGGATGCGCCGCGCCGGGGCCGGGGGCCGCCGCGCTCCACGTGTTGTCTCCTCGCGTCTACCTCCCGGTGCCTTGGACGAGGGACGGCTGGCGGCCGACGCGCCGCGTCGTATTATTAGAACAACGCTATGCGACCGGTCGCGGGTGGCGAGTCGCGGCGTCCGCTACGCGAAGACGTCCGGTCGTGACGGCACGCGCGCGCCGCCTTCCTCGGCGTAACGGTCGGCCTCCGTTGTCGTCAGGTCGTCACCGTCACCGCCGCGGACGCTCAAAGAAAGCCGCGAAATCACTTGACGTCAGCGTAACGCGATGTGAGCCAACCCACGTACGTGTGCGCCGTTGGTACGTCGCGCGCCGCGCGCGACGGCGACGTTTTGCTCGTTGCGCGAACGATAAACTTCCTCGAAAGTCGGACCGTCTCTGTCGCACGCGCACACTCGCGACTGCTCGCGAAGGTCTCCTTTGTCCCGCGTTTCGCTCGGAAAGTATGCGATCTTGATACGTTGGTCGATCACTTGTGTCGTACGCTTGTGTGCGCGTGTGCGCGCTCACCTCTCTGCCTTTCGCCAGCTTTGCATTTTTTTCCCCTTGTCCGACCGTTCTTTCAACTTGCTGTCCTTTGTTTCTAGGAGGTCGAATTGTTTCTGGTGCGCAGCGTGAATCTCGTAGCCAGTGATAGAGTAGATAAGGCAGGTCACGCAAACTTCGAGATACATAGATGGGCTTGCGGCGTCAGTGGTGGCAGTGGAGGACCTCGCTGCCTGAGAAGCGTCGAAGTTCCGACTCCTACACCCCCGACGCCGTTATTGAGTTCTGAATGCCCCTCGTCCACGTCTACTCCGCGGGGTCAAACTACCCAAAGATCTGTAAGTAGGAAAGATGAAAGTGAACGAGTCGCGTCGAGCTTGCGACGTATCGCGTAGAAACCGTGTTCGGCGCTGTTGATATCGCGATTGAGAAATCAATGTTGTTATATCTGTCGCTTTGTTCCTGTGCATCCTCTCGATATTCCCTTGTCTTTTGCGAAAGAAAAAACATTTGTGTAACGTAATAGTAGATTTGCAAATCGGTAACGCGACGGTACAATTTCGAAATTGTTTTATGTATCTAACTCGATAGAAATCGCGGGTGGATGCAATGTTGGAACGTGCTCTGACGCAACCGCAACAGTGTTTCGTGGATCCGCTAAACAACGCCCACAGTTGGGGAATTCCTATCTGGACGACGGATAAGTTTCAGACTTGGCTCGACAAGATCTACGAATCTATCAAGAATACTTCTAACTTGAAACAAATCGATCGACGTAGCTCGACGAAAGTCAAGCATTTGAAAAGACCGTACGTGAAATTTGACTCTATCCACAGGTAATCGTCGTTGGTGATGTTACGCAGCGTTCTAATTTCGCGTACGTCTGTCCACTTGTGAAATTATCTCCCGTGTTACGTTCCTATTTATAGAGCTGCCAGACCAGTGTTCCTGGAATTATCGTCGTGGCCCACGTTAAACTTCGACGGTGATCCTGGTTCGTGTCCTTTCGACGCAAAGAAGCGGGAGAAACGAGAAGGCAAATTGACGAACAAAGAGGTCAAGGAGAATAAGAGGGATATTGAATCTATAAATAAAGCGGAGGTGCATCATTCGCTACTATATAAAACATAGCGTATTGATGATGAGCAAGTAAAAATATTTAATCGAATTTTTACGTTAAGAAGGTCATGGGCAATTTTTTTTCGAATGGACAGGGTAAAGAAATGACTCGGAGACCCCGTGCCACCGCTGCGCGTGCCCGCAGAACGGAACAGCTGGTCGCTGGCTATTGCGAAATTTGTCGTGTTCATTATGACGATTTGTCGAAGCATGTGCAAAGCGAGCAGCATCTGAACTTTGTGGGGAACGATGACAATTTTTTGTCGTTGGATACGTTGATCAACGGAGGCGCCAACGTGGAGGCGTTCTTAAAATTAAACACATCAAATATTGGGTAAGTATTCGAAAGTAAAATCTTATACGCGCGTATAATATTCTCTTCTTTAATTTCATCGATATTTAATATTTGTTGAATATAGAAGTTATCCTCGTTCGTGTCGATACGATATCCATGTGTAAAAAATTATCGTTGGAGCATTTCGCGCATTTGCCAATTCGATTTATTTCTGTCCGTTGTTTCGTAGGAAAGACTGTGACTTATTCCCCAATGGAGATGGCAATCTTCGTAACGTAGTACTGCCCGAGGAGAAAGTTAACGAGAACGCCAAGACTTTAAGTAACTTCACCGTTGAGGATATAAAAATGGTGAATGGTGCGCGCAGGAACCTTAATCTAAAGTTAAGCTCGCCGCATAATCTGCGTACTCGTACGAAACACGAGAGCGGGCATCTCCTCAGGTCAAAGGGCAGTCCGTGGCACGAAGTCGACAAGAGCGAGAAATTGTATGACAAATTGGACGGTTTTACCATCAAGAAGCGCTCGAAAGGTACTATCTGGATCGAGGAGGATGACCCGGACGAGAAATACACGGAGGATATCCTGAAGGGACCCAAGCGGGAAGACTACAAACTCAGACCTTTCTCGAACAATATCGAGTTTTGCAACAGTAAGGAAGATAATATCGATAATAAGCGCGGTAATCTGGATCCACCAAAGTTGCAATCGATGATGATCGTACATAGAAATGCGCAAAATGGCATTATAAATTCGCGTCGCGTATCGGAGGATCCAGATTATCTCGATAACAAGAACGAATGTAACGGTGATGAAAACGCGGGTATTTTAGAGTGCGCGGCGAAAGAAGTCGACGTAGTCGACGATAGTTACATTGTGGGAAGTTGCAAAGACGATCCGTTTCAGAGAGACAATTGTGCGTTGCAAGCGGACAAGGTGACGATAGATCCGAGAAAATTTTCGTTGAGCGACGCGAACGAGATCGTTTGCAACGGGCATAACGACAAGAGTGAACGGAGGGACTTGAAAGTGTCGCAAGGAGAGAATACTCGGCACGCGAAGCCTAAGCATCCGCGCGTGAATCGGAGGGGCGGCAGAAGTATTAGAGGTCGATATCGACATCGACTATCGGTGGAAGAACGTTTGATAGAGGACAATCGTGCCTACTACAAAGTGGAAGTGTTGGGCAATAAGCTGCGATCGAGTGCGGTGCCAGGCGGCAATTCGCTGCACGCGGCGTCGAAAGATGGCGAGGACGAGGAGAAGAAGGAGGCGCCGTCGAACGAGAAGCCAGTGGTAGTGCGGTTTAAACGCGTGAGGAAATCGGAATTGTCATTGTTGAGCGACGAGGCGGAGTCCTTTATGTTCGGCGAGCCAAAACGAGACGATTCCAGCGAGCAAACCAGCGATGGTGAGCAAAGTAGCGTGCTGCCGAGAGAGACGGACAGCGAGGCCAACGAGAATGCCAATTCATCCGTGTCGCCGAATTCGTCGTTAAATTCCAGTCCCATTAAGCGGGAGATTATCGAAGAGGACTCGCAGGATTCCGTGCACCTGGGCAGAGCAAGGAAGAGAAGACGTACGCAGGCCGAGGCGTTCATCAAGGACAATACCGACTACTACAAGTTCGAGACGCCTGGCAGCAGGCTAAGGTACCAGGCTCCGTTGACCGGTATCAAGGACACTGCCGTGGATGGCGGTAGGGAACACGGAACGACGAAGAAATCGGCACACGAACCGGAAGATTGCAAGCTGCGAGCCGAAAACGTTGTCGAGAAAATTTATCCGTCCAAGCCGTCGGCAGAGATCGAGAAGATGCAGTTCTCCTTCGAGTCGGTACCTAAATCCGAGCCGTGGTATCAAACGTATCAACGTCAGGACACGGGCGCCGAGTTTTGGCATTGCTTTAGCGAGTGCGACGCGACGAAGCCTTTTCTCCTGCCGTACGAGATCGAGAACTTCCACGAGACGCTGTTGAAGGCACAGAGCAGAATCGACAGCGGCAGGAGAAGAGGCCGCGGTCGCGGTGTAGGTTCCATGGGACGTTCGCCGAGGAAGAGCCCGCGTTGTCACGCGTCCACGTTAGCTATTATGTCCACCATAATCCGCAAAAGGGAACAGCAGTCGTCGACTCTACCTACGATAGAAGAGTCGCCGCCCGTCAAATCGCGCGTGAACACCCCCAAGCTCGAACAAAAGCCAGATCTCAAATTGGACGTGGACGAGGAGATAAAAGAGATGGCGAAGACGATCGATGAGATGTTGAGCGCAAAAAATATGACCGAGTTGGACGATTCGTTCGAGCCCGATTTGGATTTGGCGCGGGATGGTTTTTGTGATACGAACTTGCCGAAGGGCGCACCACCGAATCTATTGGAGTTGCTCGACAACTGTCAGGACATCGCCAACTGTCTGGAGAACAACTCGTCGTGCGCTAGTTCGGAATGTGGCGAGGCAAGCGCGGACATTCCGCTGAAACGACGGAAACGAAGAAAAAATCGGACCGGCTGGCCAGTTGGCAACAAGATGAAGAAAAAAATACAAGCGAACAGCAAGATCTTGGCGGACTGCGACCGGGAATCGTTGGCGGAGAAGAGACTCCATTCCGATGGCGGTTTTGCCGGACGTCGCACGCTGGACACGGCCGCCAGGTTGCCGGAGGGAGCTGACGCTCGGGCGTCGAACATCACGTTGCCGACGGCTGCAGAACGACTGGGTGTCAATCAGAAAAGCAACGATGACGCTTCGTTGGAAACCTGCACCACGTCGCACAAATCGTATCACGAGGCGCCCGGGAAGAGAAACAGAAGTGTAGAGGCTACCAGCAACGACAACACGGGCCTATCGGTGTGTACGGATAACTACATAGAGTCCGTCTCGGAAAATGCGTGCGACGATGGGACGAATAAGACTCATCTGTCGAACAAAGATTATCCATGTAAAAAATCTCCCCTGTCGGAGATTGAGGAGGTCGTGGAGAACGATTCGGGCAACGATGAGAATCACGAGAACCAGAAGAACCTGTTCGGCAGGAAAGATGTCAACGCGATCGCCGAGAACTTGGTCGCGAAGTCATCGCCCATCAGGAAGCAACGGCAGCGCGACGTCACCGTCACCAACGCCGATGGCTGCGAGCCGCGGGACACGGAAATCGAGAATCAGAATAATGTACAGTTGCAGTGTAAAAAGGAGGAGACCGGTATAGTTCCTAAGAAACACCACAATTCTAGTTCCGAGTTATCGCCGAAGCGGCAGCTGCGCGGCGGCAACTGCGAGGAGAACTCGTCCGACACGGGGGAATTGTTGAAACGTCGTCACGGTATCGTGTTCGCCGCGACGAGGCGTGGTCGGATAGGCTCGCGGAAACGGATCTACTCGAGAAAACGTCAACCGAGAACGGCCGTTACCCGCAACAACGTTAATCTATCGTCGCCTGATCGCGTCGGGATGATATACGAGGTCGAGAATTGTAAAAAGGATGCCTACTTGAGTATTACGTCGTGTAACAAGAAACAGCCACCAGGTACCGGGGTGCGGGGCAGCGTGAAGCGCAAAAGCGAAGCCATCTCGTCGTCGGACAACATCCAGGAGTCGTCCGATCCGACGATAGACCAATTGTCGGAACGCGTCAGTCCGTCGATAATATCGTCCACCGAGCTCGAGCAGCGTCGTTCGAGCATCGAGTTCCAGCCGGTCGTACGGATGATGAAGCTCGACGATCAAGTGGACATGGATCACAATATATTGTCGACGGTGACGGTGGCGAGCAACCGGCGGTTGAGAAGTTCCGGCGGCTCGCCGCGATCGAACCCCAAACCGCCGAGGAAACGCGTCAAGTCCGGCCGCGGACACTTCGGCCGGTGGTTGAAGAGCAGCTGAAAACCTGGAGAACGGAGACGCGGAAGAAAGAGGCTGCGCTTCGGCTTATATTTCAACGATGGTGGTCAGTTATCGATCTCGCGATCCGATATCTCATTCCGCCACAGTGTACATTGTGTATAAAAATATTATTTGTGTACGTAGAATAGTATTTAACATCATAGTATTATACATACATACATACATATATATATCTTTCTCTCTCTTTAGTGATACCATTCTACTTAGTGACGTTCTTTCAGGTGGTTAGTTTTAACACTCCCCACCCGGTATGTCCCGCTGTGTACATTCTTTAGATGCGGTCGTTGTGTTCTCAGAGACGGAGCAGTTACATCTTTTTTTTACTAGTACCACGTTCCTCATTTTTTTTATTGCTTTTTTCTCTTCCGTCATTTTATGCAAACGAAAATTGTGTACCACTTTTAATAACAGTCGTTTCATTCAGATCACGATTGAGGATTATATTTCTATTTAGAGTATATTACATTTTAGAGTACGCAAGACTGCATACAGCTTTATAACGTTGTAATCACATACATACATACCACACATACACATACATACAGAAACACATACACACATTTCTGTTATATATCGTGTATATTATTGAAGGTAATAATCTATATTTTCGATTTCCCAGTATATCCAACGACATTATTTCAAGCAGAATTGCTGTAAGTCGCTCATGAGTTCAGAAAGAGAAATTATTATTAAAGATATGCAAATTTTCCATTAAAAATCATTTTATTGCACCTCCTTGTAATCCCAAATAATCTTCCTTAGAATAAATTACCAATAAGTTCAACTAACTCTGGTCTAATTTTAGATTGTTTTTTTATCTTAATTATAATTTCAGAGACCCCAATTAACCATCAGCTAATAAAAATTATTAGTCCTAAAGTAAAACGGAGCTTTTGTATTTCTGGAAACAACGATCAACCATCTCACAATCTAAATTCATTGACTTTGATGGATTTAATTGGTCAGCATTGATAAGTCTCTTGTCTGGCTTGTGTATAAATTTTATTTACTTCTAAAACTAAAATCAGGTTAGAATGTAAATTCTAAAGGTGATTTACGTGAAACAACTTGCTTCACGTCAAGCCTTCGCGTTCGCGAAACGCTTTCTTCATTTCGTTCAGTTTCCTTCTTTTGTAGTCTCGTCGCGTCTGCTGCTTTTCCTCGAGGGCACGTATCTGCGCCTCGATGGAGCGCTCTTTGTTCAGCAAGTTGTCGAGCTTTGTCACCAGGAGTTCGCGCGCACGTTTCTTATTGTCCCACTGGCTTCTCGTCTCGTGGCATCTGACAACGAGCCCCGTGGGTTTGTGCTTCAATAAGACCGCATTGCTCGTCTTGTTCGTCGCCTGGCCACCCGGACCGCTGCCGCGGATGAACTGCTCCTCAAGGTCAGCCTCGTCCACCTTAGGAACGTTCGAGTAATCGAGATAACGCTTGAACGACTTATTGCGAACTTGTACGCTTTCCCAATTAATCGCGACGCCTAAGGACAGAAGGAACTTGTCGCGGCTGCCCAACGAACAAATGCCATTGTGGATTTTTAAACGCGTCAACACGGACCTCGCTGACATGACTCTTCCTTTGTCTTCATAAGTCTTTTGGTGCAGCAAAACGATATCTATACCACTTTCCTAGCTTCCAAGAGTTTCATACCTTTCTGCGAAAGGAGAAATAAAGAGATTTATTAGTCCCGAATGATCAACAGAGAACTTTTAGAGATTACATAACGCCATACATAATGCAATCAAAATTTAAACACTGGAAAAGAAATTAGGCGGTATAAATATATGACATTTAATTTTTCTTTTTCTAGTTTTAAATTTGATTACATATACACGTAAATATATATGTGTATAACAAAAATATAATCTTTAATATGCAGATAAGGTAAAAATTTACTTTCCAATTAAAAGAGATTACATAAACGCGTAACAAAGAAAAATTAATCTTGCTCTTATATGCCGAATACAATTCCATAAATTTTAACTTTTCTTCAGATTAACGTAGCGCCTATCCGGAATTATTTAACACGTAGTACACTTAAAATAAATATTTTGAAACCACAGTTTATAGGTTAGAAACAATGAGAGGTTATAAGCGGTACGCTACTCGCATTCCGATACGCAGCGTGATTACCTTCAATTGGAAGTCTATCGTCGCTTCGTCGGACAGATTTTTGTTATTCCTGAAAGCCGTCTGGATCCTGTAGCGAAAATACTTCTTATTTGTGAGCCTCAAAGTTTCGCCGTACCTCAGAATGCCCTTGTAAAGTCTTAGGACAGCTTGTCGGCTCATCGCGACTTGTCGGAATCAACGAATCAACTGAATTGACTGGACAAGGACATATATCTGGGTGGATTTGTGTTGAGAACATGCACGGCCATGCGTGCCCGGTGATACGCGGCGACATCGAGACGAGCTGGTTTTTTTTTCTCTCTCTCTCTCTCCCCAATATAGATCAGCTGACGGGTAAAGCGGGGAGCACACACTTCTGCACAACGCATAATGCGTAAGGGTTGGTTTATAATAGCCGTAACCGTTGATTTAACCCTTAATCTTTAAGAAATTGACCAATCACAGTCGATTATTCTTCTCACATTCGACTGTGATTAGTCAATTTTTTAAAGATTACGGCTTAAATCAACGGTTACGGCTATTATAAATCAACCCTAAGAATAAGAAAACTGATTGGTCCACACACATGTGCATAAAGGCCATTGCACGTAACAAATTTTTAGTCATAATCGTAAGGCCGTAAGAAAATAGGGTAATTATTCAGTTTACACCCCTCACCTCCGATTTTGATGAACTTGGGCTTATTCGACGCGTTTTTGCACGAAACGAACGACGCTGGCAGAAAAAAGTGTCGCTCTGCCCCGCGACGCGAGATATTAATCGTTAAAGTTGACAGGAATCAGATCATGATTCCTGTCATACCGACGACATGTAGCAACCAGTAGCAACACTGAACACTGAACGTGCCCTGCGGCCACACGCGCATGCTCAGTGGTCGCACGCGCATGTAAAACTGCGCCAATTTTAACGCTCGGTGGAAAGAAAGATAATTTAAAAAGTCATATTATATTTTCAAAATTAGACAATTTTGGTATAAAATCTCTCAAATTTACGTGAAATCCCTATACAATTTTTTTTGTGCATTTCTCAGGTTTGACGTTTGACGGAGGAGCAGTCTCAAATAACGTTAGAATTCTTGGAATTCTAACTCGAAAAGCTTCTGTATGACGTCATCTATTTGCAGCTCCTTTGCGATCTCCGTTATCAATTCATCTACGAGCTTGTCAGATATCCTGTAGACACATTGAAAACACATTTACGGGATAAAATTCTCAACATAAAAATGGTTATTATTATATTTACCAAGCAACAATGTCCCATGGTTTATTTTGCGTATTGCTAGAGTACATTGGAATCAATTGCATCGATCGTTGATATTCCTGCCTATATTTCAAAAAACTCATCTCTATTTCCTCGGAAACAACAAGCTCGATGTTGTTCAGCGAGTCTGCCATAAGTTTTCCTTCTTTTACCTATTGCATTCATATAATCAACATACAATATGTTTAACCATTTTTCAGTGTTTATTTATAACTTACTTTTGCCTCAAAATCTGGTAATTCCACCAAGCTCTCGTAATCCGCTTGACACGACGCGTCACAATAACGAGGTACTTTTGACGCATTTTCTATCGACGACACACAAATCAATTGCATATTCTCGCCATTTTTCCGCATCTCCGTCAAAGTTCTTTAAAACAAAATGATAAATTGTATCTCATTTCTCTTTAGCTATCAAAAGTAAAAAATAAGGAAAAGTGTATTTATATAAAATGTAACGTGGACCATTCGTACCTGTTTGTCTTAAGACATTCGCATTCACTGCCGGCTGAATAACATATGTCGCAGCTTGTGCTTGTGTTGATTTTTGCATTCATGCTCTTAGGCAATTGATATTTCTGCAGGAATTTCATTAATGTCTTCGCACTAGTTTTAGAATAAGCTGGCCTCGTTTCCGATTCATTTTGCTACATGTAAATTTGCAACGCTTACGATAAAATCGAATTAGAGATAAATTAGAGATAACTGAATAATCTCATCTTTTAAAAAAGATAATTTAGGCAGCATCGCGCTGAAGTTCACCTTATTAGAAATAAAAGACATGAAATCTGCTATAACCGGCACCAACGTAGACAAATGATCCTCTGTAATCGCCGTCTCTCTTTCGTCGTCATTATTTGTGGAAGTATTCTTAACAATATTTTCTATAGTTTCCAATTGCTTTCGATTCTGCAACTTACCAGAATCCTTTCTCGGCGCTTTACATATTCTCCTAGTGAGCATTTCATTATTGTGCCTTTCTTGCGTTTCGAAATTGTTGCCCTGTAAAGTGGAACAAAGTGTTTCAACTTTAATGTTACAAAAAATTTGTCCCATATTGTTGCAATAAATCCTTTACATCTGAGTCTATAGGTAATATATCCATCATGGTCTTTATATCCTCCTCTTTTGCGAACGTCCTATGTTTTCTAATGCCAGTCTGACCTGTATCCTTAGACGGTGTTATAGGACTAGGATATGATTGATCCGTTATTAGCTCGTTAGAGACTCTCTTAACATCTATCGCGCTATACCTTTTATCTTTTTGATGATAATCTAAAAGTTAACGCACATAGTGTACGAGCTAAAATATTGCAAATAATATACATCGTACTTGATAGCGTATAAAATGATTTTACATACTTGTCTTGGGTTTTGAAATATTTTTGGAAACTTTGGTGTCCATGCTGTACATGCTTAACCGATTAGACAATTGTTTGCGATTGAGTCGCTTTTTATTTGTCGAGTTTGGAGTGAAGGATGCCATTGAGAGAGTTTTGTTAGTATCGGGCAAGTCGTTATTCGCATGGACTTTCACATTTGACAAAACGGTATTGCATTTGCTTTCAATCTCCTTCCCCTGCGAACGAAGAAGCAACTTCTAAACAAATTCAAATCTAATGTTTCTTTCATTTTTGTAAAGTGCAAAAGATTGTACAATCGATCATCAGTTAGCATAAATTCATATTAATAGCGTAAACGTAACGTTACCAGCGACAAAACATCAGTGTCCCCCGAATCAAAATAATTTAAGTGGAGCCTATCGCACATAGTCTTCAGATCGAGAACTACTTGCAATATCTCTCTAAGCTTTCCAGGCTGTCCCTTGGGAATAGAGCTGGGAATGTGTTTGCAATAGGCGACCAATGCGTGCAGCAACAACTGATGAGCAGCAAGAAGTTTGTGCTCAATGGCATGCATGTGCAGACCCAGATTTCTATGATTCGGCCTTATTATCGCACGCGGCGAGATAACGCACATATGCCTCCGGATATCCTTGACATATCTATTAAGATCGTACAGATAGTTCCTCGAGAATCGTACGGCGAATTCGGCGACGCACTGCTGCCGTCTCTGAAGGTCCTTGATCCCGTCCGGCGCAGAGATGTTTCCCAATCTGAACGTGATTTCGTCCAGTAATTCGCAGACCCTTCTCTGCATCGTCAAGATCTTGTGCACGGTGAACGGATCTGGTCGCACGTAAATGACTCCATTCGCGACGTAGTCGCGGCGCGCGCTGCTTTCAGGACTGGAACTGTATTCGACACCGTTACTCGCATGCTGCCTCGAAGGTTGCCTCTTTCGCGGTATTGCGTGACCGGAACGAGACTTTCTGGCGTACGACTTGAAGTCCTCGGGCTCATGCCTTCTTTTATAAGCTGGAGCGTTATTCTCTTCGGGAATCGTAAGCAGCAAATTGGCGCTACCTGTCCCGGTGTCTTTCATAATCGGCACTTTCTTTGGAACCGAGTCCCTGATATTATTTACCTATTATTATGTGAGCTTTAGCGATCTAATCGATGTAACCTCGCGATACTATTTTCATAGAAAATTTGCTTACCTTCGGTTTTTTTTTCTCATTGTTTCCAGTCTTATCACCACACTTTTTCCTTATTCCGTCAGGCAAAACGTCCGCCTCCAATTTTTTAAGTTCTTTATCCGCTTCCCTCATACCTTCGTCCAATAGCTGTTTGATACTCCGAACAGAGGACTGAATGCCATTTTTGTCGTAGCCATTCAGCTCTTGTTGCCTGACGAAAGATGCCCATACGCTTTCCTCCTCCTCCCGACATCTCTGTCTGCGTACGTCCTTTACTATGTACTTGAAACGATTTGTGGGCACATACTGTAATGGAAAAGAAATAAGATAAGTGTCTTGTTTCGTATTTATCAACGATAAAATGCACGAGAGGCATCCTAAATAGCCAAATCTATTGAAAACAGATCTCACGTCCGTAATCTTTTTTGGCAGAGCACCAGCAAAAATACAATAGAATCTGTTAACGGATTATGATAAGAGATCTGTGGAAACTGAGTAGAATCTGTCATTCCGTAATCATAGATGTATCCCCCATTTAAATGATTACGAAACGACAAATTCCACTTATAGTTTCTACCGATAGCCCACTGGTAGTAGCTTGACAAATTCTGCTGATAAAATATGAGTTTAAATCAGATGACAGATAGTTGATACCGGTTGATATTCTATTCAAGTCTGTGAACTGCTCAAAGCGCTAATAAAATTCGAAATAGATTTTGTAAAGTGTGCACTACAAATTTTGTTGGCAGAATGTCAATAGAAATGTAATAAAAAGATGTTGATAGAACACGATGGCAGATTAACTGCAGAAACGAGCATATTCATCATTCCATAATCCTACTTGGTTTCTGTTAGCAGTCTGCCGTCAAATTACGTCAGCAGACTTTGCCAGGAGAACGTGAGCTTGAGGGGATCCTAAAACCGTCTGTAATACCGGTTTTTTTCTTCGCATATCTTTTTATTGGCTTTATGGATTTAAAAATCCTTCTCCAAAGTTTAAGTACGCATCAAAATCTAGGTCATGGTGGTCGACGTTATATCGAAAACGAAAAAAAAATTAATATTTTTTGTTACGCGTGACGACAATATTTGTTTTGTACAAAAATTTCACAATAAATATCCACAAAATTAGACCGGCACGACCTAGGGACAACATGTAAGAACAATATCGTGCAATTGGAACTAAGAATAAAAGCCTACAAAAAAAGATTAATTGTAATGAATGCAATATAACCTATATATAACCATGTGTCTATCCTTGTCAATCATCATTGTCTACACAAGGACAGATATAGAATTTGGTCGGTAACACAGACGGCTGCCAATCTACCGCATCTACTCTACCCGAATCTGCGGGCAAACCGCGGCGCTAACATTTCGCACATTCCTTGGAAGGGATATGCACGCGGAATGAAACGTTACGTGAACTGTCTCGAGATGAGTCCGCGGAATCTACCTTAAAGTTAAAATCATCGTTTTCATTTCCAGAAAGGAACGGATCCTCCGTCACGTCGTCGCTCAGGTGCAGGACGGTTTCCGCGGGATTCAAGAGGAGCGACATCCTATTCCTTGGTTATGTCCGGTATTTCGAGGGGTGCGCGTTCATTTGCGTCCCCTCGGCCGTGCCATAAACGACGGATATCAAAGAGGGGGGAAGTACGATCTTGAAAAACGGGACGTCGTGCGGCACGACCCTCGTTTGCATGGGAACGCGGTGGACGGACTTGGGTCGACTTGGGAATACGAGCTTCTTGTCCGGATATCGATTGTATAGTGTATAGGCTGAAATTGGCGCGACACGAAAAATCGATATCTCTCCCTTGTTGGATTCTTTCAATCCCCTCCCCCCCCCCAATGGTTCAAGGCCGTTCCAACGATATTAAATTCGATCGAATTCATCGCCCCCGCGATGAAGCGTTTCGCGGACGGAAATCCGGATCGAGGACGGGAATGCCGAATCGCTATATAAGTATTGTATTGTTCGCGTTTCGTCATGCGGAGCGTTTCTTCGAGCGTTTTTCCAGACGCGCCAAATGTTTTCAATCCCTTCGATCGATGGAAGAAAAAAAATTCGAATTCGAATTTCAAACTGAAATCTCGCGGTGGAAAACGATTTCGGGGAGAAAGAATATCGTCGCTATTCCTTTTCTCCGCATACACGGAACGACGGTCGACGAGGCGAAAGGCGAAGGGCGAAGGGCGAAGGGTCGAGTTTTTGTCAGCTGCGCGATTGGGAGCGCGCCGGCTACGTGAGATACACGATCGGGAAGAGGCGTGGGCGCGGCCACGCGCCGCGGATCAATACTCGCGGCGTCTCGGCGGCACCGGGTTAACCCGCGGCGAACGGGGTGTAATCGCCAGCGGTGCTCAACGCGCGGCCTCCTCGACCGACCTCGACGCGAGGCGGCTTTCCGTGCGTCCCGACCACGCCGGTTCGACGCACCGCGTCGCTCGCTACGATTAATTACTCGTCCCGCTCAGTTTAGGCAAGTCCGATTCATCGCGGGCGAGAAATGGCCTCTGGCCTCCGCGGCGCGCGTACAGGAAATGCTGCGCCGCGGGGAAGCGGCGGAGCACCTCTGCGAGAGGCGGCGGACTCGCCGGTCGTGAAAAGCGCGCGAGATTCGAACGGCGACGTGGAATCGCGATCGAAATCGGTCTCGCGGTTCGCCTTGGCGGCGCGTAAACGCGGATGGAAGGTGAAATTGCGCGTCGGCCGGTCGACCTTCCCGAATTGCCGCGTCTGTCGCGTTCGCGGGGAGAACGATCGCTCGACGATCGCTGCACGACGGTCGCTACACGTCGCGGATCGTTCGAGTCCCGCGGCTCGGGGCTGCGCCACGCTCGAACGTCGCCGGCCAATCGGCGCGCGCAGGACGTTCTCATTCAACCCTCGGACTTCGCTGCGCCGCGCTGCGCTCCGCGACTCATCCGCTCCGCTTCCGCTTCTCGTCCTGCGAATTCCCTCTCGCCGCGAGCTCGAGGGTGCTCGGTAAGGCCGCCCGATAATTTTCTCACTTCGATACGCGTTTAACGAATAGATAAGTCTTCGCGCGACATGTCGTCGCTTGAGCCTCGTTAATTTGTTTCGCGCGATCGTTTCTCGGCAACATTTATATAGACTCCCCCATGGCGTTGCGAGATCCGAAAGAAGTGTTTTCAAATCCTACGATTGTCGTCCGCGTTCTTTTTTTATCCATAACGCTCGCGTAAAGATAAATATACGCTTCGGCGATTCGTGTCGATTTTGCGGCGCGTTCGATCCACGAAACCAAGTCGCTGAACAGTGACGTGTTCGATTGATTGACGCTATTGCGTTTCTTAAGTTTCCTCGCTCGTTCGGTTCCGTCCACCACTTGCTTTCACGAGTGTAAAAACAAATAATGAAATGGCTCCCGGATCGACGTTCTCGGGAAACTGTATAAATGTCCCTGTGATCAAGTGTGAAGTGTGGATCCTTCGCGACTCTTGCGATACTTAGATTCTCGTATTTGTATAAGAGAGTGATACTAATTGCGAAATTATGCATTCTCCACACAGGTTGCTAGAACACTTGAGGAAGCTTTATTCGCGCTAACAAACTCAAGTCGCAACTGTGTAGTTTGAGTGCGTGTCTTAGATCACTGGTAAAGGTATAACGGATATCATAAAAAAAAATAGGCGAGGGCAAAGCCAGCTGATACCGACGTCTAACTTCTGACTGATATCAACCGGCCAACTTCAGGATGACATCTAAAGTGCTGATGAAACTACCAACGGTGCCCTTCCCTCAAGTGAGTATACGCTCGTCTTCTCATTAAACGTTGAGTTACCATTCAGAAAAAATGCTGTTTAATTTGATTTGAAGTATATTTAAATCAAGACATTGACCTAGCTTTGATCAATGTCTGTTATCCTTTCGATGTAGAAAGTACGTTATAAAATTCACTGAGATGAGATTACTTGTTTGATTATTTATTTGTTTGAGTATAAGAGAGAAAGGCTCCAAGTTTTTTTTTAAGATTCGAGTTTTGTATGCTCTTTATTCATTACAAGAGAGAAAAACTTTAAATTTTTAATAAGCCTTTGTTCGTACGAAAGGGGAAGAAAGCACCACCCGACTTGGTCTCCTTGCCCGAAAGAAACGATGGATTCGCGCACGTCAGGCATCAAAGCTTGAACGTGGACAGAGTAATGCAACTGGAGCAGAACGTGAAGTTTCTACAAGAACAACATCAGGCAACTTTGGTCGCTTTACATCAGGAGATAGAATGCCTGCGTCAGCGAAATAGAGGTAACGGATAATTATATTGGTTCTCCTCAAGTATTTTGCCTCTAATCTGTTTTATAAACGTTTACAGATCTGCAATTTCAATTAGTATTTTCCAAAAGAGCACACTATGGTGCGGCTAGTAGTCCTTCTTCGCCCGAAGATAATGGAAATGGGTTTGCGAAATCAAAGGTAACGTGCGATACCATTATTGATCATTTGATAATACCTATGCCTTTTGATGGATACCTCGAGCATCTAAAAGTTTGAATCCTGAATTTACAGGGTAGCCCAATATGTGTCAATGTAACACCTTTGCAAGTGGAGCTTCTGGAGAAAGACTTGCAAGATATTAAGGTGTCGTTACAAGAGGCGAAAACACATAACCAGTACTTGTCGAACATTATAGAGCAGCAAAAAAAGTCAGTTGTTTTACACGAAAGTATATCATATGGGTGTCGTGACGGTAGGCTAACGTTTCTTTCTTTTATTCTGCAGGAGATTGGACATAACGGAAGAGCAGAGAAACAAAATTGAAGTGGCGGACGTGGGAATTCAAGTCGGAGATCCCGTGCAAGCGAGCCTAGTTGTGCTTTTGGAGGAATCGTATGCGATGGTGAAACGGTTGCGCAAGGAGAATATGGATCAAAAGAAGGAGATAGCCTCGTTAAAGGCGGCTTCCTCGGCAAACTACGCTGGTACTAGCAGAAACGGACGTTCCCGCGACGGTAATAATTCCCATTACAATCGTGGTTCGCCTACGAGTACGACGCAGGAACAGAATTCTCGTAAATTTCCACCGTTACCAGTACCGAGCTACTGGCATCGTAGATCACCGAGGTATAGCTCATAGAATTCTATCGTCTATATCTATAAACTTGTAAATTCATCGTAAAAGACATGGTTGAAAAGTCTAAGCAGTCATTTAAAATCTACGTGTGAATTATTACAGGTACGGCGCGAATCGACACGAGAAGCAAGACCATCGGGCAGATACGGACTCGACCGTTTTGCCGCAACTCCAGAACGGCAGCGTGAAGTCAGCGGAAGCGGCCAGTTTCGAATCGCCGTCTTATCGATCGCGCGAGTACCGCAATTACGGCCGCGACGGCAACAATCGTAAATACAGAGGTCAAGCGTCGCGAAGAGACAGCAATCATTATTACCATTCTCGCGAATTCAAAGACAGAAATTCCAAGGATCATCCGAGAGACGTGAACGACACTGGTGAGGGCTCGAAAGACGCGGATAATCCTCGAAGACAGTAGATCGCGATACACGTTGCCGATATGCGTAAAGATAGTGCGATCTGACGAGGAGTCCTCTGGGACTATAACGCATTGAGATTTTGAACACGTGAGAATTTCGATACTATACCAGCTATAAGACTTATCGTTAACGAGCGATCAATGTTCTCTTCACTGGTGCTGATCGATCACGACAGTCTCGTGCATATATAGCATGCAATAGGATAGCGACGACGAATGGGTATAAACTGTACGATTTTCGATGGAACAATCTAGTTTGTATTCTAATTTTAATTGTTATAGGCTGCCGTAAAGGGATGTAGAAACTTGCGCTTTGTAGATTGACGATAATCAGCAGAGTGTTTAGCGGAAGACTTTTTGCTAGACAAGAAGACTTTTTTTCTTCCTACACACAGTCACACAGAAACGAGAGAAAATGAGTGCGACCAAGGGCTCGCTATAAGTGCTAGCTTTTCGGCTGATGCTCGTAACTTCACAGACTTGAGCTTAATATGCGTGCAATAATCCGATATGCTGTCGACGCATGTGTGTACGTGTATTAAACTTTTAATCGATAATGAAGCATTAAAGAGTCGCTTCTGAGAGTCAAATCTAGTCATTTTCACGTATTCTATTGAGACAACAAATCGTTGAACGATTTATCATTATATACACACATAGATATATAATACATATACAAATATATATACATATACATATAAATATGTATATATATATTTATATTTTTTATTGGTTTTTTATGTGTATCTATATTGTTAATGTATTTGTTACGTACAATGCATTATATTTCATTAAAGTAAAGTCAAGTTATATTTTATTTTGATCTTGCGATAATATTATTGACAATCTGATTGTCTCATAAAAATATGCACGAATCTATTGCATTTGATTATTCTCTTCTTCGACAATTTTCTTTATTTTTTCTTTGACTATTTTCAACTACGAAACATTTAAAGATTATTAGACTTGTCTACATTAGGCAAGAATTTTCGTAATTTCTACTTATAACCGATTCTTGAATTTTAAAAATAGCAGAATGTATGTAGTATTGTTAAATTTATTCATTTTAGAAGAATTCGCGGATATCCTGCGGAATAACATGGAAAAAATTTGCCACATTAATCGGATTATAATACAGAAGTGTACTTTATAATTACGTAAAATCTTGTACGCTTATGAATGGATGAATTATCAAAATAATATAATATCATAACAATCATGTGCGTAATTTAATTTTTTGAAAAACCATCTTCCACGATTATTCTATATATATATTCCATATATATTAAATAAATATCTTGGCTTATCGTGTGTAATCTTTACATTTATCGTCATCATTATTTCGAAATATTTTACTTAATTCTGCGTTACATACACATCTAGATTTGTTTTAAGATGTGAAATTTCAATGCTTCAAATATATTATTACAATCATAAATTATTTCGTCGAATTAATTTATCTTTCTTGTCTTAAACACGTTACGTGACAGAAAACAGAAAGATTTCGCTTTTCAGAAAAAGTTTATTATAAAATATACCTTAGTTAAGTACATATTCAACACTACATACGTGAACAATCTCTGTAACAACTACAGACGCGGCCGAGAATTTCTAACGTAAAAAGAATTGTGAACAATTCTACGAGAGTACCCTGCAAACGGAGAAAGGCTCTTCAGGGCGGTCCGCACGTGGGAGTTTTAGTAGAAGTTACGTTCTAATTAAAATTACCTTCTAATCAAAATACAAAAACGCATGTTACCCGCGTATAGAGGAACAACGCTGGACATCGCACTTGAGCGTTGTAGTATTTATATTTTTATTACAGCGATACACAGGAATTTCAAGACGGAGCACATAATCAATGCCGTAACGCCGAATACCGAGTTACGTTTGCATGTGCCACAGTTTGCATTCCCGTGAGTCTTAATGTTTACATCACAACCACAAACGTAAAGTTACACGAGTGAAACAGAATCGCGACGGTCGGACGCGACTGAACTTAAAACGCATATTAATCGATTATCAGTCCATTAACAAATTACAGGTAGTTTCGTCGATAATAAGAGTAAATGTAATGACTGTATATAGGACTCGATCTTGACATTCTACATGATTACAGGGCCTGTATACGCGGATCGTTTTATTAAAAAAGAAGAAAAAAATTCACGAAACTCGTAAATATGCAGGAGAGAAGCACATAAGACACAAAAGAAAATAATCCCCGGGATTGAATGTTTATGCGCCTCACCCTGTATAGCCGACGTTTATTACAATCTCCATCTACGTACTTTATTCAACGGTTTCATAATTTCGATCAAAATGATCCCGAAATGTCAGTCTTTCCGTTTAAATTTTGTTAATTTCATTACAAGTATAATTGAGCATGTGACTGCTGTCCAAAGTGACTTATTGAAACTCCCGACTTATATTCTACTGTTTCGCTAAAATACAATTTACATACGGCAATCTAGGAAATGTTTCGTTCAATTACGATGCGACACGGCACAAATATCGCGTATAATTTTTGCGACGCTACATTGTACAATTTCGATAAACTACACCCGCAGCACAAATATTTTGTTGACGCCTGAAGAAGCAAAATGTGAAACTCGCGTAAACAGATCGTATTTCTGACTACTAATCTAATAATTCTGTGCAAATTAAATTGAACAAAACGCTCCGTAATATTCGATGATTATTGTTTGTCATTTTCGGGTAGAAACACAGAGTACCGCATGTCTTACGTTACTTGTTCTATGATAGCCCGTACATATGTATAATTATCGTTAAATGCTAGAAACTCGTCGTTAACAAGAAATAAATTTTAAAACTGACCTAGGGCATTTGATTATCGAATCGTGAATGGCTAGTGTTAATTACATTTCTCTCTCTCTTTCTCTCTCTCTCTCTCTCTCTCTCTCTCTCTCTCTCTCTCTCTCTCTCTCTCTTTCTGTCATTCATATTTCATATATATTTTACCTCACTGTGGTTTGTCTATTTATATTTGAACATTCACACGCGTCAGCTTGGTTAATGTTAAAAGAAAGAAGAGTAACAAAATACATAGTTAACAAATAAATAGGAACCAGCCTATGTTACACTTAAGATACTAATGGACAAAAGTGTGAATGACAGTAACGCGATATCCGAAACGCAGGCCTGAGGAAACATTGACTGATTGTGAGAGGGTATTTTGTTACTTTTGTTCGCTTTAATTAACAATGAATTGCGAGAGATAATGTTTCTATTCAGTTGCGAAAGTTAATAACCGCTACACCATCATTCTCCTCTTCTTACCGTACGCTATTTTCATCACGTTCGCAGTTTCCATCACGAGAGTGTCCAGTATAGCTACCGTGAGTCCATTCTTCACCGCCAACTCGTCGTGATGAAACTTCGTCCATTCGTCCTCCTCGGCTTGAGCCTCTCTCGCCAGCAACTCGTCGACCCTGTCTCTGCGTTTCCTGCTCCAACGCATCACCATGTTTTCTCGCTGCAGCTTCGTTTTGAAACCGAACAGCGTAGCGACCTCCTTGTTAACATACTCGATCAGTTCCTCGACGTTCTTCGGGATCTTCATCGTGGGCTTTATCTTCACGTTCGGCTTCGTCCAACTCGGGCCAGGCTTCTCGTATTCTGCTCGATAGACCTCCACGATGGTCTCCTTACAGAGATCGAAAAGGAAAGTGTTGTAGATCCGCCTGTCCCTTCTCTCACTCTTGTCTTTGGTCAATTCGTAGATCTCGGGAGGCGCTTCCAGATTCGCGATATCCTCACCGGTCAGCTTGGCGTTGTATATCAGGGTTGTGGCTTTCTCGGTGAACGACGTTAGCTCCTCGACGTTCGACGGGATTACGGCGGTGACCAGCGAAGGCGAACTGAGCGAAGCCGATAATCGGCCATCTCCAGGTGGGGTGTAAGGAGGCGGTGGCTTGTTCGGTATCTCTCGAACATAGTAAGACACTTCCTCCGCTTCCAATTTCTTAATCTTAAAAATAGTTACGTATGCATTCAAGTAAAATGTCCATGTTTGCGACGATCTGATCATACACGGGATACGTACCTCCAACTCGATTTGCAATTGTTGGATCCGAAGCAGCTTAGCTTCCAACTCGGCGACGTCCTGACCAGGTTGTCCCACTGAAGCTGTATGGAGTAGAAACGAGAAATATACATATCGATAAATACGACAGGTAGGCAGAGATACAAGTTTCTCGAGTAAAGCAACACGAGCCTTCACATTACATCGGGGGTTCACAATGTACATATATACTTAATTTGAGAGTGCTCTAAGGAAAGGAACGGTTGGAAAATAGGGAAATATATCAAGAAAATGTTTTAATGCACATATATATATATAATGCATATACATACATATATATGTATATATATACATATATATAAAATAGTACAAAGCTGTGACAAGGTTGGACATTCCATATAACACCTGTACACGATAGTAAATCTCTTCTGACAAGTTCAAAGGGAAGAGAAAGGTAGATATATATATATATATATATATATATATATATATATATAATAGTAATTTATGAATAATTGTGTGCGATGCATAATATTTACAGGCCTTTCTTGTGCGCATACGGATCAATAATCAAAGGATCAAGCATTTCATGCGACACTGATTTGTACAGAGATAAACAAGTCAATGTTCGTATCATTCGTAGTTTCGTGTATTACCTTTAGACAAATATAATCTCGACTTTGCTATTTGTCTGAAAATAAACAACACATGGCTATACCAGGCAACGCTTTTGCACAGGAGAGCACACAGCCATTATAAAAAACAAAAGGTGTTTCTGTAGTATATAAATGTGTTTAGATCAAGTCTCTGAGATGGTCAGCCCACATAAAAATTGCATCGCATGATTTCGGTCGAGAATGATATATAATTTGTTAAGAAAGAGAAAAAAAGATCCACTATCTCTCAACATATACAGGTTGGCTTGCTTTGAAATATGTTATTCGACTCTTGCAATTCAATCGCTCGAATAGCATCTTTCAAAAATTATTGCTTTGCAATGTATCACGATTAGATTATTTCGCACATTAGACCAGACCAGACATCCATTCGATAGCGATATCGACTGGGTTACAATATTTATATAACTCTTATAATGACACACATAATGTTTCAAGTTTGAAAAAATATGTACAATCAGACAGAGATGATTACTATAATATAGGATTGATACTCTCATACATTAAAACTCTAGTTAATATATGGTCCAAGAATTTATATATATATATATATATATATATATATATATATAGTTGTGACTCTGTATATTGTCTACTATATTTCTTAATTTTATATATAATAATATTCTAATATTATACTTCGATTATCGTAATAGAATAGGCGAGAATACCTTTTAATTCGTAGATCATAGCTTCGATGTCCTTGTCGGACGTGGTAACGATGGACGCGGAATGGAAATTGGTCTCCATATCGATGCTCTGTTTCGTCGCTTTAGTGCCGCTCAGCAGATCATCGTCCAGGATATCAATGTCCAGCCTCGAGTCATTGAAATCTCTCGGAGAGTCCATCTCGATCTCGGACACACCCCTCGGAGTATCGCCGGCCTCGCTAGATTCAGACGAGCCATTCTGTTCCTGCAGTTGCGAGACTCTCTCGCGCAGCTCGTATATTATTCGTGACTTGTCATTCTCATTCAGTCTCCAAGAAACCGCTTTTCCCTCAGATAAGCCGTCCGCATCGTTAGCCTCCACCGATTGTCTGTCCTGCAATTTTGCTTTTTCTAAGAATCGACCTTTGGTTTCGTCCACTTCGTAAGACTCCTCCTCGAGCCTGTTCGTCGTTCTATTCATCTCGGGGAACGAACCATCGTCCTCCGCGGAAACTTCTGCGCCCGAGGCCTCACTGATCTCCTCCGTTACACTCGGCGCACTCTGGTCACTCCTCTCGTTGTTTTGCGAATTGCTTACAGAATCGAACGATGACTTCTGTGTGATTTCGTCCAATATTCTCAATACGTCCTCCGATTTCTGGAAGGTTTGATACCTCTCCGGCAAGTTAGCGGCTTTCTTCGCGGCGCCTGTTCTCGGAAAGTCATCTTTGTCTAGAATCTCGGACACCTCGAGACTTTCCTCGGAGATGTCCTCGTATTCTGGATCTTTCAGTACGTCGAACGTCTTGTTGATATTTCCGACTACCGGTGCGTCCGATATCGCGGTTTCGTTGTTCTTCTCTGCAGTGTCATCCGTTGTCTCTTCCTCAGCTCGTCCAGTCTGCGCCGTAGATGCCGCATCGTCTATTATCGGCTCGGGAGAATCACGCGACGACGCAACAAGTTTTTCAACGGTATCCAATCCGCTCACAGCAACTTCTACTAGATTGTCCAGCTGCTCGCCATCCGAACTATCTTGTTCCGAGATTGATTCCAGACATTCCTTTATCTCGACGGGCACAGCGCCTTCGTTTTCTGCCACAACGCATTCATTCTCGTCCTCGTTTACATTGCACGATTCCTCTTCTTCGGCTAATTCAACTTTGGCATCAATTTCAAGTTCAGATAACTCGTTATCCTCGGCGCTACTCGAATCCAACTCAGTTATTATAATTTCTTGTACTTCCGACACCGCTTCGCGCGGACTCTCCTCGTTATCTATCTCCACATATAAGTTTAAATTTATGGCAGATTTATCGTCGACTGTTCGTAACGAACTATCTATTATTTCCTCACGATTACTAGCTTCTTTATCTTTACAAGTACTCATAGAGGCTGCATTACTTTCGCTTATACCTTCCACGTTTATTTCGCTTTGCGCTTTGATTGAGGCTTCCGAAACTGCTTCAGTTCGATTTATGTTGATATCCATATCACATAAGAGTCCTTTAAAATGACTATCGACATTTTTCCCGTCCTTTTCTACGATATCCTTAACTCTGTCTAATAATTCCGCCATAGAATCAGACATTACGTTATCAAGCTTCTCACCTCCAGGAATGCTTTTTCGTTTATCATTTTCTCTAGCGATTATATCCAATATATCGTCAAGTTCGTCGTTGCTTTTTACCATGTGAGACTGTGCTAATGCGTCGTTAAACGTAACGTCCTGTACCGCGACGTTGGTGGATTCCCCTTTTGGAAGAAAGACCGACACGTCAGAGTCGCCTATTAAATTGCTTTCAGCTTCTTGATTTGTCATATCATCGACGCGTGATACATTCTTTTCCGAGAAATTATTCAAAGTATCGTCCAGGCCTGATTTCGAATTCTCGAATTCTTCACGTACTCCAGTGCTAATCTCATCTTGCGGTACCACGAACGAATCGGACGTCGTCCAGTCGTCTTTATCCTGAGAAATATTTCCCGCGCTGACTGTGCGCGATCGATTTTGATCAGTATTAGACGCAAGTGTCATTGAATTTACGGTACTGTCGAGCACTTTTGTATGAATATCTTCATCGAGATCCCCTGATATCTTCACATCATCAGCGGCATCAATTCTGACTTCTGCCTCGAGAATATTTCTCGACGATTTCAAATCTTTGGCAACAACATGCGAGCTCTGACTTGAAGCTAAACTAGGCGCGCTTCGCGAATCGCCTTGTGATGTCGTTTCCTTTGAACGATGACCAGCGATGATGGGAGACTGCATTGATATAGTGCTAAAATGTTCGGCAAGTCCCAGAGAATGCGCTTCTTTTGTTCGAGCTTTTACAAGATCCTTCTCAAGTATCGCTTCACTTAAATCGCTCTGTTCATTTTTACTTTTCTTCGAGTCATCGACAATCTGGGTGGCTGTATTCTTCGCAAGATCGAGGCTCTTTCTACTCTCTGACACTTTGGAAAGAATTTCGGAAATCGATTTTATATCGAGCTCGGAGACCAAATCATTCAGCAACTCTTCATTTCCATCTTCCAATGCTGAAGTTTGATTATCGCCGCTTGCAATCTTAATATGTTGCGACAGTATAGATTTTTCTATTTCATTCATAATCTCTCTGCTTTTGGCTTCGTAATCGATTTCATGAGATAAATTAGATATGGTAGGAGCTTCTTCCGGGATTATTGCCGATATTTCACTACTTATTCTGTCCGATATGTATTTATCATGGCTGAAATCATTGGAAGCTATTGATTTTTTATTATTTACCGACATAGGTGATTCGGTATCGACTTTCTTCTCAGGCAACACTGCTTGCCGTTCTTTATTTTCAATATCAATTATTTGATCGCTAAAAACTGATTTAGATATTATCTCTGATATATCCTGCGACGTATTCCTTTCATCATTATCTGCTCTAGACTTTTCATTCGATTCATTACTTAAGCGTGACATTATTTCTGAAAGCGCCTTAATGTCCTTCTCGAGAGAACTGATATCCTCGCTCAAGTTCTTATTGTTTAACTGCAGAAAATCTAACTTTCTCGAATAAGTAAGTATATTGGAATCGGTAACGCGTGCAACATTTTCCGTAGAATACTCGGATTTGCTGGGAATAGATTTGGAGTATTCGACGTTTCTTATTTCTGGGATCTCGGACAATATCGTGGGAGTCTTTGGCAGAGATTGATCGACATTAGTATTTAATCTATCATCTGCTGATTCGGTGTTAATAGTACTGTGATCTTCAAATCTTGCATCCGATATCGTTTGCACCTCCAATTCTGATCGTACCGTACTAGAATCAATTTTAGCATTTTCCTCACCGTACGATACGCTGGTTTGTTTGATATCGGCAGTGGATTCTCCGATTTGTTTTTCAGAACGTGCATCGTTTGAAGTCGATGACGTCGAAGGCAACGTTCGAATTTTATCGTACGCTTTTGTCGATGTATAATCATCCAAAATAGTTCGAGCGCTATCGTTGGGATCCGTAGTGTTTTTTAGTGCGAAAACGTTAGCGCCCTTCATATTTACGGATGTCATAAATATCTGATAACTATCCCTCTCATGCTTCGATAAATCCTTCTGCTGATTTCTCGTCAATAGAAGATCCGATTCCGACCTAGATCTCAACAAATCGCTGCTTTTGTAGATGTCCTGTATCCTCTTAAGCGGTATTTCAGGTACTTTGAAGTCGGCCAATGACTTTGGCTCTATAGCTAACTTATCAATTTCTTTAGTAGTTTTCTTCGATTCCAACTTTTTGCGCATCTCATGGATGGTCGTGTCATATTTCTGTCAAGAACAAAGAGAAATTTCATAGAACAATAATAATCAAATAATTATGTGCGTATATAAACTTACCTTGATTTGAGTCTGCAGGTTTGCTTCCAGAGCACGCAGCCGTTTTTTCGTTTGCTTCTTCACTTCTCTTTTTAGACGCGCCATTTCGAGACGTCGTTCCGCTAATTTCTCAGTGAGAAGTCCTATCCTTCCCTCGACGTCGCTCGTATCAGACGACAAGGTGGTATCTATAAAAGAGCACATACGTCTCTCTGATCGTGATCAGTTTAAAATTATGCAAAAAGCTACACTTAATTAATATGTAATAAAGTAACAATTTTTGCCATAATTATTATGATATTTGCAAAAGATCTTGCAGCTTGTTTGAGTTACAGTTAAATTTAATTCAAAATTTATCAAAGAACCATTACACGTTATCAATGCAAGTTAATTGATCTTTTATATATGCAGTGTATGTAAGTGCATTTTTGTTACCCCCTCCTTGCTGATACAAAACATTAGACGCTGCCACGAGTTTAAATGCCGCCTTCTCCATACGAATAACACGGTCCTCTTCTGCTCTTAACCTTGCGTGCCACGCCATCCAATCCTCGACACAATTCTTGCGCGATGCAAGATCTGTTTCGCGTGCGTTCAAAATCCTAAGGGGAACAGAAGAAAGTGTACAGTTCCGAGAATACGCACATGCATGCCTGTTATGCGGATTGCCTCTGCAGAGAATCTATTTTTACAATGCTTCGCTTGATGCGGCATGGAGATGCACACAGGTTTATTATTAGATCTCCCAGCGTACGATTTTAGTGATTCAGAATTTTATTAGCAGACGCACACGCGTGTCGCGCCGAAAAACAGTGTCCGAACGTTTGCAATTATTAAAACTGAAAGGAACAATGTGATAAATGAATGTACGCATATAGGTGCACTTACTGTTCACATTCTCTGTCTTGCGACCTAACGACCATAGACCTCGAAAGATTTTTTTCGCTTTCTTGAGAACTGTGATGGGAAACGGCAAAAGTGCTAATCTGAGACATGGATGCGTCTTGAGTATCCCGCTCGTTCCTGGAAAGACTTTGATCATTCTCAAATTTTCTGCTCGAAGCAGGAGCGGACCTGTTTCCCTTATTCTCGTTTGCTATCGATAACTTCGAGCTTTTGTCCTTGGCCTTCGAATGCTTAACGAGAGTCTGAAGCGATGTTTGGCTCTCATTAAAATCTGATTCGTCCAAGATCGAACTTTCTTTGTTGTTATCTAACTGAAGCAATGCGTTCTCCACTCTTGTACGTTTATTATAAAGCTCAATAAGCTCCTCCGATATATGAGAGCTTGATTTGGACCGCGATATATTTTCCGTTGACATACTAGGGGCTGATTTCGTTTTTTGATACTTGGAATTTTTACGCTTAGAGCTTGTTTTCAGTTCGACATTAGGCTGAAACTTTTTAGATATGTCTCTGTCACTTGTGATAGACTTGTCAATCTTCTTTGAGTTCTTACTCGTACTCGCCTGCGATATTTCGGAGATGTGTGACTGCGTCGTCTTTGAAACGGTGTCTTGGACTATCTCTTCCTCTATAGATTCACTATTGGCAGTTGCAGCGTTAGAAGTTGATTCTTTCCCTTTTGCAGTTGTCGCGGTTTGTATGGAAGGATCTGTTACTTGCGACGTTCTTGATCTTTTAAGCGCTTCCACTAATGTATCAGATTCCGATTTTACATAATCAGGTACCGACGCATCTACTTCTAGTCTCGGTGACTGCGACAGTCTGATCTGATCCTGATTTTCCAAGAGCCGAATATTTATTTTCATGGGATGAATCCGTTTCGACTCCATGTCCAGCTGATTTTGCTTCTGTCGCAAAATATCCGCTCTAGGCATCTTGTCTTCGTACTTTCGAGACCGCAGCTCGTATTTCGACATATCGCTTTTCCTTTGCAACTGCGTGGGACTTTTCTTCTGTTCCTTACTCTCAACTAACTCGTCGAGTCTTGCCGCGGATGTGTTGTTTCCTTCGCTTAAACTTACTAATATGTTAGAATTCAACCACTCAATTTTGGATGCATCACTCTCGGATGCGTTCAGGCGCGTGTCGATCTGAGACCGATCATGCTGAGACTTATCCGAATCGATCAAGGAGCTCATAGAGCTATTACTGCGTATATCGTAACCCTTCATAGGACCCGATAATCTTCTCGGCGATTGGCTGTCTGCGATCTTCTTCAATTTCGTCAAGATATTCTTCGTTGACATTTGCGGATTAAACATGCCTCTCTGTTTTTCAAACATTCGTTTTCGTTCCAGGCTTGTAAGTTCGTGAAACAATTTGAATCTATCGATAAACGGAAAAAAAAAAGTTTAGTATAAGATAAATAAATTGAAAGTACAATATATTACACAAATGTCACTTACTTTAGAATTTCGTCCTTCTCTTCTAATAGTTTTAGAAGCAGAGCTCTCTGTTTCTTTTTCACGGAACGGCTGTCTTGTCCGGTATCTTTCAATGCACGTTTTTGCTCTTCCAGCTGCACCAATTTCTTGGTTTTGTCATTTAACGTTTTTTCTCGAACCTTGAGCCACTCTTTAATTTGATAGCTTAATTGATTCTCGTCTCTCAAGAGTCGTGCTATCTAAAAACAAAAGTATAAAAAATATCCAATTAATATACGTGTTAAATACAAATGTAAACACACGTAAATAACAGAATATGCTTGCCTGTGAATCTATAACTTTATTAAACGAGCACGTTACATCTCGAGTCGAGATACTAATCTCGGTCCCGGTTTCCGTTTTTATCGACGAGGTAGTTTCGTGCAAACTAATCTCCGACATGGTCCTCATTCTGCTAGGCCGTGACATCTCTTCTATTTGGTCCAAATCTTCGAATTGTATGGCCGAACTTACAGGCAGCTGAGAAATTTCATTTCTCCTCAAAAATGGTTCGTATGGGTTTTCACGCATTTCTGACAATCTGTTTTGCACGTTCCGTTCGTCCGCGGATATGTCCGTTTGAGTCGCAATGTCATTTACCGTTTGCGTTTGTACCTCCGCCACTTTGACCACCGCTTTATTAAACTTTCCATAATTAAATCCATAACCCGCCTCATCGACGTTGCCTTGGTTTGCCTTTTTTTCTACATAATCAGTTAGATTCCATGTTGCTGTAAGAAAAAAATATTCCAAATATTTAGTGTATAATGTATTTATATATACATAATGTATTTCTACTGATAACAGTCTTCTTACTTTTCTCAACAGCATCGTTATCAATCGTAGCAGCTGCACGGTCTTCTACGATTTGCGCGACTTCCTCTTCATCTTTTTTATCGATTTTCTGCGAATTCTTTTGCTCTTGCATTTCGCATTTAGTGTTGTACAGACACTTTTCAACATCCATTACTTGTCGGAGGGACTCATTGTAAGAATCGTAAAGATGCAGTTCCGCCTGAAATTGCATATGCAAAGCTGTTGGATGTATCTGAAATTCCAATGCACTTCCACTTTATCAAAAATACATTGTTATGACTGAATAAAACGTGTGTGACAATGTATTTATACTCACCAATTCTACCTCCTCTCGTTCTTTTTCAGATTTTACTGTCGGCTTGTACTTGGGGCATCTTGCATCAACTTCCGAATCACTGTTCTGCATCAAGTATCTCCTTCGTTTTGACCTGAGCACAAGATTCATTCTTTCTGGCGTCATTAAGTTATGAAATTCTGGTTGGGAATAGCCCTCTCTGAGAGAGATTCTTCTAGGATCAAACAATACTTCTGGCAGTGTACCGTCGTCCACATCATTTAAATCATCGTTGGTAGCTATTTCTTTAGTTGTAATAATGCTCTGTGAACGTGACTCCTCGTCTTTTTTAACGCTCGTACTTGCAGACTGTGCCACGGAATGTTCTGTATATTTGACATTTTCTGAAGTTTTAGATGATCCGGCAGAATTAATGCTCTGTTTACCTTCCACAGCCGTTTCGAGATCTTTACTTTTTGATGATTGCGTGGAACTTATAGGATAAGCACTTATACGACTCCTGGAACTGTTTGTTTCAGACATAAATTCAACATCTTCTGATGGCTCCGAATTGACACTGTGTAGTTTATCATCTTCGCCTTTGTTATTCGACATTTTATTTTTATCAGACACTCTCTTCGTTTGGTCCTTACAGATAATACCTAATTTGTCTTCCTTCAATTGTCTACTATCCGAATCAGATTTATGTTTCAAGTCTTCCATTTCAGACTTTTGCTTTAAAAAATAGTGGCTCATGTCTTTAGATTTATTTTCGGTACTAGATAAAACGCCCATATTATCTCTCGCTGCAACTTTATCTAGCACTTCCCAAGATGGAAAAACCGGAAAGTCGCTAGATTCATTGCTGGACATTCGAATCTTGGATTCTAGAAGATTGTCTTTTGTTAATTCCACCGACTGTGCATTGAAAGTCTTCTGTCTTTTGTCATCTTTTTTAGCAATGGATGCTACAAAATTTTTATCTTTTGATTTTACCGACGAAAAGTCATTACTCTTTGCAGTAAGGAATGGTCTTTCATTCTTTGGTAATTTCGCGTTACCCATATCTCTGACATCTTTTCTGGAGACACGTCTTGGACTTCGACTGCGTTTTACTTGGTCTTGCATGGATTCGTCCCTCTTTGCACACGAAGAATCATCCTTTTTCATTCTCTTAGATCTGTTTTCCTTTTCTCTGGAGTTGTCTCTACCATGTTCTTTCTTCTTGCTTAAATTAGACGATATAGAGACATTTGGTGCTTTTAACGGCTCGATGCTTTCGCAATTAATAAATGACGATCCGTCAGAGGAGAAGTCTAATTTTCTCTGTACTCTTTCACCAGTTCTTAGACTTTTGTCAGATCTGTCGTGCACAAATTCCATTGCAGCTATTTCAGACTTTGTCGAGGGCAGCTCCTTTGAAACAGAATTTTCTCTGCTGGAGAAGTCCAGTGTTTTTGGAGAAATTTTCAGATCTGGTACTTTCAGCGGCTTGATAAAGTCCATTTTTTGTACAATTTGATTCCGTGTATTCAAACTTTGCGTACTAGCCGCTTTCAGTACCGAAGAAGTCAAACTTTTTGCTTGAGAACTTGAGCCATGTGCTTTGGCGCCAATATCAATACGATCTTCTAAAGCGAGCTTTTGTTTCACTGCGCTAATAAACGTAAAAGGATATGGCTGTACAGGATAATAGGATAGCAAATTTTCTAAGCACTTTATGCCAATTGCCGGCACTCGCAAATCAGCTGATTGCTCCTTGAAAGTCTTCTGTTGCGCCTCAAGTTCTCGAGTAATCTGTGCTGCCTGTAATAAAAAAACAATGTAAAATTTTATATATGCAAACAAAAAAGTAACAAGCAAAAATCACTCACAACAGCAGAGGTCTCGGCGCGTTTGGCAATAACATCTGGATCCGAGAAGAAAACATATCTTTCTTTATCGATAGATCCTTCTTTTCGATTACTGCTCTTCATATTCTCATTCTTAAACTATATAGATAACATCCCATAAAATTATCATATTGTCATCCATATTTCTCATGCACTTATAATTATAGTGGAATGCAACAGCATCTGAAAACAATACAAAAAATATGAGTTAATATTAGAAAAAAGATATCCTCTCTTAATGATATAAAATCTTAATATATAAAATAAAATAATATATCTCTGTACGTCTAATCAAATAATCTCGTCATTTACAACTTGATTGTTTAGTCACAGATCATATAGTCAGAATTGGGGATTCACGAATTGACATGGAATGGGTTATCTTATAAATTTTTACAATACACACACACACTTCGCCGCTGTTCTCACTCATTTAGTGTTCTATTTGCTTACATGAGCTTGGGACACCGAAGTGAAAGATATTTTCTTAATAATATAAAATATACCTTTATGTTTAATCAAAAATAACTTGATCGTTTGTGACAATGCTGTTTAGTTGCAAGTCTTGCAATCAAAATTGAGAATTGGCGAATCGATTATTTTGCAATTTTTACAATAAACATCATTTACATTCTAACTTACAGGTTTTAGCTTGGAACACCTAAGTACAACGATCGAAAAAGGTAAACCTAATTAAGGCATCGCAGGTGAACGATTCTTCCTTGAACCAACTTTACTCGGCGACGAGAGCAATCGCGCAAATGTGAAATGTGACATCTCCATTCTCCATTCTCCACAGGGGTGCGTTCAGGAATTACTGGAATTAGGCTAAATTTCCATGTTCCATCTTCTTCTTCTTGAGTTTATATGAGGTTTGTTCGCGTCGCTTGCCCCACCATGCTCCTAATCACTCCAATGCACACCAAAAAAACTCATTTGCTCCAATCGCCACTCGCCACCTTTTATCCCTGATCCAAGTGCTCTTTGGTTTGGTGTATATGCGACGCGAACAAACTTAATGGCTCCGCTTCCCTATAGGGCGCGACACTGGCTGTGTTTTGCGGCCAATTTTGCCGAACCACACGGCTAGCTAAAGCGGGGAGCACACACTTCTGCACAATGCATAGGCCATCGCACACAAAAATTGCATAGGCTGCATAAGCATAACATAAGACCGCTGGACCAATGAGCATCCAGCATAGAGTCACCATATTGATTTACATAAGATGCTCATTGGTCCAGCGATCTTATGCTATGCTTATGCAGTCTATGCAATTTTGTGTGCGATGGCCTTAATTGATTGGTCCATATGCATGTGCATAAGCTGCGTTCCCACTAGACGCGTCGCGCGTCGCGTCACGACGCAGCGTCATGAGTTATCCAATCAAAACGTTTCATTTTATGACGTCATTTCCGACGCGAGATCTTGTCAGAAATGACGTCATAAAATGAAACGTTTTGATTGGATAACTCATGACGCGACGCGCGACGCGTCTGGTGGGAACGCACCCTAAGGAAATAGACCAATCCGTTTCTTTATGCATATGGTTATGCACCTATGCAAGTTTGTCTGGATAGACCATTGGTTAGGGTCGACAGGAGTAAAGCCGGTTAAGGTAGTCCTTTTGCAGCACCTAGTAAAATGTAAACAAGCGCTGAAAGACGAAGAGGTCAAAAAGTTTAAATAAAATGAGTAAACAATTAAAAAAAAAAAAAATAAAATAAGAGTCCAAAAAGTTCTATTAAAATGGACAAATAATTAGAAAACAGAGAGGAAAACAGAGCTCAAAAAATTATATTAAAATGGGTAAATAAATAAATAAATAGAAAAAAAGAGGAGAAACGAAGAATCCAAAAAAAGTTCCAATGATATAAATATACAAAAAACAGAAAAAAGAGAGGAAGGTAAAATTCGCTTGCTCGAGTTAGGCTGAGTTTCCACTGAGCGCGTCACGCGTCGCGTCGTCCGAGTTGAACCAATAAAAACATCCCATTTCGTTACATTCTTGTGACGGGATCGAAATGGGATGTTTTGATTGGTTCAACTCGGACGACGCGACGCGTGACGCGCTCAGTGGAAACTCAGCCTTACACTTTTTGCACTCTCTCTGTCGCCTCTTTCCTTTTCTTTTTAAAGTATCCACAGCGTCGTTTGTGCTATTTCAAGTGCAGAAAGTGCGGAATGAAATGCCCGGTCGAAGATGAGTTAGATTAGGTTAGATTTTTCATTCCGGCGGGAAGCGGTGTAGTGTACGGAGTTCTGTCAGTTCTGTGTTCTGTCGCGGTTGATGCGTTTTTCTATCAAATCCTCGAGATGCCCGACGTCATAATTAACGACATTGTCGTCAGCTTTCCCTTTAAACCGTATCCCGTGCAGGAAGAGTATATGAGAAAAGTGATAGAATGCCTGCAAAATAGCCAGCACGGTGTCTTGGAGTCGCCGACAGGTACATCCGTGTGCACGGTTGATTATTTAAAAGAATAGGCGAATTCCTGAGAAATAAATTACATGAAAAACAAATTTTTAATAATTTAAGACCCTGTTTAACAAAGAAAGAGATGTAATTTATTTTAAGTATTTTTATGTAATTTTATTTCCAACTTGGGCAAAATTGTTTGAGTTGGAAAAGTTGAAAAACTTGAGATAACTTTTAGATTAATACATTTCATCCGTTTATTTAATTAATTTTTCTCTTTTTGTGGATTTTATTTAATCGCTATCAAATCTATTTTGCCAACTTTTAAACAGATTTGTAATAAAATAAATGTTATAAATATTTTACAGGTACCGGAAAGACTCTGAGCCTTTTGTGTTCTTCCTTAAGCTGGCTGTTGACAAAGAAAGCTCAGTTACAGGCGCAAGTGATAGCAGGTGCAATAGAAAAGAAAGACTTTGGCGGAAATTTTTTTAAACACTTAACCAGTGGACTTGAGAAAGCGGCAGGAGTACCGGACAATGTTCAAAGTTTTGGCTGGGCTATGCCCAAAATCATTTATGCGTCTCGGACGCATTCTCAATTGTCTCAGGCTATGTACGAATTGAAGAAGACGTCGTACAAACATGTGGCCACCGCTGTACTGGGGTCCCGAGATCAGCTGTGCATTCATCCAGAAGTTTCGAAAGAGACGAGTACTTTTAACAAGATACACATGTGCCATTCTAAAGTAAAATCAAGAACTTGTTTTTATTTCAATAATGTGGAGACCAGGTGGGGTGTTATTTGTGTATATTTCGATTATTTTTTCTATCAAAGCAGAGTAGTGGATATATTATATCAGTTTTTAAATGTTCTTTAGAAAAGATGATCCTGTCTTTAAACAGGAGGTGCTAGACATAGAGGATTTAGTTAAAGTCGGGCAGAAGCACAAATGTTGCCCATACTTTTTGGCAAAGGAATTGAAGCAGAGTGCAGATATCATTTTTATGCCTTACAATTATCTACTGGATCCCAAGACACGAAGGTCGCAGGGTATAGATTTACAAAATACTGTAGTTTTATTGGACGAGGCTCACAATGTTGAAAAAGTTTGCGAAGAAGCGGCATCGTTACAGGTATAAGAAAACAAGATTGTTTCCTTCAACTTTTTATATATTTTACATTTGTATGTATCTGTATAGATAAGCAGTACAGATGTTGCAATGTGTATTGACGAAGTAACTGCGGTAATGCAAGATGTGGCTAAGGACTCGGATCAGCAGAACGATTTTCTATCGGAGAATAATGTTCAGAAAGATTTTACAGCGGAAGATCTATGCATCTTGAAAGCAATGTTTTTGGAACTGGAAAAAACAATCGACTCTATTGAATTAAAAAACCGCAGTGAGGGAGATACTTTTCCCGGTGGATTTATTTTTGAATTACTTGAGAAAGTTGATGTAGGTGACTTTTAATCTTAAATGAATTTATTAGAATATAATATATATGCACGCGTTACTTGTGGTTATAGTGTAATTTTTGTAACAGTTAACACATGGTAAGGAACAAATTGTGGTAGAGAAGTTAGACAAGATTATTTTATATCTGACAACTACCAGCACTTCGCCATTTGCAAGGAAAGGGAATGCACTGCAAAAGTTCAGCGATTTACTGAGGACTGCTTTCAATAACGGTGCCTCCATTGCACGTCACAAGGAAAAAGTGAAACGTTGCTACAAAGTCCACATACAAATGGAAGAGCAAAAGAAGAATTATAAAACTGATGTGTGGGAGAGCAAAAAGACAACTAAAACAGACGGAAAACTCATTAGTTACTGGTGTTTCAGTCCTGGTTTTGGGTATAAATGAATGCTTAATGAAAAAATATCATTAACAACATTATCTTAACATTATCTAAAGTAAATCTTATAACAAACATATTTTACCAACAGTATGGAACAAATGGTGGAGCAAGGAATACGTTCGGTAGTGCTCACAAGCGGCACGTTGTCTCCGTTAAAACCGTTCATATCGGAACTCGGTATACCAATCGCGGTCCAATTGGAAAATCCGCATATAGTAACGAAGGAACAAGTATGTGTTGGCGTTCTTAGTCAGGGACCAGATAATCATCCACTCAATTCGTCTTACAACACAAGGTAAATGCTGCTAAATATTGATGAAATAAATAGCGATTTGAATGAGTTTCTCTATTATAGTTTCTATTATATGCAGAAATGATCCAAAGTATATTGCGTCTCTCGGAAGAGCAGTGTATAACTTTAGCTGCATTGTTCCCCACGGGTTGTTAATATTCTTTCCTTCGTATCCAATCATGAGGAAGTGCAGGGACGAGTGGCAGAATATGGGTTTGTGGACGCAGATTGCTGAACGTAAGGTAAGAAATATTTAGCATCCTCATTACAAAATAATGTATTTTATGATGCGTGTGTGTGTATGTGTGTACACACACACACACATACTGAACACACACATTGCTGAACGTAAGGTAAGAAATATTTAGCATCCTCATTACAAAATAATGTATTTTATGATGTGTGTGTGTGTGTGTGTGTGTGTATGTATGTACATACACACACACACACACACACACACACACACACACACACACACACACACACACACACACACACACACACACATATATATATATATATATATATATCAAATTAATCACTGTATAACAGCCCATTTATGTAGAGCCCAACTCTAAAGAGGGATTTGTTAATGTGATGAATGAGTATTACCAAAAAATTAGAGACCCGTCTTGCAAGGGGGCTGTTTTTATGGCGGTATGCAGAGGAAAAGTCAGCGAAGGTCTGGATTTTGCTAATGCAAACGGTAGGGCTGTATTAATCATTGGTCTACCATTTCCGCCCTTAAAGGATCCGCGAATTATGCTGAAGCAAAGATATTTGGAGGAAATAAGGGCTACACAAAAAGAGGTATAAATTATAGATACTTGAACTTTGCTAGAAATAATAACTTGATTATGATATCTAATAAGATTGATGAACGAATTTAATATTCAGAGCCTAACTGGACAAGAATGGTATCAACTTGAAGCATCCCGAGCTGTCAATCAAGCTATTGGCAGGATAATAAGACACAAAAGTGATTATGGCGCTGTGGTGCTGTGCGATTGTAGGTTTGAAAATCCAAACTTCAAGAAACAATTGTCCGCTTGGCTTAGACCGTATGTAAAAAAGTTTACGAATTTTGGGATGATCACAAGGGAGTTACGAGAATTTTTTAGAAACGCGGAGAGTACAGTAAGTTTTTATTTAAACTAAATGCAATTATTAAAATGTAATTAATGATATGTTTTAACTTATACCATTAAATTATTATCAATAATTTCAGCTGCCGCAACCTAGTATCACTCGTGCGCAATATGGGAACATTGATGATATATCACTACCTGCTGTGGGTGCTACCTTTGAAACAACAGTATCTCACTCTCTTAGACAAAAGATGCAGAATAATTCTGCGACAGAAGAGTCGGCCAAGAATAGTTTTAACATAGATATGTATCTAGATGAAAATGCAAAGGACAAACATTTAGCGAAACCGCAATCTGTGATTAATTTTGCTTGTAAATTAAAAGATAATCAGAGTACGTGCGAATTAACAAAACATCGATTCGAAGAACCAGTTGCAAAAAGAAGAAAAATTAATATCATATCACCTGGAATTGATTCTTATTTTTCTGCTCCTTCAACTTCTTCATTAACATTTCCTGAAAGTAATTCCACACAAAATTTTGTACAAAATGACACGAGTAAAGATGATAAAAAGGCACTGGGAAAACAATATTTAAAGGATGTAAGTACTAACAATTCGATTACCTTTGTGTAAAAAGTTATGCCATCTAAACAGAAATAATGCTCGTAGGTAAAAAGGGCATTATCAGCGAATAATTATAAGATATTTGCAATTATGATACAAAGTTATACGCAAAGTGGCGATTTTGACGAATTATTGAAGACATTGTCAAGTTTATTTCCACCGACTGAGCAGCTACAGCACTTGTTTATAGGTAAGTCCATAAATTGAAGAAATAAAACGATAAGAAAAACAATCTGTGGAATTAAGAGTAAAAACCGATTTAAACAAGATGTTTCTACTTTTAGGATTTCAAAGTTTTCTAAAGAAACAACACATTGCAACCTTTGAGGATTATATAAAGAATTTAAAGTTGCCTTAACGCTACATCAACTTGAAGTACTAAAAGGATAATGGATGCTACAAATGCATATATGTATAGTTTTATTTTACTTAATTTAAATTTATGTTAATTTTTTTCAATACAGACTAATAAAAGACTATCTGCTTAATAATAAAATCTGCTTAACAAGTGTTTTTATTCAAGTTTATAAGATCGATTAGACTTATTCATGCTGAATGTAAAATGGTGCAGGCATCGTTAGTGAGATCGAGAATAAATTTGAAAATGTAAAGTATTGTAAAGTATAATAGAACTAAATTATTATTTTTTTTATTTTTGTAATAACAGTATAAAATTTACTTTGGCGATTAAAAACATCTGTATTGCAATCATAAACATATTTACACGTATATTTTACATATATTTACTACACATAATAATTTTTTGTAATCAAATATACTAATTTATTATTTTAAAAAGCTGTTAGAAAACACAAACAAATTAAAAAAAAGAAAAAATATAGCTATGTTACTGTTTGGCGTTAATGATCATGATCGTCGCAATCGTGAATGATAGTAAAAAATACAGACATTTTTTTCTATCTTGTTAATCATGTAATATACAATTTACGAATATCGTCCATTATGCAATTAAATGGGCATAAATATGAAAAATTATATACACTCGCACCTCGATATAGCGTGTCTCAATGTAGCGCTCGAAAAAGATTTCTATTACTAACATGGAAAAGAACTGTACTCCACAGATTTCGTTGAAACTTGGCAAGATTTACAAAGTAAGTTTCCCTGAATATAATCATCCCTATTTGAGTGCAGACAATCAACCATTTCAGAGATATTTCAATAATAAATTTAGTAGCGTCTTTAGAATAGAGTTTATTAGGATACTCACATATAAATATTTGTGGCGTAGTGGATATGCCTCAATTCGTCATGATATAAAGATTTTATATTATGACTATTTATATTATAATTTATATAATATAAATTTTTTTATATTAAAATAATTTATTTCATTATATTAACAATTATTTTAATCATAAAATATTATTAAATAATAAAAAAAATTGATTGTTAGGTTTAAACTCGAATCTACAAATTATGAATCACAGTTACCATATCCACTACGCTATTAAATTTATTATTAAAATATTTAAGAAATGGTTGACAGGCACCCCCAAATGGGGGTATCATTACATTCGGAAACTTTCTCTGTAAATCCTGCCAAGGTTTCATCGAAATTGTTCGTTTCTAAGTCTTCCTTTATAAAAGAGATGCGTAGCGATGATTTATTGAGAGAAACTCAATTTGTTCGATATTACCAGATAATCTCGATATAACGAAATAATATCTCGAAAACGAACATAGCGAGATCCGAGTATATTAACATTATTTATATCAACATTTATTCCTTTTTACAATTCCATAGTCTGTGTTCCATGTATCTCTTTATTATTGTCAACGTCGCTTTTCGCAAGCGCGTTTGCAACAATATCTTGATAATACTCGCAAAATACGCTGCGATTATGCGAAACAAGTATTACAAATCGGGCAGCAATGGCCGCTAACTCTTCTTGCAGCGAGGAGAGCCCCACTGGTACTTGTTGGGGTGCAGTGGATTGCGATTGAATGATTTTTTGTAGGAACTGTCTAATACGTAGACCTAAAACAACATATTTTATAGTCAAAAGTGTTAGTCATTTTATAGTTAAAAGTGTTAAAGCCATTTTTATACTTACCGACGAGATATCTGATCTTATGTTTTGTATCTACAAGATCGGCTATTTGACCTCCTAATAGCGTTTCTAATTCTGGTGACAACTCGGGAGCGTTGACTTCTCGTAATGTTGTTTTCACGTCTGTTTTTACTTGTAGTACGATATTTGGCATTGCAGCTTCTAGCTCTCTATAGCAAAAGTAAAAATTATATTAATATAATTTTGAATATGGTTGAATATATAAATTGAAATGATGTGAGCTATATACGTAAAAAATGATATATTTTATTATAACTTGTTTTCAATTATAACTTAACGTACTTGTTCGAATGTACAGAATCCAACAGTGCGTTCAAATGTTCCTTAATATTCTTCTTAAGGCTCGAAACCCCATGAATTGGTGCACCAATTGTATTATTAACCAATAATATCACCGAACCAACGACGCTCAACCTACTGGTTATGTCACGCAATTCCAGAAGTCTTCCTTGATCCAACATCAATGTCTAAATGAAAATCATCCTATTTATAATAAACTTATCGAATATACAATATAAAATCCTATATTTTGATAAGATATCCCATACCTCTGCGTCTGGATTGAAATCCCACTCCAGAAGATCGAGGTACGCCTCTGTCAATAAAGAATGAGTAATTTGTCTTACAGTATTAGCACCGTCGCTCGATGAGCCTGCGATTTTCTCTGGATCGAAATGTCTCAATAACCATCTTTCTGTGTATTGTAAGCCGTTTGAATTAATCTTTAAAAATTCGGCAAACTTTCCTTTCTCATACTCGATGCTCGAGGCAATGATGTTTGGCCTCATCATTGTAATGGTAAAATTTGCCAAATCCAATCTCATTAATTGCAACAATTCCATGACGCCCTTGAACGTCTCAACGATGTCTGTCTGCTGCGAGAGCTCTTTGATTTTCTCGTCTCTCACCGGGGCGCATATTTTACCCATAACGGAGATTATGTATTGCCCGTAACGGCGAAAATCTAATACGCCTTTCTCCGCTTGTTGTCCGATCAAATCTAAATCAAGCACTTCTCTAATATTTTCTTTGATCTTCGCGTTATGCAGTGGTACGAGTTCATCCAGTGACTGAAACAAGTAGAGAACATATCGTTACATAATTGTTTGACGCTTTCTTTTGTCGTCATAGAACAAAAGTGAATTATTACTTCTTTAATTTCTTTCATTAAAACCAGTGCTTGCGAATAATCTGGTGGATCCTCGGCCAACTGCTCCGCTAACAAATTCCAAAAAGCTTTGTGCATTATTTCTTTTACTCGCCTATGAAAACTACCGTCTTCCTCCAATTTTTGCAACTGAAAATTCTTATCTACCGCAATTTCGTGTGCTAAGGCCATATTTTTCATTCCATTAGCAGCTTTCACAATTTCGTCGAAAGACACAAATTTAGGTGGTGACGCTCCTGTTAATCCACTCATCATAAAATTTGGCGTCGGTTGCCTGCGTTAACACAAAAAATATGTGCAAAAGATAAACCATGTATATATATATATGATGTAACATAATCTTCGTGAAACGTTAATCGTAATGACTCGTAATGACAAAATGTCGTTTTTGTCATGTATTTGCTGTAGATTCTAACTACATACCTATTTTGAATTTCATTTTGCACAGTCGTATCTACATTAGTATCACAGTTCGTTGATGTACCAGCGTCATTTGTGTTATGCTTCTGTTCATCCTCATTCTTCATTTTTTGATTGCTGTGTAACAAGCGTCAAGTTTTATAAGTAAATTATTTATAAAATAAAAAATTAGTAAAAAGATAGCTTAATTTGAGTTTACAATAACCATTAAGGAGTAGGAGATTTTACGTTACTGATAATAATTATCTCACGATAATGTAATATAACTTGTTGTTGACCATTATATTCAGTCGAATGCCTACATTGATTGTTATGTTTAAATAATTATAAATGATAATTTTTATTAATAATATATAAAATCCTATTTTATGTTATTGGTCAATTATTTCACGATAATGTAAGTAATATGTGGCTTATCGACCGTTATTTTTAGCTAAATAACTAAATTGACTGTTGCATTATATTTAACTAAATGTGTGATAACTTATATCATTAATATAAGATCCTCTTTTATATCATTGATAAAAATTATCTCACAATAATTTAATACAACTTATTGATTGTTACATTTAGCTATATATAACATTTTTATGATTAGTAACAAATCAGTAGTTTCTAAATACATTGTTCATAATATAAAATACAAGTAGAAAGACCAGTGAGATAACTCAATCTAAATTTTAAATAATCAAGGAACGAAAATGTAATATAATTTGTCGACTGTTACATTTAGTTAAATGGCTATGATGGCAATATCAGATGTGCAAAATCGTCTTATGATTAATAACAAAATCAATAATACCAGCAACATTTTATAAGAGTACGTTATTAAGATAAAAAACCAAGCACGAAGACCAATAAAATGATGCAACTGAAGTTTGAAATAATCGTTAAGAAATAAAAATATAATATAGCTTGTGGACTGTTGCGTTTAGCTAAACGTCACAGAGAGCAACATTTATAGATTTCAAATTTTTTTTCATTGTGATTAGTAACAGCAAGAGCCTGTAAACACTCTGAATTGTTATCGGACAAAGAAGAACTGACCGATATAACATAGCAGGGATGAAATTTAACAATGTTGTGGGTCTCAGCTTGCGACTAAACAAAAGACAGCAAAGGGTCATGCCCCATATTACTCCGGCACCGACCAACACTTTGTTCCTGGCAAAGCATGACCAAATTACTTACTTGTCACTTGTCACAGTACTTGTCACAGATCGAAAATATCAATTATAAGATAAAAGATAAAAACCCAGGTAGCAAGATGACGTCAGAGACGTCATTAAGACGGAATTAATACGTCATTTAACGTCGCTCTGCTACCTGGGAAATGAATCGGTCACTAATACTTATAATGCTAATTGAATGTCACGTTACATCAAAATTTCTGAAGACTTCTTTTTTTAAAAGAAACTCGTGGGCGACGTACCTGTCTGGCATAGTGCTGAGTGTCGATGTGTGTATATATATTTATATATATGTATATAATTTTCAAAGACTAGCCGTAGAGCATGATCCACACCACGGGTCTGGCTGCTGGCCGCGCTTCAGCACGAGAAGTAGGTCAGGCTGCAACTATAAAAAGAATGTCCGTGATGGGATTCGCGAAGCTACAACTTCCTCGCGCAGGAACGTCCTTACCGGAAGAATTGCGGAGTCACGCAGGTTAATCGCTCGCACTGCCGCGGCCGCGGTCGACCGTCACCGCAGGACTCGCAGGAGTCCTGCTGTTCCTCACCCTGTACGGAGAGTGTATACAGCCCTAGGTCCGCTGGCACACCGGATCTGTCTGCGAACGCGCGTGTTCGCTGGCCAGCATCCCGCGAGTCCCGCGACCTGCGACCTGCGACGATCTGTGTGGATCTGCGATCTGTCAACGAATTTGGAATTGGAAACAGCTGTGAAGGAGCCGCGCGCACCTACAACATCATCTCGGGACTCGGGACTTGTCGCGTCGCTCGTCAGCTGCGTAAATTCGGCCGGAAGTGTCGCGCGTCGCGCGCGTTGCGTCGAACGTCTCCGCTCCCGAAACTCGTGATCTCCGTTTTTTTTTTCGAGCCGCACTTTTCCCCGTAAAGAGACGAACGCATTGTTAAATTTAAGGAAAAATACAAAAGTTGCAAAAGAGGATTTTTGGGTCCGTTCGATTTAACACTTCCTCGAACGTTTTCTATCTTAAAATGAGACGTATGTAATACGTGTGTTTGGAGAGGAAACGAAAAACGAAGGCGAAGTGTACAAGGTGCAATGAAAACGATTAAATAAAGAGGGATAGGAAATATAGGAATAGAATTGATTTAGCTGCACTTTTTGCATTTTCTGCGATTAAAAAAAATATCTGGATTCGGAAATGGAGAAAGAATAAAAAGACAAATGTCAAAAAATATCATTGATTTAAATTCGTATAGCATTAAATAAAATAATTAAAGTCATGCGATAGAATCTTATAAATGTTTTCCTTAAATTCATCTCTTTTGGGGTGACTTGGACTAAACTCCGATTAATTAATGATTGACTTATCAAATACACGAATAGAATTGTTGTTTTATTGTTTTATATGGAGAAGAAAGATTCGATCAGGGACAACGAATTATAGAATTTAAGTTATGAACAGTAGTTAGAAACTTCGTTGTATTCTAAATTATATAATCGCCGAGTAATTATAAGTATATAGTCTCGGAGTTTAAAGATTCTTAGCTAATTTCTCATATCCATATATTATATATTTTATTTTTTATCATTATGTACTTTTGAGTATTTATAATAAATGTGTAATATATTATTAACTTATTAAATTATAACTTATTATATATATATATATATATATATATAATATATTAGTAATATCTACTTTTTTAAAGAAAGGAAATTTTGAGCAATGACGTACCTTTCGTAAGTTGTACGAAACGTTCAGCTCGACTCCGGAACGACGGATAAAGGTGGATGCGTTTTGTATGCAGTTTAAATGGAGTCGAAATGGCTTTGTCGCACAAGTTACCCTAATTGGCAGCGTGACTCACCGCCGTCTACCTTGAATTCGCGTCAAGGTAAAATCAGGCGTTTTTTTTTTAACCTTTTGTACGAATAAGGCAAACCAGAAACGGTACAGAAATATCCGAGTACAATACTCTCGTTTGTAAGAATTTCCAGTTTTATTTACATATAAATCCCAACACATCCCTTCTTTAAAAGAGCCATAAAATCTAAAGATGTTTAGATAGTCACAATCAATAGTCACTGTAAAACGCAGTATCTGAAAAAATAATAGAATAACGCTCGGTTTTTACGTAAAATGGCACCATTGATAGCTTTTAGACCTACACCCTCGTAAAATAGTATTAATATTATAAAACAATAACTGTAGAATAAAATATCGATTAAAGAGTGCAGAAAGAAATATTTTCGGCAAAGATCTGACAAACATGTTCGATTAATCGAAAAATAAGTGTAACATATCGTAATTACGTATTTAACATTTAGTACGTGTTATACACAGTTATAGTATAAAACGAAAGAGAGAGACGAGTATATCCTCTTCAGAGATTGGCCGATTTTCCCAAGGCGTTAATATATATTTTGCAGCTGCGTAAGCCGTCCGTCAATCTCTGAGCGAGATCGACGTCCACCCGAGCAAAGTTTCGCACGGCCCGTTCGACGATGAATGTCGAGGCGTGGCACAAACTCGCGACCATGTTTTGCACCAGTCTCTCTTTGGCTGGCTCGTCGAGAATCTTCTTCCAGAAGATAGTGGCCTGACCAAAGTCATCCTCATCTACAGGATCGTAACGGTCCACATCTCCGCTCACATGGAACGGCGGCGAGCGAGCGGCTGGGCACTCCTTTGGCCCAGAAAAGCTGTTTGGATGATAATTCGGTGCGCCACCATGGTTGTATATTGGCATGTGACCATCCCGTTGGTAGTGCATCGCAGCGGAAATCCCCTACAAAATCAATATATTGCATTAGTCGAAAAATTTATGTAAATATTGTATCTTGATTAATTCAAATTACAAATAAGAAGCTCTCTGAGAGCCAATGCAAGATTTTCGTGCTTTTTCTTATCTCTATTTCTTCGACTTAAACATTACAAACGTTTCGATCTAACATTGAATCATCTTCAGTGTTACAGCAAGTCAGCATTCCCCATTAATTTCCATCCGTATTATTGTCAGTATTGATTTGAAATGTATTTCGCATTTCAATTCGTGTCGTCTAGTGTCGCCATTATTTAAGATGTTTTATGTATATAAAACTCTTAGAGCTCCTTATTTGACATTTAAATTTTAATAATTATTGTATCTAATATTAATCGTGAATAATATTAATATTATAAATAGTTTTTGATATATAAACAGAGCAATATACAGAGTGCGACATTTAAATTGAGACACTTGAAAATCTTGAAAAAAAAAGAATTTAAAAAAAAAATGTTCCAGACGAAAGTTGTATCGTCTAAAGGGAAACAAATAAATGTAAAATCGATTTTTTCGAAAGTTGATTTTACCATTATTTTTGTTTCCTTTCGTCTAGAACATTTTTCTTTTAAATGCTTTCTTTTCAAGATATTCGAATGTCTCAATTTAAATGCCGTATACCCTGTATACATATATTAATGTAATATTATAGTACAATTAAATATTAGTAAATAATTGTATCACAATCGAGTGACACCAGTAATAGCTTAAATCACAATTATTAATTGTAATATCCGATTTTTATTGTAAATTGACTGTTAAACACACACACACACATATAACTTAAAATACTGTATAAATATAACAAGATTTTAATCTTTTTATATATTAATATGATTTTTCATATACATATTTATAAAACATAATAAACATATAGTTATGAATTGTTAAAACATATAAACTTATAAACATAAAATTATAAATTGTTAAAAGTAATTTTTTATTATAAATGAATAAAGATGATTGAACACTATCATTGGAATAAATGTTTATATTTTTCTTTCTAAAAGGACAGAAACTTTATCATAGCTGATAAAAATATCAAGCCATTATAGTTTATTTTAAGACCTCAGCACGTATGTTTAAAAAACACCTTAAAGACTGAGATGTTACAAAACGTTACCTTGTACGGACAATTCACTGGTAACTGAAGATGATTCGGACCCAGGCGATGCCTGTGAGTGTCGCCGTAGGCGAAGAGTCGACCCTGCAGCATCTTATCGGGACTCGGCTCGATACCAGGTACCATGTGTGCCGGATCGAAGGCCATTTGTTCCACGTCGGCGAAGTAGTTCTCGGGATTGCGATCCAGCACCAATTTGCCCACCTGTATCAGCGGATATTCCTTGTGCGGCCACACCTGTAAGAAAATATGTTATTTATAGTTTTCAAAAGAATATCTATTAAACTAGAATATCGAGTGGATTAGAGAATAATTACTTTTGTCAGGTCAAACGGATTCCACTTGAAGGTCTTTGCTTGTTCAGCGGTCATCACTTGGATATGGAGCGTCCAGGATGGATATTTGCCTTTAGCAATAGCATTGTAAAGATCTCTGATCGAGTAGTCAGGATCGGAAGCGCTGAGATCGGCGGCCTTCTCCGCAAGGATATTCTTGATCCCTTGATTAGTCTGAAATCATTAAATATTTATTTTCGGACAACCATTATGAATAGATCTAATAACACGTTACTTTTTTCTGGTTTAATAAATAAGACACACCTTGTAATGGAATTTGCAATAGACCATTTCATTCTTGCTGTTTGCCAGCTTGAACGTATGTGAACCATAGCCGTTCATATGGCGATATCCGTCGGGAATGCCACGATCGCTAAAGAGAAACATAACTTGATGCGTCGTCTCGGGCCTGAGGGAGATAAAGTCCCAGAACATGTCAGCATCCTGAAAAAAGGTTTTATTGATACCGGCTTTGCAGTACAATATAAAATTTAGCTTTTATAACTTGAGAAATATATTTTACACGAATGCTATTTTAAATAATAGAAATAAAGTTTTAAACTATAATTTGTAGATAATAAATTTAAGTTCGATCGAACCTTCAGATGAGTCGCCGGATTTCTCTTCTGCGTGTGTATAAAACTCGGGAAGAAGAGAGGATCCTTGATAAAGAAGATCGGCGTATTGTTGCCCACGAGATCCCAGATACCCTCTTCGGTGTAGAATTTTACGGCGAATCCACGTGGATCTCTAAAAAAAAACAGAACATACTTAATAAGCAGACTGATAGTAATCAGGTGAACGTACGCAAGAATTTTTGCGTTCTATTTTTATCGCGCATATTTCACCACTCGAATTAGTTGCATTAGATGAGTGAAGCGTGATTCTAAAAAATGCAGCGCGCAATCCTTGTGAATCATGTTCCCGATTGCATCACATTGAAATGATAAAAAGTTACTCTACTGCAAAAAACATTGAAGTGTGATATATAGATGTAATGTAGATACGCCCGTAACTAACTAGGGCGACACAAAGACGATTCATGTGTATGTATTTCCCTATACACAAGAAAAGTATTGCAAACATTCATAATAAATACTGCAGTATTTATCTCAATATACTCGTCAAAATAAAATGTAACTTCATGTGTGTTTTCCAGTTTATGCAAAAAAACCTAATTGCCATATACACTGGATGTGCAAAAAGGCAAGTGAGAAACATATAGTTACCTTCTTCGAACATTCATTAAATCATCGGCATCAAAATTAAATAATATTCTATCACACAGCACACACACATGGGCATTTTCTCTATTTATTACCTGACAGTGTCGGCAGAACCGCTTTCACCACCAACGGTAGAGCATCTTACAGCAATAGGAGTCTTCTTTCCAATGCTGGAAAACACTTTGGCTTTAGAATACTTGGTGATGTCGTGGGTAACTTCGAAGTAGCCAAACGCACCTACAAAAGGAAAAAGTTATGATGTTAGTAATTATGATAATAATAAAAATGGTAGATATCTATGTACATAGGTTGTGCTATAAATTCTATTCCAAAAAATGGATTTATTTCATAAATATTTTATTGAACGAGATTGACTAATCATAATATAAAAATAATCATAACTATTAAAAATATCCATTTTTTGATTTTACAAATTTTTTCAAATAATCGAGCTTCAAACTCTCGCAGCACACAGAATCTCGGTTCTACTGCCTTCATCAGGCTTTTTAAAACCTTAATATTTCATAGAATATAAATCTAAATTTTAGAAGAAAGAGCTCCAAATGTCATCGAAATATCCAGGTTTTAAAGATTGATTTGGTGAAGGCAGCGTCGCGATACTCATTAAGATTTACGTGCGAGGTTTTGCGTGCGTCACGAGAGTTTGAAACCCGACTGTTTAAATGAACATTTTTAATATAGTTATGAATATTTTTATATAATATTATAACTGATCAATTCAATATGTATACATTTTATGCAATATATGTGTATACTTTTTATTTCAGTTATAAAAAAAAATCTTTTTAGGAACAGAATTTATGTGCACGTGTGTGTTGAGTACAATAATAAGATGTGTATCAGTATCGAAAATTAGAGAACGTACCGGCTCCCTTCGCGTGCACAACTCGTTCGGGAATTCTCTCCCTAGCGAAATGCGACATTTCGTCCAGATAAACGAAGTCTTGCAGCAACATGGGCCCACGGGGACCAACCGTGAGGCTGGCCTGCTTCTCAGCAATGGGCGCTCCATTGGCAGTTAGTAATACGGCTGGCTCATTCTGTAAAAAAATAAATTGAGAATTATAAATAGTCGACCGATAATCAGTCAGATAAGATCAGTTTCACTAAAACCATGGTATCACGATGCTTATAGAATTCTATTAAAAATTATTCCAATAAAATATTATTTGTTAATCATATCTCTTTTACGTAAGATTTTATTTTATATATTTTATCATTAATTACTGCAACATTCTTTATTAGGTCGACGTTATTAGGTCTGAGAAATTGTATGCATGGTGCTTGTCGAATTTTAATTACTATGCATAGTATACGTATATTATATAATTAAACGAGCAACTTAATTCTTTTAAAATAAAAGCTGGATCACACACACGTTTTGAAAAAATAATAAATAAATATAAACTGGTCAATTCAAGATGGCAAGCGCAGATATTCGTATGATGATGCAGCAATACTATCAATGTTGCAAATAAACTACTCTTCAACTAAAATGTAAGTAAAATTATATAAGAGGCAACCGAGTTGTGTGTGTGTGTGTCTCCACGCTTGCCGAGCCGGCATTTTTTATTAGCTTATTTAACCACAACTAATCATCTTAGCAGCAACTGTATAAAGGCTCCGTTACACAGTCGGAAGGGTCGGAAGTCTTCCTGCGCGCCTGATTAGACTTTTTCTTTTTTTTCCAAAATGTAAGGAAGAAACCGCGTCGGCCCGCACAACCTTCATCACTACTCATTTCGCTAATGAACAATCTGGAAGCGAGTGCGAAAGCTTTTTATATACGATAAACATCGCGATAAAATCTTAATGCGATAGAAATAATCTCGCCCGTTGATCATAGGTGTGCGGGATTTGCCACAGAATGGCACTTTCGAAATCCTATATCTATCATCTAAAAGCCGGCGACCCACTTCGTCGCCTCGTCACGGCAATTATCGTCCACGACTAAAGTACCAGCAGTGACATAATCGCTGCACCCTGTTGCTCGCAACGTTATCGTTTCCCTTTTTTTCTTTCTTTAGTTACAAAACGCTAATCTTGGGCAAGCAATTGCTGCAAGCTACTTGAAGTCAGTAGCTTGCAGCATGTTAAGCGCAAAGAGCACCCTAAGTTACGCAGATGTTGTATTACGTAATACTCCGAGATTGATGTTTCCAGAATTATGATTCATCTTTCTGATGCACATATAAATCTCTCTACGTGATAAATATTTTTGGCAGCTGTCAAAAATCATACTGACCATCACAAAGACCATCGTTCTTTTTGTATCGTATGTATTTAACAAGGCTTATTGCAAACTTAACAGTTTGCAAATGATAATGATAAGATGTAAACTTCGTCTTTCTTTTCTATGATAATTCATTAGAGCTATAGTGATATGTCACGATACATATGATATATGTTATTATGTTTTAGAAATATTCTTATAGATAATATATCTGTTAATTAAAGTGTTAATTAGTTAATTACATTAATTGTATCTAATAACTGATCTTAATTATATTAACATCATACTAATAACAGAGTGCTAGTAATTCTAATAATACTAAAGTACTATAATAGTAATACTAACAATAATAAATGTCCGCGTATATATACTAATAAAAGTGTTAGTAATAATACTAACCATGTTACTTTTTACACTCTCTACTGAAAATTTGCCTGTTATAGACGACATATGAAAGACACAGATATTAAATATATCTTAAATACTGTAGATATACATCGCATTAACAACACATATATATCTTTTATTACATGGTATTAAATAATAAATAATATTATTACCACTGGCTAAAGATCTAAGAAAGAAATCCGTTTTATCACTTCATCAGGAAGTCGCGTTATACCAAGGACCAAGGACATCGCATGAAATCGTGACTAATTTCAATTTTTGTTTTACTAGTTAAGCTGCGGAACGTTTATTAAGTTGCAATGCAGAGGTATATCGGTTATTTTTTCGAAGAATGCTTAACCATGCGATTTCACGGCTTGAGATTGACGGACAATTGCGCGCCGGACGTATCGCAATGTCTGAGAACTTCTTTCGAACGTGACACCCAGCGTATATTGTTTTTAAATCGTCGTTGTCGACTCGATGCACTCGACTGTATCGTTGCTATTAGGTCTTTTAGAATGTAAATTACGCCCGGATAAGCACATTTTTCCTTTTCAAATGTCTCGCGGACAGACCTCACCTGAGCGCTACCGCGACGAGGCGTATCGCGCTGATATCGCGAGATAAAACGATTTGAAAGAGTTCAATCTTCCATTTTATTTGTTTAATCTGATAGATGTGATTAGAGAAAAATGCTGCTCGTCTGGACAATATTTTTACCTTATCCGTATCTGCACTTCATCGCGTCACAGTGACGCAGCTTTAGTTATTTTCTTAACCGTATCTATTAATTACATCTTATTAAAACATATATAATTTACTTCGCAATACAAATCATTCTAAATTAAACACAAATTATTGACGCCACTCTCGCTCGCTTCTTAATCACATCTACGGACGTCATAATAACTGCAGTCATATTTTCTACGATTAAATGTCCGAAGTTAGTACAGAGAAATCTCAAGAGCGCCGTGTAGCGATAAATTACGATTGCGTGCGAGCAAACACTTTAAACGTTCTAATAATTCTTGCCTTTTCCTCAAGATTTCAAACAACGTAAATCTTTGACTGATGAGCGAACGTCCCCCCCCCCCCGGCTATGTCCGGAGCCTTGATATCTTATGGAGTTTTCAAATCAAAGTTAAATTTTAATTTCAAAAATTCCTGCAAAAATGCGTTTATCGAAACAAGAGTTTTTTTTTGCGTGAGAACTCACATCTCGCGTAAAGTTACAATATTTATATTATCTAAATCATGACATGAGAAATTCTTATGATAAGAGATGTAACTGTCGGTGTGCTTGCGTTGCAGAGTTTTGTAATTTATATATATATATATATATATATATATATAACACTAAAAAATTTATTATTTGTAAGAAAATAGATTTCTTTGAATTTGGTTTCTTAATTCAAAGAAGTATATTAGGCAGATTAGAAGAAATGTTTTCTTAAATCTGCCCAATACTTATTTGAATTAAGAAAACTAAATTCAAAGAAATCTATTTCTTGCAAATAATACATTTTTTCAAGTGTAAAATAGTTAATATTTTAATACTTCGTGTACATGTTACATTCCAGAATACAAAAACATGTCTGCAGCAAGATTGAAATTTCTTCAAATAAATTATACATATACGTATATATCAATTTCCATATTGATAATTTTCTTATTACCTACAGCGCTTCCATCTTCTGAGCCTCTGATAAGCACGACATAAAGAAGCGTTAGCATTTTGTCGGACGTTTTTAGGACACTGATAATGTTTAAAGCGGAATTAATGCTTCGAAACGAAACAAATTTCTAAAACGATACAAAATTGATCGGAGAGATCTGAAACTGCGTTTGTGGTACACTCTAATATCGATCAGAATTATAACAATAAAATTTATCGCGCAACTTTGCTTTAAATGCGATATCGCGAGCTCGTTCTGCAAGTATGATTTAGCCTTCGACAACGTAGCAAATATATTCTTGCGCAATGTATGCAAACTGAAGAATATCATTAATCACGATACTGCAATTTATTGTATACAGACTTAGTCATATATATACGTCTCTATCGTCATTAAGACGTCATCTTGCTATACCTGGGTTATTTTATAAAAAAATATTTGCAATTTTTTACAGCTTGCCTGAAATAAATAAATGTTCTCCTTACAATATTTTTTTAAACTATCGCAATTGTCTCAAAAATCTCAAAAATTACGCGGACCATTACTTTGAATCTTATGATAGCTTGTATCGCTGTTATCGTGCACATTTATTTTTCAGCTCACAATAGGTGATTGTCATCGGTGTACATATATGTATATAGAAATTCCAACGTAACAAAAATGTGTCAAACATATTGCATTTAAATACTTTGCACCCGATATATGTCAAAGAAAAGTGAAACGTGACGATGTATTTAGCGTTTTTTTTTCAGTAGTACCTAACATTTTAATGTCAATTTCTATCAATATAGATTAACTTGAATCTTCATTTAACTTACTTTTTATATTTTTCTCGTTTTAAAAAAATTGAAGTTAACCTCTATTGATAGAAATAAACACAAGAGTTGTAATTTGAAGCGATTTCGGGACACGATTCTTTCTCATAGACTATTTGGAACTAAATCCATACAAGAAACTTAAAAAGAAGTTATCGTAGATATTTATCGCAAATATTGCGGTATAATCGATAACGCTTTGGTCAATTTTTTATCATAAAGATTATAGAATCGACAGAAGCACTCGTTGAGTTATAATTATTAGATATTAAACTTTGCGGAACTTATACAACTCTTCAAAGAATTAACTCAAGAATAAAAGGATGGTATTGATCTCGATCGCGGGCGGGAATTAAAATATCAACGTATGATATCGGGTTTGTGCCACATCGGATAACATAATATTTTCGAACCTTCGCACGTTATCAGGGATGATATAAGATATAACATGTAATACGCGATTGCGAGTCGTGCTGATGTACATTTTATCTAGTAATAATTTCGCTTATGCAAGAGATAAGAGAATTAAAACGATAAAAACAAAGTTAACAGCTTTGTTTTTATTGGCGAATCGTGATCGTTAAATGAATATACAATAAGGTAACCGAGCCGAAGTACAGAAGTCGATAGGTTAACTTTTTAAAGCATTAATTTCTTCCTTAATGAATATTTGAAGCCTAAGTGGGGCTCCTTAAAACGCAGAAAGTCCTGCTAAATCAAAAAGCTTCAAAAGTGTACGTGTTTCCGATAAATAAAACGCAATAATTCGACGTCGTCAATATAAATAGTTTCAATCGATTTTCTTTAAAACGGAATAAAATGTGCGGTATATCAATTGAACGAAATTTCCGTTGAATAATTTTTTTCTTCTATTTGTTAACGTATATCGTGACGATATGCGTCGCAACTATTTAACGCGCGTGTCTGCGCATTTCAGTGAACAACCTGTACGTAGAGGATAATGCATTTGATCGATTCTACTTAATGCGACTGTCCCACTTTTTGACATGTCTTTTGCACGTCACAACGTTCTGTCCGATGCGAGTGTTATTATACGTAATAACGTAAGAACAGTTAGCAATATTTTGTTGCAGTGAATATGCGTGCAACGCTCGTAAATAAACATACACGGAATTTTAAATGCCACGGTACGTGGCACGGCATAACACAAATGTAAATTATAAATGTACATGTATAACACATGTCCTTTAAAAAATCATTTATATTTAGCTGAAACGTTATATATTTGCAATTTGTATTTTAAGATTCAAGCAGAGAAGTTAACTTCCATTTATTTTGTTTTCGTTTTACTTCTTTTACGACACGGAAGAAATAAAATAAAAATAAAAGAGTATCAAATTTTAATCGTCAACCATCATTAATTAATACAGATATAATACAATTTAGATTAATTTTAGCAGAGGAAAGCATTTCAAGCAGAGAGATATAAGTCTCCATCTGTTTTGTTTTCCTTTTCAATGTTTTCATCTCACGGAAGAAATAAAATAAAAATGAAAAAGTTCTATAAAATTGCAATCTTTTTTTAAATACAAGTAAATGTAATATATTTTTCAAATATATTAATTTAATTAATTTTATATCGTTAGATACTATATTGTTAGATCTATCTTTCTATCAAAATTACAATTACACCGCAACTGCCTGAACGCGAATTATTATTGCATTCGATGCGTGCATATTCGATAAAAAAAACGACGTCATTGCAGACATTGTATGTACATGCTAATTAATTCATTACTCACAATAGACATATTCGTTTTTGCTGAAAACCCAATATATGCCTCTAATACCTAGCTATTGCGACAACTATTGCGCCTATATATTGTAAATAGCCGAGTCATCCTCGCTTCGATAAACATCGACCAGCTCACGAGTCACGCATACTTACATACGAAATAACGATGATGGGGACCATTATAGGCAGCCAGATTTGTCGAAAATAAAGTTTTTTGGGGGAACCATTAAAGAAATGAATTAAAGCCGAGACTTGTTCTTTAACGCAATGTTTATTAGGATCATAAACTTAATAAAAAAAATTGTTATAATTTAATCCTGATTTTATAATTTTAATAAACATTGTGTTACAGAACAAGTCTGTTTCAATTCATTTCTTTGTAATAAATTCTCAAAAAAATCTTTATATTTTCGATAAATCTCACTGCCAGTCCCCTTAAAAAAGTTCAAGTACACGAAAGTACAAGTCTCCTGAAATAGTTGAGCTTGTTTTTTTTTATCTTTGCGGACGAGCAATCAATCTTGCGTGGCACGACACGACGAGGATTGAGCAATGAGCATCACCGTCAACTACCGACTACGCGCAACATGTTGCGTATAGGCGAGGGCGAGAGATGCGAGATTTCCTTACCTGCAGCTTCCTCTTGTAATCGTTCAGCTGTTCCGAGGCGGGATCTCTTATCGGGGAGGCCATCTCGACGGTCGATTTCTCGCAGTTACCGTAAAATCGTCCAGGCGAGAATGCGCGAGGCGCGGAATTGAACACGACGCGATTTACAAGCGAGTCTTCCGGCGTTTTGCGGCGACTGGCCAGTGGCGAGTGTGGCGACGGCGGCGAGCTTTTATCATGTGAACCATGTCCGTGCCGGAGTCGGAACGTAGCGGACGGTAACGGCGATGGGTGGGAGAGCGCGCGATTCGCGGCAACTTCACGTCGACGGAGAAGCGGGATTGTTTGAAGAAACCGGCCCAAGTCCGTACGCGCCCTCGGCATACCTCGCGGTACGATTCGTCGCGCGATCGATTCTATATAAGGGCGGTATTTACAGTCCGATTTTAAATATAAGATTTTAACATTCATAGACTATATATTATTCAAAATTACTTTGGACTTCTAAAAAAGAAATTTTTTATTATCAATATTTCTTGACTTTATTTCTAAAATTTGGATTTTTTTTAATAGTAGATATCCTTGCAATACGCTGCGTTATGCGTGGGTCAATTTGAACTCGAACAGCTTTGTCGTAAAATCAGTTTTAACATAATAATATCGTCTATATAAACGATTAATTTATCAAATAATATCTTAATAATTTAGTGATGAGATTAAGTATTTTACAAATAGGTTCGAATCTGTTTGCATATTTTTGAACTTTATAATTACCTTGAAAAATAAAAACAGTTTATAACTTTCAAGTAAACGTATAAAAAATCCAAGTGTTCTCGAATCAAATATATATGTAAAAATTTTATGAGTACTTTTTACTTATTACAAATTTTACGTTCCTTGGAATCAAAAGATCAAAACGTTTGTATAAAGCGGCGATTATTTTAACACTTTTTTATTACTTTTATTATAATTTAAATAAAGCAAACAGAAAAATATATAGCATTCTAATCACAGGTTAAATAACACAGAATATGCATTTGTGCACGAGAGATGAATGCAAAACGATGATTTAAAAATGTACCTTAAAATATACTGATTAAATTATCACTGTTCGTCCAGAGTGTCGTTAAAGATAGTCGAAAATTATTTACGAGTCCAAGCACGTCCAAGCGGACAGCTTGACAGTTCGCTGCAGTTATACCGATAGATTGCATTTTGTTCGGTAAAAATAGAATTCACATTTCATATCCCTCGCGAAACTTGGTCTGCGAAGCTTGGAGTGCTAAAAAATCAATATAAACTGACATATATATGTGTAAGCTACATTATTTCATAAAATTAGAAAAGCGATAAAGAAACAAGTATGATATAATAAAACTCCTGTCGAGTCTTAATTATTACATCGTGGAAATAAGTCGAGTGCTATGTATTAATCACAATACAATTAATTAAACGTCATTGTTCTTCGTTTTAGGAAAGTGAGAACAGTTCCAAAACGTTGCATGCATTAATTCATACCGGAACTACGAGAGAAGTCGATGGCAAATGATTTAGTTCCATAACTTCGTTTATTAATGCCGTTACAACGCCACCTGAGCCAGGTACAATTCCGAGCTCGACATTAAAAGCCGGCTCGCACGATAATGCGCAGCCCTCTTATCGCACGTATCTAAAAATTGCCGTCTAAATCGCGCCGCCTCATTGTGAGAATTTACAAAAATTTCATTTCAGTCCGCGGATATCAGTTGGCTCGGCTGAGAGCTAAAACGGACAAAGAGCAAAACATTCCTCTTCTAAGCATAATTCTCGTTGTAAGTAATACAAACGTCATCTGATCGTCGTTCCACTTCTTTGGTAGCATACCGAGGGTGAGCTAAAGTATGCAAGAATAGAGGATTTTACAGGTCTTACGTACTTGTAAAATAACGCTGCTCGTCCGTAAAAAAAAATTAAATAACAGATCTACATAACGACGCTATATAAACATCTTAATGTTATTTACATCATTGGCGAGTCGCTCCTAATAATCGTGTAAACCGCTACATTTCGCCGAGCACGATCTAACGATGCTTGCTCGAGGAGAGAGAAGAGAGGAATATATATAATTATATATATGTATGTGTATATATATATATATATATATATATATATATATATATATATTATCATTATGCTCGACACGATGTACGCGAAGAAAATCGATTAGGTCTGGAAAATAATATACTCTCCGACGGAAAATTAATATTACATTACGCCTAGGAATCTGCCTGAGTTTGCACGCACCTTATACTGTCCGCATCTTCTGCGTGTATAACATAACGGCGACTGAAAAATATTCTTGCGACAGGTACATAACGCGAAGTACTTTAAACAAATATCTTTTTTTTTTTGTAGCAATGTGGCAACGGCAGCTTCGAAACTCATCCCGTCCCGCGTTGTAATGTCGTCGTCGCATTATCACAATGGTTAGTTGAAATAACGCTACCACCCCGCCATTCGTAAAACGTGATATTGTAAAAATGAACACTCGTCGTGAGAAACCCTCCAGCACATGTCATTTAAACAATTTGATCCTACGTACGCAGGCTTAAATTAAGGAATGCGCGGCTCAACAAGAAAACGAGAGATGATTAAACATCGGAGTTAAAAATGATTTCAATGATCTGCGTCGATAAAATTTATAAACCCTGCGAAAATTTCTGCCTGCATGCGTGCAAGAAACGTCACACGATCTGCTATCGCGCGATAACTGATTCATGATTCAGAAAAACTTATGATTTGATACCATCGTCTCTGTTAATATGAAAAATCGTGATAATTACTTTGGGAATTATTAACTCTGCTACAATTGTTATATTAGTATATCTAAGTGTAAGTAGCACACATTAGTTCGCAGCGACGAGGATCGCTCGCTCGAGTATCAATGATTCACTATCCATAATCCGATAATCCATGATCCGGTTATCCATCGACGACACGTGTAATGCCATGTCGCAAGTTGAACCATCCAGCAAGTCACGCTTGTCCATCCCGTCCATAGGCTAGCCATTGATTGGCATCGGTAAGGGACATTGCACTTGCCACACAATCAGATGACTCTGTTCACCGTGTTCTTCGTTGCTGACCGTAGTATTCGATCGGTCCATGGTTTCATCCGTGTCCTCTCCATCACCTGAAAGGTAGTTAAAATGTAAGTGTTATTGACAGCGAATGGATATCCCCAAATGAGAGAAAACAGGCACAAGTCGCGTTTTCTACAAGATGATGCATGATAGATGGGAAAGCCCAACCCCCAGAGAATAAGATATATGATATACTATCGCTTTTAAAAAATCAGAATATTAAATTCTTTTTTCATATACTTGTTTTTAAACTTTGATGTTTGCACATGTGCGATAAATACGCAAGCAATCTGCAGAAATTCGAGACACCCCACAGTCATATGTACCATATATATTGTATATATATTCAATATGCAAAGATTATAGGAATGATGTTGTTAGTCGAACTTTGTTCTACCGTGCAACAGTGGGAAATATTGTTTTGTTAGTAAAGGATGCACCGATTAACAGTGACATTCGTCAGGACAGAGAAATGCTCGTTCAAATTGAGACATAGAAATCAATCACGCTTCTTGCTTCTCTCTGGGGGCATACCTGACCATCTGCCACACAATTAGGTGTGTTGCCACATCACTCTCGTCTTCGGCTTCATCTGCTAAAATTGCAATAACTCGTTAAACTCAAATTTAAGTAACGATTCATAAATCTTTACTAATTTTTGTATAACAAAAGATAATAATGATAAAAATTCACTTCATCTCTCATAACGGTACATTTTTACAGAGTTTATTTAGGATTTGTAATTAAGATGGCATACCTTGCAAACCATTACAAAAATTTGCTTACCAACTCTGAAATCGATGTAACCCTCGCCGCCCGAGAGAACGAGCATCGCAGGTTGCGTTCCATCCGTCACCGCGCTCTGACCACCATGGCCTAGAAACAATTTGATTTAAAGTTATCTCAATCTTTAAAAAATAATAATAATTGGCATAGATGATATCGATCTTTTTGAAACTCACCAGGTACAGCGACGAACATCTTCACGGCGTCTCTGTGCCCATGAAAACTAAGCTGCGCATGGGCCATGCTGCAGTAAGGTATGAAACTTCCCGGTGTGACGCCTCGTTCCGACGCGAAGACCCTGACACCGACTCCCGGGGCGTCGCTCTTGTTGTTACTCGACTGCACTCTGGATACCGCCATTGAACCACCCGCACCTGCAGCACCACGGTGTTACAAAATTAGCGAGTGCCAATAAATGAAAATATTGTGCCGTTTCTTTACTTACTCTCCGACAACGGCACTGAAATTATTACTCCGTTACCAGTACCAATCCACAGCCTGTTCGAGGAAATGAGCAAAGCGGTAATGCGCACGAAGGAGAATCCAAGTTTTCCAGTGCCGAGCATCTTGCTGACGTACGGCTCTATGTCGACGTCTTGGAGATGCTGGTAGGTGTGAGCGTGATAGAGTCTTAACGTCGAATCGAGCCTGATGCTGACCCACACACCGTCACCCAGCCACGCCAATTGCCGCACTTGAGATTCTCTGCGAGGATGCGCGTCCACTGTGCACTGTAAAATAGAAGTTATAGTTTTATTAACTTGTTAAGCTTAATTTTCATGCTTTTTGTCGTATTAAAATGTCATATCCTTTTAAGAATTATCTCATTGTCAATTCTGTACCTCAAGCGTCATCGAAATAGGATCGATCACGTGAATCTTGTTTCTGTATCCACACCATACTGTTTTTCCGCTAACCGCGGTCATGCATCTAATGGAATGTTGTGGGCTACCGAGGGTGATCACGTGGTACTGAGACAAATCCCATTGCCCGTCCGCGCCTCTTCGGAATATCGTTACAGTTCCATCTGCTAAAGCGACCAGAACTCGGCCCTGCACGTGTCTAATGAGAAGAGAGGTTTCTATTAATCTCTCGTCAGCAAAAATCTTCCAATTAGGACTACAGCATCAAATCCTTGTTTAAGTTTCCTCTTACTTAAGTATCCTTTTTTGTATGCTACGGTCCTTACTACTCAAAAGAGCTACGTACACAATAGCTAACGCTGCATCCCTCAGCTTCACGGAGTGCAGGCACATCGACCATTTAGCAACGGCCGAATGGACAAACACCGCGCCGTTTTGAGCTCCGAGCCACATGGTCGGTTGTATGGACGACATCTTCTCGATGGGTGTCTCTTCAACGATCTCCTCCTTCGCCTCCTCGTTCGCGGCATCTTTGTCGTTCGATCGCGACGGATGCGCCTCGGCATTACACCGTACGAAATTTACCTTTCCCAAGTTTGCGGTCTCGCTGTCTATACTTTCCAGACTTTGCGGCTCGTTCGTGGAGTTTTGATCCTCGGCAGACTTTTCGGTATTTTCGTTGGCCTGATCCTCTGACTGATTGTCAGATTCGCTTTTATTTTTATCGACAGCGGTTTCGACGTCCTGATGATTCCTCTGGCCGTTCTGCTCGTCGTTCTCGTTCGCATTCGTGACATCCTCGCAGGCACCGTTGTTGTTCTCGCTGTCATTCGCCGTGCCGTTCGCCGAATTGCGGATTGAATTCTCGTTCGGGGATTGCGTGTAATCGCTTTCTTTGGCACCAGGCACGCTCGCGATGCAGAGCAGATGTCCCTGACAAACGTTGAACACCTCCAGAACGTCCGCCGGATTGTTCGCGTCTATCACCGTAACCTTGGACATCTTCTGCGTCGAGGTGCAGATCCAGACGAGCGAGCTGAGCTGTTGCTCCCACCGTTCCGCCTCGAGTCGTCGATTCTCGTTCTCCTGAAGCTCCTTGTCCAGGTGCTCAACAGCATCTTCAGCCTCCACCTTCGTGTTGCTCGTTTCCTGGGCCTCGGCCGCGTAGAACACGCTTCCGCCGACCATGCATCCGCCGTCACGCGTTTTACCACTGCTTAGATTTACACCGGCGCCACACCAAATCTAACAAAATCAACAGTGGATTCTCGCTTATCGATATTTTTTCTCATCAAGAAACGGGATAATATAACACGTACCTTCATGCCTGGCTCGGTTTCTTGCAGCGGTCGACAATATACCGGAACTGGAACGGGTGGTTGTCTAACGGGAGCGCTTGGCTTCCCCGGTAAACTCCATCCATAAGCTTGCAGACGACCGTCCTCCTTTTTAACGTGCGCCCGCACCTGACGATATTGTTCTCTTCGCTCGCTCGCGCGTCTCGCTACGAGCTTCTCGGACGATCTGCAAAGACGACACGAATGATTACGTTAATTATCGTACGCTCACGAGTCTCGGGCGAGAAGGGAAAAGATCGTTGCAACTTTTCCGAGTTAGCAAATAGTTAACTGTGACTGTTGATTGTCTGTCCGACCATCCATTTCACCATACATATCTTCCGATTATTTTGGTTCCATCTCCACCGATTCTCACAGCCGACAATAGTCTCATTCTTGTAAATTTACTGACATATAGGATACGGAATGTTAGATACGGATATATCTATGGGCTCTCTATCGTACTTCGAAAGTTAGAAGTAGAGCGGAACAGATTTACCTGCTGACCAATAAGCACCCCACCCGAAGCCAGAAAAACCAGGTATCTCTTGACAACGCCACGAGGGAGAGGCAAGGACGAAACCCGAACAACAAAAAGACCAAAAGCGCAGTAACAAGAGTGAAATGAAGGCCAAGTTTATAACGTAATCAAAACTTCATTTATTTATTTCGATCAATAATGATCGCATGTTATTTTTCCAGAAATTGTACAAATTCGTATTTACAAAATTATGTATTTCTTACTTTTTTTTTGTTCAAACATATTACTATGAAAAATTGATCTATCTATCTAGTAGCTTAATTAGTGCAACTCTTGCACTTTTATGAGCAACAAATTTTATATATATATATATATATATATATATATATATATCATCGTAATATACAAACCATGCTAAAACTTGACAATAAAACTTGATCAACAAGTATATAATTTGATAAAGAAATTTAAAAATAGAATTAAATATACAGTAATCAAAACAGAACATAGGAAGAATAATCTTGATGCGTCACAAAACGCTACATTGTTCTTACTTTGATGATATGCCCGGATCCAATAAAATTTTCGTCTCTAGATACTCATCGAAAGCCAAAAAGATTACAGAATGAAGCAAAAACTGGTTAATACATGTACATCAATGCGCGCAAACTTGCCAGTAAAACAAGCTAAAATTATTCAAAAAGACTCACGTCTTTTTAGCGCAATTGAGACTAATATCGTGAATCGCGACAAAAGATTATGGATCCCAACTGACCAAAGAGAATTCTAATCTGCAAAGATGAGCAATTCAGAAAGTCATACTAAATTCCTTTCTCATTATTCAGCCCCACATGGATTATAAAATAATATTACCTTTTGTATGTTCGTCACTATTTTGACAATAAAGAGTACCAAGGTTACGCGTTGAATTGTAGCCTGTGTATAACATTACGTATTCGCGAGAGATAATTTCCTTGGAAAAGAAAATGAACTCAAGATCGTTAAATGATGATCAGATCAGGAAAAAAAGAAGTATAAAATGATAAAAGAAAATGAAAGTAAAGTCTAACTAAAATATATTAAAATTAGGTAGGTTTCGATGTGTCAAGTCGACGTAACATATCTACGCGCGTGTAGTAAAATTTGATTGATTTCTCACATGGTGTCTCCTTGGTCGAGAAAATCTTGGCGACTTTTCAACGTACGTCTACGCATGGCATCCAGGGGCGGTGCTGGAACGACCTGATTCGCTGGTGCACTGTACCGTACATGCGGCAACGTGTGCCCGGAACGCACTAACGTCCCTCGATCGGCCGGGCCTGTGAAGAGATTGCTAAAACTGAAACGAAAAGGACAGATTAATTTTCTTTTAGTCTAGCTCCTTCCTCGTTTTCGTTCATTGGATCGCTAGACACGTACAACTTCCACACTGAACCCTTTCCACCCGAGATGCTGGAAGGATCGGTCTTGCTAGCTCTTATCATCTCCGTCCACCTGACAGCCTCTTGGAGCTCCATAAATCGTTCCTTATATTGATTTCGTTCCATGAGCACTCTTGCCATCTCCACGCGTGTAAATCGCTTCCTCTGAGACAGAGGCACATCCTCCTCGTCGTCGCTTTTCGTCGCTTTAGCTGCCGCTTCTGCTTCTTCCTTGACCTTCTTCAGTTCTTCCTCGAGGGCGGCAATTCGTTGCCGCAATCGTTCACGCGCCTGCTGTAAACCTCGAACTTCCTCTCGTAATATTTCTTGCTCACTGGAACGTTAAAGTTTCTAATAATATCTAGAAATTATATTAATGTTGCAATAAAAGGAATTTAATAATGACATACCTCGTCAATTCATCCACTTTGACAATTAGATCATCCTTGACAACGTTAAGCGCGTTCCTACAAGAAAATATTTAATGTTAGACTATTGAAATACACACTGAAGATATTTTACTTTATTAATAAAATGAAAAACTTACTTTGTTGCTAGCAATTCATTGTTTTCCATAATAAGATTTTCTACTTCTTTTCCCATGCCTGTAAAAGACAGATAAATATATAATAACATAATAAAACTTTTCTTTTAGAAATCAAATACATTGTACTTAAATATTGTTTTATTTTTGTAATTAGATATTTAAAAATTTTTATTTACAATGTTACATGCATAGCAATAGACAATTAAGAAAAATAAGCATTGTATATATATTGTAACTAGAATTTCTGATTTTTATTCGTAAATAGTTGTTATATAGAAAGCATGTTTGAGAATAACTATCCTGTCAACAGATCTGATGTTAATTATTAGAAAAATGCATATCGTACATCGTGTAGGTATACAGTACATATTAATAGCATATCTTACCGAAGAAGTTGTCATTGACTGCATGGTAATTAGTGTCATGCGATCGCGTGTTGGAAGTACGACGCGAGCCAGCACAGGATGCGGTAGCAAATAATGAAACATAATACACACACACAAGTTAAGGATACTGTTAACTCAAAAGATGAATGAATGAATGAATATATGTACATATTGCAAAAGTCGTGAACGTATCAAACGTACCTGATGAAGCGTATTCTCCAGGATGTACTAAACTTCCTAAAAATCGAATGTATCGATTTAGTTTTTCGAAGAGATAGAAAAACTAATTTTAAGATAATATTTCCATATAACGTAAATGTATATACCGGTGATATCTGCGCCTTCGTCCATCTCGCCTAGCGCATCCGCGTCTTGGAAACTTAGTTCTTGATACAACGTATTGCCGCTTCGTTGCTCTCTTTCGGTCCTGCTTCTACCTCCCGGCGTAGTTGCTAACTTCTCTATGCCCGCGGTCGGCGTCGTTGGCGTTATTAAAGTTGGCGGTACTTCCGTTTCCGGACTTTCATCTGCAAAAATATATTTTTAACTTAGAGAATCTCACATTGCAAAGTTTACAAGATCCTATCAAACGCAACATACGTCTAGATATAGTTGTAGTCTTATTCTCTTGTACTGGTTGATCAGTTAGTTGGCTTTTGTCGGACGTTTCGATAGCGGCCTCACTGCTACTATCCAACATTTCGGTTCTCAAGTTAGCGACATTTAGTACGATATCTTCTTGAACATCTTCGGCGTTTATGCTAGCTTCCAAACTCTGAAAGCCGTAACTAAGCGGCCCGGAACTACGCGACATATGAGCAAGTCCAAGGGAAGGTAACCGCGATGGTGCACGGGTGGCAGATGACACGCTCTCCAGTCTTTCCGTGCTACCAACCAGCATTTTGGTCCTCTCCATGTAATCGACATGGGTCTTAAATAATTCCGTATATCTGTCGTGCAGCCGGGAATACTCGCGTTTCAATTCAGCTTCCTTCTCCTCGAGTCGACCAACTAAGAAAAAAAAAGTTGAATATTCAGCGTACCGTATGCGTAATCTGTATGTAAAGTAATTCTGGACACAGAACGTGTTCCACATTCAAAACACGTAGATTAATCGTCATTTAAATAGCAAGCATTTATCACTGGCGTAAAAACAAAAGTGAGTGATCATTTATTATAAAGCATCAAATGACAAATAGACAACAGCATCATAAATAAAATTATATATGAAATAATAGAATATGAGAATAATGAATGGCCACGTTCAGCAGAACGTTTATTTCGCAACTATTGGAAGTTTTCTGAGCCCAGATTGGATTATTCCTCTAGATCTAATGAATAATCCAATCTGAGCTCAAAAAACTTCCAAAGGTTGTAAAACAAACGTTCTGCTGAACGTGGCCAATGAAAAAATAACAAATGAACAGAGAACAATAAATGTATAGTAAACCTGCACCCTATGTACCTCGCACAGCCCCCTATCACAGAATATATAGTATACAAGAATATAAATAAAAGAAAAAGAACCAAATCTTCTACTCTACTGTAGAGGGAAGAACTGTGAATGGGTAGACTGGAAGCGCCAATGGCATTTGTACCGTGATCGTGAGAGTTCTTAGTCTTCAGTTCCAGCATTCTTACGATAGATTCTAAACTATCAATCTTCGACAGAAGCTCCTTCCTTTCATCCTCGGAAACATCTTCCAGTTCAAGAAGTTTCTGTTATAAAAATATTTACGTTACATTACGTTACATTACGGCATAATTGTATTATTATTTTGTGCACTAAAAATTTATAGATTTAAGATAAAATTTAAAAAGAAAAGCTAAGCAATTACCTGATCTGATGCTTTTCTCAATTGCTTCTCCCTTTCGTACTGGGTGACAAGTTGCTCGTTATCTTCTCTTAATAGCTCTAGTTCGACTTCACGTTCCTGATTCTCAGTATACGATATATCCAAACATTCCAACACATTGACTAGCAAAGGCATCAAATCTTTCACTACATCTTCATCGTATCTCGCGATCATCTTCTCGAACTCTTGATAAATGCTGCCTGCCAAAGACTGCACTTTCTCCGACATGACAACATGGCTATCCTCGTGCGTGCCGTAGACAGTTTCTTGATTGATCTCCATTTTGACGTGTTTTTGTGTGTATATATATATATGTATATCTACCTATATACCTGCAACAATAATATACAGAAGAACGTAATATTATATATTATTTTAACACATTCAAATGGGATTAAAGAAGCAAATAATTAGGCTCCATATATATTTTCAAGATCCAATAATAACGTTTAGTTTCCAAAAATCTATTATCGACGTATGGGTTCGTATCAACTAAATAATTCAAGTATACTCTGTAAGTATAAAGTATAAGAAATGACAACAGTCCGGATAGCCAATTTATCAAACATGTTTATCAAAACATGTTTTGCACGATATCTATCTAATAAATTTTGTTGGCAAAATGCCAGTGGAAATTTAGCAGAATTTGCTAAGAGATGCGGTAGACCGACTATAGGTAGCTGAGCAACATCTACTGTTTTGTAATCATTTAAACGATTATAAAATGAAATTTTGCTCGGTTTCTACTGGCGGTCTGCTGTCAGATCACGTCGACAAATTCTGCTGGCAGAGTATAACTTTAATATGAATGCAATTGACGCCAATCCGCTGCAACATTTTGCTCAAATTTGCAAGCAAATTGCCAACATACTTGTAGGTATCACTAAAAACAAATTTTGCAAAATGTCTACAAATTTTATCAACAAAATGTCAATAGAAATCTGTTAATATAGCGTAATGGCAGATTGACCATAGAAATCGAGAAAAATTTATTATCCCTTAATCATCTAAATGATCTATTCTGTTTGAATAATTACAAAATGACACAACTTTGCTTCGTTTCTGCTGGCAATCAGATTACGTTAGCAGGCCGGCAAAGCACGAGATTAACGCAGACGTGGTCGATGTCAATCTGCCGCAACACTCTACTCGAATCTGCAAGTAAATTGCTAGAATTTCACTTCCTAGGGAAAGGAAGATAATTTCAATATCCCGAGACTCCTCGCACCATCTGGTCACAAAGAAGAAACGTGAAACGGATATTTGTTATGCTGTCGCACTACTCAACTCTTTGGACTCGATACAGTTACGTTGCACTTTTCACAGCCAGTTTAAACGGATCCCGGGGCACGGGACGTCGTCGAGGGCGTTAAAGGGCGCAGAGGGGCGCGCGTCTCCGAGCGTGGGGCATCAAGCCGTCCACTCGCCGGACCTGCGGTAAGCGTCGTGGGCGAGCTCGGCAGCGGTCCACCGCGATCGACGTATACGTCGTCGGGTTGGGACGTCAGGCGCATAACTCCGCTTATAACCTCCTGCGTGCGACACCGTCCGTGGAGTCGCGCGGGGAACGCGGGCAGACGCGCTCGAGCGGCCTCGCGTCGTTTCGCTGCGCGAGGATCGGCGAACGGGGACGTCGGGGACTCGACGCGCGGTCGGCGCGGTGTCTCATCGCATCATCTGCGCGTCGTCGTCGTTCTCTCTCTCTCTCTCTCTTCTCCCCCGTCGTGGACTCACCTCGTCCACCTCGTGCGAGTCGCACACGCGCGCGGGCACGGACGAATGGACGAACAAACGGACGGGACCGATCCGAGATCCGATCGCGCGAGACCACGCTTTTTTCTTCCTTTTTCTTCCCTTGAGCTCCTTCCTTCTTCTTTCGCGAACGCTCGGCGTGACAGTCGCGCGACGCGGCGGGCAAGATCCGCGAGATGGGTCTTTTGACATTCACGATCCACTCACTCACTCACTTGCTCGCTCGCTTCGTCTGCCCTGTCCTGTCTCTCTTTCTCTTCCGCGTAATCAACAGGAAATTCGGAGCGCGACTGTCAATCGAGGGTGACACGAGCGGACAGAGACACGATCGGCCTTCACGCCGCGCGGTTTCTCCTCGCCAACGCCATTTCTCGTCAGCCAGCGTCCAGCTCCAGCGATCCGCAGCCGCAGTCCCCTTCGACCCCGATTTGTGCAACGTGTTCGGAAATAGATGCGCGACATCCCCCGTCCGCGACGGACACAGCGACGGACGACGTTGTCGATATGTTGCCCCCCTTCGCCTACTCTCCACTTCCGTTAGGTGGCAAGGTGGCCGTGGCCGGTGGCGTCACCCGACGGCTGCCATCGCGCTCGGACAGGCGGCTGATAGCAGTGATAGCGCGCGCGCGCTTATCATTGACCGACGCGAATCACTACACACGTGGTATGTATGTACATACGTGGCGCAATTGGGCGCACGAGAGAATTAAAAAAAAGGCAGCCCACAGACAGCGCACGTCTTGAAAGACGTGAAGACATCTTTATGGCGTGCTGTCTCTTTGGGAGGAAAGCCGTTCCAAACACGCGATTGCGATGAACGCGTTACAATTTATTTACGATTATATTGTATACAACGATAACTTAGAAAATTTCCTCTAATACTGACAAATAAGAAATAAAGAAAAGTATTCACATATTTATATGTGTACGAGTGTCAAAAAAAGCAGCATATCGTATTGTTAGGTATATACTATTATAAAGGCTGCGTTCGCTTTGGGCGCTTTCGTGCTGAAAGCGTCAGTCTATCTTTATTGCTCGTTACGTGTTGAAAAAAGATGTGGAGTGATGCTTTCAGCACGAAAGCGTCCAAAACGTACGCAGCCATATTGATACAATGACAATAGGTTCGTCCAATGCAAACTTGCATACGTCTAATGTCCATTCCTACCAATGCCACGCCAATTAACTTTAATCTCGGCTTACTTTTTATCCTTTTCTAGTTTTAAGAATGAGAAAAAGATAAAAAGTAAATTAAACCGAGATTAAAGTTAATCCGCATTGGTAGGAATGGACATAAGCGGTCCATACAATCTAAAATCTAAAGTGTGACAGCGATACGGTAATTACAGCGGATGTAAATAACATATTAATTAGTAACTTAATTATTAAAATAACGTCCGCGAAATCCACCACCGCCGTTCCAGTTTCCACCGCGCGGACTGCCTGTGCCGCATCCCCTGTTGCCGTAGCCTCCTCTGTATCCACCGCCGCGATTACCGCTGAAACCGCCACCGCCACCGCCACCGCCACCGCCACCGCCGCCTCCTCCATAGGACTCGCTATTCGAAATAGGGCCGCGGTAACCGCCACTTCCGCGCATCAGTTTCGGAGGTACGTAGTTCGAGCGAAAGCCGGGTCCCCTCGCTCGAGGTTGGAATCCATCGCTAGTTACGTGCTCCAGCTCGTGGCGACAAGCGTTCATGCCGCATAACGCCTTGATCACGCTTAACGTCTGAGGAAAGAGAACAAGGTTTTCATCAGCATTTTCAAAAGACATTATCGTGTACCAAATGTTGCGGAAAAAGAAAAAAGAGAATTATTATTTCAAATATTTATAATAAAAAAAACATGTTACATAAACACAAAAGGTTTTGTACCTGTCAAGGAAAGTTTAAAACAAAAATAGCAGCGAAATCAAAGTGAAGTTGTCTCGTCGCTGGCTTCAATATACTTTTTCCCAATTAAAAGTATTTTTATATATATTCATTTAGAAATTCTTTAAGTCTTCTTTAGAAACTCTGGATTTCTAATTTAATTAATAAATAAATAAAAAAAAACCGACAGAGAATCTTTTGCACCAATTAAATATACATGTATAAATTTCAAAATAATCCAAGATTATTAGACTAAATATGTCTAGATGTAAATGTGCCGAATAATTTTCTCGAGTCGGAGGCATTCTCGTTAAAAAAAATAAAAATCCAAATTCGATTTATACCTTTTCTTCGCCTGGGTTCAACTCCAGGACCGTTTCTGGTTCCTTGGATGCTCGAATTACGAGACTCTCCAGAGCGGGTCGCAGGGCGACTACGGCCGCCGCGTGTTGTGGATTCATGTCCAAGTTGATCCAGTTGTCCAATCTAATCACGCCGTCCACGTACTCCACCTTACGCGACCCGAACAGCAACAGATGTATAGGCGACACCATCGTCATTTGCTTGCAGGACACGGCTCTCGTGCGGATCTAACGAAACAAGATGGAGAGAGGGTTATCGGGATTCGAGAAAGAGACAAATGTTTACAGATTTACCTTTTCACCGAACACGAAGAACGGGAACGGAAAGTTCTGCTCGAAGTTGCTGCAGTTTACCGACGTCTTGTGAATCAACGCGGCCTTCGATTCCGTGGTGAGAACCTTCCGCTTCTCCTTGTGGTAGCACACGTTGGGATACAGGCCCATGCACAGCAGCGCGGTGATGATGTCAAGACGCGGGTCCGCGACCGCCTGATAATTTAACGGAATCGGGCAAAGAGTCTCCTCGGGAAAACCAGCGCTTTGCAGCAGCGCTTGCAGTTGATTCTACATATAATGAAATACGGAGGTTAGATGTTATTATCGCGTAGGTACATCAGGACAGCGAGATATACGTCGCGGTTCTGCCGACCTTAGCTTCCGAAGTTATCCGTAAAGTTGGCAGACTCAGGCTTTTCGATTCGCAGAACGCCTGTTCCGCCCATTCGCCGCTGGATCTCGCGTCTTCCCACGCTTGAAAAGCGTGGAACATCGCGACGTGATCGCTGTACCTCGCGCCGGCAAACCACTTTTGCTGAGTAGTCAGTCTTCTCATATCCGGGCCCATGTTGTACACCTCGGGGAAGGTGGTGCTGTTCGCGGCCATTGTCGAGAGCGCGTCGCCTACGCGGAACATACATCCCAGAATCATCATTTTTCCCAGTCTCGGTTCTATAGGTAAACGCGCCAGGATCTTGCCGAGAGGCGTTAACTCGTCGTTCTTATCCAAGCACTTCATTTCTGCGCGAGACACATACAGATATAAAGATATCTCTCTCTATAAATTAATTTGATTTTAGAAAAAGGCACATACCTCTTAAGACGACTTCTGCCTCGATCACGGCGTCGATGGGAGGTGGCTCGATCGCCTTCGACAAGAATTGACCGATATTGCCGAGTCTCAACAGCTTGATGCTCAACGCCAGCTCGTGCAGAGGCGTCCTGAACATTTCCGGGGTCATGTGCTCGTCCATCTTATTGAATCGGGCTTTCGAGCACAGATGAAAGCAGAAGCCCGGTCTAACGCGACCCGCTCTACCCTTGCGTTGTTCCAGATTCGTTTTACTGGCCCAAACAGTCGCGTAATTAGTCATATTGTTATGCGAAGTAAATAGCTTCATTTTGGCCTTGCAAGAATCTACGACGTAGACGACGTCGTTGATCGTGATCGAGGTTTCCGCGATATTCGTGGATAAGATAATCTTCGTTACGAATAGCGGTACGGGATCAAAGACTTTGCGCTGATCTTCTCGCGGTAATTGCGAGTGTAGCGGGATAATGAGATAAGACGAACTGCCAAAGACAGGATGTTGCTGAAGATGTTTCATCAACGCGAATATCAAATTCCAGCCAGGGAGGAAGATCAGCACGGCACCCGGGACCTCCTGTTTTTTTATGTACATAAGTAGCGCTTCTATTAACTCGAAGCTTATCTCTTTCTCCGTCAGCTGTGCCATAGCGTTCTTCGTTTCAATAGAATAATTATTGCCGATGACCTTATTCAGATTTTCCTCCGGCTCTCCGTCCGCCAATGGCACATCGTCCGAATCCTTAGATTTACGTTTCCCGGAACCAGCAGGGGGAACAAAACCCGTCAACTGTACACAGTCCTCCAAGAAATATTGCTGGACGGGATACGCTCTGCCGGGAACCTCCACCACAGGACAATTGTTGAAGTACTCGCTAAACAGCGTCGTGTCAATCGTAGCCGACATGAGAATGATCCTGAGATCGGGATAGAGATGGATCATGTCTCTGAGGACCACCATAATAAAGTCCGAATTGACATCGCGCTCGTGGATCTCGTCGACGATAACGTGCGACACGCCCCTGAGGCCACCCTCCAGCTTTCTCAAGAGTACACCCACGGTGCAAAACATTATGCTGGAATAGGGCCTCGGCAAGTACGACTCAAATCGCACGGAATATCCAACCGACTGCCCTAGAGGCTCGCATCTCTCGATGGCGACTCGGTCAGCCACGGACACAGCCGAAATTTTTCTGGGTTGAGTGACGACTATGCTGCAATACGCACCCTGGCCAGATGCGATATAATCGTCCAGAATAAACTGGCAAACCTGCGTGGTCTTACCGCAACCCGTATTTCCGCGTATGATAATGACCGAATTATCATTAATCGCGTTCATTATTTCGGTTCTTTTGGTGAAAACCGGCAGATTCGATCTTTCCTTGATGCTCGCCTGTAAATTGGAATCCTGTTGCAGCTTCTCGCGCTGCTCGTTCATCAAATCTTCCGACAACTGATCCAGAGACGTTGTCGCCAGCGGTCCTTCATCTATATTGCATCCAGTCCACGGATTCCAATTCGGCTGAGGTGGCGACCAGCTTACAACGCCAGCAGGTTGTGGCACAGAAGACACAAAGTCATCCAAAATTTGATTCGTCAACAAAGATACGCCAGTAGCTGACGTATTATTTTCGTCCTTTACCGCAGCTGCACTATTTTCTGCTTTTACAGGTGGCTATATTTTAAGTAAATATTTCATTTTTTTTTTATTATAAATCTAATTAAATAATTTGATGAATTTATTTACACATACATACATAAAAAAGGATTTAAAAAAATGATTATTACCTGTTTAATATCTATTGGTTTTATATTCAAATCCATTAGGACGTCGTGAATCTGATTTTCTAGCTCTGGTGAAATCTTCACGGGATAAGGTTTCATCTGTTCAACATCCTTATTTTTTTTTAATGTGCCACTAAATGCTTCAATAACACCTAGATGATACAGTTGGCGAACAAGGGACAAAGCACAGCTTTTCGAAGCTGTTTGTTTGTTCGATCCAGTTTCGCGGCCAGTTATACCTGAAACGTGTCAAGATATTAGAGAATTAGTATGCGTGTGGTATGACTGGACACATTTAAATAAATAGAATAGAAATTAACATACTTCGTCCAAGTTGCTTGATATAAAGCGTCATCTCTGCCATAAAACTCCTGCAAACAAAATTTCTATTATAGATATTATAAAAGGTATCGTATATTATATTAATGTAATTAATAATTAAGGGAACAATGCGTGCGAGAGAAATACACATGTCGGATAACGTAATTTGAATAAGAAAAAGATACCTTAAATATAATGGAATAAAACATTTACAACTATTGAAGAAAATTGTCGATACCGAAAAATAGTTCTCGTACGTCAATTTTATTATAAAATTAGTACAAGTTAACGTATATTTTGTCGTCAGTCAGATCACTTATGAAACTTGTCGAAGCGTATAAAAAATAATTAGTTAATTTCCTTCTTGAAATAAGCGTCTATCTCGAAGATAATCTTTCTTTTTTGTTCCATTTATTCCCTCAATTAATTACAATGAATAGTAACACAACTTACCATTTGAAGATGTCACAGACGACCACATTGGAGTACATTGAAGAAAGTTTCTTTGTATTACACCAAAACCATTATTAAATCATTTTAATAAAAGTTTTGGTTTAACGCCATGCCATATCATCGTTTGTGCACAAGAGAGTCGACGACCACTCTCTCGCACCAGCTTTAGACGTGAACAAGCAATATACTCCAAAATGGCCTTGTTAAATCTCAAATGGCAACAACAATCGGCGAGCGATTGTTTGAAACAGCGAATTATCGTGAATTGAGTTTTATATATACTACATTGCAATGCCAACCCAATGTGCTAGAAAATACTCCATCGCAAGACTCCATACCTCGTATGATCCGGACCGACCGGAGTATATTTGTAATCGGCATTAATTTTGTTAGTTTGCATAAACTGATGAAGCTTGGATTTGGCGTTTTCTATCGTCCAGTTTCCATGTATCCCAGAATTCACGTCGACGTCCTCCGCGTCCTCCACTCTCTTTTGATCAGCCAGCCTGTCCATGTACGTGTAATTATTCTGACCGCGTTCGTTGTACGGCCTATACGCCTGGCCAATGTCGTTCGGCCCCATGCCTCCTTGGAACACCGGCTTTGGCGTTGAGAGTTCGCATTTCGTGCCATCTGCTGCTATCGCCGGCGGTGTCACAACGTCCTTTGGCACGTCGTTCGGATTTACATGATTCATACGCACTAAGTAATTGACATAATCTTTCGCGGCGTTTCCCTGCGCGTCCTTCTTGTTAGTCGAATTTCCTGCGCCGACATAGTCGAAGCCGGGTACTCGCAGTTCGCAGAGGAAACGTTGCCTGTGCTTCGGCCCTGCGAGATGCAAAAAACCCACGTCATCCATACATCAAACTCGAACGAAATAACACGGGCGATGTATATTTACCCGTTGGTCTAACATCAAACTGCGGTTCTTTCCCGTTTTTCGCACACCATTGGTGAAAGAAGGATTTTATATCGCCCATTTTTTCCGAGTCTCTCGTCACTGTCCTCGTACGCGAGGGATAATCTTCTTAATTAAAATGGTCCCTAATCCCCTACGGGATCAATTCGGCCAGCGAGGAAATGATAAATTGTATAACAAAGCAAGCCTCTCGCTTACATTTCCATCGCAAAAGGAGCGATGTTAGAGACGATTGGAGACGATGTCGAATGCCGGATGCAACGTCGTAGGTTAGCTTAACCTAACTTAACCTAACCTGACATGATACATTTGCAATCCTAGAATCTAGAATGCGCCACAGGATTTAAATAGCAAACTTTTTCTGCAATTTCATATGAAAAACACAAGTGTAGTTTATATTAAAATAACAGTCGATATTCATTTGTGAAAGTACATATTACCGTTTTAACGAAATATCGCAATTGCAATTCATTTTAATTAATAAATTATGTAATTTATCATCTATTAAAATTATATCTATATAAATATTTTAATTAATTTTGTCTTTCATCTCAAACAGTTTAATATCATCCTATTGTTGCCGCAATGAGTAGTAAGCTTTGTTAAGACACAGCTCTTGCAGTTCAACGTATTTTTAAGGCAATCTTTTTGAAAATATAATTGTTCTATATATTTCGAATAATTACATATATTAAGAATTAAGTTTCATACATGTTGAAAGAGCACGTGAAATGTGTAAAGACCTCGTAGTCTTTTTTGTAAGTTACAGAAATATTATTCTACTTAAAAGTACGTTAAAATTTACAAAAAGATGTCTATACGCTAGTTCATTAATAAATCATAGATATATGTGTGCGACAATAATAATAAACATTTAATCTACTTAATATACTACAGCTGCGAATAAAATTGCATCGAACTACACTCCCGTTCGGTGAAAGAAAGATATTATAAATGTGATGTGCCTTTGCTTTTTATCGTACATTACTCTAACGCGTATATTTATTAACTGAAACTAATCTCAACTGTGTATTTGATTACGTTGGAAGCAGGCATGTCTAAAATATCTTAAAAACATTTCTAAATATCTTTGCGATGTCATTTAGATATGCGTGCTGTCTGATAATTTAATACATTTTTTTCATTCCAATTTCACCAAGCAATAAAAGTACATCGATTCCCACATTTATACGGTCCTATATGTTATATGTGATAAAATTTGAACTTTTGAGACAAATTTTCAGCGCGATTGGAGTGAGGATTTCGTGGAAATTACATTTTCCAGATTCCAGATTATTCTCGCAGGCGAGAAAGTTTATTACGTCACATTAAAAATTTATTATCGCGCGCGTTTAAAAGATGAAAGGTAAGTTACTCGGGGCCGTCGCTAGTTTCGGGGTGTGAACGACTCTGGGACTGTGCGGCGTTTTACGCGTGGAACCGGGAGTGACGGGCGTTGCTGTTAAAAGATGTTTCCTCAGCGGTTTCATCGGCGTTCGTACCGGCGTCTTGTTGATATTGAGCTTATTGGAGCTCCTCAGTATCTGCTCCGGCAACATCGAGCTGTGCAATTCTTCCCTGCCCGTCATGTGGCCCTGAAATTGATTATACGTCGTGTCCGTGATGCTGTTAGCGGGCGACGACGATTCCCTCCTTTTCTGCCCGCCTTTCGAAGTTCTGCCTGGCTTCTGAATCTTTGGAAGCTTTCCGCTCCTTCGGACCTTAGACGCGGCGACAGTGGGCTTGTTCTTGTCACCGTTTTTATTTCTGCGTTTTATCGACGAGTTGGGAGACGGGGTGAACAATTTGCGTTTCGACAGTCCCAGCATCGGACCTCTGCGAATGCTCAAGTGGGACATACCTGGCGTCCGCTTAGAACTGTTTAAAGGCGATTTTTTGATCGATTTATCTTTCGCCTCTTTCCTCGCCTTCTTTATCGACTCCTTCTCGTGATTAATAGTTTCCAAAGTCTCCGCTAAAACATCTTCCAACGATGTACCGTTAATGGTAAACACCTGCTTGTGCTTAGCCTCGTATTCGCCGATCAATTGCCTCAATTCCGCTTCTATCTTGGGTAACTTCTTTTGTATCACCTTCCGCTCTTTCTCTTCCATCAACAATTGGCCGCCGCGATTGTAATAGCGATCGGGATTGTTCGCTCGCTGGAGCAAGTCCTTAATTTTCTTTATCAGCTTCTCACGTTGCTCCAGAAGCTCGAATATCGTTCGGTTATCGTTATAAAATTTGCGCAGCCTTTCCACTTCTAACTCGTGCAACGTCAACAGATCCTCCGTGAATGTGTTGGAATGAAACGGTGCAAATCCATTTCTCTCCGCTTCACAGTATTTGCACAAGTCCCATAAATTCAGCAATTCGTATCTGATCTGCGTAACGTACCGAAGAATATTCTCCTTCCTTTTCTCTTTGCAACGCTTTATTTCCGCGCTGAGGGCATTTATAACATTGGTACTATATCCAGGATACCTTTCAAGGAACGATTGACAAACGTCGGCAGGCTCGTCGAGATACTTCCACAACGCCGATAAATCTTCCTTAATTTTTTCAACGTAGCACTTTGCTTCCTCCACTTGCTTACTCAGCTCGTCCCTGAACTCTCTCAATTTCGTCATATTGCTCGCGCTCAGCACAAATTCCTCAGGATTCTTGCAGATCAACTCTTGGAACGACGACGACGGAGAGATATCCAATTCATTCGTCATCTTGATTATGGAACGACGTATGTCCGTAAAGACGCTCTCTAAACGTACCTTCTCGTTCTCCTGTTTCTCCAGATAAAGCTTAAAACTCTCGAGATCCCGCTCGGTGGGCACGACATTCGCGGCAATGCTCAGCGCCTTGCAGCCAAGCTTCTTGCAAATGTCACGTTCCTTGGTCAACAACTCTTTCAAGATCGTCATACGTTCCTTCTTCGTACGCTCCAAATTTTGCAGATCCGTTTGAAGCATCTGTTCGACCTTGCACAAGGGGGTCTGTTCGTACGTTTTGGGTGTCTCATCCATATGTAGTTCCGCGTACAGCGATGTTGTTTGTTTTAACATATCCTGTATATTATCGAACAAACGTTGCCTCTTCAACTGTGCCTCGGCCACCATATCATCCAGCAAGCCCTTTATGTGCTCGTACGCTTGATCATAGTACATCAATCGCATGTCCTTGGTGCATCCGATGTCTTCCCAGATATTATGCAGCTCGTCGAGCGCGTACTCGAAATCCACAACCATTTTTTGTACGAAAGGCTTCCACTCTGATTGATCAGCCATCGTTCCCACGTCTTTATTTCCTTCGGAAAATAATAATATTGCGAGTCAAGAGCACGGCCTCTTTAAATTGTGCGTTGTCACATACGTACCTCGATCTCAGTAAAGTGTCAATCTTATTGCGCGAAAGAAACTCACGCGCGTCACTCTCGTCTGAAAGCGACGCCACGGCAAGCACATAGCACATGCCGTTATCTTTTTAAATTTAAACGGTCTGTATATGTGCGTGTGCGTTTTGCTCGCTTGGCGTCGTTGTCGCGAGTGGTCGCGCGAGTCGCGACGTCGCGACACCAGCGCGTGCCGCCGCGTGCTGCATTTCACTGCCCATGAAAACCTACCTTAAGGTCTCCAGCCACAGGGGCCCGGCCTATATAGGTCTACGATGGTCTACGATGCGGGTCGTAAAGTCCACGCACAATCGAATTTGAGGAGAATAAAGCCATCGCACGTAACAAAGTTTAGTCTAATTATATAATCGTAAGGCCGTAAGGCTGAGGCTGAGTTTCCACTGAGCGCGTCACGCGTCGCGTCGTCACAAGTTAACCAATCAAAACATCCCATTTCGATCCCGTCACAAGAATGTAATGAAATGGGATGTTTTGATTGGTTAACTTGTGACGACGCGACGCGTGACGCGCTCAGTGGAAACTCAGCCTAAGAAAATAGACCACGCACAGTCGATTATTCTCCTTGAGCTCGAAGAATAATCGAGTGTGCGTGGTCTATTTTCTTACGGCCTTAGGCTGAGTTTCCACTGAGCGCGTCACGCGTCGCGTCGTCCAAGTTGAACCACGCAAAACATCCCCGTTCGATCCCGTCACAAGAATGTCATGAAATGGGATGTTTTGATTGGTTAACTTGTGACGACGCGACGCGTGACGCGCTCAGTGGAAACTCAGCCTTATTAGGGCAGGCTCGAGAAGCGACAGAGTGCAGAAAGTGTAACTCGAGCAAGCGAATAATTTTACCTCTCTCTCTTTTTTGTATATTTATATCATTGGAACTTTTTGGATTCTTTTCGTTTCTCCCCTTTTTTCTATTTATTTATTCATTTCAATATAATTTTTTGAGCTCTGTTTTCCTCTCTGTCTTCTAATTATTTATCCATTTTAATTGAACTTCTTGAGTTTTTTATTTTTCCTCTTTTTTTTTTAATTGTTCACTTATTTTATTTAAACTTTTTGGCCTCATCTTTCTCTTTCTCATCTAATCTACGTATAAATACATCCGTTTTAAGTGCAAAAAGTGTAATGTAGCAAAGAACAGCGCTTGTTTACATCGAGGCTCGAGGGCGAGCGAGGGTGCCCGGTGCTTCTCGTCACTTCTCGTCAATTCTCGTTCACGCTCGCTCGCGATAAAGAATTGATTAAATAAAAATCGTTGCATTCGCGGCGCCACGGAAGGTTCGGTTCGCGCCCTTATCTATAATAGCCGCGATAAGGATTCACGTAAGGGGCGATGAGCTGACCCGGCCTGAGACGAGCAGGCCGCCCACACTCGAGGGAAGACCGGACCAGACGAGAGACGCGAGTTGAGGTTAACGCGCGGCGCGCGCTAATCAGCTGATTCAGTGACCGACCGGTGGTGCCGGTGGTGCGTGGTGCGGCCAACGCGACTCCACGACTCGTCGAGCGATCGTCCAGCAGGTTCGTGCACCTCCAGGCCAAGCTGCTCCTACGTACGGGTGCGGCACGTTTTTCCTCGAACGGCATACGGCATTCTCTGTCGAGGAGCTACGGCCTACGGCTCCGTTGTCCGTTTGTCGCGACAGAAGCGAGGAAGACGAGTTAGATAGCGCAATAAGTCGTCCTCCTCTGTCCTCCGTCCGCGGTTGATTCGCAGCGGGTCAACAGCCGCTGGTCGAAAGATGATAAGCGAGCGCTTACGAGCGAGATAACGCGTGTGTATCTATCGATAAGAATTTTGGCTACTCTGGTACCTACAATCTACGCAATACGTATCCTTTTGTGTCTTGATTAGAAGAGGTATCATTTATACAATTTTTGTTGACGATTCGCCTTTAGAAAACTAATTTTCTGGAGTTAAGAATAGCTGTAAATACAGACATTCGTACGTATAGATTAACGTACCTAATGTGTGTGTAAAAAGTGTGTTTTTACACGAACCTGCGTACAGTGTGTAATTTTGCAGTACTTATGCGTATAAGATAAAAGGTTAATGTCACTTTTATCTCCCGATATGAATGCGCAAATAGCTCTCGCTGTGTAGATAAAAGCGGTAAAAGCCTGTTCTTAGTCTCGCTTAAATGTGCACTATGCTTCTTGTATTTTAGATTAAACTATAAATAGTTGGCGTTTCTTTTAACGTACGAATGTTTCTCTTATGTGACTAATTTGTCGGACTGTCCAGTCTTGGTGATACATATCGACAAATCTATATTTAGTCAGATCTACGTACATTCATTTGCGATAAGAGGAAAATTATACTCCGACAAATTAAATTTTAAAGTCAATATGAGCCTATGCGCTTGTTTTTACGATATTATAATATTAGTTAGAGCTTGTATACACAGATATTTGTGCAATATTATAATTGCCATTGTTTCTAGGTTTGAATCGTATTGAAAAGTTTCAATCTCAGGTCAGGCCTCTTCAAACGGCAATCAAACGTGAACTCTCTTTCTCGCTCGCTATCACATACTCGACAGAAAATACTTATTTTGGACTTGAAGAACATAGTCACTCCCGTGAAGAATTAGCCCCCCTTCAACATTTAAAAAATTAACTTTCTATAGCTTATTTGCCTTATTCGATTGCTCATTATGTTTGCACATTTCGAATTTTTGTTTGTAGATTTCTAGTTTAAACGTTATTCAAACTTTATTAAGAATGTGCAAACAAAAAATTATCGCGAGAAAACATCTGACTGTCTGATATTACAGGCTGAAAACTTTTGGGACGGTTCTGCACGCACACAAGTACCGTGTACTTCTTCTTCTTCTTCCAATTAATGGTAGCATGTACGTGTGGCGGTCACGGTGCACACGTACATACACGGCACGCACTTGTATGCGTGCTTGTATGACAAGTCATAGCTCATTCTCTCCTTCATGTCGAATAATCATGAAAATCGAGGCCTATTACTGCATTTCCATAACGGTTTATATATATTTTTTGGGGGGTTTTTTTTTTACTAATATTTCTAAAGTGCCCTTCTACCATATATCCGGTTTTGGGGCGAGTACGATTTCCGAGGCGCCCAGCTTTGACTGTGGTTTCTGGTAGTATTTCTTACGCCGAACAAAATATTTATATATAGGTCTTATAGGGCGAACTGCTCTAGTTTTCGAGATATGCAGTATTTTAAAGCTAAAAATAAATATAATATAAATCTTTACTTTTTTTAATTATTAGATATAATATATTATCGTATTATATTATCGTTTGTATATATTGGAAAAATTAGTTATTTTGTTTAAGTGTTTAAACAAAAGTTGACATCAGTTGACGCGCTTTAAACACTTAAATACTTTTAAAGCGCATCACTAATCTATACGCCGAAGGCGTGACCTAAAATCAGTGAGGAGGTCCACCCGCGCCTATTTGTGTACTGTTTATACACATGTGTATAATACATGTGTATATATAATACATGTGTTTACAGTACACAAATAGACGGAGCCCTTTCCCCCCGCGTCCTACCTTGCGTACGGGGACTCGATAATCTTTTTTCAGTATTAATATTTTTAGTATATTGTAGACTCATCTGTTTAGTAAGACGAAGATTTAATACATACTTATATTCATTAAAATTCAAGTGATACATTATAGGGGTGTAAACTGATTAATAATTTTTTTTTTTAACTAATATTGCATATTTCGAAAACTAGAGCAGTTAGCTCTATAAGACCTATGTAATTTTTTGTTCAGCGTAAGAAATACTACCAGAAACCACAGTCAAATCTGGGCGCCTCGGAAATCGTACTCGTCCCCCGGTTTTTCATCACTTTCTTATTATTCGTTCTAATTATTAAAATTATTAAAATTCAAAATACAAGATTTCCGTATGTTTTGTATATATGCGATGCATGGAAAAGTGCAATTTTTGATAATGATTATCTCGCGTTCGGTTAATCGGTTTGAAAATTTAATATGATATTAGTTTTGTTTTGAACAATATTCTATATAATTTTTAAACAAATTGCAGCATTTTGATTTTTCGATCACACCTTAAGACTGTTTCGATCCAATTTTCTCGTAGTTGAGGGGGGGGGGAGAGCTAATGTGACTAGAAGTATGCAGTATGCAAACGATGAGCAATCGAATGAACTATAGAAAGTTAGGCTGCGGTCCATTTGACGCTACAAATGCTTCGAAGCATTCCTCTTCTCTTTTCTTTCAACGAAGAAAGAAGGAGAAGAAGAACGCTCCAAAGCATTTGTAGCGTCAAGTGGACCGCAGCCTAATATTGGAGGACTAATTTTAAATGGATTAGATAGTCTCAAAGGAAGGCCTTGAATATCCCCCCTTCAAACAATCAAATATAAATTTTCTCTTTCTTTCAACAGATTACTTGCTGTTTATTTTATTAACTTCTGAGAAAACATATGAATTTATGAATTTAAGAACACGTGAATTTCAACATAATTAACGTATCTTGTGTAAATAGATTTAATAACAATATGAATTCAATATTAAAATGATACTAATGCACACCTATTTATGTTGCAGTGTGCAATTGTATAATTGTGTGCAATTAATATATATATACATATATTATTATGCGTCTGGTAATTTGCGATAACGTGGACTACGTCGCGGAGTGGTCTGCGAAATACGTTTTAAAAAGAATCAACGATTTCAATCCTGATGAAAACAAGTATTTCGTTCTTGGTCTCCCTACAGGTACATAATACTATAAATAAAAAGGATAAGCCTATGTTTCTTACCTAAGTTGATTTTTTTTTAACATTTGTTTATATATATATATATATATATATACTAATCATGTGATATTAATATATTATATTAATATTCTCAGCCTGATAATCTTTTTTTTTTGTTTTTTATTCCATCTAGGAGGGACACCTTTGGGAATGTATAAAAAGCTTATAGAATTTTATCAACAAGGCAAAATTTCCTTCAAGTATGTTAAGACATTCAATATGGACGAGTATGTTGATTTACCGAGAGATCATCCCGAATCTTACCACTATTACATGTACAACAATTTCTTCAAACATATAGATATCGACCCAAAGAACGTGCATATACTTGACGGAAATGTGACGGATCTCGAAAAAGAATGCGATAATTTCGAGGAAAAAATCAAAGAGGCTGGTGGAATAGAATTGTTCATTGGAGGTAAAACAACAGTTTCATTAAATATAAACCCAAAAAGTTTTTGGGTATATAACGAGTCTTTAAACAACTTTATAAAATTATAGGTATCGGACCAGATGGTCATATAGCCTTCAATGAACCTGGTTCGTCATTAGCTTCTCGCACGAGAGTGAAAACCCTTGCACAAGACACTTTGGAAGCCAATGCGAGATTTTTCGGAAATGATATTAACAAAGTGCCGAAGCAGGCGTTAACTGTAGGCGTCGGTACCGTAATGGACGCTAAGGAAGTGATGATTCTTATCACTGGATCTCACAAAGCTTTTGCCCTTTACAAGGCCATAGAGGAAGGCATTAACCACATGTGGACGGTGTCCGCGTTTCAACAACATCCTCGCACGCTCATTATCTGTGATGAAGACGCTACTCTGGAATTACGCGTAAAAACGGTTAAATACTTCAAGGTAATCTCATCTGCCTCGTCATTCGCTGACTTGGCACTTTTTTTTATCGTTACGTAAAGATGTCGATTAAATTCAGGTACAATGTTGAAATTGCGTCTCGTATTCAATTTGTATGCTATTTAGGCGCTCAGTGACGTACATCGCAAATTGATTGAGGAAGATGGAAATGCAATCCCCCGCCGCGCGGTGCAAAACAATTGAAGCGGTAGTTATCTCTATGACTTTTATGTTCTCAAAATCAAAATTCATTGAATTATACGAGTAATACATATCCATTTTCCTTCCTCTAAAAAGAAACATACATTTCTTTCTATGAAAAGAATATATTAGATAAGATATTAACTCTCTTATATTTGTCTATTCTCATTTTTATTGCAAAATTGTAATTACAATTTTAGTGAAATTTACAGTTTATTATCTTTTATTTGTAGAACTTATGGGATATTCATAGCAAATTGATCGAGCAAGAAAGTTGGCCAAAGTAAAGATTTTCCACCATCGGCAATTCGCGAAAGCCATCACGAATTTACATGAGAAGGACAAACAGAGTCGGAAGTTTTAACGCATAAACGATAATTAAAATGATCAGAGAATGCATTATGCAATATATATATATATATATATATATATATATATATATATATAATATGTATCTTACGTTTTTTTTATTTTAATCGTATATTACATATACAAAAATTTTAATTACATATACTTAACATATATGCTCTTATACACAACTGCCATGTAAGTGCCAGAAAAATATATTTTTATATCATTCTGTTATTTCAGAAATAAATTTATTCTTTTTACCGCCGTACCACAGAAGCGTTCTCAGTGATTATTACCCGAGAGTAATTGAACTAATCTCCTATTCTAGTAAAAAAAAAAGAAATATCAAAACAATAACATAATCACGTTTTTAACTGCAATAGATGGATAAATAAATATAATATAAGAGTTTTATACTCGCAAAAGATGCTTATTATGCGGTACAGCGCAATCTTTGTAGAGACAGTGACAAATAGTGCACGGAGATTATGTGTGAATCACATAATAGTCACAAATTCCAGTCAAGGAGAAACCAGAACAAATTGATTGCCACAGGCGTCGAGGGACTGAGTGTGAGAGAGTGAGAGAGACAAAGCTAGTAATCGCTGGTAGGGGAGATCACCAGCGTTTCTGAGCATGAAAAATCAACGTTTGAAACTTTCCGTGTGTGAGTCGACAACACGTGTCTCTACACTAAAATTAATCTCATCCGGCACATGACAAGCAGCATAGTCCAAAGTTTATCTTTTTTACTCTACATTGGAAGGAAAAATATAAACTCTGAATTAGTGCAGCCAGTTCAGTAACAGGAAATAGACCCTATGGTCCCTATGTAACGATTACAAAAATGTTGCAAGCGGCTAGGAAGGAGGCGGACCATGCTTCAGAGCCAGTGGAGGAGGAGCAGTCGCTGCGGCTGTCGCAAATGAAATGATTGCGCGCGCTTCTTTCACGCGTTAATATCGGCCAGTTGGCAGTCCAACGCGAGACGTGATAGTTGGTTGACGCAGACACGAGTCTTCTCCCGGCACTGTCTGCCTGTGTGACAATCATGAGCAACGATCAGCAACAGTTGAAGACGATCGAGCTGCGCGAATTGCAACCGATACTGAGCCGCACATTTGGCGATCGGCTGATCGTGGTTCGTTATACGACCAAGAGCCTGTTGCAGCCAGGCGAGAATTACGGCAGTACCATTTTAAGTGTTCACGCCGTGATCAAGCGCAACGATGAGGCGAAAGAGGAGGATCTTCATCTCATCGCGAAGATGCCGCCGCCGACGGAATTCCAACGACAAATTTTCGACAGCCCGTACACGTTCAGAAAGGAGATCTTCATGTATGAGAATATCGTGCCTTATTATCAAAAACTGGAGAGAGAAATGGGTCTGAAACAGGATGAAGTATTCGATATATTGCCCAAATATTATCAGTCCCGATTATCGTTGAGCCCGGATGTCGATTTTGACGATGATGCCGTTATTCTAATGGAGAACTTAAGGACGCGCGCTTATTACAATGGCGACAGAGCTAAAGGTAGCGTTAAATATTTTTTGTCTGTTTGAAAAGTTTGTGATAATCTTTGAGCTCATCTTATCTTTACGCTTTGAATTAAAAGTTTCTCGTTTTAAAGGCTGTAGACAAAAATGTTCAATGTAGCATAATAAATTATATTTAGGAGCTTTTTTGAATTCTCCTAATAAACAATTTTTTTTCTATGATTTAGGACCGGTGTTTCAATGTGTTGGTGAACTAACTAATAGTTGAATCATACATGTGTCTTTGTTTTTCCTTAAAATTATTTATACTATAATTAATTATCTCATAATCTTTATGAGAATGACAAGTGTACGTAATACATAAAATAAAAATGTATATATTACATGATAACAAAAAAAGTAGAATTTTATAAATTGTATAAATTGTTAATACAAGTAATGATTAGAATTAACTATTATATTTAAGACTTATGATATTAAAAACAGCGGAATAAATCGAGATAAAGAGATTTGTCATTCGTAACACAATGATGTCATTTCCTTATCAACATGATTTACGATCTTTGTAGTGCTAACACCAGACTAACAATAAATCGCAGATTAATCTGCTTGGCACCTTTTTTTCCGAGCTTTATGCGATTTCTCTTGATACACTCAGGAAATCTACCGAGTCATCAATTATGTCATGATGATTTTTATAAAATCAACCGCAAAAATGTACGATATAATATCAATAAAATTGCATTACATTTTCGCCGATTACATGGAAATCTTTTGTGCACTTTTAGATCAGATTAGACGTAAGATTATCTGAAGAGTTACACATAGTCATTTTAATATTTACTATATGAAAAGTGAGTGACTTTTTATTTGGCTCATAGGATGCGATCTTGAGCACTCGAGAGTAGCGATACGGGCGTTGGCGAGGTTTCATGCGCTAGGGATGGCTACCAAGTACAAGCGACCGGAGTACTTCGAAATATTGAAGGAACGCAGCAAGTGCTTGGACCTGAAGCTCGAGGAGTTTGAGAACTTCCAAAAAGACATGTTAAAGACGGTAGCGGAAGATTCGCAATTAGCTGTTTACGTTGATCGGTTCGAAGCTGCCGTACAGGACTCAATGGGTCGTGGCATGTGGACCTTACCGCCTGACGAGCCGTGGTCTACCATTATTCACGCGGACTTCTGGGTGAACAACATCATGTTCCATCGCGATGAGAACGGCCGAGTGGACGATGTCAAGTTCGTGGATTTTCAGAATTATCTGTTTCTCAGTCCGCTGCGCGAGATGGTCTTCTTCCTGTTCTCTAGCACGGATGTGAGCGAGGATAGCCTCGAGGAACTGATGGATCTCTACTACGAAACGTTCTTGACCGTGCTGGATCGAATGGGTTGCGACACCGAGCAGTTCACCAGAGAGAATTTCGACGCCAAGTTGTCCACCGACGCCAGGTTCGAGTCTATGCATTTATTTTTCATGCTTAAGATACTAACGCTAAACGTGCAGGAGACCGAGTTGAAATACGACAACATGAAGGAGTTTATGGTAACCTACCAGGGCAACCAAGTGTTTATCCAACGGCTGCGCAAGGTCGTGTTATATTTTGTCAAACGCAACTGGATCTAGGCAATGCAATGGGAAAAGGAAGATAGAAAACACCCTGGAATGTCAACATATAAATACGTTCATTATTGCATCAACAATAATGCGACGTAATTGCCCACGTTACACGAGTCGCTACCCCAGATAGCCAAATTCTTGAAATTCTGTGAGTTTGCTGTCACGTTGCCAATAAACAAAATCGTGGATGCAACTAATTTTGACAAACTAGAAACAAGGTGAGACAGCATTATGTTTGTCGGATTGAACTCACATGAATTCTAATTCTATTCACGGGAAATTGAAACGTATGACAATTTCATATTGTCAGCACGCTACGTTAGCAACGACTTACAATTAAAAAACTTCATAGCTTGAAGACACATACGCAATAACAAATGTAAATCATTATATATGTGTTGTTATCTGGGACGTTATATATTGTTTTATAACACTTCTTCTGCGCATTATAGAATAAAAAAACAAGACTAGTTTACAGGAGAAAATAGATGTACAATTTAGCAAATTTGACAAATATAAAATATATATTTTACAACTTTGTTAAGGTTTCCTTACGTTTTACAAATATTTGAGTGGAGTCGATGTAATTTATCGTAGAATTTATTATTTTCTCTTAACCTTGGGAACTTTCCTGTTTCTATTCCTATTCTTCACATTCGTGACTTCGTAGAAATCGCTTCCGATCTTTTTCCTTTTACCAGCGCGTTCTATAGCCCTTCGCTGTTTGCTCGTCAATTTTTCTTTCGTTTTTTTGCGAGATATCGATGAGACACTTTGCACATCGCTACTCGACACTGTTTTAGAAGGTACCGTTTCAGTATCACTAGAATCATATTCATTGTCTACGACGTCAAACACAGTCTGTTTCAGATTATCTCGTTCGATAGGTAAAAGCACTTCCGAATCTGAATACTCATTGCTTTCTTCCATATCAGATTCCTTTTTATCTATTTCATCATCGTTTTCGATAACGTTATCGTCATTGTTTGAGGAACATTCTTTATCTTTGACATTCTTTATCTTTGTTTTTTGTAAATCGTCAAATTTATCTCTCGCCGTACACGAATCATTTTCTATTTCCGCATGTTCCAACTCCGAATCCTCCAATTCCGACTCGCTTTCCACCCTACTATCGTCCTCTGCGATACTTTCGGTGAAGGATTTATTTTGCTCTAGATTCTTAATATCATCACCGGAATAAGGCAATCCAACGCGTATTTTTCTAAAATCTTGCGTAACTGCCGGTTGGCTCTTCGTTATCTCTTTTGAAGGTAGATTATCGGTCTCTCGAGTCTTTTCATTATTGGTGATTTTTAACGTATCATCTCGCGTGGTAACCGTTTCACTCGTATTAGCTGTTTGACTTGACAACGGTTCCTCGAAGCCCACAGGTGGGACGTAAAAAGGCAGTTTACCGCGTTGCCAATCGTTGAGCACCATACGCGCGACGATCGTAATGTCGGGCTCTCCTTTCTTTAGAAGCTTGCCGCTTCGACGCGCCAATTTTTCCAAGAAATCAATATGATCTAGCCACACGTCTATCTTGTATGTCTTACGAATGTATTCGGGCTTCACTCTTTCTAGGACAGAGGCGACGTAATCTTCCGGGTCCTGAACGAGCTCCACTCTAACGACTCCCTTCAATACCTTTTCCGCGTCGGTTTCCGTCGACGGATAAACGACGCCGGGACAATCTATCAAATAGATACGGCGCATGAGAGTTATGTACTGCCATACCTTAGTTTCTCCAGCTATAGGCGCCACTTTGCAGACCTTCTTGGAACGCAAGGTATTTATGATGGAACTCTTTCCCGTATTGGGATACCCTATGAAACCAACGCTGATCTGCTTCTTGTCAACGTGCAATTTCGCAAATTGCCTCAACAGATTTATCAGGGAACCTTTGCCAAAGGGATGCGTCAAGGAAGCGTGAAAGGCGACCGTTGGATATTCTTTGCTCAGAATCGCCACCCACCTTTGCGTGATCCACGTCGGCACCAGATCTACTTTATTCAGGATGAATATCAGGTGTTTGTAAGGCTTCTCGGTTTTCAGATATTTCTCCACAGGCGGAGACCTAGTCCCCATCGGATCCCTCGCATCCAATATCTGCAGGATAACGTCGGAGGAGTCAATGACTTTGTACAACTCGTTCCATATCCTTTTACTTTGTCCGGCGGCCATGATCCAGTCTCTCTGTGCGTCCTTCACGCCAGTGTCCTCGCGAACAAGATCGTAATCTTTGGAATCTTTCTCCCTGTTATAAGTATCTTCCTTATTCTCCGCCAAATTCTTCAATTCGTCGTACGATGTTACCGGCAAATTCGGCCTCTTTCTAACCTTCTTCGGGCCAAAAACGCTTTTAAAACTCTCTGTGTCCAAAAGGTGTACTCGTGCGTTCGCCGCCTTCTGCTGAAGTAAGGTGATGGGCAATTGAGTGGGTTTCATGACGACTTTATAGGGATCCTTTATAGCGGTTCCTAATTCATTCTGAAACTTTTGCAGAGCATTCTGCGAGATAACTCTCGAGTTACCAAACCACCTTTGGGACGGCTCCACGCGCGACATCGTTCCAGAAGTGTTCCAGCCTTGAAACGGCGCAGGGCTAATAATCTTCCCAGAACGATTGCGTTTTGGTTTCTGATTGCGATACATCTGCAATCGTTGAATAGTTGCTTTCGTCCGTACCTTACCAACTCCTTTCAATCCTTCTGTAGAACGTTCAGGATTCATACTGTGTCCTGAACGCTTAAAGCCCTGCTTTCGCGGGGCTTTGTTAGTGGTATGTGTTTTAGCCATCGTGTCTGGAACAAACACATCGTTCAGAAAATAACATCTTTCCCAAACTTAGTGCTCTTTAATATTAAGAAATCAGTTTTAAAAAAAATTGTAAAAGACATTAAATCATTTACAAATATATTTATAACGTGTAAGATTAATATCTTAATTTGATAAATGTGTTAAATTTAATTAAAAATTCTAAATTCGAATAAAGCAGTATAATTCTGTATTTTCTATCGAGTAACTTACACGTTTCTGTTAGCTTTGATTATAAGGTATAAATATGATGAATAACAATTAACATACTTACCAGAAATGGTACGTAATTGCAAATGTAATTAATCAAAATTCGTTAACAAATAACACCATATGTAACAAATATCATATAAATAAATTCAATGTGTCCCATATGTTAGGTTAAAATCGCACCATGTGCCTCTACTGAAATTACTGAAATATACACTAGAGTAACTAGAACTAGAGACCTTCTAGGGTGCGTTCACTGCGTTCCACCTTACACTAGGTCTGTTCGTTTCCGCTGCACTTCTGAACTAGTGCAACATACTACGTTTACGCGAGCGTTACTGTAATAACTTACGATAATTTCTTAGCGTAAACGGGATTTTGTAGTAACTTACGAATTTACTCCGCGTTAGGCCCGGTCTACAATGGATGTCGTAAGTCGGAGTCGTAAGAACGTGACCACGCACAATCTATTATTCTCCTTGCGATCGAAGAATAATGAACTGTGCGTGGTCACGTTTTTACGACTCCGACTTACGACATCCATTGTAGACCGGGCATAAAGGCCATTGCACGTAACAAAGTTTTAGTTTTAATCGTAAAGCCGTAAGAAAATAGATCACGCAATAATTGACTGTGCGTGGTCTACTTCTTACGGCCTTACAATTACAACTAAAACTTTGTTACGTGCAGAGGCCTTAACGCTCGCGTAAACGTAGTGAGGGTGCGTTTCCACTATACGCGTCGTGCATCGCGTCACGATGCCGCGTCGTGAGTTATCCAATCAAAACGTTTCATTTTATGACGTTATTTTCGACGCGAGATCTTGTCGGAAATGACATCATAAAATAAAACCTTTTGATTGGATAACTCATGACGCGGCGTCGCGACGCGTATAGTGGAAACGCACCCTAAGGCTGAGTTTCCACTGAGCGCGTCACGCGTCGCGTCGTCCGAGTTGAACCACGCAAAACATCCCCGTTCGATCCCGTCACAAGAATGTTATGAAATGGGATGTTTTGATTGGTTAACCAGTTCAACAGTGGCCAGTTAGCTTAACTAGTAGTTAACTCTCACTCTCCGTCTCTATCTAACCTTTGAGTTAAAAAGAGACAGAGAGTGAAAGTTAACTACTAGTTAAGCTAACTGGCCACTGTTGAACTGGGCCTAACTTGTGACGACGCGACGCGTGACGCGCTCAGTCAGCTCAGTGGAAACTCAGCTTTACTTTTAGAACCAACCACGCAACGCAGAGTGTTGATAAGACGAACTCAACAATTGTGTCTGCTGAACGCGGCCAATGTGATTGGTCAACTCTTTCTCCGCCCGAGATCTCGGAGCGATAGCATATCATGGATACAAGGCTTAAGATAAGGGATCATTTCATTCGCGTGTTCATATGTACGATATACGTATATACATATATATATGTAAAATACAGTATATAACTATACATATATATAGTTAGAAATTGCAATTGCTGTAGATATGTGTAGTGTCAAACTAACCATGCTGAGACGTATTACCTCTTATTAACCGCTGTAAGAATTTAGGTTCATCGACACGACCGAAAGATGGTCTCGATCATCAAAAATCAGCTGTTAAAACACCTATCGAGGTACTATTCATGCAATCGCGATTGATTAACCTGGAACACAGTCTCACAGTCTCAAATGACACGTAAAAAAAAAATCGTCTCGTTCCACATACAAATCACACGTCACGTAACTCCTTTATCCTTCCTTATTGTCGAGACATACGTCTTGTCGTTGCGATACAGTTGTCACATTCTCTTTTCCCGTATTCTCTCTTTAATTGTAATATTGGGTACATTCGTAGAGCAGTCAGAGCAGTTTCGAGAGAAAGTGCTCTTTCCAATCGCAATCGACACTCGTCGTATGCTCGTCCCTGATTTTTTTTATTTTCTCATCTTTTTATTAGTCAAAGTTATTAGGATATTAATTGAGTTAGCAACAGTTATATGATATTCTATACATAAAAATTTACAGCGATGCTAATTATGTTTATATAAATGTACAAATCTCATCAAAGTACGCAAATTAGATAATTTTTACATAATTTATATAAAACATATTGTTATTATTTGCTTTAAAATTCTCGTCACTAATGGCAAGTAATATATTTTGTCTGTTGAGCTTTTACATTGTACATTGTAGGTTCACCAAGAATTTATCTGCTGATAAGATAAACCTGAGCACGTTCAAAGGTGAAGGAGAGCTATCGAATTTAGAACTTGATGAAACAGTCCTCACGGATCTACTAGAGCTGCCGTCGTGGTTAAGATTAACTAATGCTTGGTGCAATAAAGTTTCATTTCGCATACAATGGACCAAACTGAAAAGTGTTCCTATCTTTTTGGTAAACGACAGTTACGGATTGTAGATAAATATGACTTTCGCCATTATGTATAGTACGCGTAACAAAACTACAAACGATCGAAATATTTGCAGAGTTTGGATGAGGTTCACATAGATGTAGAAACGTGTGAGGATCTGAGAAGCATGTCTTCCCCGCAGGGTATAGCATCGTACGCCGGTCCTGCAAAGTATTCTTTTATACATAAAGTAATTGATGGAATAACAATAGCTGTTAACACTGTGCTGGTTACATTTAAAAGTCCTGCGTTCATTGCCTCAGTCCAGGTACGATATTACCGTGGCACGTGCGCATGATATAAAAAGTAAAGTAAATTAGACGCAGACAGATTGACATTTGTTTAAAACTATACGTTGTATTATTTAGATGAACCGGATTATGGTGGAATCCAAGTCGGCGACATGGCAGCGTTGCGATCTCAGAACCACTAGAGTAAAGGATCCTGATCGAGGACAATTACTTATCTTTAAAGAATTAGAATGGCAGACCGTTAGAATAGAAGCTCAAAGTACTAAGGATCATAATCTGACGCCGCTTCGTTTACTTACGAACCAAGCAAGATGTCGAATTACGATAAAGAAAAGAATATCAGGTTTGTAAGCATTGATGCTATTGATAAATACCTGTTGATAAATACGTTGCTCATCGCTAAGTCAATTTTATTTTATTACAGATTGTTTCGTCATGGGCTCCAGATTAGTAATTATTTTAGACGATCTTCTGTGGGTATTGACAGATTCACAACTGAAAGCTGCGCTCCATTTTCTCGACTCTTTGGGTGGTCTTATCGAGAAAGCCACCGTTCTCGAGCGGAAAACAAAAGCTGCGAGAAAATTAGAGGTTTGCGCAATTTGTTTAATTTTTAATATAAAACCTCAATGATTTATTAATTTGTCTATCCTATGATTTAAGGTTTTACCAGAATATCAGGCGCAGGTATCCCAGCAGCAAAACAGAACAAAAAGTCAGTACACTACAGCGATTTCAAAAATATTTACGAGATATGATGTTGTAGAAACGTCGTATCATTTTCTTTCGCAACGCATCGATCTTCACTTGTGCGATGATGCTGGTGGTAAGTCCAAAAGATTTTATTTGTTTTCACGTTGAAATATTTATTGAGAGCATGTTATTTACTACTTTATTTATTTAATATCTATTGAGTATAGAGTTCACGATTTTCTTCTGCGTCATACAATATTCACTTTTATCTTATTATTAATTAATTACTAATATTATTAAAACAGGAGGCAGGTCATTACATCCCGATCTGAAGGACGGTGGTGCATTACAAATTTCATTGGTTAGATTTCAAATTGATTATTATCCGTATCATCTGGCAATGGCGGACAGAAAACATTGGCCAAAATACAGAGAGAATGCTACACCTCACAACCAGTGGTTGCAACAGTCGTTGAGTTCGTTCCGAAGTCAGTTTATGGATCTCATAGATTCTGGAAGAACACAACATTCTCCTTTAACAAGAAGTCAAGGGAACGTAACAGGTTTGTGTATATGCAAGCATACTGCCTATTTAATATAATACATAATTGATGGAAGAATTTGCATATTATTAGATTTTATGTGAAACAGGAAGTGGTACGAAAGGCTCCAGAGAGAATTTGGAAAAAAATAATCAACCACAAAATCCAAATGTCACACCATCTGACCAAAAAAAGTCTCAGCATCCTAGTGGTAATCCAGTGAAAAATTATGTCTTGGAGCAGCTTGCCAAACTAATGACGACGTGCATTATTATCAGGATCGATGATTTTACCTTGTACAAAGTGACAACAACGTCGCGTAATCCAATGCCAAAAGAATTCATCTCAGGTATTGTATGTTTAATACTTGTTCGAGTTATTTGTTTTCATCGGGTTATTTATCGAAATAGTCGTATCAAGTTCGACAATAATTATTTTATTTGGTAATTGTACAGCTCAAACCAGGAAAAAACATACCCCAGGTACAAAAAATTAGTAGTTTGTTTGAATGTAACATCGCATATGAAGTTTTTAGCTAAATTTGATTTATTTTGACAAGTAGTTTTATTGCTTTAGCTCGATTCTTTTTTATTTTTTATTACATGTAGTCTATGTTAAATTAATTAAGCTTAATCTGTAATCTGTAATATTCAATGTGCAATGTATATTTAAAAAATATTGATATTACATATTACTTGTAAAAAATCTTAGAGATTACATAAGATACTATATATTATTTACAACGATGTTGCTAAATGCGCTGTTTTAATGTTTCGACAAAATGACGTATAACATTGCATGTGAGATCGAATTTAGGTAACTGTAGATTAAAATTTTACTTTCATTACTCAGCCTCCATTATATGTCATATCCTATATCATTATATTTATTGTATATCCTATACATATATTTAAATTAAACTTTTATTTAGGCGATCGTGACAGATTTAGTCTTCCAGAAGACGTAACGATACTTCATGCTGAGTTTACTTATTACTATTATCCGGGAGATATTACTTTTCCCTGTAAGCAGAAATTTGTACAAGTCTTTTTATTCTATTCGCGCGCGCGCGCGCGATAACTTCTTCACTATTAAATAATGTATAATTTTTTAGTGCCGCCGCCCAAGTTTTACGTACAGCTCAATCCCATTCAAATAAATTTCGACGTCTGCTCGTGCCTTTGGTTTAATTCTTTTGCATTGAATCTTTATCATTCTCTTATGGGAAAAGACAAGCAGCTAAGCTCTTCTCGTTTAATGTATTTTGATGTAAAAATAGAGGCTATACTTCCAAGAGTAAGTTAAAATATATCGGTACATACTTTGAATACATTTATCCCATTTTCTCATTTTATTTTAATGATGTGAATGTTTGTATTTTTAGATAGTCTTCGAAAGTCAACAGGATTACCCAAATCAGAAAGACAGACCCAAGTCCTTGCATTTTCAAACTTCCAGAGCATCTATAACAAATGTTCGATCAACAGAAAGATCTTCGAGAGCGGATTTGGCGCAGTGCCTCAATGCATTTCAAATGGGACAAATGTTCTTTGGTGCAGAGTTTCCGAGTAAATCGGGAGATTTTCATGTAGTAACGGATAAATTTCTAGCGCATTGTGCAGGTATGTATTTACGATATTGCCAATATCAGTATCACATCTAGTTCTTTTTTATCAATTTTTTAGTATCCTTTTTTTGTTCTGTATTTTAGGCGCTGATAATATTAGGCAAATACCGCCCAATTTTAGCAGCAATTCCGTAAATGAGTTGCTTCGTCAACTAAATAGAGAACTTTTGTGGACAGAGGCGAAAGACGTGTGGTGCTGCAACTTGGAGCCCGTTTGGGGAGACTTTTTCGGAGCACGAGCCGTCGGCCAGAGTCGGCCCGTACCGTTTCTGGACGCGTTCCCTCTAACGCTGTGGTGTTATTTTACCGCAGACTCGTTATTAGCCACGGAGAAGCCTTCGGCCGCCGATATTCACGGGCTGGCATATATAAGCAATTTAGTTAGCGTACAGATAAATCATTATCAATATTTATTCTTACTCAGATTGTCGGAGATACTCGCCGAGATGGCTACGTACCTGGCCGTGGACTCGAATAAGATTTTGAAAGTTGAGAGCGGCGGATCGGTGATCATAGGCGCGTTGATACCGCAGGTGGAAGTGACGTTTGTGATGCCGTCGCACACACCCGGTAAAGAGAATTCCGGCGGCGATCTAGAATCCGTTATGCCTGACTCGTCCAGCATAGCGGACGATTTCGTCGGCTCGTCCACGGTCTGGCATACTAGCACGGTGGGCGTGGGCGCACGTGTCGATTTTAGCGCTAAGAGAATGAACACGAGCAACGACGTAGAGACACCTCAGAGCGAGGCATCGTCCATGTGGTCGATGGATTACTCGCATTCCGCTCCGCCGGTCGTCACTTTTAAACAAAACGGCACCAAAAAAGGCGACCAGGAGGGTCCACCGAATGTAATATGGTGCATACCCGAGAGTTCCGGGCCGCAGTATATCGGCAATCCGAGCGACGAAAAGAAACATACAACGGAAGCCACACATAAGCATAGCAAGTCAGACTCGAGCACGCCCTTCATTCCGAATAATTTCAACGTCAATCTCTCGTCTATGAAAAAGGGATTCAGCAATCTAATGACGTCGATCGACTCGGCTTTGAAGGCCTCTCCGGAAGACGGTAGTAGCGATACAGTGTCCATGAGAAGCGACGTTAGCTCGGACAGCGAGAATTATGTTTTGATCAGCCTCCAAGATCAAGGAAAGATCGACGCGGTATTCGGCATCGATAATTCGATTAGGATAACGGCCGTGGAAGAAGCGACTGAAGTTGTGGAAGAAACGCCGGACACGCAAAGTGAAAAGTCTATGGACAGCGTATGCAAAAGGAAGGATATAGTGAGTACCGTAGTCAGTTTGTAAATCAATTTTTCGCGTTTATCGAAGACGATAGAAATAGAATCTTATTTTCTTATCCGCAGGTTTCCATGGCGACGTTCAAGCTGTCGAAAGTCGAATTTATACACCAATCTTGTGATTATTCTTCCATTATCAAGGTTCAAGTTTCCAACATTGACAATGATGAGTGTTCATCTATTCCTTGGGACGAATTTCAGGTGAGCCAAATTACATTTTAACCGATGTAATATAAAGTAAATATATATATATATATACGTTATGCTATATTATTACATAATTATGCTCTTTTTAAACGAACAAATTCTTTATTATTAATCGTACTGTCGCAATAAAAATTTATTCTTCTTCTTTTACTATGGAAATTTTATTACTTTCACACAATATAGCTTATTCATTCAACATTATTTGTGTGCTAATTTAAAGTACCTTGAATATAATTAAAAAATTATATTTATACAGAATCTTATATTTTGTAATAACTTGATTGATATTTGAGTTTTAATCGTAAAAAAATTACTTTTCTCCACGCAACAATACATTTTGTTGTAATTAAAAAAAAAACTGCATTTAACTTTTTGTGATTATAAGTCATAGTAAACCTTTCCAATTAGAGTATATATTTGAAATAGCGGGTTACTTGTGCATAAGCTACTAATAATACTTGAGTAGTTTCGCAGTAATTTGCTCATTGTTTTTACAATTTTACATTATATAACCAGTTGACATTATTATAAATGTATATTTATACAATTTCTGTCTTTTAACTTTTTTTGCATGCCTCTCCCGCGTCTCTCCTTCTCTTGTGAATGTTTTTATGTGGCACTTGTGGCAGGTCAAGAGAAAGGTATTGGCAAAACCATTCATACATTTATTAATCTTAGACACCGTTAAAAATGCATGTATTGATATTGAGCTACGTAACATGCTGTTATCACACTGTTGATGGATCTCGTAGAGTCAACAAAGTTTGAATAATGTTTTAACAAGTATAATATTATACAATAAGTATAATACTGTAATTACATAACGATACGAATTTACGTCATACCATTATTTGTCATACCGTTAATATGCAGTTGCAAATTTTTATGGAAAAGGAGCTAACCAAATAGAAGTATATTAAATAATTTATGTATTTATATTATATTTGCATTAGATATTACATATAATGATATTTATTAAGTAAAAGAATAAACCGTATGTATAAAAAAATTGAAAAGAAGAGGGACCAATAACCGAGTAACAATAGATGTTAAATAATTAACTTATTAATTTGCATATACATATATATAAATTGGTACGTTTCGACTTTACCGAGTCTTCTTCAACCGTAAAATAATATTTAAAGACAGTAATACGTTAACGTATCATAGAAATCAGATTGAAATAAGTCAAAAACGATGGAACAAATATAAAATAAATAAGGAAAAAATAAGCTAGAAAGTCGCAATCTAATAAAATTATCATAAGAAGCCACATTACGGTTTGAAAGCATGACGAATACATAACTGAAAATTGTCGTTGCATCTGTATGAAGTTAAAGATAAAACAGAGATGAAACACAAGTCAGTGATAGTGACACAATTAGATAATCTATAATTAATTTCTCATTCGGAGGGAAGAATAAATTGGATCCAATAGTAAGAGATAATGATTTTCGTTTCTATGATACGTTAATGTATTACTGTCTTTAAATATTATGTTACGGCTGAAGAAGACTTGGTCGGAACATGCTAATTTATATTATGTATATGCAAATTAATGAGTTAATTATTTAACATCTATTGTTGCTAGGTTATTGGTTGTTGCTTCTTCCCACTTCTTTCCAATTTTTAACGATAATTATATTTTCTTGCAATATTGCTTTATTAAAATGAGATAATTGCATTATATGTTTCTGCTTTTATCTTTCTTGTTTGACAGAGTAATTAAAGACGTAAAATATAAAAAAATACAATTATTTTTTTATTATTAAATTAGAATGCTTACGATGTAAGCAAGTTACGCTTTTGATTTCTTATGATTTCCATAAACAGTTGATACAAATCGAGTTTTGAAGTTTTTATTGATTATAATTGCGATAATGAAATGTATGGCATGGTAATGAACTTGCATTACAATATATATATTTAGAATAATATATATGGCCTGATTATGCTAAGTATTGTAAATACATACGCATTATTTTATTTGCTTTATATATTATTTTATATGGGATTATTAAATATTGCTTCGCATATTAGACACTACATAGAATTGCTTTAGCGCATCAATATGCTTTTGCATCTGAATGTGGTCTTTCTGCATAATAACTCTTAATCCAGAAGAGGCTTGGCTTTGACATTTCTTATTAACACATGTAACAGTAGATTTTTATCCTGTAATGTTAACAAATTAAATATAATTACGTCTTTGATTCTCTTATTAAATTAAAGTCGAGTTGTTTATAATTTGTAATTGACATAAAAATTATCATTAAGTCACTCATTTAGCGTACAGATCATATTTCATCTAATTTCGCAATATGATGTTGCAACTTGAGCAATAATGTAATCAATATGGAAATAGATACTTTACTAGCTATATTACACAGTTTCTAGATCTATCCGAATTTAATATGTTAACGCATTCTGTTTGATAGACCAAGTTCAGTTCGCGATCTCGAGGCTGGATAGAATTACCATCCGATTCTGACTGCAGATCACGTATTAAGCTACGTTTGGATCATAGCTTGAAAAATCCGGAAGACTCTCGTAGATTGTCGGACGCCAGTCAAAAAGACACGAGCGACAGTAGTAGACCAGCATCTCAAGACCGCGCTAGATTGTCTGAGCAAGATACATCGCGTTCGTCCGGCATTAATGTGCATGATAAAGAGAACGTTATGAATTTATTCGAGAATAAGCTAGAAATGAGAGTCGCTAACGTAGGAATGTCATTGTCGATGAGCTCGGTGACGGGTTTGGCGGATTTGGCAGAGGACGAGATCATACCTAAACCGATTCCTATGCAGGTGGGTATTCTCGTAAGATTGCCGAGTCTTCTGGACATGATCTCTTTTCGTTCGAGGTATAATTCCAAGATTTATTGCCAATACGCACATGTTATTATTTCAGATATACTTAGAAAATATATCGTTACGTTTAAACGAGGATCGTCCGCCAAATAATATAACTTCCCCGGGCCCGATCCCGATAGATTTAAATATTTCCAAACTCAGGATAGCGCGGGACATGAGCGGCGTGTTTCACATCGAACCCGTTGGTAAGTAACACTCGTCGTCGGGCGAGGTGTATCCACTTGCTTCTGCCACTTGCAGTTGACATTGAGTTGACTTTTCTTTTCCTATCTTTATGCGATCTTAATCTTAGTTACGTCGTCCCTGCGCCTGTAAACACATGTACCTGTGAGTTGGTATTACATGTAGATTTTTACATTGTGGCAAGTGGCAGATTTCAGTTTCGAAGTAATTAATATTACATATTGCATAACTGTTCTCTGCACCCAGGCGGCCTTACGAATGTGAGCATTGATATAACACATGTAGACAAGTAGCTTTAGATCTGGCTGCTTATTACTATCGCACAGCTTAATATATTAATTATTCGATCTGGACATAATTGATATATGTATATATAAATAAAATATTAGCGCATTTAAGTAAGCATGAATTATGATCTTATTATTGCGTATAAAAATATATTAATGCATATAAAGAAAAATTTGTTGGTCTAAAAATAGCAATCATCTTACTTTTCATTATTAATTGTTTTATATTTTATGTGTTACTTATTAGATTTATATAGGATACATCTAAAAATGGAAGAATTGGTAGCAGAAATATATTTTTTAAATATATTTTTTAAATAAATTTGAGATTGGTTGTCTAATTTAGGTAATTAATTTATTTATTATGAACAATAGGCAAATATTGAGTCTCAAATTGATTAAAAAATATTCTTTGTTATAAGTACACATATCCCAGTTAATATAATTTATAATATTTCTCTTATAAAATCTGTATCTATTTTTTATCATAAAGATTATATATTTTATATTGCACATATCTGACGTTGGTGATTAAGGCTTTGGCACATGGAAAAACTTAAGCAGTAAGATTTAAACAGTAAGCTAATCACAGTTAAGAATTTAAGACATAACGTAAGCGAATCAAAACTGTTGATCTCCTTACTGCTTACGTCTTACTGCTTAAGTTATTCCATGTGCCCGGGCTCTTAGACATACGTATATTTTAGTATATTTATTCCTTTTCAACTATTTCTTCTGAAAGAAACTAAATAGTGTTATATTTATATGTTTTTGTTGGAGTTTACAATATAATTTGTAGTAGGTCAAATAATAATTTTCTTTTTTTATTTTATTTTAGTAACCACAGTAGGTGAAAGCCATTCAAATACGACGTTATCGAATGACAACAGTCACACGCTTAAGAATATGGAGTGTGAGAGGGAATTGAAAGCTCTAAGACAATCCAGTAAGCAGCTGAAATCGGATAACGAAGAATTGAGACGTCGTATGGGAGCTTTGGAAAGATTGTCGGAAGAAAATGCGAGATTAATGCGCGTAAAAGAGGAATCGGATATAATAAGATCTCGTTTAAGCGTCGCGGAAGACGACATTGCGAGTTTGCTGGAAGAAAAGAAACTCTTGCACGAAACTATTTCAGAGCTGCAAAATCAAAGACTGGAAGACGGTCCTGGAGGTAGTAATAGAGCTTCATGGTCTATTAAGAGATAGCATACCAGTTGTTTTGATTGCTCCACATGTTGCAGTTCTAATAAGTCCTAACCAGTTATATTTTTTATAACGCAAAAGACATTTCTTTTGACAAGTTTAGGATATTTTTATGTAAAGCGAAGAGACTTTTAGTTTATATTTTAATAAAGTTATTGTCGTTAAAAATATAATTTTTAACTTTACACGTGTGAATTAACGAGGATTAGAACAATTTAAATCTTTTTGGAAGCACTATCAGGTCTATAACTGTACTTTAAGACATTATTCTCGTCTGTCGTAATTATGCTAGTAACTGCCGTTTAGATCTTTTGCTTAAAATGTCTAACACAGTGATAAGAATTGTATAAATGCATATACGACTCAAATTTAAATGAGAAAATATTAACTTTCTTACCGTGATCGAATATAAGGCGATAATAAACTACAATATTAGCCCGTTTTCTGTTTTACTGTGAAATTAGTGGTTTGTCGTAGCGTGGCTGAAAGTTGTGTACGATCGTATTTATTACATTATGCGTATTTTTTGTTATAAATGTATGTACAGATAAGTAACGATTTTTTGTCTATACATACATACATACTTACTTACATGGTATACATATCCTTTTGAAAACGAAATAATAGTCTTAAAATACGGTAAAGATGTAGATAAATGAAGAAAACGATTTGTTTAGAACTGGATTTGTATTAACAAGGAAATGTGCTATCTTCAGCATTTTTCTGTTTTAAGATGAAAATTGAGTAGTATACTTGCATATTTGTGCATTATACTTATGAAGTGTAGTATTTGTATCAGGATTTTCGGAGGATGTGTACGTACATGTATGGAATAAGCAAGTGCACTAGTCAATACATTACAATTTAGGCGTATTGGTTGATTTTATAATTGGTCATATTTTTATATTTTGTTTTCCGTAAACATAACGATCCGTAAGAGCATCCTGTGAAGCACAATGATTTAAAACAGACGATTGTAACTTAGAAATATATGCTAGTTGAGCCTACGGATAGACTTTAAATAGGAATTGTGACCTGGTGGTATCACGCGTTATGTCGTATACATAATTTTGCATTGACTGATTTAATGATTCATCGAATGATGAAAATTATAAATAATAATAATACAGTGATGTGAGTTCAATAAGACTGTATAAAATTTGGAGATGTTGGTCTATAGTAGTCGCTCTAGAGTATCCTTGAAATAATTTATAGGAACCTTAGAATACGGCGAATTGACTCGATGAATTTTTAAAGGTGAGAATCGTAATATGATGGATTAATAATGGTCCTTTTAACACAAGGTTTTTTTTCAGTTTACAATTGGTCCCGATAATAGCTCACTCTTAGAGTTTGATTTCGATAGATTTAGTTTCTACGACGGATTGCTGGTCGATCCTACATAAATGGAAAGTATTTTTTTAGCGTATACGAATACACGATGCGATTGAAATTTGTTTCATAATGTAAATTTCTGCTCTTAATATACATAATTTCGTGTATCATAGATACGCCATTTAGATAGATTTCCATTTAAATGCGGCTTCGAACGGTGCGTTCCCTCGGCAAATATTTTCGTCTAAATAGACGAATACAAATGATCGCAGTTGTATATCTATGTGACGGTGTATTTGCTTGAGACGGTTTGGTGCAATAAGATGTAGTTATCTAATATTTGACTAGTGAACGCAATGACTGAAGGTAGCATAATATATGTAGGCTTAGAAAAAGATGAAAACTAAAAGTTGAAGTTTTTGTTACTTTCAGATATATGTGTGTATATATATATCTATATATCTATATATATACACTGACATATACACGTATATACATATATACGGGGATAAGCTTTTTACAATGCACATATCATATCTGCAATGAAGGATTTGCTTATATGTATAACACGTTTATACATATCTGATAACATTTTGTATCGCAGGAACATAGTCTTCTTGCAGTTCAATTGTATTGATGTCTCTTATCTTTCAAGTCTGATTTAGATCAACTTCCTAAAGTTTGCTCATAGTTCCTTTTTTGGAGAATCAATTACATTTATACAAACATGTTTGGTATTAATTAATATATACTAAATACGTTTTTATTGTGTATTGAACTAAAGTTTTATTTGTTTTTAATCTTTGAAGTTTTATATATAAAAATATCTATACTTTTTAAATGCACCTCTATATTATATATATAGAAGTATTTCATATATTGCGCGCATGATGTTTTTTTATGTATATTATAATTTTTTATATTATATTTCATATATAAATGTGAAGGATCGTTTATTCCCTCTTTCCATTTTCTAACGTAAAAAAAGGCTTTAAAATAATATATATATATTATATATCCAAAATATAACGGAAAGATTTATACTTTACGTATAATCTTAATATCCATTTAGGCACAAGTGCTACGTAGCTGTACATAAAATGAAATTGCTTTAAACGGTGCAAAGCTTGAATTCTTCCTTTTTATATATTCTAAGTACTTAGTTATATTATAATATAATTATATATTACACATACGAGAGACACATACTTAATTATATCGTTAACACAAACTTTAGGAAGTTGAATGTGATGAATTAATCGCATAATAAAATCGTATAATATTGTGTACTTCAGTAGAATGCGTTTATAGTTTATAATTATTTCGGGGCTTTTCAATATATTTCCATTTATATAAATGGTTTATGATTATATTTAGACAATTGTCATTCCTGTATAAGATTCTTATATTGTTATCCGATGTTAAACTATGTTATTAGCTTTATTTCAACTATATATATTGTTTTGGATTGACAACATGTTTTTTTATTTTAGCATCGTCAAAGCTTTTGGAGGCATGTAATTCTATAACACTTACATAACTTTGTACTAGTTATTCTAGTTAGTAAGATTCCAAAAGTGTTACATATATAAATAAATAAATATATATATACATATATGAACAAATAAGGAGGGAAAAAACAATCATGCCGTTTGGTGCATGAGCGACGGTCCCATTTCGTAAGTTCATATCGTATATCGGGCCATGTGATACATGGGTCGAAATAACGATGCAGCCATAATTTACGAAACGAACCTATTTTATATATTAGCATAAATATAGTACATACATTTGAAGAGCGTCATTTCGATAGCAAAGCGCTAAGAGATCCCAAGAGTGCGGGTTGTGCAATTTCCACACATATTCGTTCACACATAAGAGAGCATAGACGAATCGATGTAAATCGCTTACCACGTTCGCTATCTCTCCGTAGCTTTTGTTGTGAAACATTACGGTTATTAGATAATTTAAATAGGATAAGCACACATCAACATCGGGGATACACCACTTCAATGTAACACCTATTGAATTATTATAGCTTCGTTTCGAGGATAGTAAATGTGGCGTACTTTGTTGAAATATATTATTTTGATGATGTATATTTCAGCAATATTAAAATGAAATATTATATAATCTGCATTGATTAATGTAATATGTGGTGAAATGAGTTAGATAATACAAAAATTTGGCAACATATATATTATCCATCTTCAAGTTAATACATCGGAACAAAGGTACTGTGTTATTGTTTCATCGACGAATTGTACAAGTATGGGTGACATTTAATAATTGTATTTCCAGCCTTTTTTGTGGAATTAAAAGAAGCGATGGCCAAAATGTAGTTTCATCTTTTTAATGTAAAGAAGACGAATATCACTTTCTCAATAAAGTCATTACAAAGATATCGAAAGATTCAAGAGAGAGTGTTTCTGTTCCCCCGATTCGCGCACGATTTCCTCAAAATAAACACATATATACGTATGTGTAGCGTGTATACGAAAATGTATACAATGTTAAGAGACCGTGTATGTAGTTGTACATAGACATACGATGTGTCTCGTTTTTTCGATGCTTTTGTCATTTAAGATTTTTGAAGGGGTTGAAGTAAGTAGTACAGTTAAATTAATCGCAATTAATTTAACTGTACGCTTTGGTACATTATTTCGCACAAAAGTCAGTTGGTTCCAAATAAAACGGGAATGAAAAGTTTTCGTTGGCTCAGTCCACACACACACACACACACACACACACACACACACACACACACACACACACACACACACACACACACACACACACACACACACACACACACACACACACACACACACACACACACACACACACACACACACACACACACGTAAGAAAAAATATAAAATAAATATATCAGAAAACCGTACGTGAATCCTGTTTTTTTTTTCATTACGTTTCTTAATTTCTATTTAATCATAGTATATATATATCGAATTGTATTATATCGTGCACCGTTATGTTTAATTTAAATACAACGCAATTCGGAGAGAAGTAAATAAAATTCTCGGAGCCGTACACGTGGCGGCAAAGAAAAAACGAAAAAAGGTGTCGCCGGTGCATTTTCGAACAGGCCGCCACTGGCGAGTATTGGCGACCGTGGCTGCACCTGGCTGCACCTGAATTGCACCGCGCGATGCAACGCGCAACGCGACGATTGGCAGCAGTGTCGACGGAACGGGAAATGCGGGGATTGTGCGGCATCGTGGAGCAACGAGCAACGGGACGGGGCACGCACCACGACGCGACACGGCACGGCAAGTCGACGCGACGGGGTAAATCGACACCGACACCGTCGAGAACGAGGACGAGGGAAGGACCGAGCGGACTCGTGTTCCAGCCGAATACCGGCACGCGCGCGCTCGCGAGGCCGGAAAAAAAAGGGAGCGAAAACACAGACGGGGCAGAGAGCAAGGAGGTCACCGTGGGACTCGCTGACTCGCTGCCGAACGTGTGTGTACGTATACACGGCGACGGTTGACACGGCGGTGTTGTACACACGAGGCCTCGCTCGCGCGAGGTAAACGCGTGGAAAAAAACGGCGGAGTCGGTCGCACGGCAGGCTTGTTGTCGCTCTCGCGCTCGACCGTTCGCGTTCATTCGCGTTCAAACCGGCAAACCTCGTCACTCAGTTTAGCACCGTAACGCCGACCGCATAGTCGTCGCGTCGCTAAGCCCCGTTTGTGCGATTTTCACTCCGCCAGATTTCACCACGTATCGTTTACGCACGATCATGTTCCGGACGAAATGGCAAGTCGCCTGTCCTCTCCCCCCTTTTTTTCTTACATTCGTTCGCGATCGCCCGTCCGTCCGTCCGTCCGTTCGCCCGCCGATTCGACCTGCCGATCGACAAAGTTCCGAGTTTTAGAGAATCCGATTTCTGTTCGCAGCAAGGAGCACGATCACTCGTCGTTCTACAAGTTCTTACAAATGGAGCACAACCACAAGAACCTGGACTGCTACTTCTTCTATTATTCCACGTGCAAGAAGGTAAGAACGGAGGGCCTCCCTCGTGGCTTCCGCCTCCCCCCGCTCCCCGCTCCGGCCCGGCCGATTTCCGTCTGACGTTATTTCGAAAGTGCGCGACACGAGCCGTACCATATTGCTCCGGGACTCGTCGCGGCCTTGCCGAGGTTAGGTCGGCCATCTTGATGCCATGTTGACAGGAATTTCTCTCATAAATGTTGAGATATAAAACGACGCGAGTCGATCCGTTTGTCGGGATTTCCGCTCAACTTAGACGCGGGCACCCTCATTTACTCAATTAATTACGTATATGCGATACGGCTTTTTAAATTGTTCTATTCACAATTGACTTTATTCATCACGCGAATATATCTTGCAATATATTTCATCAAAATGTGAAAGCAGATATTTAACATTTGTCGAATTGCACGGTTGCCCTGTTATCTTTGGCTTATATACGATTTATGTTTATTTTAATTAGATTGGGCGATTAAAAATATATTTTGTGGTATTTGCGAGCCACGCGCAAGCCACGTGCATGGAATGGACGAACGACTGAAATATCTGATAATGTACGCTGGCTTCGTTAATCACGCTTGCAGTATTGACATTGACAATGTGAATTGGCACTGCGAGTCGTGCGCGTTTTTCCGCAATGATGATTGAAACGAGTTATCGATTAAACAACTTTTATAATTTACTATTTTTATTCTCGCAGGGCGACTTTTGCCCGTACAGACACGAACCATCTGCTCTGGGTTGTGAAACCATGTGCTCGTACTGGCAACAGGGAAATTGCCTTAATGAACATTGTAACTTCAGACACATGGAATTAAAGGTAAATATCATTACGATGCAAGATTGTGGCAGCAATCCTTTCATCTTTCGTCAGGAACAGCTGCTCTTATGACTTGTTGATAATTTTTTGTATGTGTACATATTATGTTACAGAGAGCGATAGCGACTGATTACTTTATTGAAATATGAGTCCGAAATGGATTAACGTTGTCACTTTGTATTCCCTCGTACTCATGATCTTTAAGTTTCCAATTTATTTTGAATTGTGGCATATATGGGACTGAATTTGGAAGCCGAGTACGAGTCGACTGCTAAGAATTATTTATTTAGAGCAATGCTCGGCAAACTACGATCCATGACAAATTTGACTCGCAAGGTGTTTTTGTAAACATCTCCGCATAATTATTCTAGAATTCAGTCGAAAACACATTTGTTTTTTTTCCTTTCTCTTGCTATACAAGTATCTACGTAACGTCCTCGATTTTGCCTCTTAGCTTGCAAAGCCTAAAATATATACTATTTGGTCTTTCATAGAAAAAAATTGCCGACCTCTGGTTTAAAGGATAGGTACGAATCAGCAAGAGTAGATATAAGTGTAGATATTCATGTGACGAAAATAATGTATCGCGCGAACACCTGCGCTTATCAGTTTGCGTACTAATCTGTATATTCTCTAAACAAATAATTCTTAGCTGGTTTGTGATAATTCGTACGCGAAATATGCTAATTTACATAAATGCGATAAATTTACTGTATCGCGAAAACACTTGTGCTTATTGGCTTCAAATTTATACACGAGAAATAGTATTCTGCTGTTGTGTTGTTGCGCGTACAACGAAAACTCTTTTGATTATATTATATCGTTGCACGAGAGAAGCATTCATCTTTCTTTTTAAGTGGCGCAAGGAGAAATTGTCATTAGCTTTTGATAGATCTTTTATTGTACGGTTATTGAGTATTATATTCCATAATATAAATCGGTGGAGATTTATTAATAAAGTGATACACTTGGCTGCTTTTTTATCTTTTTTTATTTTCTGTATTAATTATCTCGTTTGAATAAATGAACATATATGCAAGCAGTTTCTGGTTATATAAAGATTAAAACGAAATGATGTATGTCATATGCGAAATAAAAATATTCTATATATAAATCATAATGATATTTAGTCAAAGTTATGAAATTAATTATAATATAAGAAACATTAAATTTCAACTATTCTTATTTTTGCAGAAAAATCGTAAATCGATTCCTTGTTATTGGGAAACACAACCTGGAGGATGTAGAAAGCCACATTGCCCATTTATGCATACGACTCCACGCAATATTTCTAGTGACCCCATCAATCCTGTGAAGGCCACGGAAGTAGCAACAAAATCTTCGAATCAAGAGTGGCTTAACCGTCAAGGTGGATATTGTTCTATTATGCTAAAATTCTCGATTAAGATTGATAATAAAACTTATTTACTCAGTTGTAATTATTTAAAAATCTAAAAATCTCTCGAACGCGATTATATATAAAACGTAATAACGATTTTACTTATCATTTTACTTGATGCTAATAATGAGGATTGAAGATAACGCTATTTATTTAGAATTAATGATAGGTGTAGGGTAAAAGGATAGATATATTGAATAGGATAAATATGATAATAAGGAGATAGATATCGCGCATATGGCAATATCACGCGCATGGACAAATATGTTTACATTTTTTTATTCCATAAAGATGACCCAAAGTATGACGGCAGCAGTACTACTGAATCGGATCAAGGTAGAGGAAACAGCGAGGCTGGAAGTTTTATTGGTAGTCCCGCCGTCGATCCTCTCATCGTCAAATTTGAAGAAGGTATGAGGCTTTACTAGCCCCCCCGTCCATCTTTCAACGTTCACTATCTTACGTCAGCCACTCTCTCTCTACCGCCTAGCTTGAACACGAATTTGAATCTCCCGAACGCGCTCAATATCCCGAAGAGCTTGACAATCCCCAACAGTCCTAACAGTCTCAACATCCCCGGTAACATCAGCGTCGCAAATAATTTAAACGTCCCACCGACGGCGAATTCGCAATCCTCTCCCTGTCATCGCACGCTGTCGTATCCGCATCATCAACAAAATTTACACTCTCACTCCCCCGGGCAGTCTCTGTCGTCGATGCAAAATCAACAGAGCTCCCCTCTCCTCCAGCAAGCGCCGTACACGCCAATTCATACACAGCAAACTCCGCAGCCTCAGACCTCTCGATTTCCCTTTCCGTTTCATATAACGTCGTACAGGAGATTTTGAAATCGGCGACAACTGAAAACTTTGTAGTTTATGCAACGTATGTATGATTTTCATCGTCCATCGTAGATAGATCTAATGAGCAACTAATGCAAAAAATATTCACGCGTATAATACAGCTTACAATATCGTAAGCTGTAAAACTAATATGATTTTTATTAAAAAATTATTTATTCTATTACACATTGGTTGCTCTTATTGCGATGGTAATTTATGTACGTGTGACTTACCACACACATCATTATTTACATCCATTCGATATTCGTGTGTTGTCACGGGAAAGAGGGATAACATGCAGTATTTATAAATCGAATTGATCGCTTTTTTAAGAATTGTCATTTTTATCGATAATCTCGCGTAATATGATCATCGAAGTACAATCGCGCATATATTAGTCGATCTTATCGATATATCTCGCACTCGTGTTATCACGAAAAATTTAGTAGTAAATATCAATTTTTGCAGGGGCTGCTATATCTAAACTTTGCCTAAATTAGCCCTCTAATCGCCTATGGCTATCTTTCTCCGGCTGCGGTGTGATCGGACTCGAATTACCAGAATGGTCTAAGTTACGAAAAACGAGGTTCAAGTGTCTCCGTCAATACGACGACATGTGCTGTAAGATCGCGAAAGCAAGAACCGTGTTAGACGAAGAAGAAGATAGCTATGGGTCTTCGCTTTACCATACCCACGCACACACAAATTTTTTGATTCGTACACAGATTTTGCTCTTAGTTGCGAAAAGCTGAAATTTAAATGTTAATCGAGTATTAATAACACGACGAATAAACCTTGCTTATTTTAAGTTTGCGTCTTTGACGAGAGAGTGTTTTGTCAGCATTTAATAAGTTTGTTTTAAATATCGCTCCCAGATGCGGACTTGCATCGCATCCCTGACGTGGCCGATTTAAAGGAATACAGAATATTGTACGTAATATAAATCGGTCTAGCCGACACGTATACATCTGTTTCACTAGAAACAGAAGAGACGAAAGGAACTTGCGCATTGTTCATCGGTCACGTCCTGGGTTGAGATAAGTGCAATGGCGAAATAGTAAGAGATAATTGAAATATTTATATCTGAACCAATCAACGCATATATGCTTTCTTTGTTGTCGCATTATTATGTGTGAGATTGTAGAAGGAGTAAGAGAAAGTGGACAGCGAAAGAAAACGAAAGAAAGAAAATGAGAGAGAGAGTGTGTGTGTGTGTGTGTGTGTGTGAGAGAGAGAGAGAGAGAGGGAGAGAGAGAGATTGGGAGAGAATGCGTGAGTGACTGATTTAGCAAAGGGTGTAGGGAGGGAGGGGGAAATGAAAAAGAGAAAAAGAGGTTTAATAAACTAGTAATATTCGCGCGCGAATCCGTGTTTGAGGTTTAAACAGATTCCAACTGCGTCCTTAGCCTTGTGTTTTACGCGTGTACGAGTAATAATGCCTTCATATGTTTTGGCTTCTCACGTGAATTAGAGAATTTCGGGACGGCGAAAAATGGGATAACGTGATATCGCGCTTCGCACAGAGCCTCTATGCCCGCGTCCGGGCGACGTAATTACGCAAATTTTCGTAGGCCACGGTATAATACCCGTTGTGCACTCACGGAGACGTTAAAAGAGAATTGAAGAAAATAAATAAAGTGTAGGTTTAAAACTGTAAGTCGAGCGTGACCCTTTGACGCTCTAAGGAAAAAAAAATCAAGTTCAACAATTCGGCTTAGAAGCTTGCTTTCTACGTGATAATGTTAAACGCGAGGTCGTTTATCGTATATCGAATAAGAATACACAATTGTCAGGAATATACATATTATACCGATTCACGTTTTACGAGTTTCCGTATGATAATAGGATATTAACTCTTAATTGGGGCGCTGAGAACGGATATTAGGTATGTGACAGCTTGAAAAGAAGAATTTTAAGTTGAGTGCCGCCGATATCGTAGCGAGGAGTCTCAATATAAACGTTAGCTTTTATTTTTACTAAGAATGCGTTTCTTTCGCACGCTCTCAACGCCTCAATCGTTCTGATATATCACGCATTTGATATTGTGTGGGTCTGTTAGGGCAGCACAAGGTTTAAAAAAACAAAGAAAAAAGAAAAATGCTCTTATATTCATCATGTTATTTATCATATTATTGATCTTGCACCGATGAAAAATTTTATAATCGAGGAAAGTATATAGCGCGGGATAAGATACGATGCGCCAGTCTTTTACAATAGTAATAAATCGCGTCACGGCCAAACGAAAGGAGGGAGGGAAGGACGCAAGAAGACGAAGTTGAGAGAGGAGAAATAACGTAAATCATTTAGCGGGGCCCCGCCGAATTTTTCCGGGTTTCCGATAGCGATTTTTTTCTTTCTTTTTCGAGTCAACGGTGCGGATGATGACACGGCCGGCCAAATGATATAAGAGGCCAGTGTCCTATCGTTATAAAACACGTGGCGAACGAGAGGGGAAAAAAGAAATTATGAGATTTTATGGGAAAATTTTGGAGATAATATTGAGTCGAGTGTGAACGTGTAATAGGAAATAATCGGTTTGAGTGAGCATGCGGTGAAAAGTGAGAGAAAGGAAAGGGAGAGAATGAGAGGGAGAGAAAGGGGGGAGAGAGAGAGAGAGAGAGAGAGAGAGAGAGAGAGAGAGAGAGAGAGAGAGAGAGAGAGAGAGAGAGAGAGAAGAGTGGAGTCCTCAAATCTAACGCATACACATCACACGTACCGCGTATCTCCGCGCGAAATATGCGATATGCAGAATATAGGAAACTAATAATTTTTCTTATGCAGCATGTAATGTGTTTTACACATATATATTATATATATATTATATATTAAACTGCTACACACAGGGATATATATTTATGGTCGAGAGATCGTCGTCGAATGTCGGGTCGCGCGAGCTCGTCTTTCTTTTCTTTTGGAACACTCGTGCGATCGGCTTCCGCTCGCGCTCGGTTTCACCGCGCAAAATTGCGCGCATCTCGGGCCGGCAAGGATTTTGTGCCTTCGATCAGGATAGAGTCGCCAGTCCGTTTTTTACGTTCGCGTATCTCATAATAATATAATATATAATAATAATAATAATATTATGATAATATCAGGGTTTCTCCAAAGCGCACGGAAATGCCGGGCGACTGTCCGCAATTGTCTTAAGGCCTTGGCACATAGAAAAACTTAAGCAGTAAAACCCAAGCAGTAAGCAAATCAGCCAATCACAGTCAAGAACTTAAGGCACGGCCCTAAGCGGTAGCGAATCCATTCTGTTGATTTCTTACTGCTTAAGTTTTACTGCTTAAGTTTTTTTTATGTGCCAAGGCCCTTACTTAGATTCGCACGTTTACGCTTTCGCGATCGGAGGAACGACGCGCGAGTCTTCCAAAGAAAGGACGGACGATCGAGCTCGATCACGAGGATCCACGAGTTACGCGTGCGAGTCTGAACGCGAGGGTCTGCGAGTTGTGCGTGCGTGAGAGAGGATCTGTATACGGGAGAGGCATGGCTGCGCCGCGAGTTTGAGAGACAGGAAAAACAAAGGTAGCGACGAGCAATACGAATGCGAGAAGAGGTGCAGCGGCGACGAGAGTCGGAGAGAATGCGTTCGACGGACAGCGTGTGTGTATGTGCATGTGTGAAAAATGCGAGCGGATGAATAGTGCGAAAAGAAAAAAAAAGAAGAAAATAATAGTAAAAGCGAAGGGTCGCAGCGGCGGTCCCTTCCGCTGCCCTTCGGCGAGTAGCGTCTCGAAGGACGAAATAGCGATCCGCGCGCGGCGGATCCGTCGATTACATTTAACGTCTGTGAGTCTGTCCGCAGCTATTGACCGCAATCGGGGGAAGCTGATCGGCAGGATCGAGAGATCCGGCGAGCTCTCTGCGTCTGTAAATTAAAAGCGCCACGGGCGATCGCGCGACAGCCCCCTTCGGACTTCGGAGTACGACGCTCGTTGTCCCGCTCGGACGCGAGACGTCCCGTCCCCCCGTGTGTCGCCGGACCTTCGGCGGACTTACGCTTCAGGAAGGCGCGTCTGCGCGTCCGAGGTGAAAGACAACATATACCACACACACACAAAAAAAAAGATAGATCAGAGAATATTATATACATATATATTACATATTATATATATATATATATGTTACACGCGAAGGAGGGAGACGGTCGCGTGTGACGCGATCCCTCCGCCCCCCGATCTACGTTTCTGTAAGATCATTGTTTCTAGCGATTTGTTAATTTCATTTATGTCTAACGACGAATTATGGAGAGCGCAAAGAAGCGATCTTATATAAGTGCGGGTGCGTATACCTCGCCTCGCCGACGCTCTTGCATTCGACGCATTTCGGCGGAGGATCGTCTCGCGAGGCCCGCGCGATAAATCTCTTTTTAACAGAAAATTTACAGACAGATCGCGACAAATTCGCAGGCGGTTTTGCCACGGCGGAGAATCGCCGGAATGCGGGATGCGTCGGGGTGGCGAACGCGAGCGAGTGAGAGCGCGGCCCTTCTCGACCGCCCTTTCCTCCCGATCTTTGCTTTCCCTCGTTGTCCTTCCTCCCCCGCGTCCCCTTTCTCCACCCCCTTCTCCTTCCTATCGACGACGTTCCTCCGACATGAATCCGAACGACCGTCTCCCAATTTTTACCCTTTTACCAGTGCCCTTCCCCTCCCTCCCAAGCTTCTCTTGCGATATCACCTCGCGACGTCGCGAGCTGCTCTCTTTTTTTTTTCCCTCGGCCGTGCGCGCGACCGAAGCCTCGCTTCCTTACGTTCTCTCGTTATGTCTTCTCGTTGATTCTCTTTTCAGTTCTCCCTTTCATTTTATTCCCTTTTTTTTGGAGTTATCTTTACCCTTTTCCCTCAACGAGTTTTGCTCCCGTGCGCGGCCTCGGTCGCGTCGCGATCAACCAACGCGACGAACTACGGAGTACGGACTCGTGAGTAACAGAGTCGACGTAACGACATTTGAGGACGGCGTTCCGCGAAAGCGCGGCTCCCGGCGCCCCCGAGTCCGATCCGTTCGGGAAATCGTCGATCTGTCTCGTGGACGAGAAACAGACGTCCGCAGCGCGGACGAGACTCTCGGGAGCTCGCCGAGGATGATTCCGGGGCACCGGCGAAAAGAACTCGGGGATAGGACCGGCACGGCGGCGACGAGGAGGACGTCCGCGATCGTCGTTACGTCGACTCGAAACGACGGCGCGGAAACGTGCATACGTTCTGTTTCTCTTGTCTCGAGCGCGAACGATTAAGAAAAAAGAGAGAAAGAAAGAGAGAGAGAGAGAGAGAGATATTTAAAAAGAAAAAAAATAAAATAAACGAAAGAGCCTTTTTTCTCGGCCGACCGTGGACGGCGAGAAAGATTGATTATATGCTAAAGAGTAAGCGATGCGCAATTTAACTATAATGAATTGATGTAAGCGAATGGAAAAAAAATCAATACTTTTCATTGAGATGATATCTGGATTTCAATAAACTTGATACCTCGAAACCAGCCGGACAATTTACCCGGAGAGCGAGCGGTGTTACCGGTATCGCGGCAGCGAGAAAACCCTGATGGAAAAATGTCTCGGAATTTTTCATATTATTAATTAGGATTTTTATAAAATCTTTTTCAGGCTTTCTCAGAATGCTCGGAATTTTTCAGATTTTTTTGTACAAATTGGAATTTTTCAGAAAAACTCAAAGTAAGAATAAAATATTTCAGATTTTTCCTGTCAACATATATATATATTTTTGTAATTATCTGAATAAATATAAGAAAATCTGTGCAATTTTTATCAGAAATTTTCATACATGCAGATACTGAAAATTCTCATTCAATTATTTCTGAAAGTATCTGAGAAATTATATATATATATATATATATATATATATATATATATATATATATATTTGTAGAATTCTTCATAAGTCTCAATTCTTAAAAAATTTCTGAGGAAGTGTGAATTTTCTCACCAGGAACCTTCTCGCCACCGGCGCTTACCGGCGACGCTCTTCTCTCTTTGGGGCTTCTCATTTCACTTCTTCTCACCGATTTTCTTCCACTATTAACCAGCTCCGCTGATTATTTTCGGGGAACGCGTTCACTCCGTTTTATACAATTTTTACGGATCGCGGCGACCGATCCCGAGACCATCGCCGATCTCGTTCTTCTAGATCAAGAGCATCCGAGACGATCCGAGAGCACGGACTTGTTATGTAAATCATTGTACAAGTAAGTATTATACTGTAACTGTGCTCGAAGTGCGAACCAAGTCCCGAGTGTGCATTGATGTTGAAAGACCCCGGCGTTTCGCGCAACCTCGAGGCAGCGAAGAGATTTGTGGAGGAACCGGTCTTAAAAACTGATAGACATAAAAATAAAGGAAAAATGGTATCTTGAAAGATATGTGTGTATGAGAGAGAAAACGAGAGCGAAAACAAATAATGGTCACGAGACACCTATCAGCTGATGTAGTTTAGATGTAGATATGTGTGTGTATGCGTAAGGATATATATTTTTATTTTTATTTTTATTCGCAAGACGTGGATGATTGCCGCTTTGCAAGACGGAGATGAGAAACATGGATTGACTATACGTGACTATTAGTGCATAAAATGGATTATCGATTGATATCACGGATAATAGGAAAAGAGTACTGTAGGAACGTTTCTACTATCGGGTACGACCGCGTCAAGAAAAGAGAATGTTATCGCGCGGAAATAGAAGCTTGATGTTGCGGCGAGTTGACCGGATGAATAAGGAACTTGTGGACATAGTAAGTAAAGATACGCGAAACGAGAAGAGGTTCGAAAATCTGAGTTTAAAATCAAGACCGGAAGAGAGACACGACCGAGATAACGACCAGCGAGGCTCGGCCTGGAAATTAGACACGACCTCGGAAAGAGACATCGATTGTGAAAGCTGCGTCTGAGTTTTGCCCCCCTGAGAACGTCCTCAGAGCGTGCGCGCGTTTATTATAAACGCGGGATTATTCGGAGAGTACCTCAACAGTTGCGATTGACTGCAAGGAAAATCCGAGACACACGATATAGATCTCAACTCGACTGTTCTAATTTTCCCGTTTGCACGAAGTAAGATTAAATCCAATAATTTCTGGAAAATGTCACGATTCGGATGAGTGATAGAAACAGATTATCGAAATCGTAATCGACAGATAATCTGATGCTGTAAAATATGTACATATATATTGTATATAATAGAGAGAAAGAGAGAGAGAGAGAGAGAGAGAGAGGGAGAGAGAGAGCGGTTGCGTAATAATAACCATCATCCAAGTGACATCTTCACCGACTATTCGAAACGGTTATTTGACCCATCATTCTTCGTATGTTTCTTCCAGAATCCGATAACGAAAGCGCACCGTCGCCGGTAAAATCGCAGCCCAAGGTACCGTATTGCAAGACCTACGAGCAGATGAGACTTGAAGAGATCCAGGCGGAGAGCGCGGCTTATTACTCGTATGAAGCCGATAACGACGATGGACTTTATCAGAGACAAATGGGCAAATCCAAGACGGCTGGATCTACTAGGTGGATCAGCCCATCGAGAGTCAAGAAAGACGAACCGGCAAAGGAATTGAGCTTCAAGGTGTTGAGCCTGGAAGAGATTCGACAACGAAAGAAGGAGAAGGAGCTTCAAGCCGTTCAAGCACTGACGGATCCAACGTCCGTCTCGGAGCCTTCTCCATCGCCGAAGGCTGAGGCGAAGGGGATAAAAAGGCGCTCGATCGATGAGCAATGCGATAAAGAGAGCGTCAGTCCGACGAAGAAGTGCAAGGTCAGCTCCGAGTTCGTTGGGGGTAGCGAACCCGTTGTCAAGGTGCGACCGGTGAAATTGCGAAGGTCCCTGAAGAGCGCTTCGAAGGAAACCGAAACGCAACCGTGTGGAGACGCCACCGTGAACGAAGATGGGGCGACGGACAGTCGAAACGACCAGACCTTTTGTCGTAAGATGCGAGAAAGCCACGGCGATGAGACGTCCTGCCGCGAGAGGCTAGAGAGCCATGGCGACGAGTCGGTTAACGCGAACAGGAGGGTCGATGTGGAGATTAGGCTGTGCGACAGCAGCACGAACGAAGAGAAAACTCAGACGCAACCGGAACAAACGGTGGAAGACAGGAAGTCGGTTGCCACGTACACGACAGATGATATCATGAACACCGCTTTATTGGACGTCACTCAGCCATATACGCAAACCGACGAGGAGTACCTGAGGCTGGATACATCGTCCGACGATATTATGCGGGATATCGAGGATTTGCTCAAGTAGAAAAGCATTTCTTTGTCTGTCGCTTTCGTATTCTTCTTTTTAATCTTAATCACAGAGCACGTGAAAGATTGCAATCATGAGTAAAGAAAATAAGTAACGAATTATGATTTACGTTTATACACGTATAACCAAAATAAAATTTAGTGATTGATACGGCTGTTGTGCGTTTCGAGAATAAGATATACATAAATGCATAAGAGATTTTTAAAAATACGTCTATACATAACAATAAAATAGCAGCACGAACTTCTCTCAATATTTACACTCGACATCATGTACGCTTTCGCGTATGAGAATTTAAGCCGGATCGAACACGTATCTATTGTACATATATATATATATATAATTTTTTTTAGTTCCGAAAACATTTCTTTTTCGTATTAAATTACAATAACTATAATAATATTATACAAGGTGCGTGCGAAATCGTAGTACAAGCGAGAACAAGGTGATTTCTCGTGCTTAAATAACTCGAAATTGTAGAACAATTTTTTTTCTCGTACGAGGCTTTATTTTCGAAATAAACCATTTTAAAAATCTATCAAGTACACGTGCACGTGACTATGTCTCGACTAACGGATCTTGCTATAGACTATTTCTGTTTGTGTTTATGTTGTGGATATCGGCAATGTTGTTATTTGTTTCCTGTCACTCCTATTATCTTGCTTAACTATGAGTTTCTGCCAAGTTTTCGCAACGGCGAGGTACAACAATCGAAAATATACTGATATGATATAATATGATTCTTGCTTTAAGAGCCTGTGGCGGTAACGCATCCGCTGTAGCTTGCTACTACAGACAACATTATTCAAATTGTCGACACCTGATAGACGAGTGATATAAAGAGTGGAAAAAATGCTCGCTGAAAATGGCTCGTTTATTTCGCTCCAAACTTATAAGCAGAAAATAGTCAAGTTTGCTTAATAGATTTTCAAAATTGTTTATTTCGAAGCTTTGTACGAAATAAATTATTCTACAATTTCGACTTATGTTGGCATGAGAAATCACCTTGTTCTCGCTTGTATTACGATTTCGCACGTACCCTGTATAACGCGTACAATATAAATAATATTATATATATATTATATACATATACACATTACATATATTATATTATATATAATAATATTATAATTATTGCAATTTGATATTATATAAAATATATAAGTTATAATAATTATAACTTATATGATCATAATCTGAAACTTATATAATTACGATATTGTTATATAATAATTATGTAAATGATATATAACAATATATTGTTACATAGAGTTATATAATGATATTACATGTGTACTGTTGCAATTTATAATATTAATATTATTCGCTGGCTCAACCCTCGGATTACTCCTGCTACTTAATAGTCTTCTGATATCTTAGTCTTAAAGGCATAATTCTGTAGATGGGCACAGAGAAATAATTAAATGTGTGTAATTTTGTATAGTCCATATGTTAGCTGCTTTTATTAACTTATTTACAATTCTGTCGTCTAACATTGATTCGAACTTATCCATGAGTGTTCTTTCAGAAGAAATCCAGGGTTAAACGCGCCGGCAGATCGCAATGGATGATTTTAGTGAGGATTTAGAGAATACAACATGTCTTCGAGTGTAAATTAATTATTAAGTTGAAATAAATATACAATTGTTACATTTGCAAGGTAAAACGATGGTCTCTTTCCTTTTGCATCCCGCTTTCCATTATTCCCTACGAATGATTCGATTTGGACGACAATGCGGGAGGGGTAAGTACAAATATGAGTTATCGGATCGAGAGAGAGAGAGAGATAGAGAGAGAAAGAGATGAACACGTTCGGGAAGGAGCTGCGCTTGATTTCTAATAGGAAACCGCACACGATCGTTATACTTGGTTGCCTGACAAATCGGCATTAGAACGCAAGTAGCTAGTTCGCTTTCCATAATCAAGATTTGATATTTATATCAGGAGAGCGATCGCTACGCGCCGAAACCTCGCGTAAATAAACTAGCTCTCCAATTAGAAAACAAGCATTGAGAGAACTCTCGATTAAATGCACACACTATTTATTTAGAACGCATACGTTTAACATCCTTGGCCTAAGGGAAATCACAATTGGCATGTTCGGTCCTTCTTTCTTTCTTTTTTCTCGAACCTCGCACCGAATATAAATTACAAATTGGTTTTATCAAGTTATTTAGAGAATTAGAGTCAATTATATATATATATATATATATATATATATATATATATATATATATATATATATATATATATATATATATATATATATATATATATATATAAATGACTGTCGGTATTCTCCTTATGATGTACACACAACAAACTCACGTTTACTATCTCTTGGCGCCCTCGTTTCACGAGTATAAATAATAACGTAATACCGACTTAGAAACTATTTCATTTCCTCTCTTCCTGCCTATAGAAGTTACATCTACGAAACGTTGCGAATAAAAATTCTCCTCGGGAGCAATTCTCTTCCTCTTCAATCTTCACGCTAATTAATTATTTTTACACGAGTTGCACATTGCCGACGATTTTTTTCTTTCTCCTTTGTTTTTTTTTGTTCTATTACGTCTCACCTTGCCCGGTTCTATCTCAAAGATGTCTCGGCTCGGAGATATAATTGTACGAATTAAAAGGAGCTTAACAATGGTGTGCATATGCGGACGATGCTTTGAGAGATTTTTCACCTTGCCGATCATTCGTGTATTGTGTTATAAAACCACGGATTGTCACTGATTGGCGTATTAATACGTCTAACAACGATTGTGTGTTCCTATGATTATATTCTGACACGACATCGAAATAAAGAGGAAAGGGGTGTCTCTTCGCACATCACGATACCAAACACGTTAGCGAAAGTGCGGGAAAGCAGCAATTAGTCGTTCGTCTATGATAAAAATGGAGGGGACATGATCGGGAAAGTGTCGCAATCGCAAATAGTAGATATCTTTTTTTTCTTTTAGCACACGAGACACGGAAATTCGATTTGACGGCGGTAAAAATTCACGATTATACACACGGGTCGATTAATCCGCCTGTAAACCCAATGCCGTTGCATCTTGTATTGCAATTACACTACACCGTGGATTTGTCGCCAGTTTACACAAACAGAGTCGCGATAGAGCCATTCGGTTAAGAATTAAGTTTCTCGCCCGTGTCGGAGGTCACGGAACGAACTTCTGAGATCTTCGTGCCACGGATGATCTTCGTCGCGGTAAACGCCAGCGAATTCGCGGCGACGTTTCCTCTAAATTTCCCGAAATAATGCACTCGCCTAACAAAAAATAAAAATAAAAAAATTTAAAGAAACAATGAGAGTAGCGGGCGCGAATACGGACAGATCAAACTTGTTTTTCACCCCGGAACTTTGGCTCGAACAAAACGTACGGGTACGATAGCCCATTCTTTGATTTATACTACGGAATAGTCGCACGCATGATCGACCATAAACGCGCGGATTTCCAGAGACTTTGCGTTCCACGATCACGGGACCGCGTGTCGTTTTCCCGTATACGACACGGACCGTAAGGGAGACGAAGAAGCTCAGGTCTACGGAGACGAGGTCGATATCGACGACCACCACGGTCACTGCAGCCTCGGTGACCAATATTGCGCCGCCATGTCGGGTGCCGGTTGACCTGGTACCGCGATCGGCACACTCACGCCAGGGGATATTAGACCTGCAAGAGAAACCAAAGCATTCCGTTTAATTTCATAGACGTGGAAACATTTCACGTAAGAATTACATGCGAGTTCTCTCAATGAAAATTTAATCTCGCAACCGATTTATTATAGTTTATTAACATCCTAGACAGTCAAACCTGTCGAAAGCAGATCTTGTCAAGTATCTGCTACAAATTTTGTCGGCCGAAAGACTACAGATTTGATGCCGGTTCTGATATATTGTTACTTGATGTCTGCAGAACGTCAATATAACAAAGTCTGCTAACATAATCAGACAGCAGATTGGCGGCAAAGATCAGAGCTTGCAGAAACTGTCCAGTCTCTGCGCGGTTTCCGCTGTCAATCTGCTATCTGATTATGTTAGCAAACTGCTGGCAGAACATAAGTCGAATGCGAACGCAGTTGATGTCGGTCTACTGACACGTTTTGAGCAAATCTGTTGCGAATCTGCCGACAGACTGCTATCATTTTGCTTACTAGGACAGTATACATCCAATCGCTAGATATATTGAAGAGTGAATGACAGTCACATGAGTATTTTTATAAAAATCTCGATTTATTTTTTTGTATTTTACTTTTTTCATACCTGATAAAATATTATTTCACCGTTCCTGATTAAGAGATAAATAATAGCACAAAGAGCGAAATTATTTTTATAAAAATCTCAATGTTTTTTTGTAGGTGTCATATATTGTATATGTATGTTGTTATTTTTCGTATTTGTTAAAATATTATTTCATCATTTTATCGTTATTAAGATATAGTAACACAAGAATGGGATAGAGAGGGATAGGATAGTAATGGCAGATTGAGCAATGGCATAGATTTGCAAGACATGCACGACGCCTCGCCAACATGAAATCCACATTGATCTACTAACATCTACAATCCGCTAGCTATCGAATAGAAACAAAAACATTCAGGCGGCTAATGTAGGCGAGATGCAGGCGAGTGATATACGGACAATACGGACGTGAAGCTAGATCACATTTGTACTGGATGTTCATAAGGCGCAAAGGGGGAGGAAGGACGATCGGAGGATGTCCCCGTCCGATCGGGGACGGGACACATATTGGGGGAGAACGAAGGGGCGACAGAAGCGTGTATAATCCATTACCGGCGGGCTCGATAGCGTGTTATCCATGGTAGCCGTAGTAGTAGTCCATCGGCTAGAGTGCAAGCAGCGAATGCAGTGAGTGCGGTAGACACTCACCGGTCGAGCTGGCGTTCTGATTGTACTGATTGAGGCTCGCCGCGTGGTAGGGCTGCGTGGGGCTGCAGGTCGGCCTGGCGCCGTACCCTAGGTGAAGGGGCTCGTAGCTCGGCGGTCTCGCGACCCCGCACGAGTAGCCGTTGTCCCGTTGCTGGAGGCACGCGCCCGGGCTCGGTCCGACGGTCATGCCCACGGTCATGCCCATCGGGCTCATGCCGCTCCCGGCGGACAGCGAGGACATGCTACTCGTCGTGTGCTGATTCTGCTGGCTGGCGCCCGACATCGTGAAGCTCGGCATCGACGTCATTGGGCTGCAACACGCAGCGAGATGATTTCGTCAATAAGTCTTTTAAATAAGCGAACGTTTTTAAATCAAGTGGAATCATAAAACTAATCATCAAACAACTGATCAAATCGCGGAGCCAAGCACTGGATTAGCTAGCATCCACTTCGCATAGCTTAGCTTTTTCACAGAGTTGATCAACTTGGTGCCTTTGCGTTCTTACCTGTACGAGTCGGGCATACTGGGTATTCCGGGATACACAGCGGTGGGCGCGAATCCGTGATGTATTCTAGGTGGTGAGGGTGGTGCCTGTGGAGGCGGCTGGCCCCCGAGTATCCCCGAGGGTGGCGGCGGCGTCGGGTGGCCAGCACCCACCAAACTCACGCCGGCAGTGTGTTGCTGCTGCTGTTGCTGCTGTTGTTGCTGCTGCTGCGGCGGCGGTGGCGGATTATCCCTCCGTTGCGTGCGCAATTTCTCCTCGCGCCGCCACTTGGCCCGCCGATTCGAAAACCAGACCTGAGTTAGTGAACGAGAAGACAGACGAAGATACAGGTCAATCGCTAGGCTACGGATAAATTTCGTATCGGCTGACAGTCGTGGATAAAACGGTTCGTCACTAAAACGCACGCGTTACCCCCTGCGAAAATCCCTTGATCATGTAATGTCGAATATATGCTAATTAAACGTCACAAATCTTCGTGATTTCGATCTTGGTGTTCGTAATAAAATAATATAGACCTGTATATATATATATGCTGTATGTGCGTGAAACGATATAGAATCAAATGTCGACGCTGGTTTCAATAAGAACGATAAAATATCGATTATTATAGTTAGAAATAAATAAATTGGAATAATAAAACTACAGCCTACAGCTATATATATATATATATATATATTGTAAGAAACACCGTTTTCTTTTAGAAGCTGTCAACCGCTCTTCTTACACAGCCATGATCACAAGTTGCAATCTTGCAATTAGCGTTTTAAAAGTGAAAAAATACAGCGAATAAATAGCGAAAATAAATCGTTGGTAAAGTGTATAAAAAATTCAGCATGCTTTGCAATTCAGGAACAATGACTAATTTAAAATCGAAATAGGATAATCGAGACCTTCGCGTAATTTATGACTGTAATGACAAATAGACTGTAATGATCTTTTAATAATAACATTCATAGCTATGATATTTTAATGATGCACTGGAGACCATTGAATAAATATGATCTTCATTATATCTTGATAAATTTTAGTCGTTAATTTTCTTGAAAATCGTCGTACTATCCTTATCGTTTATCCGACAATCTTGACACTACACTCAGAAAAAGTATAGTCCCCAGCAAATATAATGTAATATATAATATTCTCTGATCTTCTCTGAAATTTTAAATGTCAGCAATTTAGTTTACAAACCACGAGAACGAAAATGGAGCGCTGAGAATTGTTAAAATATAATCACGGCAACAAATGTGTCGTTAAATATTAACATTATTTCATTAGTTGTATGTAACTGTTAAATAGAATGATAAATATATTCTTTCGTTTCAACATTTTTCTGGAACCATCCGTTATGCCATAACTCTACGCAACACACTTTTCGTATAAATAATATATTTTTTGTGAATTTATTTTATATATTACTTCTTTTTTATACTATGTGTTCTCAACCTGTTTATTACAAATTATTAACGTTACTGTGTTTCTTTAATAATGTGATAGCCCATGACATTTTCTTTAATAATAATATTTTTTTTTTTTTATAACCATGCTCATCATATTTACTACAAATGATTGACGTTACTGTTTCCTCAGTTCATGCAACTTATCTATTTTTCTCACTGCAATTTCATAACAACATATATATAGTTACGATTTCTATTTCTCTTCAATTTAATTGCTGGCATATATTTTTTTCTGAGTGCATACATATCCGTTTCTAAGCACTTTTGTGGTCAAGGCTGTGCAACGCTGCGCTGAATAGTCACCTGTATTCGCGCCTCCGGTAGACCGATCTTGCCGGCGAGTCTTTCCCTGGCGAACACGTCCGGGTAATGCGTCCTCTCGAACTCCTTTTCGAGCGCGTCGATCTGCTCGTTGCTGAAGCTCGTACGATTCCTTTGCAGTTTCCTCTTCAGGCGGAGACGCGCCTGATCGTCATCGGCGCCGCCCGACACGCTGCCGGCATTGCTGTTGTCACCCCCGCTGTTCGTCTCGTCCGAGTGCGCGCCACCCTCAAGCTCGGTTACTGTAATAAAACGCATCGTGCACCATTATCAACGTCTTTCGCGTGAACGGCTATTACGGCCAATCTCGAGTCTTCTGTCATCGTTTTACATAGTTGCAATTTTCGTGCTAAGAACCTCTTTCACGAATTAAGTTTCGAGGAATAGAATTAAACAGATTTATCGCGTTGACTTAAACACTAACTATAAGTGCAAGCCTTACATCTCCCTGCCATCTTCAGTGTCTACTACAGTTATTTGATGTTTGATGTCGAATATTAAAAGTTGCAATTTTCGCTGATAACCGAAAATCCCTCTCGAAGAAATTCGAAGAAATTTTCGGAAATTATCGAAAAATTTTCCTCGAATACCTAAATCAATAATTGCAGGATAGGCCGTGCCAGGCAAGTTAATGCCTTCCAGAAATCCTTCCCGACAAGGAGATGGGCGATGTATTATCGATGTCGGCATGCGTGATAACGCGGCGCACGATTTGTGGTTTCGCGGCGCTTACCCCTCCCCCATCTCTCTCTTCCTGGCTTTCTTATATCAATTCCTACGCGCGACGTGCGCTCGAGCGCGCGTATATCTGCGTGTGTACGTGTGCTCGCGTGTACGTATCGGTGTGCGTATGTGGACGAGCGGGTGGTATAGGCAGGCGTCGCCGGGTGAACCTTATCGTCGGTTTCTGGGTGAGCGCGTCGAGGCGTCACCGGGCTCGCTACGACGACGGGGTGAGGGGAGGAGACGGTGAGGAGACACACGGGATAGAACGAGGAGAGGATGAGGAAGGGGGTGCCCGATAAGACGACGAGCGTCCCGACGCCAGTTGCCGGCCACCCCCACGAGATACGCCACTGTCATTCCGCGACTACCTCCTCTCCGCCTGGAGAAACTCCAGTTAAAGTCTGGCTCGATGTGACACATGACATGCTGCTGTTATTGGCTCCCATTATATGTATTCTATGTGTAATCAATCTTGTCCTATATATTTTTACATGTATATATGGTACAATTAGCAACAAGAGATCATAATTCGTTTACATATATTTCATACTCGCGTAATGTTATACGTATGTTTGGCGATAAAGAATTAGTTTACTTTTTGTTCATCGGCTTAATCTGATTTATTATAAAATTTGTAGACGTATCATTTTGTACCAAGGATCTTTAGAATTCAAATTGTTTGACGAGTTTTTTAAACTAATCCTATATGTAGATTAAAAATATCATACGGAAAATACCTTCCGATGAGAAATAAGAGTGAATTGATCGGATTCTGATTCTGATGTCGTTATCATCGCAATGTATTCGTGATAACATCAGATTGCAAAGAAGTTTCGGCGAGAGAAGATAACGATAATATTAAATTTACAACATAAATAGCTGGTTCTTTGATATACGCTGTTATTCCGCATTACTCTCGATAACGAGTAACGTCGAGAAGTTGCGCGGATAACTGTTATCGTGTAAGATAAGATTGTCGATGTCATCGTGGGACAGCGTATCACGTTTTCCATATATGACATCAGATTATAGAAGCGCCCACGGAACTCGGAGGTAACGAAAACGTTCGTAATAATCGTCATATAAGCGGCAAAACCCAGGGATACAACCGCTCCTCGAGGCCTCCCGCCCCCCCCATCTTTCTCCTTCACGTGACTCGCTCGAGGAAATAGCTGGCAGACGGCCACACTAGTAGCGGCAAAGTTCTCGCGGCTCGGTAGGGTAGGTCGCCTCGAACTTCCACCCCCCGGCGTACCGAGGAGAATCGAGTGCGACGTTGGCGTACAAGTTCTCCGGGCCCTTGCCTTCCTTCCCCCCTCCCACCGAAATTCCCCTCGTCTTCTGTGTCCTCCTCATATCCGGCAGCCCTGAGTTGCTCCTTCGCAACCGTGCGCTGCAAACGATATCCTTAGGGGCGGCCCTCCGTCAGTATCTATACTGTGGCGTGGGGTTAACGCTACGAGGGTGTCTTAAGCGGTAATTAAAACCGCCTTAGCCCTCTTTCCCCTCCCCTTCCAGTCCCATCCTCCTTCCATCTACCCCTGCGGAACTCGAGGAGCAACTTCGGGCCTTCGCGGTTGCTGGATCTTGCGTCTTTACTATCACGGGGCCAAAGTCGCGCCGCGCTGCTCATCGCTTCTACGGTGTACCTACTCGCGAGTTTAACGCCGACGCGGAACTCGAGCGTTTAAGGGGGAGAACCTATCGTGGAAGCGTATGGGGAGTAAATCGGCTCCGAACAACACGAGCCGCCAACCAAAACTATCTGTATCATTTTTATAATATATCCGAACCACTATATTCCTGATAATGTAATATGTTATAATTGAATTGTTAATAAACTTCCCTGATGTATCAAGTTGTTTAGAAAGATCTTTCGTAATTGCGAAATTTTGATGATTTAGCGGTAAACGGTAATCTTACAAATTAGCGTGTATTATTTAGGAGTTTATTGAGTAGTTTTATTAATTGAGTAATTTTATTCGTATATATATAATACCTATCAATCAATACTTATTCTTATTCTTGTACATCAGATTGTCCTGTCTGAAATAAATCGCGATTAGCGCATAAATTCATCAAGGATATATTCACGCGCGAATTATTATTTGATGAAAATAATTTGGTGATTTACATTTCTCTTTCTATCGCTCGACGCGGTCGTACATAAATTTATCGTCCCGGGCCCTTTAGTGACGGCGACATATCACCCGCTTGTACCTTTTAATGAACCGAATCTCTAAATCTCAGAGATTCTAAAAGTGTCATGGCTCTAAATATGTTTACGCGACCTGCTGCGATAAATGATGGAAAGAGAAAGGGAGAAAGAGGAAGAGAAACAGAGAAACACAAGAGAGAGAAGAACCCTCCTAAAATTCATCTCCGTATTAAAGAACATTCGGAAGGCACGCGGGACCATTTTACCCATGGAGGGGAATCCACGCCAGCCAGGCAGTTTCTCGCCCCTTTTTCCTCTCCTCACCCGGTGTCCCGTCCCCCCTCTTTCCCCCGTTTCTGGCCCCAACCAGATCATTCGTATCTTCCTTCAACGAATTATCCACCAACCGGGACTGGCGTGCGTTCGAGCGTGATGGCGGAACTATTCGAGGTTTAATCTCTACCAACGTTGTCACCAATGCATTCGATATTCTTTCGATACCTATCTCTTTCGCGTGAGATTGTTAATATGTAGCATGAACTAAAAATACATGTATACAAGTAGCTTAAAAATAATAAATCAAGATTGATAAAAAATCAATGTTTTCACGAATTAAAAGATGCAACAAATTTTTTATATCCATTAACTGTTATAATCACGTATTTCAGTATTCGTTATATCGGTTATATAATTCAATAATCATAAAAATATATTTGTTAAGAAAATATTATAATTATTTGTTAAGTGGAATATAAAAGTGAGAAAGAGAGAGAGAGAGAGAAGGAGGGAAGAGATATCCATTTTATGCTTTCTGCTTTATCTTTTAGTTAGAAGTATTACTCCCTATCGCTCTTTTCAAAGTTTTTTAAAAGACAGCACATATTTCACGTAGTTCGAAACAAATATTCGCCAGTTTTATAAATCGAGATTGATTTGCAATTGTTAAAGTGCGCCCGGATTATCGAACGGAGTTCGAAGAGTCGCGCGCGACTCGTAGAATCGAATGGGCGATCGACAGGCAAAAGAAGAGGCGTTTATTAAAGTCGATAATGGGGCGGTGTGCACTTAGCTAAACGCTTTAAAGACCGCGCGGGAACGGCATTGTCGCGCGAACGTGTACCGCCGCGACAATGCCGCTATTGCGAGCTCGCGGTATTGTGGCGAGCGTATAATATATCGGTAGTTTACTTTCAATCGTCGCGCGATCGGGCCGGAGGATAGGCTCGTCGAACGCAGTCAGTAAGAATAACAAGAGCGGAGAAACAAAGGGTCCCGAAGAGAAAGAGAGAGGACGGATTTCGGTCACAAACCGAGACAAGGAAGGACGGCGAGAGAGACTCTCTTTTTCTCTCTCCCTCTCTCGAAAGTTTCTGTTACCCACGTGCTCTCCTGACTTCGCGAGAGTCACTCGAACGAAAGAAATAAAAAAAAGAAAAAAAAGAAAAAAAGAAAGAAAGAAAAACACTCAAGGGAAGACCCTTGACTTCGGGACTACCGCCGTCCCCCCTGCGACCATTGGTAGGGAGGACTATTGCGGGGTCAAATTCATGCGTCGCAGGGTCGCGACTCTCGACAACGATCGGAGGAAACAATGCAACACTTACGCGCATGGAGAACGCGTAGGTAAACGGCGCTCGCGGTCCACTCATGCGTGCCGAGCGACAACCGATCGTGCCGATCGAGACCGGAAGAGAGGCACGTTCTCTCCTCTTCAGGGGGCGAACACAGTGGCGAATGCGAAGTGGCAAGTGCAAAGTGGCCAATTTTCAGACGCGAGCTTCGCCGAGGCGTGATTAACGCGGCACGTTTCGTTGATCCGAAAGAGTTCCGGCTCGTGCGACGAAAGACCGGCCTCTCGAGGTTCATCGATGAACGATCGACACGCGCGTAAACGCGCTTGCCCACCTTGAATTAATTCATTCTTAAATCACGTTTCGATGCTACTCGTTGTGTAAAAGAACTATTTTGTGCCGAGCAAAGAATCTCCCGAAAGAAAATTTCTCTTTCCAAATATGTTTAATATTGAATGAGTCAGAATATTCGTTCGCTCTTTCATTTTTATATATCTTTTGCAAAATTTAATAAAAAGAACAAATTCTTTTTGAAATTTGATATTGTGTCGTAATATACGTTCACGTAGCGCAATTTTCAATAAAGTTGCTCTTTTTCCAAATATTTCTTTACTTATTGACTTTTTCGATAAACTCTTGAATAAACTCTCAATGCAAATGAGTCTTCAGAATTCAAGTTATCGACCACAGATCTACACATCACACAGTCCTTCAAGTTCGCCTTGCGTAGAAGGTGACAAAGCGAATCCGGTAGTTTGACTAAATGTCGAGCTTGGTGCTAAGGCTGAAGGCATGAGAGCGGAGGGGCACGTAGAGGGAGGGAAGCCTCGGGCCTCGGATGGAAGAGACCAGATGCACTCCGCGTCGAATGGCGTCAGAATGGCAGCGTTGATACAGATGTTACGCGCGCGCGATGCTCGCTCAGGCGAATAAGAGTCAACGTCGGCGCGGAAAGTCTGACGGCCATTATTATTAGGGGTCCGGCTAATAACGCGTAATGCCGACCGCGGCCGCCCTTTTTTTTCCACGCATTTTTATTAGCGTTTCTATCCACCCCATGGTTAACGCCGCGCTTCCCCTCGCTTATGCGCGTGATGCCATAGGTGCGCGGTGCACGCGAAGACAGAGGAGAACAGATCGGGGCACCACCCGTTTCGGGGTGACACCTCGCACCCTTCGGGGATGACGATTATCGTTTTTAACCCAACTAGAAAAGCCAGTCGGCGACAATGGCCGGCCATGATGCGTTAGCAACGGCCATCCAGATGTCGTAAAAATGGCGCGAGGGGGGCGGGAATGGTGGGACCTAAAAAGACACAAGGAAGAAGTATAGGAAGAGTATAGGGTGCACAAGCCGAGAATATGTATACTCGTCGGAATCGATGACAGCGCATAAACTAAACAAAACTGTGACGCAAACGACAAATTTCTCAACATGGCTATCCGATTAATCATATTTTGCTAATACTATAATAGTTCAAACAATACACTTTTTATAACTGAGAATAATTGAATCACTACAATAATTACTGCGTTGCTCCAGGAATACCGATACATCTAAGCGTGATAATTATTATCATTTTACTTTAACTACAGTTAGCTCGTTAAGTTGAGAAAAAACAAAATTTGTTGATCGAGAAACCCGATAAAAATCACGGTATCTTGCTGATATTGTTGCAAATAAACTTGAAAAGGATTGCGAGATAAATTATTTTCGAGGAATTCTCGATGTTTTAGGCGTTTGTATATAAGAGCACAGCGAGGGGTAAAAGAGGGCTCTCTCTCTCTCTCTCTCGCTGCGAAATTGCTATCGTATCGCTCGAGAGCGGATAGGAATAAGGGGTATAATAATCCGCTTCGACCTAGTGCCTAATCCTACGAGCAAATTTATTGGATTCTCCGTCCCTTAAAGCCGAATATGCGCCGAACTTTCGAACGCGTATACTTGTTGGAAATGTATCTCGCGGATTATACCTATACCGAGGGATTCGTGTTGTCTCCCGACCGGGACGTTAAATGTTGCGTGACAACGAACATTATATTATTCGCGAGGGAGAAACAGCGCAGAATCAACTTCGTACCGAAGTGATTTTGACATTTGCCTAAAAAATATAAACATCTTGAATGATGTAAGTAAACTACTCATATATTCATATTATTGTAACTCTCAGGTAAATGTTATAGTCGTCATAGAGGTGCGGAGAGCGCCCTGAGCACGAGTAATAAACCTAAAAATAACAACACGATTGAAAATTATTGTGAATGCTCCAAGTTAATGGAGCGAGCGGTGCAGGTGAACCATCGTGTCAATTTAGTCAGCCGACGCCGTCGCGATTAACATCGTCGAATAATTCGATTTAGGACCGTGACAACGATCGTGTAAAGTCGTATTCAAAGGGTTAACACATTCACCGGTTCGTCGATGACGCGCTTACCGCGCGAGGAGCAGCGGTGGACGAGTTCCGGGCAGAACACACACACAAGCGCTCTCCAACCGTGTTAAATGGCCGGAAAGAAACGAGGTGTCGACCCCAGGCTGGATTAAAGGCTAAGCGGTGGAATATGGACCGTGCTGGCGGTACCGAGCGTACCACGAGTAATGCTAGCGAGCGTGTGCGAGATATAGACACCGGTAGCCAGTGGTACGTGAACGCGAAGGGTTTGCACGCGTGTCCGACGTATACACTCATTTGCATATGCACCGATTTAATACGCCCACCAGTCGTTCGACCCGTTGACCGATACAGCATCGATATAATAACGTGACAATGGCATTATCCCCTCTTTAACAATATTTAACGATATCTATTTTCATGAATTATTTGTATAAATAACGTTGCCTTTTTGATTTTGCAGGATATATCGTAATATATTGTAAATAATGTCTAATACACTACTGATGAGAATCATTGGAATTCGCTAAATGGTTGTAAAATAATAGCCGAATCATGAACGATACTATACATCATTACATCATGAACGACACTTTAAAGTGTTAAATAAATTCTACTTTCTTTCATGTAAATTATATGTCATTAAAAATTGAACGGAAATAAGAATAATGATATTTTCAAATTTGAAAAAGTTTTATACTTTATTTACTAATTAATAATTAACTTGCATTAACTTACTAATTATTGGATTGCATCAAGAACTCGGTATACTACTTAAATTGTGGTTAGTAAACATGGAAGCAAATGAAAATTATACACGAATAAAAAACTGTATGAACATAATGACTTCTATTTCCAATGTTTTAATTAACTCTTTGATGCAGTCCAATTTTTATTTTATATTTAATACGCAATATAATCTTTATAGAATAATAATCAAATATTTGCAATTTCACTGAATATTCTGATGTTAATGTATGTTAATGTAACGCTCAGTAAGGCAATATCCCTAAAGATGAACGACGACAGAATTATATGAGGCGTAGAGGCTGATTTTGACCCCCAAGAGAGCACATCAAAGGGTTAAACAACAGCAATGCTAATTCCACGGATTAACCGGACAAATGCGGAGGCGAACACGCGGGAAGAAGTTCGAGAATCGATCAAACGAACGGACGCGGACGAGATCCACAGAGAAAGCGCGTGAAACCAACCAAAGAGGAGCGCGGGCGATGCAGAAAGGAAAATATTGGAAACTCCATTAGCGGCGGTGCAACCATCCGTACACCGGAATACATAAGCAGCTCCTATAGAGAGTGAGAGGGAGAAGGGAGGCAGATGAAGAAAACACGGCGGTGGGGAAGCAGTGGAGAACAGCTATAAGGATTATTACGCGATTCATTTGTAACATTCCCTCCCCATTTCCAGCAGTTACCACCATATCCCTCTCTCTTTCCTCGGGGTTTCTCTCTACCATCTTCTCGTAGTTTTGCTTCGACGCAGATCCGACGGACAGCCAAATCTTCTTTGCGAATCGGCGGTTTTTTTCTTTCTTCCTATTTTATTTTTATTTGTTAAATCTTCTTACGCACAATTTGATTAAATATTATATTAGTTTACAATTCTTCGTATATAAATCAAATTTTGTTAAATATTTTATTAAAATAAATACTTCCACTTTATTTTTTTTTAACTTTGCGAGATTTGCCAAGCAATCTTAATAAACCTTTCATTTCGTTCTTTCGAGTTCGTATTTCGTTAACAAGTAAGTTTCAAGCTAAAGTAAGAAATACCATCCGAATTAGTCTTGTTAAATGTTTATTTCAAGAAAATATGGGCACACAAGATGAAAAATATAGGAAGGATCGTGCTCGAAGAATAATGACGCAAATCGACTTGGCGAAAGGTTTCGCGCGATATAAAGTGCACGTCAAATCTTACGAGAGCGAATCTCACCTTGCCGTTATGCATTTCTCGGGGTTGATACAACGGGCGGCACGTTAATTCGCTTCTTCTTTTTGTTAATCCGACGCGTCGCGCGGAACAACGGATCGCCAACCACTAAACGCCGTGAAATCGCTCGACGATAACGCGGATCTCGCGGCGCACGGAACTCGCGCGATTACTTCCGGCTTCTTGAGCCGCGGATGTACTTTTGCAAGTTTCGAGACTTCCACACCCTCCTCCTCTGCCTTCTCTTTCTCCTCTTCCTCCTCCTCCTCCTCCTCCTTCGATTCACCCGATCTCGCGCACCCCGTTTTCCTTCTTCCTTCCTTCCTCATCCTCCTTCTCCTCCATCACCCTGCGCGATGCGGTTAAGCTCCGTTTACGCACGGCACGTCGTAGTTCCTCTCTTCCCGATTTCCACGAGACTTTTCTCGAATCGCGGAACACCATGACTGAGCCAGTTACCCCCGATTCGCGCCCCCGCGCCGGTTTGCGACTATTCGAACACGGATGACACGAGAAACTCGCTAACCAGAAGAAAAGTAACGCTCTCCCGGTATTTACGAGAACAAATGAGGAATGTTTATTTGTTAAAATACCGAATTAAATATTAATTTTGTTTTTATATCAATTTTCACTTCCAGCTCTGCTGAAAAATTTCAAGTCAATTGTCATTTAAAAAATTCGGTATTTTCCATTTTTTATGGTTGAAGCAATAAAGACGCCCGTCACGGAGCGTAGACTGACTTGGCGTGCAGTTTACTGAGCTGGAAAAAATGTATATACGCCAGAAATATTATTAGACACAAATATCTATCCGTAGAAGGTATATTTCTATTACTTGTGTTTCTCTATTTTAATAAGTTTAATGTTTTCGTACATGATAAATACGAATAGTATTAAAATGGTTTTTAAGCAGACTTATTTTAAACTTGTAATACGGAGCTGAAGGATATTCTTAATTCAGCCGTTAAAAACGGGTAGATGTAAAGAAGAAAAAGAAAGTACGCTCTTTTGTGACGGAAAATATCTATTCTACGTAAAGAGGCTTTCATCCAGGGTTTAGCGCGACACGTGGAAGACGCGTTCTTCTTTTATCGGCGACGGTGTATGTAAGGACGGAAGTACTACGATAGAGAGCGATTAAATGAGCGAGGGGTTGAACTTCGAGGCGCGCTAATGCGTCGGGCAAACTCCGAGCGACGCCTGTGCATAGTTGGTTAAACCGGCAAACATTGACTGACTTTCACACATTTTGCGTTAATTCGACAATGTCGCAGACGTCTCTTCGTCACTGGCAGTATCAGCAATGCAAGTATCTATCGTAATTCATAAGCAATAGACGTTTGGACGTGCGTTTTTAAATAAGCCATCATATTGCTTTGATCTCTTGTTTGCAAAATAAATTTTAACAAAAAATACAATATCTCTAATCGGCTATGCACTTTATATAGAATTTGGAAATGTAAAATTATAATATACCAACCACAATACGTTTGTGACTAAATTTATAAATAATACTATATGAAGAGAGTCCATATAATGCCATTAACGTATCTTTCGTATTGTTTTGTAACAACGTTGGTGATCAATGAATAATACTTGTAACAAATTAATTTTATAAAAGTCATCTGGAAGTAACTTTAGTTTTCATTATGCTTGGGAAGATTTTGATTTTTAGATTCTTGTAATAACAATGTGATAAATATTGACTGCCAACGCAACTTTCTTCTTTCTTTCGACACCAAATAAGAAACTTATGCGCCTTTCATTTAAACCGCGACCGCTGCGTGTTGTGCGTGAGTGACTTAATCGCGATTTTGTAATATTTAGTTATTGTGCATCAGAATACAATAAAAAAAATATTGTATTTTGACACGACAAAATATATTTTACTTATCTAATTTGCAAATATGAAAGAAAGATGACTTAAAAATTAAGAACATGTTTGTCATTTTGATCGCCGAAAAAGTCTTACCGATACTTTTCCCCTTTCCTTCCCATCCACTTTACTGAAAATGAAAGAATAGAGCTCGAATTATTTAAAATATGCTACTCTTTTTCTCTATTCTCACGTTCCTGAGATGTTTTTATGCGATTAGTAATAATCAGATATACGTATAGGATTAATTTGGCTATTTATTAAAAGTCAAACATTTATATGTGAAAGTTGTGGTAATGTTAACTTTTGATCGGCATTATATAAACATTATAAACTATAAAATAACGAAGTTACAGCCGATTTCGACGAAAGTTATTTTCCATAAGTCCATCATAAGAATTATGCGGAGTCTTTTACAAACAAAATCGTGATTATTAATCTATAGCTAGCGCGAAGGCTCAGAATCGAAGACGTCGTATTCCTAACCGACGTGTGGCCGCGAACGATCTCGCGGCGATGCTACAAGCCGCGCATGACAGGCGACCGGAATGTAAATCAAAAGCGGTTTCGAAACTTCTCCCCGATGGTTGAACGCGGCGCGGTGCCGACGGCGAAGGCCTTAATTCGTTTACGACTTGCAAAACGAGCCTTCTGGGAGCGCGCAACTGGTAGCCAAACAGTTTGCACGCTGTTACGCACCCCCGTGGCATCCGTAGCTCCCAAGGGTGCTGCTTGAAATAAAATCCCGCGGCAAGCGGCGGTTTTGCTTTGACGATTTTGACAGATCGACAATATGATATTTAAAGCTTCGAATGACCCAAGTGGAACCATTTGAGGTCTCAATGATGCGTAATTGAAACAATTTTCGATACTGGTATACAAATTATCTTTCCATTATTGGCAGTTATTTATTACTGATTACAAACTTTTAAAATAAAGTAAACCAGAATTATTTGAGATCTCTCTAGAATCCTATTTAGGCCCGATATTATTTTTAATTAATTATTAGTAAAATTAATTAATTTAATTTTTCTTCTTTGCCTGTATATTAAAAATAGTGTTGCCAACTAGAAAAAGACAGTAATTTATGATTAGATAGATGCATTGTTGGTGCATCAAACGGGCTTAAATATAGATAATCAGTAAATTTGTCATCAAAAATGGAAAGTGTAGGTATTTATTTAGGCATTCAATCGCGTTCGCGAGTTCTTTAAACTAATTATCCAGATAAGATGCGCAGATTGCATGTTACATAGATTGGTTCATTTATTTCCTTGGAGGCATATCGTGGATCAAAAAGACACTTCGGTCGTTGTAAGACTATGCGAACGTGACGGACATCATTTCTGATTACGACACGTCTTTTATAGCGATTTTGTGAGAAATCTCGCTATGTTGTATATAGGCCTGAGCTCTTTATGTAGGAGAGAGCAAAATTTGAGGAAAACTTGTGGATTATGCGCAATTAGTCTCTTTTCGAGGATAATATTTTGGCTTTCATTTAACGCATCCTTCTATTCACGTCGTAAATTCTATAACTGCTAATTTCGAAGCAATATTTAATATCTATATAATAATTAATATAAATATTCGATTAGAAATACTAACCGCTTCTAATATATTCTTTGATTATTAAATTATTATAAATATTCCCAATTATGAGACAAATGTCGATAATCTTTTTTAACTTAGCACCTGTTATTTATAAGTAATTATTAATTATTAGTAAGTAATTATTAAATTAAGAACTATTTTTAGTTTACATTTATTTAAAAATATATGTACTTAAAATTCTCCGATTACCGCAGATCTTAATACATCCTAAAAAAATTTAGAATTTTATATAGTTTTACAGTTCGTAAACATTGACATTGTAAAAGATTTCAGAAAGGCTCGACAGTTATTTTCACCTCGCTGCATATTTTTCCCGCCGTGTTATTCTCACCGAAATGTTGATCCATCTTAAATGTGAATTATTTCAGCACCCGACCCGATGATCTCTCCCTATCTGCTCGCCGATGATCGATGTAAAATTGCAGTGGAAACAAGGCCGCGCGCTACAACGAGCGGTGTTGTTTCGCGTTCCCCGGAGGGATCTGATTGCAAACGAATGCGGCGGGGTTACGGTCTCCCTTCATAGACGATTAATCCAGTTTACTCGCAGACGTTACCTCGGCATGGGGTTCTTGTAAGCCGAGAATCCGCACAAACGTCCCTCCCGCGCTTAAATATATTCAATTACGGGACTCGAACCTGCGCGCCGCGCCGTCCTCTCTTCTCTCGTATCTCTTTCTTTCCATTCTCTCTCCCTCGTCTTTCCATTTTCATTCGCTCGTGCAGCTGAAGTCCCGACTTTCCAACTGCCATTTCGGCACCTCTTAAGAACACAGATTTACACGCTATAATAGTGATCTCCGATGATCGCCGGATAAATTCCTCAGCGCGGTCTGCGAGTTCGTCTCGCTGAGGTATGCGCTGTCTTATTTTTGTCGACTCTTCAACAATTACAAAACCGCCAATTGCATCCGCTAACAATTCGTAGAGATCGTAATTAATCGATAGAGAATTTTGCTCTATATCTTATATATATTACATATATTTCATATATTTATAATAACAATATGTTAAGCGTAAGATCTTCCGTACAATGTGGACGACGCTTTAATCCGTTAAAGCAAAAGATAGCCGCGTACGAACGAAAAAATGAATTTTAATGAAGCGTATATATATGTATATATATGTATGCGATCAAGTATATTGCTCTGTGCGGAACACACATACGCTGTAATTTGCGTTGATCGCATTTCGAACGATCGATGTAAGAGAAATGAGATTTCTTCTAACAGATTTGCAAGAAAGTTGTCTTACAAAAAATATATTCTAAAATCTGAAATATTATGAAAGATACGTATGCTGAAATAACGCATTCGATAGAGAGCACGTTGTTAGTTTTAACAATATACATATACCGAATATATGCTATACACATGATAATGGCCGAAAGAGACAAAATCAAAGCCGCTAAAAGTTTTCGGCGCGAAAAGTCAGGAGGTCGCGATTCCGCGATATTTCCCGATGTTTTCCACTCTCGGGCGGTCATGTTGCCAGAGTTAGATGATAGAGCAAGAATAGAAAAGAATATAGGATACAGCAAGAACAACAAGAGAGAGAAGACCAAAGGGAGAGGAAGAGCACGCGCGCGCAAGAGAGAGAGAGAGAGAGAGAGAGAGAGAGAGAGAGAAAAGGGTCGCGATAAAAGGGAGAGGGTGCAGAGAGAGAGAGAGAAAGTTAAGCCTGCAGGCTGCAGACAGAGGCACCAGAGCAGTGGCGGGCAGCGGCGAGCAGCCAGCAACAGCAGCAGCGCAAAGCGAAAGCTGGAGGGAGACAGGCATCTCGCCCTTCTTTTGTCCCTGGGCTTCTGCCCGATATTGAAATGGAGTCGTTTGAGTGTGAATAATTTGCTTTGCCCGGGCCCACCCCTCCGCCGCCGCCGCCGTCGTGCCGTCCCTCTCCTTTGCCGCTCTCGGCCCGGCGCGACTACCACCGTGATCGGCCCCCCTCGTGTACCCTCAACTCCCCTCGTGATCCCCCTCCCCCCGTCAACCCCGATGCAGGCCGCGTTATTTCGCGTCGCGCCGGAGAGAGTGGTATTCGCGTATCGCGATTTCCGTGGCCGCGAATCGAGATCTGTCTCCACCGTCTTCTGTATAGTATATTAGGACTCGGCAAGGCACAATTTTTGGAGGAATGCATTTCATTAAAGATCTGTTTGGACGGAAGGATTTAAAAGCAATATCCTATTGAATTATCATAGTCGAAGCACGTACTTAAAAAAGAGAGCTACATTACAAATTAAATGTTAAGTTGTATATTTATGATATTTGATGACATTATTTTTTAAATATTTTATAACGTAATATATTAGAAAATTTATAAAAGAAGTATAAAATCGAGCGAGTTAATAAAAAAACTCTCTAAGAGCTTCAGGAACAAAACGGTAAAGATGCGGATCACATTAAACTAATCTTCAGAATGTGCTACTAGACGCTGGTTTCCTGGGTTTAAGTCGCCCAAAAATCGACATAGTTCCAATCAAAAGTCTCCTTTCGTACGAACGATGTGACATCGATCGAGGAGCTCGTTTTACGCACGTACGCGTATCTCGAGGTGAGGCGAGTGGTATCGATCATTATAAATTCCAAACTATTGTCGCGATCGATCGATCGGACGGACGATCGAGCGACCCTGATCGTCCCAATCGTCCCGAGCGTGACGCATCGGGACGATCCGCGTTCCTCATTTCTCGGATGCTGGTCAGATCGGGTACGCCGGTGAATTGATTAGCGCGAATCAGCGTCACGCGCCGTGTCGCCGTCGCCGCGGCTCGCCGGCGAAATCAGTGTGTGGAATGGTCGACACGTACGAGACGCATGCCACGCATGATGAGCCGGAGTTAAAATTACGACGACGTAAGCGTCGCATAACACGGCCTTGCTCCGACCCATGAAATGGTGTTAAGCACCCGATCATCGGTCACGGGCGGATGAGAGCGTCGATGATGGATTAGATGAGTCAAAGACGCTTTTCTTAAAATTCAAATGAAAAATAGAAATTCTGTTTACACAAAACGCTTTGGCAATGGACGCCGTGTTTTGCGCGAGCCTGTAGTGCTCGTTTTATAAATTATAATGAGTTTATCTGAATAAAAATGAGACAATAATAACGTGACAGGAATAAAAAAATCTTGTGCTTCAATTAACTTCGATTAGGCTCCTTTTAATGGAATCTTAGCTTTGTTTCGTTTCCAAAATGTAACTTACGCTTTTCTCAAACAATATGCTCATGCAATTTAATCTTAAAATGATATGTTACGTGAAGAAGTTTAATAAATGTATTACGAAAATACAATTTGAACGAGCGATGAATCTTCGGCGTAGCGCATACGCGAGCGCACGTTCAATCCATTTTAAATTTAATCGTCGATAGGACAGAAGCGCGATTTCTTTCGCCTCGTGCGCCCGGAACAAACACAACGTACGAAAAGGCGGAATTCGTAGCTGAGGAGGATGATGAAGTCGGTCGTATGCCGAGCATTGAAGAGCGTCGCTTTTGTTGAAAAGGCGCCCGCTCGCCGACAAAGGCGAAGGTGAACGCGCGCGAGCGGCCGAATGATGAGCCAACAATGATCGAGGATTCATCAGCTTCTTTTAAGAGGCCAATGTCACCCGCCGACCGGTGAACGCGTCGCTACCCCGACCGCAGGGTATCCTCCTTAGACATGCAGAACGCATACGAGACGCCGTGTATATAATCCACCGACGGAAGATGACGGAATTCAGTCAGCTCGTCAACACGACCGGCCAACTGTTATCGTGCAACGATGAAGGTAGTCATAAATTCATCATCTATAATAATTTTCTAATTTTTTATCCGATTTTTAGAACAATTGCTAGCAATGTGAAAAAACTGTCGATTGATTTTTTTTGCGAATATAATACCCGAACTAAACTTTATTGCAATAATATGCAGCCGATTGATCTTCGAAAACAGGTACTCGTCAGCATCGTCCTTTTGGCTAGCGTGGTTCTCGCCGAGCCACCGAGATACCGCCAGCAAAATCAGCAACAGAGACAGTATTACTTCGCCCGGCAGCAGGAGGAGGCGGCACCTTATCCCGCGTCTGGCTGGAAACCAGCAGGACCCGCCTTTGATCTTCCTCAAAGACAACTTCAGCAATACGAAGCACCAAGCGCGCCCCAGCAACAATATGGAGCGCCAAACGCGCCTCAGCAACAATACGGAGCGCCAAACGCGCCTCGGCAACAATATGGAGCGCCAAGCGCGCCTCAACAACAATACGAAGCGCCAAGCGCGCCCCAGCAACAATATGGAGCGCCAAACGCGCCTCAGCAACAATACGGAGCGCCAAACACGCCTCGGCAACAATATGGAGCGCCAAGCGCGCCTCAACAACAATACGGAGCGCCAAGCGCGCCTCGGCAACAATACGGAGCACCGAGCACGTCTCGGCAACAGTACGGAGCACCAAGCGCGCCTCGGCAATACGGAGCACCATCTAATCCTCAACGAGAATACGGAGAACCGGAAGAGGCCACAACGACTGAGACTCCTAATACTACCGAAGAGGAAGAAGTATCTACCGTTCAGGGCATCACTGAGTCTGAGGTGAGTAAAGCACAAATCTTTTTTCTTTTTGGAATTATTGAAGTATTTGATAATAAATTCTAGATGAGATAAGATAATTTCTCAATTTAATTTTTATTACAGAGAACTTCAAATCTGCAAAATTGGCAGATGTTGCAAATTTTACAGATTTGAAGTTCTCTATGGTAAAAATTAAATTGAAATTAATAAATATAAAATATTTTACTAAACGAAAGTTACATTACTATTTTATACGCTAAACGTAAATGCAATTTTTGAAGAAAATTTCACGTTTCTGTATCTTCCTATTCATAGAGATACGATAAACTAATTAACCGCGATCTCGTTAGCTAAAATTTATTAGAAAGTTTATAATTGCCGAAAATTTCTTCGGGATTTTGGTAGATAAAATTTCATACTTGGAATATGCGCATTCCCCGGCTTTACATAAGATTACGTAACGTAGATTTATCATCTCGTTCTGAAGAAAGAACGCACTGGACCATTGAGTTGGCATGTGAGCCTACACGAGAGCGGAGACGGTTTTCGGAATTTAAATCGCACTGGCACACTGAGGCTCCTATTTTTCAATCTTCGACGGTTGCTCGTTCTCGTCGTTTCTCGTCCTAACGACATTAGTATTCGAGGCGTCGTTTATTTTCGATCGCGGTGCTCGAGCACGTGTGTGTCCGTACCAAATTCGAAGGCTGGCGTGACACAACCCATAATGCATTCACCCGTGATTCGAGGTCGTCTGCGAGCCTACGCCTTGTTTGGCGAGATATCAGGAAGAAAACAGAAATTTCCTCTTGCCAAGAAATGAAAAATTACTCGCTTTATATAACATACGTAAAAAATTACCGCGCATCTATTTAATAAATAATCTCTTTGCAGGACTTTGCGTTAGATTATAATGTATGACAATTTTTTATAAATATAATCGACTCTAAGAAATTTTCAAAAAACCTTGCTAGAAAATCTAATTACGACTATAATGCACTTTACTTTGAAAAAAAATGTAGATTTTGCATATTTACATCACACATACCAAGAGGACAATAGTCTCGACAACATGAATAAATACATTTTATTCTCTCTTTCAATGTTATAAGTCACCAATGACTAATTGGTGACAGAAAGATCCATTATGTATTACAACGTTATTGTTTCAGTCCGAGCCCGTGAACGCGGTGAACGAGCTCGAGGACGAGGACGTCGATGAGAAGCAGCCTCAACAATCCGGAGAGTACTACGTAGCACTTCCCGACGGTCGTCTTCAGCGCGTCAAGTACATTAGCCGCCAGGACGTCGAGGCCATGAAGTACTTCGCCAAGATTCGCGCCGAGAACGTGGAGCCTCTTCGCGGTCCGATCTACGCGTACGCGCCCTTGCAGAAGCTGCAGGTTGTGCCAGCTGGTCTACAATTGTCCGTCGCCCCGGTCGCCGCGGTCGCACCCGCGGATACCAAGCCGCAGAAACTCGAGATCGAGCCCGTGGCCGCGCAGGTGCAGTACCAGTACGACAACCCTTCGCGCGTGATACCCCTGGTCAACCCTCTAAACACTGCCTACACGGCAAATTATCAGGCGCCGGCAGCCGATTCCCGATTCCTCCTCACCTTCCAGTAAATCAAACGCGACCACCCGATACTACGACGACGTGACGACTCTTGCAAATTGCATTGTACACACACATGTTACATAGATTATTAAATATATACTGACAATTAGGCTAAGCTGACGATACGCAATAAAGTTGATAGTAACGAAATGTCTCGCTGTGCTTAAATAAATTATGCCATCTTAAAAGCTCTTAAAGAAATTACAGAGGTATCAGAGGTGACGTAATTAAATGATCGATAATCAATAATAATTTAGGAATTCGTACATGCGAAAGTCGTTTCAATAGATACGGTATCTTTCCACGGCGAGATTGTAATTGAACAAGTTTCTTCACCATGCAATTGTGGGCGTTAGACGTGGACATATTGGCAAGATAAAGAGAAAGAAGAGAGAAGGAAAGAGAGAGAGAGAGAGAGAGAGAGAAAGAGAGAGAGAAAGAGAGAGAAGGAAAAGGAACAGAGGGAGAGAAACAGAGAGGGACCCGTCGGCATGTAGACGTGCCTAACCGCAAAATTCCAGAAATTTAATATCTCGCTTGGCGCAACCGGCAACAGGGTTGGGCGTTTCATAAGTTCACTCCGACGCAACCAATCCCCCAGAATTCTCCCAAAATTCTACAGCCAACGTTCCAACCCACGCGGACCTCCTCTTTCCCCGGCACTCCGCTACCTCTCCCCTTTCCCCATTCTTCTCTTTTTACTGTGACGACCAGTGAACGTCTTGAATGTTCTTTGCCAGTTGTCCACAGCTTTGAAGGAATACAAAAATCTCCGTAGAATATTCATACGTTTCACACATTTGGATTGGTTTAGGATGAAAGATGTAATCCTGCAAATTTGCGAGTGACCTATATAATATAACTACGACAAACGTTCTCGTAGAATATTTTATATTGATTTACGCACTCAATTCAATAAAAATATATGAATCGGCTAGAACAGAAAGGGTGTATCTACATATGACAAAATCATATAAGAAAAAAAAAATTGTTTTGTAAGCAATATACATTTTTCAATATTCAATATTCAATATAGATTTTTTATATGCTACTTTGCTCTGAAAAAAAGGGGGATTTTTTAAAGTTTTCATTAAAATTTTTTTTAAAATTTTGATTTTACGCTAGTGGGAAGTTAAATTTTACAAATGTCCCCTTTGGGTACTGCACGTAAGTTCCATAATAATCTTAATATTATTTTGTACTCTTAGAAAGATGGTAAATTAATGTAGTGCTGAAAATATTATTTATATTCAAAGATTTTACTGATAGAAGTTAAAGTTTTTAAAGGAAAAAAATTACAGCTGAAGAAATACAACAACAAAACCTCAAAAAGTTGTAACATAAAAATAAATTACCGTCTACGACTTAATAACAAAAAATAAAGGCAACTCTAAAAAATTCTTTTTTGAAAAAACCCTACTGTTAAAAATAACATGAGAAATGTTAAAGTTAAAAAAAAAGATTATTACAAAAATATTAAACTAGGTTACTTAAACTAGGCCTATGATTTAAATAACGCAAAAAAATGTTTGTGATTACCGCTTTGAATATAAAGGCAGCACTGTGTACTTTGTGAAAAGCAACCCACTTTTAAACAAAATCATAGGAGAAGAAATAAAAAGTTTCTTTCTGTAACTTGAACGAAAGAAAAGTAAACACCTAGGTTTAATCTCCATCATTTTCGTCACTATTCTCGTTGTGAAAGAGATTTGCTTCATTGACATGGGGCCAGTACTAAACGAAAATTAATCGCAGCTTCATTCAGTGCAGAAAGGGGACATGTGCTACACAAAGTATCTTTTCTGTACTCGACCTAAATTTCGATAGTCACCCTCTTACAAGCGTTACACATGTCCTGTTTCTGCGCAGAAAGATGCGCCTATCTATGTAGAGCAAGAATCCATTTTAAACTCAATTTCGGCCAAAATGTCACATGTCCCCTTTCTATTCTCATTCTGTGTGATTCATATATAAGATAAATAAGATAAAAATAATTTCTTAATAGCGTAAAGTAAATCACGTACACAAAGAAAATACGGAGAGTTTTACAAACAATGAAAATCGCAGTTTCAACCTATGCCAGCTGTGCTATAAGCTACTCCATATCGGGCGTAATTATGTGCGATCCAGGTTGGCGGGAACTTTTAATTAAGGTCCACCAGCAACAAACCGCCCTTAAGAATTTAGTCGGGCCACCTTCCGACGGCGAACAAAGGGATCCCCTTCAGCGCAGGGTAAATAGCCCGAAAAAGCATGAACGATCTCGCTGAGAGGCCGAGACTTCGTCGATAGGCGTAATCGGCCGATTAATTAATCCGGTCAAGCGGTCAAGCCCAATTAAATCCTACCGAGCCGATCGGCTCGAGAGCGCGGTGGCGACCGGACCGAGGCAATCTCGGCGTAGACGAGTTTCTTCGCGGGGGAAACTTGGCTTGCGAGATGCGTCTAATCCCTTTGCGCGCTCCTTTGGCCTTCTCCGCCACCGTTCCCTGCCGGAAGCGCGAGGGAATCGCTTTGGAAAACAAAGTTTCTCCCGGCTTTCCATTCGTTGCTCCCCGCACCATCGCCATCCGTCGTTTTCTCGCTCCTCTGCACCCTGTCGAGCATGGAAGCGTCCCCGAGAGCCAAGCAGCCGGTGCACCCTCCTTCCCACGGGATATTAATTTTTCGGGAAGTTGCCGCTGTGCCGTTCCTTTTTTCTCTGCCACTCGTCTCTCTCTCTCTCTCTCTCTCTCTCTCTCTCTCTCTCTCTCTCTCTCTCTCTTTCTCTCTCTCTCTCTCTCCCCTCTCTCTCTTTCTCTCACTATTCTTCTCGCTATCTTTGCGCGCAATGCTTTGTTTTTCTGTGATAATTTGGAACCAGCACAATTATTTGCGAATTTCTATCCCTCTTTTTTTTTAACCTTCAACTAGCAAAATTATTTTCTGACTCTCTAGAGAGCGTCCTAATATCGTCCCAAAATATTTCAACCACAACTTCTTCGATAAAAAAAAAGTCGAGGCATCAATAATTTTTTATTTTATCCACAGAAAATAATTGAAATATTCTATTAAAATTTATGTTTAAGCAATTAAATATACTTCTTTACCATATTCAATCTTTTCCGCAAGGAAAATCCTAGATAATCCTTTGGTTTGCTCGCGGTATCAAAATAAAAAATTTTTCTTCATAATTTTTTTCAACACTCAATTACATCGTCATGTGAATGGATAAATTGATGAGTCTTGTACCGGCTAGACAATATTTCGCGAATTCGCTTGATAATCGCATAATTTGTTCCACGCGCTTTAGCAATATGAAGCATCGATAGAGAGGAGATTAACTCTAACGCAATCTAGTAAGAACATAATACATATGTGTCGAAATTTCTATATTGCCAGTTCTGCACCTCTCCTTATTTCACGTTAAATGCTATCAATTTCACCGAAATAATCATTTCGAGTACCAAAATAAGATAAATAATGATTTCTTGAAATAAAGACTTAAAATAAAAAAATTATAAATAAATCCAAATAAATTACTTTTATCTGACACTATTATTACTATAGTATCCTTTTGGTAGATATATCGCTCACTGTCTTACACCGACAACCTGTTCGCGGTGTAGCAGTTCTTAGAAAAAAAATTGTTCACCACAAATGGTTTCGGCTAATTCGCGAGAAAGATTGTAGGAGCACAATCGTGAGAGAGAGAGAGACGATAATAATTTCGGGGCACCTGACGAGAGCCGCGATGGAGAAGACAGAGCTGCAGGAGAACGTCAATAAAAATGAATTGGAGAAAGAGCGAGAACAAAGAGGGAAAGACCGCCAGGGTAGGGTAGATGCTAAGAAAAGACGCTGGGGTTATGCAGGGGCCCCGTGGTGGTAGACGTCGATCCTACGAGGGTAACTTTCTCGCGGTTCTTATGCGGTTACAGGGGGAGGCGGTGGCGACTTTCGCGTGTACAGACACACACCGCGGGCCGTCCGTTTGTTCGGTCGGTTTGCACGGTGGTAGGTTAAGAAAATAGCGGGAGGCCCCCGCGGTGCCCTGGGAACGTGGCCAAGCTGATGTCCTCCTCGAGTTCTCAGGAGTACTCAGGACTCGCGAGGGAAGAACATGGGCGTTTCGTGCATCGCCAGTTCAAAGTAGTTAGCGATAGAATATTTGCATATTGTGACTTTGCACGGAAATATGATAAAGTTGGACTACCTCGTGTATAAAAAATATTTCGCTTCGATATCTCTTTCTTTCCCTCTTCTTCTGATCCAATATAAGATAAGATATAAAAAAAATTTTAAACTATTAAAAACAGTCATCCGCATAAATTTTACTCTTAACATCATCGAGATAAGACTATCTTTCTGTTGTCGTCGATTGCTTTTTTAATATCAGATATTTTGAAGTTGTCAGCTTTTCCTGGTTGCCAGCTTGTATAATGGACAGCTTTGGTTTACGTTGACTATGACAGCTATTTATCGCTATACATTCTTCGTAATATTCAGTTTACAAGTTCTCGTTGTTTCTCGTTCTCCAAGAGCCTTCTGTTTTTTCTCTGGACTTCTGGAGAATTTTTCGCGCGACCCCACGCGGCGCGAAGGGTCGCAAAGACAACAATAAAAAAATGGAAGAGTAGCGGAAGAAAGGAGAAAGGAAAATACATAGCCGCGTGTGCGTTCTATAGATACGCGCTACCATCGATGGTGATTGAAGATCCCCCGTCGACAAGGCACGTCGAACTCTTTTCGGCTCTTTCGAAGTCGGCACCTGCTTTCGCTCGATCGCAACGACAACGACAACGACGCTGGCCTTTGTGATCCTTCCTTCTTGTTCGGCGTATCCCTCGCAGTTTCACAAGCTGCACACATCGCCCATTCGCCCATGAATACACATATGTGTGAGTACGTGTGTGTATGTGTATGCGCGTGTATTGCCTGTAGCGGTGGCGAATGAACGCATTGCGTCACAAGGCATGTCGATATTGAATCGGGAGAGGGGGTACCGAAAACAATGAGGCAGGCTATAACGAGAGAGAAGTCGCTCTTTGATTAATATCGCTGAATTAATAGGAATTCAAAGAAGGGAGCACGGCATCCATAGATGTGGGACCAGCCGGTAGTGTATCGTGAAAAGTTGACGAGGTATGTCCGGCCGTAGATTAAAATAATAATAAAATAAATTTATAAAATTAAAATTTTGTTTTAAGCTATAAGTTTATGCTAAGATTTTTATATATATTCGTTACTTTATATTTATATTGATTTTATTAATTACAATTTTGAAATGTGATAAAATATATATATATATATAATTTTGCTCTACAGAGCAAAGCGTAAACTGTTCTGTGATAAAATATTCAGATTAAATTTTAAGAAAAATTTTTCTTCCCAAAACGAAAAGACTATAATGGCTGTTCAGCTCGTATTAGGTCAATCACGAAATGACATCATATGAAATTCAGCACGCATAAAGACTATAATTCAAGCGACGAGTAGAGCGCGATAAGTGTGACTTCGCAATGCTGGAGCATTACGTAACACCGTAGGTGATTGATCGGTGAACCACGGTCTTACGTAATTCATCGTTCGTCGACAACGTATAACCACACGTTGATATATTTTCTTTCTCATTTTCACGATTTTTGTAATATATTATTTTATGCGAAGTCTGACAGACAAATCAGATTTTCTTTCAATCGCGAGTTCTTCTTTAATAAAAATTCAATAGATTGCCAGTATCAATGACACGAGATAAGAGCGTCTTCGTTTAACTTAATCCATTTCAACCAGCAATTGCAATAAAATTCTATCGAGTAATATTTAAATATATTATTATTAATGTTGTAGAAAAATTCTCTCTACTTATATGTCGCCATTCTATATTTTTATTAAATGATTGGTTTTTTTTCATGTTTTTTAAATTTTTTACTTACTGTCTAATAAATATTTCTAGCATTTTGTAAACCTTCGAGTACGGTTTTAATATTTCTACAAACACATATGCAAATATATATTTTTGCTGTCGAGTGTGCGCGCGTACCTATATGTGTGTTTATTTAGAAGAACGTTTGAATCAAATACATCTTTGTATCAAATTTCGATGTTGCGAGAGACGCGGTAAAACTACGAACGACCTGTAACGAATTCCGAAGGCGGATTTACCGTAGGTTAAATTCTTTTATTATATGGGGTGTCTCACTTGAAAAGCGGGGATGCGGCGGTTTGACTCAATTCCGGGTTCTGTCACTGCCCGCCCATCTAACCCCGTAGAAACGCGAATTTAGACTCGGTGTGCCAAAGAGCATAAAGATGTACCAAACGTAGATATCGTCTAGCTTAAGCTCGTCTTACACAATCGACGAAGAGAAAGAAAAATATAATTTGCGATAAAATTCACACCTACATCTGTACAGTTTTACCTAACTTATAATACAAAAAATATAGATAAGATTATAGAATTATATCTATAAAATTAGAAGCTATTTTATCTTTGGAAACATATATAAATAGACATATAGCAGTATTGCAGTCAAGCCCGAAGATTTAAGATGACATAATTTTCACATATTAAAGAGTATTATTTAGTCCATGACGCATCATCTCTAAAACAAACTATTTCATCGCGAGTACTCCGGCGAGTATTCCGCTCGTGTAAAAGGAGCTTTATATACGGCGCACATATATCTTGGCATTATTCATACACTCGTCACGTATGGAGAATTCAGCCCTTCCCCCTACTTTCCACCTCTCCCGTAGACAAAGCGGGGCGAGTGGGTATTCGCTCGTGTGCACGTTGCCTAAAAGAGCGTCGGTCGACGTGTCGCACCGAGCGATGGTTCTCCGTGTGTAGTGTATATATCGATTGGCATTACGAAGCAGATCAGTCAACCCTATACCCGTGTGTCTCGTCGAGGGGTCGAAGGAAATAGTGTGCGAGGAAAGAGATCTCCGCCTTGATGCGCCCCCACCTCCCTTCTCACTCCTACGTTCGCTTTCTTTCTCCTTCTCTCTTTGTCTCTTCGCGGCTGCTGAGACACTTTGTCACCCTCTGAGGCGTCACCCGTTCCCCGATCGGACCGCCGCGCCGCGCCGGATGCTGAGGCCTACGAAGTTGCGGCGACACGTGGGGGAGAAAAACGCGTCCGCAATTAGCGTCTCTTTATTCAGTCTCTTACGATTCATTGAAAATCTATAATAAAAAGAGGTGCGTCGCCTCGACGTAAGCGCGACACCTTAAGGCTAAAATCGATAGATCGGATACTATCACCCTTATCGTTCTTATTCCACTTTGTCACCTTCTCACGCGTTACCACCCTCCGATAGACGACGCCAGGCAAGTTGACAGACGCTCGCAAGGTTGAGCGGAGTCAAAGAAGGAAGGAAGAGAGAAAATGAGAGGGAACTTACCCCGTTAACCCTCCGTTAATCCTCCGTTAAGGAATATGCTGGTAAACGATTAAGTATAAGGAACGAAATACAAGGGACGAAAAATTAAGATAAGGAGCCACGACCGCACGATCTTTAGATACAAAGAGAATTTAAGGAAACGTCAGATTTTTTAGAAAAATTTTCAATTCGTTTTTCCCGATTTTTCCTAAGCCGAGAGTTCTGCTCTACATTCTTAAGGTAAAAAATTATCATTAGATATTTATTTATAAAGTGTATTTTCAAGGAACAAGTTATTTTTTATTTTGTGCATCCATTATCACATATTTTATTTTATATATTTTTTTATTCTAACTATTTAAGTTTGCCAAGGCGTAGTTGTGGCACAAACGATAAAGAATTGCACAAATTTTCGCGCAGAATTCGAAGCTGCAGGAGCTTTTATTGGAGCGAAAGCGTTGAATCCGCGACGCCGCGCGCCGGCCGTTTCAACGCGCGCTCGCCACGTTCGAAGGAATTTCATCTCCAGATTCCGTTACATGTTTTGCGAACTGGTTTCGATCGCGAAAGAATTTCTCCTCGATCGCGGTTTCCGCGTGCGGTCGAAAGTCCGTAATGGCGAGACCGCGAACGGTCCGAGCGGAATGATTTGCGCGCAGCATACGCAGGAATTACAAAACCGAAGGGGGAAGACACCCTCTTCCCCGCCCTCAATTGCCCTTTTCCTCGCTTTCTCTACCTCTCCCTGATACGTGTGGTTAGTATACGATATACAGGGTGTATATACGCTAATAGGCGCAGCTCGACGAACGAAGCAATTTTGTTAGGGGATCGAAAGCTAAAGTCATTTTTCAATAACAGAAATCTTGAATATCAATTAGAGGTTTCTCACTTCCCAATAATTTCAGTTTAATATCAAGTGGATTTGGATTTTATAAAGTTTCAATAGTGAATTTATTTAAAGGAGACGTTTAAAACTTGTGTGAAAAGGAATGACGATTAAATATATTATAAAAATAGAAGAAAAAAGATTTCCGTCTTCAGTAAGAAAAGGATCATGTTGTTTATAAAACGCCTATTGTCGAACACTCTGTATGTGACTTATTGTTAGCCAGCAATTTCGCTTGGCAAAATCCCCGTAACATCCATACATTTTCCCACGTATAAGCCAGAAATTCGCGATGCATTGGAAAGTTAATCCTCTCGCTGCAAGCAGGGGTGCGCGCACGAAAAAAAGCGTTCACACGCGCGACGAGTTTATTTCCCTCTTTTTTCCTTCTAAAATCGCGTTCTGCCGCAAAATTTCGCGCGATTTCAGCCCGACACGAGTCGACAGCCTAAATTTCCCGTATCGTCACGAGTGCGGTGAAGTTGATATCGCGCCGGCAATTTTGCACAGTGAAATCGGGCACAAAGGGGATTATATGACGATTCGATCCCCGGGGATTACCTCCGAATACTATCTCAAACGCGATAGAAGAGAGAGGATCGGCGTATTGTTTTCGATACGCAAATCTCAACAGGAATTTGCACAACCAGCACGAAAGAAAGAGAGAGGGAGAGGGGGGAGAAGAGAGAGAGAGAGAGAGAGAGAGAGAGAGAGAGAGGGGAATAGAGATAGAAGGCCGCTGTACATTATTAATCGACACACCTTTAGTCAGCGGAATCTAAACGTCACACCGCGTTAATTTATGGTTCATTCCGTCGTTTAAGCAAATTCATTCCTGGCAGCTTACCGTGTATTACACAATACCGTATAAATAAAGATTCGCGTAAATTAAGATCGTGAACGAACGAAAAACACCGATCGGTATGTAATTAATTGAATTCGATCGAAAAATTGTTCTTGAAGTTTTATTTAATGCTAGTTTTTCCAGTATAGTTGCAATTTAAATATGTTTTGCAAAAACTGTGATTACACTGAGCATTATAAATTAATAAAATTATAAAAACATTAAAAAATTTATTTTCTGTAAGATGTATTGTAAGCTTGCAAAAAAATATTTTTACCTTGCTATTTTTTAAAATTGTAATAATACGTAAGGAATAAATTTTATAAATTTTAAGGAATCAAATTTAAAGAATAAATGTCACAAAAAAAAACGTTGCGACCTGAGGGAAAAGAACTTTAAATTAAAAAAAAAAAAAAATCTATAGAGAGAAGGTGGGATAGCCAGAACACGCCGTTGCAGCGTAATGCATCTAGGCTGTTATCGAGCGTGCGTCGCGCATAACTCGCTCGCGAGGAAGTAAAGCGGAAGACAAAAGGGGAGAGCGCGCGTTGTGACGCGGCGTGGCGGATAGATAGGTGGATAGGTAGGTAGGTAGGTAGGTAGGTAAGCCGAGACTCGACGAGAGGTCAGCCTTCGTAGATTGACGGACGCGATAAATCGAGTCACGGTGACACCGGGGCTCGAGTAACGCGTAGCGAGGCGAGGCGATGCGGACGCGACGCGACAACCCACTGACCTGCGAATCCAATGCATAGAGTTTCTCTCTCTCTCTCTCTCTCCTCCTAATGCTACACCAATGTACACACAGATCACCATCACGATAAGAAAGAGAGAGAGAGAGAGGGGGAGGGATGGAGCCTCGTAAATATTCTTGTTTATACGTTACCCACGTAATGCCCTGGCGTGCGTTGGATGCAAGGGTGTGGTATCGAATACTGGAATCCTGAAATAGAACGGACTGCGGAGCAACGTGTGCATCTGTATGACGTCTCGCGCGATATATCCGGGTTGGAGCGTGGCCGTGCAACGCCGGGAAATCTTGGTCTATCGAATTTCAAACTCGATCGTAAAAATGCGGCGGCGGTGTCTGAGGATTTTCGATCGAGACCGCGGCTGTTTCGAGAAACGAGAAGATCGGTCGAGTTGCGAGAAGATGAGATACGCGAAAGCATTATGCTTTGATGCTAAATGCGACTTTTACGCGCGTGGAATCTCTGTCGTCGACACGTTATCTATTCTAAAGATTTTCTTTGGGAATAAATATCGATTTTGACGTAAATGACGTTTGACAGAGATTCGTATAGCTGGCCCATTCTATTTATTCTTTTAAATTAGAATGCTAATCGTGTAATTATTTTTTTAATTTTTTTTGTAAGCTTTTTCAATATAATAATTTTATTTGGATTTTATTCTTTCCGCACTGTCGTAGATAACAACAATTGTTTATTTTGATTCAGTCGGTACATTTCAAAGCGTCAAAAAGTTATAAGATTAATGTACATATATACAGTTTTTAGGAAGAACTCACATTATTAATGCGAATCAAAAAACGATGATGAAGAGCTGCGTTGGCGTAGCTCGTAGAGCTGGAAGAATCAGTGGCAGAACGACAGTAACAACAGCAACAACCAGAACGGAGGTAACCAGAGATCGCATTGTGCCGGTCGGTGATAAAAGCTGTCGCATCGTTTTGCGGTGGTGCGTATCTAACCCGGGAGAAAATTCGACAAAGAAAAATGCAGCAGACGCGGGAAAGAGAAGGAGCGAAAGGGATGACTGATGGAGAGCGAGAGATCGGGCTCGCGAGATAAAGAAGGTCGACAATAATGCCTTCGGTGCACCCTCGATCCCGTGGTACCGCGCGCAGCAGGAGCAGGCAGCCATTATATTGTTTTACCTCTGTATATCTCGAGCGGAGATCGGCGAATATGCCGCGAAAGGCTTGAATACGCGCGCGCCTTCGACGAACAGAAAGACAACCCCGGAAGAAGAGATTCTCGCTCTAGGGAGGCTCGTGCTGATTGAACGAGTACGACAGGGATGCCAGTGATAAAAGCGCGTTAACCCGCCTTTCGCGACTCAGAGGGAGATTGAATGTGTGAGGTGCCATTAAATCCAGATCCAAAATCGTCTTCGCATTTGAACCCTGCCTTTAATCCTACGACTGACTGCTCGTATTTCGGAACTGCGAACGGAACCAGAACGGGATTAGTGTGATTAGAAGGGCTACTTTAAGATCAAGACTCGGACGAGGACCGGAAAATGATAAAAAATCATTGACTACGATAAAATCGCGGCGGCAATTGGAATTTTCGTAACGCGCGACGTGCAACTAAATTCTTTTCGCTTATTTATATCAATTTCATTTGTATGTACGCGTTACATCGACAGAATTTAACACGCAATCTTCACGTAATACGGAATTCCATCATTTTATTGGCAAAAATAATATGCCGGCGATCACATTGTCCTTTCATCGTCGATATTGCCAATAATGCATTCACGTTGTTGCGTATATAGCACGCGTATATAGCAATATTGAAATCATAGAAAGGTATTCGAGATCCCGCGTTTCTCCCGCAGTGACGCCCATCGGGGTTTGGAGGTGAAAAAACAATGCTGCAACGACCCGAACCCCCTTTCGCCTCGATCACGATGGAGACCCTTTCCGCGCGCTCTCTTATCTCCTTTCTCTCTTTATCTCGCCGGTCTTCTGTCTTCTCTTTTCTCTTTCTTTATCTCCCTTTCTCTCCCGCGCGCCTGCTTGTTCCCTTCTTGCCACCCTCTGGTGAAAATTCTTCTGCATGCCTCTACGTCGTCTGGGCTCGCGCAACGCCGTACAATGCAACTCCGGGATGCATTGTGAATCAGATTCACTAGACAACCCGACGACGTCTCGACTATACGACGAGGGCTGTGCGCGATGATATCTAAAATAAACTAACTGCATTTCGGAGAATGTTTCTTGAACAATGTCCCGAGGATTACCAGCGCACCGATCCCGCATGCACGTTCGATCGCTCGATATTATTGGGAATGTGGGAGACAAGACGCGATCCATCACATAAATGAAACATATCCTTGTATAAAAAGATTGTAGATGCTTTGTAAAAAAAGGAACCATATTTTCAAAAAATTTAAGTGGAAATTCAGAACGGTTTTTGATTACTTGTTTCGGCTATATCCTAATTACATTTGATTCTTAGAAGTCACCTTTGATTAAAAATAATTTTAAAGATTTTTGAAAATGTTCTATAAATAAATCGCAAAAGTAAAAACAAAATATATTGTAATGATGTATTCTTTGTTAGCTTGTTCCGTATAATTCTGCTTGCACAACTAAATGATGTTAAAAAGAGTTTGCAAGAGCGGCAGAATTACCCTCACTTTCAAGGCAACTACAACTATTTTTTTTTCAGACTATTATAATTGTTTCAAAGGAAATTTATTCTGTTGATCTATTTTCCATATCTTTCTCGCTGAGAAAGAAATGAAAGTAGCAACGACGCTCTTCGACAAAAGCGCAAAAAATTAAAAAGTACGTCTGTGCCCTTGCTTGTTGGGTCTTTTTAACATCAATTCTTTATAGAAAGTGCGAAGAAAGTGCGTTCTTCTCCCTTTGGCGTTATAAAAGTATCGACATTATCGGGAGAACAGCTGAAGACCTAAATAACTCCCTTTGAATAGCGCATGTACGTATAAGAGAGTTCTTAGAACGATGCGACAACGAAAGGTTAGCTTTAATATGCGTTGTAGCTAATTTATTAAAATGATTTCTATTAAAAAAACAAAAGTTGCATATCAATGATTTTTATTCTCGACACTATCGAGATATCATCCCTTCTATGAGTTTTCTTCATTGCCTTCATTTTATTAATAGCATTTAGAATCTATTCATCATTATCTTGAAAAAAATAGCAATCACTATAGAACAATCGATCCACAGATAATGTATAACGTGTACATGTTCCACAGTATACATGGTTCAAGAAAGAAATAATAGTTTTAATATTACGCGAAATTTTTTTAAAGAAAAATAGAAATTATAATGTAGATTCCTAAGATTAAGATGTGCTGTATGAAGCAGGCCAGATCGAAAAATCTCCCTCGCCGGGAGGACGAGGGGAAACGAGCGGCGCCTGCAGCTCGCGCGATGATTGCGCCGTAATCTGCTTTCGCTTTGCTTTTCCGAGGAACGGGGGATGGCTGCCGCGTGATTGGCCGGGGGCGTCGTTGGGTCTTCCGTTTCGACCGATACATCGACAACAGTCGAGATACTTAGGGAGGATACACGCGGGGTGAGATAGATCTTCAAGGAGAAAGCGAGAGAGACGGAAAGGAAGAGGCGTCGGGGCAGGAAAACGAAGAGAGACGACGACGACGAGAGGGCGAAGGGGTGAAAGGACGGGGGTGAAACAACCCTCCTGACACGGGTTATCCTATAAACGATGCTACCCCCGCAGCAACGCATCGATAATCCGGCCCCCGGGGCCCGCATGCGGTTGAATGCTCGCAACAGTTACCATATTTGATTGCGTACCCCCTTCCTATCCTCCTCTATAAGATCGGAATATGGAATAATATGCCGTATCACGATCTAATACGGAATAATGTTTTGCATACTGTAAAGATCTTGCGCTCATTGCGTGACGATATGTGTTAGTTTTACGCGGGATTAACGTTATTAATACCGTTGGCAAATCGTAAAAGGATATTTTCGATTATAAAGTTGCGTGTGCGTCTAATACAGTTGCAATAATTAGTTTTGTATATGATTATGTGTAGTTATACAGGTGTCCCAGGTTTTTCCGTACAAACTTTAGTATATTCTATGAACAGAAAAATAAGAAAAAAATTATATATATATATATATATATATATATATATATATATATAGAATAAAAATATATACTATATACTACTTTTTACGAAAAAACCCGAGACATCCTACACATAGCGTGTAAGTAATTAATGATAAAATCAGTCATTGATTCGAGTATAACCTATTATTGATCTATATAATAAAGAGACAGCCTATTGCAAATTCTACAATCATTTTTTATAAGGTTAATTTTATCCCATAAGGCCAATTAATATGCAAATTAAGATGTAAATTATTTGATATTTTGAAATATTCTTTAAATTGTTATCATTACCTTTACATGCATTGGATTGTGTTTAATAATGCTTATATCATTTAAGCTTGGTTCAAGGAACTTTACTAAAAAAATAAAACGCATTATAATTATACAATGCGCATTTTGTTGGAAATCTTCAATCGCATGTCGTTTCATGAAATAATTGCAAACTATTTTGGACCTCATTTGATAAGTGAACAGGATCGCAAGTCTCCTCGCGATCGGTAAGATCGACGGGATGAACGCGTCGCGATAAAGAAAAAAAGATCGAGGGAGACTGTTCTTCGCTGCTCCTGACGCACCCCGTGTTACTGGGCTATAGCAGTGGCAATGGCGGGAAAATGCGGGGGAAAGACATCGCATGTGTTTGATGTGCCGCCAAAGAGAACACGCAGGGCGAGAGGCAAGAAGGGAGAAGGAGGGCGAGGGGGAGGAATACGCCGTCGGTGGCGGAGTAGTTTCGCGTGGGTTGGTCGGTCGACTGCAACCATGTTTCTGGGCACCCCCTCCCCCCTCCATCCCGAGCCGTCTCTCTCTCTCTCTCTCTCTCTCTCTCTCTCTCTCTCTCTCTCTCTCTCTCTCTCTCTCTCTCTCTCTCTCGTATGTACCGTTTTGCTTCGCGTTTCTCTGTTCCACACTTCGAAGGCTGCGCTTAAACGTTACCGGAAAATTATTACCGGAAAAGCGTAGCACACACGCGTGCGGCAAACCGCGGGACCCACCGACGGAATTACATTGATATTAGTATCGTTTGGCCCGACAGATTAATTAATTAAAACGCACCTCGCCTGCCTGCCGCCTGTGGTCACTCATCCCGCACACGTATTTGCGTTTCACGCTAGCGCTTTAACAGAATATCGTGCGCCAACAATTGTCGAAGACTTTCGTCGTACACGCGAGCAAAGCCCTTGCTCGGCTAAATGTAGCCTTGGCCAAAAGTACTGGCTAAAGATATCTTTAACAAACTGTATAGAATGTCATTTCTTCGTAGCAGCCGCGTCATCGAAAGATCGAGTGCGAAGAAATTCTGCACTGGAAAGCATGTCGTATAATAATTATTCAGATGTGGACTTACCTTTCTTCGCGTGCAATATATCCGCTGGATCCGGTGGCAGGGACGAACAATGGCTCGGACTCAAACTAGATTGTATCGACGAAAACGGGCTTCCCGCGCTCGACGGATACCTAGGACAACGACTGCTCTCAGTAAATATTGCAAAAATTCTTTTTTAAAGAAGAAAAACACTTGAATCTCTATTAAAAAATTCTTTTTGAATAAAAGATTTTAAAATTTTATTCCATTTCATATTATAAAAGTGGTCCTTATTCATTATGCAATCAATTATTTCTCTTGTAAGTCGTAAAGTTAAGTCTTGTAAACAAAAAATTGAAAATAAATTGGAAACTTCTTGTCATCGATTAAAGAACACGTGCTTTGCATAATACAGTTTTAACGAGCTTGTAATTTATCTGTCGATGAGCGTTAATTTTACCAGGGATTGGGTCGTGGCCAGGCGGTGGTCTGTCCGTTTAGTAGCCTGAGTTTATCGTAAACGCTCTCCGCCGGACTGCCGGCACCGACGCCAACCCCCACGGCGCCCACCCCTTGTTGCTGCTGTTGCTGCTGCTGCCTCTGCTCTTTCTGCGCGGCCAGATTCCTCAGTACCCTGTTGATCGAGGACACCTGCAATCCAAACACACATTCGCCGATGTACAAAACAGGCTAATCGTGTTACTGGCATAATCAGATAAACTCTACGCGTTTAATAACTCTTTGATCTATAGATCTGTTCGTTTTCGCTGCACTTTTAAACTAGTGCAATAAATTAGAATAAAAGAAAATATATATATTTGTTTCATTCTAACTTATTGCACTATGTTACACTAGTTGAAAAGTGCAGCGAAAACGAACAGGCCTTAGGATACATCTTGCATTTTGATACTTTTTGCGGCAAAAATACGCACAAATAACATTTTTTATTTACTAACAAATACAAAGAAATTGAGATATTCTATCACAATAATGATAGCAATAATCAAATAAAATCATGTAGATTTACGAAAGAAGATAATATAATAACATTCAAATTTTTTAAAACTTCAATAAAGACAGGTTTTAGTCGGAAATAAACACAAGATAAAGTTTAGCTGTTTGCTTGTGCTTCTACAATGTAATTCTCTAATCGCATTTTTACTTTCGTTTTAAGTTTATACATTCTCTTTCTTTCTTCCGTTTTAAAATTTTAGACAGCGAAAAGAAGAGAAGAAAAGAAACGCGTGGAGAGAGATTTCTTTTCTAAAGACGATCTTTGGAGGATCACCGAACGATGGTTCAGGAGAGTTTATTTCTCTCTCTCTCTCTCTCTCTCTCTCTCTCTCTCTCTCCTCTTCTCGATAGTATCGGATTTATTATAAACACGAAGTGTGCAAAGAGTGATGAAGATCCTCCGGGAAGGAAGGAGCAAAGCGGGAAGGCGCTTCTGCCCGATGAAATGCGACGAGAGCGGTAATTAAAACGATGCGGTGAGCGGCTGCCGGCGCCCGGCGTAGCGCATTGCACGAGGGAGTTAATTACCTCCGCCTTCAATTATATCCGTCTCCGCGCCACTCCAAGGGGATTTGGCTTCTGCCGACGTAAGTACGTAAGCACTCGCGTGTTCGCGGTGCGGGTTAACGCTCGCTACGCACGCATCACCGCGACCGAAAATCACGCGATCGCGATATGAAGTTTTCAACGGGAAACAAGTTTCGCGTTGCGTACGATTCTACGTCGTTATAAAAAATTATTAAGATTTCATACATTATTAATTTATTTATTTCTAATTTATTTCTAATCTCTTTAAAACACATATTTGAACGTACTTATCTTTAATTTCTCTTCAATTCTCATCTGCTCTCTTAATCTTTCCCACTTGCACTAAAAAATTGAAGATTCACGAATATTATTTTTCAGAGACGTTTTTCTATCACACATTCGTGTTATTTGATTTTTGTTTAGAGGTAATTTATATTTAATCGGACTCTCGCGCAAAACAAAAACAAAATGTTAAAAGTCGAGCTTTTCGTTTGCGACATTATACGAAATGATCTATTTTGCGCGTGTATACGCGAATGTGAGCGCGATGAAATATCTACGCCGCGGGCGCGCGAAGAATTTACGATCTCCTAAAGACAGGGTCGCTCTTTTTATTTTCGTATCTTTTATTTGTCTTCTTCCGCGGGCTGCGTTCGTCGCTTCTGTCACTTACAGCTCGTATAAATCCCGACGGAGCCGTAAAAGAATTCTCACGAAACTAAAGCGGCAAGTCCTCTTGCTGCCGATAGTTTCGCAATTTATTTCCTTACACTCTTGTATTATGCCACGCACGTCGCGGCAAGGACGCTGTATTAAGGATATAGTATAAAACGACGAATTTTTCAATTCTTTTGTTCGTCGTTAAGATCGAGAATTAATGCGTTCATGAAAGTTCTCTGTCTCTCAATATGAGACTTTGATTGAGAAACAAATGCGGCAATATAATTCTTGGGAGCAGCGTATTCGTAACATAATAAATATATGATAAATTATTATAAAGCGTTCTTTAACTTCAAGAACAATGCCTAATTTTTCTTTGCAAATCTTGAGCAAATTTTTTTTAGTTCCATACTTGGCGATTCGCTTAAAACAAAGCAAACTGCAATTAGTCACTTGTATGAACTCAACACTCTTCAGGATTTCGATGTAAGCGATAAAATTCCGATCCTCTTTCGCGCTTAATGCGATCTATCAGTCGGTAAATCTGTTATTGGAGTAAAGGTAAATAAGCCCGAAACACCCGGTAGATAATCATGATTATCTGTCGCATCTTGATTACGTTTTATTGCACGCGTCGAATCAAAAGGCGGGACGAGACACGCGAGAAATAAACCGGACGACACGGCGGTACCGAGCGACAGAATGCCGGATCGGTCATAGGAGATATTCGTTCCCCGGGGTTTGTTAGACCCGATGTCAGGGTACCACAGCGTTGAAACGAGCTGACATCTCGGACCCACCACCGAAGCGGAGCGTCATCCCCCTCGGCGCCCATGACTGCCACCATCACCGCCACAACCGCACGATCTCGTCGTGTCTCTCCGCCGCTGACGCGAAAGAGACGTCACCGGCACTCACCCCTCGTCTTGTCGCCAACATCTACCGATGTCCGAAACATACTGCCTTCACGTACCTCCGAAGATTCAAATGTCTTCCGTCAGCAAATTAACAACTCCGTGACGTAGGAAGGGGGGATCGAATAGATGACCGATACATGACTTCATTATGCTTCATTTACGTCCGACTTAAAAAAAAAATGCATTATTTTATGCGTATGGCTGATTATTTCATAAATACAAAATAAAAAAGTGTACATAAAATAGAAAGCATGATGTCGCTTTTCTTGACTTTATGTCGTTATTTTTTATTTCGATGATATTGCGATTCGTTGAGATTGGTATGCAATTGTAGGTACTTGTATCACGTGCTTATCAGAGCGCGGAAATCCACGCAATCTTCAGGCAAGCCGGTATATACCTCGATGATTTTAAGCCGTCTCTGTGAAGTTGGTCGATGTCAAAACCGATTCACAATGAAAAAAAGTCGTTGCCGCGCACAAAGAAGCACTTGGCGACAAAGCCAGAAACCCAACGAGCGACGGCTGCCTGTCAAGGGACAATCGGCGCCTCGCGTGACATCGAGTGTCCGGGCTGTTTGACCGTTTTTTGATTGACGTCAAACCGCAAATATCGTGCTGGCTGCGCCTCAATCGTTGCGATATATTTACGACGTGTGTCACCCGCGTCATTATTCGTGGAGATCGTTGTGCCGTGGAAATCGACACCACAATGAGCCCGCTTTTGTGGCGTGCCAAGCCAGGCGCTTTGCGAAACTACCAGGCACTCCCATACCGCGACACTTCCTCCTCAGACTGATCTCGAAAGTGCTGGAAAGTTCTTCTAGTATATATATATAAGTTGCCCCACTTCTGCATTAAATTTTAATGACGGATTGTTTTTGCCTTTAAAGCTGACTTTTATGAAACGCTTCAAAGATATACGAATGGTGAGGCTGCCAACAAAAACGGGCTCTCGATTTAAATTCAAACGAACCTTGGTTCCTCAAAATATAAAAATTGGAAACAAACGCACTGATGCTTTGGAAGCTATTTATTAGTCGAAATTAATTCAGTGTTGCTTTAAACGTTGGCGTTTCATCCGAAAGGATCGGACGGATAATGAAAGACACGCGAAGCGAGGACTCGCGACGTTTTATTGGCTCATCGTTGACAATGGGATTCCCAACACATTTTTGCACGGATACAGCGTCGCGCGATGTGATACGCGAATAGCATAAAAGGAACGTAGATATTATCCTTCATCCGTATATGCGCGGGCCCGCACAAAGGCGGACACGCGACGAGGGCTGGAAACGCGGCGCAAAGAGGAAGAAGCCCGGCATCGGATCGATGAAATTAGCATGAAGCGTGAAGAGCTCGAGGGTGGTCGATCTCTTAAAAAGGGTGTTGAATAGAGACGTCATAATATTGCTCTCGCGTGACACCTTCGCGATGGTTGTCCGACGGGAAATCTTTTTCGCCGCGAAAATCAGCGGAGTACTATTTCCAGGAAATCGTGGCATAAAAACTGCTTGCGAAACATATCGTAAATTGTAGCGGTTACTCTTTTACGATACTCGCGGCTCTTTCTGGAGATAAAACGAGTTAATTTAGGATCTATAAGGAATATATAATCTTTATATTTATAAACATAAAAAAAATAATCTATATATGATAATACATCTCTTTATAGATATAGATATAACATTTTATTATCATTTAATTTTCAACACAGGAAAAGTTTTCTATAAAATTATTATAGTTTATTATTTCTCGTATTCTTGTTTTCTAAAAAGAAAGGAAATAATTTCTTCAACGTATTTAAGATTAATATACATATATATACTTATAGGTCTAATATATTTTTTATAAGAATTTAGAAGATATATAATCTGTATTTACAAATATAATATATTGCTTATAAGGACATGTAAGTATTTAATCTATATTTATATAAGTAATATAATCTTTCCGGCAAAATAAAGTTCCCTCTTCCTTTCTTTCCCTTCAATCTTTGATTTTGTCTTTTTGCGTCAAAAAAAATTTCCGGGTGTGTGCCTCTCATTAAAATTTATTTGCTCAGAACATAAGCTATTTATTTCTTATATTGTGACTTATATATATATGTCTCGGTTGTGCGATGCGTAAAATCTGACTTCATCGAATGCACGTAACATTTTTTAATCGTGTATCGTGATATCATGGCGACGTTAAAGCGTAGAACGTATACGCAATAGTGCGTGCGTTATCTTTTAACGCAAAGGGACTGGGTGCAAACGAAGAGCGCGGCTGCAATTTTTACGAGTGCTTATTCGCGGTAGTCGCGTATTTCCTGATGCCTGGGTTCGTTCATATGTATATGTACGAGTCGAGGGTGTTAACCGTGAAGAGAGCGGAAGAACACGAAGGGCGCCACGACTTTCTCTTTTCCTCTCCCTATTCAGACTACTTCCGTTATCCTGGGGGTCCGAACGAGCCTGCTGTACAGCACGGCTTTATTATCGCGAAAACATCCTGGAAATAATGGCCGGGCGATTCGACACGCGTAATCAGCAGCACTTCATAAAACTTATTCAAAAGTCAAGTCGAGTACGCTTTGGAAGACACATAAATGCAGTCGCGAGTGCATTAATCCTAAATACATTGAAGGGGTGTAACCCTTTTCTTTTTAGGGAACAAAAAGAACGCGAGAAATAATAAACTATAATAATTTCATGGAAATTCTTCTCAAAAATGAAATAACAATAATAAAGAGGATATCAAAAACATCAATTTTCTAAATTCATCCGTTTCATGTTATTATATTAAAAAATAGAAAATTTCTCTCTCTCTATGGCAAAAGATGTAAAACGTGCGATAAGGTTTTTTATGATTCTTCAAACGCATCGGCGGCATCATAATCTTTTAAATGTCGTTAATAAATTTTCAAACGTCACGCTAATGTTACACAAACTAATTATATTTCCTGCTTGTATTCTTTAATGCTGACACGACGAGATTTTAAAGCGAAGAGTAGCACGATAAATTAAATCCGCGATAATCGGCTTTGAACGTGAATGTGGACGGAGATGGGCACCGTGAAAATCTATGGTCTCCATTGACACGGCGCGTTAATCGGGGCTTACACATTACTCGCGCATTATATATATATATATCTCTGCGCTTCCTATGCGCGTGTTTGATATTTGAAACGGAGGCTACGGGGGTGCGACGACACATCGGCACGTGCTGACGACATTCTCTGTGCATGTATAACGTATGCGCGAGCCAAAAGTGAGCAAAATGCCATAACCTGTCATTAAGTCACCCCTCTTGGTCGCACGTAGATCGAGGTGGATGCGAGCATCGAAATCACGGGTTCTGAGCTTCCTGTATCAAAATGATAAGAGTATCATACGTATATACCTTCTTTCCCTCTGTGGCCACAATTTTAAACAAGATTTCTCTGATCGTATTGCAGCTTGGCTATTTTTTGCAGACGCCTAAAATGTACTTGTTACAATTTACTATACGTATTATAAATGTGCCGTAGTATTTGATTGAGTATTTTGTTGAGGATTTTTATGAAATAAAACAATGGCATATGTAATGTGTAGTAAATTCTTTTGATAAATTCTCAACATTCGTAAATCAAAGATTGCAGTAACCTGTAATAAGCACGAAAATAATAAAACATATGGGAATCGCTAAAATAGATGTAATATTCGAAATTTCTCTTTTCTCTTTTGGAATCGACGCCGCGACAATCGCCAGAGCACCGATGCTGGTTGTTGCAAGAAAGAAAGGCGCGCGATTTCTCGGCGATTATTCGCAATTACGATCGTGACCAATTCGGAGATCCGAAAAAGTGCGGTAACAGGCGCGCCACGCGCCGATAGGTACCGGGGATCTAGTATAAATTCTGCAACCCTCTGCAATAGCGCGTACAAAGAGTCACCACCCCAGTTCGCGTGGGAAATTCGGCTGGGATCAGGATTGGAGGCGAAGAAAAAAAAAACTACGCGCGATAGAAAGAGAGAAACGTACAGGCTGACGTCTCTATTATGCGCGTTTGTGACAGACTAGCGGGCCCCAGTTAATTCGATCTGATAACTCGAAATATTCATGTCGCACCTTCGTTCGCTGGGGCGAATAACAGATCAGCGCGTGTGTGCTCTCTCGATTACAAATACTACAGCTTATCTCGTCATCTATCTTTTCATTTCATCTTATTATTTTACAGAAGAGTTGTAAAAAGTTTCAGAGTTGTTCAATAGAAACGTGAGTTTACATATATATTATATTTTATATACTTAATATGTTGTATATATTGTGTGTGTGTGTGTGTGTGTGTGTGTGTGTGTGTGTATATAAAATTGTATATATAATTATTACGTAACAAGACTACATTTTTCCTCAAACACATCAGTTAAAAAATTCTGCATAGCTATAAGTCATTGTAAGGAGGATAAAAAGAAAAGTAACTCATCCAAAACCTAGAATGTTATTAAATACTTCAAATCCACCGCTTCACGAAGAACGCGATAATTTAAACTAGAATTTGTAATTAACAGTGGAAGATGCAATTATCATTACCTTTTAAATCAAAAGTTTGAGATATAGTTATAGTGGAATAGCATAAAACGTGCGAACGAGGCGCGAAAGTATCCAAGCCAATTCCAGGCGACGGAGATGATTCCGCCCGGTGTATCGTTATCTCGCGAGCCATTATTCCAGAAGTTATCATAGTAGGTTTGATTTATCGCGTGAACCGCCAAGAAACTTGGTGCGCGGTCCCTAGCCCCACGTCGTGGATCGTATTCCAGCAGGGTGGCGGAATGTTATCGGTGAAGAGGAAAAGAAGAGTATATATAAGGTTAGCGCAATGTGAGACGTATGAAACAAATAAAAAATTAAATAGAATTGCATGTAACAAAAACTGTGATTATTAAAAATTGTGATCGCATGGCAAAAAAATTTGTACCTATTTTATGATAAAAAATAACAATTACATATGTATTAATTGCGATATATTACCGTATATAGAAGATTTGCTACATGATAAAAAATTCATTCGCGATTAAGTATATATATTTATGGGTGGTCATGTACGGCGTACCGAAAGCGAGAGGTTGGAAGAAAAGAGTCGAATGGTCGTGCGGGCAAGATACAAATTACATTTAAATAGAAGCCAAGAGGAACGCGCGGTATTCGCAATTTAAACAGAAAGAGCCGCAGAGAAAGTGAAACGGACCAGAGAGGGGAAGAGAATGGGGGAGAGGAAGGGAGAAAGAGAGAGAGGGGGAGGGCGGGGTGGCGTATTTCAAAATACGACGACGGCGGAAAAAGGATAGGAGGAACGAAAGAGAGAAAGAGGCACGGGATAAGAGAGTTGGTTGGAAGACAGAAGAGGAGGGTGTCTGATGCCACGTATAATCACAGCTTTTAATCTGGAACGGCCGAGGGCTTCTCTCTTTCTCTCGACGATATAAGGGCTACCTCGAAGGCGGTGAAGGGGTGGCGGCGACTCACCGCCGCCGGTAGCGCCCGTCCAAGAGGGGCACTCGGTATTTAGCAGCGCACCGGGGGTTCTCTCGGATAGCACGGGGGTGGCGTGGACGCCACGCGTCGCGCGTTATTGCCTCCTTTCGAACGAGTATGACGAACGAAGCACTAGCAGCACCAATCCCCCCTGGCTCCTCAGACTCTTGCGATCCATGACTGGCGAATGATGGTTAGTGAGGCACGGCAGGAAGGGAGGGATACCTCGGTTTCGCAGAGAGGTTGCCACGTGCGCCAACATTTAACAAACTTGCCACGCGTTCAAACCGGTGGCGACGAACGTTTAATGTAAAAACTAATGAAGGAAAATGAACAATTGAAATTGGTAATTGTCGGTAACATCTTAAAGATCAAGTGGTTCCTTCGATTTTAATCCACGATATCGAGAAACAATGATTTTTGAGGAAATGGCAGTATTATAGATGTATTATAAATGCACATTTTTCACATTTCGTGAATCTTTAACGAATCGACGACGTATACCGCAGTACCGATCGAACGAAGAACCGATTCCGAACTATCCGTACGATCTTGACAGTGAACGCGAAAGAGACGATGATCGATCAGATGGCGGATACGAAAAGCATGGCGCGTAAAGAGAGGCACGGTGTAAAAGAACGATCGAGGAATCTGGTGCCTTGCGGGGATATCGTGATTGCGCGTCGGTGACGCGGAGACAGGGAAAAGACGATGGCTTGAGTTGAGTAACGGGCGGTGAGACCGCGCACCAGTCTTTAAAAAAAAAAGGGAACTCGGCCACTCGAAGGGAGATCTCAGCGTCCGATAGTCACCGCCGAGAGAACGACGCGGAAGACAATCAAGGCTGGGAAGGCTGAAAGTCGATATCCTTCGGCCGCATCGGGCCGTGTGTAGTCCACGTACAACGAGCGTCGTTTACGAACGAAGCGACAACGACGATGACGGCAAACGCCCGGGCTGGTAAGATCGCCGATCGCTCTGATCGGACGAGACAGCCGGTGCACGGTGGATGAACTCGAACAGCAATGGCTGGAGTACGGTATAGAGTTGCGAGAGTAGTCAGCGACTAAAATGACGTTAACTGCTTCAACAGAGTTATTCCCTGCACGTCAGGGAATCCCTCCTTTTCAACCGTACGTATTTCTGTCGTCAAGAATGAAACAGTCTTTTAACCTAACATTTATTGCATTGGCCCGCAACAAAATGTTATAAATAATACGATAGATTCTTGTTCCTTTTTGTAATTGTACATGACAGAGAGAAATAGAAATGAAATGATGCTGAGACAATGGTATAATAAGATCCGTTTAAGAGAGCGTTTTAAATCACTTAGAAACTAGAGCTGATTGGTATTCTTGACGTTAATCCGGATATTTAATTTCTCCAAGTCCGTTAACATTTCTACAATTTCCTACAACCTTATCTGGAGACTTATTGAATTCTGAAAACACTTATATCGCGCGCGCGTCTGCTACTTCGCTAACTACTTTATTAAAGAGACATTAAACTTTCACAGAGTCACACATGCCAACTGCTATTCCATTTGCTTTAGCGAGAGAAACATGATCGGTGATCACACTCTCATTTTAAAAATATACCGTCGTAAGATTTAACTCGTGATTGAATCGACATCTCCCGTGACGTCATATTGGGACGCGAACGGCGTTTAGCAGAGGGCAGCGGGCTATACGACTTCTCCGTGACAATGGCTACGTTCTCGATGGACGCGGTAAGTAACCGCAACAATGCCGGGGGGAGACAGCTTCGGGGACGGTGGTGGAAGAACCAAAGTAATGGATGGTTCCTGGAACCCGAGGCGAGTGAATTGTTGGCCCCTGCACGTCCGCCTTGGAGACACCCTCGCCTTGCCCCGGCCGCGTAAATCAATGCACCCCTTCGTACTCTCACGCGCGCCACCAATCCCCTCGGTCTCCTCGTCCTCCTCTTTCCTCCACCTACACCACTATCTACACCGGCACCAACGTCGCCGTGGCCAACCCCTACTCTCTCTCTCTCTCTCTCTCTCTCTCTCTCTCTCGCTCGCTCGCTCTCTCTCGCAACAGCGGCGGTCCTCTCTTCTTCGCTCTGGAGAAGGGTGAGTTAGAGGGTGTCGGAGACGTCCGGCTACTGCATTATGTATTTCTCACCGAGCCGCCACTAACTTCCACTCTTTTCCCTTCCCCTTGATTCCTCGTCCCTCAGGCGCTCCTTCTTTTCCCTTTCATCCTCCTTTACCCGTTCTCCGTTCTTTCTCGGTGCTACCTTTCCGCGTTTCTCCTCCGACCGAGAACGAATCCTTCGCGTTGCTTAATCTTTTTTTCCTCGCGCGAACCGACGCTCCTTTTAATCACCCGACCCGTCGGCGTTGGCAGAGAGGTCGGTATCGCCACAGAATTAATTTCCTACGCCCATGAACTAGCGGTCGATCCTTCGTAACAAAATAAGATAAATGCGCGCGCGAAAATTCATTATAATTCAGTTTTCGTTTAATAAATAGGAATCAAGGAATTTATTTTCTCTTATCTCGTTCAATACTTTTTTTTGCTGATAGTATGAGTGATAACGCCGATTATTTGATCTCTTAAGCGTTGTTTCGCTCGCAACGTGACACAGCAAGCTACGCACGGTGGAGTACACTCAATCAAGAACGTTCTGCGCTTTTCAAGTACGTATAGGTGGTGACGTGTATACGTAACCAAGAGAAAGACTTGTCGCAGAGATGGTCACTCGCTTAAACAATCGCCCGATTCGCTCCAACACGTGGATACAGCGTGTAAACTCGATTCTCGGCCCGTTCGCCGCGGCGGTCGGTGACTATTAATTACAGGGACACGCTCGGCCACCGCTCGGGAAACCGTGCCATCCCACGCTCACCGTCTCTACCATCCGTCCCCCTTCCCCCGTCATCCCCGATTCTGTCGTGGTACCCGTGATTTTCCACCCTTGGGTCGGGGGAATGGGATACGAGGGATGGCCGGCTGGCGGCCTATATATCGCGCGATTTCGCGTACCAAAAGGGTTGGGCGGCGGTGGCGGCGGCGGTGCGGCATTGACATCCAACCAAATCCCCTTTCCTCCCGCTCCCTGCCGGATCAGACTGCCTGGAACCAGTTGGAACGACGGTGCTGGCCACCTCGACAAATGTAATCTCGTCGGCGGCAGCGGCGCTCCTCTCGCTTGACAGCGAGTTCTCCGCGGATGACGAATGTTGTCATCGAAACGCACTTTCCCCCCAAAAAATGGACGCCAGATAAATTGAATCGACGGCATCGCGTAAAATTGCCGTGAGTTCGACAGTCAAAATTGTTCACAGAAATAAAAACTACATTATATTACAACAAAGTATAAATTTTGTCTTCGAACAAAATGATACCTGAATAATATGTATCCGAAGTTGACATAATTTGTGCATAATTTAAATACTTGTGGATACGCCTTACCAGTTAATAATTAATTCCACTCCGATGTTTTAATCAAAGTATTATTGTAAATAAACTCGTTTTCGCATTTTAATATCTATATTGTCAAAATAGATTCCTATATTCCTAATTATTTCAATGTTTGAAAATTGCAAATATATGCTGCTTTTCTCGCTTCTAAGAGCTGTAAGAATTTGGTTATAAGTAAGCAAAACACCGATTTCTTACGTCGTAAGAAAGATGCACGTGGTATAATATGGAGATGCTCGATGGGGGTGAGATGTCAACGTCAGCCCTCGATATGGACGCGCATGGCCGTGCTGGCCGGTTCAACGAATGTAATCTCGTCTTGCAGTGACGCTCCTGTGTTACGCTTCGGAAGGAAAAAGGGCCCCTTCGATTCCTCGAGAATGTATTTTGCAAATTTACTACGATTTAATAATCTTTTTTGATCCAGTCTCTTTCAGAATACCATTAAATAATTTCGTATTTGCCAAATTTCTTAAAAATATGGAAAAAATCTTATAGAAAGTGTAAAAAAATTTCCAAAAAGAGATAAACAGATCGAAACGATCGATTCGCTATTTTTTCGAGAAATCAGGGGTGATTAAGAGCTACGACTTACGTCTCTCGAGTCGCGACACGTAATTCCCGTTCTCGAATGAGAACCGCTGTCGGCATCCCGGAGCCAGTGACGCGAGTAAACCAATAACGCGTCCGCCACGCCGGGTGCCAGATTCAAATCCGGCAGGGACCGAAACGGTATTCCACGACGAAACGGATAGCGGGGCTCCGCAGGACATTTCGAATCCGTCTCCGCGTCCTGCGGGCTTTACTGGTTTGTCGAGCCATTGGCTCGATTCGGCAATTCCGCGCGCGTTCGACTTTCCCGCGAAAGAGGACGAACGCGATCGGTCGTTTACACAATTTCGTACATGCAAAACTGTTGCTCCTGATGCATAATCTATTTAATCTATAGCCATTGCAACACTCGCGGCGCGGCGGAGGAAAAAGCGAACGACATTTTCTCTAGATTGTTGAAGATTCGATAACGACCGAAAGTATCGTCGAGTAAAATCCTAAAAATTTATCGTTAACATATTTAAAAAAATTGATTTAAATAACTACTATATGAAAAATAAAATATTATAGATATTGTTAAAATTGTAGATATATCGCGAACATAAACAAAAAATTATTCATGTAACAACAAGGTCTAGGCCGTAATGTTTATCACGATAAAAAATTTTGTCGTGACGGATAACAGATTAATAAAGCACCTTCAATATGTATAAGCAAAGAAATAAAATTTTAGAAGATTCCTAAAATCTCATTAACGTAATAGATCCGTGTAATAGATATCTCGCCCGACACATTGCCAACTCATGTCTCGGTAATGTTGCGCTGTAACGATCGGCAAAGAGCTGAGTGCAAGTAGAAAGTTTAAGCCACGCGAAGCGTGTACATTTCCCGATTTTGCCTAACTGAATCGGACAAGTATGTACCGAGTAAAGTTGTTAGGGCAAGGTGAAGAAGTCCGCAACAGGGCAAGCCTCGTTTTGGCGTCTTCGCGAAGGAAGCGAAAGGAAGAGGAAGAGACTTGCCAGAGGAAGGAGACCGAGAAATACGCTCGTTCCATAGGGTGTACGAAGCGTATCCAATTTGATGGCATTACAATAACGGGGGTAATGTCTGAGAATAATGAAATTTCCCCCAATCACCACGACTCGTCTAGAATAAGTTCCTTCGTTCCGTTCGTATCTTCTCTCATTTTCTCTCTCTCTCTCTCTCTCTCTCTCTCTCTCTCTCTCTCTCTCTCTCTCCTTTTCCTTTATTCCCCTCTCCTCTTCATCGAACTGAGGTCTTCCATCGTCTACCACACGCACACGGATGGACATGTACAGGAGGACCAGGGAAAATGAGTAGAAACGTTTTCGAATCAATCCCGTTCGCGAGTTATTTCGCTCCCCATCGGAGAAAAGTCGAGGGATCCTCGAGTACTTCCGTTCAAGAAATGGATTCTGGTCAAAAGTTTTCGAATGTGACGACAGTTACAAAAATTCTATGCACTCCTGCGACATTACGATATTACGTGAAACGCGATGAAAACTCGGAACCATCCATCGTAATGAACTTTTTCAAAATTCTTTTAACTTCAAGAAATGCATTTCAGAAAAATAGTACGTAATTAAATAGTATAAATAGTGTGAAAGAACATTTGTATTATACATGTAGTATATTGTGAGTGTCGTAAAAATAAACGTACATTTATATACTTTTCAGAAAATATAAAGATATTGATTTTATTTAAATTATCACACGAATGCAAAGAGTTAATTTTTTAATTATATCTTTTAGATAATATAAGTCATTGAATCTTATCCATTCTTACGCATTGCTATTGCAATGAAACGTTAACCCACTTTTAAATGAAAAAGTACGAAGTATCGAAAAACTTTGAACGCAGGATCGGAATTCTTTTTGACCGCTCGTCGTTTCGTTCGTTCGACGCCTCGTTCCGCCTCAACGTGGGCGCAATAATTCTCGAGCGAACTGTACGTAATGGAATATTACACGGGCCATTAAAGAAACGTTAATCTTGCCCACAACAAGTTCAGAAGCGCTCGCAGGATGTTCAAACGCGGCCGGGATTACGCGCCGGCTTTGATCCTCCAACGCCCCGAAGGCGCGCACCGGAGTCCGCAGCTTCCTGTAATTTGTTAAAACGCGAAATTCTGTGACGTCGCTGTTTGTGTCGGCGTTTCGTACCGGTTAAAAGTCACGCGGCTCCTTTAACGACTTGCCATATATAAAACATACTTGCTATTTAATATTAAAAACCGATCATTTTTTTTATCTTACTTTTCATTAAATTTTCTTTTTAAATAAATAGTCGAAAAAATTGCGATTCCGGAATAGACGGATTAGATATAAATATCTCAAAAATATATCGATGCGATAGACGTGTCGATATGCAGAAACATTCCAGAATTGCAAAATTAAATATTATATAATAACAATAATAAAAAGTAAAAATAAAGAAATTTTTTTCTCTTTTAGAAAGTTTTATAAATTAAATAGCTTGCTAATTTCTTCTAATTTTTTCCTTCTATTCCACACACCACACACACACACACACACACATTAATGTCTTCTTTGCTATATTCTTTAAAGCGGCCACAAGAACAATCAATATTTATTAATATTCAACAATAGTTTTGTATTATATTATGGTCAAATATTTTAGATTATGAAAGATTTTCTTTCATAATAATAAAGTTATATCGCGACTTTTGCAAATTGCTTCAAACGGAACAGTCTAACTTTCTCGATGTGGGTACTAATATTTTCGAGAAGAAGGAACGTACTACAGAGAAAAAGGAGCAGATAAACTCTCGACGGCTTTCTTTCACGGATAAGAGCGAGCTTTTGACATTTTTTTCTCACGTCGATATGAATGCTCTCTCGGTTCTACCGTCATTCTTTCTCTTCTCCTTACTCCCCCAACCGGAGACTTTCTTCCGTACCCTCTCCACGAGGGTGACTCGTGTACACCTCGGCGCTATTACGAAGGCGCGAGGGAGCAAGCTTCGGGAAGGGAAGACGAGACGAGGACGAAGGAGACGCGGCAGGAGACGAGAAGAGGTGCCGCAGGGCGACGTGGGAGAGGGCGGGAGGGAGGTAGAATTTAGCGACCCTCTTTCGCTTTTTACCCTAAGCGAGTCGAGAGCCCCTTAGCCACCGTTTATTGGACGCATGCAAATATCCATGGCAACGGCGGTACCGCGCCGTATACGGGAAGAACCAACCCCGCCGCGCCGCGCCGCGCGCCGTCGAGAACGCCGAACGTGCCGGTATACACGAGGATGGGGAGGTCCTTTCCTCCAGGTCGGAGAAGAAAAAATAAAAAAGAGAGAGAGAGAGAGAGAGAGAGATGTTAGAGAATTTCCTTTTGATCCGCGCATCGCCCTTCCTCGAGCAATCTCTTAATTGATTCTGCAAGATCGGTATTCCTTCTCGGTCTGGATACTTCTTCGGCTGTTATCATATGTGATCCAAATCGCCTATGGATTTCCTAGTTAAGGATCTAAGAGTTACCATCAAATTTACTTTCTTAACAAAATTGTTATTAATATATAAGTTAGTATTAATATTCAGATAACTTATACAGATAACTTCTCAGCTATAAACAATTAAAAATCAACGAGTTGAATCTCAGAGTGAATAAAGAAACTTTATTTGTCATCCACTTTCCCGCGAATTTACTTTACTCCGTTTCTCTTCAGATTTCTTTATTGTCCTAACAAAAATTAACAACTCTATGCTCGCGAAGTGTGTAAAAAAAACATTTATTCAAACTATTATGACGTAGGTATCCGAAGATGGTTAAGAGACGAGTATATTATCAATTATCTGCTGTCCATGTTAGTACGTTATAACTGATCAGAGGCATGATATTTTAATGATGGGCCCTCTATCAGCCCACGTGGAGCACGATCGCGAGACCGGAAAAGCGACTCGCGTTGGGGGAGCAACGGCTCGTCGGGGCGGAACCGGTTAACGCCAAATCGTCCGTCATTCGTTTGCGCGATTAACCGCCTCGCGTTAACAACATCAGCCGCGCCGCGACAAGGGGAGGAGTTTATACGTCGTCCTGGTCGCGCGCGCCCGTCCGAGTCCATCGGCTCGCATAAACATCCTCGGTACAACCAACCGCCACCCCACGGAAAACTGATTTCCATCCCCCATCTCACGACTCCTGCTATCTATGTAAATGTGGTCCTGTTTTGTGTGAGTAGACAAAGCCCCCGTTGACAATACGCCTGCGCGTTTACAACCTCCACCCGCCGAGCTGAAAGTCAGGCTCCATTACGGCTGTTTTGCGACGCGCTTTGTATTGTTGTCGCCGCCACCACCGTCACCGCCGCCGCCGACGCCGACGCCGACGCCGCGCGACGCCGAGCGACACTGATTCTCCACGAAAACTTCTGACATTTTCGTCAGGTTGTAACCAATTAACAAGCACAAGCTTCAACCATGGATTAATGAACCTTTACTACTTGATCTTCATTTACTGTCTCCGGTATTTGTGACTGACATAAAAAATAATGCGCGCTTTTAGTAAATTTATGTACGGTTTATTACCTTTTTCGTAGTATATTTAACAAATCAGTAAAATTTCGACAGTAAAATAGTCTTGAAGAAAGAAACCGATCTTATCTTTTATTATAAAATTAATTTTCAAAATTTGTTTACAAAGATAATAGCTATATGTTTTTTTACTTTCGATTATTCTTGCGTAATAATTATCATGAACCAATATATTTATCTGTCTATTAATTGTAATAATGATAGCAGAGTGATGACCTATTGGTCATTATAGCTACAGATCATTTCCATTAGTCGACGAGTAACGGTAAGAGAAATCATTGAATGGAATGTAGGCTGCACTTACGCTCGGAATGTTGTCGTTCGTGCACACGCCCTCCTGCAACAAGCGATCTCGGATTTCCCACGCGAAGATGGACGGGCACTCACTTTTGTAGAGCGAGATCTTGCTGACAACCTCCGCCGTTGCTACGCGCGGTTTACTGCCGCCGATGGCCCTGGGCCTTATAGATCCGGTCTCATAGTACCTACAACAATAATAATTTGCGGTACAATGCGGTAGGAAGTAGAAATACATACGTGGAAACACTATTGAGAATGAAACACTATCCTATCCCTATAAGCGCATGTTGTTCGCCGTATCATGGCTTAAACAGAGCCGTATAATGAATATAGAGTTGAGATTGAACAATATACCTTGATTGCCTCTTATGCAACAGTTGTTGAATATAGTCAAATGTATAATTTTTACGAATCATAAAATTTATAAAAGCTATCTATTATACATCTACCCGATTTACGCAAGATAAGTAGACGGACATGCGATTTCGCGTTTCGTGCAAAGTTACGTGTGATTAAGATTAGTTTCTTGATTGAGACGGTACGTTCAATCCGTTTAGGTTAGGGGGTACAGTGATTAATGACGGCGAAAACGCGTCACCGGACGGAGCAAGCAATACTGCAACCAACCTGCCGAGGATCTTGGAGACACAGCCGTTGCTGACCTGCAATATCCTCGAGATGTCACACGGCCGCGCGCCCGAATGCGCCAGCTCGACGATCTTTTGCCGCGTCGAGTCCGGAAGTGGCCGACCGCCGACGAAGACACCACCCAGCTGGTTCACCCCGCTGTGCCCTGTAAACGACGAAAGTTGTATATGGTTATTCTTCATTTAACGGTTTCGAGAACTAGGTAACAATAAATTACGGTGCAACAAGTTATGATAACAACAAATTGTCTTTCTTCCGAATGATCGTCTCTTCTTTTGATCTCTCTCTTTCCCAGTTTTCTCTCTCTCTCTCTCTCTCTCTCTCTCTCTCTCTCTCTCTCTCTCTCTCTCTTTCTCCAAGCGCACGACGTTCACGTAAGGGGTGTGGAAAATTCAAACGCTCCACCGCCTCCGGAGACTTTTTCGCATTTCGGCGAACAATACCGCTGTCGCCATAGATCATGTATTTTCCCTCCTCTCGTCCGCGGAGACTCACCCCGGAAACCCGTGAGGAGAGAAGAAGACCGCGGTCGGCTCTTTCTTTCTTTTCCGATTCGGCGAAGGGAGACGGGGGACGAGTGCAGGGGGTTGGCCGCGCGAGCGTCGTAACGTCAGCGAATCCCATCGTAGATAATCTTCGACTCATTGTGCCAGTGACAAGGCAGGCACACACGCCGGTGCGGGACACTCGAGAGGAACGCCAGGGTGGTGTGTTCCCTCGCGCAGATATTTTATATTCCCGCGATTGTCGCGCGCGAAAGCCGTATCCCAAGATGACACTCGGAATGGAGCGCCACGCCTTAATTTTTCTCGAGTAGAGAGTCTACCGTCCTCAAGGAAAAAGTAGGATTTGAAAATAAACTATAGGAAAAATAGATAAATGTTACTATGTACACACGGTAACACGGATGATAGGCATAAAAACGCAATCTCACGAAATTCTGTACATAGCTGTAAAAAAATTTAGTTTTTAAGTATGCAAAATGTTTACATCATATAGAATTTAATGAAAAGAGTCCCTCCAACACCCACTCATTTAATTGTAATTGGATTACACGTTAATATAATGAAAGATTATATTAACTGTCGTCTTCAAAGAGAAGGTATAATTTGAAAATAAAATATAAGAAATAGATATATGCTAGCACCTATGGTAATATGGCAGATAAATATAAGAATGCATGTGAGAAAATCGGTATATGACTATAAAAAAATTAAGTTTTTATGTGTGTATATAAGATGCGTATTATATTATTTAATGTGTTACATTATTTAGATTAATTTAGAATAAAATGAAAATAATCTCTTGAACATCTCACTTTATTGAGAATTTGAATTGCATATTAATATATTAAAACAAAATAACTAGTTATCGGTACAATTTAAAATCGTGATAATTTTTATAATTTCATAATTAGAATCACAATTTTAATTTCCATATGTTGTTATATATGTATATAATTTATCTAAAAAATATATTTTCTTGAATTTTAATAGTAGTAATTGACAAGTACGGAACACGAAAGACCATTCTCAGCTATATGACAACACCGACTGGAGACGATAAAACAGAATGAAGTATATTTCGAGCGCGGATGTAGCTTTCGATCGCGAGGAGAAGATACGTTAGGGAAGGCAACATCGGTTTGTCAAAAATTTCTCGTCGACGCTAATTCGGCGTATATCGGCCGGCACACACCCGGAGGGTTATAAGGGAGATTTACGAGCGTGCGCGATCGACGAAAAGGGGGCTCACGGTCGATTGACTTTCGAAAATGGGCCTGGCGCGAGAATCGCGAGCCATTTCTCGCGTATATATCTACGCGCGCCCGTCGTGAACGGGCCCTTCCACGTTCGAAAGAAAATCTATTTCACACGTGCGCACATACACACGGACACACACGCGCGCGAGCATATGTAAACATACGTATAACCCATTATAGTTAACAAACGCGTTTTTTAGTAAGAGAGAGTATAGCCACTTGTTCCGCTGCTCTATTAGATCCGCGTAAAACGGACGTAAGGATCGAACACGGAAGCGGTGAAAGCAGTGAAATTCTCGCTCAGTTGGGAGAAATCCGCCGATAATGCCACGCGGGGCTCGCAAATCGGCGGATAAAAAGCAGAGCAGTGAATTAAAGAAACAAATGGAGTCTGAAAAGGAGGGCGAGCGCCGCGCCGCGCCGCGTCGGCCAAGGGGGTGGCGAAGGAACGCGAGCAAATTGTTAAACGCGCTTCTCGAATGCCGGCTCTTAACGAGCGATAATAACTCGCGCAAATAACTGGCGCGTCTTTAGAGGGCTAGTTTCTGCTTTCTCTCCCCTCCCCCTTTCCAACTCTCTCGCGTCGTCCGCCTGGCCATTGTGTGCGCGAGCACGAGGAACACCGGGGAATTACAGTTAGCTTGCTCGTCGTCTCGCCGCGAATTCTGAAGGGGTGTGCGTGTGTGCTCGTCCGTATTAGAGCCGGTACAACGGCAGGGGCGCGCGATACTTACACCTTTAGGCAACGGGTATTAAACGCGCGCGCGACCAAGGGGTGCACTCGAGTGGGCATTCGGAACCCAGAGGACGTGTTTTGATATTGTAACGTTTGTATTAAATATCAAGTCGGAAGGGTGCCGCGCCTGCCTGCCTGCGCCTCGGCGCCGTTTATTAGGACTTCATTAGCCGTCCCTTGATCCCTTCTCGCTTTCTGGCCCCAGCACCCTTTTCCGTGATGCATCATCGATCGCGCGCGTGGAATTTTTCTGGACCGTTTTCCATAGATCTCCGAAGAGACGTTGTGATTAGATCGTACATGTCTAGTATTAATATTTAGATTACTAAAATATTTCTCGCTATCAACGCACAAACATTATTAAAAATCGCAGTGCGCGGAAGAGATATGAAAATGCTCATACATTACGAAATAAGTGATAATTTTCATAAGCCACTTTTAAAATATCAAATTAGTTTTTTTTTTACATAAAAAGTACGTAGAAGAATTGCGGCAACAGATCGTTGTTGAAATGTTTTTCCATCCATTGCACATTTGTGAAAAAAAGCGACGTTAGCCCTAGCACATGTCTATATAACAATTAGGCAGAAATAGATGGCAAACGAAATTGTGTATCGCACTATCTTATCTTGGTGTATGTATATACGTATGGAAACTATGATGAAGATCAAGGACGCGTTCGTTCCGTGCTAATAAATTCAACGCCAGTGAGTCTCTACCAATTCATTATAATGTACAATACGCAGGTGTTTTTTTTTTTTTTTTTAAGATAAGCCTCTCATGCTTACACAATGACGCGTAGTAGTATAATTCTTGTATAGTACTCGCGCGTTTTATGTTTGCTTTATGCTGTAATGAAAAGAAAAAGTACAATTTTCTAACAATGTTAGAAAATCTAATCGCGAGTGGTCAGTGAGCTTCGCTAATCGAAGATCGATGAGCGAAGTGTTTTCAAACGCGCACAGATAGTTTGGTACTTTTGGCAGGGCGCGTAGCCGCGAAAAAATGGGGAAGCTCGTTTACAAACGGGCAACAGAGCCTCGCTGACGCGACGGCTCAGACAGCACATTCATCATCCGTCCGACTTCTTCCACCCCGTCCGACTTATATAGCCGGCCTCTCCTTTCCCTTCTTGTTCTCCATCGGGGTGGTCCTCCTCTCGGCATCGTGACGTAATCAATTACGACGAGCACCGGCTCGCCGGAGGTTGCCGACTTCTTCCACGCGAGACTTGCTCCGTCCCGATTTCTCATAATAGAATAAAGTATTCGCTATTCTGTTTTGATTTGTTCTGACTCACTCAAATGGTTCATTACTTTATCACTTCTCTTTTCTACATCTCGTACCAGCGTGATCTTCACTTTATATCATACCACCTCAAAAATAATCTAACATATATTCTTCCTGTTATAAATTTCTAAGGAAATGTTCATATAAAAGTATCATATTATAAAGTAAATTATACTTTTCATACTACTGAGCTTTAATAAATAAATCACTATACACTGTTATATTTATGGTGTCAAATTATATTCAATTCGAATCATTTTTTATCATTCCTATAGGTCGCCACTGCTCCTACTCGATATGTTATGTCGTTAATTTAACTAAACCCATGAAGGTAAAATAATACTGTTTTGTGTTAAAATAATTAAATTTTGACACACATGATAGTTAAAAATAACAAAATGTTATTTCACTCAAAGTATTGGTTTAAATTTCATTCTGTAATATTTAACAGTGTAAGTTATTTAAATTCACATAATGTTATTAATACTAAAGGAAGTGTAAAAAATATGTTTAATAACCCGAAATTAAAAAAATTCATCTTTCTATCGTGCATAAAAGTACGAGTAGATCGAATAAGCTCAATATAAAGGAGTTTTGAGACTTAAACCGCAATAGTTTGAAAGTCAAATTTGGAACGTTTCCCACCCATTTAGCGCAACAATTTGTGTATCAATGACACGGATCGATCGAATTTGGTTCGACGTGGAAACACCATTCGCCGGTCCGCGAGCTCCTCCGTCGTAGCCATTGTCGCGGGTCATTGTGCATCATTGTATCAAGTTCCGCAGAAGTTGGAGCGGAGTTGAGAACAAGCGGCAGTCTATCGGTGCGGTCGGTATAGTGCCCTTCAAAGTGCGACGGCAAACGCTTACGGGCGGCAGTTAAAATCGGTTCAACCTAGGAGCGCTGTCGGTGGTGCCCGCGCGCCAAGGCGTCTCAATCATCTCCGCAGAGATGCACTTCCGGGGGATGAATGAACGGTGGGGAGGGGAGGAAGCGCGGAACACCCTTCGAATCGTTTCAGGCTCCTCAACTTTGAGGAGAAAGGTGTCGAGGGATGGCCACTCGAGCTCGAGTGTTTCGCGCTCGGCATGATGTTTCGCCACCGTCGAGAGTGATCGCTCAAGAGGATGAAGAAACGGAATATCTACTCGATCACGTCCAAGTGTCATTTTACGCCAATTCAGAGACTACTTACGCAGATTGTCACAGACTAATCCTCGGACTGCAGAACCAATTTTCGCTTATAATGTGAATCAATGTCAGAATGTTAGGAAGAGCTTCGTTGCAATTTCTCAATATAATCACTGTTCTGACCGTTCAATGATTTATTAAAATCTTTTTACATTTTTCTCTAAAATCAATATTTTGTACCTCCATAAATAATACTCTTGCAACAAATGCAAAATATAAAACGTGTCTCTAATTGTAGTTTAGAAAGTAATTTCTGTGACTCGTGGTATTTGATTTCCATCACTTTACAAGTTTAAATTGTATAATATGAAAAGGAACTCAATTGTAAGATATACTCACTAATCGTAGGTACAGGTATATACGCGAACGAACCAAAAGAGTAAGCGTAAAGAATAGGTAGGAACGCCCGATGAAGTCCTCCGTGGACTTTACGGTGTCAATGATACCCTCTCGAGCTAATTTATGAGATCTCATCGACACAGTGGGTTACTCCGTGAAGCACCAACAAGTTGCCTAAAGCTAGCTATTCGCGCTTTGCCGTAACGCTGCTCGGCGCACAATGCGGAAAGTCGATGTGCATCATCGTAGACGACAGCGTCTATTTTGTCGGTGAAATTGTTCGACGATAGAAACTCCCATCCCCGATCTCTTTCTCTTTCTCTTTCTTCCTCCCGTGTTCGTCTCTCGCTTGTCGCCGCGGTATTGAGACGCCACGGACGACATGACGAGGGTCAGTCTACAACACAACTGACCGTCAGGCAGAGGCGGAGGAAACCGCGAGAGAGCAGAGGGAGAAGCGGGAGCGCCATATGAATGCGACCGGCTACGATCGTCATAATGGCCTCATTGTTGCGGACATGTTTTCAAAATGAGGACCCTTACCTTGGCGGGGTGCGGCCCGCTTTTCCGTAGCCGGGAAATATCGCGAACGGCACAGATACCGTGTCCCGCGCGAGGAGCACCGGCGCGGCGCACAATGAGGACTCGAGTATTTGTTGTGTCGTTGTTTGCAGCCAATCTGCCGCGCGCTTTGACCTGCAGCGACTCCTTCTTCTATCCCCCTCTTCACTTTTTTTTCTCTCTTTCTTTCTCTCTCTCTCCCTCTCCCTTGTCGGCACGACCTTTTTTCCGAAAAACGCGCTCCCGACAGTTATTAGCGTTATTAATGGCCGTCCATTGACAACTCGATTCATCCTCGATCACCGATTTGTATCGAGGGGAAAAGATCGACTTCGGGGACAGATGTGGGATCTTGTTCCAGGTCAAGGGACCGTCGATGATTTTGTACCGTGACACCATTAGCCTACACGCACATCCTTTAAGATGTTAACGAGATTTCGACTTGGCGATTGGTCGTAGGTGTCTATTTACGAGGTGGCAAATACTTGTCAATATCGAATAAATTGAGCGTGTAATTTGCGAGCGGACGGTAATAATAATTAGTAAAACGTCAAATCTGTTAATTTGCACAACGCACCTTCGTCGAAACGCAGACACGTTAATATTTTAGTATAATAACCTTTCGATAGTAAATCTATTAGGATAAGAGATAATTTACATTCGATGAATGGTAAGTGTGTAAATCAACTAGGTGTGTAAATCGAAAAATAAAGGGTCATTACAGCGAGCGACTATTGAGCGCGTTGTTCGACAAGCGAGAGCGGTCTGATACCCCGCGGCGAATCGAGGCGCTATTCTGCCCCGGAAAGGTGAGCGCTTCCTGGCAAGTGGAGGGCTCCTCTTTCCGGGTCGAATTATCCAATTACCTGGAGGCCAGCTATATGCCGGTAAGGTCGGGGAACAGATCGGGGATCGGCGCGGTGCGGCAGCGGCGGCGGCGGCGGCGGCGGTGGCGGGCGGCAGCCGCACGAGACGGCCGTCGTGGCCCAAAGCGGACTGGACAAAGAGCCCCGTAAACGTGTTATTCCGCGCCAACGAGTCTGTCAGAGCCGCTGCTTCCCTCTGCGAGCGCGGTGTACCAGGAGGCCCAGACTGGTCCGCGGGCAACTCTCCGGTATTACCGTAGCCGTCCCCTCGCGCGCGCGTGTCCGGCGAGTAAATCATCTCTGTATACATCCAGTATCTCAATATGTATCAACAGCAATGAACCCATAATCCTTTCGTGTGATAAAAGAGAAGAGATCTTATCCGCCTTCAATCGTATATGTATTTCAATGGCGTATCACCGTGTGAAATACAATAAAAATTCCTATTTAATATGTATAAGCTTTTTTTTTATGTAAGATGAGCTTTTTATTAGACGTGACTTTTTTAATACGCGACTCAGATATACATTAATCAATTACATTAACTTGCTTTCTACTGCAAATAAATATTATTGTGTTAGTTAAAAAAGTTATGTAACGCATGACGAATGAATATATACATATACAGCACAACTGAGAGAAACGCATACATCCAAAAAGATGGCTCATATTCAAATCAACCAATTATATATATTGCCTGTATGTATATAAATTAGTTTTTTAGGGGCTTCCAAGAAATTAATTTTCGAGAAATAAATGAATAATAAAGACATCTTGATTTAATTTTAAGCCATATTCATTTCGTTAGAACTTCTATTTCCACAATAAAGAATTCATACTTTTTTGATAGATATATTAACGACAAAGTGCGCGCGATTTTTCGCATATAAGAGTTCGTTCCCCGATCGAATTCTTCGCGCTTCTCTTTTTAGTCGAACATTTGTCTCGTTTATTCTCCAGTCGGAGAACTTAAAAGAAACTCGGAGACCCCGGTCGCCAATATTTCCGTTAAATAAGCGAACTCGCGGCAAGAATGTCGAGGAACATGTGTTCGGCCGTGTAATCCGCGCGGCCGGCGATTTGTGTTTGAGGAAGAAAAAAAAGGGAGGAAGCTTAATCGCGATCGACGCACAAGGGAGACTCTCGAATCCTCGCCGTGCCGTCCGCGGGAGCCCCCCGTTTTTTCGACGATTATTACCGAAAAATGCAGGAAGGGTCCGGCCGGAGGAACGTAAACCGAGGGTCGAGACGTGCATGTGCCACCGGGAAAGAAGGCGCCGTGAGGGCCCCTTTAACAGAGGCGTACTACAGCACAATCGTACAAAGTGCACAATGACATCGGCTGGTTGGTCGGCATTGTGGTCGCGCACCGCTTGTTCCCATGGGAGTGCGATGCCCATGGGGGTTGTGACATAATTAGATCTACGTATCGGAATGATCAGCTGTGGGAATAATGCGGCAGCGCCGTCGATCTACACGGGGATCTACATCCGATGCAAATGGGACACGGAATACACCATTAAATCACGAACCACATCAACGTGTCGGTATACCTCGTAAACAATTTTTCACCGTTAACATCCGCAGAAACACCCGATAGATTTCTACGCATTACGCTATAGAAAGATACACGGAAACTTTTAATTCTGGACAGCACCGATTTTGCTGAACCGGTTATCTAAGAATTTAGTTAGGCACAAATCTTAAAAAAATTTTGTTAGAGTTAGACTATTAAAATAATTATGTAAAGCGCTCAAGTTGGTTGCTAGAATGCTAGAAAACTCTTGTAGCATTATCATCATGCTTGAGCGTCTTACATAATTATTTTGATGGTTCAAGAAAATTATCTTAAAGTAATCAGTATCTAATTAAGTTTTTAGATACTTCAACGAAACCGTTTTTTCTATGTTGGTACTTGAAAATTGGATCATTATTATCCGCAGAGAAATACGTTTATATATTAAATATCGTTAAATGGAACACAGAAAAATATTTCTATGGATTCACGTTCGACTTTGTTACTGCAGGAAAGAAACTTGTATAAGAAAAAGTATAATATACAAGTTCGTGTAGTGGGCATCGCGCTGTGTGGGAACATATTCTCGAAACGGTAATGACGCTTCTGTATTTTCCATAACAATTTGAATGTAATACGCGAAAAATGTCGATACAGAAGAAGAATGATGAAGGGTACAACGTTCGGGGGAATCGCAGGTGCGGCTTATTTGGCCTTGTTATGAAAATGAGAATATGGGTCGGGCTATATATGTTCGGAGATTGGTCCGGCAGTCAGGGCTTTGAGCAGGTGTGCGGGTGGAATCGTTATTATTGTGTGCGAGGGCGGACGGTTCTGTGCTTCAGAATCTGAAGTGGCGTTCCTCTCGAGTCCCTTTCGAACAAAAAAAAAAGAAAAAAAATAGAGAAGGTTTCGACGGCATGCAAGTACGTTTGAGGAGAGAAAGATGGTGGAGAAGCAGAAAAAGTGAAGAGAGAAAGAGACAAGAAGGGAAGGAGACCTAGAGCGAGTAAACCCTAATACAGCGTATGCATGAAACGAACCTGCGGAAAAATCAAATGAAAGTGCTGCTAGCGCGCCAAACGACGTCATTATCGCGCGGTGGATAACACGCCGCGTTTTTGCTAACGATTTTTCCCCATTTTACGCCTTTGTCCGCCATTTGTTTTCCTCATTCGCGGCGCGGCGAGGAGGTGAAGAAATTACGTTTCTGGCTTTTCCGCATGCAAACTGACACGCACAGAGAGAGAAAAAGTTCCGCCATAAAGAAGTAAACAATCCCGAAAACGCATCAAGGATAGTTTAAATTCGTATTCATTTGCGAGTTTTGTGACATGTATAAAAATAAAGATCTCTCCTCGTACGCATCCGGGAAATGAGTATCGATGTGTAACAAAATAACTATAAAAACATTTACACTATAATCGTGTACGTCACTGAAAATGTGAACCAATGTAAATCCGTATCCGTTTTGCCCAGAGGCTTATGGGGTTCCATTGAGAGATCACGTCATTCGCCGCGTACAATGGCGAACCGATGTAATCTTTGGAAACATTTAGGGGAAAATTAGGTCGACAGTTGCTCGTGTGCCCATGCATGGGTATGCCCGAACTAGCCCCGTTGTGATCTGTCGAGACATTTATTTAGCGTGATATTCCTCCTTATTTTCGTCCAAACTGCATCAATAAAAAATGCATTTCTCTCATTATAACAGTATGCAAAGTTGTGAAATTTTTTGTAATGAAATAAATGTATGTAATAATTACTTTTTGGAATTGTAATGAAATTCGAGTTTAATTACAATTTTAAAAAGTATTTGTAATTAAATTGAACATTAAACACAAATACTTTTTCTAATTGTGATTACACTCGACTTTAATTACAATTCTGAAAAGTATTTGTATATTTAATCTCGACTTCAATTATATATATAATTCCAGAAAATATTTATATATTTCAACTCAACTTCAATTACAATTCTGAATAATATTTATATTTTAACTCGACTTCAAGTAAAACTGTAAAAAGTAATTAGTATAATTAGATAGGCATTTAATTAGAAAATATTTAATTATTTACAATCCTGACAGTATGTTTCGTTACTGCGTATAAACTGTACGTTTACGAGAGCAACTGCGATTAATTCGTGTATGCCTAATTCACGGCTATTCATATATTAGCGTTGTGTTCAAAGAATGGAGACGGATTTTGTTTTTCTTTGACGATTACGGCAACGTTACGTTGAATTTCACCTTCTAGACTACGTGATACTTTTTAATTATTTTGTTTAATTTTTTAGCATAATGTCGAGTCCGCGTGAGCATGGTACACCTTCTGAAAAGCGTCCAAGGCGCAGCGCAATAACGCGAATGACCGCGTGACTTTTACGCGACGTGACATTTACGATGATACGCCGATTAGGTAATTCGCCGTAAGTCAAAGAGACGGTAGAACTTGAAGGAATTTTCAACGCTGACTTAACCGCGTTTACCCTCTCAAACGCTTCCGAGGCTCGTCTCGTCGATTAACGTCATGCCTGCGTGAGCTCGTTCCGGGGACGGACAAAAGCGACGCTCGCCGACGCCGCCGCCGCCGTCGCCGATGTCGGTGACGATGTCGTCGTCGTCGTCGTCGTCGCGGTAGCTTTTCACCGCACCGTCTCCATTTTCTCACCGTCACCCTCGGCATCAGCGAGAGAGAGGGCGCGGTTTATGTGACAGTTTTTTGTTTCCCTGTCGGGGCTACATAGTTAGGACGGAATAATGCATACGCGCGCGAGCGCAAAAAAACGATGAGTAATGCGAGAGGATCTCTAATGGCTTAAGATATCTCGGAGATATCTGCGCGAGGCGTTAAAAAATACTTTCCTCAATCACGGTCTCGCGCGTTTTATAGTCGATGTTTATTTACTTGCACTTCGCTCGTCGCCGATCAAGTTCAAAAATCTCAAACGCGAATTTATCGATAAAAGTAATCAGTTTTTTCGCAAAATTAATTTTTTTCAATCTACATACATGTTTATAGAAACTGTTTTTCTAGTTTTACGAAACTTTTGTTTGGGAAGTACCTTCATATATCTTGAGAATGTTTATTTAATTTCAATGATGCGTTTCCTCCCTATAAAGCCATGGATGCTGGTCCATTTGAAAAGAGCTGCATATAAAATCTTATTTTAAGTTACATGTCCGTGACTCAAATTAGAGAGATACTGCCGCAAGTGTTTTGTAACAGTTTCAGCGGCGCAGAATGTTGAGAACAAATAGTTTCACGAAGGACTTGTGAAAACTTGGCGGCAGAATCTAAAGTGCGGTCAAGTCTCGTCGTTTAGAGAGAATATCCAATGGTGCTTCGTCGTCCTCTTCCTCGGCTCTCCCTCTTTCTCCCTTTCGCCACTCTCCGGTGTTAAATCAGTGGAACGATCGGGACATTATTCGCGACGGCCGCGGAGAATCCATGAAATTCCCATAGCAATAGCTTTACGTCGTGACAATGGCTGGGGTCGTCGGGCCGCTCGTTCTTTTCTTTCGCTGCGTTAATGAGCTCTCGGCTTTAATGCCGTCTCGGCGCGGCACTTCCTTTTATTGGAAAATAGATAAATATAAGCGCTAGATTAAGAGCGAGAGCTTCTTCTCCACACATTCGCGGACGCTGAGAGAAACGAGATTTAAGATCCGTATACACGTGTATCAAGACATAGAAAAATTGGAACGTTCAACGAAACTGGCGGAATCTAAGAGGATGTATGTTTGATAATCGGTCTTGAGCAACAAAATGCTGTATATAAAAGAAGACTGTTTGAGAGACTCATTAACCATTGTGCCTCAATATCTCATTACGCGAACGCGACGGGACTTGAAGATCGCCTTAGCCGTCGAAAGACTGCCGCCGCGTCGGGGACTTTTTCGAAAGGCAGTTTTCTTCGTGAGACAGTCGAATGTGGAGCGCACGTTTTACATCAGGCGTATTCGACTGTGAAATTCTCTCCTCAAACAGAGGCGGGTGGCTAGGACATTTCGCGCTCGGTCCACCTCGGTTGGAGAAGACGTTCGAACGGAGGAGTCTCGTTCCGAAAAATTCGTAGTCGCAACGCGGTGGCGCAACCGGGCCAAGCCGGAGGACCCTGGAAAATCCACCACGTATCCAGTCCACGTACGAAATGCCTCGATAGATAGCCGTAAAAGCCGGGCGGCGACGGCGGCTGCTTCGCTCTCGCCCTCTTCGAGATCCCGCCGCGGGAGGAAGAAGCGGAGAGAAGAAGAGATGGAGGTAGGGTGCCCCGTCCGCCTGAAATAACGCGTATCTTCAGCGTTTTCCAGCGGCGCTGCAGAAGTGGAAACGACGACAACGACAACGACAACGATGATGACAGCGCGGTGGTGGAGCACTCGATACTTCAGGAAACAGGACGAGACCGGCAAAGGCATGAGAACGTTTGCGAGTAACTGCGAGGTAGCTTCGGCAGCTCGGAGTGAGTCGTGCGCGTAAGAGGATGTGCAAAATTATTGCGACGCGGACGCGACGTGAAGAAAACGTTTCCATAGCTTGCGGGAGAGTGTTCTCCTTTTGAGAAAAATTGTAAGATGGATTTAAATAAATTTCTTTTAATCCGCTGTAATAAATGTAGATTGTTTTTAACGATTTGTAGTTAAAATACTCCCATCAGCTAATTCTTCGTAATTCCATAACGCGGTGTCACATGAAATCTCAGATAATTTTTATCCGAGCGCGATTTTGCGAGAAAAAGAACGCTAGTTTATCAGGCAGTTTAATAATTTCGCAAAGGTTAATATTATTGTTTTTTTTTTACGGATTTGTCGCCGATTATTATGAATAAAAAATCATCGTCTATCGCGTGAGAGATAAAAATTAATTGAATAAGAACTGTGCAAGCTGTCGTCAACGAAGCGAAAACGGCGGGATCAAAAGCGGAGAAGTTCTATCTGTTTTGAACGAACCGAGAACCGTTTTAAAGAGCGTACCTCCCCTATTTCTTTCTTTCTCTCTCTCTCTCTTCCCCTCTTTTTCTCTGATCGCTTGTCCCGTCTTTCTGGCGTTTTCATATTTTTGCTCTTCCTCTTTCGCCGCAGTAACGTACGAAAGACGAGTACGTATATTGAGGCTCTGAGGGAGAAAGGCCGGAGGGTGAAGAACCGCCCGGGGGTTGCCATCTACTCGGAATTCAGAAACGATCAATGCTTCGGAAGAACCCTCCTCCTCCTCCTCCTTCTCCTCCTCCACCTCCTTCTCTTTCTCACCCTCTTTTTGTCTTTTTCTGTCTTGACTCGCTTTATCGAGAAAGAATGAAAAGGAAGAGAAGAGCCGGGCGCTATCCTTTCTTATTCTTATTTCGCTGTCCCGTCGTTCCCCGCGCGCACCCGTCCTCCGGCTTCGTAGTGTCGTCCCTTACGCGTAAAAGCAGCTCCTGCACGAGGGTGGTTGATTCGTCGTCGGCGAAATGTCGTGCCGACAGTCGAATTCACGCGGTAAAACGGAAACCGAACGATTTGCCAAACTTCCGGATTTCTTCGGGAGACGCAACGCCACCCTGTCGCAAAGAGCCGCCGAGTGGATATTTTCCGATGGAAAAAACTACTATTTTGATATATGTATAATATTACCTATTAATATATATGTATATATATATATATTTATAGTATTGTCCGTCAATGTTAAAAAAAAAGTTAAAAGACAAGAAAGAAATATAGTGTCGCGATAAAACCGAATGCTATATAGCTACTTACAAAATAATTAGAAAAAAGGTATTTAATATTTTGGAACTAAATATTATTTTTACATATGACACGCAAAAGCGAGCAAATATTATTCGTGCGATAAACAAGAGGCACGTACGAAACAACTGCGAGCACAGTTCGCGTTTCGAAAATTTGATCGCTAAGTTCAGCTAAGTTACGCGCGCGATTACTCGCGACAAGTACTAGGTGTGCCTCCTCGTTTTACGCGACGGAGCAGGACAAATGTGCGGAAATGCGACGATTTGCCAAACTTTGGAAACTCTCGTCAGGAATTACGGCTAAGGGACCATCGTTAGTTCGAAAGTTGCAGAACGCCGTTTGAAGCGTTAACCCTCCCAACGGTCGTGAAAACTTTGTTAAATACTATCTCGTAGATATTCCACACCGGAAATGCCGTCAAGTGGCTTTGCAATTCTGCAAAAGTTGTCCGCAAATATGCGGTTAAAAAGTTTATGAAAGAATGCGCCAATCGTCCAGCGAAATTCTCGACAAGGTGAAACGACCGTGAGGTATAGAAATACACATTACGGTAGTACCGAATTAATTTATGGGACAAATATGTCAGAATAACGCCGAAATGACGAAGAAAACCGTGGCACGCTGTTTTTTTCGTTTGCACATTATGATTTATATCAAAGCGCAGGAATTCGAGCTAATTTTGTATAAGCTATAAGCTATAGGTACATAAACGGGATAAATCGACACGTTTGGCATTATCTGGTTAAAAGTAATCAGTATAGTAGGATTAAGTGTTTTAAAAGTAGGTTTGAATCTGTTGGCGTAGTTTCGAATTCTTTGTAATTACTTTGAAAAATAAAAGCAGTACTTCAATAAGGTATTAGGTACTCGAACTTGGACGAAATGGGTTCGAATCCTCCATATGAGTACCTCATTATAATATCATGACATATAATGAATATTACTTGTAAAAGATTCTTTACGATAGAAATTACTTATAAATACATTTCGAATTCTGCAGGTACTCGATCATTCTAAAATTCGAAACCAATTAATCGAGGTTCGATTACTTCACAAGTCCTACAATGTGTGAAATATTTCTTATTAATATCACTCGAATATTACTCAAATCCAAGAAAATAAAACTTGATTATTGGATTTGATTCGGATTTTTAAGTATTATACGTATTGAACTTGATCCCATCTCTATTACTATATCCCATTACTATAATAGTAATCAGTCAGATGACAACTTTCTATTAATTCTTTGCAGAAATTTTTTGGATCTTGGTGACTTTTTTCCCACGCCATTTTAATTACTAACATCTCGATAGCTTTAATGTTTTGATAATTCTACGAGATGAATGAAATTAATAATCAATATCCTTTTTATATAACAAAATAACAACTATAAAATCCTACTGTTACAAACGTGACTGTTTTATCATCGAAAATATAAAACATTCCGAATTACATGGAAAAGCAGTGTTACGGACACGCTGATCCTTGTAATGGCAAAATTGCACGAAGTTCATAAGAACACGAGACAAGCTACAAGTTACTCACCCACCTTTCTTGACGGAAAGTAATGAAAAAGGCAAGCACCTAATTTGCTACTTGAGTTACCTCGGCTTGGCGTAAGTATAGGCATAAAGAATAGACAGGATGTTCTCGCGATGCGTAAGCCTTCTCGCGCGGCTCCGCCGCGGAAATGAGGAGCTGATTTGTCATCGCCCGCGAGATAAGGCCGGAAATACGATTTGTACGTGCGATCGATCAAAACAAAACTTCGTCTCTTGGCACCGTGGCGGCGGGCGGCGGCGCGGCGATTCGATGAGCTAACGCCAACTTAACGCTACACACCCCACTGAGCCGCACTCGGTCAGATAACTCGTGGATTTTCGAGCACCCCGCAGACTCTCCGATCGCTTCCTCACTTGTGGATTCCGCTGCCGCGATGTTTAATCCGCGCCGAAAACCCTCGCGGAATTTTTTACACCAAAGGGAATCCGATGCGCCGGCTCATTACAATAAAGATTTTTGGAAGGGAGCAATAATTTTTAGACTTTTGTAATCACACGGCAGGTACCTGACAATCAATACTCTCTTTTTATAATATATATACTATCTTCGGAAACATAAAACTTTAAATTACATAAGGAAGTGTTACTTGCATTGTTATTTTCATTGTTCAATATATAACGCTGTATAAAACTATAATAAGAGAATCTGGAGAGAGTCAGTAAAAAACAATTATTTTCAACAAATTACTAAAGTAAATCCTGTGATAATACTATAAGCTCTTATAACGTTTTGTATATGTCTAAAACATGCCGGATTAAAATCCTTTGCAACATAGTGAACCGTTAATAAATAAACTGCTTCTATGAAATAACAAAATGGTTTTGGAATATGCGGGAGAAAATTTGATTGAAATTGATATAATCGAATACAGACCTGCTAGGTTCGTTCAATCCACAAAAAACAAACAGGACGCGTTGCAGGCACAAAAGATTCAATTATCGTGACTACCATATATACAAAAAATGAAGAGAAAACAAGCTGTAATTACTTTTGCTGAAAATCGTGTATGGAATGTTTAGCTACTCCAAATAATTCCAATTTTGATATAACAAACTACACGATCAAATGATAAATTAAATGTATATAATCTTATTTTATCGATGTTTTCCCGATTTTTCCAGATTTGAATAACCACAATAGTCCATCTATTAAATCATCAGTATTTTTCAACGTATTCCGTCGAAAATTGGTATATTTGTAATATAATATATTTAAAGATAAGTGCGTAACAAAATGTAGCAAAGGGCAAGAAGTATGCAAGTTATTGGATAAAGACGTTCGGATGCTCCTCTTTAGCTTGGCGTTTTAGCTAAGTATGGCTATCTATCGGGATGTCAAGGGATAGAAATTATGATCTCGCGGCGGAGGAGCAAAGGATCCCGCGGAAGGAACGAACCGGTGGCGGTGGGCCCGGAAGACACGGCGAGGCGGACGAGGAGCGTGAGGACTGGAAGGCGTAAGAGAATGGAAATCAATACGTGAAGTGAGCAGCCAGTTTCAGGCAGAAGTTGCCGGCTTTAGAAAGCCTTGAGACGTCGTCTGCCCATCCTCTTCGGACCCTTGTGTTAAGAGAGCTCGAGCAGGGGTGGGTGAGAGCGGAGGAAGCGCCAGTGACAGAAAGTTAGAGGAAGCGAGAAGGAACGGGGGGTGGGGGTGTACGAGAGAACAAGAAAGAGAAAGGGAAGGGAAAGAGGGGAGGGAAAGAGAGAGATACGAGAGGTTCCATTCAGGACTAATGGGGTTAAACGCCTTAGCCATCAACCGAACGCCTCCCTCTTGATTCTCGGACGTTTCGATTCGTCCGGGGCTAGAATTCGAATTATCCGCGGCGTAATATCTCCGAACATAGTTTACGTTTTCACCGAGACTTTGTCTCGCGAATTAATAGAAAAAGTGCAGTATGCGCGCGGATTAATACAAAAAGAGAAGTCGTCGCATATACGAGATAATCTCAGAAACGTTCTTAATTTATTGTCACCCCTTTTAATATTCTGAACGTTGATTTGAGAATTCCTTATATACTTAAATCAGAATGACAGACTCCTCAGAGACGTTTTTTTTTTCGAAAAATTGCAAAAGCGATGATTGAAGAGCAGCTCAAAGAATTGTTAAATCGAATGGAGAGATACGTTAGTATCTCATGTGTGTCGGCGTCGTTAATGCAAAACGTCAATCGTATAGAAAGAGAATTCGTCGCACGTATCTGGTTATGTACCATCGGCATTTCGTAGTCATCGTCCAGAAGTCGTTAAGTTTTATGCTTCTTGGGTAGAAGGAGAAAAGGAGAAAACGCGAGAGAGAGAGAGAGAGAGAGAGAGAGAGAGAATCCCGCTTCCATAAGGGTTTTATCATAATCGTTTTCGTGATGGCTCGTCGTAATGGAACGCCGGATTAGAAAATGACGTATGGTCATCAAAGATCGACGTGGAAGGATCTTCCGATACATTTTTAGGAGTTACGACGAGTCCGCGCGCTTTAATGTTCTTATCGCGCATGCAGCTTTGGAGACAGCGACTTTCTTATCTCGTTTTATGCTCATCACAATTCTAAATTATTATATTATGAGTAATAATTTTTATATTGATTTACGTATTTTATAATTGCAAATTAAGAGTCGCAAGTTATTATAGTTTCAATGTTCGATTTGATACTCCCAACAATATTCTTCCTACAATTATACGCATCTTTTTAACAATTACGCATTAATTTGTTTTAAAAGTTATCTTCAGCTATAATGCATATACCGATCGACGGTGAAATTTTAAGATTTTACAATTACATGTTAAAAGACACAGGGCTTACCTTTGTGTGCCATGTCGTCAGCAGCGACCGAAGCTATGAGGCCGGTTGCGCCCGGCCATGGAGCGACCGCAGCGCCCAGTTGCTGCGAAGGCAGAATCTTCGGGCCTTTGAACACTTCCGTTCACTGAAACCCATAATTAATATCGTTAGAGAAACTCTCAACTTCGCACGCAGCAATAACCTCGCTTTTTATTTCAAAAATTAGGTGATCGAACCAACCATATATGATTGAGAAAGATACTACCTATAGCTTTGCAATGTGAATATGAAACGTAGCTAGATGTTCGAGCAAAATGTGGCGAACACGACAACGACTATTAGGCAATTAACAACGCGATTAATGAAAGAATGGCGCGGCTCGTCCCGCAGGCACTTGGCGGTTTCGATGACTCACCTAAACTGTCCCGTCGTGTACAAACGTCGTAGTTAATTCAGCGCTGTACACCGTATGTATATATCTATATGGCACCTGTGTAAATCTGCCTCATTTGCGTATCGCGGTCGCATGTGCGTTGCCTTGAGCAAATAAACCGATCTCTTCCCGCGCTAGCTGTTACCTTTAAACGCGCGGTTAATTGCTATACTACTGCAACGTATACCTATAATCTACTTCAACCTTATGCGTTCTACAAAACGCACGGGAAAATAAGAAGACATATTTATACATATATAAAGCCTGAAGCCACCAGATGTGTTCTTTCGACAACAGATATCGGGGAACAAACTATATAATATAAGAAAAATTACACATCAGTTGTACTGGCGAGACATTGGAGCCACGCAATTATAAAACAAGAATTTAAAAAATTTTGGTGAAAAATTGAGATTCGAAGCGACCTAATAAAAAAATAAATCTTGTCAAACTTTTGATATTAAATAAAATTTAATTTAGAGTTATGAGATATATTGTTGATAATTTTTCAAGCTCAAAACACTGATAAGAATTATAGCAGATGTTATTAAATTATTAAAAGGGTAAAGTTCCGAAAACGGCCCATCTCCAATTTCGATGAAATTTTGTAAAAAGCAGCTTAGGTTCATTTTAGGTTAAAAAATTATTTTATTGTAGGAGTCGCCAAAATTCCGTTTAAAGGCTTTTATCTTAATCTGAAATAAAGCTTTTTACAAAGTTTCGGATCGAATCGGAGGAAGACCGTTTCCGGAACTCCACCCCAATTTCTTCTTATTATTATAGATATTTCAAATTTGTTACTATTGATAAAGTTATTCACTAATAAGTACGTGGATCATATATTGTATCAATCCGTCCTCATATATCTCAAATATAAAGAACGTAAATCATCCCTGAAAAAATGGAATCTTCTCGAACATCGTAACATTAACAGGATATAGAGTGTTTTAATTACCGAGAATCGCGCTTGTTGAAGATGTGAACTACTCGTGAACGTAACACCCTCTGTATTCTTCACTACCACAGACAGAAAAAAAGAGGGTAAAGTGAGAGGTGGTGGTACTAGAAGGGATAAAAATGGAGCTAAGCGCGATAATTAGTGTCGGAAAGGGTTAGTCGGCTGAGAGCGTATGGAGTTGTATCGCTCCACGGAAAAACGCATACGACAAGCTATAGGAAAAAAACAGTCCGTTCTCCTGAAAATGAGTTTTATTTCTGAAAGGAGAGTTTAAATGCAAAGGATAAAAATTGAATCTCGTCGTTAATGGCATTGCAAAATACATTACGGAACAAAAGTAACATCCGGAAGCTTTCACACTTACAGTTCATATCGATTAAATCGAATCGATTTTAAATGTCTTAAACATAAAATATATTATCAATACTTTATTACAGGCGTTCAAAAAACCATTCGCGTAATATAAAATGAGAAAAGATTCTCAAGTTTGAAATCGCGACAAAGCTATACTTGACTCCAAAAACACCGATAACACATCCAAGAATATATCGCGCAAGTAACACAATTCAAATGGTATTCACACACAGTTACTTTATTAATACGCAAATTGACATATCTATATATTTTTCTTGCAGACGTCAGCAGAAGAAAAACATTAGAGCTAGCGAAGACATCATCTTTCTCACAGGGATGTTTACGCAAGGCTCATATTGAATCGAATCACTTTCACGTTATAATTTATAAGACGGTTCACTTCTGCAGGTTATCGTAACAGGGTTCAACGTGATGCAGCGCACTTGTGTCTACACGAGATACTTCTCCCTTTCATTATCCACGATGCTCTTTGCGCTGCAATACAGAAAAGCGCTTTCTCGTGCTAAGAAGACCGCGCGGGAGCAGTATACAACCGGAAAAGAGGAAAGAGGAAAGAGCCGAACGAGAAGCGCGAGAGGCATACGTTTACGTATATATGAGAGAAAGATCGAGAGACACGGATGGGGGTGAAAGAAAGAGGAGGGTATAGAACGCATTGCATTCGCATATTGGTGCAAGGGGATTACCTCGGATTATACCCGACTGAGCGCAAACAGGATCACGTCACTTCTGTTTGCAAGACGCCAAGCTGTCGATTTAGTGAACTCGAACTCGACTTTATCTCGCGCGGAATCGCCAATGGAACAGCGGTTTTCCGAGAGGCTTTTTTTTTCCTTAGTCATATGCTATTTAAGTCCAACAAGATTAAACATCGTATCAAATTTCTCTTTCAAGTAATCATAAAATATAATGTAAGATTCGTAATCGTAATCGTGCTGGTGTTTCAATTACAGAGAAGAAATTATTAAATTTTTCATTCAACTGTTCTTTTTTCTTCAGCAAACACTTCAACGAGATACAATTTTTTCAAAATAACTTCTTCGACATTAAATATTTTTATCATAATCTTTTATTAAATTGAGAATAATATCTGATTGCCGATTAAATCAGGCATTCTTTATAATCACATTTTTTGTAACAGAATTCTTCAACTAATTTTTGGATGAATTAAAATCTATGGATGCAAATTTTAATAGCGATTCAATTAATTGTTTAAAGAAACAAATTGTCAAAAGCATATTTTGTTTTCCAAAGCATTGTTGTTGGAAAAACGGAGAAGATTCTTATTGTTAGTTGAATTAAGAAATTGTTATCGTTAAACTGGTCGAAGATCATTCACTGCTGGACAAGATGTGGAAAAATGGACTCGCGTGGTTATCGCGGGTCAAATTCGAACTCTTCTTAAACGCTTCGCAAATGCAACGCAACGCAACGCAACGCAACGCGGCGAGATGCCGCGCGCCGGCCGCGCCGGGTGCAACAGGGCGCGGTGGCGGGAAGGTAGCATTATACACGCGGATGGTAATAGGTTCCATATCCACGAGCTGCCGGCGCATTATATGCTTTACATTTCCGGCGAAACACTGTTAATGGCACCCACCGCCGTCGCTACCGCGACTACCATCGAAATTCACCCCGTAATACACGCCCAACAACCCCCGCAGGCATTAACCGCTCGCGCTACCGTATAAAGTGACTTCCGCCCGCGATTACGTTCGTCGTGAGCACGTACACGTTTGTGCGTTTGTACGTTAATTATTAATTAACGCGGGCGAAGAATGAGGCCGCGTATTATCAACGATAAACTGTTTCGCGTAATCGAGGACGATTGAGAGATAAATCGCTTTAACGTAACGCACGCAGCTTGTGCGGGATTAATTAGTTCGATTTCAAGTACATGCTTTTGTATTTCTTTTTTTACCTTTACAAAGTTTACACACATGCGCGCACATATGCGTATAGGCATACAGATGTATTTTTAACATCTTATCAAAAATCTTATATAAATGTTGTATTTGTTATCTATCTCTTATAGGAAAGTCTGACACACGTATACGTTTGAATCGTTATGTAACCAAATTTACGTCATTATTACTTTGATAAACTTTACGTCCCTTTTCTTGTGTATCAACAAAATAACGTAATATGAAAATTTTAACACATGTATGGATCTGTGCCAAATAACTGCTATAATCAAAGCAACTGCGTAATCTCTTTTAATTGCAAAATTACTTCTGAATCTTGAAAAAATATTGGAGTACGTCGTTTACGTTTTTCAGTGCATTCAGCAACATAATTTCTACAATCATTATATTTTGCTTCCTCATATAGAAAAAGCTTTGTTTTCGTAAAAAAATTTTTTTTTTTAGTTGCTTTTGCCAATGTGTTCAGAATGTTCTAAAACGTCGAAAAATCGCTATTTTAAAAAAATGTCGGTATGTGTGTATGTATGTGCTAAATTTACCAAAATTTCTATAACTCTAGAACTAATTAACCAAATCTTAACGAATTGTATATGAAATAGAGGTAGAATTTTCCGGGGAGTACTATAGAGTGTATAGTTTTTCGTTATCTATTTTCTGGAAACCAATTTTTTTAATTTTTTTACTCAAAAATTAGAAAAATAAAAAAAAGTTTCCAGAAAATCGGTAACAAAAAACTATACACTCTATAGTACTTCCTGGAAAATTCTACCCCTATTTCATATACAATTCGTTAAGATTTGGTTAATTAGTTCTAGAGTTATAGAAATTTCGGTAAATTTGACACATACACACATTGAGTTGAGAGACCAGGGCCCCGATTCTCTAACGAGAAACGTATGCGCAAACTCTGCTCTAAAAGAAAGGCTGCAAATTGATTGGCTATCGCACAGTTTTTAGCTAATAAGCTTGCAGCTTTTCTGTTAGAGCAGAGTTTACGCATACGTTTCTCGTTAGAGAATCGGGCCCCTGTATGTAAGACCGTGATCTTAAGACATCACTTCCTCTATGAGGAAGCCAAGTGCAAATTTCTAGTTTTTTATCTTTAATTCCCACAATCTGTATATATAGCATGCAACGTGCATACATTTGGAAAAATTTGTTTTGCACCCAGTTTCGCAGAAATTTCCTTAATTATCGTATGACAATGGTCGAGTCAACCTGTTTAACGATATTTCTCGTTTTCATTTTATTATTTCGATATCGATCAAAATCCGATAATGTCCCAATCCATTCCAGATGATGTAGACCGTCGAAAGACGTTTCATTGATCAACGTTAATTCGCGCGCGTCGTTTATAGGATCTATTCCTGTTTAACGGCACGTTAATAATGAACAGTTAACGAGGCGTTAAACGGTTATAGATCTTACGGAAGGCTTCCTTCGAAACATAATACAATTCAATCTAATGCAATTGCGTTCCGTATACTATAAGGAGGTTCGCGGCCAATTTTCTGCTCTTTTGTAATAATTTTCTGTTATTTATGAGCTTTCTTCCTCGGATTTTCGAATCGTTTTCATTACGTTGCGCTTTTCTGCGGGGCTCTATACTTTTCGGCGCGTCACACAAGGCTCTTATCGTTAACAATCGTTCTTAGATTTGTATTTGTATGAATTTATCTGGTATTAGATTTAAATCTGACAGATTAAAGAAAGTGGAGAAAAGTGCTAACCAGATCTTTATAGTTAGGTTTATAATCAAATGTTCTATGAAATATCGAATCCAATCACGGCAAGTTGTTTGATGTATCCCAGAATGCACATTCTATATATTACATCTTATTGATATAATATCAACATTTTTTTCACAGTCAGAGTATAGTATAAGAACGAATATCTTTGTAATACGTTTTTTCTCATTTTGTTCTATACTTTTCAAATAAATTTGAATTACTATAATTTATTTGCGCATCAAAGCTTTACGAAGTGCAAATGTATTCTTTGTGTACCCTGTTCATTAATAATTGTAAATAATTGTAAGAGTATGTAAATAATAAAATATATTATTTTAAAACGATGCTTTTACAGTACAAAATTTCGCGTATCAAATTAAAAATTGTAAACAAACTAAAATAGCTCCAGAAGGATTGGAGAAAAACTGAATTTCTCGCAGAAATGTTCGATGGCAGTCGCAAAGGGTTCTCGCTCAAGAATATCGGCTGATTGTAAAAGGGCGGGCAGCGGCGGCTTATATAGATGCTCAACGCAGACCGATGTTGTTTACGAGCAACCGACGCCGTTGCCGTCGTATATTTACCCCGATTAGAGAATCGGGTCTACCGCAAAGAAACTACCGTAGTAGCCGACGCACAATGCGCCGTCACGACGCTGGAAAGGAGCGTTCACAATGATCGTGTCGGATATCACTGCGGGGCGTCCCACACTTGCGCGCTCGACATTCAGACTTCGGAGGCTCTTTCACTCGCGCGTTTTACATGGCGAATCATATAAAGCCTATCGCCTAATTACCGCCATAATACCGTGACTGTGTGCGGAAGAGAAGGGAGGAAAAACCGAGGAGACCCTATATACGACGAGATGGCGTATGTGAGAGAAAGATGGAACGAGAGGGACAGAGAGGCACCACGTGTAAATTCGACGCGCTATTCAATCGCATTCGTCTCTGGTACTGCGATGAGCTTGCGGGGGAAGGTGAGCACCTAACGCTTTAAGCCGCATTATACGCTACGTGCATGCAATCTGCATTCCCACGCGCGACGCGCATTCGCCTGCCGCGGCTGATACCGCGAGCTGTGTTAATCAGCGGGATGAACCGTCGGGATTCGGGCGGGGTTTTGCTGCACAGCGAGGGATTAACGACGCGTTCATGGCGTTCAATTAGCCGAGCGCACTCGTGCCTGATGAAGACGCCGGGGCCCGGGGGGGGGGGGTGCCGTCGAAGTAAGATACTTTGAACACTCGGCATCTTCAGCGTCGATATGTCAAGCAAAGTCTTTAGTCGCGATCAGAATAATGAGCGATATTTATATATCGATGATTTCTGACAGGTAATATTTTTAAATATTCCATACATTGCATGTCTTTTTTTATGATGAGCAAACGGGTTACGTCTCAGCAAATTAAATTTTAGGAATTTCTGTTTGTATTGGATAAAATTAATTTTTTGTTGGCAAAAAGCAAAACAATTATGCAATTAATATTACATTTCTTTAATGCTTTAAAACGAATTTTTCTCAGCATGCATTCACAGTATGTGATACTGGTTATTTTATGTCAAAAATATGGTTTATTTATGACTTATATACTGTATCCTCATATATTCAATTAATATTGTTTCCCTTATATTCTATGAATATTCTAAAAATGCTATAGAAGAATCGTCAAACTAAAAAAATGAATATTATGATTATAATATCTATTTTCATGTTATATTATTAAATAATGGCAGAATTATAAGTTTCTGCACGTCAGAAGCTCTACCATTTCGTAGAAAGAGAAAGATAAAGATGCAGAAGTTTAACAAAAATTCGTTGAAATCAAATTAAAATAATCTTTGCTAACGAATCAATTAAGCAATATTCGCGTAAACGAGGTCTCATGGGACAAAAAACGAAAATTTAGCAAGTTTATCGACTCTTTGAAATTCAACCGTCGATAGCCAACGAGAGCGCGCTTTTTTTACGAATAAAAAAATTCGAGACAATGAAATCTATTTACTGCAAATTTAATTTTAATTTTAATGCTCGATTAAGAAATTTGTGGATTTCTTAATTTATCTTTTTCTCTCTAATAATAACAAGTGCAAAATAAAGAGAAATTCAATATTACAGTAAACAAGAAACGCAATGTTTTTCTTCATTTCTAAGTCAGTTTAAAATTAAAATGGATCGACTGTGGTAAAGAGAAATAGAAAAGAATATACAAGTTAATTGTTCAGCTTTAATAATTGATTTCAAAGATTCGCGAAACAGTCGAAATCTTTCTATATTTCATGTCTCACTGTTAAATTCGTATATATAATGTCAAATTTTATACTCAATTTAAGTCACATTTTTAACTATTCCTATAGGTCACCACTGCTCCTACTCAACATGTCGTTAATTTAATTAAACCAATGTTAATTTAACATTTAACTAAACCAATGGAGTTTAAAATAATATTGTTTCGTGATAAAATAATAAATTTCGACACACATGGTAATTAAAAAAAACAAAATGTTATTTAATTCAAGGTATTGGTTTAAATTTTATCCTTTAACATTCAACAGTGTATCCTCTTTCATTGGATACTCTTTAATCAAAGCTGCCCACAAACACGTGATGAATGATCGCGATGACGTACCAAGAGCTCCCGACGGCCGACGGTGCCGGTCCTCCCTCCGACGTTCTCGTTGGACGAAGGCACCACTGCGAATCCGTTAGCCGGTTTCTGCTTTCGTCGCACCTCGCGTATATGAATACACAGTTCTCCCCGAGGGCGAGAGTCGCGACTTCGTGTCACTCGCGCGAGATCTGACACTCCGATTCGACCCGCAAATTCTGATCTGTCGCTCCAATCGGAATCGCGAGAATCCTCTCACTCCCGCGGCTAGTCGCGCGCTAAACGTTTTGCCGGTCAATCCGTCGAGGGTGGCAGATACGATTTTCGCGTCAGCTGTCGCTGTTCGCGCGCGACGAGCTCTCGGCTTGGTGGTGAGAGCCAATTGCTGTGTAACCGGCCACCGCGCTTGCCGATCCGCGCGAGTGCAGCACACGTGCTGCTCTGCAGCGTGGTTCTTCTCCTCTCTTCGTTTTCGTGAGGGATCCCGTCGGAGATCGGGGCGGAGGAGGGTGACCCCGACGACACGGTGCGACGCGACGCTACGCGAGGACCTTGTACGCCTTCAAACGCCTAAACCTTAGTGAGAGAGCGCGAGGAAGAGAGAGAAGGATGTATTGTACGTATACGTGTAGCAACGAATAGGTGGAGACAGACAGAGAAAAAGAAAAAGGGCGAGAGAAAGAGAGAGAGAGAGAGAGAAAAAGAGAGAGAAGGCGGCGAGATGCGTGTTGGTTGTCGGGTGAGAAAAAAGGCGAGAGCGCGGGACTAGCCGCGCTGGAAATATTATTAGGTAAAGCACACGCACGGACTGACACGCACCGACTCGCGGACTCTCGTTGGGTCGTGCCGCCGTGGTGGCCGCGGCCTCGTGTTGGTACGTCCGACTGCCGTTTCGAACCAATGGGCGGTGGGCGCAGCCGCCCCTCTCCGCGCTTGAGGAGTGGGGTGGGGGGATCCCGACTCCGCTTCGTGACATCATCGATTCTGAATGGTGGAGATGCTCAACCGTGCGGAAGGTACATCGGAGGGCGCGTGCTGCGCGCGCAATGCGCACGCTCGGCAACGTGCGCTGTGCGCACTGCATCGCACGGGAAAAAGGATGTATGCGGCCGGGGGGGGATACGCGCGTATCGGCGTCAGACGGAGACGAACCGCAACGCGAAGACGATATACCTCTCGATCTCCTCTCTCTGTTTCTCGGTATCTTAATTCTCTCTCTCTCTCTCTCTCTCTCTCTCTCTCTCTCTCTCTCTCTCTCTCTCTCTCTCTCTCTCTCACTCTTTTTTCTCTTTTTCCTTCCTCCGATATGTGTCTCGGTTAATCGAGACCAATGATTTGGAATCTTGATTATACTGATCTGGTTTGTTGTAATTGGAACCTGAATTTTGAGATTAAATCATATTTAAAACTTATTCAAAAGTATATTATTAAATATACAAAAAAGATGGGATTTTTCGTATTATCGATCAGAAAAGTTATTTAAAAATTTCTATTTATGTGTTATAATAGTAAAGATTTATGATATGATAAAATACTTCTGAAATGCAACAATCGAAGTGGATATAAATACATTGGGTGCGTTCAGCCGATACTCCGCTAGTCTAGCAATCGTGAGCAGTCGCTCGTTTTCGCTCGTTTCCTCTCCTTTTAATCCATTGGGTCAAAGGAGAGGAAACGTGCGAAAACGAGCGACTGCTCACGATTGCTAGGCTAGCGGAGTATCGGCTGAACGCACCCATTGCTAGGCCACACTGTTCATTAAAAGAATATACCAGTATATGATAACTCAACGTTCGAGTCGTGAGGCATGTCGATTTGAATGAAATGATTTTATCTGTGGTTATATTTCTACGACGCTTAATTGTGGATATAACATGACTACTTTCGAAGATAAGGCCGTATTATCTTTGCACTTATTCGAATCAACCTTGACAACCTGGATAAAAATAGCAGCAATCAAATCTGCACAAAATATTTTTTTAAGATGAATCGGTCTCTTAATTCTATATTATCTGAATTTTTTATACCGCTTAAAAAATTTTGCCAACATAGATTTATACTTTTCTTAAAAATTATACGTTTGTAATTTAATTTTATAATTTTATTTCTATACTTATGCTTCTATATCCCCCTTCCTTGATCCTGATTTTAAATTCATGAATAAACATTTTAAAACATCAGATATTCTATAACAAACGCGGGATGAAATAATAAATATAGGCAAGTAAAATCTTCTAATACTCGAGTATATTCGCTAGTATGTCGCTAGTATATTGTACCACTTGTCAGCGTGTATCGTTTGAAATTTTTTCTTTTTGCATTTTTCTGATTTTTACAAAACAAATTTGAGCATATTGTATACACGTAAAAAAAAAATAGCAAAATTCAAATGACTATTGTACTCTTATAGAGAGCTCTTCCGAAATTTTCCAAGGTTTCTTAATTTATTAGAGTTTTTAATCTATTACCAGCTATTTGCTATTTATCTATCCTCTGTCTACCTCTCGTTTAAAATATATCTTTGAATTTTCACCGATTTTCGTGACAGACGGGAGACGAATTCCAGAGAAACGAGAGAAGCGCGGGCTTTACGTCGTCGGAATTTCGCATCGCTCGCACTCCGAAAGCTGGGGAAAGGCACGTCTCTCGCGCGGAGGGATATTAAAATATAATTGGCGTTTGTCCCCTACGCGTGCAAAGCGGTATCTAGTCACGCGTGGACCGACCGACCGTGGGTGTTATGCACGCCAGAGTACGTCAGGCGCGCGCGGGGGTGATTCACCCTCTCTCTATGCCTCGGTGTGTCCCTACGGTCTTTCTCGCGGGACGGGGGATGAGGGAAGGGTAGAGGTGGATGCATCCACTCCCTTGTCGACGCGATGCGTATAGGGCCGCAAGCTCGTTTCACACGAAAACTTACGATGATTGAGACACAAGACTCAAGCTGTTTATTCTGAAAGCGATTATAGTTTTTGGAGTCCAAGTTCTGAAAGTACCGTGACTTTCAATTGGGATACGGAAATAAAGTACCTAATGTGCATGGTATCTATCGATCTTCGCAACTTGAACTGACTTACGTCGCTTTCGGACGAAACGAGATATGTAATATTTAATGGGTCGTACGAAGAAAGTGAAACGAATGCTTTTATATATTGATTTATCGAAGACGTTTTGACTTTTGAGAAACTCGAATAACGACATTTGTTCGGGACATTTGTTTTATTGGAATTTAAATCGTTTGTTTCTTTGTATAGAAGTAACTACAATGAACAACTTTCAGAAAGATAAAACCAGGTAGATTTGCTTCTATCATATGGAAAATCAATGTACATATTCCGTTCAGAGATGAGATATAGAAAATGAATACATATCCATATTATCCATATAACGCCGCACGCGCCGCGCGCGCCGCGCGTTCACGATTTCTCACGGTATAACAATAAAGCGTAAAGATGCATTACACATTCTAAATATTTCTGCAATTGCATTGTTAACACATGTAAATGAAAAACAAATTAAATATAAAGCGATAAAGTTACAAAAACGGTATACAAGTACTTGGCAAAATTAAATCAAGAGATATAACTTAAATGTAAAATGTATGATCTCTTATATATATATAATACCTATATACTATATAATAAGTAAAATCTTTGCATCTTGAAATTTAATATTTCCTCTCTTTCTTATCCCATCATATTTTTATGTCTTATATATCTCTTGATTTTCTCAATATTCGTGAGAAAGCAATGTCGATTTAATTCTCAAATAAGAAATATCGACCTCGTTCTAGACTTGATAACAGTTTAATAATAGGTAAGTTTATAATATCAGTTGCCAAAAATTTGCGAGAAATATTGATTAAAGAATTGCATAAATTAAAACAAGATCACGTGGACGTAAAATGATCGTGTCACGCGAACCCGGTGATCAAACAGAATTGAACGAGTTACGAAGGTCAACCGTGGTGCGATTTGCGCCATAAGAAACTCAGAGAAGTTTGCTCAAGTTATCTTCGCACTTCGCGAAAACTTCGGCGAAGATAACGGTCACGAAATGAAAACAAGTTTCAACAGATGCTCGGAGTAATTCAGCAGCAATGAAGTAGATAGATTCTCTAATTGTTAATACTACTTGTCAAGTACCTTTTCATATTCTAATAAATTGATTGGTCTTCTTGCTGTTGCGAAAAAAATCTTGATCGAAACAAAGCTGTAGATTCTGGTAAAATGCTGTACAGTTTGAAAGTAGTGTTGTGTAAGTAAACAGTTTATCTTATTTATAGTATTAAAAGTAATATTAAAAGTAAGACTTTTATATTAAAACAGTATATGCATATATGCTTTCATCAGCATTAATCAGACCTTACGGACAGTCTAGCTTCATATTAAAGTTGATTAAAGTTGATAAAATCCTTAATAAAATAGCTTATTAGTTGAGTTTCCAACGCTTTATAAATTTGCTTACACACGTACGCAGCCTCTTTACTATCACACTTTATTATCGAGTTATCATTGATTTATTATCATCTCACAGTTTGCGTGCTGCATGCAAATATTTGGAGAAGTAGTTTTCGACAATTTTTAATGATTTTTTTTCATCCGGGACCCGCGGATCTGCGCGCGCAATCGCATTCGCGGATATCCCAGAATCCGAAGAGCCGCCGCTGCAAGTCACGATGTGAACCCGGCTTTAGGAGATCCACGCGGTGGAAGTAACGCGTTTCGATTTTGCGTTAGCTCAGCTACGCGTGAATCCAGCCAAGGTCAAGTCGTTCCCCGTTTCCGAGCATCCCTCCGGCACTCGGGCAGGGCTCTTAAGATCGATTCCAACCAATTTTATACGTAGAGTGGCGCGCTACAAAAGCACGATGACGTTAGGTGAGACGCAATTATCCTCGTTTACACCTACCTGCTCTTGACCAAACCGTTGTTGCTAATTATCGCATTTTAATGAATTAATTATGTAAGATGTCTGTGTCGAGTCTGCATATTCTCGGAAGTTTTAAAACAAAAAAAAAAATATTAGACAAAAACAAGAATACAAGAATTAATTCGATATCAATTGTTTACTTAAAAAATAAAATATAGAACGCAAGCAGAACTTCAAAAAGTAAGCTGACATTGCATTTCTCGATATTGCATTAGTTTATCTCGCCGTCTCAATCAACTTCATATCTCTTCAAAGTATATAGTTCTACTCTTAAACTAAGTGGCTATTCCGATTTCTCAAATATAAAAAAATTTTTTCTGTTTTATTTTTTGTATTTTCTTAATAATAATGATAATAATAACTTCATTGAAAAGAAAATTACATAAAATATTATACATGGAAGCAAAAGTATATATAAATTGCACGTCAAGGAGACAAATTATCAGCAATGCTATATATATACAAATCTATTTTAATATAACATTAAAATAACAAAAAATAGTAACAACAATAATAATAATTTATATGTACGGATATGTGAATCACCATTAATAATATACAAAAATTACACATGATCATATACAAGATCGTATACATTAATATATATAGGTATAATATATATAAAGTATACGTATACACAGAGATGTATGAAATTCTAGAATAATTAAGTAATAAATATTAAATTAGCAATTAAAGATATAATATTTAACAAATATCAGTGAAGTGACTCTGAGATATATTGTGCCGAATTTGTTTTGTATAATATTTTATTGTTTGTCTCTCTTTCCGACTCTCTAATAGGTTTATTTTAAATATCAATTTGAACTTTCTGATCTCTTCGCGTATCGATATACCGCGTTCTCCCTATAGCAAACATAAGACAGATATGCAACTATTTTCATCCAGTATACGTTTAACGAGCCTGCATGTTATCGACTCCGTGCTCGTCTATCCGATGATTCTCCATCGCCACTTGAACAAACCCGAGAATAGCGTGGCTCTTGGTGGCGGAGCCAACAAAAAGCATAAAGAGCAGAAAAAAGTTATTATTTACCGATTCTCGCGCGTCTGTCCTCGAACACGTCGCGTCGGCGCGATAACGCTATTTGCGAAGTTTGGGTCTACCTTCGAAAAAAAATGAAGAATTGATTGTAGCTTTGCGCAATTGTTATTATATCAATATCACTTATTTCATTGCTAGCTTATGCTCGGTTTTACGGGAGTAAGTCGTGGTCAAAATTATGATAAGGAACATCTGGGCGAGAGAATTACTTTACTGAATTATAAATCACTTTATACACTTTAAAAAATATAAAATGCACTTTAGCGCTAACTAAAATGAAATTGATTTTTACTATTTCTTGGTTCTAATTGCATGTAACGTTATTATTTTCGTCTCCACAAATCAGGGTCATTTATCATTTTGTCATATTATAAAATTTATTTACAATTGAAACAAATATCTTATTAATGTTATCATTATCTAAAAATGCGAATAATCATATATGAGTAATAAAATTTTAAGAAAAGTTATTTAACATCTTGCATATTTTATATTTAAATAATAATAATATAAATATATATATATAAATATATAGATATATAAATTAAAATAATATATATGTATATTTAAAAGTATATACATATACAATGTATACATAGTAATGTAATTTGAAAAATTCTATAACTATTTGATTCCACTTTCCATGTGGTTCTCCAACATTCCTTTAAACGTATAATCTAGTTTGCTGAAATATTTTCACATTCCCGGACAAGCAGGTATAACCGAACGAGTTGAAGAGAAAAACAAGAAGACGCGAAAGACTCAACGGAGAGAGAAGGAGAAGAACGAGGGAGGGAGAGTGGCGAAGCGCCGAGAGAAAGAGCCAGGTAGAGAAGGGCAAAACAAACAAATTAACGTCAGAGTCGCTTGTTTATTGTTGGGTGGGGACACGGTAACCACGCCTTTGTCAAGCACGCCCTCCGAGAGCGTTACGTTCCGCGCTGCCCTCTCGTCCCTCGTATCCCCCTATCAACGCCCCTGGCTCGTTCGGAATCTCCCCACCGAGACGCCCGCCACTCGACGTTCGGGTGTGTACACGGTGGTGGAAGTGACGTCAGCAGACCCGATGCCGGGCATGCAACAGGCTGCTTTCGGCTGGTCACCGAAACCGCCCGAACAATCGCGCGTAACTTTACTTTTAAATTTGCTTTTTGCCCATACTCATACGCCTCGAGAAAGTCGCCGTTCGAAGAGATACATAGTGTAACTTACCCGCACCAACAATTTACGCGTCTATACTTACATCTTATGTATACCAATAGCGTTATGTGGTACAAAAATTTATAGTCTTGTTTTTGGAAATTTTATTAACTGTTCTGAAAAAGTATCTAATGAATTAAAAGAAATTCTATCTATAGATTTAAGTTATCTACCTTGACGCTTATGGTTTAAAATTTAAATGTAAATGTAACGTTTGTTTCTTTTAGAAACTTGTAATTATTAATAAATAAAATATCTTTCGCATTTCATCAACTGTTAAGATTCAATTTATTATCACTTTTCTTCCAAAGCTCAATATTTAAGCTTAATATGTTTTAATACATAAATCGATAAAGATATACCTTTTAAGAGAGCATATGGAAATGAAGAAATATATGAAGAGCTAAGCGGTGCTGCTTTGTGTGTGTGTATGATGTGTGTGTGTGTGTGTGTTCAAAAGCGATTATGGGAATGATAAGAAAGCGGGAAAGAGGACGAGAGGGAAAGAGGGGTGGTTGTTGTCTAGGGGGTTCCGAGCAAGTATGGACTTGGTCGACGAGAGGGCCGCCGGTGCACGGATTGTAAATTATACCGGGCAGATAGAGAGAAATTCATACTCTGATGACGCAGCGTTAACCACTCTCCGGTCATGCGATGATCAAAGGTAACAGTAATGGCCCGTGAGAGGATATCCGCCTGTATTTCGCCTAATATACTGCACGCTAAATGCTGACGCGATTTCGGCAGCCGGACCGAGAGGGAGCGACGAGAGAGCGATGGAGAGAGGGCGAAGCGCGCGAAGGAGGGTGGTAAACGCACCACCGAGAGGGCGAGATGAAGATAGAAAGAGAGAGAGAGAGAGAGAGAGAGGGGGGGGAGGAAAGAGGAAGAGGTCATAGGTGCGCAGGAGGGCGCGTAACGCGCGCGTGACGAAGAGATACGCAGAACGCCATAAATTGTCGGAGCAACGTGTGCACCTAACCCGAACACCCCCATGTCGACGAACGGCCGAGCGAGAGATCGCGCTTACCGTGTGGCTTTCAAAAATTTCACACGCATTACCGATCTCTCCTCCCGAACGGCGCGGCATGGCCGTCGCGTTTCGTTCCGCTCCTGCTGCGGCTCGATCCATCATTTCGGTAGTTTACTGCGAGCCCTGCGAAAATTACCCCGATAACGTCCTCGGCCACGGCTCGTTTGTCTCTGGAATTCACGCGATGACTCTCCTCTTTTAAACGACGCTTATATCACAGCCGAATTACGTTCTTACGCGGAAATAGTAGTAATTTCTGTCTAAAATACTCCAGTTTTGATTTCTGAGGTATCAAAATTTTCTTTTAAACGGTCAGGTTATATATTAGGTTGTATATCATATTAGAAAAGAAATTGAATTTTCTTACAAATTGTCATTTCCCCTTCTAAGGAAATAATATTAACCGGATGATTTTACATCCAAACAAAATCTCAAACGTTTTTTGATTTTACGAATTGCCTTATACCGAACACTCTCAGCCCCATGAAGACCATGAATAATACGCACATATAACAATCTTTCCCCTAAAATATTCTCGTAAATCCCATATGATCGTTTCCGACAATTTTGCATAGTCAAAGACACGTGTACGTTTGTACAAGGACTGTCGAGAAAGATTGTAATAAAGCCGGAGAACAGGACGGCACCCCCCGCGCGTATTTCGGCAGCATCGAATAATGGGAGGCCTCCGTGTGTGCGGTAGTATCGGTATAATAGTGTTTCTCGATTCCCCTTCCCTCTTCGGCACAATGGGTCGGCCAGGTCAAGTGTGCGCACACTAATCATGTTCCTGGTCAGAGAGCGGAGGTCCGAAAATGTACTGACGAAATGCGAACTATGCACGAATCACAATGCCCGGCTCGCACTCTCGACCAGATGCCACGGAGCATTCTGCGTGATGCTGCCCTACGGCCGGTATGCGAAGGCCCCGGACGTTGGAAGCTGGAACGCGCGTTTTCCCGGGCCACGTATCGATCATCCACGTATCCGTGTATATCGATGCCGGCTATACTATTAGCTCGTGTAGTCGCGCGGCCCGCGGCCCGCGCTTCTCTCTCATTTCACGCACCACTCTTCGGCAAGTCAACGGAAATTTCATCGCGTCGCACTCGGCGCTCTTTGCTGGATTTAAGAAGCTAATCTTTTATTTCTTTTGACGGGATCTTTTTACTTTAGCTCCATCAAAAATTCTGACAGTTATGCGAGAATGATGAAGGAGAGGATTAATGCAATGCATGCGCGGTTTCAATTTTAAACGTCATTGTGTTTGTTCGGTCCAGCACCTGGCAATTCGCACTCAACAATATATTTGTTTATCATAATACGATCTCCACGACGACTCTATATGTATAACACTTTTATTAAATAATTTAAATATAAAAGAGTCAGGTATAGAGGCATTTTTGTCATTGTAAAACGGGAATTATATTGTGTTTTTTTTTAATACAATAAAAAACTTAATCATCTTTTTTGTTAAGAATTGGCAAATCCTATTTATTACAATGTGAGAAATATAGACTATACTACGTTTTACAGTCCATTAAATCTTGGTATTACCTTCATATACCATTAATTTTAAAGATGTGCTGACAAACTAATTTTAATAAATGACGAGTTTTCATTTTTCAAATTCTGTAACGCTTTTAACGCGATCAAGATCGCGCCTCATTATCCGTTCCATGCGATTGTATGCGAGAGACTCGCGATGGCACGCAGGAGAGAAGCGGTCCATTGTGACGAAACGACGCGAGTAGCCAAAAAGCCAAAGTATCCGCCACCTGTCTCTCGCGTGGACCGAAAGCGAGAAGAACGCCATTCGACCGCTTCCCGAGAGATTCAAGAAACGACGTCGAGGGTTTTCCCACATAAAGCTGAAGAGGGATCGCGCGAGCGTGGGGGCGGATGTGTCGCGCGAGAAATCACAATGAAGACTTTCGGTCACCGTTGTGGGATTCGTGTCGTCAGTGACAAAAAGCCCGAGTCGCGATATGAAAGAGCGAAAAGGATCGACGAATCGTAGTCCGGGAATCGAACGAAGGGAGGAAAAGAGAAAGAGCGTGGAAAACGCGTGGGATAAGGGAGGATTAAAATCGAGTACCCCTCTTTGAAGGGTATTAAAATCCGTCCCTTATTACAGATAGGTACGATAGTTCGTTTTTTTTTAGCTACTCCATGCACACAGATGATCCTCGAGCTTGAGGATTATATAATAGAGATTAAATATGTGTGTGTGTGTGTGTGCATATTATATAAATACATATACATAGTCATTATGTGAATATACAATGTATTATACATGTATATGTAATAAACGCTTCATAATGATTTATAAGCGAAAAAACATGCTCCGCGATATTGAACAACCGTGCTATTTCTATTTCAAAATTACAACATAACGTTCCTTTCATGCCTTCCGTTCGTAATAAAATTACGTATTTGTAGACCATCGAAATATGTCTAGAAGCTTGAGTAATGATGAGCACACAGTAAATGAGAATAGCAGCCTCAATGCTCGTCGCTTCAAATGCATCTGAAACGTTCTCGGCTCGAGAACCACCCCGTGAAACACGCGGATCGGGAGGGACAGAAAGAAAGAGAGAGAGGGGGAGTCGCAGAAGCTTGAGGGGGTGTCTTTGAATGGGTAAGTTCCGGATTTAAAATCCCGGGCTCCACTCGAAATCGCGTTACCGAACGTGTCTCTCCGCACCCTTCGCAGCGTGCGAAGGGATTAAGAGTATATACCTAGCGCAAAGTCCTCCGCATATTTTCACGATATCTCACCGCGGGGTGTTCTTGGGTAACCGCAGATGCGACGCGTCAAAGTCTCGTCTCGAGTCTCAGGTCTGTGACGTATAAGCACGCGTAAATACGTCGCGTTCTCGGCATCGTTGCGCCCGTCAGGGGATAACCGGCGCGAGGGTGTGCGTACCGTTAGAGTGGTGGCAAAACGTAACTCGAAATAAAGGCCCTCAAACGAACCACCATGTCGTCCCCTCCGCGTCCTTAACGCGACAAAGAAGAAAAAGAAGAGGCGGCCGCTCTCTCCCGATGTGTAGCAATTCAATTTCAAAGTGAAGAAACGAGAAATGTAATTAGAGACAGTGCTAAGTGCTCGAGCCTTCGCGCGATATAATTAGCCCCGACCATTCACGCACGACGAAAGACGCGCAAGAGTATTTCGGGATTTACATCGGCTCTTTTACACGCGCCACGTTTGATTCGCGTTCATGCGCGCAGCGAGTTAAATACGCCATAAGACGTGCTGCTATACAAGAATAAAACGTTGCGTTGAAGAATTTTAAGTACATTAATTCGCTTTCGTCTAAGCAGCGAGTACTTAACTCGCATGTATCGGAATGTGCCAAGCTTGTCTTTTCTTCTCTCTACAGAATCTTGTAGCGATATTTCTCGAAATTTATATTATCACAATTTTTATTTTTTATATTATTTTAAGAATATCAACTTTATCGTTATCTTATGATTATTTCTCTTAAATTTTCTATCTATCAATTCGATCTAATACCAATGACTCTCTCTCAATAGTGAAAACTATTCTATTAATAAATTATTAATTCAAAATGATTAAAATTAAACTATGAAACAGGCTCGTTCCGAATTAAATTTAAAAGGGAAAATACGAGGGAAAATACAAAGTTATCGGACCATGGAGCCTAAATACTATATGTCGTGAAAACATATATGTGTAATCTATACTTGTACATAAAAACCAACTGTCGTCATATATCAGATACAAGTACTTATTCTTATAGAGATAATATAATCTATATTATAAGCCAAACGTTTCGATCTTGAGATCATCTTCAGTGGTAAAATAAATAAAATGTACCGTGAGCGGAGCTCACAAAGTTGTAGCATTAAAATTATTACAAAGCCGTGTGTCTAAACTCGCGTATTATAAAGTACTGTTATAAAATTATATTAATTATATCGATCGATATTTACTTTCTTTTAACTTTCGTTTTATCCTTTTGTTCATGATTCTTAAATATTTCAGGATTTAAATAAGTTTCCCATCTATCTCTGTCTAATTATATCCTCTTTCCTTCAAAAATATTATAAATGTTTTCGTGCCACGCACTTCTTCGTTCGTGTAATTCTGGTCTTAATAATGATAAACTTTCACAGTGCATATAGGTGCGCGTTCGGATTCTCGCGCGGTGCTTCACGGTGGTCCATTTCTCATCGCTCGTCGTCTGTCGCCCGTTTGGAAAATATCGCAGCTTCGTATAAAATATCTCGATATCGGTCTGGTGCATTACCGGTCGACGTCGGGTCATCCAATACTCTACAACGAACTTTTTGTGCCTCGGGATGCCTATGGCTCGCTCCGTCGAGATCCGTCCATCGTCCGTCTCGTCCGTGAGCAGCGGAGGCTTCCCCTGAGTTCTCGGGGTAATATTACGCTTCTGGGTGGTTCACCCTCCCGACGCCGACGACAAATTTCTCATTCTTTATAGAGCGTCGCCTCGTTCGCGTACTCTTAGATTTTCTTGTTTCGCACGATAATCATGAACGTTATCGAAAGATTTATTTCGAAAGTCAAACAGTGTTATAACAGGAGTGAGTTTAGATTGACAGGAAAAGTAATTTTGCGAAATAATGACTACCAATTATGACACTTACGGTATTTAATAGCTATATAACAAGAGAGTAATTTATCAGCTTAATTTTAATTTTCATTGAATTCCTATTGCTTTAATTTACTCGACATTATTATAGTTCTGAGACAACTTTTTATATTTTGTCTCAAGGAGACAATAAATCTGTTATCTCGTACATCTGTGATATTTTTTGTTCCATAAATAGATTCTATACTCAAATAGTCCTCCACTTTAATTATATTTTTTACATCAAATACTTGATTTTTACAGATTTAAATACGAAAATTAACAAGTATGAAAATTAAACGGTAAACTTTATTCGCGTCCAGGGTGCAATGCGCATGTGCGCGATATATAAGTCGTCTTACGAGAGTAAACTTTTCATGGAAACGACAGAATCGTGCCGAAGCAAGAAGGTGTCGAGGCAAATAAGCGTAACGGTAATACAAGATACACGCACGATCCCTAACTACAACTGATCAACGATCGAGCTCGTGGCTCGGCAGACGTTAATGAAATCGAACACTGTGACATTTTCTTACGTGGCGAATGCGAGCATGTAACAAACACGCGCAAGGATATTCTTAAGTACCGCGAGACTAAAAAAAAGATTGCGGACAGAAAATGTTTGCAATTCCTTTCGCCCGTTATTCTCAAGAATCGTTAGATAATTCATATCGAGGGTTTTTAATTAACCGAGTATATATTTTAATTGTATTTGAATTATTCGTGGCCCGCACATTTCAAAACTCAAAACGTTTGGATAAAAGGACGTTTAAAGTCTTGAAACGTATAAATTTTCTATTTTTTAACGATTCAGTTACAATTATTAATCTATATTCCATTTTTATAATTTTAAATTAGTAGAAAGCAAAAGAAATTTTTATTAATTTTTTGAATTTTCTAAAGTTTTGTAACATCTTAAGAGAAGGTACATTTACAATAGAAGAACTTCGTTCATAGTATTATTATTCTAGTTGTTATAGGAAAGTATCGTTGTTCGTCTAACTAAATAAAAATAAAAAAAAAGGGTAGGTATAAGCTGTTCGTCTTACGATGACTCGATCACGAATCGCCCTCCCGATATACCTAATACAATTAAGTATATACGAGTCATCGTCGATCCCGTTCGTCACCGTTCGTCACATTCGTCTCGCTCTCGAGAGTTCTCGCCGGCATCGACGAAGAAATAGTCATCGCGACCGCGCGTAACACGCGCCGGGCGCCGGTAACACAGCCCGGCACGCACGCATAATCGCGACGAACACGTCCGGCAGTTCGGCTCGCGAATACAACGCGGGACAGAAGTAGACAGCGGTCCGCGACGAATCGCACAATGCCTGACATCTCCATCGCGCATCGCCGAGGCACGACGGAAACGAGAAACGGGCCCCGCGCGACGTAGTCACGCCCCATCGCGACCCATTGTCCGTGGGTCACGTCGTTCCGTCGAGATTTATCGTTCTCTCGTCATTATCCACGCTCGATTCGCGACGATTATCGACCTCGTCGCACCGACCCGACACGTTTGTCCGTCCCTCCCACGGAATTTGTTTTTGCCACATCAGTTTCTGCCGTCCGAGCGAATGCCCGTCGCGTCGGCTGCAAACGCACCCGTCGTCGTGTCTCAACCCTCTTAGTTAACGTTACAAACTAACAGATACAGAGTCCTTGGTCCTAGGGACCTCTGCTTTCAAAAAGGAGGAAATAAAAATAAATACTCTCCACTGTGCAATACGTACTTGTTACAGAATCTCAAATTTGATTTATTTTCTATAAATCTTTAATCGTGTAAGTTATAGAGGGGGAATAAAAAAAATTACAAAAAATAACTCACCGGTCGACGCGCAACAGCGGAGTTCTAAGTTGTAACTCATCATATCTGCGTCGATCTGTAACACAGACATATTTCTACATTAAAGCAGAGTTCAAGAGATAATCAAGCTTGAAATAAATACTTTATACATATATCGCGCCTGTTAAATTGTTAAAAAAACATTACTTCAACGGATATCTGACTTTAAAATGCAAATGCAAATTTCCGCATTAACTCGTTCGCACTGCAATTAATTCGCGAAAAATCGTGCAAGTAATATCACGACCACGACCGTATATATACGAATAAGAGAGACACGCGACGCGCTCGCGACGCAATACTTCTTCCTCGCATATGCCGGAGATTCAACTCCCGACGAAATTAAACTTGAAAAGTAGCGGAATTCGGCACGAATAAGCAAAATAATAAACGAATAATGACAATTACTTCACGGTCGGTCCGCCGTTGCCCGATGCCTCCCAGGCCCCCTCCTCCTCTCCTCGGTCCTCCTCCGATGGCTCCGATGTCGCATCTCTGACTCTGGACGGCGCGGCGCGCTCACTCGCTCATGCGTGAAAATATCGTCGCTTATATGATCGCGCGACACTTTCGACACTTTGCGCACGGCACTCCCGGTATTAATCTCGCGACGCGACGCGTATACTTAATTACACGGTGACGGAAGAATCGCGGCGGAAAAGCATATACGATCCGCTCGACGTCCCTCGTCCGTGACGCAGCCCCCGCGGGTAGACTTAGACGTTAACATGGCGGAGAGAATTTCGTGAAGAATCGCGCGGCCAACTTCACTCGCCATCTAGGAGCAACCGTCGCGAGGTCGCGAGGACACTAGTGACGCTACGCTTGTGTGCGTGTGCTGCTTGTCAAGCGATTTTAGTCTGCGATTAAATTATCGATTTACGAACACTAGCTGTGTCTATCGGCCACGATCCACGATCGCCACGATATAATTAAACGCGTCGCGGCGTTACTCGATTTAGGATTCGCTCGTATCTTTCATTCGTGTTCCGAAAACGACGATAAATTCACTCCGAAGCCACGACGCGAGACGCGAGAGGCGAGTCAAGTTGACGGTTGAGAAAAGCGAAATTCGAAACAATGTTATCTAAAGTCAGTATATTATCGAACGCGATGTACCTCGGTATCGGTATATACGCATTCGATGCCACATATATCGCGCACACATAGGTATAATATATGTATAACAGTTTTCCGTAATCTGAAAACGGAGTCCGACGATACGTACGTTACGTTACTCCGCGTCCGCGCAACGATCTACGATTACGATCCGAGAGTCAATAAATTCCAAGACGAGGTCGCGTGACGCGGGCGCCGCGCCGCGACTTTGCCGTAAACACGATGGAGGGGGGGTAGAGTGACTAGCACGGTGCGCGTCTCGGTGTGTCTAGTTACTTTACTCCCGTTCTATTCCCATTACTCGTGTTGCCGCGACGCCCGCGACCCCGTCGCTTATCGCTCTCGCCGAGCCGGCGCCGGCGTTTCCAGATTACACATTACAGAAAACTGTGATACGTCGAATGATTAGCTGATACATGTGCTTCGCGGAATTTATCCGAACACGAGCTAGGTAAGATCGCGTTCGATAATACTGACTCGTCGGAACGCGGCCGACGCGCGACCACTCTCATCTTTCTCTCTCTCTCCGTTCCGACATAGACATACGTACGACCGATTGCGAATGTAGACCGGCCCTAATCGATCTCGCTTATTTTCTCAACCGTCAACTTGATTCGCCGCTCGCGCGTCTCGTGGCGCGTCGCGCGCGGCTTCGGCATTTGTCGTTTTCGGAACACGGATAAAGAATACGAGCGCCGAGCGGAGGAATCGGAGTAACGCCGCGACGTGTTTAATTAACGATCACAGATCGCACGCTCCGTTAACGTCGTACGTATTTAACTTTGTGTTTAATCATGTTTTGATTTTTGGCGATCGATGGGAGGTAGACACGAATGCGTATGTTCGTAAATCGATGATTTAATTGCAGTTAATCAAAATCGCCTGACAAGCGCGCAGCAAGTGGCAAGTGTATAGCGTCTCGCGACGGTTGCTCCTAGATGGCGAGTGAAGTTGGCCGCGCGATTCTTCACGAAATTCTCTCCGCCATGTTAGCATTTATCTGCGGGGCTGCGGGACACATCGACGGACGTCGAGCGGATCGCGTATGTGCTCTTCCGCCGCGATTCTTCCGTCACCGTGTGATTAAGTACGCGTCGCGTCGCGAGATTAATACCGGGAGTGCCGTGCGCAAAGTGTCGAAAGTGTCGCGCGATTATAAGCGACGATATTTTCACGCGTGTACGAGTCAAGTGCAACGAGCGAGTGAGCGCGCCGACGGAGATGCGACGTCGGGGGAGGAGGAGGGGACCTGGGAGGCATCGGGCAACGGCGGAGCAACCGTGAGGTGAGTACCGTTACGTTACTCGTTTGTCATTTGCTCCGGCGTAATGGGGATTTCGTCTAAAATTCTCAGGCACGAGTTGATTCGCCTGCAATATTATTTAAAGTTTAACGTTAGTGTAACGCCGCGCCGCCGAGTTCGAGCGCCAACGTTGCGAGCGTGCGAAAAAAAGATTTATATCGATCGAACGCGGAACGTTTCTACAGATTAATTATGCGAACAAATTAATGGAAATATACAGCAATTAACAGCGATCGCGATCATTTTTCGTATTAGTATATTTAAAATAAAATATTTATTAAAGTACGATTTAACAATTTAACGCGTGCAATCATTATTTTTTGAAATATTAATTACGCTGCTTTAACCTGGATGTATTTGTGTATGTTACAGATCAACGCGGCGTTACAACTCCGCTGCTGCGCATCGATCGGTGAGTTACCTCTATTCATTTTAATTTTGGGCAATGGATTTGTGAAAAAATTACATTTCCTTAAAATCCTTCTCTCTCGCAGGATTTTGAAAGAGACATTTAAATTCGACTCGCTATGTATATCTCGAATTGAATTTAGTCTCAATAATTGCGTTATATGTTAACAAAATGATTCGATTCTTTATATACGGGATGGACTATTTTTATGTCCCGCACCTAAATGTGTCTTTTTTCCTACGCCTTCTACCAAAAAATTTCGCACAAAAGTTGTTTCATCTTAAGAAGGACACAAGACGTTATGTGTTGTTAAATAATATAAGCTATGATAAGCTATATAAGGTATATGCTATTAAATAACATTATATGCTTTAAAACATATTCTCCAATAATTACGTAACGTATATTTTATTTATATATGCTCGTACAAGAGAATGAAAAGCCAAATCAACGCTATCTCTTTCCTTAATTTCCTTCTTAATATGGAAATAAAGATAAAATTAATTACGCGGCGCAAGATTTCTTCCGTTCAAGTAAATAAACGATAAAGAGAGTGTAACGGACGACCCGTTTGTGACTGTGACAGTCAATTTCGTCCCGCGCGGACGAGATTTATCGTCCGAGTAAGAGTGTCTCGTTATTCCGCGCGTCGAATTTCGCCGTGCGGACGTTCGAGACCACCGGTCATACCCGTCGTCAATTTTGTTTTCGACGCGGCAGTCGTTAGCGTTAGCGCTTACCCATAGCGATTCGCAAACGGGTGCCGTGAATACCGCGCTGTTATTAGCGTGTTGAACGACGCTGCGAGGAACGAGAACGTCGATCCGGCAGGCGTACGCGCCATTAATCCGCGCGCCGAATTACAAGCCACGCTGACGTTCAATGGCCCGAGTGCGATTTCCGCGCTGCGTTACTTTTCGCGCGCGCACGTTTCGCATCGACAACGCGTGTATTTTTTAGAAGTTCGGATGAGCGCCCGTTTCTCTTCTCTCTCTCTCTCTCTCTCTCTCTCTCTCTCTCTCTCTCTCTCTCCCTCCCCCTCTTTTTCAAGAGATACGAGAGAACTTGACGTCCTCTTCGTAATTTTTTTATCAGTCGTCAGAGTCAGATAAATTTCCCCCGCATTTATATGAGCTGTTTGATAGAAAGAAATAACATAAGTCAGTTTGAGTCATCCAAAACACATAATTTACGGAAATATTAAAAGGTCAAGTAATTTGATTTTGTTGCAGTTTTTCCTTTTTATATGCTCGTGAAAGAAAAAACTGAGAATATGAATTTGTGCCAAAATAATTAAGTACTATGTTCTTAAAAAAAATATATATATATATATCTTTTATGAATGACTTTATTATATTGTCATTTTATATATCTAACGTCTTATGCCTGGGTGATTACTAAAATATGACACACCGACGAATTTAAGTTATCGAAACAGTTAAAATTAGCATATAGTTTGTTTGACATAACCATAGTTTTCACAAATTTCTCAATCTTACGTCAAAAGAGATAGTTTGCTATATTCAGAATGACAAGAACTACCGCGATCAGCCATATGTATCTCATGGAAAATATAAATTTTCGAAGATCGAGCTACCGATTTCAAGACCTCGAAAACACGCGTCCGCTCGTGTATTCCAGAGTAGCCGATGAAGCTATCGAAGACGGTCTTCGCACGTGATTCGGCGAGAATGCGGAGATACGCAGAGAGGAGAATTGCGTTATATGCGCGTACCCACACAATCATACGTGCACGCACGCACGCACGTAGGTGCAACCTGTTATTTGAATGTATATAAGCGAACCTGGAGCAAACGCGAGAGAGGAGGCCGAAAGGGAGCGAGACGAAGGATGCGAGGGTGCGGAAAATAGGGAAGGGTACGGGGAAGGAAGTTACGCGCGGGAGGTGGCTCGCGTGGGTGGCGGTGGAGGTGGAGGCGGCGGTGGAGGCGGCGGTGGCGGCGGCGGTGGCGGCGGTGGTGGTGAGGTAGTCATGACGACCGCAGCGACCAATCATCCGGAAGTAACGCAGCGCGAGATAACTCTGCATCCAATCAGGTTTAAAGCAGGGACGAGGCTGGCCATCCCCCGCAGAAAATCACCCCCGTAGCGAAATTTCCACCGTACGAGGGTAGATATACAAGACGACAGACGGCTTTCTCCCTCTCTATCTTTGTCCCTCTCCCTCTCTCTCTCTCTCTCTCTCTTTCTCTCTTTTTTCTCTCCCCTTCTCTGTTTCTGTCGCGATCGCGCTCTACTCTCGAAGCCGAGATGACGACGGGACGATGGCGGTTGTTATCCCTCCTCCCGACGTTTTTTTTTTTCGTCTTTTAATTCATAACCTTCGACCGTCGATGATAACCTGCAGGTCGCTGATAAGAGACCCGCGATGTCTAAGGGGAGAGATCTGTGGCGGAGGGGCGCGACGGCGGCAGTAGCGACTGATGAGCTCCGTGAAACTCGGAGATCGAGTTCTATATAGACGAAAGAGAAAAAGTCCAAGAGCAAAGAGCTTTCGGCACCGGATATCTAATCTTCGGAACCTGTTTCTCGCGATTGTTCGATCTTCTTGTCCCACGTGTTTTCCCCCTACATATCCGTCCATGCGATTATTCAGAGCATGAAAATCCATACGCGGCAAAAATATACGGTGGATATTCTTAAATATCTATCTAAATAAATATGAAAGATGTCCAAAGATATTCTGATTAACGATTTTTTCGCTATTTTGCAACATCCCGCTTTTTTAGATATTTGTTAATATTAGTTTCTATATTTAATTAATGTTAACATATATTGATACAAACAAGCATTAGTCAAAGGAACATAATCCTGGAAAATATAATAATAAATACGTTATAACGTATTAAACGCATTGTACCACAATTTCCATTTGCTTTCGCAAAGATTTTTTACTTCAAAAATAAAAAAAATGTAATCCGATTACATAAATAATTTGCAACTTTGTTTTAATATAAAAATGTTGTCTTTATGCAGTAGCAAATATTAAAACAGGAATCATTAATTTTGTTTGCTACAAAATCGCTGCATTGTTACAATTATTTAATGATTCAACGACATTATCAGCCATTAATTTCTTTACGGACACTGGCATATGTGTACACGTCTAGTTTTACATTAGTTTTGAATTTTTAGAACAATGTTGCAAATAAATATTCATCACACGATCAGAAAAAGAAGAAAGAAGTCCCGTTATACGATGACAGATATAATATTTATGTCACTTGGTACTAAAATACTCGTAATAATACTAAAATACTTTTTACCTCTTAACTTTAAGAATTTGTCAAATATATCAATTTAATCTTTCATTATGGTTTATGTAACTTTTCGTCGGCGGAACGCATTTTTCACGATGCATTCGACGAGCGTATGTGCGCTACGCGATCCGCGTATTCACTCCGTCAAGGTACTCCGCGGAGGAAAAAGGGGGAAAAAAAGAGAACATGACTTACACGTATAAACGCGTCGCCTTGTGTCGACATCGAAAATGCGTTTATGGTCTGGCAGCAGGCCGATAAGAAGCCCCATAAAACGAACGGCGTTCCATAAGTGTTCGCGGCGCAACTTCGACGGCTCCTTCGGCACTGCCGATGCCGGTCGTCCCGGTTGTATCTCGCATTTGTCACGTTTATCGACTTCGCGCCATGTACTCCGCACGGTTTCACCGTGACACAGTTCGACGCGCGACAAACCCTATCCGCCCTCCGTCGCGGAATCGGAAGGGTGATACTTTCGAAGTGAGAAAGCTTTTTAACCCTTATCCAACAGCGACACCCGTTACGCCGATAACACCAATATCGTCGTAAAGCTCTCGATAGAGTTAAACGAAGCAAGACAATATAATTAATCTTTCTCAAATGGTCACATTCCTACAAAATAAAGCTAGAACCAGAATTCTTCTGGAACAGATCGTATCTCTGGTGTAAGCGTTTCGTAAATTGGAAAGCAAAATATAAATGCTTGTTTTGTAAATGTATATATAGAAAATAAGCTAATCTGGAAATTTTGAGAAAAAACGCTTTTTCTATTTTTTTTAGTAGAATTTATTAACAGAAGTATTATAGCTTCGTATACTTCTGAATCTGAATATAGCAGAAACGTGATATTTTTAGAAAAATCTGAGATTCAATTCCTTTTTTATTTGCTTATTAACACAATGTGATCACGATATCACTATTAATTATTGTGTCTATATCATATATAACTTATGTATTGTTACTAAAAATATTAAAGCCGTGAAAATATGAAAGCCGTAACAAATCTTAGGATATCTAATAGATTAATAGAATAATTAAGAATATTGGCTGGATGTCTGTACAGGATAGGTGCACTGGTGCTCTCGCGGAAAATTCTCCCCGGACAGTTCACGCCCGGCAAATCTCGCGCGAAACCGAATTGCTAATTCGCTCCGTGTCTTCTTGATTACGATACAGGTCTAGGGAAGCGGAAGGAAATGAAGGAAGAAAAAAAATTTCTTCCCGTCGCGCTCTCTCCGCTCCGTAGCGCGCCCACCTCCGTGCGGCGGGGTGGATGGATGGATGGATGGATGAATTCCATCGTTATCGAGTCGCACCCCCGTTTTACAAACGCAGCAGGCCTCACCCCGCCCGCAAAATCTCTCGGCCGAACGTGCATATTTCCATTTGACACGCCTCGGCGGGCGCCTGATTTTATTAAAAACCCCCGTAACCCGATTCCGCGCGCTCTCCCACGGGGAATGAAATGTTTCTTTCGCACTCACTCGATTTCCGCGAGGTGAGCGCGATCATTTTCGATACCTCGATGTTATATGGTAAGCCGCATGATTTTCTCTAGATAGGAATGAGATACAGTCCTGGAGATCTTAAGCAAATATATGTTACAGAGAAACTTGAAGAACGAAACATAAATGAAAAAAAAAAAAACTAACACACGTTTTTTCTTAGACGAAAAAATCCTATTGAATTTTTTTATTACTAACGGTTTTTAAAAACCTGAAGCGTTTTTTATATTAATTTTTATATAAACTTAGGTGAATAAAGAAAAACTAAATCTTTTCAAACTCGTTACATATGAGTTTTCTTCAGACAAAATATTCAATTCACTAAAATATGTATTAATTAAATAAGAATTAATTTAATTGTTCTCTTTAGATAGTTACAACCCATAAAATTGGAATCTCAAAAGATTAAAGGTAATAATTTATTATTACAATGAAAACTTTACTGGTCATGTTATTGCTGTGACTATATACAGTTTGTTACTGACGTACTTGGCTTCTAATTTCGAAACTAGATTCAACATTTTGACATATAAGTATTCCTTGGTTGCCGAAAATTTGGAATATATCTATCGAGGGAAAGACGAAGAGAGAGAGTAAGACGAAGGAGGAGAGGAGAAAGTCGGCATGGTATAAACGAGGTCGAGTGTTGGCAGCGTATAATTTCGATGACAAGCAAAGGGGTGGTTATCTCTCGTTGCTTCTCACCCTCTTTGCCACGGACTGCGAGTGGTGAGCCACCCCCGCGTGATTGTATTAATTCAAGCCGTCCTCTCCGCCCCCCTCCCCGACTTCACATTTACACCTCACTCTCCCTTCTGTTCTGCCTCTTCCTCGCGTCTCACCCTCCCTCTCTTCGGACCCCGTGTCGACGTCACCCCTCCCGAAGCACAACTTCCGGGGACAAACGAAGCGTGTCGGCGTCGCGTATAATGAAGCGCGCTCGTTCGTTTCCTCGGCGTTTTCTTGTTACCCGTTTTCGTGTCCCGCGCAAAGATGCCCGTGTCGGCGCCTAAATCTAAATTCCGACGATCCTGAGATTCGTGAAGGTATAATAATAGCGCTAAAAGACGAGTTCAGAATTTTAGAAAGCTGAAAAATAAAGAAAAATGTTTCCAACGTATTGTTGCAAAGTCGCATATGGATGGTTGAACATCAGAACACTGGTTGTGAATTGTATAGCGTGGAATTAATTATTATGTTGCAGGAAAATTAATTATTAAATTTCAGCAAATTGGGTCTTGAAATATAAAGCAATAAAAAATAAAACTTTCTACAGTTTCTACGTTTGTGCACCGATATTTGTGGAATCGGTTGCGAACATCAATGCATGATATTCGCCTGTCATTACACGAGGAAAGTATCGGCAGCTGTGTGTGTGTGTGTGTGTGTGTGTGTGTGTGTGTGTGTGTGTGTGTGTGTGTGTGTGTGTGTGTGTGTGTGTGTGTGTGTGTGTGTGTGTGTGTGTGTGTGTGTGTGGACAGATCGTGTCCATTGTCATTGGCGCAATATATGCGTTATCTCGCCGGTGAGAGTGAATATCGTCTCGTAGAGGGAGGGAGTTACGGCTGGTGCACGTGCGGAGGGATGGTCATCGAGCGCGTGAAGTGTTCGAAAAGACGGGAGTGGATGATCGTCGTTCGTGAAAGATCGAAGTATAAGAAGAGGTAGGTGGGAAAGGGGTACCAAGCCGTTTAGCGATATTTCACGGGGTTCTCGTCTCTCGTAAGGGTTTCCAGCGGCGCACGGTATTACTGGAGGCAGTCTTGCAGACTCGAGATAAGGAAAGCCCGGGTTCTCCGTTTCCGACGGCGACTAAGGCGCTCGTTCCTCTTCTCCATCTTAGCCTCGCAACACGAGAGTGTGGAGGAAATCGGCGAAAGGAAAGCCGCGAGCAAACCCCTTCTGGTTGCTACGCAGTGTCCCTTTTCCTCCTCCCTCCTTCATCTCAGGTTCCTTTACTTCCCCCCCCTCCCCGTCACCGTAAACTCGGTTAATATCTGCTTATCCTGTCTTACCATCCGTCTTCTTAGACCGTTTCGCTTCCTACGCGGCTTCCTTCTATTCGTCGTGTTAGTTCCTGCGAAGTATCGCGAACTTGCCAACGTCGACGACGCCGCGACGTCGACGCCGCGGAATATCCGCGGAACGTGAAGACGCGCGTGTGCCTTCAAAGACACGCGGGTACACTTGGCTATTTGTAGGAATTTACTATATACGCAATCGCAAAAACGTCCTAGAAATAATATTTCATTATAAATATAAGAGAAAATAACTAATTAGTGTAAGGACAGCCAATTTTCGAGCAATAAAAAGATGTTAGAAAATAAATTTAAAGCTAATGTTTATTAAATTAAAATGATTGGTTTATGTTTCGAGCCATACTTGGTATTTTTCAGAACGACAGAAATAATGTACACGACAATTCATATTATAAAGATAGAAACATATAAATTACAATCTATTGAAAAAAGAAGAGATAATATTCGACATGGAGTTTACATTTGAAGTGATGGAATAAATAGTCCAAAAACGATGTTACAGTCAAACATAATAAGTGAAAAATAAGTCGTTAATTAAAAATAATATAAATAGCTATTGCTTTGAATGTAAGTAATTTCTTATTTGTAGAAGGAAATAAATAATTTTTATAAAAAAAATTATCCTTATAAAATTAATAGTTATTTGTGCAACAAGTACTGTAAGATGAAAATTCCCGGAGTTGACGCACGAGCCGAAGGCGAATGCGGTCACCGCACCCTTGAATTTTCATCTTACAGCACGACTTGCACACCCTATTTTATGTTGCAAGTGCGTGGAAAGTGGTCTATTACGCACGCGTAGCGTGCGCAATGGGGCACTTTTCATGCACGTGTTACATAAAAAGAATTTAAGAATTTTATATCAAAAATTTCTCTGTACAAAAGTAAAATTTTTGCTATTTATATGTATTCACTACAACTACGAATACGTTCTAAATCTGATTTTTACCATTATAGGTATAATGAAAAGTCAAATAAATATATAGGAAAATAAATAATCTTTAGAGAAGAAAAAATCTAAAAATCTGAGAAATACTGAGAAATTTCTTTGTATATAAAATCACGAAGTATCAAGTTTTTATTATTTATGTGTATTTGCTATATGCAACCACAAATACGTATTAAAATATAATAATGAATAATGTTTCATTATAAATATAAAGAAAAATAAATAACTTTATATAAATAAAAAAATCTATAAAGATCTCATATCAGTCATTATTGAAATTTCTCAAGACTGTTTTTATAAAGATTGCAAAATTTGATATTTGGAGATTTCGATATTCGTACGTGTACAATTTTGTACAATAAGTAGAAATTTTAAAATCCTCCATCATCGCCATATTCTCTTCGAGAATTAACAATTAAAGAAGAGGATTTTTTGGGATTTCTACCTATTGTACAAAATCATATCTCTAAATATTAAATTTATCTTTATCTATTATCAGTTTGCAAAAAAATTTGATTATATATTGCAATGGAAAGATTCTTATATATAACTATGTCATTTTTTTATGTTTTTTTTAATAGCAAAATAAAGTTTTAATATTAGTCTTTTAATATCGGAATATATATGCCTCCAGCATCCTCCCTGATAATGAGGGAGTTAATAATTATCTGCTTTTGTAAAAAATATACTTTCTCCGCTAGCAAAACGGAGAAAACTTGGAATGAGGCGCTCAACGGCGATCCTGCCTCTCTCGGTTTAGCAATTAGCTGCTGTTTAAGTGCACGTGCGCTCGTGTGGTCGGTTAATCTCCGCAATTCCGCGCGGGGACTTCGTTTCGTTCCAATTAGAAAGGAAAATCTCAGTAACGATTTCTCGGTTGGTCGGTCGTTACTTATTTCTGAAAGGGACACGCATGTGCACGTGTTCGTTCAATTTCGCCCCGGTACTTCCACGTACTTTCGCGATCGCTATTGCATGTTTCAACAGGTGTAACAATTCGTATAAATACGTATGCCGAGTGTTCCTAAACGACCGGATAATATTTCATGTTCTTTGATGGATTTACGCAAGAATGCCAAGTGATTGTCATCGGAAACGAGTTTTTAATATTTGAAGTTTATCAATACCGATGGAATAAAAATATTTATTATTCATTATACCTATTATTTCCATTATTTATTAATTTACACGCGGTATTTCTAATTTATTTTGCATACCACATAAGTAAAAAAATCTATGCATCTTGGATACTATTTTAATATTAACCACATACATAATTCACGGTATAAGATAATTGATCTTCATACAATATATTTTTAGGCGTGTCGCAAGATAATAAATTCTGGAATAATTTGTTTGGATACTTGGAATTATTTCGGTGAATTTAGTGTTCGGCGATCAGCGTAAGGCGCTTTCGCGATTCGTGCAATACTTTGAGCGTCGCGGCATTCTTGGCAACTCATCGATATAATTATTAAACGGAACGTTTGCTCTCGGGGGCTGGCCGGCGAGGGTAGCACGGCGAGGGAAGCCGACGACGGGTTCGGTGGAGTCTCACACCACACCCGGTGTATCCTCCGGTAATGAACGCAGCCACCTTGAACTGGCAAACGGATGAGCGGCCAGGCATAGGGAGTCTGTAAGAGCGAATCTGAGAGAGAGAAAGAGAGGACGGCCTCCCCGAAGAGTGACGGGGGACACGGTAAGTTAGGACGTAGGGGAGAGTGGCGGCGGGGGAAGCGGTAGCCACTAAAAGGGGTTGTGTCCTCTATGTGATGAAAGCACCCTTCCGTGTCCCGCTGAGACTCTCTCTTCGCGCCGTCACCGCCGCGCCACCGCCACCGCCGCCGCCTTTGCTTTGGTTCCTTTTCCTATAGCTAGAGAGAGAAAGAGAATGCCCTTGTCCTCCTCCTCTCTCTCTCTCTCTCTCTCTCTCTCTCTCTCTCTCTCGTCGTTTGCGCAACGTCGTCCCCCTGGCCTTCACGTGCACCCACACGACTGTACATTCGCCTTGTCGATACGTGTCTGCCAGTTTCCACATGTCTCTGCCTTTCTCTCCCTTCCTCTCTCTCTCTCTCTCTCTCTCTCTCTCTCTCTCTTTCTATCATCATGTGTCCCACGTGTGTGTGCGTGATAAGCCCAGCAGCAGCAGCAGCAGCAGCAGCAGCAGCAGCCATTGACGCCTCGGTGATCTGACGCGATTATACGTCGCGCTTCTCTCGCCGTATTCCCTCTTTTCTCTCTCCTTTTTTCTGGCTCTCTTCGCTTTTTGTCCCTCACGAGCTTCACGCCTTTTTCGCGGTTTTTCCAGCCGCCTCGCCGCCGTCGTCGTTGTCGCCACCGCCGCTACCGCCGGCGCCGTCGCCGCCACCGCAGCTGCCGTGATTAGGCTGAATCGCGCGTAAACGATGACGGCTTTAGAGCCGTACTCGAAGACAAAAATGGAAAACGCCACGAGGCATACCGACGGTATTTTCATCGGGCTGCGGACTACGAACAGAGACTAGATTAAGATAACACCGTCGTCGCGCTCCGGCTTCAATCCCTGAAAAGAATAAAAAGTTTATCATCTCGTCGGTCTTTGTATTGACGTAAATGCGAATATTTCCAACCGTATTCATGATCAAGATTCTAGATGAGTTTGAAAGCATTATTCGACAAGCGGAAAAGCTATTTTAGTTTTTAGTCCGTCATCAGACCATCTTTAGTGTGATAAATTAAGAAAACACATAAAGACCGGTAAACAAACAGATATAGAAATAAAAACCGCAATACACGGATTAATCACATTAGTTCTCGTTGCAATATAAAATTCAAATCGAACACACATCCTATTCCTTCGATGTATAAAAATCGAGAAGTAACTTATTAAAGTATTATTTAATAAAGATGCTCCGTACCCGTATTTAAAATACTTGACGATTAAGATGAAATTAGTCGTCACAGCACACAAGGCTGCGATGAAAGCGATGGAAAACATAGAGCCGCCTAGAATCAGTCTCCATTTAAACTTGCCGTAATCTCCGTGATGCACGAGAATGTACAAGGTAACCGGGATCAACGTGGCCAATGTAGATATACATATAGCGCCGACCAAACCGGTAAACAGATCGAGCTTCGGGATCGCCGCTGCCAGAATACCTGCAAAATACAGTGATTCCGCTTTATCTCGGAAAAGTTCCGTTCGCCGAGCAACAACGATATACGCGTATCGATTAACGTAATTAGAGCAAATTAAAGCAGGTAACGCAGCTAGCGACGTTGTATATAGTAACTCTGGAGTGATCCGATCAAACGAGATTTGGACAAAATTGAGCATCTACATCGAATTCCGCGAAAGTGGATTCCTGAACTTTAGTAATATCTGGGTCCAAAAGCGGACTGTAATCGGATGGATTGATCGATTCCACGAAGTTGATCGCTTCGGGATAAGGAAAGGGAGAGGGATTCAATTCGCCGCGCACCATCGAGCTCGGCCGAGTTTACTTTCAAGTTAACGAGGGAGAGCGGAACAACGCGCGAAAGAGGTTTGAAGAGAAATTGTTGTTTATATACACGTAGCGATGGTGATGCCAAAACGGATGATCAGATCCCACAGGAACGGTGTTCCTTTACAGGTGCCATCTTCGATGGCCGGAATGGCATAGCCGTCCTTCAGAATTCTAATGGGCATGTAACATTGCAACCCATACGTGAAGTATATTGCCAGCGCTTGCATTATCAGTGCCGCTATCGTCGGTCTAAATAGCCGATGAAATATGAGACACGTATTAGTGCAGAAAGTATTTCAAAAGTAACGAACTTTGTAGTCATATTTCTTAACCCTTTGACCATCAATGATAGAAAAGTCCGCACATTCAAGAAAAGATACTTTTAATGAAGCAATTAGAACAGGGCCCTAAATCTTTATGTTTTGGGTTATTGTAGTTGATGTAATCGCATTACCCGTCGTGCGTCTCATGATTACGGATAAAATTGCCAAGCGCATCGGGTCCCCACTTCAAGTAACCAATAGATCCGACGAGAATGTGTATCAAGACCAAAAATGCCATGCCCCAGTTCAGTATTCCGCATGGTTTAACATAATCCCAAGGTTTTTTCATACTATGTTCTATCGCTAGTATCTGAAAGATGCAAACATAGTAATTCGAAGCGTTATTATCGAATGACATGCGTCATTATTGAAAACAAAACCGTACCAAACGATCTTAATATAAAATAGAATTAAAATAAATAAATTATAGAAAAATAAAAATAAAATAAAAACAAATTAATTATAGAAAATAGGAACTGACTTGATTCATTAGAGATTAAAGACTCACCACTCCCGGCGAACACATACTGAAGAAAACCATGCCGATAAACTTCGGATACATGTTTATGTTCGGCCCGATCGTGTTCCATTTGTCGCTGATTCCGTCTTTCAAAGCGTACACGACTCCAATAAACCCGGCGGCCAAGAGCAAAATGTTCCCGGCAATAGAAATCGGCGCGATGTCCGATAGATTCTTCAACATATTCATTACAAAAAGAAGTGGAAATATCATGAGCGCGTAGTAGCCTTGACCGATGACTTTTTCACTGTCCACGCCTTCTTGGATTATGCCGGAAATGAACACGACGTAAACCGAACCGATCCCGATGTAACACGCTAACATCGTGATATCGACGATGAGTCTACAAGCAAATGGAAACTCAAATTGCCCTGTCTCTCTAATACATTTAATACACGTACAATTAGCGTATTGTATTTATCTCTTCGTAGTAAAATACCGTAGTGTAATTCCATTAAATTTAATAATTATATATCTACAATTATATCTCGCCGTGTTTTAGTGTAAAGTATCGCATTGATATCATACAACACGCATTTTGCCGTGCTATAAAAGTATCCAGCGTGAAATAACGCGATTACTGATATTACGAACGTTGCAGCGCGCGGAGAGAGCCACGGTTTTCGCACATCCGTGGTTAAAGTGGCGACTACCACCTCTTCATACACCAAGACGGGTTTCCTCAGACGAATGCACATCATGTGGTGAATTCTAACGAGTAACTGAAGAGACCCGGTTATCAGTAGACCCATAAACGCCGTACCGACAATCCCGATAAAGAGCCCGACGCAAGCAAACGCGTTCGGCATGGCGAAGAGACCCGTTCCGGCCGCACTTTTTATCAAGTTTGCGAGAGTTCCAAAGTCTCTGCAAAAACAAGAAATAAATCACGTAACGATGAACAAAATAATATGAGTAAATGCGAAATAATAGGTAGAGGGCGAAGAGAGGATTAAGGGATGTAATTATAAAATCTATTCTATTCTTATATCTTTCTTATTATTATTCTTTTTTTTATGTTTTCTATCTATCTCTTTCTATTCTTTTGTCTCAACGGTAGATTAATATATTTGAATCATCTTTTTATTATTATTATTTTTTAATATAATTGAATACATTTTGATTGATGCTTTTTTTCTAAATAAATAACCACTTCCTGAATTCAATTATGATTTGAAAAAAGTCAATCCTTTTGTCCTCACAACTTTTGTTACCTATAATAATTTTATAAAGCTAAACGGGACTAAATCAGTGTCTATTTATTTTTGAAGAGATTAAAGGAAAGATTAAAAAGATCAGTGAGATATGTACTTTTCAAGAAAAGGTACATAAAGATCAAGTGATTTTACAGAAGAGCACTTCAAAAGTTTTAATGCTATTTGGCGTCACAACTTCACGTTCCTCGCATTGATTTATCCTCTTTCTCTTTGTCTATTTCAAATCGAGTTTACAGGTAGAAGCTGTTATCAGGTAACAAATTAAATGAAAATTTAAAATATATTTTTAAAATTACTTTCTGTTTATTTGCTTCAAGTCACGAGAGAACTGTGCATAACCCTATTTTTTAGACACTTAAACATATCAAAAAATTATTTTATGTAGTTTAAAATGTACAGGAAACAATCTACTTTGTAGAAATTTTAAATTATATTTCAATAAATTCAAAAAATGCATATTTCGTAAAAAATAACATTTATATTCTATAAATATAATTAATGTTGAAATAATAGTCTAAAGTAATAAACGCACGCGAATTTTATAGATTATATAATTCAATTATATTATATATTATATAATATTTTATCAAGAGAGATGTAGATCTAATAGTATTGTAAAATTTTTATTTTGACATTGTCAAAGAGAGGCAAATTAGATCCAGCATTCAATGTGTTTTAATACACATTAAAATTAAACAAATAGTTTGAGAAAAACAAACATACGACAGTGGTTTGTAAGTGACACGATGCAAGTGAGGATTATAGACTTCCTCAGTGGTAGGCTCGCTCGGTTGTTCTTCAGCTTTTGTGTTATCCCTATAAGTTATAGAAACGTCATATTAAAAGCAATTCAAGTATTTTATAATCAATGTTAATAAAGGTTCTAATTGCAACTATATTTTTTGAAACTTTCCAGCTGTAATTGCCAGTTTGTGATACTATATTTTTATTAGGATTATATGAGTATACTTTTATTGCAAGTTATACTTTATATTTATTTGCAAGCAATATAATATTTTCTTGTGTTTCTTCATATTTTTCAACCATATTAATAGATAAAGACATAACGTCATTGCGAGTCAACCATGCGATTTAAGTCAATAACGAACCAGCAGCTAGTCCCCAAATGTTACGAGATCTGTTCCTAGCTCATTAATTCTATAAATCGGGCCGCGACAGAGCTGCAATGCCATGCGCTTTGAAAAGAACTCGGAAGATCTACTTACATCTCAATCTGTCAGTCTGCACGAAAATAGGCTGTTGTAGAAACACGATCTCTTTACGAATACCGCCTGATCGCGCGTCAATCCGTTACGATCGAACCGCTGACGCGCGGCCCAAGGAAAAAATCTCTCTCTCGTGTCGCAATCTTCCACGGTACGTCGACTCGTGACAGCCGTCGGCTCTCACGGCTGATTACGGCCGATTAGCCGACATTAGCATGGATTTCTCGCGCAACTAATTTTCACGGGGAGAGAACGCGCGAGCCGGGGATGGATGTGCCCGGCCGCGGTCGGGCGCCGGTATTGTGATCCTCTCGCTCGGCTGGACCGAGCTGACCGACTTAGCGCGCGCGAACGCGAGAGCTCAGTTACGGAGCTTTCCCGTGAGGGATTTAACGCCCCGCGGATCCTCACGGATTGGATAAAGGGGATCATGAACGACGTCCGCCGCTCGTGGGTTTTAACCGTGAATCCTCGCGGTTAAGGCCAACGACAAACCGCTTTCTTCTCCTCGCCCTTTCGGAGATGAAACTTTCTTGCGTCAGCAGCGTTTCGCCGGATCTGGCCGGATCCTCCCTCAGATATTTCTTTCGTCGATGTCTTTGGGTCGATCTCGCTCTTAGGGATGTACATAGAACGAGATCTGTCGGGCGAGTTAACGCGCAGATTGCTCGTGAAAAGCTGGTGCGCGAGATGTAACTCACTTAAAATTTTTTATACGCGTATTTCATTTTATACTTCTTGTAATATAAGGCGCGATACAAAAAAATTATAATTTTATTTATTTTATAATAAATTTTATATTAAAGTGACTAAAGTAAATTTGAATTTACTTGTAAAAGATTCTTAAAGAATATCATTTAATAATGTAACTTAATTGCTAAATCAAAAATTTTTTCTCATTCCATCTTTATTTCTAAAATTTTTTTATATATTTTGTTAAAAAAGCCCCTGATGCCCCCTTAGTATTCTTTATAATGAAGTAAACGTCGGAATAGTTTTTCGTAAATATGTCAACGCTCGTCTCTTAGCAATATCATATGTGATATTTACAGCGTATGGGATATATCTGATATTAAGAGTCTAATAAAAAAATAAAAATCTTGTTGTTTTCACTCAAATTTAAATCCTACCAAAACTGAATTAGATTGAAACCGTTCCAAATTAGAAAGAAGCGGTTTTTGAGGAGGTTAATGGATCTCCGGTCTCCGGCGCGTTACGAGGTGGGTATATCGACCGGGGTGCGGCAGAGGGACGGTGCCGAAGGTAAAAACGTGAAAAGGGACGATAATATCGGGGACGTCCCGCGGTTCTCGACTGTGACTAAATCCGCGGTGCCCATGCAGTGTTTACACTCGAGATGATGCCTCCTAATGCTAATACGTCGCCTGGGCGCGACGCAATACGCGGCCGTATAGCCCCCGGGTCTCCCGGTTTCTTAATGCTCAATCGCAATCCAATGAAAAGTGTATGAATGGCAAGCGATTATCAAGTCGAGCGGGCGCCCTCAATGTGTCCGTCGAGGCGTCCGCGGTAACCCCGCTGCGTTAACCGACGTCGAAGCCGAGCCAAATGGTACGAATCGCCCTCTTCTGTCTCCCTCTCACGGAGAGACCCTCCCTTCCTTCTTTCCCTGCGTCGCGTCCCGGTTCTTCTCCTTTTTTTCTCTTTTCTCCGCTCGATGGACCGGTTAGCGACCCCGTAAACTCCCGTGGAACAAATTTGGAAACGCGACGCAGCACGTGGCTGGGTATCGCTGGGCGCATTCGTTGTTATTAATCGAGTCAAAGGGCAACTGCCGCGGTAATTAGCCGCGATAATGTACATTGCACAATAAACGGCGGCGCGGGCGGTTAATAGCAAAAGAAGATTGGAGACAACGGCAGATAAATGCCTCGGCATCTCTTGAACCTTTTAATGTCTAATGTACGTTAAGATCGATGAGAATCATTGCAATGATAAATGCGGCAACGCAATATTTCTTCATGATAAAATTAATCGATTGAAAATATAACAATATAATATACTTTGTAGCTATAGCATGGAGCAAACTATGGAAATCGCGTCGGACGATATCGTGTGTTATATTTCATTATAATTATAATTATAATTGCTCGATTATAATTACCGTTCGATAGTGGAACGTTGCCGGAGAGAGGGGGGGCGGGGGAGAGGACGGGGGATTTCTCCCTTGTATCGATAATTAGCTGCCGATGGTTTTCCATAAAATATCGATAATCGTGTGTACCACTAACGAGCGCGATTTCCAATGCGGCAAAAGAGGTACCGGATATGCAGAGAGGGAGGCAACAATTGGACAGATCTAACATGTCTGACGCGCGCTTTTTCCGCATTGTTGCCGGCAGCGAGCGCGATGCGCAAAAAGCCTTTTTGTCGGCGTGTACGTCGAAAATGTGACGTTATTTATCGGAGAAACGTTCGATTCGATTCGGAGCAAACTGGTGCGGTACAAACGGCGTGGCGAAGCGAAGCAGTTTCATGCGGCGGCAGGACGGCTCGCGGGCTCGTTGCGCGTTCGAAAAATTATTCGAGGATTTTGCCGCTGACGTTTTTGCGTTTCGCTCAGCCCCCGCGGGGACGACGTGTGTGCGCACCGGCCACGAAGAGAAGAGTATATAACCTGGACCACGGTACTGCCCGTTGCAGCCGCCCCGATGGCATTCCACCGACCGATTTTGTTTGCCGACACGCCATTTGCCCCGCGCGCCGTGCCGCGCGCTGAAGGATCGTTTTTCGGAGTCACTGATTCGCGTCATATCTGGGGTTCGAGAGCCGAGAGCCTGGGCACCTCCCGCAGGGGGTACCTCGAGATTCTGCACGTGCCGCGATGAGATATCCGTCCGATCGAAAGTGCATCGCTGACCGATGCTGATATTCTCCGACGGGATGTTTGTGTTCAAGCTATTAGCTATTATCAGTCTTTTCGAATTAATATGTCGAGGAAATGAAACGAGTGTTTCTCGGATAATCTCTAAATCTCATAAAGTGGCGTCGCCACTAATGTATTAGAGTAATTGATAGTCACTCCAAAAGAGGGGGTTGTCACTCTAAATGCGGGCACTTATAAGGTAGGAGTGGATTTTCCACTAAAATTTTTAGAGCAGCTATTCTAATCGGAGTGATATGATCTCACTCTAAAGCTATAGTGATAATCACGAGTCACTAAAAAACTTTAACAGAGTGAAATTTTCCATTTATAATTGTAGAGTGACATAATTCACTCCTATGGACGCTAATCTACTGCACTCGAAAAGAGTGCCCTTTCACTCAAATAGAGTGCGATTTCACTCCAACTTATAGAGCACAATTTTACTCTTTTCTATAGAGTGGCGAATCACTTGAAGTGCACAGGCTCAATTTTCACTTTTCGTTACATTTGGATTTTATTCGTTTTAAGTGATATTTCACTCTTCGATTTTAAGAGGGACTAGGTTTAAAGATTAGAAAAGTTATTCAAGTTTTCTGTTGATGAGTTCAACAGCGTGGATTTACAAAATGTCATTATGGAAACTTTTTGTTGTTGATTTAATAACAGTCGCGCACTGCAAATCCAAGTGTGTTATTTAACTGACACATTTGACTAAAGCTCTTTTTACATGTCTTTTCATGTGTTAAATTACGTCATTTAACATGTTTAATCGTATTAAATTAAAACTTAATACGTGTTTAAATGACGTGATTTAAAACGGCAAGAAATGTGTAAGAAGAGTTTCAGTTAAAATAACACATTTGGATTTGCAGCGTGAATAATTATCGAATGTGCTCCGTGCGGTATGCATGTCCCGATAATTTTTGTCTTTCTTATTAACGCGCATCTTATAAATCTATCGTAAAATAATTTACGAAAGATTATTTATTCGATTTATGGACTTTGTCATTTATATTTTCTAGCGGTTTCATTGCTATAAGTCAGTTGGCCAATGTTTAACAAAGTAAGCCCTTCTTTCATCCTTTTATCCCGATTTAGTTTTGAGTATGCTCGTTAGCTCGAATACGGTCATTCGGGATAAAGAAAATGGGTGTTGCTGAGACGCGTGCGAAACAAGAACTGGCGCAGCGTCTAACACGTGCGAGAGAGTTATATAGATCGCGTCAGATGTACCGGCCGATCCTTCTATTGAACGCGTTTCAGAGTCGAACCGATCGGGGACACCCATCGAGCTCACATTCCGGAATAATTTAATGACTGTACACTCCGACTCCGGCATTGCTCCGGCGTTGCCTGTCGCCGCGGGCCGATGCTGGTTAAACGCTTCACAATTAAACACGAAATCCCGGGGTATCGCGGTGAACGCCGCGCCGCGCGCCGGAATAACTCTCGGGAAAGTTCTAGCAACGATCTCGCCGTCGAACTCTTTAACGTGTTTAAAATGAACCTCTGAGACACGAGTGATATGCCAAACGAGCTCGACTTTTCCGCGCGATGGAGTTCTATCGTGAACGATTTGATGCTTTAATTGGTACTTTGTATATAAAAAATTTTGGAAATATATAGAAAAAAGAAGAAAGAGAGAAAGAGAAAGAAAGAAGTTAAAGATGTTGAGTAGCCGAGTTGAGGATGGAGTTGGAATAAGAAAACATCAAATCTTGTACAACAAAGCGAAGTAAAAGAAATGATTATTTTTCTTAAATAAACCCCCCCCTATAACTAAATATATTAATTAAATATTCAAAAATCTGAAGATTAAGCATACTTCGATATTTACAGAATAAAGATATTCGGCGTAACGCGGAAATTACATTTCTTAATTTTGAGAACCAATATACAAGGGATGAAATTTAGGATGCAACCTACTTTGTGTTCTTCAGTATAAATTCTTGCATTGGATTTTAGAATATTATTCGCGTTTTCGTTTTTGTTGTATAAATCCAAGCATTTTTTCGCGTTAACGACGTTCTATAAACGCGCAGCGCGTTTTTCGGGCGCGCGAAGCGCATTTTAGGAGTGCGCGTGATTTTAAACGGCGATGTGCACGCGTGTGTGGAGGAACGAAAAAAAAACCGGAAATGCAAAGGGAGCGGAAGGTGGCACCGTGCGCGCAACGGCATGACGGGAGGACGGGAGGCAGGGAGGGGGCTGTCGGACAGCGTTGGAACCACAAGAGTGTGAAAATGTTTTGCAATTTCGAAATCAGGCGTGCCTGCTGGTTTACGCCAAAGCGCGTTACCGGAAACCGCCAACCGGCGGGCTGCGGACAGCACCGGCATCCGCCGCAAAAGCGGATTGCGGTTTCGCTGGGTAACACGCATTAAAAACGCCCGACGCACACGCGTGAGTTCGAATGCGATACGAATCCTCTCTCGCCGTTTTTCTGTCTCTCTTTCTCTCCGTCTCTTTTCATCACGCAACAGAATAAATCTATCTATTGCTCTCTCTCTCTTTCTCCCTTGTCCTTTCTGTCTCTCTTTCAGAGACTGCCATGTTCTACACGCCGCGGCCGATCCGATCGCCTGTGTTCGCGCACGATCTGCTGGAAAAAAAAAACAATAGGGATTAACGCTCCCGCGTAAATCACGTTGTGGAAAACGCTCGGTTTCGCGTTAAAGTTGGCGTTCTCGATCGCGCGTCGCGATGCTAGAGCGCGTGTTAGGGCGCGACTAATATTATATAATTGCGTGCTCCGAATTTGAAGGAATATAACATGACATGTTTAAAAAACGCTTCAATGTTTTACTTTCACATTAAACATTGACGGAATTTTGGCGTTTCTTTTAGGTGTAGGCAAAATTATGAAAAATTCTTCTATTGAGATCAAATAATTCATATCGCAATAACTTTGCTGCCCACCATACTCGAAGATGAAACACATCCAGAATTGAAAAAGTTAATAGATCTTATAGACCCGGTCTCTCTAAAGTATAACGATTAAAGTAACTGTTCGATTCGTTACCGTTACCCAAAAAATGTAACTGCGTTACTATACTACTATCTAAAAAAAAAAAAAAAAAAAAATAACGCCGTTACCAAATTGTTACTGAAAAAAAAAACTTGTAATGGTAACACGTTACTTCCCAATCCTAGAAACATTTTACGGCAAGGTTAACGTTAATGCGTGGTCCACATTAAGATAATGTCTATTTTAATTCAACGCTCGACTCAACGCCTTGCTATACGTCGCTTCGAAAGGACGCGTCGCACCGGTCTGCCGAGTTGCGGTAATGAACGGCAGGCAAAAGTGCGTTTTGTTTAATATTCCGAGGCAGGGGTCGGTAAGAATAGCCGGGCGGGGCTCTTTTCTTCCTGGGCATACACGTACGCAGAGATACTCGCGAAGCGAACCGTAACGAAGGTCTCGAAAGAGTTGTCGGCGAGTTCAAAGTATCATCCCTCCGCGCGAGATCGTCGTCAAAGGGACGATGCGCGTGTCTGCTCCCCCGTTTGTGATTTTCACTCGGCTGCCCGTCTCGTACATAATTTCGTACATAGTTTTCACTCTTCGAGACTAGTTAAATTATATGTACATTTACAGTTTTTCTACCGGTCCCAACCGAAGCCAACTACGGCACGGTTAGTGCAGGAAAGGCTACAGAAATTTAAGAGTTAGACACTTACGATATTCTTTATCGTGTAGAATTTATTTAGGGAAAAAGAGACTCTGGAAGTCAATTAAATTATGGCTACAATTGATAACAGTAACGTAGTTACTCTTTCGTTTATTTATGGACACAAATAGTAATTTATAGGCTTGTATAAACTTTAGCTATTCTATTAAAAATTTTATAAGACGGTTATTTGAACTTGTCTCTTATTTTTATAATTATTGTAAACGCACAAATTATTTTTCAAGTAAAGGGAATTGAGAGAGGCAATCGGAGTCACGCGCGGTAATTAATGCGCAATCAAATAATTTTTATTTGTTTTCTATATTACGCATCTCAAAATACGCGAAGCAACAATTAAAATTTTGTTAAATTTTATCAAAGAATAAGGTTTTCAATCTAAGATTGTCATTCTACGATAGTATCGCAGGATTGGAAGAGAGCATACAAGTAATATTAATTAAACGTAACATCTTTCAAAATGTTCGTGATGTAGCCACCTGGATTTTTGTGACACTTCCGTACAGCTTACGAGCCGTGTTCTCAAACTCAACTCGGCAGTCAGTAGTGAAAGATATCGCGAGAGAAATCGCGAAGGGGAATAAAAAGGAGAAGAAAAAAAAACAGAAGAAAAGGAAGCGGTGCAGTGCGCCTTCGAGGCGGGGTGCCTCGCGCGTGTTTCTGCGATGACGCGACAGGGGGTTGCGCGGTCCACGACGGGGACGCCGTTTCTGGAGCCTGTAATTTGAAATCTTCTCAGGGAAGGTTGCTCGGGCCCGCTAAGCTACGCGCGTCTCACTGGGGAACCGAGTGAGGAAAAGAGGAAGAGAGACGGGGAAGGGGCGAAAGACGAGAAGGAACTATAACCGAAGTATCCCTCCCGCATGGCCGCAAAGCGCCTCCCTCCATATTCTCGCGCAACAATGCAGCAAACTCCCGAGAAATTCACCCTGCAATCACCCGGCAAAGTCAAACGTTCTCAGGAAGCGACAATGGCGGGGGGCGTTGACGACGCGCCCCGGTACGACAATGAGGTCATTACAAAACGCGGGGCACCGCGATTTCTCGCAAGGTAGCGCCAACCAATATACTCGCCCCTCGCCTGCAGGGGTGAGCACTTAACGCGTCTCATACAGGTCGCTTCTCTCCGACGGTTCTCGTCATTTCGAGAAACGCTTAGCATGCATTCCGCAAATTCATATGAAACATCGAAAATATAAAGCAGGTGACGAAATTTAAAAGCAGGTGGATTAAAGTGCAGAAAGACGAAATAGTAGTATGAATTAAAGTATATAAATTGTCTTAATGTCGATAAAAATACGAGATACCCATTATATGTTTTTTTTCTAATAAAGAACTTGAATTAAAAATCTGACTTATCAAATTAAATATAAAATAAGCAAAGAATTTAATACGCTTTTCGGTGATACAAATTATAATATCGTTATATACATTCAAAGATGCGTTTGCATTTTTCACTTTCAACCATAGCTTAACTTATATGCTTCTTCATTCTACTTTTAAAAAATTATGTTTATAATAGAACTAAGTTTGAAGTTAATAAAAAAAAAAAGACGGCAAAGTCGATCCCAACGAATAATGTGACTTCCTATCCTGGAGAATGTAAATAAATCTTTTGTCTATCGATCGCGGAAAAAATGTGACGTTAAGGGGTTAATGTGCAGGAAGGTGGTTGCGTAGCGGCGTTTAATAAATTTTACCGGGTCGGGGCAATTTATTTTCGGCGGATACCGGCGCGAATCGATCGCGGCAACAAATACGCGCAGTGGCGATAGTCATGTAGTAAAGCTCGTTATCGCATTATCTCGGGCACGGACGGTTCCGCCCGGGGGAAAGGGAGAAAGGTAAAAGGAGAGGAGGGGGTTAGGATCTATTCTATGGGGAACTCGCATTTCACGCGGGAATCCCGCCGTCCGATCGGCTCCATTATGCCACGCGGAGCGTATCGCTCCGTGTATCTATATGTGCTCCACTCTGAACGGACGGTGCCGATAACATTGACGTCGCGATAATTTTGTAATATCGTCCTGCGTGCATACGTATTTATGTGTGTGTATGTGCGCGCGCGAGACGCGAGCATACTGGACTGAACTTTATCAAATTTTCAGAATCGCGGAGAATCCGGAAAAATATGATAATAGGCAGGGAGCATTTTGCCTTGTAATTATAATCGTAAAATACAATGCAAACGATTACATTATTTCGGTTATAATTACAAGCTAAGTTTAGATACGCGGAAGATAATGTAGTCAGATCATGTAAAACCCTGCCGTTTCTTTTCTACAGCATTATGCATAAATAATCATAAATAATTCTCGAAATTTACGAGTAAGGTTGTATCGTATTTTTTTCTCATAAAATAAACTATATATATATATATATATATTTTTTTTTTAATTTATGTAATGTATAATGTATTTATCTCGAAAAGTATTTATAGTTTACTTATATATATTTTCTTCTTCCTTCTCCCTTTCCTCCAAAAAAAGAAAAAGTTTTAAAGAAGATAAATTAGATTCGACATTTATGTTCTTTTATATAGGATCTAATTAATTGCATACTTTGAGTGAATGATTGTCGGAGTTTTTTAATCATAGTCTAACATTAAATAAATTTAGTTTTCTATATGACCGGCTTAATATATCGATGCATGGCAGTGAAATACATGGCAATGATCAAAACGGCAACTTTGGGCGAAGTATTCATGTGTAGATCGAAAGGTACAGCGAGGAGGAAAAGTGACCGTGCCCGAAACGATGGGCACGGATATACGCATACGCGCACGCCGCGCGACGCGATTCATTCGGTGGCGACAATCCGATAAGGTAGCTTTTAAAGTCCTTTAAAAAGCAATATATCGCGTATGCCGCGCTGTCAACGGGCGATGAAGGGCGAGACAGAGAGGGGTGCTCTCAATAAACGTCCTGCCGAATCCTGCTCGCACGTGACTCCGTTATCCGGCGATCTTAAATACTTGGCCGCGCGCGTGTCGATCATCCCGATCATCGCATTAGCTCTCACAAATGATCCTGCCTGAGAATCATATCTTACGTAGCGATCTTCGCGCTACGACGAAATATACTTATCCGCTATTTTCTTCGAACGACTTCTGCTTTCTTCTTATAAACATTTTTGCTACTAAATATCTCATTCTTAATTCAGTTTTCTCAAATTCTATCAAGTTTTTAATTTAAAACTTAGTTACCAGAACGTTTAACGTTGACGTCCAATATGCGAAATAAGGCTAAACCAGGTTGGCGTAAATAAATGTGTACGCATACACATTCGTACGTAGCTACTCTTCGTACCTAATCACATATATTTGGTTGTGCGACATGACAATACGAGAAAAGTCGTCGAAAATAGCGTGGCGTAAAACTACGATGGGCACAACGACAGTTTCCAAAATCTCTGGGGAGCACAGCGCCGCGTTACAGACAGGCTACGCGAACGCCTGTGTTATGGGGTTGTCAAAGCACCGACAGGATGACATCTCTATTATCACGTCCCGACCATAAAGCAGGACAGGCACGAGATAGGGGAAACGAGAGAACGAGAGAGAACAAGAGAGAGAGAGAGAGAGAGAGAGAGAGAGAGAGAGAGAGAAAGAGAGAGCGAAGGAGAGGATAGAACGAGAAGAAGCGAGAGATTCCACGCGGAAACGCGTGCCACCGAGATAACGGATCTCCCCGATGATAATCCTCCTTGGTGCCGCACATATGGCCGAACCCCATGACTGTTAAACAGATCTCCACGCTCGCAGTTAAGGTAGTCGTCTCGTCAGGGCATGTATTAGATACAGTTTTCGATTTTGGATTTTATATCAAATTATATGATCAACTTTGCAGTCGATTTTTTCTGTGGCTCCTTACCGACTATTTACTCTAGAAAATCGATCTCGAAAATCACAAATTTTGCATTACTTCATACAGACGGCACGAAAAAGAAGGCTCTATCACGGTTTCAATCACATATTTTCGCATTTTTCGATTAGATGAAGTGAGAAAAAACCTTGTTTTTGTACATTAGATTTCGAAGAATCCGATGCAACCATAAAATATATAGTTTACCGGAGATTTTGTTGCTAATTTTTTAGTTTATTTTAGTGAAAATGTGGTAATCAAGCAGACATTTTTTGGTCGAGGTAAAGTTGGGAAGACTTGGCAACGCCGCTGGCTAATCACTGTAGTTGCAGGTTATGAGGCTCGTCTTTCTTAGCCGACGTGGATAGTGATTGACACCCCTGTCATGCGTTTTGAAACCCTTTCTCAGTAATTGTCAAAATTCAATCGAAAAGGAGATGTAACCTCACTTGTAACCTTTCTCGACGACTCGCACGATCAGCTAATTAAAACGGAGTCAAATGAGAAAAATCACATAATTTGGAAAAAGTAACATACTTTGTCACGTATGAAATTTTACACCATACGTCATAAAATTATTTTTCCCTTAGCAAAAATTGCCTGAAATATATTTCTGAACGTGAAAACCTACAAACAGTCACATGACTAGCACACGTAGCGAGACGCCTACCTTAAGAACGTGTTCCGCACGTTATACGAATTCGTCATCGAATTTGTGTCAATCTGTGTGCCTGTCTAACAAGTTAAAAAATCGATATTTTTCTATTTTTTTTAAATAAATGAATCGTAAAAAATAACTAACATAAAGTAGAAAATTACCATCGACAGCATATATATATCGACAGCACAGTCCCGAGTATAAAAAATGAATAAAATCCAACAGGAATGGCCTACTTAACTCGTGGACGGTGCTATAACGTGATATAACGTGTCAATAATATTAAAGATTTCTTTATATGCATTTTGTATGCGTTTTAATATTTTGCACCTAATTACGAAGAAAAATTTCCCTGTCAATGAATCTTTTTTTTCGTCAAATGACGCTATACTATCCTTTTTATATTGGCCCTTATTGTTAAAAGCTACGTTTTAACGAACCGACGTGCCACGTTAAAGTGACGTATTCACAGGAGATCATAGTGAAATAGAATAGGATCAAGCCAAACACGTTCGTTTGGGTTCTCGAGTAGTTTGAATGGCAGCCACTCGAGAGGGGCCGAATGAGAGAAGCTTGAAAGCTCGCCGCCGCGGCTTCCGGTCAGCCAGCACATAATTTCGTTACTTTGCGCGAAATTGGATTAAGGGGTTCGTTAAGGGCGCATTAGAGCACGTTAACGTGTCACACGATGACCCCGAACTCCGAATTACATTGTACCGCTCGGTGAAATTTCAATGGGCGACCACCGGTAACCCTGCTGCGTGTTCCGAATATATGTTGTGCGTTTCTCTGCGTTTCCCTATATTTTTTTTACAGCCGTTTTCTTTAGATTCGCCATCGCGTGTCCGTCCAATTGCTTTCTCGCTGCAATTAAATTTATTTTAAACAAAATGTTATCACAATGTAAACCGATCATTAACTAATTTAGATTTTATCCTATCCAAAAAAATATTAAATGCAATTTTTTAGAACCAGATATAATTTGTAAGAAATACTAAAATTATGTAATTGACATCGAAACGTTTCAATATCACAACGCTAAAATTAACAAGAGTGTTCCTGAATATATTATTCAGTAATCTTGTATTATATATATAGATATTATATAATATTATATTAATATAAATGAATTTCTCTTTTTATATATAAATATAATTCTACCTTTGATTATATTTTTCGACACAAAAAGGTCCTGTGCGTGATTAAATAATTATATTCAATTTTACTGTATTAATATTTTCATTATTATAAATTATCATTTCGAAAATGATCGTTCTACCGATGCGTCGAGTCTTCGTTTCTGGAGTACCTTTCGGAGTTCCCGATTCCGATCGACGCATCACAATGCCGCAGCACGCGGTCGTCGTCAATGAGGAAGGAGCCGCATTGCGAAAGAAGAAAGAACGTATATATACCGGTTACAGTAACCAGGCTTGTCGTGCGTAGCTTCCACGCGCGCAAGGAAGCGCCGATTACCGTATATACAAGTTCGTCGCGCGTAATTCGTCCCAAGTCGCGTTGCTCCATGCCAACCGGATCGTCGCCGCGGGACGCACACGCCGGAGATGCTAGATAAATGCCGGACCGCGGGTGAGGCCTCTTAATTATAAAGCTCGCCGGCGATAATTGTCGTGTAGTTGAACCGACATTGTGACGGCATGTTTTCCCGCCACGCCTCTCTCGCTGTTCGTCGCAGCGGGCGAGCTCCCGTTTCTTGCGTGTCTGCGCCCGTGAGACTCCGGGCCTCTCCTTTTCCTCTCTTCCTTCTTTCCCCGTGTCCTCCAACTGCGCCGAGGCTCTGTACGGATATCGCGAGATAATCTTTCTATTGAGATACCGAGATTTGCGTGGGAATCGCAGACCGACTTGGTGGCTGTGAAAATTAGTCGTTACGAGAGAAGTTCGGAAAGGTCGAATAAAATAATAATTATGATGAGTAAATTGTATAACAATTTATCGATTAGAGACTATACATATAATTTTGGGAAATTAACTGCTCTTTTGACATCTTTTTTAAAAATTTCTTTGTTTCGAATTTGTTTCTAGAATGTATCTAGAATTTGTTTTATTCTTGAAGGACCATTTACAATCACTTTTCAACCGCAAGGGACGAATCACGCATTAGTTTCTCATCTTTCGACTCAATGCCAAACAATTTTAAAGTCATTCGTTTTCTTTCGGCATAAATAAATGTGAAAGGTAGAAAAAAGGAGAAAAACGGCACCTCTCTCTTCTCGTAGGAAACTCGATAGCCAAAATATTGAATTTCCGCAGAAAGGAAAGAGGATGGACATCGCGTCGTTTCCCCCGAAAACGCCGGCAAAGCGAGAAATCGAACAACGGAGGGTGGCTCTCGCGTCACCTTTTCTTCCATTCCCTTCGTATTTCTTACAAACACAGCCCTCCTACCCTGACCCCGCGTTCCCTGTCGCGAGGGCAAGATTTCTCCCTTCGAATTGTACGAGAAATCCCGCGGTGACGGCCGATTCTAATCGATCTTTTGATTCCTCGTCGTTTTAACTCTGCCCGGCGGGCATCCCTTAACGAAGACGTCGTTAACGCCCTTTTCCCCAGTCGCTTTAGCATTTTTTATGGCAAATTCTGCGCCTTTTTTTCGTCGTTATCGCCGCCGTGCTGCTGGGAATTCCAAGCGCGCGAGAAATGCTCTCATTGTCCGCCAAAAAGTATTTATTTCGATAATTTTATATTTACGTCCCTCGGAAATTCCGTATTTAAATCGTCAAAAGGCCAATTTAGAAACAATTAAGAGAAAGAAATGGAGCATTTCTGAAAATTAAAAATCTTGGAAAGAATAAAACACAAATGACAAGTACTTGGTCTGAATGGCCAAAATTAATTATAATATAACCATGACGTTTCGACTTTCGACCATTGGTTTTGGACATTCTCAAATGTAAAGATCTATAAATCACACGTGCTCAATAAGTAAGAACTATGTACCTTTTGTAATTTATAATACCAAATTAAACAAAAGTAAACAAAAAAACAATAAAGTGACAATTTTTATGAAAAATACCTTATTCAGTCATAGAGTCAAATCAGTAATGTATTTTAAAAACATTCCATGACGTTGCGCCAAAACAAGTAAAAAATCAAGAATATTTCGTGTGTCATACAAAAGGTAAAAAAGAACCATGTCTCACTGTGATGCTTTCTCAAAATTATAAAACAAAATCTGGTTTGGTATTATAAGTTACAATGCACACATAGTTTTTGCTTATTGAATACGTGATTTATAGATTTAACACTTAAGAAGAAGGACCAAAACCAATAATTGAAACGTCGTGATTATTATAATTAATAAATGTGGCCAGTTAGGTCGAGCAAAAATTATTTGTGTTATTCACTGCGAATTTAAGCTCTTGACTTGGTTTAATAAAATATTGTATTTTAATAAAAAAAAAGTATATTTTAAATTTTTGTTTTAAAATATATTTTGACAAAAAAATACACAGTTACATATGTATATAAAACTGTACTTTATATATGTATATACAAGTGTGTGTGTGTAATATAATTAATAATCTATTATACACACAAACTTTAAAAATAAATTAAAAAGATTTTTTTAATTATTCGCGAGATCACAAAATATATGACTGCATTTATATAAGACATATGATATATTGAATTCTTGAAGTGCAAGAGAAAATTTAGTACAGTGAGAGAAGACTTTGTCTCGTTATAAGATAATTTGGAAAATATGCAATTTTAATGCGGGACAGTTAGTCACCTGTTTCATTTTTCAATTTACGTAAAATTTTTTACAGGCGTGCAATATGTGGAGTTATTAAGCGGGTTGAGAGTGCAATATTCGATTTTCGGGACAGAATATCGTCGGCAACGACAGCTCTTGCCATCGCCGACGAGGTTGCAAGTAATTTCGAGTGATTTCAATTTCAATTTAACCCCCTCAAGCCGATTTCGCCGGTTCTCCATTACTCTATTTCGAGGATCACCCGACAAAGGCATAATTATCCGATATTGTTGACGGCAACGAAAACCCTATTACGAATTCTCCCGCGCAGACTAATTCCACCCACGTTCCGCGAAGTCCGTGGGTTTAATAATCATTCGTAGTTTCCCTACACGCAGAACAGTATTTTCGGCGTTCTTGCAATTATATACGGAATAGCAAATCATATAATACTCTCTATATAAAAACAATTCCTACAAATTGCTTTCGTCTCGTCATATGTACCAAGCATTAGAATTTTTATTAATTTTCCAGTGAATATTATGTCACAAAAACAGCACGTATTGCTCGTTTTCGTCACTCTTATCTTAATCATATAAGATAACTCAAATAACCGGCAGAACCACGCGGCGAACACATTTCCTCGGAATTTATTCAAGATCCTTGACAAATGCGGAGCGCAAAAAATTGCGTTTGTCGAGGGTGGAGAGATTCACGGGGGCGAATGTGCCCGCCGTGCCGGTAAAGACTCGAAAGAAGGTTGCGGAAGAGGCGTGGGGGGAAACTTCGGAGGTGGAGATGGAGGTGGAGGATCCTCGGGTAAATTTTCGGCGACGGCACAAGTTGGATGGGGACGGGGCGAGGGACTTAAAGGGGAAAGGAGGGATGAGAAACGACAATAACTTCTCGGCTCGGCGTACAATTTGATTTTATGCAACGCTTGGCACGCCTCTTAGCGCGAGATATCCTTATAACGTTTAACTAGATTGTTATGATTGTTGTCCCCGGCACCGTTTCTCTTCTCCTTTTCTCTCTGGTTCCCTCATCCTCGTCGGCTCATCGAGATTCGTCCCGGTATACACACAAACGCCAAGTAGGGTGTACAAGTACACAGAGGCGTGCACAGACAACGCTGCTGGCAGAGGAAAACTCGCGAATGTGGATTTCTGACACTGAGCCTCTTTTCGGAAGAGCGTGCATGCACATCTCCATATGCCGCGCGCGAATCTGCGTTTCGTTTCTATATTCTCCCGAGCGTTTTAACTGCCGCGCATTGCAGCTGTTAATGAAATAATGAAAGCCTTGTGTACGTCGACGATTAACGTACGTAGCTTCTGATTATCCATGAAAACTTATCGCACCTGCGAGGAAGAAAGTGGAAAATACGTTTTATATCTTTTACAATCTGGATCTCGATCCAGGCGTTGCCTGGTCTATTTCGGACCTATTCTAGTCTTGTGAATGTACTTTAAAGCGTTGCATATACAGACGTTGTACCTATTTGATGATTTCTCCACACAAAATCACTTGATAGAATGGGCTATGTCGCCTTGTGTAAATGTACAAAAAATGCAACTGGCATAGAGTAGTAATATTAGGTCAATAGTAATATTATTAGAGTTATCAAATACATCTTATAACAGGGTTGCTATTCGACTTTATTTATAACCTTTGTATTATACGCGTTGCTAATTTAATCTTTTATCGCGCTCTACGTAATTTCTTTTCTACATCCCTACTCCTGCGTCTAACTAAATGCAACTTTGATCCAGTGTAACTCTTGGTAAATGATACTTTGGATACGAGTCTCTCGAGTCAGCTCCATATCTTCAAAGTTTAAAGAGAGAGAATAGGGACAGGCATGCAGCGCGGTATATCCGAAGCGAGGTATCGTTACGGCGAAGATGCGGCGCTCCGCCTGCGCGAGAAGTGCGAGGTTGGGAGACCCGAAATTTCGGGCTGGAGATCTTTGACCCCAACTTACCCGAGACTTAATCCGCGAGTTCGTTCGCTCGCTCATTCCCGCGCGTTTCGACGTGCCCCGCGCTTGCCGTTCGAGACGCGAGTACGTGGGAAGGCGGAACGGCGAATCCGGAGGCAACGTATGATATTCATATTCTCGGCGGAGTCTGCCCCCCGGGGTGGAGAGAGAGGAGAGGGGAGGCAGCTGGCGAAGGACGAAGGGGGGTGTAGGGAGAGAGCGAGTGTGGCAGAGGTTGGCTGCTGGTGGTGGTTGGCAGAGCGTCGAAGGCAGTGGTGCAGACCAGTGGCACGATGGAGGCAACCCTGGTATTCTAACCCTATAGCCGAGGGGGTCGGCGCTGCCGCTGCCGCTGCCGCTGCCGCTGCCGCTGGTGCTGATGTTCGTGCTGGTGCCGGCAATACTGCTGGTGCTGGTGTACAGGCGAAGAATGGTGATAACACGAAGGCAGCGGCAACGGCGACGGCGACGGTACCGGAGCGAACGGGACGAGGAGGGTGCGAGGGGACGAGGATGGTAAGGGGAGGAGGGCGGACATACCACTCTGGATATTTCTTATCCCAGCGCACGTAACCCTCTAACAAGCTAGCAAAGTTTACCAATAAATTGTATGACGGCGAGCGTCGGCGATGGGGCGGAAGCCACCGGAATATCGTACCGCCGCCGCGCCGTCGGTCGGTGATGGTGGTGGTAGTGGTGGTGATGTTGGCTCGCTTTCGTTCCTCCCGCCCTTCCTGCTCCTTACCTCCTTCACCCTTTTTTTCTTTATCTCCCCTATCCGCTTCTTACCAAAGAGTCGTCTCGGTTGAGCGAAATATGTTTTTCGAAAATCATGACCACATCGGTGGAACCGAATCGCCAACTTCCGAGTTTGTTCTGATCTCGCGTGTTCAACGAACTTGCTTCGTTAACATCGATTGTACGCGCCAAGATCTTTGATTATAAAAAACCTGGAGAATAAATTTTGACCTCTTCTGCTACATCTTTCTGCTTTTATCTCTTCCGTTTGTCTCTTCGTCGGTTTTGATACTCGTTCCTCATCTAGACTGCCGTATAAATAGATATTAAAAAGGGCAATAAATAAATTCAAGTGTGTCATTTTAACTGAAGCTCTTTTTACTCATTTCTTGCTGTTTTGAATCACGTCGTTTAACACGGTTGAACTTTTAATTCAATACGATTAAACGTGTTAATTGAACACGCAACAAAACATGTAAAACGAGCTTCAGTCAAATCTGTCATTTTTAGACATTTACTGTGGAAATAACACACTTGGATTTACAGTACCTATATATGCGGAACTGAAATTTTATAATTTGATTGAGTTTTCTTAAATTTTAAACATTGATACTATAAAATCAACTGTTTAACGGCAAGAACTATTTATTCATTGCTGTAATATCAAAAGAGAATATTCTCAAATTCCGCTCGAAGGACTCGAAATATTATCATCGAGATGTATGATTGTACTCATTGTACTTGAGCTTTAATGAAACGCATTTACGGTCGTGCGCCTTCTGTTGCGTAAAACCGGTACATAATTTTTCATATATATCTCTCTCTCTCGCTCGTCCCTCCTTTTCGACGAAACGCCAAATGTTGGCACACACCGCCAATGAGAGAAACAGGACGGGAATAGAAAAGAAGAGAGGGATGAATAAGGGAGCGGACGATTATAACCGAATGCCATTTCGGAGACATAATGCGGCGCTCACGCGAGCGAACGTATTTTATAATGGAGTCACATCGGTTACACAATCACAATACTAAATTCGACATAATAGCTACCTAAGTATTCTTCCCGACCGGGAAGCGGCCAGAAACGCGCGAACGTGTAGCCAGAGTTATGTGATGTGTTCACAGCTTCCAATCTCAATATAACAATTCTTTCGAGAAAGAAATCATAAAATTAGACAAAATCACGAATTAGTCTTATCTCGATTCACCGCGAGGCAAGGAAACATAGAAAATTTTTATAAATATAAATTAATAAGTTTCAATTTTTAATCAATAAAACAGACTTTAGTTAATTTCAAAGAGCCTTACTTTCATTGAACAATTGTTATGCAAAGTTAAATTACAAAAATGTTTAATAATAAATAATATAGAATTGTGAAATTAATACTGCGCCTAATATAATAAAATTCTTCTAATTTAAGAAATCAATAATTATTAAAAATTGTTAAAAATATTTAATAATGTTTTGTACAGACATGTAGTTTATAAAGTATTACGAATATATTATCAATATTATCAATTTTACGATGATAATACACTTGCAGCCATTCTTAAAATTTCCGAATCTCACTATGCGATTTTATCGCATTTCAAACGCAGCTATGACGGTGTCCGAGAAAAGAAAAATAAAGAAGAATGTAGGAGAATGCATATACAGCGTGAATCAAGAATTACACCTACTTTTATACATCTTTTTATTTATATACCCTTATTTTATGGAAAGAAACTATAAACGAATAAAAAGAAATAATTATTACTTTAATATTGCTACAAAATTCTTTAAGAAAGACAATTTTTCAAATGTAGTAATAGATTGAATTTTAACAGCATAGACATAGACAATAAAACTTGATGTTGATAATTATCTTTGTTACATGTCTCTTTCTTCCTCTCTTCCTCTTACAATTAGTTAAATTTTAGATAAATACTCAAAAATAATTTAACTTAAGGTTTGTATTTGACATAAAAAATTAAGATGGGAATGTAAAAATTTTATTTAACTAGCTCTCTTCGAGCGATGAGAAGTCCGCGAATTTTGATACATCCCGTATATGCATACATCGAAGTTGATCGGAAGCGATCTATTCATCCTGAAATATCTCTTGGTGGAAAGGTCGTGGCGAACACCTGAATGTTGTCCATTCCTTCCCACCATTCTCGTATATTTGCTCTTCTGACCGAGCAACCTCGGTGTTCGGATTTACCGTGGTCCTCCTCCGATTGCCAGAAAAAAATCATGCACTCGATCGAATAATCTTAATCCACAGTATATTTTCCTCTTGCGACATTTACTGTAATCTACTTATATACATATATGTGTATAGCATTTGTACGAAATACGCAATTTATCGTAATTTTATTAATAATTTTATTAATAAGTATTACTTAAACATTTCATTATTTATCGCTTATTACTGGCATAAGGATTAATATTTAAGATATCTCAATATTCTGTGAGTAGCATAAAAAATATCACATTTAAAATGCTAAAAATGAAGAATTTTATAATTTATATTTTTTTCAGTTGCACTGATTTTAATGAGTTGTTGCAAAAATTTCGTTTTCTAGTACTTTTAAATAAAATATCTAACGTTGAATATCGATATAATATATAAAGCAAAGAGAGAATATCGATACATTATTTAATTTACCATATTAACATCTTCATTTTCTCATTATACCTCGATAAACACCCAAAGTAAGCAATTACGGCGGCGCTGTCAAATCCGGAAGAAAATGCTGCTCTGATGCGTATTTGAAACCGATGCACGCTTTATTGACCATTACAATGGTCAGTCGGCAAAAAATGCGGAACTAATAACGGCACGGTTTACTTCCGGAAGAGAGAACGAAAAAGCGAGCGAGCTAACAGAAAGACAGAAAGAGAGAGAGAGAGAGAGAGAGAGAGAGAGAGAGGGGAGGGAGAAAATGCGAGAGAGAGAAAGCTTTGCTCAAAACCGGACGAGGTGACTGGAGGAGGTTTAAGCGTTTCTTCTCCGGGTCTCTCTTCGTGTGCAATCGATTCTTCCGCCATATCGCACGGACCACTTCAGAGGGGCAAGAAGGCACGTATTAACGCCGCCGCTCCGAGACGACAGTCAATCAAAAAAAAAAACTTTGTCCCACTCACGTCCTGCCACCCTTCGCGCATTTTCGCCGCGAAAGACTTTCTCTTTCTCTCTCTTTCGTTATACTTTTTTCTCTTTCTCCTTCCTCCCCGATTCGACCACCCGCGGTTTCACTACTACAATATTTACGGGTTTGCAAACCGACGAGCGGATTCGCTTCGTTGATGATTCGAGATACATCCGCTCGTGCACTTTGTCTCGCTCTCGAGTGCCGACGATGCAATCCGATGCAACGAGACACGACGTAGCAGCCGACCAGCCAGAAAGTTGTATCGATCTGCTACAAGTAATCAATCAATTTGATTAACTTTTTCCCGCAGATGGCCTAAATACGCGTAATGCAAGAGTAATTTTCGATATAAGACTTCTAAAATCTGATCGCGTCACTATAATATATAACTGTAAACAGTGTAAACTTTAGTGAACAGTGTAGTTCAATTATAATAACGTCAATTATAACCCTCTTATAATAGCATTAATCTATAATTTAAAACATATTTTACAAAACATCAAACAAATACGCAATTCCATTTTAATTTATTTTTAATTTTTTTATTATTGTATGTGCATCTCTCATTCGTGTAATATATGTATACATGTAGTAAATATTCATAATTGACAATATATAAAAATTGTATATAATAATTTTTATTTATATTCTAATTAAATGTATTATATTGTTACACGTCCTAAATTTTCGGACGATAAATTGGTGCTATTAAGGTTAAAACTTTGTTCGTTAGCAAATTGTCAATGTCATTTACGCACAGAGGGGACCGCGTAAAACTTATATTTAGCCCCGGTTTCGTGGGGTTTTCAAAAATGGGCAAAGGGCAGACCTTCAGTGCGCGCTTCAGAGGCGGGCGAGTGCAGCTCCGCATTAGCGCCAACGAGTCAGAAAACTCCCCTGCGGCTCGCGTCGCTACAATATTTATGGGGTTGTTCGCGCGAGCGAGCGATTTCCGTTCGCGCGAGTTCGCCTCGTTGGGCGCTCAAGGTCCTAACGAGTCTTAACGCGTGTGCGAGATGAGCTTAGGACGAGAGCGAAAAATTAATGAGCGTCGGCCAGCGGCGCCTGAAATTGTGCATTTTTAAAGAATACTTTATCGCCGAAAGAAAATAACACTTTATATACAGAATATTTTGCCTCAAACAATTCTGGAAGCGCGTATTGAATGTTTCGTGTCGTTTGGATTCAAAACAGAATGTAAAAATTATGTATTTTTCGTAAATTTAATTTTTGATCTTACAGATGGAAAAGTGTATTTTACGCTAATTACTTTTTTATTCTTTTTTACGATTAAATGATCGAAAAAATTTTTTATGTGGACGCAACATTTTAAGTAGTATGTGGATAAGGTAATGAATTATCAAATATATAATATTCTTCAAGTGTCTCTAAAAAGAATCATTGCATATTAAATGATAATTTATATATATATATATATATATTAAATTATATATATTAGATAAATATTTTTAAATGCTTTAATTTTAAACAGCTTATTATTTGAAACACTTTATGTAGGAATATTGCATACAAATATTAGCCATTTATAAAGTATTTCGATTTTTTACAACTTAGATAATCCCATTGTTAAGAAAGTTTTATATTATTTATTTTTCTAATAATCTCAATTATTCTATTTGATTTCATCAATTTGTGATCAATTATTCTCCAAGTACAATTCATTTCTCTAGTATTAAAAGTTGAACAAAATTATGCCGATTTTACAGTTAAACTGATTTATTTCAATTTTGATTTAAACCGATCGCCTCGAGATTTTTGCTTCTTGTTTCGCGCCGTTTACTTATTTTTACCTCGTCGGCGTCGGTCTGGAATCTTTTTTTTCATCTTTTGCTTGAGAGAGAAAGAATCGCGGAATGAGCGTCGCCAGAGATGGAGAAAAACTCGTCCCCCGTCGCACCTTCTTCATCGACGCTAAGGATCTTCCGTGAATCGGCGGCGCGAGTCGGAATCGTCGGAATCGAGTCGAGAAAATCGTGAAAACGGGCAAAGTCTCGCGACTAATCAGCCGACCGTCGCCGTCGGTTTACGCCTTCGTTCCCTCCATGCACCGTTCGTCGCCTCCGCGTTCATTTCGGAGACGGCCGGGAGTTTAAAAGAGGGCGGTCGAGTTTTCCTTTTTTCTTCCTCTCTAGCTTTCTCTCTCTTTCTTTACCCTCCGTCGCACGCAATCACGGCGAAGTGTCGCCTTCGACGAAGGGTGTAAGTACCGGTCCCGAACGAGTAAGTTCAAAGAGCCGGAACCGGAAACGGTTTTCTCGGATTTTTACCGAATTCGCCGCGTCTCGACTTCGGATTCTCGCGTAAATCGAATCCTCTCGCGGTGCTTGCGAGGGCATGGGATTGAAGAATTGATATAATAACTCGTTCGAAAGTGTGAAAACTGCGAAAAATAGAAAAAATGACGATAGCAAAAATAATACGCGATACATAAATATACAAGTTATAAATGCGTAAATGCAATGTTGTTTCTAATGAAAGAAAGCGGCACTTGAACTTGCATTGCACGTTTACAATAGCATAACGTTCATGCGTACTACATCATATTCAATAGGAAAAATTTGCAATATTCTGAATAAAGAACTTGTATCACCATTATTATCACTAATATTATCAACCTTTTGGTTTGACAAGTCAAAGTTTTGTTATTAAAATCAGTTTTGCTTGCGTTCTAATATAATTATTTATATAATAGTATTAAATGGGTATATATATATATATATATATATATATACATATATATATATATGAATTGAAATCCATTTCACAACGGGGACGGGGACTGACTCACACCGACATTCTGGATTAATTAATCTCAGACTAGAATTTCGCGTTTAATGAACCTGGGGTAGAATAAAGGTGAAATATGAGCAGATGCGATAATCGAAATAATGTACGTAATTTAAAGTTAATTTTAAAAGTTTCTCACCCGGCTTTCTTCTGAAACGATGTTTATCTTCCGGATAAACGCGTATACCTACCTCTACCACATACTATCTTTAATATTTATGCGAATAAATGCGCATTACCAATAGAGATCTAGCCTCTCGATCGTCTCGCTACGACGCGACGCGACGCGGAGGAAGTTCGCGGGAATAGCTTCTACCATCTTTCCAACGTTTTTCGCGCCGGCTATCCCATCCGCGTACGAATAAATAAATAAGCACCAAGTAACGAGTGCAGATTCTGTGTATACATCCGGTGGGTGGACACTGGCGAGAGAGGCAGAGAGGAGAGGGGGAGGAAGGAGAACCGAGGGTGGCGAAAAGTCGTTCGGCGCGTAGGGTAAATAAAGTTTTAAATTTCCGCAGTCCCCCGCACTGTCCCCTTCTTCGGGATCGCTTCGTCTCGGCCGACGGCGGCGCCTCCACTATCTGCATAATATATCTCTAATGTGGCGGAGGGAAAAGAGGATGGCAAAACTTGCCTGCCGCGCTCCTTCGCCCGGTATAATGTAAGGCGAACTCAGCGAAGGGATGGGGTGGCGGCCAGGGGCAGAACGGGGAGACATGGCGGAGGTGGTTTCTGGTGAGATCCTGCGAGAGCGAGTAAGGCGAGCCCCCTCCGTCTCTGTTCTCTCTACTCGCTCGCGCGGAGGCACGGTGCTTAAATAACGCGAGTTTGGATTTATAGTAATACTTTTATGAAATAATGTTAGTGGCGGATATTAAGGTAGACACTGCTGGGAGCGTCGCTGGCTAAGCGCCATCCGGGAACGTCGATCCCGCTCCTTCCTCTCTCTCTCTCTCTCTCTCTCTCTCTCTCTCTCTCTTCCTTCGGCCCACCACCACCGCTGCCAGCGTGCCACCACGGGACCTCCTCACCCTCGATTTTCCGCGTTTCTAACGCGCGTCCGCGGAAAAACTTCCGGCGGCGATCTTTCCGCCCGTATCGACGAGTTTGATATTGATTTCTCGGACACGCGTGAATAATAGGGAAGAGGTCTTGTGCTCTCTTAAACTGAATCGGTGAAAATATTATTGACCGAACAGTAACACAGGATTTTACTAACAAATGAATATTTCACTTATTTTAAAAGTAAACATCACTCATGCTCTGCTCTTCATCTATTTTATATTTTATGTCTTGCTAAACTTTTAATCTTAGGTTAACCGACGTTTGTGAAACTGGGCCTAAATGTGTGTGTATCTAGTTTTTTTTTTAGGAATAAACAAGAATTGGAGAAAAATATATATAAATACACTGACAATAAAAGAATTTGTATACATTTTATCAGTTTTACTTTAATTTTTTTATAAAAATTTGTAAGAAAACGACGAGTTTTAAATCCAAATTGAAGCTATACACTACTTTCTCAAGGCGCAGTACGATTCTTGAAACAAACTTTAAAAAATATATAATGACAGCCAAAAATTTCCTTCGCAAACTTATTGAAATTTCAAGTGCAAACTTATTAAACGTTGAAATAAAAGAAAATATTAGTATTTCCTATGGCATTTCGACTGGTGTTTTGAGCGTAAAATGTGGCACCGGGTCTCCGGGGTGTTTCCGCGAACTGCGCAAACGAATCTCGCGGGAGGGGTGAAGATAACAACAACGATGACGATGGCGATCCGTGTATAACAAGAGAGAATGAGAAAGAGAGAGAAGGGGGGGGAGAGATCCGCATAAAATTCGCCAGCAAACGCTCTTTAATTAGCACGCCGCGCTCGGCGCGACGGCGAAGAAAGCGCTCAACACCGGGAGACAGAGCACTGACAGAGAGAGAAAGAGAACGGGAGAGGAGGCACTTAAATAATTATCGTTTCGAAGCGTACAGAGAGGAGAGAGAGAGAGAGAGAGAGAGAGAGAGAGAGAGAGAGAGAGAGAGAGAGAGAGAGAGAGAGAGAGAGAGAGAGAGAGAGAGAGAAAGCGCGGCGCGGCGCGAGCGGAGGCCGCATCTGTTTCTGATTATTAATTAATATCAACCAACCCGCGGGGGGAGGGCGGGGAGGAGGCCGCGCGTTCGCATGAGCGAGCCCGCGCTACGAGCCCGCGTACGCCTCATGTACACACGTACACAAAACACATACGCACAAACATACCGAATTACATATTATAGCTAGGCAGTAGTACACGGAGTTACACACACGCTACCAGCTACCACACGCGTGTCGCTCGCAGGGATAAAGAGAGCATACGTGCGTACGCTAGGAAATGCGCGCGCGAGAGAGGGTGCGGCGGTATATTCATATGTTGCGCAGAAATGAACAGAACGGGCTCGGCGGGCATTAAAATTAATGAAACGGACGGAACACGCGCGTTTTAACGAAAATGTATGTGGGCGATCAGGCGGAAGCGCTCGCCCTCTCTCTCTCTCTCTCTCTCTCTCTCTCTCTCTCTCTCGAAAACGGGGTGGCGGGAATCCCGCAAACGCTCTTTGGGCTCGCGAATATCCACCGCGTTGTGTCTTTTCCCCGCGCACGCACTTTATCCCCGTTTTTTACCATTGTTTCGCACACGTGAGTGTAGTGTTGGGTATTGTCAACCTATCAAAGTCGCTCGTCGAAACACACATCTCTCGAATGGTAGCCATTTCCATATTAAACGGAAATTTATAATCAGAGACAATGTAAGAAAATGTTTTTAGCTAAGGAAACGATATGCGTTAACAAATAAAATATAAATAAATAATAACGATATAAACAAATAAAATAAAAATAGTAGTAAGATCATAAAATAAATTTCTATAAACTTGTTTTTCTTGATGCTTATAAAATATCTATTAATGTATCTTTTTACTATAAATTTAGCAAAACGTTTTACAAGTTTTAGATCTTTCATATTATATTATTTTTGTTTATACCAATAATGTCTTAAATTAAAAATTTTGCTTAAAGAATAAAATTTAAAACTTATTGAAAATCTCCAGAGAGAGAGGGGGAGTTGTGTGTGCTATTCGTACTTTTAATGTTTGATTTACTCAGCGATACTTTTTCATTTGCTATTGATAAATACTTATATTTTTTATATTGATATATAATACGTTGATTAATATATCTAATTGCAATTTAATTAATTTCTATAAAGGTGTTACATTGTATTTCGAAGATTTTAAAGATAAGTAACTTTGATAAATTCAAGATTATTAAACATCTTTTAACGTCTTCGCTTCTTTTTTATGAGAATTTTTATCTAATGCGAAATCCCTTCGCGTTTCCGCCACATCGTTAGATTAAATCTGCGAGACTCACGCAGTTGACGAAGACATTTGGGATGGACGGTTTCTTAATTAAGAAACTTAACTTGACCGTGGCTAAAGTCGCGGAAACATCGAGGCGGTGACAACTTGACGTTCCGCCATTGCTGAGGAATCTCCCCGCACGAATATAAATTCCTCTATTATCCAGTGATTAGTTCGCGAAGGGCTACACGACGCTTCCTGAATTGGCAAGCAACCCTTCAGATATTATTCTCAAAATGTTAAATGCTCTTAGATGATGTTGGATATATATAGCTTTTCTGAGCGAATTAAGACACACAAGGTAGATAATTTTAGAGGGAGTATTCAAAAGAAATTCTTTGGTGAATTTAAAACTGAACTTTTTTTACAAAAATATGAAGAATTACCATCTGTAATAACTTTTTGATTTGAATATCTTACATTATTACTCAAATTAGAGCATTCGGTAAATATTTTTATTAAAAAGAGTTCAACTCCAAGTTTATCAAAGCATCCATGATTTGTTCGTAACATTTTTGTGAAACTTGTTTCGGAGAATTTTAATAAATAAATTTTTATAATATTTATTGCTAAGACAGATTTTTTTGGCAAAAATCATATGCAGTGAATAAACGCAATAATAATTAATGAATGGAATTATACATTATGTGTGTGAGTTGAGTTTTCTGTTTTAATAACTAATACTGTATTTTTTTTAAGTATAAAAAAGACTCATAAGTGTTTCTTGATAAACAAATATTTCTTATTTACACATAGATATGCCATTGCATGCATATACATATACCTACATATATGTATGCGTACTCATGCGTATATAAGAATTAAGAAATCTTATTTATCAAAAAACTATGAGTATTATTCTGGGGGATTCTTCTTTTTTCAATTAAAAGGGATATAAATAAAAAGTATGTTTTAACTTCGTTATGCTTTATTTATATCAAACATATTATACAGGTTTAATTTTTATTCTTATCCTTTTTATTATTTTTAAATTAGGTTGTATCTCTTTTCCATGTTTCCTCAAATGTTTATTGCATTATTATTTATAAAAGCATGTATATATGTATAAATGTATATAAATATGTGTAAATGTATGCGAATGTTAGTAGCGTATTATACTCAGGTCTAGGGGTTCACTATATCCAAATGACTGTATGAATTAAGACCCTTGCACAATGAAAAATATAAGGAACAAGGAACAGATATTAGCGATTAAGACTAAGGAATCAGGAATAAAACTAGATGCACAATGAAAAACACGGACAATACAAATAGGAAATAACACGGGCAATATTAGGTTTTTAACCCATCGGAAGCTGTGTATCAATGCTACACCAGCTTTACTTCTGATTCCTTAATTAGTTCTAATCGCTAATATCTGTTCCTTGTTCCTTATATTTTTTATTGTGTGGTGGCCCTTAATCACCCCTACGAAGCTGTCCACAGATTAGTTTGTGCTATACTGCTCCATCTAACGGGAATATTGCAATTAATGTTGGAAGTAACGTTACCCTCGGAGTTCCTACTGACCGAAATAAGGTATTATGATACAAAGCTGAAAATCTATGGCAGGATTTCGCACATACCCCCACATGTCAAGATTTTTAATATATATCTACTATTCTCGAATTACTATACATAGTATACATACATGTATTAGTATTGTATTATTTCTTCCTAGTTATTAACAAAATTGCAATAATCCTATTGTTAAATAAATTCTAGTTTGGTATTTATAAATTCTAGCTTACCACAAGTCAGTGCGTCAGAAGTTACACAAGTGTTTAGAAAAGTATAGTAATAAAAGCCACGTTATTTATTATCAAAAAATACAAACGTCGATATTTTTAACATTAATAACATAAAGTAATTCTTACTTTATACAAAAATCTTGAACCGCCTTTAAAAACTTGTGTATATGCCATGTCCTTTAATAATTTGTTTTGTTGATTACTACAAAGAAACCGTGGTTCTTGATGGAGTATTTCCAAATTCACGAAATTAAATGAATATGTGTGTGCTGAAATTTAATTTCTTTTTAATATTAAGAATTTTTAAAATATATGTTGCGCAGCTAATGACTATATATATTAATTAATAAAATTTGAATCTAAAATACGTTTTGTTAATTTTTTTCTTAAACTTATTTATTTGTCAAATGCAACCAATTTTCCGTAGTAATTTAACATTTAATATTTAATAATTAACCTCAATATTTAATACTTACTCGAATTGGATCCATAATCTGGCGATGTTTTTACACATGTTTTTACATACAATGTTCTACAGTCATCCAAATTTTGATCTGTACCTTTTATTTATTCTTTATAATCAACTGCGTATATATATATATATATATATATATATATAAACCACCGTCTGAAATTCAAAAGAAAAACTGATTATTTTCATGTATAAACATTTCACATATACATATAATATTTAATATTTAAATGACATTTTTATATTTAGTAATACTTATATAGGGATAATTTTCTAACAGATAATTCGTGCACATTTGAAATAAGAGTCTCGACGCCGATTGCCCCAATTTCTTCCGCGTTCTTCACCGCGTTACTTTAATGACGATAATGTTCCAAGATGTCGGCAACTTGGCGCGATACTACGCGAGTCGAGCGGACGATTAAATAAAGACACGCATCAGTTGATCAAAGATACGTACGCTATATTGAAATTAAATATCGCACGCGTAGCTATCGAACTTGTAAATTTCGCGAAAATAAAACTGCATTATTAATTTGCACGACGAAGATTTGTCATCGCCGGCCGCTAACTTTACGCGACGCGACGCGAGATATATACGAGATTATGGTCTTCACGAACGGGCGCCGATGTATCACGGCGTTTCGTAACTCGAATCACTCATCGATACGACAATATAACTCAGCCCTCTTTTTCCCTATCGGGAAAAGAATCGAAGATCAATCACACGACACTTCCGACACAGCGTTCATCGAAGCACGACGCGCGATATAAAATAATGAATTCTAATAATGAATGAATTCGAGTCCAGAAATATGGCGGCCGGACGAGCGTCACGATTATCGCCCGCAAATATCACAACGTAAGCAAATCGCTCACAATTGCCGTACATATCTTCGCCTCGACGCCGACGGCTTCATCTCGAGCTAGTGATTCTCGCGCGATACGTTTATTTCGACAAACACTTGATACATATATGTTGCACCCGTAAATTGTTGAACGCGTGTACGGCGCGTACTCGCATAGTCGCGTGGTTGATTTGTGCGGCCCGCGAAACGAGGAGCAGGAGTGCCAATCGCAGGAACGAGCCAATGAGCGCGTTCCGAATAACAAATAATACAACACGTGACACGTGACGCACGGTGACGGGCGCGGTGGGCGCGCGGAGCGCGAACGCCGCGAACACATATTGTGGTGCCTGTGCGAAATTCATCTGAAGAACGATAGTTGAGTGACTTCCGCGGGTAACGGTACTCCGAGCGTTAACTTATCGGCAAAAACAATTTAAAATATTTTACCAAATAACAATAGAGAATATTGAGGATTTCGTGATTTAACCCGTTTATATTGAACATACACTTTACGTTGATTCGTGTAGGTTTTAATGTGCACCAGTGTGCACTGAGTGCATCGAGCATCCAATCGAATTCGCTATAATGCTACATAAATCTATAGACTGTGAAACAAACAACAATCGAGCTAAAAATGGAGGTAGAACAAGAGGCAATGTAAGTAACGCTATTATATTTTATTAAATTATATATACTATATAAATGAAATAATATCAAAATCTTTTTCTGTTCGATGGACTGTAAGGAGTGTGAGGCCCACGTCCTAGAAATAGCGGCTCTTAAAGCGGAAGTGCAAAATCTGCAACGGCAACTCGCCGCAGCAGTAGCCGCCGCCACAGAAATGACTGCACCTCCAGTACCGCCAAGATTATCTCTGTCTTCGGGGTCACTGTCGCTGCCAGGGGAATCACCATCGGGACCACCGTCATCGGGGCCTCCACCATCTAGGCCACCACCACCACCACCACCGAGACCATCATCACCGCAGTCATCAAAATCACAACTGCCGCAGCTGCCGGGACCATCGCAGCTAGAACCATTCCTGTCGCCAGGATCAACGCTGCCAACAAGACGTAAGTAGAAAAAATATATATTTTTTATAATACATTTGTGACGCACGAGTGATTACCAATTGATCATGTCGAATCAAATGTATGTACTCCTCTCGCATATGTAGCAATAAATATTTTGTAATTACAATAATTTTTTATTTATTACAGCAAAACGATGGCAGAATAAAGGGGGAATGCTCTATCGTGGACGCAGAGGTGGACGATGGGGTGGCAGGGGCAGGGGCAGGGGCACAAGGCCCGTAATTATTAATTTTTATACAAAGTAAGAAGAACATTTGTCTACAATTTTTTAAACGTAGCAAACAATTTTTAAAATAATTTGCAAGGTTTTAGAGACAATATAGAATGCTCGTTTTCGTGTATTAAAATGCAAATAACTTGCTTACGCGTTCCATTCAATGTCTTTCTGATGTAACACATTTTGTTAAATCCTAAGGCATTGTTGCATTTTTTCTTTGATAGAAAAAGTTTTGCTGATAATCTAAATAATCAGTGAGAAAAGTGAATTTATTAATAAGTTGAAGTTTTTTTTATTTCTTTTTTTCAGGTGGGCAGAAAGTAAGGAACAATAAGGAAAACAGAAATTCAGGAATTCTAAGATGAAAGTTAACTATTAGGACTTAACTATTATTAGCTGGATATTTTTTATATAAAAGAAAGTAAAGTTGCTATATTGAAAAGGAGCGCAGGTTTTTTTTTAATATATGTATTTTTTATACATTGTAACTAATTCATAATTTTTAGTAAGTCTTTATTTAATCATTCAATTATGAGTTTTACTTTTGCATAATTATGATATTAGATTCCTAGTTGACACAGAGCATAAGTTACATTACATCTGTTATAATTTTGTATTTAATAATGTAAATATATAACAATATGTATCATATTACATTTACATTGCCGAAGAGTGCGAAATTATGACTAATGTAATATAACTAATGTTCTGTGTCGACTGGGTTATTATTAGACTGATATTGATTTAAAAATATTTTAATATTCTTTATTCTGATTATATATATATATATATATATATATATATATATATATATATATATTACAAAAAACAAATAGGCTTCGATTATTTTTATAAGTATTTTTTAAATGCCTAAAATTATTTCTTAATTTTTTTAATGTAAAGAATACAAGGATCTACGTGGTTAATGAAAAACATTGCCGGTGTAATAGGAGGAAATTTGTTATTTTTTTTATTTAAAAAGCACTTTGTATAGTTTTACGTATTACTAAATTGCATCGATTAGCAATTGCAGATAATAATCTTCTCTAGCGCAGAGATGGATGGTAGAGGAAATAATAAAATAGAAGCTCAAAATGTATATAGAGTTCCAAGAAATTATTTAAAAGATTTATTGAGATTAAAATAAAAAGAAGATACCCATGTGTGAGAAGATATTTAAATATCATTTCTAGATCTGAAACCTTGTCTTCACTCAACATCTAGCTGTTCCAATTCGGCTGAAAGAAATTGGTATCATAGTTTACATTTAAATTTAATAATTCTAAATGGTTTAATATAAAAACATACACATACGTATATATGTATATATCATGACAGGTTAATAGAAAATTGGCAACGCTGAACGCTGTCTTCTGGCGCACATAAATTTGACAATTTGACATAAGTTTGACACTGACAAGTAAAGTGAAATTGACACATCGGCGTATATATATATATATATATTTAGGCCCGGTCTACAATGGATGTCGGAAGTCGGAGTCGTAAGAACGTGACCACGCACAGTTCATTATTCTTCGACCGCAAGAAGAATAATAGATTGTGCGTGGTCAATTTCTTACGACATCCATTGTAGACCGGGCCTCAATGACCGCGGGCGCGACGTAACAAAATGCGGGGTCTACAATGCGAGTCGTGAGTCGCAAGAATTGATCAATCACAGTCGATTATTCTCCTCAAATTCGATTGTGATTGGTCCATTTTCTACGACTCGCATTGTAGACTCCGCATAACAATGCACTTGTGCGCATAGAGGCGCTAGTGAACGGATTTCACTAAAACGCAGCATGTCCACTCTCATAATAAAATACATACATCGTGAATATAACCTATAACCATAACCTAGTATTTGTTTCACACGTGTTATATTGTGTTTATAACGGTTATTTATAATTGCAATAATATTCATTCTCATAGTTGGATCCTATTAAAATAAAATGCAGCACGACGATGTAAAACTCAAAATGCAATTTTTATTTTAATTATTTTTGATAATAATCATGATTTTTAATCGTAATTATCTTACAGGTTGTGTGGAGTGTTATCAATAAATCATTCTGTTCCTTCAAAGTCAAGTAAGTGCGTCCTTAAGAAATAAAAACATAAAAAACAAACATGCAGAAGAATTGTAACAGCCTTAATCTTATTACAATAATTATGACTTTTTTTTAGTACAAAGACACAGCGGTTCTGCAGAAATGAGTTCAATCTTACTGGTTTATGCAGTAGAGCTGCGTGTCCTCTTGCAAACAGTCAATATGCTACGATTCGAGAGGAAAATGGTATTATTTATCTGTACGTGAGAACAGCAGAGAGGTAAGTTATACGTGTGATTTGCAGTTAAGCTCTGAATCCTATACAAAGGTACAGGCAATAGGAACAGGGAATAAACCAGGCAACAGAAAGAACTAACGTTTCAACTTGTAATGAAACGCGCCGGAAATTCTGTTCCTATTGCCTATTTCATTCATATTCCCTTGCGTTAATATAGTTTTTGATAAGTTGAAATGGTTTTATTTCTGTTGCCCATCTTATTCCCTGTTCCTATTACCTGTACCTTTGTATTGCGCGATAGGCTTTACTAAGTAGCATTGGTATTATTCTTTATAACATTATTAGAATTATAAAGGACTCTGTAAGGTAAAAGTTCCAATACTTGGACACTTGAGAGTAGATAAATGTACCGATGCCTGGACATACACCTGTGTCTGAATACCTTTAAAAAAATATAAATTTATGGAAATAAACGTTTGGATACTATAACTAAAGTTTTAAACTACAAGAAAAAATATTTTTATCTTTGATTTTAATTCGGTTTATACTTATAAATAATAAAAGTGGCCAGATATAGGTACATGTTCGGGTATTGGTACTTTTACCTCAACAGTCCATATGGAAATGGGTTTTCGGTCAAATTGGCCGAAATTTTTATATGACGTAGATTTTGACTCACCGATCAAAAGTCTCAATGGTTACCCGACCAGAAAATCAGAACTTTTTAAGTTACGGCGAAGTAACTTCACTCAAATGTTCAAAATTGACCTCCATCGTCGGCTGGTATGACAACCGTTGCTCGGCTTTCACGACGTGGATGTTGCGATAGGCACTTGAGATTTAATGTGTTTCATCCCTTTGAAAATCTTCATTCACACTTTTATTTATGCTCACCCACCCACCAACACGAACACAACACACATTTATACACGTATACCGGCTGATGACGGAGGTCAATTTTGGACATTTCAGCTGCTGTAACTCAAAAACTTTTGATTATCTGGCCTGACGACCACGAAGACTTTTGATCGGTGAGTCAAAACTTACGTCATATCAAAATTTTAGCCAATTTGACTGGGACCCCATTTCCATAAGGACTATTGCGGGGTACTTTTTTAAAACCGTAAAGAATCTGGATCAGTTTCAATCCAGACATAATTCTAGCATCTATGAGATAAGTTTTTACCCTTTCACCTATGCATATACAATATTTTTACACATATATTAATATATATTAATTTAAATGTTAATAAACTTGATTTTAGGATACATACACCTAAAAATAGTTGGGAGAAGGTCAAACTGTCTAGGAATTTTGAAAAGGCGATACAGCAAATTAATGAAAATCTACTTTACTGGCCTGGTTTTATAAAGGCAAAATGTAAGCAAAGATTTCTCAAAATCACGCAGTATCTTATTCGTATGAGAAAGTTTAGATTGAGACGTCAGAAGAAAATTGTACCGCTTCAGAGGAAAATTGAAAGAAGAGAAAGGCGTAGGGAAGAAAAGGCTCTGATTGCCGCGAAATTAGAAAATGCAATTGAAAAACAGCTTATGGAAAGGTTGAAGAAGGGGATGGTAACATTGGATTTTATATTCATTTCTATCCAAATTAGTTATGTTTGCAGATATATCTATTTTCTTAATATTTCAGTACGAGGGTATTTACAATTTCCCGCAAAAAGTGTTTGATAAGGCTGTAGAGGCTGTTGAAATTGAAGGAGAAAGTGAGACAGAAAGCGAACAGGAAGAAGAGCGGGAAAAAGAACTCGAGAAGGAGGTGGAGATGGAATTAGAAACGAATGAGAGAGAAACTGAGCAAGATGGTCCGGAATACGTTGAAGCTGATAGCGATGATGACGATGACTTCGAGGATGACGAGGATGACATTGAAGAGCTTTCTATGGTGAGTAATAAGACAATTATTCATTAAAATACAATTTCTTTACTTTAATAATATTTCTTTATAAATATACACCTTATAAATATCGCGTAGGACGAAGACAGTGACTCTGGACAGAAGGAAGAAATTGAATTATCAGACAACTTTGAATCCGAACCTAGCGATATTGAGGTAAGAATTTTCCAGCTTAAAGTAGACCTATTACATTGTAAGTCCCGATATAAATTGCTCATTGTTGTAAATTGTTTCATTAGGATTTAATCGAGCCATCTACAAGCAAGAAGACAAAGGGATCAAAAGTTGTCAAAAAAGGAAAGAAACCGCGAGCGAGAGTGGAAATCGAATACGAAGTCGAAGAAGAAAGTCAACAGAATAAACGGACGCGTATATAGCAAAATTGTACTATATAAATATAATTTTCTTTATAATAAAGTTGCAAAACGCTTCATACGTCGTTATCCAATATTTTAGTTTACAAAATAATCACAGTACGATTACATCCTGGTAATATTTTAAACCATCAATACTTTGTATAGAAAAAAAAGATCAACAGGGTACTTTAGGTATCGACTGTTCATTCTTTAAGGAAACTTTGGCATTAGAAAATTGCGAAAATGTTCTCATAAATGTTTGCAAACTTACAAGATATTTACGGATGCAAAGAATATATTTATTTACATTTTATAAATGACGCGCAAATATACCCATGACAATGGTATTAACACTAGAACTACCGATTAAAATATATCTATTTTTACTATTTAAGCAGTCACGAATAAATTTGATAAAAAATTATAAACTAGTCTATTACTAAGTTTACGCGCGAGTGTTTTTTTATTTCTGTAGTAACTTACGATAATTCTTCCGAGTAAATAATTGAATTATCGTAAGTTACCGCAGAAGTAACGCTCGCGCGTAAACGTAGTAATTGACTACTTTGGTAGTTCTAGTTTGGGTTTGTTTTCTATTGTTGAACTGGTTGCTCTAGTTCAGAGTTCATATTTTCTATTCCACATTGGAAGTTCAGCAATAGAAAACAGGCTCTTCATATTTTACTCGCGTTTGGCGAGGCGAGTAAAACTGTTCTCAGGTCGAACGTAATACGTTCAAAAGTTCCGCCTGTCCGCCCGTAGGGCGAACTCGCGGAGGCGCCAAACGGGAGAGGCGCGAGGGGCGCGAGCCGCGAGCCGCGAAGACTGCACAGTCGTCTCATCTCAATTCTCATCAGTCTCGTGTCTCATTAGGGCGATGGGGGGGAATTGGAATCGGGGAATTGGAACAGATGGAACATGGACATGGAACGTCTGTAGAAGACCGAGCAGACGACAATACGATTCATCAATTCATAATTCATACGATTAAAATCGTGAATCGTGACTGATCGTGACAAACGAGGGAGGCGGAGGAGAGGCGATCGCCACGGTTGTCCGTTGTCGAAAATCAAGGGAGGGAAACCTCTTCGGCGAGTCCGCACTGTCCGCAGTGGCGCGGCTCGCCTGTCGCCGGTCGTCTGCGATCGAATTCACGAGAATCGCGAGTATCCGATAATCCAACTCCAACTCGTCGCGAGTCGCAAGTCGCAAGTCATTAGCGAATAGCGGGGCGTCAGAGTGCCTCACTCCTCAAGTCCTCACTCTCCTCAGTCCGCAGTGTCTCGGCAGTCGGCAATCTCGGCATTGCGCATGATTGCGCATTCGTCGGATCCGCTTGGGGCCACTCGCCACTCGCCACAGTCGCCACGGTACTCGCTCACGAGGCGACCCTGGCAGGCCAGGAGTGTGGTGTGTGGTGAACCGATCGCGATTTCGCCCTTTCGCCCGCTATTTATTGAGCGAGTAGGTTATTCAATTAATCGCACAGGTGAGATGCGAGACGAGCGGTGCCGGTACGGTAGTAACGGTACGATGCGATAAGTGACGCGAAATTAGCATTAAATTTACATGTTGGCGGTTGGCGTGCAATATCCACGACGTTTCATGTAACGATGTAACGCGATTCCAGTTCCCACCCATCCTGGAAAGGATGGGATGGGATGGGAGGGGTGGGGAAGAGATACTGTCAAGTGTCAAGTCGGGAGCGCCGCGGCCGTCCGCCCGGTCCGCCGTAGCGTGCGCGGTGCGCGTGCGGTTTTCCTCGACTCGCGATTCGCGCGATGTATTCCGATGTAGATCCCACAGCCCACAGCTCTTATCGGGGCATTTTGCGGACGATAAACTGGAGGCGGTGCGTAGCTATCGACACGCTCGTTGCACGGATTTATCTCTATGGAGCGTGGAGCGTGGAGCGTGTCGTCCCTCACTCGCAATTAGACGCTATGTTTTTGCTCGATATACGGGAGCCAACTGCCAACCGCCAACTGCCAGTTCCTCCGGCAACGAGCACCTCGATCACCGTGTGATCTCGAATGAGCGACTCAAGGACGTGTCGACGAGTTATAATCCATCATCTTTGTCTCACAGGGATGTCCGAGGAGCGTCGAATGAGTCCGCACGGTCGGAGAGCAACATGAATCTGTATCGCACAATTGTCTGACTGGGATCTACTCTGAGTTATCGTCTCTGTTGGCGTTGGCTTTGTGCACAAGTGCCGGGATGTTGAGCGACGCTGCCAATATGGAACTAAATAATGTTGGAAGCAACAAAAGTTTCGTATATCTCGCGCTGTCATTCCGAAAGCTGTGCGTGGCGACAGTTGGCTTACCACTTGTATCGCTGCTGTTCTGCTTCATCACGGCATATATATTTCAACAGGACGATATTCACGAAACTCATTGTAGGGTAAGCGAAAGCTTCATATTAGTCATCGTTGTATTACAAGCCGCATACTGACAATGAGTGTGCGCTAAGGCTCTTGTTTATAATCTATTCTTATATTTTAAGTCGTTTAAATACACATTTAAAAACTTTTTTTAGCCAATAAAACAATCCTGTAATATCTGTATGGATGCTGTACAAATTATTTTACTGGCTAAGAAGTATTTCAGCAAGTATTTAAAATGATCTGTAAATATAAGAATTGACCGAGAACCAGCTTGTCGGCGTGCGCTAGTGCAAGCGCCCGAATTCGCTATTGGTTCAAACATGATTTGCGCCATAAATTATGTCTGTTTTTGTTGAAGGTCTATAATATTCTTCCATCGATCTCAGCCATTACTGGAGTATCACCGCAGAGGTATCTATGGCGTATCAGCATAGCGTTACATATTGGTCCTAGACTGGTTATCGCCAATGTTTATCACTCGTATTATTACAAGATACTTAAGAACATTGAAGATGTGCCTCTAAAAATTATGGGGAGCAGACTCCTAAACCTATGTTACTGGCTAAACATTGCCGAGGTAGCAGCTTTGTGTGGCGTAACGTATATTTCTAACAGAGAAAATTACCGTAAGTAACTCATAATTTCGCGTATCGCTAACGTATAATCGAAGAATGGAACTTTTAATATAAACGATGTAAAAAATATTTCAGCGGTGCACGAAAAAATTTTCATAGTGTTCATGATTAGCTCGCTCACGTACAAGCTGACCGCTGTGAGACTGGGTCGTCTAATAACTCCAAATGCGCAAAGTCTTCGGTACAAACAAGCGCTCTTTGTGACGAGTCTCGTCAGTACCATCGGTCTTATTATTTTCTTCTTGAAACATCGACTGCTGTGTCACGACTTGGGTAAGAAACACAATTACAAGCGTTATATTCATTACAGCTTAAAAGTAAACGTAATAAAAAATAATATTTGTTATTATTTTGAGCAGCATTTAGTTGGTTTTCGCTATGTGAGTACGTGATAGCTTTTGCAAATATGGGCTTTCACATCACCGTGGTTTTGGACTTTCCAAAAGAGCAACTGGTCGTAGGTCACGGTTTACCTATCGTGAAAATAGATTAATCTTTTACGTCATTCTCATCGTCATATTAAAGTGCCTATTGCCTCTGCATGGAAGTGCTACAAATCGTGGTTTTTAAGAGGTAAAAGTTTGGCACGGCACATGATGCACAATTTGTGTATGATTGTCTCAGTTTTATGATACTACGTATTTACGATATTACACTCTTGAGTTTTCCACTCTTGAGATTGATATTGTTTGCTTCCCGCGATATTTAAGAAATCGACACCATTTTTATCTTTACTTTTATACCGACTTTGATATTCGACCAATAATTTCGAATGCAAAAAAGATATGCGATTTAATAAATGAAGATTGAATATTTAGCGCTTCCAAAGTGTGGCATTGGTTACTTTCAAAGCGAAATATGTAACGGCCTTTTAATATCGTTTAATAATAGAGTATGATCGTAGTAAACGATGGTTGAAAAAAGTATCCTACATACAAACAGCATTTATCGTTAAACGTAAATTAAATATTATTACTCGCATCGTATGAGATTACTTGTGAAGACTTTTAAACAGATTTCTTCTTTTATAGAGATTTTTGCAAGGTGAGAATTCTAGTCGAATACTTTAATTCTAGTCGCGACCTTTTATTCGCTTTATGGTACTCCTATTTTATCTCATAAGTTGAAATTAGTCTATAGGATACATTTATGTCAAATGGACTTTGAGACGTTATAATCGTTAGTTCGTTAAATGAACGTATACAATTTCAGATTACCGCAAAGATATTGTTGCGTCTTGTTGACAAATCTTACAATGAAAATTGTATATGTAATATGTTAATACTCATTCACCTTGTAAGAGATTAATTCATCTTGTATAGATTTTGAGATAATAAATTCAGCTAATATTCACGAGCCGCTCTCTATTCGGCGTTACAGTAACTACAAACGTAGGATAATCGCTCCTATGTTTGTATGTAGTATACGATAGTTTAATAATATAACAATTATCGAGACACTGACGATTAAAGCAGTCATAATCGTGTTACACAAGAAAACGTGTAAACGAGGATTGCATTTGGACCAGCGTGCGTTCGAGATAAGATCACACTATCTAAATATCTCACGCGAATTTATAAGACAAATGTTAAAAGAGTTTCTATCGAATTTCATGACTGAGATTTCCCCATTCATTTCTTGTTTGATACATAGACATATATACGATTTTTGGAAAACAACAAGCAAAATTAGTCAAATGTTGTGCACAATCACCGGATTATTTAATAGAGAGACAGAATTAGTATCTCTTATGGAAAAACACGTCATCGAGATTTTTATGAAACCCTTATCTCTAACAATATATTTTAAATCTTTTTTAGCTAAATGTTATTAAATATTAATACTTTGTTAATACTTTGTTAAAAATTACATTTTTGATGTAATTATTCTGAAATGTAATATAATTACGAATTGATGGAGATAGGTTGAATTTTAATAATAGCAATCTTTGACAAAGCAAAAAAGTGGCCTGTAAGATTTTACAAAAATACATGTTTTATTTTAAATATTGTTAGAAATTATACGGTGAGATTTTATATTTTATAAGTGTTTTCCGGAAATCTTGTATATGTTTATCTGTTAAGAAAGTTTCATGATCAAAAGATCGAGACGAAATTGCATGTGTGTGGGAATAGACTGGTAAGGAACGACGACCGAGACTGCAATACTGTGAGACGCGCAATATCTCTCGATATTGCACTAATAAACAACGTAATGTTTATTGTAATAAGCAGATGGTACGTTATCGCAATGTGTCTCTTAGGATTTTGTTGTAGAAGGCCGATAGTGTCAGTGTGACCCTAGATAGCACTCGCAGTTAAACGATATCATTTTTGCACATTTTTACACACAATCATTGTAATTGTAGCATATTTTGATATGACGACTTTTTGTTAAGATTTCTCGTATATCATTATTGAAAAAAGGGAAAAAGATTAATAGTCAGTGCTCAGTGCATATTTATCGCCAGTTTTTTCGCAAGTATATTTGTCGTGGGTAATCATGCGGAGATATGCTAATAGCTTTAGATGATTTTTGTAATTATCACGAAGAAGTAGCGCTTTGTTTCTTCCGCACACACGGCGTACGCGATCGCTCGAGCGTAACATCTCAGTTCCTATTATAATTGGAATCTCACTTTTATATGTATTATCTTGATTTTAAAAAAATAATAAATGCACTTGCGGCAATCGTGTTTAATTTAACGATACCGTTATCAGAGCCCGTGCCAAGTGATGCACTACAGATATATCATGGAATTTTATTCGGTCGGTAACGCTATGCACGTTAATGCACGTTAATGATCTTTAGGAATTTTTAATGAATCACTTGCGTCTTACGCTCCGTTGGCAATCGCTTTGCTCTTTAAATACATTTGCAGCAATGATTCGGAATTTTTTCTGTATTATATATTATAGATATCTTTTTTTCATTCTCGCTAAGGAACGAGAATTGAAGAGCATCAATATGACTAGATTGATTATAGCGGAACGTGTTTATTCTAACGGATCATGAACTTACGTTAGTACATTTTCGGAGCGCATATAAAGATATATAAAAAATTGCGCATTTTCTTATAAATTTCTGAAAGAATTTAAAGTAATTTTTACTTTTTCGGTAAAAATAATAGAATTGTAAAATTTTAAACGTGAACTAAGCTGTAGCCTGTAGCTCTCTATACTTATTATTTCCATCTCTAAAATTTTACTGATTTAAATGAGACATTCTACAATTACACATTAATTTTTTCTCTTTGAAAAGTTGTCTTCAAATTCCTCAGAAAATCTGTTATTCGAAAAAGATACGCGCAATTAATAAAGCATCCTGTATGTGTTTTAGTTGAATAACGAACGACGCAAGTTACATTGTGAGAGTGTAGTTGTATGAGAGAATACCGAATTTCTTTTATATACATATATGTAAGTAGAGATTAATAGTACGTATAAAAGAGTTTTTAGAAATATAGCGTTAACTTACAGAAATTGAGTTCCAAAATTACTACGAAGCGAAAAATTCAAGTTTTACTTGCGTTAATTTTTCTTTTGGCGAAAGATTTAAAAGTTATGTGTTATGTGTTAGAAAAAAACGAAAGGGGTACAACTGATATTCATTTTAAAAGCGTTAATATTGTAAAATGTTCCGTCATACTTCCAAAGAAAACTGTGCTAAACATTTATTTAGCAAATATCTTTTTGTTGTGATTACGCCTCGTAATCGTTGTGCGATTTATCGATAGGTACTAATAAATTTATCGTTAAGGTATTAACACATCCTCAGAGTGATTTGAGGAAACTAAGATTAACCCCTTCGTTGGCAGAGAGAATTCGACAAAAAGTGCCCAAAATGGCAGGAAAATTTTTTATCCTGAAAATTTGTACCCTGGCGTTTTTGAGGGCCCCTGATTACGAATCTAAACTTAAAATTTGAAAATTCAAAATGGCAAATTTCATCCCAATCAAGTAATTTTTTGCATTTTTATCCGCCATTTTGAAATTTTGAATTCAGATTCGTAATCAGTGACCCCAAAAACCCCCGTGTAAGACTTGGATGCCAAATCGGAGCAAGTTGTAGGGAAAAAAAGATTGACGCACTATTGCGTCAATGTCACACAGGGCACCGATTAATTCGACGCACTATTGCGCCAATGCCAACGAAGGGGTTAAATGCTGTAACTGTAAAGTGTAAGGGAAAGGGAAAATTATTCGTCGTTATCTTTTCTGAAAATATTGTTTTCTTTTCCGTAAGACGAGCACGCACTTACGGCAGAAGCGTTTAAGGGTAAAAGTTCTGGAAACATATTTAAAAATTTCGTTATATGAATTTTTATATTGGCGATAATGATGACTAAACATATCTGTCAAGAATTTCTATCGTACTTGAAGCTCTCTTCTTTCGCTGTAAATAATGCTAGCACGATAGTTATCTTGTGTATAAACGACAGAGTATATGTCGACGGCATATTAAAGCATAAACAGTATGATGATTCACCCTTGGTCGATACGACAATTTAAACATACAAGCTTGAAACGAAATCTTTACACAAATACTTACCGTCGAGTTGCAGCCATTTCTTTCTGCAAAACTCGTATTTTTCGAAATAAATTTGCTACCGAAACATTTTTCTTCTAATTTACAATATATGTATATCGAAATTATATCGATGAAGTGCTACACGATCTCACGAAGGAACTGCTCGTTCCCGATGTATTATTTACGTAATTGACAATTCTGTGATAATAAGCACAAAGCAATGTTGCTATATTCCATTTCACAGTTATAGGTTTTGCTTATTTATATTATAAATAAATTTGTCCTGACCACACTATTACTCCATTTTCCTCTAAACTATGTATATACACTCTGCTTGTATTTAAGCATGCCAAAACTTTCAATTGTATATTATCACAGAATTTATTTTCTCTGTTCTTATATTTAAATTGAAGAGTGAATTTCTATAGTTATGAATTATTATTGAAGTAAAGAATTAATTAATGAAATAAATAGCAGTGAGTCTCTGATGAATTAGTTTTATAAATTTTACAATCTATTATTAATCCCCCTAATCTGATTTTGTTCCTAATCTGTTTGATTGAAATTTTATCAATAGAGATATTATTGAATATACAGTTTGCGCCACATTACATTATTATGTGTTTTAGTTTCTTCGCATATGTGTATATACGTTGTACTTGCGACAAATTTCGAGATCCAACTTGAAAATTTCCAAAATTTCCGCAGTGTCGAAAGCAAGCTTACATCTCACACCCAACGTTTCCGATATCTCCTTATTCATCTCTGCCACAGTCCCGCGTACTATAAATCAGAGTGAGAGCAATCGAGCCTCGAATCCAGCTGAAACCTGCAGCATTGCCGAAGGTAATTGAACTCTGTTGACCTTAATGTAAGGGAATAAACGAGCGCGATTAAATGGCTATCGTGTGACACGAACGAGAACTTTCGTCGTTCTCTCGCGTAACCAAATTTAACAAGTCACTTTCTTCGGCCGTGCTCAAGATTGGACAAAGGCTCGAACATTCTGTTCGCATGGCTACTGATTTTATGTCACTATATGAAATAACTGTACTTTCCTACACATACATATAATATAATACATGCGCACACGCACATAAACACGATTGGTCGAGCCATCATCCGGTGTAATGTACTATTTCCGATGAGCATTGCGACCACTTTGTAACATAGTGTATATTTCTCGTAATCAGTTTAGGGCGGTTGCCTTATACTGTGATTAAAAGTATATTTATGTGTATGTGATGACTTGTAACGGACTTGTTACGACACACTGATTTCGATCAGGGCAAGAATGATTTCTATTTGTAACGAATGATTGTCAAATAAAAACTATCGTGTACAACCAACACAATCTGCTCTTATGAAAAATTTCTCTAAATTTACTAAATTATCTAAATCACTAAATAAACATATAATATATTTTTTAAGAATTGAAACATATAACTTTGATAATTTCAAATATTTAATATTTAATTAAATATTTAATGTATTAAACAATCTTTATATGTATATTTTAGCGATAATACAAATGCAATAATATAATATACATTTGTTTGTACTTTATCGTGGGTTATTATTTTCAAAATAATATCCGTTTTATTTCTCATTTTTTTCTAACTATTTTGTGTAGTGCTACGTAAATTTTGACACACATGCTAGTTAAAAATAACAAAATGTTATTTAACTCAAGGTATTGATTAAAATTTCACCTTTTAATATTTAACAGGGTAGACCCAACTCTCTTTTTCGCGAATATGTGCGTGTGAAGAGTGATAGACTTCCATTTTTCTGCGGAACATTCGCCAAGTCCTTCGTAAATAATGGAGATCGCATAATTGTGTTTTCTATCGACGAATCTGTATACCTATACAATATTTTTTTCATATGCTGATTTTTTTACGTCGAAAAGTTTGATCGAACTGGACAGGTGAGTTGGAGCATTTATTTATGGTACGTAATGTCACTCGATTAAACAGGCTGGTCCGCTTTTACGTTAAAGCTCGCTTGATGACAACATGATTTTCATGTTATTTTTCAAGATTTTGTTACTGAAAACGTGTTGCTTAAACGCATTTAGTAAATGTAATCTTAAAATATTTTGTATCCAACACATACTTACGTTTGTATGTAGGTCTTTGTATTATTTTACATTTTGCGGTTTTTTTTACTACAAAATTGTTTATCGATTCAGTCAATTTTTTCAGCGCAAAAATATTATTGAACATCTTTTTGATAGCTTTAAAGCATAAAATTATGTACTTGAAATTAAATAAAAAATGATTCTTTAATTAACAAATAACTTTTTAATTCGAAATTGATTATAATTTATTTAAGGCTCATTGTTACTTCAAGACTGTAACAAACAGTATTTTAGTTTCTGTGGTCGAGAAAAGGTATAATGTGATATCTATAAGTACACAAAATTCTCTCTCTCTCTCTCTCTCTCTTTCCTCCCGTCTCGCGCACAATATATTCAAATTTAGAAATATTACATCAAGACCTGTGACTAATGTAAGAAAGCAAGAAAAAATATTCTAAGGTCAATATTTGTCAGCGTTCTTCCCAAACCTTACCATTCATCCCAAACAAACCGTCCCTTTTCCCAAGTACATTCTCAATCCCGAAATGTTTGCATTCTCTTTGACCGTATCGCTATTTCGTCGAACTTTCCTACGGGTCCCTTTTTTATAATTTTAATCCTCGTAGGAGCTACCGAGCTATAGAGTTTCAACGCACCACGCACCGTCTGCACCGCTATACGAATCTAGGGTCGTAAACGCCCCTACGTTGCTAATCAGGGGCTGATGACACAACAGATGATAAGCTTCTCGATGCTCCTGATGGTACTCCAGCAAGATCAGGGGTCCCAGTTTTGTGCCGTTACAGATTTTTTTCACGCGCACCACAGATGTCACAACTTATTTAAGTCAACAGCGCAGCGGTTATTCTCGAAGGCAATCGGTCACACGATTACATCAGTCTCGCGATTTCACGTTTGAGCTATAAATTATAAACTGATCGGGCTTAAATTGAAGAAAACCTTGCACACAGTCCCGTCGGCGAATCCTTCGTCGGGAATCGAAATTCTGGGAATGTCTTTTCCGCCGTCCTCGCAGCAATCCTCGTAATAATCGACCTCGAACACTTTTACGTCGGACGTCCGACGATTCTCGATGCTCTCCGGTTCGTCAACTTCGAGAAGAGAAATGATCTCAGGATTGCCGTTCCAAATCTCGGTTTTTACCACGCTAAGTCCTTGCGCTACGTGGTCGTTGTGTCTCTTCGAGAATTGTATCGGAAGAGCGGATTCGTCGACGTTTTGCAAAAATCGTTTCGGCATTCTGGCGGCCAAAGTCTTTTCGATGCCGTGCTTCCTTTCGATGTAGGTGTCCAGCATCCGACGAAGCTTCTCCGCACTGTCTCGCTCGGTTGAGTGCAACAGCGCTAATGCGTCCAAGAGATCCTCGTCGATGTCGGACGTGCTCTTGTACATTCCTTCGAGGCTGGTATCTTCGGATTTTGTTTGATCGTCAAACGTAGAACGCCTTTCAGACATCCTTGTACCGTCTTGCCGACACTACTAAATGTTTCACAGAATATGACATTTTACTATAATTGTAAACAGAAGATTTTTCCAAAGAAATATTATTCTAGACAAGATTAGAAGACCCCAAGACAGCATTGATATATTTTCAGTTAATGCCGCGGTAGGTTAAAATATGATTTGTAAAAACCAGAAGTACAGCTCGTGAAAAAAAACTTAAGTTTTCTTATTTTGAAAAGAAGTAACAATCTGATCGGTAATATGACGTGTCTTTTTTAAATTTGTCGAGATTCAGGTCAGATTTGACTTGGGTACGTAATAGCTAAGGGTTAAAGAACCCTAGGACGCATTTCGAATGTTTTGGGTTTGGCATTGTTCGCTCACGTACTACGACGGCGACGATGCGAAACGGCGTTCTTGACGAATTAAGGGCCGGTCATGCACGAAGGAGTGTAGCGGCAAGTGGTCCCGCGGATTGGTAACAATTCTGGGAATTGTACGGACAGGGACGTTCTACGGGATTTAGATATGCGAATAGTATCCCGGGACGGACGTTCGCCGTGAAATGTGCCGAAGGAAGGTGGCCGGCATTTATCGGGCTCGATCATCGACTCGCCCGCTTGTATATCGACGGAATCGCATCGACGATGCACCATTGTTCTCGTGACTGTTTGCTAATAGAATCCAGCGCTTATGATCGTTGTCCTCCGGGAGTCGGATACTGGACTGGACATTGAATATTCAACAAACGCATTTCAACGTTACCGGGCTAGCGACGTGAACGCGTAATGGACGTAACGGAATTACCTAATTGCAGACGTGAAAAAAATATTTTTTACTTAATAACCGAACGATTTAAAATGATATTCTTTTATTGCACGGCAATTTTTTCCTAATATTTAATTGTCATAGAATACGGATCGTTATTTCGGGATCAGCTCCCTTTGTATACTATCTTGCGTATTCGTGTAACGCGTTTTTTCAAGGTTTTTGTCAACGGAGCCCCTACGTGCGTTTTTCCGTCGCGCTTTTTCGGGAATGGCGGCAGGCGGCACAGGGTGGAAGGATGGGCGAGCGGAAAAGCATCCAATTATCATGCCCGATGCCGAGGCTTCTCACCCTGCACAAGCTCGGTACCAGAATCGAATGGAATCCGGCCGGGAAGCCGGGCCCGGTAGACGTCGAACGAGTGGGATTATTCCGCGTCCGGGTTCGGAGCCGGGGAGCCGTGCGGGGGCGGGCCGAGGGAACAATGTCGGAAACGACGGGGACGGTATGCCGAGATATGCAGGATATCGCGCAGAACTGCGATCCTTCGAGGTCTGTGCGAGGAGAGCGAGAGAGCTATGAGGATACAGCAGTGGCGCAAGTATAGTGAGCCAGATATGTATGCCCCGCGGCGCCGCGCCGGGAGAGAGAGAGAGAGAGAGAGAGAGAGGGAGAATACGTCTCTAAGTGTATTATCTCTCCGAGGTGAAAGGGAGATAGATAGATAGAGAGAGGGCCGCGCGTACCGCCTAAATATGTAATAATATCTACGGGAGATACCGGCATTCCCCGACCTCGAAAAGAATTCGATCAAAATGTGTCGCGATACTCTCCCGGTATGCCAGGTGAGGTACGCGCTCACCTCCCTTCTCCTTTCACCCTCCACCTCTTCGGGAGCTTCCTGCCGCTTTTCGCCCCTTTCGACCCCTTTCACACCCGCCTTGCTTCGGCGCGTCTCTTCCGCGTCTTCTTCCGTCGTTGCTTTGTCCTCGTTTGCACACGATCGAATACAATAAGAGTAGACGTAGACGTTCTCGCGCCTCCGAAGACCATGTTCTATCCTCGTGTGTGAAATCTCGATCGAAGGGATGATACAAAGGAGTGAAATATCAGAGACTTTACCACGATTCTTTCGACTTACAAATTTTTGTTATCAAACGGAGCCGATATTTTCTCAATTTACGAGAAATTTTTTCTCGTAAATTTTCCTTTGAAATTAATTTTTAAATTGTTCTATGCTTTCCAGTAATACCAACATTTTAACAATCTTAAATTCTGATAACGCGAGACATGTATAAAATAATATCGGAAATTGAAAGAGACTATTACAAATAATGGTTATATAATAATTACATAATTATCTCGTATTGAAAAGAATTAATTTTACAAATACTGAAAAATTTATTGGTTGAAAATTACGTAATAGCATCTTATATTGTGATTCTTACTCGTTCCTTATAGTCTTTACTTTATTTTCGTCAATTACATCATATAAATTTAATTCTGCATGTTTGCGTGTCGTAACAGTAAATAAAATCACAAATTAAATTGATCAAGAAAAAGTAAGAAAAAAGGAGAGTAAGAGTCGGCGTATGATAAAAGTTGGTAGGAAATAAGGAAACGAATAATTTAGAGTCGCTTACCGCGAGGCGATTCCGTCTAAAGGAGAAAATCCTTATATTGCGCGAGCAGCGTCTCTGCTTTTAGGTGCAGCAGGAATTTTCGAATGCGCCATTCGCGTGATATTTTAATACTTTATACCTCACCGTCCTTGCGAGTAAATCTCTGCCATGATAAGACCCGTCAGGAATTTCACCCCCGCGGAACATCCGCCGTTTATAAGAAATGTTTTCCAAGTTTATGAGGGCGACGCAAAGTCCTGGTATGGGGCGGACCTGAAGCCTTCACTCTTCTTCCTTTTCTCTCTCTTTTTTTTTTATTTCTCTTTTTAAATAAAAGCAACGCCGATAGAGGAAAAGCGCCGTGTCGCAAAACTGACAATATAAAATGACGTCGTCTTTGAAATATCGTCAAAAAATGCGATGAGAAATTTTCCATCAAAAATTTGCACTAACAACACAGCGTGCGTCATAACTTTGTGTGCATCGTTAAATTCGCATTTAATTTTCCAAGTGATTCCAAATTGAATTTTTCAGAAGATTAGACAAGACATCGCGACAAATAATTGTAATAATTTATATATCGTATAATTTGCACCTTATTTCATTAAACAGGATGTTTTAATAGTCTCCGCACAAACGATCGATAATATATGCCATTATTTATAGTTTATGTTCTTCATTTTTTTTTCAAATAAAAATGATCTCGTGTTTTTTATACAACGATCGAAAATCTTGGTTGTTTTAGAAATTATTAGAAGTCAAACTTTCTACATAAAATCAACGTTCAAAATGCGCGTATAGTTTGTGAATGTAATAGTTGCGACGTCGACGCTTTCCGTGACATTGCGAAACAAGAGCATCGCGTGCACGCTTATGATCTTGACTGTAACTCTACGGTTATAATTCTGAGTTGCTCCGGCTAACGCGATGTCCAATCTGAGCATTGTGACGCCATGAATTTAGACGCGGACTAGAATTAACTGTCTTCCGTATCAGACGATGCAACTCCAAACAATACACGCACGATACTACTACGTCGCCGTCGACGATCCCTTCAAATTGCGGTTTTATGTGATAGAAACGCTACACAATTTCCTTAATCTAACAAATTACTTGTTACACAAATAGAATAAACTTTACTAACTTTTATTTAAAGATGTTTTATAAAAGATAAAGAAAATTCGGTCAAATTAAACAATATCAGTGAATTTAAAATTCTAAACTTGAAGATTCGTTTAAAAATTTTTGGGTTTTCTCCTATATCTTTTCGTTCCTGACATATGAAAAAAACAAGTAAAATTACTTAGCGACTAGCGACTACCTATACATCGGATGTAAAAACGGAAAGAGAAATTTATCTTCGTTTTATTTCGAATTACCCATGTTAAGGATTAAAAATGGGATAGACAAGTAGAAATAGAAGGGGACAGGAAGTCGACGAATGTAAGCCGAGAAAAGATTATAAATTCATAACTTTGCAAAATAAATTTCTATCGATTTCTTTTTAATTTACCTTGCGCATGGACATATTACATATTTATATCTGGCTCGTGCAGAACGGCGCTCGACTGTGATGTCGACTCGACGTCCGACGACGCTGCAGATTTCTTGCAGGAGTCAGGTGCGGAGCGTCGGACGCGATGCGGTGCGTGTCGATGAACCTATACCCATCCTCCAGGTAAAGTCAGCAGACGCGGCCGAATGCAAAGTGCATCGTTGCATAACGCGGAGTCGCGCGTGCGATGTTTCTTTCGCGACACGTGGAGAGACAGGAGACGAAAAAAATATATATGTACATTGTAAATCTTTAATATATATAAATAAGTATGTGTAACGAGGCACGCATGTATACTTCTTTTTTCTTTGCACTCGCGGCCAACAATTATATTCTATACAGCAGTAATTGTTGATCCCACGACGAAAACGATGAAAAGACAGCTTCCACTTTTGTCCACTGTTGCCATAGCGTTATTTCTACGCTTTTCAATTAGTTATCTTCGGCATCGCGGAACGACGCGACGCGACGGGCCGCGGGGCAGTTTTATGACTTTACGGCTATCGACGTTAAATAAAATTCGCGGCATACCGGCTGTGCCGTGCGTTACGCCCGGGTCGAAATAGCTCGAATAAGCGATAGGGTATAAAGAGCGGGATATAATTGTCAATTTCATCGCGAACGAGACTCCGCATATGCCGCGCATTAAAATAAGATAAGCTCGCCGCGCCGCGCGCTTCATTCTCTCCCTCGGCCCTCGGCCACGGCCGTTTTCCTTTTTCCCAACCATTAAAGCCCTCCCCGCCCCCGCCCCGTTAGAAAACGCGCTGTCGGCGCGGCACAGTGTCTTCGGGGATTATGCCTTTGGTGGAATTTCTATTATTATCTCGTTGTGTTCCGCGTATTCGCGGCAAGGAAAGTGCGATGATACGCAGCTACGATTATCAGATAAAACTATAGCCTTTTATCTCTGGGCACAACGCGATCCCGACATACGCGTGTTTCCGATACCCATGCATGGCAGAAGGGTCAGGCGAATGTAGCTTCACCGCGGAATTGAGAAAGCCTTATGCGCATCGAAACGAATGACTTTTATCCTCATCGAGTTGCAGTATCAGAAAATTCACGCGAACAAATTCATGCCCGCATAATGATCGATTGTGCATGGCATTATCAAACATTTCAAACCTCTCATCGTTCAATTGTTCAACAAGTGGGACATTGAGGCTCGACGCAAGTCTGAGCTTTACTTTGTTAGCATCAAATATGATAATTCGATGTTTTAACGCAAATTTTCGTCAATTTTTTCAACAGTATCGCATTACGAAAGCCGCACGCACGATATCGTCGGTTGTACCAGTAAAATTAATATCTATTAATATAATTTAAAAGTGTGTCGAAACAAAATTTTGCGGAGGATTTGAGATGGTTAGAAATATTGGATATGCACAGAGATTCGACTTGAGAATTTCACCTGTGCTGCGAGAGATGAAATCAGTAAGATTGCACAAAGATACAAGGTTAGATTTCACGTACATGGTACATGCGAATGTCGAAGCCCCTCAACTTCTGGACAATCGACAATCATAGTTTAAAGAAGGAGACTGAAGAGAACGAAACCATTCGAACTGGTATATGAATATTAAATGCGACGAAATAAGAAGGAGATATAGTGCCTGAATAAAGTGCACTTATGCGCGAGAATGCAAGATTACGAAAGCCGCGTGGTACTTTGCGGTAATCGCGTGACGATCGCGCGAAGAAAAAACGCGACTGCAGTTTTAATAGGCAACGCGGTAGGTTTTCGCGGTGGGCCGGAAGTTCGCGGGAGAAATCTAGTGTTAACGCAATTAAGTGATTGAAGGGACGCGCCAGGCGAAATCGAGGTTTGCCGTTTCCATTCGACGTGCGCGACACCGACACACGCAACGCGAATGAATGAAAATCTCTCGTTTCAGCCTGACGTCGCGCGGCGCCGGCGGTGGTACGTACATACATACAACATGTCGCGTCGCGTCGCGCTTTGCCACATTGCATCTACTGCTCGGACCTGTTTGTAAACTTTTGTGCAATACAATGCATCCGACTGACAAAAGAAGCTCATTGCGCGGCAAACGTTTAAAGGTATTAATTACGGCCGGGCTTTGTGCCAGTCGCAACGGCAAAAGTTAACAGCTCCGGGCATTATTTTCGTACGCGCGCCGAATTTCGGTTTGTGAGAGCGCACTGTTTGACGTCATCGTTATTAATCTGTGGTGCGCTTTCCTTTTTGAGGTACTGCGTTACTATCGCATAGCGCTTTTGCGGAATGGATCTCTGTGTGTGCGTTAGTTTTCTATTATATATCGTATATGGATATATTAGTCAGGGGTCCATGAAACAGAAAAGCTTTTTAGGAATTAAAAATAGAAAGACTTATACATGAAAAATTCAATATATAAATGTAAAACTGTACACCGTACACCGTGCGTGTAATCATGAAATATAAATTGAATTACCTATGTATAATATATAATGATGGTGACGTAGGAGAATTGAAAATAGTTTTCAATATTGAAAGTTAAATGGATAGAACGAAGTACATAATTGCTCCTGCTTAAACTAAATGTATTTTTTTAAATTTATTTTTGAATCATATGAAATCTGAATCTTTATATAAAACTTCTTAGATGTATTTCTTAATGTCTATGATTATAAAGATGAGTTGATTATCTCGGAAAGAAATAACCGCAAGATTTTAAAACATCTTGAAAGAACTTTTTTTCATACCGGCATATACCACATCTCAAAAATGATTTAACTGACTTTTATAAAGATTCAATATACGTCCACTACAAAATTTTTCGAAGAAATGTTTCTTTATAATTAAAGCGCTTCAAAATAGATCGTAAGTGAGCATAATAGATCTTTTAATAATTTATATAACATTTTAATATAAGATCTACATCGAACTTATTAAAATTAGAGTTTTAAATTCTAAAGATTTAACACATTGCATTGTCGGAGTTTGAAAAGTATAAATTAAAAAGAGATGATTGCAGTCTAGGATTGACCAATGATTGTGTCAAGGATTGTCCGTTTAACCCTAATTATTAACTTACAATTTTGAATCAATATACTTGCAATAGATTTAACTGCTGTTTTTTCTTTACCCTTTGGTTTTTACCTAGTTCCTAATAAAATCCTTAAGGGGGGAAACTCGTGTGTCTTTGACCCTTTTTTTTGATAATTTTTTGTAAAGAACTGAGAGTATTTATTGAATCCTAATAAAATACATATTAATGTTGCCGATCAAATGTACAAGAAAACAATTTTTTACAGTAGAAAAAAATACAAAGTGCAGCTGCTGGAAGTTGTCGTCTAGATTTTGCGCGGGAGAATGCCAGGTCCTGCTTGTAACGAACTGAAATCAACGAACCAAAAATTGAAAAATAAAAGACGTTTTTTAAAAAAATTTCACAATTTCAAATTTTGTTAAAACGTCCTCTATTTTTCAATTTTTTTTTTGCTAAATTTAGGTTCATGCGCATCGGAGGATCATAATTTAACGAAAAAATTGTTGATTTCAGTTCATTACAAGGACCTGGGCATTCTCCCGCGCAAAATCTAGACGACAACTTCGAGCAGCAGCAGCGCCGCCATTTTGTATTTTTTCTACTATAAAAAAATTTTTTCTTGTATATTTGATCGCCAACATTATCATGTATTTTATTAGGATTCAATAAATACTCTCAGTTCTTTATAAAAAATTATCAAAAAAAGGGTCAAAGACACGAGTCTCCCCCCTTAATAAGAAGAACAATGGAAGGTTAGTTGGGAAAATATAAAGAATATTCTTTATATTTTCCCTGAAATATTAAAGCGCTCCGACGTATACACACGCGCGTGGACGCACATATAATATATAACATAATATAATATATGCTACATGATGCTGATATTTCGAATACGAACGGAAATATGAAAAAAAACTTTTGCCAAATGGCCTTTAAAAACACTTCCGGCAATTTTAGAGGTGCCTTAGAGAAAAAAAACGCGTTCTGATATATATATCAGCGTTTTAACTACAGTTTACAAAGGAATTATTTTCCGAGCAAGATAAGTTTCAATAACATTTTGTAGGTATTCTTTTAAAAAGTGAAGTTATTTCATAACTTTGTAAAATGCTGCACATCTAAAATCAATCGCAATTATTAAAAGGACGGCGCATGAACGAGATTTTTGCGATCGAATTCAATTTCCATGTTTCAAAAAATCAAAATATATGTATAAGACATACGAATTTAAAAAATAAATCGGACTTAACAATTATCCTTTCTTCTTTATAACAATAGTTTCTTTTAAGTGTAAATTCGATATTCAGTATTCGATAACCGCTGCGATGTTCAAATGCGATTGTATTACAGCGACAAATTAAAGATTTAGATACGTTATGCGCAACAAGTATTATATAGATAAATAGCGCGTTACGTAGCAAAAATATAAGTCGGACATCGTGCAACGTAATGGAAAATATATTCGCAAAATGTAAAATGTAGTAAAAACTATTTTTGCTTTCCCAATTTGTCCGGGCGGTATATTCTATCGTTCTATTCGATTACGTATCATCACTCGAGAGAATTAACGCACGAAAGATGCGTAAATTGGCCAGTTACGAGTTTCCTCCTCGAACCCGGTGATACTACATTCTCATTTATTAGCGCATTTATTTGCAAAGCCTAAAATGCGACCCCAGAAATTCAACAAGTGCCCCTCGAACCTGAAGCGAGAGAGAGAGAGAGAGAGAGAGAGAGCGAACGGACGTGCAAGCGCACCCAACCTCTGTTACGTGCGTGACGCGACTGGTCCGACAGGTCAGGGAAGCACGGGGCACGGGGATAAGGTAGCCGGTGGTGGGGGTGGGAGTGGGAGGGAAGGAGGGCAGGACGCTTCGCGAGCGCGAGCGCGAGGGCGGAGTGGCGCTGGGGATCGGAGCGAGCTAGCGAGAGCCGCGGCCGCGGCTTCGGAGTTCGGGTCGCTTCGGTCGGCGTCGGCCGCGTCCGGGATTCTGGTTTCTCCCGCGGCCACCTAAGCGGTGTCAGCGTGGTGGCGGCGTGCGCGCACTGCGCAGACCGGCTGCGCAGCAGGCGTGTGCGTTGTCCAGATTCTTCGTGCCATTCCTGGCATTCCAAAAACACGAGAGTGACCGTCCTCGTATTTACCCGTGGTGCAGTACCGCGCGTCGATATAACGCCGTGCGAATTTCATCCGCGAAAATAAGGGCCGCCCTCGCGCTCGCGCGCGTGCCGCCACGTCACACAGCTCAGCCAAGCGGTAAGTAACTACGCGATACAAAATTACAGTGCTCGAAACGCCGTACGCGAGCGAGCGCGTCCACGCCCGTGTGGACGACGTCCCGAAGTCCTGAGTCCTGACGGTGGCGTCGTCTCGCGTCTCGCAACGGGCCCGCGCGCGAGGAACGAGTCCGATCGCAGCGACGATGGCGCGATTACCCGCGGAGAGAGAGAGATGGACAGACGACAGACGGACGAAAGAGAGCGAGACGGAGGGAGGAGGGAGCGCGAGAGAGACGCCGTAATCTCGACGTACGTGCGTGCGTGAAAAAGAGATAGAGAGACACGGAGAGAAAGACCGACGTAGTAGCGCGCGTATTCCGCACGAGACTCGTGGGATTGCCTCCGACCGAGCGAGGTGAGCGACGCCGACGCCGTTAGTTATTACTTACCCGCTCCGGCTCCGGGTATACTCCGCGACCGCGCGTTCGACTTGCATCCGCCGTCGCGGTCGGTCCCTCGCAATTCGCAATTGCTCAATTGCTCCGAGACAAGGAAAGACAGGTGCGTAGGTAAAGAGAGAAAGAGTTTGCGCGCGCGTGCGCGAGAGAGAGACAGAGAGAGAGAGAGAGAGAGAAAAGGCGAAAGAAAAACGATCTCGCCGGCAGGCAGTCGACCGAGAGAAAGAAAGTAAAAAAGTAAGAAAGAAAGAGAAAGAGCGAGAGACGCGCGCTCTCAACCGGCGTGTTTACTCCGTATATAGAGGGCTGTTTACACGGTGCATCCGGCATTCGGAGCGTACTCCGAATCATACGCGTTACGCGTGTTTACACAAGCGTGCCGTGTCGTTCGTGTCAGCTGTGCGCGTCGGCAGCGCGTACGAGTCGATTCGCAAGCGCGCAGCTCAGGGCAGCGCGACGCGACGCGGCTCGCGGCTCACCTGACCGTCGAGGTTAGGGTTTACTCTCGCGGTTGTCGCTCGTCGCTCGTCGCTCGACGGTGCGGTGTGCGTCGGTGGTGCGTGCGGCGCGCGAGCGGGGGCGGGGGCGCCGTGACGGAAACGCGTGCTGCTCTCTCCGCCTATAGTCGCCTGTCCAGCAGCCCGCTCGTCCGCTCGCTCGCTCGCTCGCTCGCTCGCTCGCTCGTGTCGCTGCTCGCCGCGCCGCTCGCCGCTTCTAGCGAATTGGTACGGTGAATTATTGATCCGCGGCGGCGTGTGCGTGCGGAAAAACCGCCGTAGAGAGGAAGGTAGGAGGTAGGGGAGGGGGCAGAGAGGGAGAGAAAGAGAGATAGCGACGATAGAGGGGTGGGAAAGGGTGACGGAGACGACGAGACGGTGCCGCGGAGGCGCGGCGCGGAGTAGCGGTGGCGCACGGCGGTGGCGCGAGAAAGCGCTTGAAGCGAGCACACGTACGGGGTGAGACGTGCGCTGGTTGGTGCGTTGGTTGTATATTGTTTTGAAAAGTGTCGCGGCGCACGCGGACGCGCGCGACGTATCGCATCGCGTCGGGTCGCCGTTCGCCGTGCCTCGGTCGCGAGGCGCGAAGCTCAATCGGAGCACTCCGGCGAGATCTCGCGTCTTCTCTCCGCTACGCGAGGTAGAGCGAGCAAAGTGTACATTTTTGTGTCCGCCGGTCGTTCGTATACGTGACATATTCGTCGTCGTGCGTCGTGCGTCGTGCGTGCCTGCGTGCTTGCTTTGCTCGATCGCGCGTAAACGCGCCGACGGGAAAAACGAACGCGAGAAAAACGTGTGCCGCGGGGTAATGCACGCGACGCGCGACGAGGAGCCGCCGTCGGGAGACCGGTGAGTGTCCCGCGGTGACGAGATAACCGGCGTCGATTTTTCGTCGTCTTCGCGGCGCGGCGCGGTGCGGCGACGGGACTACCGCGACGTGAAATCGCCGACCCGGGGGAGTGTCAGTGGTGCATTGTCGTCGTCGGACTACGCCGACGACGGCGACGACGGCGACGACGACGACGACGACGACGACGAGGAGAAGGAGGAGGAGGAGGAGATCGGTGTCGTCGCGCGGAGGAAACTTAGGGGGAAACCTGACGTTTTGTGTCGTTTTGTCGTACGGTCTCTGCTGAGCGCGCTCCGATAATCCCGGAGGAAGGCAACGTCCTATCTTCGCCACCGCGGCTTGGATGGATACTGTGCATTATTTCTGGAGTGAGTTTCTCCCTTTATTCTCTGTGTATGCGTGCGTGCGTGCGTGCGTGCGTGCGAGTGAATGCGACTGAATGCGAGTCTCCGGCTCTCCGTTCGCTTCGGTCGCCGATGCGTGCGAGCGCGGACGAGCGCGAGAGTGTTCCCCGTAGAAACGTGCGCTCCGCGTATGCCGCAGTCCGCGATTTTTCTAGTCCTCTCTCTCTCTCTCTCTCTTTCTCGCGCGCGCGCGCAGCCGATACAGCGAGACTCCTTTTCCGCGTTCTGTTATTCGCCGTGGTCGATCTTGGTCGGTCTCCTCGAGACCGTCAACAGCTGCGCGCGATCGTCACGCACATCCATTGTTTACGTGTCTTTACTAAGCGACAGGCGCGCACCTGACCGAGCGGCTGGAACAGCGAGCGTCAGCGCGACGGATCTTACTACGAACGTCACCTTAAACCTGCCGATGCGTTTCGGCAAGTTTCGACGGACCGAGACGGCTCGCGTGGTCTTTAAACTCACAATTGGCAAAGGCAGTGGAAAGGTTATTGAAAGACACAGATTGTGTACCTATGTACGAGTTGCTGATGAGTCGAGAGACGCTTATTGTTAGAATATTATATAGATTATCGAATCTCACAATAACGGCTGAACCGCGGTTGAGTTTGAATCGTATAATAAAAAATTGCTTTTATTTTTCGTCTACGAGCGGAGCTATTACGATGCAAAGTTAAATCTGACCGCGCGCTTTATTTGCGTTGCTTTCTAACGCTGTTTTTTTTTTCTAATGTATCGATTATAAGACATAACGACAGCTGTAAGTATTACGCGTGACGAATTGCAAAGTTGGTAAAGTATATGATTCGTGCGCGTGTTCGGGATAATAGAAACGCGTATCGGCTGTAAGCGATAAAACGTCGTGAGTTTGGGCGACAAAAAAAGCGATCGAAAGATACTCTTGTCAAGTTTGATATTAAAACCACGCGCGGATGGACGTCGCGTTCTCTGGTTCTCTCGCCGATCCGCGATCGTTCGGTCTTGTCGAGCGAAGAAAGATCGTTTCCTAAGAATCGATCAATTTGATTTTACTCTTTATTATTTAATCCTATCGTCGCGTCGCGTCGAGCTCGTCGGAACGTTTCCTTCAACTTTCGCGAGACGACCTGGCAAATGGGAGGGAAATAAGGCACACGCGTATAATCGTATAATCCGAATCGCGGCGCTAATTTCGCGCCGGACGATGAATCTCGGTGCAATCTCCTTCGCCGGAGCGTGACCGGCCGCTAACGAACGCGAAAGGAAAAACATTGGACGCGACAGTCAGGACGCGGACGTTGCCGACGTTGGCGACGTTATCGCACCGGGTTATCGAAAATAATTCCGCGCGAACGCACGCGGCGGTGCATCGTTACATAAATTTAATCGATTCAATCCGATAACTCGTCTCCTCGCGTTATCGCGACGGCCGCGGCCGGGAAATCAGGCGCGCGCGCGCGCACGTAGGGACACACCGATTTAACGAGCTGCCAATGCTTATACTTATTCAATATCACCCGCATACTATATATATATATATATATATATATATATATATATATACAGATACTACTTGTTATTACCTTACAGATATCGATTATGCCTCGATATCGCGAGTGATAATCCAGAAATTTACCGTGACAATTAATTACGGAGAGTACAAGTAGCCGATACCTATACGTAATTTATAATGTAACTAATTGTCGCGCTATACTACTTGACATTTCGGAATTATCTTCGGAATTATCTCAATGTGCGTTTATTGTTCGTGTTTTCTACCTGATAACATTTTTCGTACGTCGATATATATGGATATTATTATTTCCAAGGGAAACGTGATAGAGATTACCTGTTATTGAAGATAAATGACCTATTTTGTAGAAATATTGCATACGTTATTAAATACGTGCCGTTTGTAAAAAAGAGTTTATCGCGCTACTTTGATTAAAGCATCGAACTCGAGTTTTTCTTCAAACGGTAACGAAATTTCCCCCCTGCTTCTCCTCGAAGTTGTCAGCGTCACGGGCTTACTTTCGCGCGCTGTCAAAGTTCGATCGCGAACTCGCGATCAAGAGAATTTCCCTTTGACCCTTTGCGAGTCGAACTCGAGCTACGTTCTTACATTTTTGCTCACCTGCGGAAAGTCGCGAGTCCACGCGTCACGTTTAATTTCGCCCATCCACGGCCATCTGACGCGAGCCAACGACGATGAATAATGTAACTTAAGATTATTGATACCTGCGTTCGATACGATATCATCCGAGCTATCTATAAATATCGCGTGTCCTTTATTGTTTACTGTTCGAAGATAAGCGCGACTTGGCGATCGTGCAGCTCGAGCACTCGTGTATATCGTCGAATGGCCGGTAGGTATCTGCGTGCGATTGATAATTGCGGCCGCGATAAGAATCCGTGTTTCGTCAATAACTATAGCAATTTCCTTTTTCGATAGATGCGATTTGATCGCGAAACGATTATGGTTTCAAGTCGATGACGATGTAATACTTGTAACGCAGCTTTTTCGGACGCACGTGTGTTTCATTTCGCATTTGAAGATTGACTGTATCGCGATGCGAAAATTATATGCTCCTCGATTATTGTTCGATCGTGTGGATAGAAATATATACTAATTGTAAGGTGTGTACCGCTTTATATATTAAATATTATCAAAGCGTCGCGCGCGATTATGTATCAAAGTGCCGTGCCATCGATATTTATTTAACGCTTATTATCTCTAATATTTTTCATATCGCGTTACGCTTCTTTACGCATCAACGTGCAATCGCAAATTACGGAAATTTGATGAACAACTACTGCTACGTGAATTTTATATATCGATGTATTTTCCGCGAATATCGCCGCAGCCAATTGTGCTAACATTTGCAATTCGTTTCCACTTTCTACAAACAGCGTCTCGAGTCTCGAGTCTCGAGTCTCGAGTACTCCCGTTCCGTCGCGCCGCGGTCCCGATCGCGGTTACGTTTGTCCTACGTCGAGCGGCAAAATTATAAATTTCCATTACGATATGACAAAAATATCTAACTTCCTCGGTGGAATGAAATTTTTGCGAGCTGCCCGCGTACAACTTGTTTTCTTCTTAAAGCCCGTGCCGGAAATTACGACCCCGGAAGCGATCAAAGGAAACGAAAACATTTCCCGCGGTTTGTGCCTAAATAACTTTTCACCGTTAAAACCGTTATACAGAAAAGTTGCGGAGATTCGTATAATATCGCAGCTGTCAAAATCAAAACTTTTATTCAAAGCAACGTAAATATATTACTTTTGATCCCGAAATGATCTTTACTATATGTTGAGATATGTATATATGAACTGTATTAGAGATCCTGCAATCAAGTTAACTGACTTTGCGTTGTATTATCTTGATTCAATCCATTTGAATAAGCCGGTTAGAGGAACTGCGTCTTCATTTATCCTTTCGTTCACCGCGTCACGATTCAAGATGGCTGACGCGAGTATCGTCGACCTTTAATCGGTAGGGTCGACTCTGAAGTGACGTAGTTTAGTGGGGAAAGCCGCTTCTCTGTAGCCAGCCGACAGGTGCAACGTGTATTTCTCTCCGTTCCGCTCCTCTCGCTCCGGCCGGACGCGACCGGTCGAGCCTCGTTTCTCTTTCTCGGGCGTTGCACGCACGAGAGCGAGCGATCGGCTCGAAGAAACCGGTAGTCACCGGTAATCGGTGTATTTCGATAAAGTCGATATTCAATTCCGTCGAATGCTCGAAGAACGTAACACGCGCCTCCTTCTGTGAGCGATATCGCGCGTCATCTTTTCGAGTCAAGCGAGTCAAATATATCTTATCGTGTCGAAGAGCGAGATCGGAAAATAGGATAACTCCGGAAATGCATGTTTTTATCACGCTCGACTCGTTTTCTTGACTCCCGAGAGTATCGATATTTGTATTGTTTATTGCGCCGCGTGACCGAATTTTTTCGCGGTATTCAATTATCCAGAGGCGTTACGTTTTGCAAGACACGCGCGATTTTTCTCACGTATACCTTCCGATTACGCGCGGAACATTTTTATCGTAATTAGTCGTCGTTATCGTAAGCGAGATATATTTATCGGTAATTGAAATTCGACAAACGTCGTTGACTGTATATATGGAGTAACGCAACGCGACCGCTGCGAAGACACTTTTCGTCGTGTTTCGATGGAAGGTCGAACTCTCTCAACGGAGGATCGTATGAGTAGGAGGTTATATAATACGGATTATTTTGAGTCGCTACCCTTTGGCGAGAGATGATCAACTCTCCGCTAGGCAGCTCTCTTTGCCGCGGGAGCTCTTTGATCCCCGCGATACAGCGGCCTTGAACGCAACGTGAGCCGCGCATTGTTAAACGAATGGATTGTTTGTATACGCGCTGGAGATTTTTCGCTCGGGGCTACGACTCGCCTTTACTCGCTTCTCCGGTCCCTCGTTTCGTCTCGTTCGCAGTGTGTACGGGATGTTCCATTATTATCTGAAATTAAAAATTGAAAATAAAAAAGATTCATTATGATTGGATTCAATCTTTTGAAAACTTGAAGCCGTTTTTTCCTTAGTACAAATTTGAAACTTTCTCTGAAAAACTTTCAGATATTTTAATATACAAAATAAGTAAAGTTATTCTTTCAAGAATTAACGGAAACCGCGCGCGGAGTCTCATACATCGTATCACAATCGTGCCGAAAGGATCGAGCTAAAGCTTCTGTATTAAAATAGAAACTTATTTCGGTTTGTTCTTTCATCTCACGTGATATCGCATTGTTTTTTATGTTAATTTCGCTAACAAAATGATATATTACCACTGTTTTCCTTCATTCGTGTTTCTCTTCTCCACCATTCGGACAGTCAAACATTTTACGGAAAGCAATGAAAGTTGCACAATACCGGTCTACACATTAGGCGCGAGTTTCTTGCGGATATAAATAGGACACCTTGTGCATGTCTCGTTGGTCTACGAAAGGAGCAAATGGATTATAGCGCGCGCACCGACCCTCCGCAACTTCTCTGCGCTCACTTCTTTCTCCTTTTCCGCTTCCTCGTCTCGCCTCTCTTCTTCGCCGTTTTACGTTTCTTTTGCTCGCGCGCGATCTCTCGTGGTTTTCTATTTGGCGTAGACGGTGCCAAATCCTCAAGTAACTAAAATTATCGTCAAAGTGTGTACGTACGACTTGTTCTCGCAGAGTTGAATCGTGACTAAATTACATGCTTTTTATACACGTTATCTATGACAATACGACGATATAGACTCTTCAAGAAAGATTGTTTCCTCTGTTGCTTCTTAAAAGAATGAATCGTGGAAGCTGTGCATCGATGTGGCAGCCGTTTTTAAAAACACGCGTCAATTTAAGGTAATCGAAACGATTCTGAAAGATTAAGTACAGTGTAAACGTACAATGTCTATTATTATACTTGCGCTGTTATTTAGATGTCTGATACCAGCTTCCTCTTTTTCCCTCCCGTTTCTCATTTCCCGTTTCGCGTCGACGAACTCGTGCCGTTTCCGAGAATGTGAGGAATAATCCGCGCATAATTAATTTTATTCGCTCAGAATTTCGGCACGTTCCACGTGCGCGCTCATATTTTTTTTAATTAAAATACCCCGAGCCGTAGCGTGTCAAGAGACGCGATAGCCTCGCGCCAAGTTCACGCAAGACTGCTCCATGTACATATATCTATATACGCGTGCCGGCGAGTTGCGAGTTTTGGTTAACGACACTTTCGCCGGTCGGCGAAACGAGCTCGTTCGTCCAGCGCTTTCTCAATGAGATTAAAACGGTCTGACGATATTAGTACTTTTCATTTGCGGTTTGTACAATTGGAGCATTATGCGCGACGCGATATGCACCGCAGTCTGCAATTCCGCGGAGTGTTTCCACTTCATGGATAAATCGCGCGTTGCATTTATGACGCGATTGCGTGTGTTTGAACTTGAATAAATGCGTTTATGTAGAGCGCTCGAAATATGAATAAAATTTTCATCAGGTTCAGTAAAAAATTTTATATGTCGATTAGACGAGCCATGTTGCATTAGCATAAGATCGTGTATATTTTTAATGTCAATTTTAATGCTATAAACGAAAATGATCTGTTTATTTCTGACAATTGAAGTGCATTAATTAACGTATTTTTTGTACTTATAAATACAAAAGAAAACTTGAGAAAATTCAAGTTACCGAGATTAATAGCTGTTTTAATTTTTTTTTCTTATGCTCAAGGCAACTTTAATTTTGTATTTTACCATGTTATTTCATGGTTATGTGGTAGACGCTACGCGTCGTGGTTATATTACGATGCTCTTTTCCATTTAAACGTCTCTCCACTTAATGACGTTATATTTCATATTTTTACGACGTCTTTATAACGCCTATATAAACATCAGTTGCAACAACAACAGCAATGAGTTGCGTTAATTTATATTTAGAATGTCGCATCGCAATTTTATACAACGCCTCTGTAAAATACGATACAAATACGATTGGAACAACATTGTGACAATATCGTCCATGTAAAAAAAAAAAAAAAGAAGGAGAGAAAAACAATCGTTATTTAAATAAGCGCCAAGTCCTTCTCTGAGTGCCAGCAAACTTTAACACGAAAGGTCGCTATTCGTGGACCAATTTGCGAAAGGTCGCGCGCGTCGCGTTGCTCTATACTTTATATATCTAAACCGGTGGAACCAGACAGCCGGATTTAAAAGCGATTTAAAGTCCTGCTCGTAGCTTTCGAATGACTGCTACTACTCGCGCATCGTTTCAACTTTTCCCGCACGCACACGTCGAAACGCGCACACACACACGCGCGCGCGTATGAGCATCAAATGAATTAACGTCGTTTATCGGTATCATCGATTAGACGTAATCGACGTGTGTTACGAGCCTGACGGGTTTCGGCGATGCGTGAGTCATGCGTCGTCCTTCGTTTTTGCTGCTCGCTATGAATAATGATCATCCTTTGTACCAACATACTCGTAGTAAACGCGTAGTAAAATACGTTGTAAAATACATTCTCTCTTATCGGCTTTGCGGATCGATTAAGAAGACACGTGGACGAGGTTGGGGGAGATTTATAATATTTACGGTGTGAAATATCAAAGGTAAAACGCGACGACAATATCTATAATGCCGAATGCTGAAAATAATCCGCCGCGTGCAGCGTAAATTCACGTGTAAGAAATTTTGCTCTGGAAATCTGACGGAAGAGGGATGTCGATGGGACGAAAAAGGCGATAATTCTGTATAAGCAATGAAATGGTAGAATCGATAACCGCCATCGATACCGTGGCGAGCGCGACAATGCATATCGCGGAGCGGAGGGGTGGTGCACTCTCGGCGACGCGTGCGTTTATCTAGCAGTTTAATGCTAACAAACGCTCGCGATTCGATCGCGTGTCGAGTACGGTACATGAGTACGAATGAGAGTACAGGGAGACTCAGCCCTCATCCCGTTCTCCCGTTCTCTCTCTCTCTCTCTCTCTCTCTCTCTCTCGTACACACACACACACACACACACACACTCATTTCCCCAGGGAAGGTAAAGTCGTGCGGGCCAGAAAATCAAGGGGTGGCTTTACCACCTGGTCGACCGATCCGTCCCCTCTCCGCTACCGTGGAATATCGTGTGCACAGGCACACGTTATATACACAGTCAGGATCCCCCTCGCGATTGTCTGCGCCTTGCACGTCGCGTTCTTTCCCTTTCTCTTCCTCCTCCCCTCTAAAATAATGCAACACGCCACTGCGGTCCGTCTGCATACCAGCCGAAGTACGATCACGCGATTCGCTCGTACGCATCGGTCACCCGGTATGAACTGTGTGGCCCTTCGTAACTACCTGTCCTCTGGACTCGTTCGGATTCGAGCGTGATTTTTTTTTTTAGTAGCATACACTCCGCTATATAATGCCAATTGCAGATACACGATACACAAGGTATACGTAATATTGTGCGACAACGGTAGGGTACGGCTTCTTCAATTTATGTATTATCTGATACACGTACGTATATACATGTACATACATGTGTACAGTACAAATTACATATTTTGCAGCACGATATATTGTAATCTAGATACGTTACAAGTCTTACCTGGCTATTTCGCGCTCCACTCAATGTGTTATTAGGACCACCGTCATCGTCTCTTTCAGTAAATTTACACATAGATCAACTATTATTCCTAATATTCTCTCTCTTTCGATGTTTAATTTCCATTTCAACACTCTTAAATTTTCAACAAACAGTATTATTATTTTTTGAAATAGTTGCATTGTACAGAAACATTCTGTGTCTGCATATATATTTTTTCACACGTAAATATTATATTGCAATATGATTTCGTATAAAGTTCTTATATAAAGTGGTTTTAATTTGAATTTTATGGAATTTTTTATATATACATTTCACGATAAAGTATCTCGCCTCTCGAGAAAATAATTATTTTGTACAAAAAGTAAAATATATAGGTGAAGTAGAAACTCTCTTTACTTAATTAAAACGGCGAGCGCAATGTACTTTGTTTTCGATAACTCGTAGATTATGAGTACAACCCGGTATTATTGCAAGGAGTTAGGTACGCACTCTCGCAGCAGAGAAAGGAGAGTATGCGGACTGTATGCGTGCATGCGTCGGGATTTATTGTCGTTCGGCGACGATAGACGCGATATTACGTTACGATAATTGTTTTCGATATGAGAGGCGTGTCGCGGCATAAGCTGGCGCCCCTTGTCTCGACCCGACGGGAATACTTTTTACGGTTCCGCGAGAGTATAACGAGCGACTGGATCGACAGACGCTGCGCGCTGGTCGTCGGTCCAGATCGAAGCTCCGATAACAAAGATGCTTGATCTTTCGCACCGGTCGAATAACCAGCAGGGATTATTCCTGCAGAACCGAGCGACAAAGAAAAGAAGAGAAAGGGACCGTTCCTTACCTTTAATCGCTCTTATACTTTTAACCTAGACTCCAAAATCCGAGAAACATTTTGTTCGTCCGGTTTAAAAAGGGATAGAAAGAATTCGAAATATTTCTCATCCTTTGGTCTAGACAGGGCATAACATAGCTTGACTAACGTGGGAAGTAAGTAGCAACGATAGTAGATGGGCAATCAATGTTGATTCAAATGTCGATTGGAGACATTGGAGTGATCTCTCTAAGAATTTTCTTGAAAATTTCTGTGTATTATTAAACGAAATATTCTGCGCACTTCTCATTGTTCCCATAATGATTATCGAGCGACTATAATTTTAAATTAATTGAAGTAGAAATAAGCGTTTTTTTAATACCGATTTTATTGAGTCACCCTGAGACACGTTTAAACAGACAAACTGTACGTTTCTTTTTTATGATTGCTTTTGCATTTGCGGACGGAACGTACGATGAAAATAATTTTAACAGCGCATGGTTTAATGTACGTGGAAGGATGAGCACCGCGGATCAATCGACTAGAAAGTCTTGGATGAAGCGTGAAAAAATCTCGCTCGATAGCGGATTTCTCGCCGTGACGACCTCGGAACGATATCCCGCTGTTATATCTTCCTGCTAATTATCGCTTGATATATTTTCTAGAAAGCCTAAGAGGATCGACAGATACGCCGTCGTGTATCTGTATGAGGGTAGGGTCGCAAGGATATAAACAACGACTCTTTGCCGCGTACAATGGCCACCTCTTATCGGCTCGTTTAGGAGGACGTGATTTAACGTGCCGCAAAACGCGCTGGGTAGGATCGGTAGATCGACCGGTTAACTAGAAAGTTGAAATATCTGCAGGAAGTCGTGCCGATGGATTTCTCGTATGAGTCGGTCGGTGGTCTAGGAGCGATCTCGTTCGGCGCGAGGTCAGCGCGCGAGCGATTCGCCAAGGCGATCGAGAAGTTCCTTATTGTAAGGAGCCTTGCGGTTACGCGCACGTACACGCACACGCACACGCATGTGAGACCCGTTCCGATTGGCACGTTCAAATGCGATAGAAATATTTTAGCGCGGGAAGGCTCTGTCGTCATACTTTAATTTCTTCTTTTTTATTAGTCGTTTGCCTTGTCTCGCAGGTAATTTCTCTAAGGTGCGTTACGTTATACGGCTGGGCTGTGGGATTTCGAAAGTTGGCGTTTGCTAAACACAGTCTTCATATAAGATTTTATAAATCTCTTTATAAAACCGTCAAGTTCTAACTTTTTTTTATATATTTTCTTTTTTGTGCGAAATCTCTTTCACTGAATATCATGTTAATTTAGTAAAGTTATACATTATTTGGAAATGATTGAAATACGGCATGTGGATATATGGTATATAAAAACGAGCGATATTATCGTCTGAAAGAAATTTTGTAGTTAACGTAAAATTTTCACGTTTAAAGTGTGGTAGACGCGAACATAGCTTTTAGCTTTCCTCTCCTTCATCTTTGAAATTTGCTCGGAATGAAAAACGTGAAGAATGTAACTGGTCGTTTTATAGCGTTTTTCACTGGCAGAACTGGTGCGCACTCAGTGCACATTAAAGCCGTTGTACACTGATTTAGTCTCTAATATTTAAAGTAAAATGCAAATACTTTGACTGATAAAATACTCAGTACATATTTTACCAAATAGTGCAATAAAAAATTGAGGATTTCATGATTTAACCCGATTATATTAAACATACACTTTACGTTGGTTTGTGTACGACGGCTTTAATGTGCACTGAGTGCGCACCGGCTCTGCCAGTGAAAAACGCTATTAATTATTTCTCGAGAAATTAGTTAAAGATTCTCTCGACGTAAAATGTATATTTTATATAAAATGCACGAAAACATAATAGGTTGTTACGGTAGTTTGCTCTGCTTTACATTATGCTGCATGCGTTTTACTCGCTTACGTTTGCCGAAGGGAAAACCATGAAGAGTCAAAGTGAGACGACATAGCCGGGGAGATGGTGCTGATTTTATTTCAAGGATGAATAGGAGCTCATAGCCTCGGCACTATTTCCAACGGTCCATTAGTTCGTTGAGAGTAGGAGAAGAAAAATGTAATAAACCGCGACACGTCGCGTCTTCCTTCGGCGCGATATAGAACCTTCCGCACGCGGGAGAAAAATTAAATTGCTTCGCCTTCTTTTTCCGTCCCTCTCGTCCTCTTCCTTTCTCCTCATCTTCGTGAGTAACGTAGATTCACGATTCGCTATTCAACCTGACAGGGCTTCTGCGTAGAAAATTCTTACTTCCGCATCCTTCCGCGCGAGACCTTCATTTACGATTAATGATAAATTTTATCTCTGTAGAAATCAGTTGTATTTTATCGCATTTACTTTAATTTAGTCGTCATTTATCCCAATTGTACACACATATATAGTAATGAATTTTTAAAAGTAACATCCAATGAATATTCAAAGAAATAGGATCCTAAACAATTTGGAAAGAAAAGAAACGTAAGATAGGCATTCTTATTCTATTGCGAAGATAAACGCTATTAAATTCGGTCCATGTACCGTTTCACTTCTTAATTAATGCTTCGCAACGTGTTTTCGCACGATATACACGGAAATTTGATCGAGGTAAGCGAAACGCGATGGAAACGGGTTTTACAGTTACGACCTGGTGTTTACGAGGATCCTTTTCCCTCTCCCACTCTCTCTCTCTCTCTCTCATACACACACACACACAGACATTCACTCACTCACTCACACACACAATCTCTTTATCTAATTTCCTCTCTTTTTCTCTAGGTATAAACGTTATTTGCACGTGCAAGAGATGTGCGTTGTTCCTCCTCTCGGTTCTTCTTTCACGTTTGTTGCCATCAGCGTCATCGTTCCCGTCGTCCTCGTCGGTGAGGGTGAGGATGGCGGTGCGGTGGTGGTATTGTATTAACACGCTCGAATGGAAATTGCAGTGTGTCCTGGTCATCCCGACATTTCGTGGGCACGTTTACGACGTCGTTTCCCTCGGTTTTAATGAACAATGAGAGCGGCGAGAGACCCACGCATCTCGCATTGCGAATCGTATACGAGCTTAAGAGTATCTTGATTAAAGCTCGCGTGGCATGGCGATTCGCAAAATAAATAACTCGTTAATGTGTTACTATTTACTGTATTCAAATTTTTTCCAAAATTATTTTTGGAATTTGTTATTCGGGAGATTTCTAATGCGTTTGCATTACGATTTGTTTCGCTACTGAAGTTTGAAGCTTGATCGTCCAGCTCGTCGCGTCGTGTCGAGGCTTCTTTGACATATACGCGCGCGTTTCGTAGAACCAAATAGAATCAGGCGCAAGTTGCCTCTGTTCACTCAGGAAAATCGCTGACGAGGGGAACTTTCTAAGTGCACACTGCATAATCCATCGGGCTGAATGTCGGGCCGCCGCGCCGCGCCGTTGTATACACACGCGCGCGTATATATCGTGCACGATCAACTTTCGACCTCGATGGAAATGTAACAGGTAGTGTCTTTCTCTTTCTCTCTCTCTCTCTCTCTCTCTCTCTCTCTCTTCCCCTCCCTCTCCTTATCTGTCGAAAAGATACGAAGAAATCGGCGTGACTGTGCTCGAATTATAAATACGTAATATTTTATGCATTGGGGCAATTACATATACGTAATATTTTATGCAACTGCTCTTGCGCGCGCGCGCGCGCGCGTACACGCGCATGCTGCAAAAAAATAAAGAGATCGTTACGGTCGTCGTTATCACGCTCGTCAATCTACCGCTGATTTCGATTCGACGCTGCACTTTTGTGCATTTGCATTCCGTTAGCGTAATTTCTCGGTAAGGTATTATTAATTGCGGCGCGGGTGTACGAAAACCGCCTGTAGGTAATCGCGAACAGCGGTTTCCACGGATTCGCTATCGCGCGTGCCAAGCGGATATGCTAAATGACCATTGTTCGTGGCCCCACGTCAGAAACTTTTCTACGGAAACCGCAAGGTTAATTAAGAGGACTTCGGGCGCATATTCATGCTAAAGCACACAATGTTTCTTTACCCGGCAATTTTCCAACAGCAAATACGATATTACATCAGATTCTCGATTGCGCGCGCGCGCGCGCTATTTTTCGCTTTGCATACCGCGATCGCCGATCGTGCACGGGCGCACTTTCGGCGATAGTTTTTAATCCGGATAATATATTAAATCACCCTCTGCAGCTTATCCGTAGCAGAACGAGTGCCATATCATTTCCCATTATTACGAGGTATAAAACATGAATAAAGTCGAGCGATAGAGATGCAGATCTTCTCTCTAACGATAGAACTTAATTAATTTTAATGGCGCTATTGTAACCGTGTAGTTGCAGCGTGCCCGAATAACCCAATTGTATATGCTTTTCCTACTATTAGTCATTTTACCGATTAAAAATTATAATTGACTTTGTCTACATTATATAAAAATATATATATATGCACGTGTGCATTTAAGATGCACCTTGTATCGTGCTTTAGATACATATATATATAAGACATAAAATTCGAGGTTCTTCAGATATATAAAGCGCGAAGGTACAAAGATATTGAATGATATGTAACATTGATAACACAAGCGTTGTGTAGTCCGAGCTTGACATGAAATGGGATGAACGGTGAATTACTCGGAATAATTGTTAACCGTTGAACGATAATAATCCTATCCACGTACACTCGCGAGTTCCACGAAGGCCGCTCACCTACGCTTGGAACCATACCAAAATCGCGCCGCGCGATAGTAACTGTCCAGAAATTACGGCCGCGGCGGTCATCTACTTGATGGCCGTGGGGTGTTTGCGCGCGATACGATGCACGCGAAACGCTTTAATTACTATTACCTCGATGATTACTGCGTCGGCGAAAATTCACCAAGTTTACGCGCTATTTCAACCATTTAATACGCGCACGGGAACTTATAGCTTGTGAAAATACACGTGCGCAAAGTTTCTCGTCGTCGCCGCCCGTTCTATCGCTACTCTGCTATAGCCACTGTATTATTTGCTTACACGAAAGACCATGCCGACATACGGCTGCTTTTTATCAATTTTCGAATCGGTAGCTGTGTTTTTCAATGCGATTCGATCATACAATTTCTTGGAAGCGGATCCAGAATTGCGTATAGCTTGATCTCATGGTTTTATATTAGTCTATAAAAAGAAGACTAGAAGATAATAGAAATAATTGTAAAGTAAAATAAATAAGGCAATAAGACCAACATCTGCCAGAGTTAATCAGCAAACATGTCTAAAATATTTATTTTTCATTGTTTTTTACTATTTAAAATATCTTTGATAAGTGTAATTTTTTAAAATAAAAATTTTATAAACTGCGCGATTTTATCTTTTTCTACAGCGACGTCTTTCGCTAAAGATTATGACCACCGCTGAGGTTCTTTTATTTTATTTTCCGGTGTTCCTTGTGCAGGCATTTCTAAGAAGAAGCGTCTCGTAATCGGACTCCGGAATATAGAGTGTCATTTTCGCGTGTTATTATTGGTCTCCGGACCAGATTAGATTAACGCAGTAGTCATTAGGGTTTGCGTCATGTCCCCACCAAGATGGCTCATTCGCTTACTCTGTCTTCGCCTACTCTACCTCCTTTCCCCTATATTCGTTCTTCCTCTGTCTCTGTTTCTTCTGTTGGCTCAGTGCTTGATTTGTCACAGTGCCGTCTGTATTAGTTTGATCATCAGTCAAACCGGCGCTGATCCAACAGTTGTTTCATTTATATTATATTTGTACATCAATCTCACATCTTATTCTTTTTTATAATATGCCAATGTAAAGAGAGTATTGTGCCAATCGAAATATGAAATCGCGAGAATAATTTCAATAATTGTTATAATCTTCGATACAACGGGTCTGAAAAAATGTATCTCAGTCCGAACAAAAAATAATATTATATTATTACACTATGATTTTATCAGACGGTAATAGGAATGAAAATGGCGAATTTGCTGGAGTAGATACTAAAGTTTCAGTATTACCGCGTTTCATGTTTCTCCAAAGTTTACATTACGCAATACCCGCTGTAAATTCGCGAGATACGAGATATTTCGATGATCCGTCGACTCGGTTTTTGGTGGTTCGTCCTTATTTTTATAAACGTGTCGTTCATCGTTAATATATAACGCGCAGTTCGCGAAACAATCCTTTCCACACTCGCGCGTTAATTCGCCCCTTCTTCACTTCTCTCACGATGTTCCTTTTATTTCGCTCACGCTACGGTTTATCATAACGCCACTAGGTCTCTCTTAGTGGCTCGTATGTTGCGGCTCCTCGTTCCAGTTTTATTTTTACACGGAGATGGATTTATTTCCAGCGGTAACTGCGTTCATAGGACCATGTACGGACTATAAATTTATCAGCTCGACGTCTACCCGATGGGCAGGTGGATTTTTCTCTTTCTGCGCTTTTCCACAATTTCTCGAGCGACTCTTCTCATCTTTGCGTTAATTAGCTGTTTGTGTTTGCATCGTCCGTAACATGTCTATTGAGCAATCGCTGCTAAGTTGACATAGATAGTTAAATAAATGAGATTCTAATATATATTTTTTTTACAAATCGCAAATCGAGGCTTAAATTAATAATCGAAATAATATAGTCGAATCTTTTTGTTTGAATAAATTCTTCATTTACTGTACACATAAATTTTGATTATATTAACTAATAAGCTTTAATAAATTGAAACGAACGAATTTGGATTACGGCGATCGTTGTATTCAACTTACATTTTTCATGATTGTTATCTACTATTTTTTTATTTGCGCGTTTTTTTGCGGGATCGAGAGTCTCCACTTTCCGTCTCCTAACAAGTAAAATGGCGGATGAGAACGCGCATGATCCTGAACAACTACGAGCGGTTTCATTAGGATTCGAGTTAGACTCTCGGGGTCTTCGGGTTTGGTTGGTTCTCTTGGACGGAGGGCCATCTAAGTTTATCCACGTTATTTTTGGCGGGAGCTGACGCACCGTTTCTCTCCTCTCTTCTCCCACCTCTCCTGGTTGCTTCCAAAGAATTATCCCCGTGTATGTTTGAGCAAGACGCGATACAAGTTAGCTATTGGCCAAAACTATTTGCATTTTTTCTCTTTTTTTTTGTTTTCGAAAAAGAGAAGAATCGTTCGCGAAGATGCTTAAATTTAACAGGTTATCGATGCTTGTTAATTGCACTCACGTGCTATCGAATATCCAAACATGTTTAAATTTAATAAGCTCCCAATATATTTGCTCTTTCGGTATCAAATATCACAAATGTCAAAATATATCTTCTATTTTTTTTTCAAGGTATCAATACCATGTAATAATTGATACGATAAATTTAAAATTGACATAAATCGTTAATATGTACGTATAAAAATAATATAAGATAAGTACGCAATTATTGTTTACCAACAATATTTTATCCTTTTCGGTTTGATTTCTGTTAATTGACTGTTTTCTAGATGACGATGTCGAAAATTCGTTTCCAAAGAGGAATGACGGTACTTTTACTGTCGTAAGCGTCCTTGGACCCACTCGAACTTGTTTCATCCGTTTCCGTGAATAGTTGTTTTCGTGCTCTTCCGAGCTGTGGCGTATTTTAAATGACGATTGTCCCCCAGGATCCCATCTCATTTACTTACTCGCGTGACATCTTCCTCGTATCGTAAATTGGTCGCATTTTACCGAGCAGGTATCGGCTTGACATTTCCGCATCTCGTATTTTCCTAATTGATATTGGGGATTCGCTTAATGGACCCGCGCTATATCGAAGTTGGCGCCCGTCGCGAGAAAAAAAGAAGCAACGGATATGTGATCGCGCGACAGCGACGTTTCTCAAAACGCGTCTACTTATATTTAGATATTCACAGAATTAATATTTCGAATTTGTGCTTCTCTAGCATTCGTCTTCGATACGTTACCGTCGTTAAGGCAGCATTTTTATGAATCTTTCTACTTTTTTCGCTTTCTGCGACGGTAAATAGCGGATTATTTGCAACCATTTCAAACAAAACAAAGCGAAAAAAAAACGATTTCTATTAATTTAACAACGTACTATTATTAACATTTTTCGAGCTAAAAAGACGATTGAGATCGATAGAAAAGTAGTGTAAAAATAGTATAAAAGTAAAAATAGAAAGAAACGGTAAACATAATGAAGAAATCAATATTCTTTGACGTAAACTTATTCATGATAAATTGTCTCATAAATTTTTCTTTAATTATGTTTCAGTCTACGCTTCTAACTGTTTCTATAATTAAGTTTCTAAATCTAAATAATGATTGTTGTTAAAACTGCGCTTTTATAGTGAATGCGCTTGAGAACAATAGAAAATATTTACATTTGAAATTATGTTTTGTAAACTTACTATTACATATTAGTGTATATTGATTTCCTTTCATCGTTGTGTAAACATCGTGTTTAAGTATTAAGTTATATTGATTGCATCGATTCTTCTCGAGATGACAGATTTTCTTGCACAGATTCATGCATCGTGTAAAATGTGCATCTTGTACGTACATAGCTAGACGCGAGAAACTCAATCGAGCCTGATCGTCGCATACTGCTTGTGTGCGTATTAGGTGTGTGCGTACGGAAGCTAGATAGATGAGCAGAAAAAGATTAAGTTACCGAGGTTCACCTGCTAGCCTGAAAACTGAGTACACGACTGCGGTAATTCATGGCAGCGCAATAACTCGCTCTCTTTTTCTCTCTCTCTCTCTCTCTTTCTCTCTCTCTCCTTTTTCTTATTTTCTCTGTTTCTTCTCTTGCCTTATCTTGCTGCGTTGGTGTTCACTGACGCTGGTGTCGGATTAAACATTTCCAACATTGCCATGTCAGTTAGACTCGTCAGGCTCGCGTCATGAAAGAAGTTATGAATATTTCTTGTGGCTGATGGTTTGTACTTTATTATCATTTTCATATAGGTCGCCAAAGCTTTCATTGATTGTGATTAAATCTATAACGGATTTTAAATATGAAGTTCAATTAAGATATTTCTGTGTTTTTTGTGCGTCATAATGCGGTAGTCAAAATTTTTTATTCTTACTACATCATTATCATGTTTCTCGTTATTTTTTTTCTTTTGCACGAGATTTGAAGATTTGCATACGAGTATAAAGAGGGAACTTTGCATCAAATGCAAGGAAGTGTGACAACATTGGTATCTACTGACAATATCGTATCTGAGTTGCTCTAGCCAAGGCTTTACTTTGAAAACTGGAATAAAAATAGGCAATAAATAACATGTAAGTTATACGAGGGATGGGCTTTATTTATATTCCCCCAATATAACCGAACGAACGAAAGCGTCGATCAAAGAGCCGATGCGTATTTAGATAAAACGGACAAGGCGAAAGCTTTTAGAATTTGACTTTTAAAATTTTTGTTTATTTGCTTCTAAATATCACGGTATATGTAAATTATAATTACCTGACGGCGTGCGCAACGAATAACAACGTTAACGAACAGCAATATACGTTTGTATCGGTATATGTGTTTCGTGGTCTTTCAATGGTCTTAGTCTAAGAAATTAATCACGGATCTCTCCACGAATCGGAACCGCAATGGCGATCGGATTCCTCGAAATCCGGCGGGGAGTCATCTCCTTATCCTTGGGCGCTTTCGGCGCGCATTTAATTCGTACGCGTAAGAATATTTTGGCATGAAGAGAGGAATAATAACGGCGTGTCGTGTAATAGCCGTGTAAAGGTTGCGCGGGCTCACGTCCCATTCTCGCGGTAGTGGAGTGTGCCCCGGACGTCGCCATCGTCGGGGGGAGCCCCCGCATGGTCACGCTCGCTTGCTCGCTCCTCGTGAATTATTCATTTCGGGGCCGTATCAGCCGTTGGACCCTCACGTTCACGTGATCGTCCGTCAGCCTATACATATATGTATACATATACGACGAATATCAGCGCGCACGTGTGCACGTGTGGCTCGCTACAGCGCTCATCATCCCTTTCACGCGTGTGTGTGTGTCACTTGTTCGTTTTTCTTCCGTCCCGAACTAAAATGCGTTCTACATCTCCAAAATACTCGAAATAAATCTTCACGTGCAATTGTAGGTACATCCGGTTTAGCTGCATCTTTCCAAATTTTTTTACGATACTTCTCTTCTCTACTAGCTTTCTGAAGAAACCTAAATCTCATTTTATATTTAGAAGATGTGAATATATAGGTGCGACTGTAACAACAGCGTCTTAAATCGATAAAATTTAGTTTAAGAGTCGAGGAAAGAAGCCAGCTCCGAATTCGTTATAGACAAACGAAAGTGTATCTCTTCGGCTTTATTTTCGTCGGTTAAACGTCACCGCTATTTTTCGTGCAGAGGAAAAAGTGAGTTGCGACGCGTCACCCTGAAAATTATTGCATTCGATGCCCTGTCCTTTGCCCGCCTTATATAAAGAGGGCGGATCATAGAGAGCGGCGCGGCAACAGGCGAGCCTTGCCAAACGCACGATTAACCTCGAACTTGTAGCTGACCGCTGACCTCCGTCGCCGTTTAAGAACTCTGTTCTGACACGTTACTCCAGTTTCTCCATGACAATACGTCACGCCGAGATGGCGGCATGTCGCTCGTGAAAAATAAAATTTCGCGCGCGAAAGGCCGCGGTTGCGAGACGCTTATTGTGTAACGCTGTCGTTTTAAAAATAGTTCCTCGTTGGCCAACTACATTGTATCGCGAGAGACTATCTCGGCCCAAGAGAACAGCTTCACCTTGAGGAATCGCACTGCTCCTCGGTACCGACGGTGACGGTGACTTTTATATGTCAAATCGGACAATTTAACGTTTTCTTGTATTGTAATTAACTCGGAAAAATATTTCCTGCACCGGCGAATAAGCACTCATCGACTTTATAGAGCGAAAACAGGACATTATACGAAATCATCAACCGTCCACTTCAGTTACGCGATTTGTTAAATCACTCGCAACTCGCAATTATACTTTTGTTTGAATCGAGGACCGGTGGCTTTGTAAGCCGAACGTCACAAAGCCCTCAATGTGTTCTACGCGAATAAAAATATAATTGTTATCCATTTCAAAACTATTCGCGGGGTTTAATCGGATATCCACTCGCTGCTTGTGGATAGTGAGAGATAATTGTTACCGTATTGTGAAAACATTGTGAAACGATAGAACCCGGTCATTCGTCGCTCGTTTGTGGCGAGCGTGAAAATCGCGAGGCGACAAAGCGCCGCGCGCCGCCGTGCCGCGTCAGGACGGGAGACGCGGCTGCACTCTGCTCGAATGCTGCAAAATATCCGGGTGTTTAGCGCGCTTTTGAAAACGAGAGAGTGTCACCGCACGACACCGACGTAGCCCACGCGTTGTGTCGGCTGAGCGTGAGCGTGTAATGGCAGTGACGAGCCGGGTTGGCGGGTGGCGGGCGGCGGCTTAGCATCATCGAAAGGTCAACACTACTGCCGGGAGTGCACACTTGTCGCCCGGCTCGTTTACAATGCACGGTGCATCCCGGCAAACGACGGACACGTCGCTTTCCTTCGGTTCGTTCACCCCGCACAGAAAAAAAAATATCTGTGTTTCGGGAGTATTTGCGCGCGAGGGAGGGAGGGAGGGAAGAAAAAAGGAAGCGACGCAAGTGTTTTTTACGCGGTTGGGTGGGAACGGGGCACCCTGCCCAAACGCGTAATTATTTGTTATATAATAAACTATAGCTATAGCTGGTTATTTCGAATAAATTAAATTACGAAATGGGTATTTCCAAGTGCTTGAATATTCAAGATATATACGTATCTTTTATCGTACTGTCCATTTGTGAGAGTATTCGGACATAAAAACCCGCGTACAATTCGGCGGTACTTGCATAACGCGATACTCGCATAACATAGTAAAAAAATTACGATAGCCCTCATATAATGCTGTAAATCATTCGTGTAATAGGTATGACGTTGCACGCTTATTTACGCAATCGTTTCCCAAACGCGAATAACATGTTCGTTTCTCAAGCGCGAACAGCAGCGGCAGAGTTCGTACATTCGACTGGCCGATCGACTGACTGTCCGGCTGAATCACCTCGCCGCGATGCGATTTCGACCCATGTGGTCGCGTCGCGTCGCTCCAATTAAACCGGTCGATCCGAAACGAATTCCCTATCTCGCGCCCATTTCCATTTTCACCAAATCCCGAACTCGTTGTATTTACGTGTCAATTCCGCGCGTTCGATCCGGCAGCGGTAGGAAGAACGGTGACAGCAGGACGGAAGGCGAATCACCGGAGTATCTAGAATTCGAAGCTGGGCCCGGTTCGTTTGGCGCAAAGCCAGACCGACTTACCCAATTAGGTTTCATCACTGGGTCGGCAGCTTCCCTGGCTGCCAATATTTGCAATACCTAACTAAACTGATCCAATTATAACCAAACCACCGCTCCATCAACCGATTGACATATAGCTTGCGTCGTGCGCCAGATACGAGAGCCGGCCGGGCTACCTATATACCTCGTTGCATCTCGACGTTCATCATCGTCGCTCGACACGCGCATTCGCTATATAACTTGACGGCGGGAGCGACGTCCGTGATAACTTTGCTCTCTGAGCGTAATTGAAAAGTCGACCCACGAAAGACATCGCGCGTTGAGAAAATTATGTTTTCGTTGAGGTGCGCTTCCGTGTGCAAGGTGGATATATAGAAAAAACTGATGCGAATATCTCGCGAGAAAAAAATTTTTGAGATGAAAACAAACATATCGAGAGGCACCTTTTGTAATAAATATACGGTATTCATTACTAATAACTATTTATAAAAATGACTAGTGTTGATAGCTTTTATATTCAAGTAACTCGATTGCTAAGCTCTTTTCGCGTCATGTATGCATGCTGTTGATTAATGAATTAAATAAGACGTTCTGCTTTATTAAACTTGCTACTTTGCACGTGCGAAAGATATTTTGCGAATTTATTATTAATTCTCTCACAACATGTTGCGATATCATTAATGTATGAACGTTAGTCGTCGAATAGAATTTCACGATGCAACTTGATGATATATTTTATGTATAACATTTAGGAAATGAATTTATTTCTATATTCTTTCGTACTAATACGAACGTCATAATTTTTAAGTGGCGTATGTTTAATTGTTTTAATAATTTAAAATTATTTGTGTTCGATGAAATGTGCGACGCGTGTGACTTACGAAATAAATCGGAACGCTTTTTGTTCGCTTCTTTTTCGATCATCTTTGGAGTTCGTTATTCTTTCTCGCAACCGCGCATTTATCACAAAAGCCTACGCCATGAATAATAAATCTTAAATAAAAAGTTTTTGTGGTTTTGTCCAATCGAATTCGCATTTCGGGACACCGCGCGAAGGAGCGTTTCTTGTCCGTCCGCCCGCCGGAAACGTCTCCCGCATTCCCTCCTGCACCATCGCCACTCGGTTCCCCCGACGAGTCTTCTCACGGAACATTCGCGAGTTTCCTGCAGCTCGTTAATTTATTCCTCGTCGATAGGTAGGTCCTCTCTCCCGGATTCCCGATTACGCTCGCACACACGTGCACCACGCACGTACGTACGCACACGTGCGCACGAGCCATTGCTCTCGAGAGATCCGAGAAGAGAGTCCGTGGTAGTCCATTGGCGTTGCAGCCAGTCCAGCAGGAACGTACCTACGTACCCACCGAGAAAGACAGAGAGCGAGCGAGAGAGAGAGAGAGAGAGAGGGGGGGCGGGGAGGGATAGAGGGTGAAGGGGAGAAGGGATGCATCGAGTGTCTATAAAGGAGAGCGCAACGATGGAAGGCTGGAAGGCCAAGAGAGGGTCGGATAGGAGGCTCGCTCGCCGCTATTCCGGGCATTCGATTTGGTATTTTTCTTTGTATATCGCGGATAGTTGAAATTGTTCCGCAAGCAGGGCATTGATATATCGTCCCGCGGGTCCTTTGAGCTGCCCGCGCGGCTCCGAATTATCGTTCGCGTACTCTCACGGAACGGTATCCCCTCCCCCCGATTCTCCCTTGTCACCTCATCCCGTGGTCCTTCTTCTCTTGTGATTGCACTTCTCCGCGCGTCGTGTACCTCTCGTCTGCCCCTACCCTCCTTCCCGCCCCGCTACCCTCATCCGTTCCCGGCTACCGGTCAATTTATCCGATGGGACCACCGTCGCTTTATTTTGTCTACAGCTCGAAAATGCAGCCGAAAGGCTACGTCCTGCAAACGGACTTTTCCCTCGCATGTTTTCCGCGCGATTACTCCTTGCAGTCAATTCTTTCCGACTCTTGCCAGCTGCCATCTGAGCCATCGCTCTCTTTTCTTTTCTCTATTCTCGCTTGCGATCAATTTGACAACGTCATATTTCCGAGTTTGAAGAACGCTATTAGAATCACGCATTTATAATTGACTCGTGTAATCGAAGAGAATCATATTTTTGGATGCAGGTGTTAAAGTTTTATTTATTGAAAGGAAATAAAGATAGAATCTCGTGAGATACTATAGACCAGTCTGAAGTATCACTATAAACATTTCCAACTATTATCTCAGAAAAATATAAAAAGTTTCAATGTGTTTGTATAGTTTGTATTTATATATTACTTGAATCTAATTAGGATTAAAAACATATAATTTGCGTATCCTCGTCCCTTCGAATGAACGAACGGTCCCTTACTTCGTCGTTCTCTCGCGCTAATCGACTTGTCGAACCTGTACCATTGGTTTTTCGCGTGGAGAATAGCGATTTTATAAGGCTCTTCTCCTTTCCGCGCGCTCTCAGTTCGCTCCGGTATATCGGGGGCGCTTTGAAGGACCATGACGGCACGAGAGAGCTTCATTCTTGCCTCTCGATTTCAAGCCCCGCGTCTTCTATGAAAGAACCTGTGCGAAGCATCCTGGCTCATCCTGGAACTATGGCGCGCGATACCTTTCTGCTCTCTTTTTTATCCTCTCGTTCTCGTCCTCTCTCTTTCTCTCGTTCCCTCTCATCCGCTTACACCGAAAGTCCGAGCTCCCCTTTGTGTGTAACGGTGAATCACGAAAGGGCGAGGGGGCCAGGTCGACCGCGAGTGAAGAAGGGGGAGGGGGAGGAGAAGGAGAAGGAGGAGGAGGAGGTGGAGGAGGGAGAGGATGAGAAGGGTCCGGAGAGTGGCGTGGGAACAAAGGAAGGCGACGAGGAGGAAGATGCAGAGAGACGGCGCATCTCTATAGCTCCCTTTCCCGGACCCCTCCTCCCCCCATCGTTTGCGTACTCTGTCTCTTCCTACTCTACTTTATTCTCTATCTTCTTCTTCTTCGTTCCGCCGTCCCTTCCTCATCCTGGACCTCTTCCGCGCTTCCACGATCTATCTTCAGGCTTCCAATAAGAAGAAGTAAATCACTCGGAGAGAAGAGACGACGCGGCCACGCCGTCGCCGTCGTCGTCGTTGTCGCTGTCGTCGTCTTCGTCTTCGTCTTCGTCCCCGTGTTCGTCCTCGTCTTCGTCTTCGTCTTTGTCTTCGTCTTCGTCTTCGTCTTCGTCTTCGTCTTCGTCTTCGTCTTCGTCTTCGTCTTCGGCGATCGTTTTCGGGTAAAATTATTTGCCGTCTCGCGCACGATTATCCGTTATTTCTCTCTCTGCTTATCGCGTTAAAATTAATCTCCGTTGCCTGTAACTAAGTACCGCACGGCGCTGCGCGTTGCGCAGTTCCTTCCCGCATCATCGCCGCGAAAGGAGCGCCACGGTATAACGAGAAATTGACATAAAGGGGGCCCTCAGCTCCCCCGGGGTCAACCAGTCAAGTAGCTTCTCGATCGACGCCCCCTCTTCTTCTGTCTCTTTTTCTCTGTTTCCTTCGCTCTTTTTCGTTCTATTATCTTTCTCTTAGAGCTCCATCTCGAGTTCACGCAAACGTAAGTGCACATATACATGTATAATATGTGTGTAAGTGTGCGTGTGTGTGTGCGGCGCGGCGGGCCGGTTTGTGCCTCCTCACTCGTGATCTGTAGGATGCAGCATGACGGAGAAAGGGAGAAAGAGTGCTGGCTGAGCAACCATGAAGGGAGAGGAAGGGGGAGGGGGGCACGACAGATGTGAGATGCAGCTCCGTAGACTTATTCTTTACGCCGTAAGATGTAACGGGTTGCTGTCGAGTACTGCCGTCGAGAAGCACTTTTCTCTCGGCCATACGAAAATCCGATAGTTGCCGCGCGCCGGCGCGATAGTTTTTACGAACATATATTTGCATTATTTATTATACTATCACATACTTTGATATACGTTTTATTGACTTTTGTTATCTTAAGATAAATTTAATATTGATTTTACATTACATTCTTGCCATTGTTGAGGAACCATCCTAAAGAAATAAGATAGTCGAGTATTGCAGTAGTTTTCTTATATGTATAAACGTTTCTATCTTTAATCTCTCGCGCTACAGTATAACGCTTGATATGTATAATTATATAACTTATTATAATTATTATATATATTATATAATTACACACAGTTGCATACGTTCTATTATAACATGCGGTTATAAATGACTCGTTAAAAGATACAGATTAAAAAAAAAAAAAAAATTGTGCCATGCCGCCTCGGAGTTCACACAAGGCAATTTACCGTTGCAATAGATCTTATAAATTATTATTTTCATTTATAATTAGTAGTACGGCAAATCAGAACGTATTTTTCGTTCCATCGAGTGATCGGCGTGATAGGATAATCGTTACTTAACGCGGCCCGGGCTCTGTCTGGCCTGGGTTTGCAGGACATAGTCACTCGTTAAAGCGAACGTGTAACGCACATGGTACCTTCGTGGCCGCACCTGCGTGACGTCATTCAACGGTATAAAGACGACTATATTTCATAATAACGACGGCGATCGAGTCTCGTTACGAACGAATGGAAACCCGAGCATATAACTGCGTGCGACAAACGTTTGCATCCGTTCAAGAAGATTTCCTTTGTGTGAGCGATTAAATTTTGCATCGTTTAATCGAGCACAACATTCCTTATTGTTCTAATAATGAATGATTTTCATGAAATCCTAATGAATTCTTTGCTATTATCTTAGTTATACCGATTTAAAAATTATTTTAAACTTTAGAAGAATTTTTCAAAAGTAAGAGAAATATGTAAAACGCATCACGTACTTTCGATAATTTTATTATTCAACTTAAATTCCGCGTGCATGGCATGAAAAGTAATTTTCCTCGTACAAGCGGTCTCTCTTCGACGCTTTTCCGAGGCAAAGCGTAATTGGCTTTCATAGGAATGTCAAGCGGCGGATTAGCGATTAATTGCATCTCCGTTGTCGTCGTCGCATCCATTTATTCGATATTAGAAAATCTTTAAATCCGATGAAGTATCCCCGATTATGGTTTACTTATAATACTATACTTCCGCTTGTTCCGCGTTGTTTTTAATACAGCAACGCGCGACGATCGCTTCGTAGATTTCGACGACAGTCTCTAATTGGATTTTAACGGAGCGGCGATGCTCGATAAACTGCTGACGGTATCTGCGATGATCGCGATCCTTTGTGTATTCAATTTTGACAATCTCACGCGATAAGTCTGGCCGCGTGCCATTTATACCGTGTCCCCGTCGTTGCTCCATATTCCACTTCGTGTATGATAAATATACGTCCGCCGCTCGATACGATCCGTTTTTCGAGGGCGACGAATGACGTTCCCGTCGTTTGTGTTCTAAAATTTACTTGTCTTTAAATTTTACGCCTTCCTCTTACAGTTGAAGACATAATAAGTAATTCTATTTTTTGGATCCATTTTACTTTTATAATATTTTTTAGTACTTCTCTCTCTCTCTCTCTCTCTCTCTCTCTCTCTCTCTCTCTCTCTCTCTCTCTCTTCACGTGCTATTAAATTTAACGGGATTTTTATTTTAGGGGTGTAATGGATTTATTATTATTTAAATTTATTTTAACTGAGAACGTTCTTTTTGCTCTATATATACCTATATATTTGTTTAAGAATAAGAATTAAGTTTATCACAAAATCCACTTGTAGATTTGTTTGAAAGGGGAAATGATTCCATATCGCTTTCATTAAAGTGGAGAAACAATGTTTATGACTTTGTATAAAAGCAATTACCAAATGTGACAATGTTATAGTCCTAAAATGAAGAAATTTCTTGGCTAATGGATTATCCCTTTAAACGTGATAGTTAACGAAAGTTAGTCGATATCTCGATCGCCCGGTTACGAGACCCGATAATTGCTACAGGCGGTAATTAAGAGAGCTTTCTACAAAAGTAGCCGTTGTAATGAATCTTATGGAACTACGGAGTCGCCTGTGCAGGAATAAGTTCGTTCAACGGAGAGAAACACTTTTGCTTCGCGTCATTAGATTAATCGTATCTCCGAACTCTTATAGATAGAAGATGTTTACTCACGTGGCGAATTTGCACGAGCGTTATATTTATCGATATTTATTAATGAGTATATCGAAATGTGAGTTTTTGTTAATATAACGAACAGCAATTAGCGATGTAAAATAATTGGCCTTCTCTGAGTATATCGGTCGGCAAGCGGAATCGAATAATCTCATAACTTGCTCGTAATTGAAGTCACGTTCGAGGCCGCCGTTAAGTTGTAACGCTAATTGCTCCATCTGGGAAAGAGGGCATTTACGAAGAGAAGAGCGCGCATAGGACAGGAGAGTGCGGACGAAATTACGAATTATTATAGTATAAAGCTCACTACGATGACGCTCCCGGTAAGAGCGTAATCTCTGATGGGTTTTTTTATTGCAAAAAAGAAGGGGAAGAGAAAAAGAGGAAAAGCAGACGCCGGCAAACGCATGGGGCGTGCAGGTCTCTGCAGAAACGCACGTCGGCGAGTGAAATAAAAAGGTTTATGGTTGTTTCGGGCGCTCTATCTTTAGGACCTACATATCATGGCGCGCTCACTGCCTACCCTACCCCTTTCACTCTTCTGTGTCCTCTCTCTCTCTCTCCCCCCTTCTCGTTTCCTCGCCCTATGTGCCTCGCGACTCTCCCGACTGAACCCTCGACTGAGTTATTTCGCGGCTAAAATAGTCGAGTGCGCCTTCCGACTGAAAGGCAGCGGCTTGACGTCGCGCGGTTTTATGCGCGAGCAGAATGCTCGCTGTCAAAATAAAAGCAGATCCGTTCAGCCCTTAAAGTCTCCCCGAGACTTACGCGTAGCGCTCACGTAATTATAGCTCGTATTCTCTTGAAGAAGCAATTTTGCATGAGGAATCGAGTAAATATTCTCGCGTCGCGTCTTTTCTCTCCTCAAATCGTGTGAACCAATGAGGAGAAAAACACGATGTATTTTCTCAAGCGATCTCGTTTGAATAATAAAGAAAATAGAATCACAAGGAAAATGCTAAAGGTATTCGAAAATTGAAGATTTAATTGGTATGTGAGTCATTCACTAGAGAAATTGTTAAACGCGTAAGAGTATCGACAACCCATCAGATTTGAACCTGCCGTGATTGCGCCGTTTGATACGGTTGACGTATATCGCCATCGCCAAGCGATATTTCTGCGCGTTACGTCGTCGTCGGCGGCTCAATAAGAGCACGAGCAAACGGTCGTGATCCATGAATGAGTTTCCGCGATGGTGGGGAACTTTGGCAAGTGGTTTAAGTACCAGTAGCAGTAGCAGCAGCAGCGCGCGGTGGTGGAAACGACTCCTGATGTATCTTTCGCCTTCTGTCTGCTCGACGTAGGTCTTCTCGTTGAGCTCTTGGTTTTTTGGCTTCCGTGCAATTTCAATTATCCGCCGAGCAACGTGAGAACGTGATTCGACGATTCGATATCTACCAGGCGACGATTATAAAAAATCAGGACGGTCATGATGGATCCTCTCGTAGGAAATTGTAAATCTGGTGCGAGCGGTCAATTTCGTCCTCCACGTGGGTGGCGACCGCAGCGTCAGCTATTACGTTTATCACCGTGAGAAAGTTAGGCTCTTAGAAAATCTAATCCGTCTAATGTATGTCCAGGATAACAGAAAAGTTTCTGACGTGTACGATAACTCAGGATTTATTTTCGTTTGATTTGCGATACTTTTGTGAATCACGATCGAATCTTTCTTTTCTTTCCACAAAGTTACATTACTTTTATTCGACGAAATACGACTTACAATCAATTGTCGACCTAGCTTGATCGAATTTCACCTCGGAATTTATCCTTGCGCGTTTTAATAGAATTCGCGGGGGACAGTCTCGCAATTATTCATCGAGTACACGGAACTTATTTCCTCCATCCTTGCGCGTTGCCGCTAAAAATTCAGGGGAGCGATTCGCGGTACCGACGGATGATTCACGAGCGGCTAATTTTTCCGTTGCCGCGTTTACCCAACCGGCGGGAATTATTACTCACGAATAATGGCGGCGATGCCTATATGCCGCTCCGCCGGCGTTTAAAGCGGAATTAAATATTTAAATCGACGGGGACGGGTACACGCGCTCGCCCACGTCCGCCTACCTCCGCGCGTGAATCGCAAGACGGAATGTATCACGATGTATGCACGATGTAGCACGATGTATGATCGCTCGATCGCGAACAATCGCGTGACGCTGTCGCGATCCAAAAATTGTTCGTTTATATTCGCCAAACGATCTCCGAGCGCGCAGAACACGCCGCGTGTCTGTGGGTTGAAGCGCCGAGAATAATTTAAGGTCGCGTTTACAAACATTAGGTAAAATTAACTGGAGCTTTCCCGGATTCTCTCTGTCTCTTTTCAATTCCGGAAAGAAAAAGGTCGATTCGTCGAAAGCCTTGGAATTGTGACCAAAGTGGAACTAATGTCTTTATTGATATATGTTTAAAGGAACCACAACACAATTTCTCGCGAAATTTTGTAATAATAAAACAATATAATTTAAAATATGTGACATAATATTACGAAAAGAACTTAAAATATTACACTATTTTTTTATCTTATCAAATTTGTTAATACGCTACTTGATTTCATTCCGAAAAGATATGTACGAAGAAATTTGAATATCTTTTAATATTAATTTTTATTTGCGGCTTAATTTTATATATATTATTCTTGACGCTTTACATATTATCTGCTCATTCATTATGCAATATAACATAAGAATCATCGGGTCACACAGGGTCACGATAACGACGCTCGTTTGTTGCATAAATTAATATGATTTTGTAATCCTTCGTACACCTCCCGATGCTTGACACAACAAGATTGCGCAATTTATCGTATTTGCTATACCTGTACGAATCGCTGGATAAACATTTTTAATTTTTGGAGTATTTTATTCATAGATTTCGAGAGTATATCGAAAGCTGATATCAAGTCAATAAATGTACATTTTTTCTAATTCACCCTTATCTTATGCAAAATTATTTTACCCGTTATTTTAGAGCAAAAATTATAATATATACGTATATAAAACACAACCAAGTGATTTACGTATACGAGGTGTCCTTTGTAAGGCACGCTAAAACTAAATAGATAAAGAGAGCAACGAGAGAGGGCGAGAAAACTTTGCATATCTTTTAATTAAAAAGCAAATTTTAATATATCAGGTTATCATATCAACAAATATTTATATCCTGATTACTCCGAATTTATTATTGATTTTTGCTGTGTTTATATGCATAGAATGTATTGCTGCAAAACCACAATAGCGAGTAAATACTTGTCGACACAGACACAGACGAAAAAAAGACTTTTGTTTGTTGATAAAATTTTTCGCGATACTTGCACAATTACTGTGTAATTAAGTTTCCTTTCCTCCCATGGCGATTATAAGTGATCAGTTAGTTGAGATCTATTAGCTGCGATAAGAGGAAGAAAGAATAGATCCGATCACGCGCGCGCGCGCACGCACATACATTTCGATTCGATGGAGCAGAATCTCGATGTTCTGGCCAGCAGCCAAAGTGTGAGCGTTTACGTGAAGTAACGGAAAGGCACGAGTTACATCGTTCCGAATTGGCAGTTTCTTTCATTAATCGATCACGAGGAGGAGTTTCTCGAGAAGCCTGCTCTCCCTACAGCACGCAATCGATCGTCTTTACTTAGAGATCGAAGGCATGTAGTATGTTCGGGGATAACACGATTAGTCACTAGAAACATTTAAGGAACGGTTAAGGAACGGTGTTTAAGGATCTAGCGAAATCTTGCATTGCGGCTGGCTACTTTAATTTATAATATCTGATCCGAAAATATAGATGCAGGATTTACAAACGTGGTAGAGAGATTATGTAAATAATATCGAATATATTCTTTAATTGTGTATACGTTTTTATTTTTTAATTTTCGTACTTTTGAATGAGTTTTATGTATAAAAGCAAAAGTAGGGATACTCTCGGGAGTGACATATTTATTATTTTATATTATTTTACATGTATATAAAACTCAGTATTAAATTATATGTATGTATAAGCAAGTTATGCGCGATGCACGTGCGACTGTCGCTAATTCTATAAATTATAAATAAGGTATAATCTGAATGTCAATGTTAATCTGGAATTTCTTTCTTTTTTGTTTCAGGTAAGTGCATCACATTTTCCGGCCTGTTTCATCATCGTGTGTGTGAGCGGCATTGCGTATGCGTTCGACGGGCGCGATACTAGGTTACGTATGCATAATAATCACGTTTACCGGCTCTCGTCAGGCTGCTCGTATATAGATATACCATTTTAATCTTCTTGCCTCTCCTAGTCTTTTTGCCTCTCTTCCCCCCCCCCCTCTCTCTCTCTCTCTCTCTCTTTCTCTCTCTCACCGTTTTCTAGTTTCCCGCGGAATTATTGACTCGCATTTTTTATAACTAAATACCGCGCGGTAATCTGTGATCGGTTTTTTGCGTATTCGCACTCTCTTCTCGATAACCAACAACGCGGTTAATATTTTTTTCGACACGTATTATTTTCTATACAGCAGAAACTCGAGAGAAAACCATTATAAAACCGTGATATATTATGTTTATTTGTTTTTAATCGCTGAGATGCGAAACGATTAATTTTAGATTTGATATACCTATGTACAATTGTATGTTTTAAAAAGGCAATAATACTTTTGTACATATTTTGCATATTTCGCGAGGAGACATTTACTCCAGAGAACTTACAAAGAATCAAACGGTAAGCTCGTTCCTCCTCCGTGACATTTCTCCACTAGGAACTCGTTAGCTGTGTTATCCGTTAATTTATTGTTTCACGGACTAATTCATTCCGCGTTCCTTGTTTGAGGGCATTATTCACGCCGCTCGGACAGAGTGGCACATGTATTTTTGTTCGGGTCGTCATTACGTAAATCGTAGGCACCGGGTAGAAAAACCTCGCAAAATGCAGTTGTGCATTCAAAGTGCCGCGCGCGTGCGTTCTTGCTGCCAGCCTACGCGATTCGACGCTATGATTTATATCGCAACTTGGGCGAATTGCGCAAAGGCGCTCTACACGGGAAAGCTATGGAAGATGCGAGGAAGATAATTTTTTAGTTCGACGATGAAAAGACTCAGCGCGTTATACACACGCGCATCTTTTGTGTTCCCAATACCCGCCTCTTTCGTAATACAATTTGCACGAGGCCGATTAAATCTTTACACGAGGGTTCATCTCCCACGCATTTCTTTTCACCTACGGACGCTTCGGAATAATTCCAAGGTGATTTTTTTAACGCGCCGCGCTGTCGATATTACGCGCTTACGATAAGAAGTGCTCCATGTATCTATGTTATGAGAGTAATTATGTCACATTTGTCGCTTTGATAGTTGTAATTTTACAAAAATTTTTTACAGTGCGAATAATAAACTCGTGACGATAATTATTGCTAATGCCGTCATTACTGTTCTATACGCGGTGACCGGCGCGATAACGCGTCGCCTTCTCTATCCATATGGCGACGCTCCTCCAACTTGTACGTTATCGCGGTCACGTTTTCTTCGTTAACGAACGCTAAACGTTTACGATTCGATAAGAGACCTACGGAATGTTCTCTCCCACGTTCTTGAATTTCGCGTCGCGCTCCGACGCACCTCGCGGCGATTATGAAAACGCACTCCCGCCCCTCGGTGACTCTCTTGTTTTATTGTTGCCTGGAATTTTGATAAATTTCTCCCATGCGCGAGCAAACGCGAAAGCGCGGCCGCGCGAGGAATTTATTTGCCGAGTTTCGCGAGACTTTTCGCGTTCCTCGTACGACGCACGGCGCGGTAGTAAGTCTTAAAATATAAATTAGCCGCGATAAGACACCTTTGTCGGCTATCCCCGCGTAGCCTTGCGTGCCGCGAGACCGTCCCAGAGACGGATTTAAAAGGTGCAGCGAAAAACTTTTATAATGACCGGCAGTAGTTGCTTTCGCATTTTAAAATAATATACTCTTTTCGCGATAAATCGAACTGTCGAATGTGTGCTATTTCTCTTTTCTCAATTTTCCAATTTTTTTTACGTTACATGCTCGGATTGGAAAACGAGGGACTGAATTACGATTTTGTTGCTCCAAATTAATTTTATACACTTACCATTATTTGATATTATCTTCAGTTTCAGCGCGTAGCAAAAGTATTGTCTCAAAATCCGATAATGAATATTTCCGTGCTATTATCGTTTACCAATAAGTATTTTGACGCATTCTCTGTAAGTTAATAAAATTAACTTGAAAATTCTGAATACTTGTCAAGGAAATAATTTTGTTTAGAAATATTTAGTGTCTTTTTGTATAATAGTTACATACTACAGAACAAATTTAATCCTTTCTTGTGTTTGAATCTTCTTCAGTTGGAAAAGATTTATTAGCTGCGGCCCTGGAAAGTCGTATTCGTCTCTGGTCTATTCACGTTTCCGGTTCTGTCGGGTGTACTTGTGTATGTATATATGTTTGTGCGCATTTTTGTGTCGAAAGACACTCGATCGTATAAGACACTTGCAGAAGTCACACGTAATCGCCAGACCGTGATCGTTACACGGGTAGATAGTCGTGTAAAAAAATTAACGCTCGTCCTCTAATTACGTTTTCGTGGTTAAAATTCGCACCTTAAATCACATCGGGGAAACGTCGCGTCGTCGGTTGCTTTACGGCACGATTCTTATCCGAAATCGTAGCGACTCGAATCGCGCGGCTCGCGTATTGTATAGGTATCAGCGGCGCGATGTTTTTCAACGTGCCGATTTGATATAGTCATGTAATTACCGTGACGTTTCCTGCCTCGAATCGTTAAAGCGCGCGAGAATTCAGAGAAATTCTGAATTTTACGTTAACTTACGTAGCGTCAAAAATATGATATGTCGCAAGATACCCAGATTTAACCGAAATATAAATGGAATAATAAATATATCTTTTAGACAGATATTTGTGCGTTTATAAAAGAGCATGTTCGTATATTTGATTTAACGAGAAGATATTGTTTTTCGGCGAAACATTATAAAGTCAACAAATTAATATATTTCAAATTTTTAATTTCAAATACTGTAGCGAATTATTTTACATTTCTTTAGTCATTAGATAAATACTTTAACTATATACAATTCTCTAATCTAATGGGATTATTATTGTCATGTGATCACATAAAATACAATGCAAATAGAAGTTAAACAATATCTTTTACTAAATATAATTTAGCATAAGAAGATATATCAGTCTCAAATTTAATATTGCCTTTGATAATTTGTAATATTTAACAAAGTTATCTAAACTAAACTATACCTAGTATTAGTTTCTCTACAAACGGTAATATTTACATCTTTTTGTAGAATTCTTAAAAAAGAAAATAATTTTTTAATTCTTTCAAATCTCGCAATGCAAATCTCAAACTAAATCAAACTAACACAATAATTTTTTCGTGAAAATCTCGAGACGCGCTGTTTTCATATATCCTAATCACGTAAAAATCATTTTTTTGACATTAGTACTAACATTATTGACCCACAAATATCTGCGTTTCGGCTGACGCCATGAATCCACGACTCTTCTATAATCCGCGTAAATAGCGCGGAATCGTCCCGTGTTCGTATTTTGCCGGTGTGGATACCGTGCCGCGTTCGGTCGAAGAGAGCGACGGTGGCAACTGAATTATTATCGCGATATGCATCGGGAATATTTAATCGACGAGCGTGAGCCGTGTGCTCGCGTGTACTCATATGCGTGTGCGCGTCGCGTGTACACACGCGCCGCGTTTCGCGACGGGAACGATCGGCCAATCGCGCCGCCGCCCGCGCCGGTCGGAACGATAAAGCCGGAATTGATTCGCGTATTTGTAAACCCGCACCGCACCGTACCGAAGTGCGAGCCGCCGGCTCGTAAACCGCGGCCCCCAGGCTTCAGGGCTTTTACGGAGTCATTTCGGGATCTTGATTTATCGGTTCGAGCGCTCGATGATCGCGAGATCGCGAGATCGCGCGAAACTATGGATAAGGCACATCTCGCATATCTCCCTTCTCCCGCAATTATTCGAAACACACTTCAAAAATAAACTTTTACACAAAAACTCTACGTCTGCTCGCTAATAATTAAAAGTTTAAAGCGAGAATATGACAATTGTTTCCCAATATGATTGTATTCTTCTTGCACACGGGTTGTATTAATATTTAATATTATTTATAATTATTCTATTTGGAAAATGTACGTGGATTTTATGAGTTTCGTCTTTAATTGATATTTTTATATAATTAATTACGATTCTGTCATTATTAGAGAAAAGTATAGCTTTTCGATCATCTTTATATGAATATATATATTTAAATATTGGAATTAAATTATTGAATTAATTTCAATTCTCTTACGTATTTGCATCATTGAGAGAAAATAATGTTGTTGTTCAGGGACACTTGGTCTAGTGTAAATGTTAGGAAAAGTTTGTTTGATCAACGGACAACGAACTTTGAGACTCATTATCCCGTAAACTCTTCAAGATTTATGATTGGTCCGACAGCATTTTCTTTCGCATGATGTGCACATAATTGCATTGACGTCGTTATGAGAGCTTTGTTCTACCTTCTATTCCGGATCGAAGCATGCGGAACCGCATTCCGTTTATAAAAGTTATACGTTTTATCCAAGTGTTCTTAATGTCGATAAGTACCTGCCTCTGTTTCTTTCATACCGATCAAAGCACGAGTTTTGATTAAAGCGAGTAGAACATGTTTCACCATTTGAATTTGTTAGTCTAATTGATAAACGTAATCAAGAAATTACAAAGAAATAGAAACGCTAGGTCGAAAGTTTTTTGTAAGCTTAACTGATTAGTTAAAGATTAAAAATTAGATGATAATAATCCTTCTAAAATTGATTCTTTTCAATATGTGTTTATACGTATATTCATAGATATTCAGTAAATGTGGAAGATTGTACACAAATTCTGAAACATGTTTTAAATTACAAAAAAGCCGTATTAAATCAAATTCATTGTTGCTCCTTTTCCGCGATTCTGATGAGGGATTCTTTTGCTTGGCTCGCTTTGTGCTGTGAGAGTAACGTCAGCGCGGGAATCATGTGACAACTCACATGGGCTCACAAAGGTTATCGTGATTAATTTTGGTTATTTTGATGCGTGATGTAAAATGTAAAGATTGATTAATTTTGATACATGTTATTAAAGATATATATAATGTTGGAAAATAAATGACTTTGTAGTATATGTTAAAAACCGTTTGTATATAACGTATAACTTTTATTTTATTGCATATTAAATAGAATTATAAATGGTTGGATACATTTTTGAGATTTAGGTTTAAGTTTATCATGAAATAAAATAACTCGAATAACCGTGAAAATTTTTTATGAAAAATTAGCGAAAGTAACATGGGAGATAAAGTTATTTTGCATAAGTACATATTTACTTTACTTAGGTACTTACATCGAAGTTATAAGTATCAAAACTTGCCTATTACGTATCATGAAAAAAATAAAATCCATATATAGTCAAAAAATTGGATTTCTGATGACTCATTAAGACACTTGTACAGCTACAGCCGGAAGTAATTGCGCGTATCTATAATATTCACAATTCTATCTTACTGAACTTATACAATTCTATCTCGTTCCTTACCTGAAAAAAAAAGCTTTCTAACGCCCATGATTAGGGACCTGTTCGAAGGTCAATCCTACCATATAGGCCACGTCATCGTTTACTTAAGCATAGCTCAATGGCAATCCCTAATCTTTCCGTATACGGTCCTTTCTGACTAATCTTCTTTTCGTTTTTTAATGGCCGGAGGCATCTATTGTACTTTCCAGGCGTGCATGTGCGCACGTTACTGAAAACGAGATATCGTGTATCAGCACTGTTATAAATCACCAGAAACGTCCGCAGGTAGAAGACGTGCCGGGGGTCGGGACTGTCGGGTTCGACTTTACCGTGGTTTACGGCTTGTACAGGTCCTTTCCAGGATTGTACCGTACATTGCCGAGATTCGTCCCCGAACGATCGTTTAGACGCCGGCTAAAAGTTTCAGGACAATCGCGCACTGATATCATTTTATAGTTCAACTCTCTCGTGGGATAATTTCTTCTCGGAGAAACACATTTAATTGCACATTAAAGTCCCAGGTGTTCCAGTCTAGACGAGATATTTTAGCATCATGAATTTATCATAATACTCGTCGCAGATCGTTTCAGCTTTATTTGGATTCTAAATACGTCACGTTCTCGTGTCGCACATTGTTAAATATATGGCAGAGCAATTAATTTATATATTTATGATGTGGCAATTTCGATAAAGGATATAAAACTGTTAAGTAGTGAAAGTGCAGTCACTAATGGGTTATTATCGATTGAAATGTTAACTCAGCTTCTTAGTAGAAAAGTGCACTTTAGATTACGATGAAAAGCACAAAGAAAATATAAGCCTCCTAAATGTAGTAGAAAATTTAATTATTTTTTAAAATTTTTCTAAATTTTACACTAGACACGAAGTTAAAAGTAATCGTGATAGTAAATCGCGAGATAAACGTCGATAGACGCTTTAAATCGTTACAATAAATTGTAAAATTATACGTACACGCGGTATTGTCAAGTTTAGGATTATACTTTCTAAATATACTTTCTAATATAATTTCGTTGCGTAATAGTAATCTTCATATTGTGAATAAGCCGTATACGCATTATCTGCGTATATACCTCCACGTATAATATCAAAATCTGAACTCATTGAAATTATATTAGCGGCTTCAATGAGCCTCAATTACTGGTTCCCAAAGACCATTTGATTAACATGAATAATGATGTGCGGCTTTTACAGCAACAAAATTTGAGCTCGTCGAAATATCTGTGGCTCCAGTAAATTTCAGTCGCTCTCGTTTGGAGACTGTTCGATTCAAATGGGCAATAATTGTTTATGACGGCGCGGCGCGGCGACGCGATGACGTTGTTCTTCGAAAGCACTACCGGTAGGTGAACCACCATGCCACCAGAAATAGTCGCTGTTTTGTCTTCCGATCGGAGACAAAACCGTTTCGCGCCGCCTGCACTCGAAGACTCTCTCTGCGCTTTTCCTCGTCTATTTCCGATCCAATCTTACTCTCTCTTCCTCTCTTGTCTCTTTCCGTCTCGCAAGAGCCCACAAAATAAGACGTCTTCGGGTACAAGTACCCACATACGCAAAAGATAAAGCGAAAGAGGGATAAACCATTGGGAGATTGCGAACTGAGAGACGAAGTGGCTCGCGCAGTTTTCATCGCTTTCCTACTTCCATCTCACCGAGATACATCTGCTAGCTGGCTGATGTCGCAATTCTATCCACGAACGAGTCTTCGCTGATGGTTCTTGCTTTTTACTGCCATCATTGTGTTTGCTTTTTGTCGGTATCGGAGTATAAATTATCGTGCAATTGGAGAAAACGTATATATATAATTCCTTGTTATGAAGTGAATTGACTTGCGTGGGGCAATTTCTTGAGTAATATTGTACATTCGATTAATTAACAAACGCGCGCGCAACACGCTTTGATAACACATATAACGTAGAAATACAATCTTTTTTATTTGCCAATTAGTTTTTCTCACGGCTCGTATATCGTATCACGTATCACGTGCCGTCAGTTATTAGATAATTATTCATCGCGCATCTTGATTTATCTGATCAACGATTCTCGGAGTAGCGTGTCGACCGGTGTATTATATATACGGAGAGAAAATTGCAGATAAGATATTTTTCGCAAAGAATTATTGTTTCATAGAAGAGCGCGCGCTGCGACCTGCGGCTCTCTGATCGTTATCGCGCTCGTTCGCGCGGGTGGACGGAGGAAACCTGGGGGCGTGTTTAGAAAATGCATGAAATACCATCGAAAGTTATTACGACCGTTGTCGTGAAATATCACTGCTGCGGCACACGCAAGAAGAAATCCGCCGCCATGCGGTAGCAACGACGTGAATAGCTCCAAGTGCAAGAGTCCTTTCTCCTTGGTGCGATGGCGATGGCCTGCACCTGATTGCATAAACGTCGTAACCGGCGAACGTACGTGCGTGTGTCTCTCTTTTTATCTCTGTGTGTTGCCCGGCACTAATCGCGCAACGTCCTGAAATGCACTGACCTTCTATTGTTCCCCGGACAAATCGCCGCTCGTCCCGATGCTTCTAATACGCTCCTGACGACGATGTACTCTAATGCGCACTGATTTGCCGATGACAAAGCAAGGAAAAGAGCTCATTCCGAAGAACCATGCAAATCTCTTCGCGATAGACAGAGAGGGAGTAAGGGGAGGGAGGGAGGGAGGGAGGGAGAGAGAGAGGGAAAGAAAGAGAGAGAGAGAGAGAGACGCGATTGCTATGGTGCATCTTGACCTTTTTCTCGGCCCTTGCAAATGTCATTAAACCGGAGATCGTGACGATCTGTGCTCGAAACAGGCCTTGAGGCGGATAGTTTATAAATTGTACTATATGATACTTTATAAATCGAACTATGATACTTCATAAATTGAACCATAGTACTTTATAAATTGAATAAAATGGAAAGCGGAGATGTTGCTTTTTCATATAAGAAAGCGCGTCGAAAAATAATCGCGAAGAAGAATCTATTTTTTTTTTTTTTTTTTAATTTGACTCTTTACATTGGATATTTTCGAACTGCAATTCCGTGAACATTGCAACGGATGTTTTTTCAACGATTCATTGTATTGAAAAATTGTTGCAGTTAAGTTGCGGGAATGTAATTCAATAATCTTCACTTTGGAGCGATCTTATAATAAGCGTTGTCTTTCGAGTCTATTAGCAAAGTTGCATGTTAACGTTTTCACGTATGTTGCACTGACGCGTCGTGCGCGAAGGTGTGCGTAGATAATGGGACACGTGAAATTTGCATAAAGCCACGTACAACGGTGGTGCAACGATACGGCTGACAATGAGGGAAAGAGGCGACCGATTACAAAGTAAGACACTTGCAGATTGCAGTTAGAGTTACCGCGGTTAAGCGCATTATACACGCTTGCAGCGGCTCGTAACGCGCGCTCCTCTCTACTTTCTCTGTTCCACGTGTTGTTCTTCCCCGCTGTCCATTTACCGTGTTTCGTGTACGCTTATGAATTCCCTCGCGGAAAGTATTCGAAAAAAGAGAAGCGAGGACCGCGCGGTTAAATAAGAACGTTTCAAACGTCACACGGTAATTTTTTTCCGGGAGACTCTGTTCTGAGAATACATCCAAAATATATCAATTGATTGTCAATTATTCTTATTGCTATATCAATTACTAATCACTAAATCGTTGCTGTAGTTAAATTTGGAATTCATTTCCGTTATATACATATATATATGAGTCATGTTGGATATATAGACATTGATATATTACGTGGCTTATGAGTCATACGTGACGATGTCGCACGTTGAAGCAACTTCGCATTCGTATTTCCTTCATTTTCCGAAGTATAAAGAGAGTGAAATGTTTAAAATTTTGAAAATTTATTGCAGCATTTTATATAAACCTATAGGTTTATATATAATTTGCGGTCATGTCAGAATGCGCCGCACGTGCGAAAAGTAGTGAATTTAATTTCACTACTCCGATTTGTTACTTTCTTTCTTTTATAAGGTATAGAGTCCTCTCGGGAGAACTGTCATAAAATGCGAAATGTAACTGGAATGTTCTTCACCTGCGTCCTTTGTTACGCGTATCGTCATCTCTTGTATCGTATATCGCCCTCGTTTTCGTATCGCACGGAAAAATTTTTCGCAGTCGCTTGAATTCTTTGTCGTACAATCCAACGAGTGTGATTTCGGTCGTTTCGCTCCGATTTGTCACGTAAAAATGCGTATCTTTCACTTTTATAAAAGCCGGAGCTCGGACAAATGCGTATCTCGTTCGGCTGCGTGAAACAATGCGATACAAATGTACGGCGCCGATCGGTCGGCTCGTAACCTGATGTCTTACCTGTTGTTGTCTCACTTGGAAATCGGTTAAAGTCCATGTCTCCTTCTATCTCTGACTAAATCACGTCTATTGTGATGCTATAGAGCGTGCCTCCCTCGATCGGGATCACATTTCACGGCTATAAAAATCATATTAAATCGTGTGCGTGAAAACGAGATTATTATGACGATAAAATAGGTGATGTAATGTGACATCGCAATCTAACTGTATATTTCAGGTTCCAGATGTAAAAGTCGTTTCGCGTGCTGAAATTGCGGTAGTTTTGTTTTCGACAGATATCAAATTCAAATCCCGACCAAAGGACTTAGGAAAAGCCAATAATTCACCGGTGCGATATTTGTTGTTTATTGACAACAGGTGCGCGACTGCGGAAAGCCAGATAATATGTTTTTATTTATTTTATTTTTTTTAACAGCGCGGATTTGACATTGTTTAATGTCAAATACATGTATTTCGACTTATGTTCTTTGCGAATCATATATTCTGTTAGGTGATTTTGTCGAACTTATTTTAATAGCAAGGTGTTTTTCGGTATGTGAGTGCGTACGTATCAAACATGTGCGCATATAATATACGTAATACTTTTTCTGGAAAAAGAATTTGTTGTGTCCAATTACTAAACAATGTTAAATTTATGAGAGGTGTGAAATTTATCGCGGAAAGACGTTGCTGCAAGCCAAAAATAGCGTTATTACATTACACACGTAGTATTTAATTAAAAAATACCACCATTTTATTGTGACATAAAAAATCGTTAGTTTCTATTTTCAATCTGTTTTAACTTTCCCCGCAAGGTCATATTCTGAAAAGTCGACGTGATATCTTCCTGAGGATCTCATCTTAATCATCGGCAACTATTTTATCAGAGATACTTGGTATCGAAAAGCGTGACGAAGTGACGATTGAGAGTGCCGAGTATACCGCACGGTTGATCCTGCGAGGTCTCGGTACAGCAGGCGGAGAAGGACACGAAGGGAAAAAGATAGGCAAAGAGAGAACAGATAGAAAAGTGCTGACTGTGGTGAGAAAAGGGACAGCAGAGTGAGAGGAGGCAGGGGGAGGGGGGGAGTGGTAACACGGGGAAGAAAGAGTGACTGAAAAGACACCGGCGCGCGGCGTTGAGAGCGAAGAGGCGCAGAGAGTGAGCCGGCCGGGGTCTTTATAGCCGAGGCGAACCGGTTTTCCGTATCTCCGATGACTCATCCTTCGCGACGACGCAGCGTCAAGTGCATTTCCTGGCCTGGGTTGGCCGGGCCGCCGGGCGCATCCCAACCTAAACCTAAACTATCCCCCTACCTCGTTGCCGAGCGTCCGTCACTCCTCGCCGCGTGCCCCTTTACTCCCCCTCTCGTACCGTCTCGCGTTCTCTCCCCTCGGTATCGCTCATTTTCTCCGCTCTCCTCTCCGGCACCAGCGAAGAGTACATTTCAGTGGTGCTCATGCGAGAGAGTCGCTTCCGCGTCATGAACATGCGTGATACAACGTAGCACTTATCTTTGCCTCGCGATGTGACGGATTGTAAAAAAAAAAATACATCTTGAAGGGGAAAACTCGACGTGAGGATTTAGGATTTTGTCGTGCAAAATTCGAAACATTTTCACTTGCTGTGAGCGATGTTATTATTATTTCATAATAAATTACTGCTCTTTGTCGTTGAAGGATCTCGCTCGCGAGGAGAAAGCCAGAAAGCCGCTGTTCTTAGGATTTCCATTTTTTTAACAGTACACACACACACACACGCATATATATATGTATATATGTATATGTATATGTATATGTACGTACATCTCGTATTATATATATACAACGGCAATAACGCTGAGTTACGCGGAGAATTCGCGCGAAACAGCCTTTTACAACGGAAACGGTAATTTATGCCGCGCTAACGTTCTCGCAAAGTTCAAAGTGCAGCTCTACGAAGCGTGTGCGGCGTGTAGTGTACAGTGCGGAAAAAGCAGGCATTAGCTACTGGCGTACGGTACTTTGACTCGCCGCGGTGCATCGTGGCGCATTAATTAACGCTCGGCATATTGGACTTAACCTGATTAGCTGACATCGGAGGGGGGAGGGGAGGAGGAAGGGTAATTAAAGCGCAATAGTCACGGGATGGGCAACGTGACCGCAAAAGTATCAGTTGCAATCAGACGTTTCGATCCCGTTCGCGATTCGGCAAACTCGCTTTCAAAATTATTTCCGCAATTAAAAACGAAAGACCTTTTACAAGCTCAACTTGCGATGCAATTAAATAAAAAAAAAAAAAAAACAATCGTGCTGGAATATCAAAATGTTTTATATTTTTATAGAATTTAAATTCAGCAACATTCAGCACAAGATGTCAAATTAAATATTATTATTAAAATTTAATATTAAGAGAAATACACTGTTTCTTAAATTTTGCATTATATTAAATGATCGTCAGAGACGCATACGACACGCGCTAACAATTTTTGTGCATGCACGCTTTACACTTAATATGACTTCAGATTTGTTAAAATGCCCGCGATTAAAATTAGCGCGTTTAGCAGCACTTGGCGCATGCGTATGTAGTTAAGCGTGTAGGTGATACGCGCGTTGTCTGCGAACGCGAATTTATTCCTCGGCAGCTCGTCGACTTTAAATAAAAAGCGAACCGTCGTGGATCATTTGCTGCAGGATGAAGGAGCTGCCTCAGAAGGAGGAAGCTTCCTCCGCGCGAGAGAGGCTAGGTGAAACACTCTGGCAGTTTGATTTATGGCCGACGTACCGAGTTATCGCTTTGCCAATAGTGGAAATCGAGGAGAAGGAGCGCGTTGCGAGAAGTCGAGGGCGGAAGAAAAAGGGTGTAGTCGGAGATGAATCGATGAACGCGCGAGTTTTTTTACTTCCTGCTTCTTTCGCGATTGTTCGATTATTATCCTTCCGAGGCCTTTTTACTTTGTACTACACTACACAAAAATAAATTTAAAAAATATAGGATCTTAACTTTTCTAAACCGGTCGAATATATGCTTATGCGAATTGGAAGAATCCCTATTTTGAAGAGAGATCTCCCCGTTTCATTCCCTACAAAGATTAATGGAGGAAAACTTGTCTGTGGATGAAATATTTGACAATGTGATTTATATACATTGAGTACAATATTTATTTTAATACATTACTCTCTTTTTCGTCGTCCTATATAGACAAATTTTCTTGCTACATTAGCTAGACATCACTGCGTCCCGTGTTTTTTCATTAACGTATCGCATGTGATAAACTTGGTGGTCGCGGTGCTTTTCTTTGGAGAGCCCTTCAAACCTTAACTAAAGTGTGGGCTCCATAGCGGAACGAAATGGAGCAAGAGTGGCGAATGAGGGGATGAGAGTAAGAGAAAAAGAGAGTTGCGAACGATAGTAATTTGTTCCACTTTTTTTCCCGGCGAAACAATCCAGTCGGGGACCGCGATAAGAGCCAATAGCTCGGAGGGGAACGGAAAACGTATTTGCCATTCCAGAAACCACCCTATGTATTCATCTTCGACCCTTCACGTGGGAGCACACGTACCGGTTCACAAGATTGAAGCCAGAATAAAATACGATAACGGCAAATAGAGTCCGAATTGTACGCTCTTTTTCAAATGCTGGGCCTTTCCTGTTTATTTAAGTCCTACACGTGTGTAAATTTTTATAGAAGAGGCTGTATCATAATTTGCTTTAATTTTTTTGCTAATAAAAACTAATAAATTCAACTTTTAACTAGGTAATGCTCTGAATCTATATAATAATCGCTTTTTTAAACGGTTTTTTTTTCATTTAAAAATAAAATCTTTCGAGAACAATTTGTACAGTCGATAATATTTCAAGGCAATCAAAATTGTTCGTTAAATTAATATTATTTTGAATTAAAAAACTTAATATTATATAGGTATATATGTTTCTTCTTGATGAAAACAATTTTATTTATTGACTCTTTAATATTATCTATAAAATGGGGGTGTTTACGTTAATGGTTAATCATGATTAACGACGATTTAATAAATCAGACTGTTCGCTTTCTTCCCTCTTTTTATCTTTGTCTGTTTCTGTCTCTTAATAGTAAGCGTTTAACGAACCGATCTTATAACGAAATCATTATTCGAGCTTACGACGGAGATTGGAGATTGCTTCGCAAATTCTTTTAATACTCAGCCTTTCGTTATTCAATAAAAGTGCAGTCGTCGGAAGCGACTTTGTAGATCGCGAGAAGATGCCGAGCAACAAGTGTAATTCTAAGAGGATGGTTCGGGATCGTCACCTGGTAATATTCATTGTGGATTTCAGATCCATCGCCTCCATCGTTGCTATTCTCACATTTGAATGAAAGCAAAACGCCGCCGCGCAGCAACGCGACGAATTCGTTCGGCGATTCCTTTTATCGGAGGTTAAAATCATTAAATCCTATAAACGAAGTTCAATTTTTGTTTTTCAGCACTTTTTATGTCACTCGTACTGACGCACGTCAGTAATTGAAATTCTCGTCTCGACTCGATCGCTCATCGTTCCGATCGCGGAATTCTCTGGCGACGCGGATAAAGGAAGTGTCGAAGCGCGCGCGAATAAATGCGGATGTCGGTGCTCGTGAAGATAATTGTCTCTGCGACAAATATATATGTATATACACACTCATAAATCGGTACGACCCTGTACATGCCACGTGGTCGCGTTCGCAATAAACTCATGAGTCTCCGCAATAAGGGATGTCGACCGTTCTCGACGGAAAAGCACAGTCGAGGGTGAAGAATCGTAATCTATTCCTCCACCCTTATATTACGGGAGATACGTTCGTGACGATCAAGACCCTCCCGTTTCTCTTCACGTCGCGGAAATCGACGATTAGTCTCGCAAAGTTTCTTCCGAAGATTTTATGTCATTTCCGAAAAATCCGACAAATGGTGCGTGCAATACATTGTTTCAGGACGTAACGATAATCGAAAGAGCTTCAATAATTTCTTAATGATTGAGAGAGTATAAGAGCGTGAAACAAATTTTTGTTGATGGAGATATTTTAATGAAAAAATATATAAATAAGAAATTAATTAAATTACAGAGGAAAAACTTTTTGAATTCTGTTTTTTTTTGTGTAACGTTTGTGACCTTTTTTATTTTTTACTTAATATATGATTTCACAATTGACTCGTTTTTTCCCTTTTACTTTGTTAAGCTTAGATTTCTGACTAGAATCCGCAACGAAATCGAAGGGATTATATTTTCGCCGACGTGACTTTATTGCTGGCCGCGGAACGTATTATCGATCGCTAGGCTCTCACCTCGTCGTGATCCTGGAAATCCTGCCTCTCGCGGAATTAATTAAGGTGTGAAAAATTTTGTAGCTTCCCTCCGGGAGCGCCTCCGTTTCGCCTCCTGTTCTCTCTCTTTTTCTCCTTTCTCCTCCTGTTCCCTTCTCCCTTTTTACCTTCCTCGTCGTCGAAGGAATTTTCAAATATTTCCGGGCAGACGCCCGATAAATTCTCGGCGTTGGAAAATATTTCCGATAGCCGACCGACAATCCGTCCACCTTGGCCGACCTCCTACGCGAGAAGAGGCTGCGGAGCGGTTCTGTGGGAGACGTGCGTACACACACACACACACACACATGCGCGCGCGCGTACGTATGTGTATATACGTCGGTTTGAATTTAAATTTCACTGTGGATAAGATAAGTCGCGACAGCCCGCTCGGAGTCTTCTCTCTCGTGTGAATTTATTCGCGAAAAAGAGCAGTCCTAAGTAGATACTTATATAAATGTGCGTGTGCGTACGTATACGTACGGCTCGCGCCATTCGAGCGACTCGCGACTCGTGCGAAGGATCAAGGATCTCTCCAGCTTGATTTACAATTCCATCCTTAACACGCGGCAGCTTCCGTCCGCGTCCTTTGAGCGGGGCGCGTCTTTGTCCCTTTATTGGCTTTGGCGCGAGCTTGGGCGGCGTCGAATTTTAAATAAATCTCGTGTCCGCTTTTAGAGCGCGCAAGAGCTTCATCTTCGAAATTTCGGAGCGTATAAAAATATGTAGTCGTGACTCTCTCTCTCTCTCTCTCTCTCTCTCTCTCTCTCTCTCTCTCTGAAATATTTTTCTTGTATTTTAAACGTTACACTCTGGAAAATGAATCGACCGGCAATTTGTCGACGAGTCTTTTCTTGGCAGGATTTTTGGTGGAAATTCGTTTTTATTTGTGGCGTTGGGAATGCTAAAGATAATAAACGCATACTTTTAAAGAAGAGTTTTGCTTAATTCATCGTCGATAGAATTAAGAAGTAAATATAGATTACAATTGCATTTTCCACTCATAACCTGAGATTTTTATCAAATACGTTTATAAATTTGTTAACTTCATCGATATTCGCGATTACATTGTATGATTTCATCGTTGACAATCTCGTTTAAATTCAGAGACAAATTGGTGCTTAATCAATTATGTATGGAGACGCAAGTTTGATCGCAAGAGGTTTTATCGTACTCTTTTTAAAAAAAAAAAGAACATGCATCGTGCTCATTAATTCTTATTCAAAGATTGTCGTGTAACAATTCCAATCCTATTGGAACCGATATTGCATCACGCGCGTTCAGTATTACAAATAACATGATAAATAGATTAAATATCTATCGCGTCGCGCTCGTTATGCCGCACTCGGGTCATATACCATAAAACTGATACGTTCATAAATTAATTTGTTCAATGACGAGGTTTTAATATCGATGCGTTCATCAAAATTCCCAATAACGAGCGCTCATTACAGCTGATTTTCTTCCACTTTGTGGCGGCGGGTTTGTCACGTTTTGTAATAACGTAAAATAAATTGGATGGAGATAAAGCGCGTATATTACAGAGCGTAACATCGTCACACGATGAATCACTTTCCTCGAAAGTGTCGATCGTAATAATATTTCACACACGCCGCCCATAATAATCGCACATTGCCATACAGATCTGGCCGATCACACTCGACACTACTATAATAATCGCCATCGCGATCATAATATATCTGGGCAACATCCTGCATGAGAGATGCATCCTCGCCCGGCTAAATTTAATCGCATACGCCATCGCATTGTATGCTCTTCGGCGATTATTGCGGCGTAGCAAATGAATCACTACGGTCGATCGTTAACGTTTCTTCCGCCGTAATCACGGCGGAACGGCCCTCCTGCTCACGCCCTCGTAATCGTGTGTCATTGCGTGCACGTCTGTTCGCCGCATTACAATATAATGCATCGTGACTACGCTGATACTGAAATAAGTCGGCGCGGCGCGGAAACGATCGATCACGAGGAAAATACATATTGTATATGTAATCAACATTGTTTTAAAAAAGAATAACGTATATAATATAATATATGCATTCACATGGAGTAACTGAATTAATTTTTATAATTCTAATTATTGATACTTTTACCGTGTAAAATGATTGGAGATGAGGAGTTATCGATTGATATCGATTTGTGCATCCCGTTCGTTTATCCCGGGTTCACGCGGCACCGCGAATTTTCGCTCCCGTGAAACCGATTCGAGCGTGTGATTCACGATTAGCGGCGTGGCTTCACGCACGTGTTCCTGGCGCGCGTCTCCTTTCCTTTGGCGTACGGCCAAACTGCGAGATAACGTCGCTGCGCGCCTGTCTTTCTCGGCCTTAATTATCGAACCCGATGCGTCGTCGTAAATTCACGAAAGTTCATTGCCGGTGCACGTAGGTATACCGTGAATTTCCCAACGATTTTCAGATTGCGCGCAACCTCCGCAAATGCTGCCGAGACTTTATATGAAACCTGCAATCTTACGAGAATTTGGCGCAGCTTCTATAAATTTCCTCGAGGAAATGTAGTTCTCATAATTGTTTATACTTTTGAGAGCGTTAATTCACGGGGCGTATCGCGTTAGTTTAGCGGGGAGCATTGAAACATGCGATAATAATTAACGCACTTAGATCACAGGTTACTCCAGCAAAATGTATATTATTATTTTATATCCATATCTTGTCAGATGGAAAAGCATTATAAAATTAATTTCCGTCGTGGCAATGTGTTATTTTGAATAACGATCTTGTGCTTATACTAATTATTTATAACGTGAGATTTATTGATATACCAAATGTGCCAGGTTTCCACGTTTTCTTTCTTCACTTCTTCGATTTTGATGGAAGAAACATGTAATACTTTGTCGAGATAAAATATTCATTTAAAAACAAATATATCTTTTCTTTCAATTTTCAATCTTCTCGAGAATTCTTTAGCATCGAAGAATCTCAAGCGAACTTTTTACGATACACGTATGAAAATTAGAATTATTCTAATATGGAATAGAATTTGGACAAGCTTATAATACAGACATCGCGTGGCGAACGCGGATTCATCAGCGACGCGGTCAACGCACATGATTAACTAGCGGTCAGACGGATGCAGCGGGAGAGATCAGATGTGGGAGGAGAGGCGAGAGGCAAGAAGCGGGAGGTAAAGCTGGATGCTGTGAATAGGATGGATGCACTTGGGCGGGAGCGGTCAGGGATCGAATAGAGGGAATTAAAAGTAATCACGCTCATATTTACGGCCCCGGGACGGGTCGCACCGACCGCAAAAATGCGACTGCACGCGAGTCGCAGGTGCACGCGCGTTCGAACGGGAATCGAGGATGAGTAGCGTCAGCATCGAGAGAGAGAGAGAGAGAGAGAGAGAGAGAGAGAGAGAGAGAGAGAGAGAGAGAGAGAGAGAGAGAGAGAGAGAGAGAGAGAGAGAAAGAGAGCGAGCGAGGGAGGAGGGGACAAACGGTGCCGCGAAATACCGAATAGACAGCGAGATTCGGAGGCCCCAAAGGGACAAAATACAGCCGGTTCGGGCCGGGGTCGGGCAAGGCTCGCGGAGAAATTTTCCAAGCATCGTCTATGCGCAACGCAACATATGCCACGAATGCGATACGAGGCGCGGCTGATGATAGTTGCTTCGACGCTCATGTTGGAAATCCGCTTCTAGGTCGGCTTTCGTAGGTAGCTCTTCGAGTCGGGCGGAATTTTGCTCTCTCGGACGGCCGGCGTTTGCGTGTCTAGTTTGTTAATCACGGATCTAATTTCTCCTCGAATGTTAAACGAACGGGTCTTGTACGTTCGAGCAATTCCGTATCCCCGTTTTTGTGGCCAAAGGCGGAGTTGTTGACAGCCGTGTCTATGTGCTATAATGACACTTTTATATTTATTATAGCGGAATTAAATGGAACATGTATTAAGATTGAATTTAAAATCTGGGAATAATGATGAAAGTTTATACAAGCCTTATACAATTAGTCGGGATGACTTCTGTGTTTCTGTTGGTTATTTCATTGTCAGTCTGATGTTTGATAGTTTCAAACATCGGACTGAATCAAGAGTGATCAGAGTTTTATTTGTTGACTTTTTCCGTCGCCTTTTTCGCGGCAGCGAACTTATCTATCTGTTATTACATACAACCCACATTCACGCGTAATATACTAGGTATATATGTTTTAAAATAGTCTGAATGCATCATTTTTTCAATTATACGAAGTTACGAATGTGCAGGTAATAAAATGATTCGGGTGGAACGATCTTGAAATTGAAAAATAAGCTTCTCAGAGTTTCAGTATTTTTTTTTTTAAATCCTAAATCCTTGGTTCTTGATTCTTCCATTATTCTAATCGAGACACGGATACGATATCGGATACGGATTGTTTTAAGCTCATCTAGAAATAATCGTTAAAGTGCGATTCACGGATCCGATTGCGAAATCGCGGGCTGTGTTCGCAGTTGCAATTAACACGAAAGTTGGATGTCACTCTGGCTATATTCGTGTTGATTATCGCGGTACCGAGGTTGATTATTGCGGTGCGCGCGCGCATGTTTGGTTGTTTCATAACGATTCTCCGGATCCCAACTCGCGCTTCTATATAGGCACTCGCGTTACGCACACGCGTGATCCTGCAGGAGAGTTTCGCGATTACATATCATTATTCCGCATGGCTACTCGAGCTCCAACCCCGAGCTATGTTTGCAACTAGATTACCGTATGCGAGATTGCTCTTTCCCTTTCTCTCTCTCTCTTCGACTTTTTCCCTGCCGCGCACGTGTTGTATACCCTGCGAGATCTATTCCGGATCTCTTCCCTCGCGTCTCATTGTCGCTTTGCCTTTTCCACCGTTTCTCCACGCCTTGCTTTTACTCCGTCTTTCACCGCCGTCTCTAATTATTCACCGAGTCCACTCTGTGATTCGCACTCTTACGGTACGTGTTTTTGACGTAGACGATGAAATTTTATGGAGTCGTATTATACCATTGGAGAGAATGTATATGAATCTTTCTTTGGAAAGGAGCTTTCATAGCCAATGTTGAAAATGTGAATATCGATACACAATGAAAATCTCAATATCCAAAAATAGCGAATAATTCTCCTCGGTGTTACATCATAAATGATGTTTCAGTTTTTATTCTTAGTGATGAAAAAAATGTATTCCACAATATCGCCAGAGAAATGGGTTTATTGGCGGAGCAGATATGCAATCTGCGCAGGCGACAAAAAAACGTATCGTGCGCGGAACGCGATCTCAAAGCGGCATGTTTATTCGAGTGATTTTTCGACAATGCACACAATCACACACACACACGCATCGCTTGGCTTTTAACTGCAGGAAGGAAAATAGGCCGCAGATGCTCAAGGAAATCAATTACCTTTTTGAAATAACGAAGATTTGTGTATGCTCGTTAAAATTACTTTGGAGTCAAAATATCATCTACGAATCTCAACACGCAATCTGTCAAGTGTATATAAAATGGTAATTTTAATTTTTAGTTGGAGAGAAAAATAATGAAGTAAACTCATAATTATTTCTCGGAACTTGTCAGACTTTTGTCCATAAACTTTTTATTGGTTAAGAAATTACTGAATATATATATATTATATTTATTGGTATACTATGTTTAATGGATTTAGTCAATTTTGAACCTTCCCGAAATTTCTAATTCTAATTACATATCTTCGCGTAACAACGTAACGCCAATGATCGGGGATCGATCGTGCTCATTGTTTGGTTACCTCTCGATCATTATCGTACATCAGCGAACATTATGTCGATAATACAAAAGTCAGTCGGCAGTCACGCGAACGGACGATTTGATATTAGCTTCCGCGAATGTTCATGCCGGGAATCTCGATACATTATGTAGATTCGACCGTGTGTCAATTCGCGCACATTATTCGTGTAAGCTTCATATTCGCATTTTCGATGCTCGACCTGGTCGAGCAAAATTCAATCAGAACCAGTATGAATTTTGATCATCACGATTCGTAAAATTTTTTATCAGTCACCGTAGATTTGCAAAAAATTTTGCATAGCTTTATGAATTAATTCAAATGGTCTAAGTTTTTTCAAATGCAAGCTCATGTGTATATGTATATAGATGCCTATATAGTTTATATACATATAACTCAGAGCTTGTTGTGGTCTTCTGAATTATTTTATTTTAGATTAATCATAAGTAGCAGCACAAAAGATTGAATGTTTTTTATCAGTTCATCGTGATGACGAGAATAACTGTAAAGTATCTGGAAATTTAATTAGATATAGATCTGAACATATTTTTGTAGAACGTTTTCAAGTATATGATGATAGCATGCTGATGCAAAAAGTTTTGACAACTAGCTTAAACGTCCTACATAATTAATGGTTTAACAAAACTATTTTCAAATCTGTATCTAGCTAAGTTTTTGGATACTTTAAACGATTCTTTCTGTGTATAAATTACCGTGTATGAATAACATTGAAAATATAATGTAAGCTGTAAACATATGTAAATTATTATATTAAATTTTATCTTTATATTTCTCTTATACAGTATCTTACATTTCATATTATGTTTTAACCTTTTCCGTCATAATTAAAGGTCTCGCGAATTTTGCTGTACAGTATTTAATATAATATTATGTGTTTATATATTGGATGCATCTTTGTCATGCATTCCTAATAAAGCACACTAGATTTCCCATGTTTTTGCCGGATAGACCGTCCCGTGGATCACTCAGGATTCATTTACAATTGTTTCATAGGGAATTGTGTTCGAGCGGGATTCGACGATAGAAGACGCAATCGCGGTGCTTGCGTTGATGGATGCTGATAGACGGAAAAAGGCGTGCGACAAGTCTTCCGCGGGTTATAGAGTCACGGGAGAACGACGCGACGTGCCTTTGGCTAGCATCGGAGGTTGGAGTCGCCACTATTAGATTGAGGTTCGGCGGTGGGCACGGCAGCCGCCGTCGCATCGGTTTACAATATCGTAAATCGTTCGCTAACCAGTTGGCCCCGCGGTATGCTAGGAATTCGGCTGGTACTCTGGCTCTCTCTCTCTCTCTCTCTCTCTCTCTCTCACTCTCACTCTCACTCTCTCATTCCTTCTCCCTCTCACTCACTCTTGGGTCCAATGCTATCGCTATCTATCTCGTTCTATCCCATATATGTCCAAATCGAGAAGATAGAGAAGAGCAGAGAGACGGCGAGAGGGAGAGAGAGAGAGTGGGAGAAGGAGGGAGGGCAGGAGGGAGAGAGAGAGCTAGACAGATGGAGCGGACAGAATACTCTTGACTCGATGCAGCCGAGAACGTTGGCCGTGTATCGTTCGCGAGCCGGCAGGATCTCAAATCCTACGGCCAAATTCACTGGTGGCGATGCACACTCCGCACTCCATCCCCGTGTATGGCAACCGCGTAAAGCCTCGCGCTCGCTCGCGAACGCTTCCACCATCGGCTGGTTCTTCGTACTATATACCTACCTGCTTTGGCGACCGTCGGCGATGGCCGTCAGCGTCTCGCTGGCTGGCATCGCAACGATTCTATACGCATACCGCTCGCGATATCACAACAGAGCTGCGACTAATTCTTGTGTAATGGAAAATGTAAAAAAAATATCTAGGAAGAGATGTATATCTATGACGTTTTTAAGTGCTTGGAATAAGATTTAATCTTATCACTGGTTTCCAACCGATTACTTTTCAGTTATTTCACACAAAATTTTTAGCATTTTATTATTATTATTATTTTTTTAATTCTTTCCTTCTTTTATAATGGGACATATGATGAGGAATGAAGGTTGGGATCAAACCCAGGACTTTTGGTTACTAATCATTCCTGCTCACACGGATCCACGTGTCATGTCGTTTCAAGGATATAGTTTATCTTCTGATGAGATTAATAGATATCTTAATATTTTTATATTAAACTTTATATAAATATGTATAACAGTGAATAATGCAAAAAAAGAAAAGAGTATGAAATAACAATTTGAAAATGGATGAGTTTTCTTATTTTAACCCTCAGTTACCTCACCTGGGTCTGAGAGACCCTGCACATTGTTAAAACGTGTCTTTTTTTTTAAATAACATTTGCATTTTTTAACTTGGAATAATCTAACTTGCACAGTTTTGTATAGATCTTTAAAAGACGCATCGATTAAAAAAAAAGACTTCAAATTGATGCATTTGTCTTCAATATACAATAAGCTAGAGAAAACGGCAGGGGTCTCTCATTGTCAGAGTCTGGTGAGGTAATATCGGGGTGTAAAAACGTAAGGTAACTGAGGGTTAAGAGAATGAGAGAAGTAGGTATTGTGACGTAAACGCGCGCGCTCGTATAATATCCAGCGGCGAAGTAGTGATACGTAACTATCTGACCTGATCGGATTTAACATCCCTAGACGCATTTCAATCGAGGCCGCGCGGCTTTCGCGAATTAGTACGCGGCAAATAGACCATCAACGCAGAGCAACTCATGCGATTACGCGCCACCGCCGTCCACCTCCCCCAGATATACACACACGGCTAAATTACGTTATTATCTGCGTCAAGGCCTGCTGTCGAGATGCGAGCAAGATGTGCGCCTGTGTATTGCGAGTGTCGTGTGCATGTGTATGTATGCCCATTGCGTCATGCGCCAGCGAGCAAAGCGAAAATTTTGCCGCGCTGATCTGCCCGCGGGCATTCCCCCGCCATTCGCATACACTGCATACAGCGATCGAGGGTGAGGTTCGTCAAAGCGGCGCGGGCGCGGCGGCGCGACGGCCCGCCTCGTATCGCTCGGAGCGTTTTAATGGGACAGCCAACCAGTCGTTTGTTCGAAACACCATTTAACCGAATTACGAATTACTATTTAGAATTTTTTGTCTGAAAAATTCTAAACTCGTATTCGCGAGAGCTAGTACTCTCTTAACCTTCCCGCTGTGTTCTAATGTTCAACTGGGCAATTTCGTTCTTCAAATAATGTGTAAAGTACATAGTCAACAAGAACATCTGTGTTTGCTTTGAATTATTTTGCAAGAAATTGAAATATTCCATCAACGATTCTTTGATAAATTCAGAGGTATTTATCTTTATTTAGTGAAAATTTCCGTCGTCACTTAATATTATAACATAAAATGTTTTGCAAGTTAAATTCTGAGAATCGACAATGCAATTTGTTTTGCCTTTTATAGCAATTTTCATTGAAAAAAATTTCAATTGCATCTCGCGTAACTTGAACAAAAGTTAAACACTTAAAATTAAAAACTTCCGACAAATGATTGTAAATGTCATATGCATTTCTAATTACTTTTTAATTTTATTTCTCTAATTCGAATATATAGTCCAGTCACTATGTACATTTAAAAAAGACATAATTCTGACCCAGGATTTTTCTTTTTGGGGGTGTTGGGGGGATCAAGAAAAGCTTAATCTCAAGTTTTCGACCTTTGTTTCCCGCTTGCTTTTTTTACGGGAGTAAAAAATGTGAAAAATCGTTTTTCCGCGATAATTCGGTTTCTAATAAAGTTACAAGGTCGAATCGAAGCTCATTTTAAAGTTTTTTTTACGCTCTACAAATTATGTCGTATGACATTTTTACGTATGATCGATTGTTTTCGAGACATCGAACGAGAAAGGGAAATAAAAAAGTATGAGAGATATTTAGTTTTTTCTTTTTACTCATTATTGTCGTCCAAAATTGCAAAAATGCTTCAAATGAAACTTGTAGAGCGTAAAAAAACCTACAATTTTTATTTGTTATTCATTTCATTTCGTTGAAAATTACGCCTTGTAGAGCGCCTCAAAGTGGAGAGTCGTCGCCATCGCGTCAGCGATAAAGTATTTCTTTCTTATAAACTTACTTCACAAATATTGTCACTTAGATATAAAACTGCACGCTTTCATGTATTCTTCAATGAAACGGTAAGTGTAATTAAGAAAACTTGACGGTTTCAAAATAGCTACAATAATTTCAGGCTTTGCAAGATTTATTTGCAACTTTGAGGCGTAGTGCGATATGGAATTTTCAACGAAATTAAAGTAATAAATAAGAACATTTTACGATTTTTATTGCTGTGCAAGTTTTATTTGAAGCGTTTATACAGATTCGTGTGCGAAAAACGATAAAATAGAAAAAAACGAACAAAAATGCTCAATTTTTCCTTTTCTCTTTCGATATCTCGAAAACTATCGATCGTACGCCAAAATATCACTGAACGTAACTTGTAGAGCGGGAAAAATCCTATAAAAAACACCTATTATGTTACTTATTTGCCTCAATGAAGTCGGAAATCTTAGCGAAAGCGTTCGGTGCCGCGTATCGACGTAACCAACGCGCCGCTAACGCGATGACGACGACTCTCCACTTTGAGGCGCTCTACAAGGCGTAATTTTCAACAAAATAAAATAAATAACAAATAAAAATTGTAGGTTTTTTTACGCTCTACAAATTTTATTTGAAGCATTTTTGCAAGTTCGGACGACAATAATGAGTAAAAAGAAAAAACTAAATATATCTCTCTCATACTTTTTTATTTCCCTTTCTCGTTCGATGTCTCGAAAACAATCGATCATACGTAAAAATGTCATACGACATAATTTGTAGAGCGTAAAAAAAGCTTTAAAATGAGCTCCGATTCGACCTTGTAACTTTATTAGAAACCGAGTTATCGCGGAAAAACCATTTTTTCACATTTTTTACTCCCGTAAAAAAAGCAAGCGGGAAACAGAGGTCGAAAACTTGAGATTAAGCTTTTCTTGAGCCCCCCAACACCCCCCAAAAGAAAAATCCTGGGTCAGAATTATGTCTTTTATAATCCGTTTTTTTTGTACATAGTAACTGGACTATATACTTACTCTTTCAATAAGAATATCTCAAAATGTACATATGTTCAATATTTAATAATTTAATAGAAATTCAATTGTCTTTGCAGTCTTATAATGGCATTTAATTTTGTACATATAAGTATTATATGTATTATAAATTACAAGTTATGTCAATTTAATTGTAATGATTAATTTTACTTTTGAAGTAATTTCGGTTACACATTGTGCAATAATAAGACTTCAGTTTTTTTTACTAGAATTAATGTAGCAAAACACATCACGTGCTTCATACCATGTAAAGAATGTAATGTCTTCGTCTAATTTTATAATTAAATGCTTATATAATGCCAAGAGCAGATGTAGATATAGATGTTATTAATATATATTATAATCAAAACATTTTATCTCTTTTGTAAAATAGATATTTCTGTTTATGAGAATTATTTTTAACTATTAGCATCTCGACATTTCTTATTTTAATAAAAGAATTAAGAAACGCCAAATCTTGTGATTTTGACACAATTCGCTTTATACTTTCTAATATTTTGGTTGCATCGCAAAGACGCAAAAATCTCGCACGTTCGTATACGCAAGCTCCGATTGATTCGCTTTCTCTTTCGTTTTCATCCTGCATAGGTTCTTGCTTCCGCACACACTCTATGCTATAATATCTGTTATGGAGAGGAACGAGAGAGAGAGAGAGAGAGGGGGGAATTTTGACGGAGGGAGAGCGCGATCGAGAGTGAGACGGTAACGAGTGCCCCGCCATTTTGAAAGCGCGGGAGCACGGCATAATTACTGCCTTTGTTTCGAACAATTTATATTAAAATGGAAAGCAATCTGCATTTGCAAATTAAATGCGCGCCGCGCGCTTCCCGTCCGCATTCGCCGAGCTCGAGCCCGGGCCGCGAGGGTGAGAGAGAGAGAGAGAGAGAGGAGAGAGAGAAAGAGAGGGGGGTGGATTATCGTGATGAAGAGGAGGTGGACGGGGTGGTTACCGCGGGCGGCTCGTGTAAAATCAAGCGGAGGCTTCTGCTGTGTTAATTGCGCGCTGGTTATCCATTGCTCTTCGCCATTCCACGTTGTTTCGCGATACCATTGCACCAACCGCACCGGCCACCTAAAACCTGGCCCTGCCGCGGAACCGAGCCGCCCGCGTTGCCTCTGCCGTTACGTCAAACGATTAACGGTTCATTCGCGGAGAACGGAATGGCGATCGATGGTTTTCAAAAGAGGCAAAGTCACAAGATACAAAAGATCTTGTCATATTGCTGCTTGATAATCGTTACGTCAATCAGATCGAGAATCTTAAGGGATCCTCCCTCCGAAAGGAATCTGATACTATATGATCGTTCTTTCTCTCTTGCGCTCTTAAACAAAATTGAAAAATGTTATAAAATGTTATAAAATTTACAAAGAGAAATATAATTTACAGTTTAAAATTTAAACATATTTTATTGTAATATATAATATCATATTACAAAATAAGATGGAGCGTAATAGAAAACAATTTCCAGGTTTTTTTCTCTTTGGAATACCTATCCTTTTCTTTACATTGACTCGCAAACCACTTTATTCACTGTGTAAATTCACTGATTCTTCCTCACAAATTTCACCTCATCTGTCTCATCTCTCTATACGCTCCGGGGCTTGATCCCGATACACGCTCAAGTTTTAATATTTGCGAGGAATGTCGAAGCAATCGAAGGCTAAAGAGACACGCTGAGAGAGGAAGCGCGAATGCGCGGAGCGGAGGCTGCAACTCACCTGCCGATGCCAACTAATTAGCGATCTGATCGAGAAAGGCTAATGGAGGTCGTGTTCAAGTCACGGAACGTTTCTTGACTCCCGCTTCGGTAGTTCACGTGGAGGTAGTGAGTGTATAGTATGTAATGAATGCCTGGCATCGCGATCCGTTATACAAGTCGAATACAAGTGTGTAAACGTGTAGCTCGCTAATGGCGAACGCGATATCTTTGCCGCTGGTGGTTGTTCACTCTCTGCAATTTCAGTTTAAATCGACGCGCAAACTTATTGTTAGTAACGAGCAATAATGTTTGCTATATAAATAACTGAAAAATCATAAAAAAAACATTAAGCAGTTTGTAAATTTTTTTATTAGTTTATATTCAATCTCTACCTTTATTTTCTTCACAATATATTATTGCAATGGAGATGGATAAATTATTTATTAATAAAATGCTCATTCTCCTAAAACATATCATCGTGTTAATCCAGATGACACGCCGACATTTTGAAATTATGCAGTAGATGTCTATTTAGATGTCTATTTTTGCAAACACGTCGAGTTTAATATATTAAGCGATTCTTCGCGTTTGACATATTCACGTGACATCGGAATTTTTAAATAGCGCATTTTATACGTCAACTTCCGACAATACTAAATATTACACACCTCGTAGAAATATACAAAATCAAGAAAGGTCTAAATTATCGAGTAGAGCGAGTGAAATGTTATCGCTTGGATTGGATGTCTTCGGCGCGACACGGCGCGGGCGTTTAAGACGCAAGATTCATATCAGCGTGAGACTCGTGATATTACGACGTAATACCTCATTAACCTTATTGACCCTCTTTCACTTAGATCTGCGCGGATGATAAATACACGCGCAAACACCGTAAACAGCTCCAAAATGCTTCATGCGATAGTTTACACGAGCACTCGCCGGTCTCTCTCCCCACAGCTCTTCTTTGTTGACCCAATACATTCCCGGGATTATACGGTTTAAGGAACCTCGCGTGCATGCGTGCACGTATGCATGAATATGCAGGTGCACTTAGCTTCCTGATGCCGCGGGCGTCGTGCCCGATGTCGGATGATGCCTCGGGCGCGCTTCACCCTCGAGATTCCTTTCCGCATAGAGAGGAGAAGCGTTCCTTGGGACCTCGCATTCTTTTGCGGGGACTCGGCTTTATACGAGGAGAACTCGTCTCGTTGTGTGGATTTTTTAGTAGTAGTTAAAAAAAAATGTATATATATATATATACCTAATATAAACGGCCAAAGGGTGTGGCCGCATGCCATAAAATGCTCCACTTTCAGAGCAAGAGCGGATTAAAAAGGAGAAATTACGTTTTGCCGGCTACAATCTTCCATGTCGCGTCGTGTCCGACTATTAAAAAAAATAATAATAATAAAAAAAGAGATAGAAACGCAAATCGGAAAACATTATGCGAAATATTTTATGTCCACCGCCTTATGTTTTTCTCTCGATAGATTCAAACTGCAGACTCTTCGTTATTGGAATTATCCACGTCAATAATCGTCGAGTTACTAGGCATTGGAAATGAACGATGTATTAAGTAAAAATTGTGACATTATGAAGTAAGTCCAAGTCGAATCCAAGCGCAGATTTTAAATACTTTATTCGAGAATGAATAAGTTTCTTCGGGATACAATTTCGGTTAGGGTTAGTAATGTTTCGTAATCGATCGTTGTTGTCAGATTGTCGTCGGATTAACACCGCGTTCTTTGTCATGGAAGTATTCGCGCATAATTGCTGACAGCAAGATTTAGAACGATGCACACAAAGGACGTAAAAAAAGAACTTGGAGTTATACGCCGTAGATAAACACGAAACAAATAAACTTTTCGGCGCTCTTGCGGTGAGACCCGCTACTTTTTTCTTCCTTCCTCTCACATATTTTTACCCGTTTCGGCCGGTTGTTCGCCATTGTTGATTCTTCCGTGTGCAGTAGCTTTCCCGTCGCAAATAAACTACTTTGACGCCATTGCGGTGAGCCGTGTCCAGAGAGATATACGTTAACAATGAATTCACATTGGTGTGTGTCTGGGAAACGTTCGCGACCATTCAACGCATTTTCCGTTAGTTTGCCGTCATAATTGCTAAGTTGCATAGAATCAGGAATTAATACCCGGTAATAATTATGCGTGAAACATTTCTCTGTTATTTCTCTCTTAATAATTGGCAAAACTTGCCTCCATGTATACATATAACGCATTCATTTCCTTAGTTGCAGTTTATTGATAAATGATTGCCCGATATACTTAGATTTACACCGATATTCTAGACATCTGTGATCTGTGAACGCAGAAAAGCAAGCAATGCGTCGAAACAAACGAGAATTGACACATCCATGGAATGTTTCTGATTTAAAGGAATATTTCCGATGCCATGTGCACACAGGTGTTCCAGAAAAAAAATCAACTATTCGTTATGCCATTCGAATGCGCGGAACAGAAATTGCAACAATTTCACGTGTTCGTGAAATACTATTTCTATGCTGAATATTTTTCGAAAAATTTGTCAAAGCGATGAATTATTCCGCACCGTTTGTTTTTTGAACTGCTGCGAAAAGAAAAAATAGGAAATTGCAAAGGCCAATGGAGCGGAAATTTCAGTTATTCAGAGTTGAGAGATAAAATGCGATTTGTTAGAGAAAAGTTTGCGATATTTTTATACTATTGAGATTTTACTTTTTTTATACATACACAGTTGGAAAATTTGTGTTAACATAAATTACATGTTCCAAACGAAATTTTTGTGTTAACGTAACATGTTAAATGGTGACACCGATACTATGTTAATATTTCAACATTAGTATTTCAAAAAGAGAAATGTAATTTTGATCGTAATTTGAAGTTAATTGTGAGTGCAATTAACATAACTTTCATTTTGAAATTAACATAAGAAATATTCTTTTTACTGTAACATACCGCGTTATTCTATCCTTGTTTTACATCTAATAAACAATAAAGATAGAATAACGCAATAACGCTGATAATGCACTCCCCGAACGCACCCATAGTAACAGTTAATAAAAATGTACGTCCATATCATCAAAAGATAAAGTTAGATAAAATAGTTCTGGTATACTTCTATCATAACACGCAGTATAACAAGGCAATGAAACACGTCGAGACGCGTCGAGACCACATCGAAATCACACGAAGAATAGTAATAAGAGTAACACTCAGTTATCTCTCTTCACTGCTTTTAACACATTTAATAAATACGTGCAAATTGTATTACTTCATATTTTTTAAATTATTTTAATAATTTTACATTTTATATTTGTTAAAATCAGTTAATATAGCAGACATGTGTTAAATTTACACATGAATGTGTTGATTACTTAAAACAAAAACTTTAACCAGCAGATATTTTTACAAAAGTACACAAATTTTCCAACTGTGTATTAATATCTAGACGTTAATGTACACAATAATATTTTTTATTTTTATAACATTAGCTTTTCACGCAAATTTTACAGTAATTTATTATTATATATGAATTTCTTCACGCTGGCTACAATTGATATGCGAAAAATATGAAATAATATAGATAGATTGTATTTATAAATTTTAGTGATATTGATTGATTTCATTTATATATCTTTATCAATGTTGAATTTATGTATCTTTGTTACTTTATACGTCAACGAATATAGGCAAAATTTCGGAAAAATTAATTTATTTTTAAATAATAATAATAATAGATATTATTTGTAAAGATTTTGGGTGGACTTAAAAATCCTTTTCTGTCCCGAATGTAATTTATAGGACTAAAAATCAATTTATGCCCAACCATATCCACAACTTTTCGATATATTTTAACTTCATATCATTACTGTACATATAGGTATATAAAACCACATTGAAGAGCTTTCAACATAACTCCGTTTTTATAAACTCTTGAAATGTTTTCTGGTCTCTCGACTTGACTCGAAAATTTATTCTAAATGTACGTACATGTGAGATAATTAATTTTAAATTTTATAAATTTTGTTCACATATTGCTACAACGATAAAATACTCGATTTACGATTGCTATTTTATTCACTGTTCTTTTTATCAGCAAGTTAAATTCAATGTTTATTAAATTAAAACAATGATTCTGACTCGCATTCGTTCGGCTCGTCTTCTAATTTCCACACATATATATGTACGCACGCATATACACAACATGCGCGCGTTTTTTTTTTTTTTTTTTTTTTTATATAAAACAATTAACGAGGTTTTATTTCCTCCAATGTACAATAAAATCTCATTTTAACATGTATGTGTGCCGTAAACGAACGGTCGATTTTGTTAATTAAACGAAATTAAACGCGAAATTACGTTTATCGCCATGCGTGTCGTTTCGAGGTAATTCGAGGGGATGTGTGTTTACACACATTTGTGGCAATATATGCATGCGTGCAGAGGCAGAGCTGTCTCATTGCTCTCCACGCTTTCCGAAGACGCTAGTAAGCGTAACCGCGAACGGTGAGTCGCGACTGTTGCTCACCTCGCAACTTACGAGTATAACGCGCCGATTTCACCGCAGAAACGTTGCACGTGTGAAAGTTAGAACGTCCGGTCTTTTCGAAAGAAAAACTCGCACGCGGATATAATTATCGCGCTTTGCTTCGGCGGATTTTCGATCGTAAACCATGCCTGTTCAACGAACGGAAGAAAACTTGGACTCTTTTTGTTGAACATCTTTTTTTTTAATTTAATATTACAGCCAGATACAAAAGTTTTGTAGTGAGAAAATAATTATTTGCTTGAATTAAATCAATCGCAATTATAGTGTCAATTATATCTGTACAGCATACGTGCAAGTTAATCTACAAATTGTGAAATGCGAGAGATTATATTATTTTTATAGAAAATTACAGACTATGTAGTTCATATTAGATTACTTATTTAAAATGTGCACTCAATATTCTTTCTCTTTTTTTCGTTTTAGGTAGCTATAGTACTATACTTTAATAAACTTTCGACAATTTCGCATAACACGATGTTTTTACGCCAGTCTATATGTGACAATCACTGTCTGCATTATAGGTGTACCCACGTCGCCGTCATCCTGACCTGCCCGAGAAATCCTCATGAAAGACTGGGAACTCAGTACTCAGAATAGCATCGGTATCGTAGACATTTCTTTTTTTATTTTTTCTCTTTAGACGGGCCTACTTTAAACGGGCCTTCTTTTTTTGAAATAAGTTGTTACCTTTCTTCTCTCTCTCTCTCTCTCTCTCTCTCTCTCTCTCTCTCTCTCTCTCTCTCTCTCTCTTTCTCGTCTTTTACATCTGATTTCTCATTTAGACACGAAATATAGACAATATGGTGGTGGTGATGGTGGCGATAGTATAACGAACGCAACGGGAACTATCTGGGTGGTGGTAACGTAATTATAACGGTGAAGGGTGGAACAAATCGCCACGGCAACGGACCAACGGTAGACAATAACAATCCAGAATACCGCCGATATCTTTCGCAAATAGAAAATCTGTTTCGCGCTAATATTGCGTGGCCACGTGCCTTACACACGTGCCGATGGATATTTTTTTCTTTTTCTTCAACATTCTTTTTGAACTCAGGATTAGTTAAACCAATATCAATATAAGCGATTTACATGATATTAATATGATTTTATTAGAGGTAATTACATAATATTTATTATATATAAGTAATCAATATATAGTTTTAGTAATATTATTTTATTTTATTTTCTTAATTCCGCTTATACAAAAAAGAACAAAGCATATTTAGTTATAAATATCTAGAAATAAATAGTCCAACAATTAAAAGTTGAAAAAATTTTTTCTTAGGAAATTTTTTTTATAAAAAAACACTAGTTGTAAGTTGTAATACAGCAGGCAGATAACAGCTCTCTTATTACATCATAACATCACTATTCGTGAAGACTTCCTAAAATGTTTTCAAGCCAAACTAAACCGGTATTCGATCTTTCTTACATAAAACTCATCCAAATTGACACATATTCGCAGAATTGGCCGGTCGCTTCAATCGGGCGCGATTCTCCCGATATAATTGTCCCCTGTCCCTCTTTTTTTCCGTTTCTTCGCCGGATTGATCGCGGCGGGCCAGTCGTCATCGCTCGAGCTAACAACAACCGTCCTTTCGTAGAATCCATGAGTTCTTTTCTGTGCTTCTGGTTAACCAGCCGCGTCGCCTCGCCAGCGTCGTCGCCGTCTCTGCCGTCGAGAGTGACCGCAACCGCGAATTACTTCGCAATTTCCCGAAATTGCGCAATCCGTGCGGGCTAATGGCCGCCGGGCCGCCACCGCCGCTCGATCGTAGCGGCGAGAGGCCGGGAACAGGTGGCGGGGGCGGGAGGGCACCAGGAAGTGGGGGGACCAGGGAACGGAGAGCGGTAGCCGACGAGGAGACCATTAATTAAGCAAAATCATAAACTCGGCTCGACCGCGCGCGCTCGCGAGAGCGCAGTTGCATTGAAAAATATAAACGCGTGGCCCGTTACTTTCACGAACGGGGAGTACCTTTTACAACGGCGTAATACTACCGGCATCGCCGCTCTTTGCTAATCGCCCGGGCTCTCCGCTTGCGGTTTACGTCATAGAGAGGACCGACCGGCCCGATATCGTCGGCCGCGACACGCTCCAGGGGGTAATTGGGGGTTGAATCATTCGGCTAGATCGTCGAGCGTGCCGTTGGTGTTCACTTGCCCGCCGCGATTATCGCGGTAGCGTATAGTGACTGCGCTTGTGTTAAAGCCGGGTGAGCGACCGCAATCGCGAAAAATCGCGCGTTACGCATGACGCGCTTAATTCTCGTGCAGCAGGTTGCGTTAAATTAAAATTGCAGATTTATTTGATACATGCAGAGTGCCAAAGATTTCCTCATATTTCCTTTCATATGTATAACGACCAATCTGAACCAATCTGATGGTCGCGTTTCCTTAATAAAAATTCAATTGCATGTTGTTTCTAGATACTTTTCTTGGCACTTATTGAGAGTTGTTGTCGACTCGTAGACTTGTACTTGTCGAATTTACTTTCACGCGAGCAAAAATTCTCCTAAAATAAAATCCACTTCTTTCTGAGGTTTAGTCTGTATCTGGAAATTTTTATATTTCTAACTAGAATATTATATTAATAATCTAATTTCTAATATTTTATTTATGGAGAGACATTAGCCAAAGAAACCGTGACAGGTTTTCTACATTATATTATACATTCGCATATATATGATCATCTATTTATACCTTGTAAAGGATCAAAAAAGAGGATATATGTGATGAAGTTACTAAATATAACTTGAATTTTATTTATGAAATAGACTCGCGCGCGCAACTTGTTTGTATTTTTATCGTGTTTTGAGTATTATTATTTATATATGCAAGCGGCACTAAAATGTTTACGCTTGATCCTGTTTGTGCCGCAACATAACAACAAAACAAGCAATTTTTCGCGATTATACAACGGGTTTCGTAGGCGTTACGAAATATTACTTAAACGCGGTAAAGAAGCTAATTACTCGAAGCGATTCCGGAGCTACGTGTGACATCTTGAAAGGGGGAGGCGGGACGCGTATCAGATAATTAGAAGTGGCGGGCAAATGTCACCGTGCAATCGCGCGATAAATCTGCTCGAACTCTGACGCAACTAAACAAGATTTTAATGGCGCTAATGGCCATCGGATTTGTCGGCGGTACTCGCGCGTGCTTGTTCGCTTCGGCAACGACACGATAAGCCTTGTTATGTGAAACACAATGGGAACAGGTAAATTGATCCGTCGAACGTATCGACGTACGCCATATTATGTCGCCGTGTGCGTTTATAACGTGATGGTACAACGCGAATCCAGAAGCGTAAGAATACTACAGTCTGATGAACAAGACCGACGGCTTGAAGCGTTCCTAGATTTTATTTTCCAGATTAATTAAGAGATAATAATTTTACGTCTTGGAAAAATATTATTCATTTAACATTTGATGGACTTGACGAACGTATATAATGCCATCATGCCATCAATAAGAAAGAATTTATTTTTCTTACAAAAGAACATTTTTCTCATCAAAATTTAAGATTAATTCTATATCTACGTTATGATTTGTAAAAATTACATTTTTTTTACGAACTGATCTACGACATATTTGAAGTTCGTCGGTATTCGGGATGTGGGAAAAAGGCGGTAAGCCCGAGCATCGCCCGAACAACGCGACCTTCCGCGCCCATTGAAGTTAAATACATCCATGGATGCACCATGTGGAGTAGAATAGAGCGCGACGTTACATCAATAGCGAGGCAGTGCAGAGAGGCTTGTGTCGCGCAAAAACGTGGGATCCGTTATTTAAACGAGGCACGGTAAAACCGATTTTCCACGGTATAGTTTTAACTTCGTGAGCGGCGACGGCGGCGGCATCGGCATCAGCGATTGTGCAAAATCCAAGCTTGTATATACACCATGTATGTGTATCGGGAATACGTATATTACTCGGTGTGTAATATGTACAGGGAGAGCCGGGCCTCGAGGTGTATCGAGGTCGACCGGTTCTCCAGCAGCCGTCAGTCGTTAAGGGACATTGCGACACACGTGAGCGCGTGGTTGTTGTCCCTCTCATCTCTCTCTTTCTCTCCTCCATCCTTTTCTCTTTCTCTTTCTCTTGCCACCGCGAGAATGAGAGAACTTTAGGAATTACAAATAAATCGTTATTTAGCCACGTACATTGCACCAGGCAATCATATCCCTCTTCATCTCAATGTATTCATTATTTCGATGCTATACACATACACTGTTAAATATTAAAAGATGAAATTTAAACCAATTTTAAACCTTATTATAAGTTGACATTTTGTTATTTTTAACTACCAATTCTTGGTTGACGCAACCAGTTTTTTCTTTCAGTGTATAATATGTATATCACATTGAGAAACTAGAATTTTTGGTATGCCAAAACCGTGGAAACAGACGTTGCTGATGTTTTTGAAATTTTCCTTCTATATCTAAATCGTACGAGACTCCGCGCGACGACGCGACGCTGCAGTTTATTTCACGTCAATAGCAATTATTACAGTATTATTTTTAAGTCCTGGAATATTGGATAGTTGTTTCATAGAAAACGATGCGATGCGATGGACGACTGATGCCGTTATTGCACACCGCCACGTGGCGAAACGTCTTCGTCGTACATCTTTCAGTGCATGGTGCCATGCGCGAATGAAGATGAAACCGGAGTAAATGAGCGCGGGCGGATATTTTTCTTGGCGGCGGTTCTCAATTTTATGTCCAGCCTGACGACGCCTCCGATTAACCTTTTGCTTCTCTTCCGTCTACTCGAAACGATGCCGAGCTCCGAGACCGGCAGCGTTATTTGTACGGCGTTAAACCGTATTTACCTCCGGTACTTTTCGTCGTAAAACCTAAAAGCCTATACCTATTTGCGTAAAGTCGTTTTAGATTTACGGATGAGAGAGAGAAAAAAAGCGAAGGAACGCGCGCGCAATCCCGAGTTTGTGACTCGATACTTTTCTTGGCGCGTTTACGACCAAGATTCTGATCGTAAAACGCCGGAAAAGTGCTCGCAATGATCGGCCGATACACGCGCGATTGATTTATTACATTGCGTGGCGATGTAATAAATTATCGGTCGTACAAAAAATGAAAAATATGGAGGAATGGCGCGGACGGCGTAGCCGAGATACAATAAATTACTAAAAGTTATGTTACGATGATGATCTACGCTTTTGTAGCGCGGATTAAGCGAGACAATTAAGCGCCTTCCATCGAAGGGTAAGAGAACGCTGTTGATTCTAAGAGAAAATAAAAATTGAATTGAAAAGCCTCAAGCGTGCGCGACTAGAAAAATCGAAATAGGTAACGTGAGAATTATCTCTCTTCCCCATTCATGGATCATTCTTATGAATTATTCGTAAATATCTATGCTATTATAAGAGCATCAAGTTCTCTTTCGTTCGGAGCACAACGAGAGGCGTCTACGACATATTGAATTAACATACACGCCATTAGCATATTATCTTTTAACATTCGAAGCGGTCATCTTTTGTCAAGAAAATTTTTGCAGTACCGACAATAATTTCGAGCCGAAATCAGCGCACCGACTGAAGGCTTATAGACTTGATTACAAAGCGAAATAAATACAAATCAATATCATAAAACATCACATGTATAACAGAAAAAACCTATAGTCAAAACTAAATAAAAACAAACGGAAGAATTCAGTTATGTGGAAGTCTCTCGATAATCGGTAAATAATCATTACGAAGATCTCTTGTAGGTTGATGATATTATTTTGCTTTTTGACGTAGAACATTTCAGAGATACTCTTTTAATATAAGATTTTTCAATATCCAAGACTTTTATATTATCTCAGCCAAATTCATGATTATTTAATCTGTGTTGAGAAGAAATAGAGTACTTAGTCTTTAATATTTTTGCTGAATTGTCTACGATGCTCCTCGATTCGAGTCCCAAGTTGTCCACTGGTCTGTCCAACATAAGAAGCAACACAATCCCGACAACAAATTTTATGCACACCGTTGCTACGAGTATCATGAGACAATTTATCTTTGTGTGGTTTAATCAGGTTAAGTTTATTTAAACCAATATGAAGTTCGAAAGTTGAATTTCTTAATATCGTTACAAAGGCGTTCCGAAATTCCATCAATATAAAGAATATGACGAAAAACCGAAAATTATCATTATTTGAAACAAATATGACCATTCATACCATTAAATCTTTACTGTTTATCTATCAATTGCTTCAATTGTTTAATCTCTATTATCAGGTGAAGGAATTTACAGATAAAAAAAGGACGTTTATCCCGAAAAGTCCGAGACATTTCTACAGATAGTTTCGAGCAAGCTGCTGCGTATTGTAATTACGGCCGACGGGCGTTCCGATACAACAGATACGCAGATACGCAGATACGCAGATTGGAAATGCATATGACTATTTAACGGTTTCCCCAGCACAAACTAGGTACATTGATATCACAGTCGGCTGAACGTTGTGAGGTAATTAACCTCGGAGTGCCCCCGGGGATGCCGCGAAGCCACTCACGTCGTTAACAGCCGCAAATAATTAATTGTTAATTAAATAATTATCATTTACCGGCAAATCGATTATTAACAATCGACGAATCGTGCATGTAGCGATGTTGCGGGCAGATGCTTAGAAAACACGTAAATCGATCAACGATAATGTACATCGTCGACCGAAGGCTCGCCGATCTGTAAGCGCATTATAGTTGATGGCGTACCTAATGCGTACACGATGCAATATTTAATATTGGGAACATTGAAAAAATAATACATGATATATATGATATATTGAGTTGTGAAACCCACATATAATAAACAATATTTTAGAGAACAAGGGGATATATATATATATATATCCCCTTATAATATATATATATATATATATATATATAAATACTTAATTACTAGATTCCATTGACAAATGCAGCTCTAATTTAGTACACGCATTCGGATAAAATTAGTAACTTTTTTAACTGCAAAAATAAAACACAAAGAAAAATTAAAAATACTTAATTACTAGATTCCATTGACAAATCGGCAATAAAAAAATTGCGATTAACGGTAATTAACGGAAAATCACAAGCGATTACATAATTTATATTAATTTGTGATTTTCCGTTAATTACCGTTAATCGCAATTTTTTTAATGCCGATTTGTCAATGGAATCTAGTAATTAAGAATTTTTAATTTTTCTTTGTGTTTTATTTTTGCAGTTAAAAAAGTTACTAATTTTATCCGAATGCGTGTACTAAATTAGAGCTGCAGACGAACCAATCAATGCAATGGCGAAACAATACCGCTGTCATCTCTGGTTATCAGTGATTTACCGCGACGCGGCAAAAAGCGGTGCGACCGACTGTCGGCGGAAACATTGTGACGGGGCACGGAGATGCGGAGCGTGATGAAAGCTGCTTAAAGATCTCGGTACGATTGGCATTTGATTCGCGCTCGCACGCGGACGGCGCGGCGGCGGCGTGCACACACTGCACACGCAGCGCAGGGTCCCCTTGGAAAATCCGGTCGAACCGGACGGCGCGGCGCGGCGCGGCGCGGCGGCGGAACCGTACGAGAATGACCACGTTGGTGCGACGTTCTCTCCCGTCGAGATCAAAGGCGAGGCGAATCTCGACAAAGAAACCATTCGCGAACTCGAAGAGAAGCGGCGAATAACGCGCGGGGTAAAGAAGGGCAACGGCATTGCTGGTGGTAGTAGCAGCGACGGAGGGAACTCAGGGAAGAGGGGTGACGATTCTTCGTCCACTCCGCCGGCTGAGAAATCACGCGAAGGTGTACCGACGATCGTTAGAACGATCGTCGCGGGGCCTCCTCGGGAGGACGACAAAAAGGGCTGGTCGTTTGTTTGTCGCGACTCTTAATGGCCGTCTTCGGACGAGTTCGTAATTGGCGCGTTTGCACACGCTCTTTGTACGCCGTCGTCTCTCTTTCTCCTTTTCTTTACCTCTTCTCTCTTTTTTTTGTTCTCTCTCTCCCTCCCTCTCTCTCTCTCTCTCTCTTGCTCTCGCTCTCGCTCTCGCTCCCGCTCCCGCTCCCGCTCTTTCTTTCTGTCGTCCTTTTGCAGCCCGTCGTTTTCCGCCTTCGTTCGCCGTCGCATTTGTCGTCCTTCCTCTTCAACGGGACGTCGGCGTCTCGTTCCTTTTTCCGTCGTCGCGATTCTTGTGCCACCCGCTTCGTATATGTTTCCTCGAGCATCGCGTCGTGTTGTATCGCATCGCCTTCTCTTATACTGTCGTTCCCCTCCGTTTACTCAGCCGTTTATTCTTCGCGATTCGTAAAGGAGATGCGGCCACGTTTCGCTGAAACCGCTCTTTGTCGCGACTGCACTGCGTGATGGTCTTCCGACGCCTCGCGGTCTGACTATACGTTCGTCCCTTTCCACTCGTGCTCGCTAATTCAGCCATTATTCCTACGTCCCAAACTTGTATGGACACATGCGTTTGCCTATTTTGCCAAACGTTTTCATTTCAAACATAATTCACTAATTTATATCAAATGTCAGTTGTTCTTTGAAAAATTGGGCCATTTATAAACAAAATTTTATAAATGGTGCAATCTCTCTCTTTTAGCATTTCCCTCAAATTTATTGTTTTCGAAGGTTAGTATCTTAGAGAGGGTCAAATTTTAATGCTAATCCTAATATTATTCTTTATCCCATTTGAAGTTTTTAATTTTATTCATATTTATAATATCAATGATTTCTGATTGTGCCGGGCCGTCTATTCCCTTATCCCGTATTTGATTTTAGAGGATATTTGAATTTTCTCATCGCACGTTCTCTACATCGGAAGATCGTTTTTCCGCGCGCGCGTAACGCACTCGCGCGCAAGCAATAATGCGTAACTCGTGTTGTCACCAACACGCCATGAGCGAACGACGAACGGGGGAGCCTCGCATTTATACGGCAAGTTATACGGCTACCGTAGCATAACTTTTCACTCCGGGACACGTTCGCCGACCACGAGGCGAACCCCGGCGAGCTATTGCCGGTCAGCCAGGCGAGTCCTCGGCGAAATTGGCGATGGTGGAGGATTAATCGAGCTCGCACAATAAACGATTCTCCTGCTCGTTGTTGCGTTCCGACTGTGAGTCGACGTAGTGCCTTGCATCGCATCCGGGGCTCGTCCCCTCAAAGAGGAGCGAGATTTGTCGCTCGCTTGTCGAGACAAAGGTCCCTTCGCATCATCCTTTGCGAAATAATCACCCCGATAAAAGGTATGCGACTCGATGTCCTTTGAATCGATCAATTAATAATTTCGTGTTAGGTATAAATGCGCATAGATTGAAAAATAATTCAGACAAAGGGATAGATAGAAAATATCAGAGGAGACTATTGTTTCGTAAAACTATTATACGTGATTTGTGAATAATACTAGGCTTTTTTTATCTTACGATATTTATCTTTTTTCTTATTTATATTAAACTATGATCTATAGGGTTTTCTCTGGGGGAAAAAAACACAAAGAATTAACAACCTGCTTTAATAACGTTTCATCTAAATTTTTAAGGATATATAAATGACAGTATATATAAATATGTAAGTAAAAATCACGGAAGACGGACGGACTGTATGTATTATAGGATAAGTGTTTATAAGCGACATATATTTATATTACGAGTCACCAAAGATGATTCTAACGATGAGAAATCCGATTTCTTCCGAGATCGTTAAAGTCGGGATTAATCGTGAAGGGGTTAATCAATGGTGTGTTCACCGAATGTGCGCCTGGAATTAGCGACGTCCTTGATTGTGCTGCCCTCCAGACAAGCGCCATTATCTCTGCTTTGCGGTTTTAGCGGTTTCGCAATGAGTATACGAGATCCTTCTACGCGAAGATCCCGCGGTTTACTTCCTCATTGCGCGGTGAATCAACGTCTCATCAAAGTTGCGCTCGCGTATTTTTTTTCCAGCATCCAACAGCAAAACAATTCCATCGTTATTTTCCAATATTTCACATGGACTATATAGAATTACCTTTCAGTAATAAATCCTTGAATGGGTTTGAAGTAGATGATTTCTTAATGTCAGTTATTGCGGGAAGTTAAGTTATTTGTCGTACGTATATATTAATTCAATTTTCAATAGTCACTTGAACGTGTTAAAAAAAAAATGTTGTCAATTTACTTAATCAGTTAAATGAAATAATTAATAGTTATTAAATTATATTGTTAATAGTTTACGCAATATAATATAGATTTTTTAACATATTATTGTTGACAAAGGTTCGCGCAAATCTTCTTTTGCACGTCTGGAACATCCTAGGTCATAGTTTATCGCGAATATCGCCGTAAGCAGTTGCAATAGTAAAGTACTCAACAAACGATAATAGATACTTATGCATACACACCAAAGTGGTTCTCCGCCAAACGCGCGCGGCATAAATTCTTGCCGGAATTTCTGTACACCGATAGCCTTTTCCGCGCTTCGCTCCAACGAGGCGGATCTCTTTCCGCGTATGAATCATCATCATCGTTACATCGCCAACGTGGGCCCGGCGCATCGCGATTCGCGAGGTCACTCGGCGAGGTCCGGGAGACTGCTCGAAAATCCAAGCCTGACTCGCTGCGCTAGAAAGGAAAAGGACGAATTATCCTGTCGGAAGAGCCACCGCAGCTCTTTGTGCGAGAGAACAGCTCCATCGCGTCGTCTCGCTCGAGCGGGCACCGCGCCGCGCCGCGCCGCGCCGCGCCGGACCTTCGCTTTTTCCTCCTCGCCTGCTCGTGCCTCCGTCGCGTCGCCGCCACCTGCGAGCGCGGCTTAATGAATCGTAACCGCATTACCGTGTTGCGCAACCACGCATGCATTACCATGATGTCCCGCGGTGACTAAAAACCTCCATCCTCCATCTCGTGCATCTGCGATATTAACGTGTCCCGGCGCAGTCTGTCCGTGTCTTCGGGCACAAATGGACAAACCGGCAGGGACGAATGGTGGTGACTTGCCGAGACCTGAATTTTTTGCATTTCTTTCTTAGCGAGGAGAAATCTCTTCGTGCGAAGAGATATATAATATATTCGTGACAATATAATACACACACGTCCTATTATCATTTTACGTATAATAAAGTCATTGATAAAAGTGAAGAGTGCGAATGAGATTCAAGAGTATGCCGATTTTTTTCTCTACATAACTGTTTCGACATGACAAAACTGGCGCCTTCAATCTTGTTTCCAGAATCACAAAAAAGATTTAACGATAAGGTAATTGGATTTTGATTAACTACGTATTTAGTAAGTGTTTTATCTATTTGTATTTTTCGAAAGATGGAAAACGCAAGTTGTACGATTGTCATTCTTTCTGAATCTTTTAAGACTCGCATACGGCACAAACGAATTGAAAAATTCTTCCGAGAAAAATTGTTTTGCGTGCTCCGTGACAGCTGGAGGGGGGGGGGGGTCTGCAGCTTCATTATTTTCCACATATTGATATCCGGATGCGATAATAGCCGTCCGTGTTTACGGGTGTCCCGCGTATCATCGATTATTTCCGCGTTGTACGCGCAATATTTACTTGCTATCCCACGTGCGGCTCGAGCGTAAGAATAATGCGTGTGCACACAACGCTATTAGGCACGGAAAGAATTTCGGCGCGTACGAATAAAGACCGGGATAATTAGTATAGCGCGGGGTTTCGCGCATCGCAGATCGAATGACGGAACATTCAATTCCGAGTATGGTCTTTGCGAATCCAACACTCGGTACATCGTATAACGTACCTCACACCGCACCGCCATGAATTATAACCATCATCTCGCTCGCGTGCATCTATTGCCTTTGTCTAATCCTGAACAGATGGATTTTGTTTCCGGAATGTATTACTTTCAATTTTTTTGGCTTACAGATGACAGTATCTATTTGATAATATACCATTCATTACCATTCACGCCGTATATGAAATGCTGTTTTGAGAGAAGTTCAAAACTAGCGTGAATAATTGCACGATGGACATTAAAAGACGTTAAAATCATTACTATTATGTTAAAATTTCATATTATTTCTATTTTAAACACATTGCATATCTGTAAAAAAAAGCCATATGGGGCCAGATCCGTGATGTGACTTTTTTTCATTTCCAAAGATAAAGGAAACATTGAAAGAAACGCACTTTGATGACGTCAATGACATTAATTGTAAGAGTAACACGAAACGGCAGCTCTGAAGGCCATTTCACAACAACAGCAGTTCTAAAACTGCTTTGAAGGGTGGATAAGGCACTGGCATCGATATAATGTAGCTTCCCAAGGGGATTACTTTGAAGGGGACCACAGTGATAAATCAGCAATAAGGTATAATTGTACCGTGACGAGTTCGCGAACTTTATTGTCAGACCTCGTTTAAGAAGATGGAAGCTATGGGCTGTCAAATGCCATGCACATATAACGACATACGCAATACATACTTTTGCTTTTCTTAATAGTTGTCCATGGCGGATCGATACCCATTTAAAATAACCTTCGCGAGCAGGCGACACGGCGACTATTTATAACGGGATACGATCGTATCCGATTTGGAATTATCCGTGAGAGGGCCGGAAATCTCTCATCCTTTTTGCTCGTCGAAAACGACGTGCACGAAAACAAGAGTTTCGCTGGGTTTAATGGAGACTCGCGACGAGTCTCGCGGGGTATAAGTGGAGACGAGTGAGACGAGCAAGGAACGGAGAGACTGAAATATTAATAGATCTCTGTCCTGGCTAATTTACCGCTTCCGTTTAAACCGAGGTAACAGCCTGTCTAGATACTAGAGGAGACCTCACCGGAGTCGTTGTCCGCGCGCGTCCTCTGATTAATGTAATTTGATTAAGCTTTAGTTACTTATTTTGGAAAGAAACGAAAGAAGTAGCTCGTTACAAATATACGAGCCAATAAATCGTCCTTGATTTCTAATAGAAGACCTGAAATAGAATTTGGTTCTACATTTAGATATGATCAAATCAGATGTATCTCCTTCTACTGTTCGAGGACAGACCTTGGCACGAAATTCAAATTTATCACGCGGATATGACGTAGCATTCAAGTATCAATTAAAAACGAGGTGTCCGATAGAGTACATCTTTCAGCATTTCGGTAGAAAAAGTGTATGAGATGAGACGGAAAATGTAGATATCAAATTTTTGCACCCTTATTAGCACGTAACGCAAAATTAGTTAAAATCCGCGTTAAAATTTACTCCCGGCCGGTTGCAATAATTTTATCAGAGACAAGAAAACTATACGAGGCAGCGAGTGAATGAAATTTGATTTAATCGCAACTGCATCAAGTCGCGTTTAGTTACGGTAGAATAAAAATTTTCTTTAGTTACGCGATTAAAGATTAAAATGTGTTAATTTGTATTCAACGCTATTGGTATGTATATATTTTATTTGTATCCGTTTGGGTGAACACGGATACAAATAACGCCGCGCGTAATTCAGTTATTACGCGGAGAAAATGCGAATGTGTTATCACGTGGAACTTAAATAACCGCGAATGATATACAGGAAGGAAAAACGAATCACATCGTCCCGTTCGGACGCGTTGCCGGTAATTGCGCGTCGCATTATTCAAACGATCCGCGTGCGTGCGATCGCGGTGTGTTTACACGCGTTTGCGCACACGCATTTACGAAACGACGCGACGAGCGTGGGTGCATTATGGGCCGTGAGTAATGCGCCTGCATTGGCGTGGGCAACTGCGGACCGTTTCGCGGAACTTGCGTTTGTTTACGCGCGTTTTGCATTTTTCAATCGTGCATTAATGCTATTACAAATTGATGCGTTATCATCTCACGGAGCAATTGAATGTTATTATTTTGTAAGCTGTTATGCAAATAGCTTCAAAGTTTAAGAGGGTTAAGGTTTTTGTACGACAAGCGACAAGCTTTAGAAGAAAAAGAAACAGTATTCGTATGAAACAACGAAATAGATTAAGGCTTCTGTTCTTTTACTGTAGCTATCTTGGATTGATCATGTCAGAAGCGAGAAAATATATCATCAATATATATATATATATAATATAGATATATATATAAATATGTATATATATATATATATATATATATAATATATGAAAATTCTTGCAACGTACATATTAAAATAAAATTGTTCTACAACAAAATAGCGTTTGTAATCGATAGAATAAACTTGTAGTAAAACATATACCGAAAACTCTACTTTTTGTTTGGGTAATCCATACCTATATGTTGAACTGAATGTTGTGTCTAAAATCAAGGACACAAAACAAGCTGTTTGACAGCTGCCGAATTGACATAAATATTTGCTTTCACATATTAAATTGTAACAAAATGAGAGCCTTCGGTATATTTTAACACATTACGACAATTATTTTAAATATAAAAATACTATATTAAAACGAAAAATAACGCTATATGTTGTAAGAATAATTTAGCTTTTTAACATCTTTTCACGCCTTTTTAGTTCATAATTTTTCCAAGAGTGGCGCTGTGTGTACTTTCATATCGGCTATTTTTAATTGAAAATTTACTGTTTATTTTTATCACGGTTGTTATGAGATCATTTTAAAGTGGTAAACGACTATGATAGTTGCGGTCCACTTGACGCTACAATAAATGCTTCGAAGCATTTCTCTTCTCCTTTCTTTCAATGAAGAAAGAAAGAGAAGAAGGACGTTTCGAGCATTTGTAGCGTCAAGTAGACCGCAGCCTATGTTACATATCTGTAAAAAAAAACTCAGTTTCGAGGAAATTTGTTTCAGTTACTTTTACAAATCGTAAAAAGTTTGCCTAAATTTTGACTTTTGAATTAATGAAAAAGATTACCGTATTATCTCTTATCATGAAAAATATCATATGTTGGTTGATATTGACTGAATAAAAAAGAGGAGGAATATTTTTCAATTTCTGCGTAGAGGGAAAAATTCCAGTCAAATTTGCTAAATGAACGGTCACGGGTTGCCGAATCAACATTTAATTACGCGACTCAGTTATTTCGTTCTCTAGTGTAACGAGAATTTTTCTGTTCCTGCTTCGGTGCGCTCCGGCAAAATGTAATAAATTGTTTGAGTAATAAAATATTTATCCGTTGGCCGGTTGTACGTCTCTACTGAAAACATCTTTTTTCTCGATTTATAGCACGAGCGTCATCGATCGGGTCGCTTTTTAAGCGGAATATAGCTCTGGCGTAAATTGTCGTAAATTTATCGTTAATTGGACTGACTTTCAGAAAAAAAGGACACGACGTAAAATACAAATTACACCGGAGAAAATTTCATTTTATTAAATAAATTAGCTACTTACATTTATTAATGGCATATTCGGCATATTCAATGCTGAAGCTATTTTATCATAAATTGGTATTAGAACAACATATAAATTCGTTCATTGAGTTTCCTAATATATTTCTATTGTTACCTAATTTTTAAATATCATCACGTGACTCTCTGTGTTCTTTTAGTTTGAATATATATATATATATATATGACGAAATATATTCTACTATATTATAATATTTTTTTAAGTCCTACGATCTTTAATTTCAGAAGATTCATGAGCCCCCTTCGAAACTTGCCGTCCAGCCTTCATTCGCGATCGTTCTCGACCGAATGATTCGAACGCCCGTAGAAATCTGTCGGTGTAATTGGCGGATAATTCTCGAGAGACTGCTACTCGGGATGCCGGGCGCGTTTGCGCTTACTCGGCAAAATTCGTCACGCGGGTCACCCTCATTGCCGCGCCGCCCGGCGATACGTTTGCGTCACCCGGTACTCTTCTCTCGTACGCACGAGAGATGGAGAGAGAGAGAGAGAAACAGAGAGCCCAGCCAACGGACAAACCGCAGGGATGCGCGCGGTCCAGCAACCATCTCCCCTCTCTCCCGCCCGCTCGCCCTTCGCGGGCGCTCATATCCTTCCATATCCACTAACTGAATTAACCGGTCGCAACGGTGTACCGTTGCACGACGTACGACGCGGCGCGCGCGGACATTCACGCATATTGCGCCGATACCGATCCGCACGAACTGCACATATCCTCTCTGCATATGAACGCCGTGCGTCAGCCCGACCCTCCGGCCGCAATATATTACCGCGCGCGATGTCTCGTGCAATTTACGTACGATTATGCAGATGCGCCCGAGAGTGCGCCCACGTACGCTTCTGCGGCACGGGAGGACGCGAGACGAGAAGGAAGAAGGGTTGGGTTCGCTCAGTTGCGGTCGCATCTGTCAGATCGCCGTTTTTCGATCGCGATCTGTCTTGACAAACGCCTGGTGCTTTGCAAGCATGTTGCAAGTTTTCCGAATACTTACTTACACGGAAAAATTCCCTTTTTATTAATAGTAGAGAAATCTTTATTATATATATATATATATATATATATATATATATATAATAAAAATATATATATACATTTTTATTAACTCCTTGGTTGTTAGGCGAAAAAAAATCTTGTGAGCCACACAAAAATGCTTTTGACAAAAGTAAATTTTTAATAAAATTATTTAAAAAGTGCTTTTTTTCTGGAGGTTTTTTTGAGTCGCTGAATCTAAATCTGAAGTCAAAATTTCTAAATTTAAAATGGTGGAAAAATTTATAAAATTTCTTATAAATTAATTTTTTATGCCAACTAAGCGATATTTTAAATTTTTTAGTCATTATATTAAATCTGCCATTTAAAAAATGACAAATTTTAATTTTAAAAATAGAATCAGCAGCTCCAAAAACCCTTGAAAACTTTTTATGCAATTTGAACCATGTTTTGAATTTTTTACTCATTACATTGAATTTGCCATTTTGAATTCTTTAATTTTTATTTTGTATTTGAAATCAGCGATTTCAAAAACTTTTAAATATACATTTTTATGCAAATCGAACAATTTTTTTGCATTTTTGGTCCGCTATTTTAAATTTCGCAATTTTGATTTCAGGTTTTAATTCAGCAACCTTATGAACATAAAGATATGGGGCCCTGTTCTACGTGCTCCGTTAAAAGTACCTTTTCTTAAATGTGCGGATTTTTCCGTTATGAACAGTTCTGGCCAGTTTTTTTGTGGATATTTCCGTCATTATGACAGTCAAGGGGTTAATAAGACTTATTTAATTGTTCTACTATATAAATAAAATAATTTTATATTATATAAAAATATAGGAACGTAACTTTGACAAAAAAGGGATTGAAGAATTATAGTGCTGTAATAATATAGCGCGCGCGTGTAAATAAGATGGTCGCATAATCGATTTTATGATTTTCTCGCTGCTTTCAGCTTCTTCTTGAGAAACAATTTGCATTGACAGGCAACCGAAACGACTCGCGGAGAATCGGAGTGACTCGATTGGCCCATTAATCCTGCGTTCGCTGTTTATCAGATGGGGATATTAACGCCGCGAGCTCGAGTTGCCTTATGCATCGTGAGCCAAAGCGTGTTGCGAAACACGCATATGGTTTAATTAAAAATTCTAAAAAATTTGCGCAAACAGTTTCCTTAAATGCAACGCTAAGGGTTAGAAAATGTTTTATTCCACAAGTTAGACGGTTTTGCGGTTATTTTTTATCGCAGAAACCACTTGAGGGAGTAAACGTGAAGTACATTCTTGGATCAAGAACGATGTAATAACAGACATATTAACAATATTTTTATATCAATTATGGTACAAGCTTGATATCGTCTCCTATCTTTTCTCCTTTGAACGAGGTTTGTGCGTGATCATTCGCCGAGTTTGGCCTGCGCGAAAGAGCGGGTCGACGAACCTGCGAGAGTCACTCTCGCAGGCCGAGCACAGAAACGACATTTCCGGCGGCGCGCGAACATAGTTTTTTTTCTTCTCGCTCGAAGACGTGTTTGACTGTATAAACTCCGATGGCTAACCAATCGGATCACGTTGTGTCGGCCTATGTCTGTGGGGAAACCGGCCGTGCGACGACGGTGTAATTGCCTTTTTAAAGTTAAACCGACTTGTAGCACGCTGTTCCGTCTTCGTCGTTCGCGCCTCCTCTAAACACTCGCAGACATTCCGCAGACCGCAAAGCGGATTTCTCCGCGATTCTTTTTTAAGCATGCGCGCGTCGCGACAAATGGATTCCGTTCGTGAATTAAATCGCGAAACAATAAAAGTTGTATCGTACGTCAGTAACAGCGGTACGCATTGAGGTCGTTTTAAATTACAAATGATATTAGCGGTAATTTTGTGAATAAATGATACGTATATTTGCGCGCAGCGCAGGTTATTCGAAGCATTCATTGTCTTTAAAAGTCGAGAATTAGCCAGAGTGTAGGTAACGGATGTCGAACACGTTGATTCTAATCTTTTTTTAATTAGTTAGATAATTTAATTACGTAAATGTCTTTGCCTTTTTTATGAATAGTCTTGAATCTTCTGTCTCAATTAGACTTGACATTCAAAGTTCTGGACATTTCGACGACAAATACAACGTTGTTAGCCCTAGAGTATTCGTCCTCCGATAATGCATTCTCCATCTAGCAGGACTCTCGTTTTAGATCGCACATCATCGGCTGCGATACGGTATACGTATTAATGCGTATTTTGCGATAACAGGAAGGGCGGAAACGACGAGCGGGCAGATAGCGGGGCCCTCCCGGTATGTACACGTGTAACCGTGCGGCCCATATTAATCCGCGCGTGTCGCATTGATCTATCATTGTCCTGCAGCCCGCGGGTGATATACACATCTGAAGTTGATACATAATAGATCGCGCACGCTGCTCGGTACGACACAAATAGCGGCTACGCGAATGTGGAATATACATGTGTGTGTGTGTGTGTGTGTGTGTGTGTGTGCGTGCGCGTGTGCGTGTGCGTGTGCGTGTGCGTGTGCGTGTGCGTGTGTGTGTGTGTGTGTGTGTGTACACACACACACACACACACACACACGTTCTCGAATGCATGGCGTCTGCCACGCGCACACACGACGCGCGTTATACATATAAAAGTCCAGTAACCCAGTTCTTTTGTCTTTACCTCCTTGATAACACGCGCGCGGCGTCCGATTGTGCCGCACGAATGTGCACAGTGCCGTAGTGCCGGGTCGGGTGCACTGGTTTGCACAGTTAGTGGATCGCGCGAGTAAAAGTAGAAGGAAATATCCTCAGCGAAAGAGCGAAAGTGTCCCGGGATAAAACCGTGACGCAAAACTATCCGTTTAAGCAATCTCTCTTTTACTTTTGCTAATGAAACACTCTTGAATCCCTGCATCTTTCAAGTGTTCCATGAAACATGTTGGAAACTAGATATATAGAATTTGAGTCGTACGTTAATTTGTTGATAATTTCTTAATAACATCCTTTTGATGTGTCGCACCACTTGGTATTTTCTTACTTATTGTTAGTAAAAGTGTAATACTTTCACGCGCTATCATCTGAGCTATCATTTGAATAACATTTAAATCACTTAATTGTGATACAAAACCAAACTGTCTTTAGATTTTTGGTGGTATTATTTAATAATATTATTATCTATTTTTATATATATAATATCTACGTATTATTCTCTCTCTCTCTCTCTCTCTCTCTCTCTCTCTCTCTCTCTCTCTCTCTCTCTCTCTCTCTCGTTACATTTATATTAGTATTATTATATTTATTTTAGTATTATTTATTATTTATAAATATAATTAGTATATTATTTACACACCTATTTTTGTTTAAAGTTTAAAGTAATAGTAAAATAAATACGTTGAAATCCCGAATTTTATTTTTGAAATTAGAATGTGCTCAAACTACTGAGAGAGGTCGGTAAGATAAACTAAAAGAAGATCAGACCCTTGCGAAGCAAGGACTAACTTTTACATTATACAGGAGGAATGGTTCCTGCTTTACGCGATCTTGTTTCTCTTTTGGAGTGTGTCTCTTGGCGATTCGAATTTCTCATCCGGAAATTAAGCCACGTTTAGTTCACATTGTATATAATCTAAGTGTCGTTATGCAATTTAATTTAATAAGTATTAACATTATACCCGCGCGCGAATCGATCTGCGCTTCGCGAGCAGCGGATGCTGTTTATATCGAGATTATTTTGTGAGTCTCAACGGCTGCTGCACGACCTACGCGGATTTCATCTCGATAAAATCTTCCGCCTGGTAACACTCGGTATTATACGCACGAGCGTGAAACAGTAACGAACCGTGCAGTGTCGCGCTCGCTTCTGTCGATTTCTATTCTATATGTTTCTCCGCCACTTTGTCGCGCATAAAGCGACTATATCAGGCGTGTGTACACGTGTGTGTGTTGTGTGTATGCGGTTACCTCGCTCACAGAAACTAGCGGTTTGCGGCGTCGCGACCAGTTCTTGAATGAGGCTGCGCGTGGACTTAGGCACCGTTCGTAAAATCTGAATCCGCACGCGTGATGGTACGAGTCTCATTTTGGATTAAGGCATAATCGAATTAATGGATTAAGGCAGAATCGTCATCTTAATTCTTTTTGAGATCACCAGAGATCTTAAGAACAATTGTCTAAAGAAAATATATTAGAAACAAGTAATGAGATCTTTATTTTTTATTCTATTTAATAGTCGCTTAGAAACGATCGACGCTAAAAGAGTTTTCAATTATATTTTACTGCATATCAAAATAAACTGTCTCTTGAACTGTGTTTGCATATTGCCAATGAAAAAAAAAAACGAGAAGAGTTTGACGGACGAAAAAAGGAGTTGAAGCATCCTCGACTTTGAGATGCAAAATTCTCTAAGCAAATAGGTAAACATCGAGGAAATAGACGCAATGCGTTGAAAGCTTCTTATTCATAGATCATTATGCAGATCACAAGGATGCATTATACAAATGTATTCCTTGATGCATTCAAAGCTGATTTTTTCCCCGCGGAAATTTAAATAAGAATAATTTAACGTAGTAAGAAATTTCTTTTAGAAGGTATTTGAATTTTACGAAGAATTTGACATTTGACATACTTATATCATCCGGGTTTCATCGTTATCATCTATATATCAAATAATTCGCTATTGCATATGAACGTGTTAAACTTATCAGCATAACATTTATTTAGCATGATTATTAATTTTAATTTTAATTAATTTGACAGTGAAACTAGTGAATGTCGAAATTTTCGAGAGGGTAAAAGCGAGAGAGAAAGAAAGAGAAAAAGTATAAAGCTCGTTTGTGCTTTTCGAACTCGGGAGGTCTAAACCGCGCCCTTGGTTTTAATGGCAAGCGAACTTTCCTACTCCCCGAGTTTGAAGTTCCAAGTAACTCGATTAATGTGGATACTCGGTTTGCCCGGGATTACTCGCGGCCGTGTAATTGAGTCTAATTCACACCGTGGCGCACCCGTGACTAATGATAAGGCAAGCATACCTGAAATTTAGTTTGTCGGACTCGGACGCTCTTCCCCTTTTTTCCCCCTCTCTTTCTTTTTATTCATCCCTCGTTAATCTGTTGCTCGCGCGCGTTGCGATTAAGTATGCCGATACTTTTTCCTTCGACACTTCGGAGGGTCTTTGAAATGAAATGATTTTCGTCGCGCGTACGCGACGTAGGTGCATGAATTTTCGCGGAACAGTTTGTTCGCTTTTCCGCCAACGAGGATTGCAGTCGGCCTGAGCGATTGCGAGATACATCATTGCCGGTAAAGGGGAATGAGATATGTTAACATATTTTTCTATATCGCGTTAACAAAATTCGTGAAAAAATACAATTGTTCTCGTGCATACAAAAATAAAAAATTGTGTTTGTTACATTTCATACATTAAATCAATAAATAAAAAATGGGTGTCTATTTATTTATGTGAAACATTTTTTCGTCAAATCATGCTTCTGTGTCTTTTGAACGCGTGGATTTATACGTAAATATATGAATTGATTTAATTGGGATCGTGATTTATTCTCATTTTTATAGTAACATTGAACATGAATATGAATGTGCTTGTCATTATTAATTTTTCATACAATTTTTTACCTATTTTTATTTTATTTATAAAGAATACTAGATACATAATTATTTTTAACATAAGAAACGATTTTTCGTAAAATCCTATAGGTACTTCCGTGTCTTTTGAATGTATGAGTTTACGTAAACGAATTAATTTATTGGGATCTTGATTTATTCTGACTCGTAGATATATTTTTAGTAACATTGAACACATATGAATGTGCTTGTCACTATTCAACTTTTCACAAATATTTAATTTGGTATTTCTGTTTTATTCGTAAAGAATATGAGATTGATATATAGATATATTATAATGCAATTGTCGACATAAGATATGTTGCGATGTAAAAGATGAAAATTGATAATATTATCTATATAATATTTTCGACTGGATCTCTCTCTCTCTCTCTCTCTCTCTCTCTCTCTCTCTCTCTCTCTCTCTCTCTCTCTCTCTCTCTCTCTCTCTCTCATTAACGAGAAAGGAAGGATCGCTAAACGAACGATATAGATGAAGTTTCGGTACGTTGAAGATAATATCGGTTTTTGCATGAAATATAGATATACGGATACGGATTATTATTCATCTTTCTTATACGTCACTTCTCATATATACGAAATACGTGCACTCGCCTCGAACACTACACCTTCTGCATACGGTCGACGTTACTGAATATATCTTTCGCTTCCAACTATTGCACGTTTACAACGAAACTTTCAGGACGTTAGAAGTCTAAAATTACTCTGCCATTCTGCGGGATCTATTACCGTGCCGTAAACATTCCGTTATATTACGTACCGCAGATACGTGACATGCGATTTTTCAGGACGATGCACACGGCCGTGGCCAAAAATATAGGACGCGTTTAAATAACGTGCGATACGTCAAAACAGCCTGCGTGCTGCGGAGAGAGGCCACGGCTTACAGTCAATTTTATTTATATGCAGAAAGAACGGGAAGTCAAATATGAGTCAAGTGCCAGGTATAAGATTCTCGGTTACAAGAGGAACGATTCTATTTTTTCTGCGTTACATACGTTGAAAATGTATCGCGTCCGTGTGCACCGTTTCCCACTCGAGGTTTTTCAAAAGGAATAAACGTATCTATATATGAGGCGCAGGCGTTGCACGGCCGGATGTCGCGTATTAAGACGAATTAGCGTCATTTATTTAGAGAGAAAAACCAGAAGGATAATAGCCGGTCATATGGCATAACGGGTAGCGTAATAATAAGGCCTGGTCATTATCCAGTCCCTAGACAATCTCCCGCGGGCGAGCCCTCCGTCCGTCGACCCATCTAAGGGCTATCTTTAAACTTTCGCGATCTCCGCCGAACCTTGTAATCACGCGCGTATCTTCCTTCAGTCATTCTGTATACGCTATATCTCCGGTAGAGTATTGTCTGAAAACACGCCGCCAGTTAATTTTTGCACAGTCGACGTCATTTTGTTTCAATGTTACGGCGACTACGGTCTTTTCAAACTGTTGCGAGTCCGCTGTTTTTGCAATGTTCCCCAACATTGTGCTCTAATTATAAAATAAGCGGACGTGTAATTATTATTTATGACGTTATGACATTCTCTATTAGAATTATTCATTTAAATTAAGAAAGGAGGATATTAAAAATAAGCCATTTTCATTGACGAAACTTTAACTAATCATTGGAAACTGTGTGCGTGTGTGTTTCTGAAAAATGTGAAAATAGAAACAGAAAATAACAATTATTTGCCCATCAGGTCCGAAGAGAGTTGTGAAAATCGGGATTTATTATCGGTTGTTGAAGAAAATCATATAAAGTGGTTTTTAAGCTCTGTGTCTTTGACATGTTTTTAAAATAAAATCACGTGCACATTTATGTGCTGAAAGGTGAGTAGTAAATATAGAGAATTAGTTTGTTTTCTTGGTTTACACAATGTTGATTTGTTTTGTATACATGCATGCAGAGGGATCCGAAAGGAAAAAAATCTACTATCAAGAGACGCGGTAGCCTCTCACGTCAAGTATATAATTTTTTAACAAGATACAAGAGAAATACATCCTTTCGTAAGCGATTAACAAGATTTTATATTTTTTATCTAACACAAATTCTTTACTTGAGATACTTAAAAGTAAAAGAAAAGATAGGAAAAATCGAAGGGGGTTATTTATCATTACCTCCCTCAGTTCCGAGACGCTTACGACCGTTTTACTTGTCGTATGTCTTTTCTACTTTACAGGCATATCTTATACATGTACAATATATTAATATGCTGTAGGATCTTCCGAATGATGGAGCAAGAACCGTGGTTGATTATCGTATATAGTTTATTGTATAAACAGTTAATAAAAGTATGTCTCGTCACCATACTCTCAACGCAAATGGCACAATGCTATACGATGTTTTGCTTGTTCTGCTTGTTTTGACTTTGACCACGTCAAAACATCGTATTTTATTGACTATCAAGAGTATATATACGGTCTCAAAACTCAACAATGTAACTGCATTATTCTCCAAGTTTGGCTACGTTCATAAAAAACAAATACTTTTGTTATGTTCTTGTTGATAAATCTAAACTTGGCTTATCTAGCATAACTGGTCATACGTGTACTTGCTGTTTTCACATTGCGATAATTCTTTAATTGTTATTTTAGATTTGTTCGTTTGATCAACCATCTATTAAAGCTTCTGCAGAATACTTGAATGATTATTTTACAGACGAAATCTACCAAAGCTCTGACGACAACGATGAATATGAATAAAACAAAGGAGAATAAGACAATGAAGAAGAGGAGAAAATAGAAAGGAATAACTAGAAAAGAAGAGAAACGGAAAGCTAAAAGAAGAGACTGCGCGCGGGCGCACACGCACGCACGCGCGCGCAAACATGCGACCAAATTCCCTCGCATCCTTATTCGTCATTCTGAGTTTGGCTAAGAAGGGAAAAACGCACATTTTTCATAATCTATATACCTGTACAACACTGTATATTAATGTAAACCAAAATTACTACTCATAAATTTTCAACACAAATGTGCACGTGATTTTATTTTAAAGACGTATCAAGGGTACACAAAATTTAAAAAGCATTTCATATAATTGTTTTTATAATAAATCTCGATAATAAATTTTGATTTTCGTAACTTTCTCCAAGTCTGGTGAACAAATAATTGTTATTTTCTATTTCTAGAAAATCATTGGAAACAGTTTCCAATGATTAATTAAGGTTCCGCCAATAGGTCAAAAATGGCCCATATTTAATATTTTCCTTTCTTTATATATACAATTGGATGTGTGTGTGAGATTTGAGAAAGAAATATGTTACTTAAATATATTATACGCAATGATTCAGTAAACGTTCAATGTAAATGTTTAATAAGACTTAAAAATCTGACTATTTGTACGCAACGATCCTATAAATTACGGGACTTATGAAACGACGCGGTTAATGAGCTCGTTAAGACCGCGGGACATTATTAATTTCGAACAGCACCGGGGCAAGTCGCGCAAGCCACAAAGACGAGACACAGAAATTCCCGCGGCGCGATCGCACTCGACAATATAATTTCTCACGGAATTGCACGGATCGCCGCTGCGTATGCATTATTTGGTACAACGGTCGACCTACGCACTACTCTTTTGCCACCCGATATATACGAGCCATTGTCTCGGGACTCGTTATGGCTGTGCGATGTTGAAATTACGGGCGGATAGCCTTAGCGTTGCTGCGCGCACGATGCCCCTTTCAAGAGGGCCCGGTATTATATTTGCTAATACCCACGAACGCGAACGGACGGACGACTCTCACCGCGCCAGCAATCATCAGCGCGTAATTAAAAATGAAACACGGAAAATCCAAGCAACGCCATTCCGTTGGCGGCGTTCGCGAAATTTTCGTTATTTAGCGCATTTTCGAACAGTACGATTCACTCGAATGTGAGTTAATTACCGGTGCCACGATCCTGCCAGGAAATTAGCTTGTCATCGTAAATTATGGTGGAGCGTAGATAAAGTTTGCATGCAAACTGAACGGCGCAGGATGTGGTAAAAACGGCAGGAAGCAGTTTGCAAATTGGAATTTTTAGAAGCGCGCCCGCCGCGCCTTATCTAATTTGGTATATTTCTAGGTATACAATTTATATATATATCGTTATATATCACGCGGTCTTTTAAGCAAAAAGATTAATTTTTAAAATCCGCAAAATGTTTTTGACGTTGAATTTGATTTATGCGAGATTTTTGTTTCACATTTTTACATGCGGAAAAATAACGCGGCGCGGCGTCTCGCGAGAGTGCGATATATCTATGGATGTGCACGTGTGTAGTGAGAAATTGGTCGCCATACGCGTGCAGCAGCGAATGGATAACACGTGCAGATGTTGTGCGATTCACGTGCCTCGCGTCATTAACGGCTGCTGCACGACAATGCAATGCACGACAATTGTCCGCAAATAGATATCGGTGTATCGTATCTAAAGTCGTGTCTAAAATCATACACATGCACGCATATATTATCGCGTGAAAAAGCTCTGTGTGGCCATAGAACACTATTTGATGAATTTTTATTAAGGGGATCCTAAAGTCGTCCGTTTTTACTGTGCAGATTATATAAAAATTCTACAGTTTGTTGTCACAAAATGAGAACACTGTGAAACGTGGATTACATGAAAAAATAATATAGAGTCCTCAGAATCAGGCTTACAATTAGACTAATATAAAAGATTAGTGTGAAAAACTTAAAAGTGAATTAAAAGTGAACGCGATGCCCGCACAGAAGAGTATTAGAATACATGATTCGCTGCGGGGTGCATTAGTGCATAATACTTTAACCTTAGAAACGGATTTTTAATCTGTAAAGCCAATAAAAAAATACGTTTGTTTTAAAAAAGTCACGTTTGATCGGTAAAACAGACGATTTAAGGCTATGGTGTAAAGCGAACGCGATTCGATATGACATCTGAACATTATTGTGATCTCGAATCATAAATCCCGTTAAGATGAGGTGTACGATGAGCAATGTTCAATTAGATAGACTGATAGACATCATAGAGAGTCACACGTGAAGAGATTGGAGTCATTTACATATAATATCACGTTTCACTTTTACGTGCACGTGCACGAATATATATCGCGATGCTCTCGCTCTATTTGATCCGATGGCAGTTACGAGATTAGCGCTTCGCGAGGATGAGGGACCGCGGACGAGTCCTCATCGATGCATAAGTGAAATATGAAACGTTACAAGGCTTTACACAGTCGATTCATTAAGGATAATGCATTACGTACGCGGCACCGTGGCGGAGCAGCACATTACCGACATTTCTATGCGGAGAGAAAGGTATCGCCGTCGACATAAATCTCGGCGCAAAGCACATGCATATAAGCATGTATCCGCGCGCGCATAATCGCGTGGCGCGCAAGAAAGCACTCTCCACGCCTTTCTTCCTCGGGTTCTCTCTTTCTGCCTTTAACGATCGTTGACGTCGACCGCGTGTCGTGCAAAACGCGGTGTGTAATAGCAGCGTGTTTCAGCACATCCGCCTGGGTATTCCATAAACAATATTCAACTTCGAGCGGTCGGCCGGGTCCCGAGGTAGTAGAAGCCCGTGAAATTGATTTCATCATCCGGTGGCGTTTTAACCAATCATTTAGGACAGAATAGAAGGTAGAAATATGAGACGTCCGTTGTGAGATATTATGAGGCATCTAATTTGTTTACCATAATTTAGGGATCTGCGTGAAATCAAAAGAACGCTTTGCATTTATTCGTACCTGAAGTTTAATTTCTTTGAATGTTTATAATATGAAAACTACGTCAATATCTTGACATATTTGTTAAAGAGAAACTAATTCTAATCTGGAGAGAAAGAATTTACACGTGCGAGAAAATGCGAAGCGCACGGAACATCCTATAAATAAATAAATATATTTATAATATATATATATATATATATAATCGGTACGTATATCTGTGTATATCCAGAGATAAGGTATATACTGCAAGCTAAACGTAGAAGTTTACGAATCCCTTTGCGTCGGCAGATAGTACCGTGTTGTACTTGAAATCCGAAGTTTCGGGATGCTCGCTGCATCTGTTTCACAGTTTCTATACTAGTCAGGATATTCGCATGGCAGAATTTAACGTCGCGAGCGACGCAACGGCGGCCGCTGTTTATCTTTCCGAAGCAAAATTGCGTTCTACCGAGAATATATATATTTCGGTTCGTCCGCGGTTCTTTGGTGGAGAGAACGTACTAATCGTGCATTAATTAACGAGCGCGTTAACTGAGAGATTCGGCATGAGCAAATAGGAATACAGCTAGTTTATAATCTAAACACGCGGCAGTGGGAAATAATTATAAGACGTTACATATCGCAATTAAAATTACGAATAATAATGAAGAAATTATTTATTTCAGTAAAACGTGTGTAATACAACAAAAATGTAGCATCTATTTGTAACTAGTAATTACCCAAAATAAATAAATTAGTTTTAGAAATTATCTATACTATATAATGAAACGAATATTGCAGTTTAATTAATGTTAATTTAACGTCAGCTAAAACACGACTCACAAAAGTATTAAATACATTTCTTTTTCAATTGCTCTCACGCAATTTCGCATAACAATCAACATTTCTTTTTATTATCAGGAATATTTTATAAGAATACTAAAAGTGTAATTTATTAGCCGCAATAAAATTCTCTTTCTCAAATGTTCAGATAAATACGTGACAAGTTACTATAGACATTTATCATAGGTATTCCGTTTATATGTTACTAAATTGCAATACAATGAAGCAGGATTAACTTCCGAGACGCGAACTTGAGCGATTAACAACGGTGAATATCACTGATACTCCCGTGCAGTTTACGAGTTTATACGAATTCTGTCTACAAGCCAAGTCGCTATCTTGAACAGACTCGGAATTGCAATCGCGACCGAATCGCCCGAGGAAGCGCGTCTACCTACCTACGATAGGGTCAATAAAACGTCTCGTTAATACCAAGGAAACACGTGTACGTCCCCGACGACTTTGACAGTAATAACTGACATAGACGCGCGAGTGTCGCACGACGGCGGCGACGACGGTTTAACGACAACTCCACCGAAGGGACGGACGACGATGCGATGCTTTCGTTATGAGTTACGGGTCCGCCCTAATTACCTGATTTAATTATCGCGACGGAATTATCGGGCCGTCCGCGTCTCACGCTCGGAACAATCTCGACACCCGGCTGCGGCGATGAATGATCGCGTCAGCGATCGATCAATTTACGATTTCTCCGCCTTTCCCTGCCCTTTTCTTACACTCAGCTCAGCTCGCGCGTTCCTCGTCTTCCCCCTCGGGTCTTCAGCTGCGATCACTATCGCGCTTCCATTGTCTAAATAATCGGCGATCCGTAAGAGCGAACGGTCGTGTCGACATGTTACGTGCACGATCGACGATTTAGCATCGCTCGTCAGACGTTGAAAGATGACGCCAGCTCGGAGTGACGGCGATATCGACGGGTTATATCTGTCGTTTGAGCCACCACTGCGAAATATATATCGTCTACCATTTTTAACTCATTACTATTATTATCTACATTCGAATAGCGCGTAACTATTACGATCTGGCTCTGAATCTACTGAATAAATATTGATGATTTATATTAATAGATACGAACTCTAAAAGCAGTTATATTTTTCATTTTTTATTGATTATGATTAAGATTACAGAAAAGTAGTCGCGTATGAAATTATGATAATACTAGGAATCCGCAAGAAACATCGATATCAAGCAATCATCGATGGTTAAGTACTTATGGACGAATCGATGTTTTGCCATCGATGCAACGCCTTACGCGTTCTTCGAGATTTTTATCTTTACACATTTAGTTCACTAACTGGTTTTGTCTTTGACTATACATATGTAGTATAAGAGTATGGACTGCCAGTAGGCTGCATATCCTATAGCAAAATCAAGCGAGAAGTGTTCCCAAGTGTAACGGCTTTTGGTCAATCACAATCCGCGTAAAAATCAAATCAGCTATCTTTACCAAATTCTGTTATATTATTATATATAAACTATAAACTATATATAATAAATATTAATAATATGCTTATATAAACACAGTTTATCCATTATCGTTATCGTTTATTAATGTTTATACACGGAGAAAATTTTATATTAAATTTTACTATGCGATCACACACACACACACACATAGCATTATTATAGCATTGAATGCTATAATCGTAGCATTAAATGCTATGGACATAGTAATTTTACTATAAGACTATAGCATTTAAACTTGGGCGTCTTGATGGTCCGCAGTTGGTGTGGCAGCATAGTAAAATTTAATATAAAATTTTCTCCGTGTAGGTATTAATAGCTCTACCTATATACAGTTATGTACAAAATAATAGCACCGGCTGAAAAAAATGAAGAAATTCTAAATGTTAACAAAATTTAATTTTTTCATTGTTATCTCTTTGTAATAATGAGAGGTTATGTTTTATGTCTCTATTAATTGATGTATCCATTTAATAAATAAAATTAAGTAATTTTCTGTTGATTAATTTTAAAATTTGGAATTTTCTTAATTTTTTCAGCCGGTACTATTACGCACCTAACTGTATATAAATAAAATAATTTTATTTTGAGACTACGTTCTCACGTCACATATCTAAAAAGGCTTATAGTTTTATTTCTCGGGTTTATTTATGTAGCGCGTGCTATTACAATCTTCTATATAGCATTAACCAGGCATAATTTAATTCTTTAAATAATTAACACAAGTGTACCTACTCTTTAGTTTTTTGTTAGTGAGGGCCACTTTTTGACAACCAGCGTGTTAGCTACTAACTTTACTGCTTCAGTTATTAGAATATTAAGCATAGATATACTACATATAATACTATTAATATATAAATTTTGTATTATAGCCATTACATTTTAGGGATCTGCAAAAAACATCGATGTTAAGTAATCATCGATGTTATATAGACTCAATATTTATCGAGTATCGATGTCAATCTTATCAATGCGGAACCTTAGATAATACTCGACAGGCGATGATAAAATGAATTGTTTCGTAAAATATCAGTGTTGCGATCAAATTTGATTCAAGAGCGTGGCAGAGTCGTACAAGATCGTTATACGTTTTAAACTTCAAGTTGGAGCAAAAGATGAAGACGCAATGTGTATAAAGAAATCTGTCGTATTTAAATACATAGGCGAGCAAGTAGCTGTTGGCAGGCGGCGGTAACAGGAACAGGAGCATTTATTCCACCGGCATGTGGCGGACGTGTGGAGTTTATCGCGTCGCATTAAAGATCGATCGTGCGATAGGTATAGGGTGGCTTCTTCGAGGAAGGATAAAAGTGCAAACGCGCTCGCGCTCCACTTAGAATGCAAATAAGCGCGCGCGTTTGTTAATGGACGCGGGCGAGGGGTGGCGAACGCTGTCCCGTGGAACACCGAGCTAGTTTCGGTCAATGCGAAATCAATCCGCATTATCGGCAACCATTTCTCGACGTCGCTCGATACCTTTTTTTTCTCCTCACGGCGCGATCGCCGACGCCGATCATTAATTTACTCGGCGAAGGCGCGGGGCGAATTGCAGACGCGCGAGGTATACACGCCGCGCCGCGCCGCGCGCAGGAGTTGCAGCGAACACTTGGAGGCGACGGTGAGTCACGCAATGTGACATTTGACCCCCACCAATGCGCCGCCGGTCGCCGGTCGCCGGTCGCCGGTCGCTGCCGCGTGGTGCATCCAGCGGTTCTCAGACGAGAGGGTAACAACGCAATAGAAGCTGATTCTGTCCGATCGTATTTTCTTGCAATCGCGATATCTCGATCGGCAAGACGCCGATCTTATTTTTAAGTTTAACGGGCGATTAAATTGAAGAGCGTAATCCCCGTAAATTAAACTTTGCTGTCGCGAACGAATAACTGGATCTAATTCCGTTAAAGACCTTTACAAATTGATCTTATTTTAATGTAATCGTTATTTGAGACTTAGGTATACCGATCTATCTGGCATTGCAAATTGAATTCTAGATGAATAACAAATTTATTCAGCAAAGCAATGAATATTCATTTAGTTTCGGCTAGTTTGAATTTGTCAGTGCACATTGGACTTGATCTCGTTTGTAGGTAGAACGTTAGAAGTATAACTAAAAATACGACGCATGACAGTGACAGGACAGACGGTTCAATCGGATCGTCATGGTGGCTGTCAACCTCCGTTAACTCTCTTCCCATTCTCTTCCCGTTCTCTTACGACTTTTCGTTGCTTCTACTAGGAGACACGAAACTTAATGACCTCGCGCGTTGGCCAACCGCCAAGAGCCAACCAGAACCAAAATTGTGCCTTTCCGCTACCAGTTGGTATCTTTTCCGCCTACTTCATACACGACATCATGCACGTGCGATCATTGAAGATCCGTTTTATTTTATATCGATTACAGTATTATCGAAGTTGTACAGCACGATCGAATACCTACTCTTGAAAAGTGGAGTGTCACATCCGATAATGTTACCCGCTTATTGTCCAAGTATAGATCACGCAATAATAGCAACTCTTTCTAATCGAATTATGATGAGAGAGATACAAGATTGACTGACTAAAAAAAACCGACTTTACAAAATACAAGTAAATGCTGCATTTGTACGCAGCATGTATATATATGTATGTGTATAGATGTATAGAAAACCACTGCACCGGGGGATGACCACAAGTTTTGAAATAAATGGAGCAAGTCAAAGCGAGTGGAAGCGAACGAGTTTTTAATTTCGGATTGATACACCCTCCAATTCTAACCGTTGCGTTATCATTATTGGACAGCATTGAGATTGCACGGTCTATCTGCGCTCGCCTCGGTATACTCGCAGAATTTTCGAACATCGAGAAAGAAAGAGGAAGCGCAAAGAGAAACACTTCACATAATAACCACACGGCCCGTATAAATTACGGAGAATCCGCCCCTGAGATTATTCTCGTTTCCCGGTTATGCGTGAGAGAATCAAGACGTGTCGTCGACATCGTCGTCGTCGTCGTCGTTGCTGTGTCGTTGCCGTATCGTGGTATATATTACGCAATCGTATTGGGCGCCTTGGATGCGCGCATGTGTACCGTACAACCAGTCAGCCAACTAACCAACCTACCTACCTATCTACCTACCTACCTACCTACCTACCTACCTACCTACCTACCTACCTACCTATCTACCTACCTATCTACCTACCTACCTACCTACCTACCTACCTACCTAGCTACCTAGCTACCTACCTACCTACCTACCTACCTAGCTAAAGGATCATAAGCGGAGGAACGAGAGAGGAGGCGGGCTTCCGAAGCCTCGGAACCATTTCCACGAAGTGGATTCTAATTACGGCCGTGGATGATACCCGTTTTCCCTGTGTTCACACAACCCCATCTCCCGATTCTTCTCTTCAACTCCTCGTTTTCTCTCTTCGTCTCTCATTCGATCCCTACCCGGAGAATCTCCGCATCGAGAACCGAATCTCCAGCTCTCTTTCTCTCGTTTTTTAATCTCTCTCTCTCTCTCTCTCTCTGTTTATTCCTCTCTCCTCTTCCTCGTTTCGTCCACCTTCTTTCGACACGAGCTCGTCGGATAGATCGAGCTCCGGTCGATTTTATTTTTTTCGCTATCCTACGGCGCGCGCTAGGCGGCGGCGACCACGCTAGAAAATCTAATTTCACGTCTGCTTTCTTTCCGCTTCCAACGATTTTTCTTCGTTTTGCGTGTCGCGCGGTCAGTCGACACGCGGAAGACCGATAGACGGCTCTGAAATCCACGATAGGATGAAAAGCCAAATGCACGTCGAGTGTCCAAGTTCGAGGATGCTGAAACATTCGCGCAAAGCGGCTAATCAATGATAAAAAATTTGTAAACTGATTTCATAATATCCGAAAGTTAAATAGTAATTTTTAATAGCGCTGTATAATAAAATCATCAAAGTACTAATTGATGCTAATTTCAAATACTATATAATTTTTATTATAGTTTTGTGCACAAGTTATATTATATCCTATATTTCAAAGATCATAATTTTTAGAATTAACTAAAATCTTTTCTAGCCTTTTTGCATTCAGCATTTTTTTATCATTCTTTAGATAACAATGTTATTGCTTAATCGCTTAACGTATAATATGATATTGCAACAAATAGCGAGGATTATTCCTTTCAATCAGATCACCTTTCAAGCACTTTTCTTGTTTCTTGCGTTTGAAATTTATGGTCTTTCTGGCTTAGGTCTATATTTCAGTTGCTCAGTTATACATGCACGGTTAATGATACCTGGTTTCGGTCATCGATCACCGTCGTACATGAAAACTTTGTCCGTCCGGTTGATTAATTCTTCAAATTACCAGCGAAACCGGCTCGTTTACGCGTGTCTACCTCTCGGGTACGGGGTAATCCGTGGTGAGGCACTCGGACCACAAGATGAGGATATAGGGCGAAACACGAGAGATGGGGAGAAGCAGGAGGTTCTTGCAGCTATACAGCTGGGAGATTTATTCGCGAGTTTATCCGTTTTCACGTCGCCACCGAGTGGATACGAGATGAGCACGGAACGAGATAGAGCGAGAAACAGTGAGAGACGAAGATGGAGAGGATACACGGTTAGGAAGGCGGGGGTGCTTACGGGTTGAACGTCCTCGGCATCGAATATAAATAGCGTCCCGACGTCCGACGTCCGACGTCCGTCCACCTCCTTCTCCACTTCCTCGTCTTCTCCTAAGTCTACTTTTTGCTTACTTGACCTGGCTGGTCAACCCTCGCGCGCGACGTTGACATCTTGACTTGAAACCTCGCTGATCATTTCTATATAGATAATAATAAAAGCTAGATTCTCTATTGATATCATCAGGATATTTTATAGTATAGGAATGCTCGTAAAATTTGTTATATGCAGCTTTACTTATTTTGACACAAAAATATAGAATATACGTTGATAATACTTGCCTGTGACTACGATGCTTGAAATACATAATAATTATGATATCAGTGATATTAATGGTAGGAATTCTACTAGTGTGGCCATGTTTAGGAAATATAAGATGTGCTAAAAATAGCACATACATTAACAATAGCATAAACATTAATGATTTGATACACGTATAATATATGTAGAATAGAATAGCGTTATTTTCACGGATTATTCGTCCGAGTTCAGGAATATGTATATTATACCTGAATACGGGAAGCACAGGTTGCGTTGATGAACTTTCCAAGTGGGCGACTTAAGCCGCGCCAAGTCGAGGCAGCGAGTCGGCGACGTATCGCCGCGGAAGCAGAAGCAACTTGTCTGGTATGCCAAAATCGATAAAGCGCATCCACCTGCTCTTTCGCTCACCATCGTCATTGCCGTCGCTGACGTCGATCCACCTCGGAAATTCGTTCAACGGAAACGAGATGCGAGTGGGAGAATTTATTAAAATTTCAAGGTTGCTCTCGAGAACGTTTCGCGTCGTCGTTACTAGCCGGTTGATCGTGCGGGGATACACGGTGGCCGCGTTTCTTTTTTCTCGGAAGGGCACCGGAGAACGCGGGGAATAAACGCTGGACGACATGTCGTCGCGGCGACGATAAACGTGACGACCGTCTAGCACGAAAGGTCGCGTGTGTGTCTATCCTGGAGATCGCGAACTGGGTTAACCGGTTCAGAATCCTTCTTACCTCTATAATGGCCGGGGTAATCGGAATTAAACCTGGAATTAGCATCCACCGGCTGAACGCGATGGAGCCGCCGCTGCGCCGTCGCGCGCCGCGGTGGAGGAGTGCGCGGATGTCCCATGAATTCTTCAGTTTCGTTTTTCGTTTAGCACCTGCTCGTCGAGCAACGTTAATTTTATCCTATAGTAACTCGCGGGGAATACTCGCGGTTCTCAGAATCTCCAATACCCAATTAAAAGATTATTTGGAGAATATTAGTCAATTTTCTTCTCTAAAAGAAATTTCTCAAGGAACATTAATTTTGATATTATATTTGACTTCAAATATCTTAATAAGTAAATTTTGAATTAAAATTTTGTGAAAGAGTAATGCTTTCTTTTTTAACTGAACTACTTAATTCTTTATTATCAAACCTACCTGAACTAACAAAGTTTCATTGTCTTTTTATTTACACACATTTTTTCCCGAAAAGATTTCTTTCTTCAGAATTTTATAATTTTTACTATTGTACAGCTTATAATCGTTATCTTAACAATGCTTTTTTATTGGAACAATGATCGTTTATTTTAATCTGACCTCAGTAGTTGAAAAAATAGTTGGTTCAAAACGTTCAGTGCATGCAATACTATACCTATTCCTATTTCAAAATTAAATCTAGCGCGATAAGCTAATTAAGCGATAAGGAAATTAAAAGAAGATAGAATTGCTGTTCTCTACGAGGACTCGCGGTTCTCAGCGGTGACAGATGAAACGTATCCAACTTGGTTGCTCCACATCCGAACACGGAGAATTTCTTGTCAGTGGACGAGAAGGGAGCGCCTCAAGTACGAGAGCTAATTGAATCGGACCGATAATCGCACCTAGCGTTTGACAAGCAAGTCCAGATATTACGTTACGAGTGCTCGAGCCAAGAAAAGAGAGCCGGCAACAGAGCGGCACCTTGACCTCGCATGAGTCTCCCTCTCCCTCTTCTTCTTCTTCTTTTCCTTTTTCTCCTTCTTCTCCTCCTCCTCTTCTTTCTTTTCTTTCTTCTTCTAAAGCGCCGCGTCTTGGATGAGAAACCAAAAAAGCCGAACAAGCTTTTCTGTCTGTTACGCTCTTTAAATAGTCTCAGCAGGAGCAAAAGGGTTATTGTAATCGTTTAGTGGAAATCAGTGGATTGCGATTGTGATCTTCAAACCTTGAAAACACACCAATTTCTATCATTTTATCGAGAAAATCCGTAAAGAAATTTGAAAACAAGGCTCGTTCTGAACTTTATTACGCCATTGAGTATAAAGATTAACGTGAAGAGAGCAAAGAAGCTTCGATCTTCTCTTTCGCTCTTCCCTATTTCTCATCTGTTTCCAAAGATAATGGCTGTGAAATAGAGAAAAAGAGGCACGCGTGCTTTTTTTCTTTCCAATAATGTTTTTCTCCCTTTTCCTACATACGTCGTTTTCTTTTTGATTCGACTCCGCTTGAATTGCCGACGAACAACAGATTGAGGCTGAAGTCCTCAACTCCAAGGCTGAAGTGCACATTATCGCTCTAAATCACGACGTTCGCACGTGCAAAATAAGGAAAAATAAATCAGGACCCAATTCTTGTTTTTTGTTATGTTTTTTGAGAAACATAATAAAGCATAATATAATAATTAATATAATATATGATATTTAATGAGAAAAATGTAAACGAATTCTATACATATAACAAATTTTCCGTTCTACGATACTGCGAGATTGCTGGATTGCAGTAATTATTCACATACTTAAAATGGCTCTGTTTAATTTATTACAAGTTCCAATGTGTACATTGGAATGTGTATATTGTATACATACGTCTACATACGTACAAATACTACGAATATCTCGGTCGACGAAGAGTTAAAAGGGAAGCGACACCAACGCGGCTGAATCACTGATCCGTCGGCTAATTGACGGATCATTATCGAAATCCAGACGAAAGACGAGGACGATATTGTCGGGTCTGCGGAATTGCCCCTGGTAGATTGCATGTATGTACGTCGTTCGAGGCCATGGTGTGCGATATATACACGAGGTTGGCGACGCGGAGGGATGGTGCGATGGAAGAAAGAGACAGGGTTGGCGAACGGGTGGTAAGAGAGACCGGGTGGGCGAGGGAGGTTGGAAAGGATATGAGGGAGCTGCCGGTTCAGCTGCATTAATTAAACTAGCGGAGGACAATGAGCCTGTCTGCCGGCTCGCTTGCCTCGTCGTGTAATTCACGCCTCTCACGGAAGAGGAGAGGCGCCCTTCGACTTTGCTTTCCAGTTTGAACCTACGGCCCTTAATTACCTACCTACGCTCTTTCGCTTCTCTCTTTCTCTCTCTCTCACTCTCTCACTCTCTCTCTCTCTCGCTGTCTGTTTCTCTCTTTCTTTTTCTCTCCATGATTCTTCGTATATGAACGCGCGTCCTTGCTTCAACGCTCGCAAAGACTGCGAAAGCGCAAAACGACCTGGCGACATTCGAAGAGCTTCGTAGTTTTATTGAATTATTACATCTCGTCATGAATTGAATACTGCGCCATTTTCAAAGTTAGAAACTCGCATTACTAGTCAATAGTTTCAATGCATTTATTGTATCTGCCGGAAGACTGGAAAATTATCATGATTTTGAACAGTGGATAAGTTTTTTTTCCATTTTAAACGAGAAAGTTTTTAAAATCAGAGAACACTGCTTAACAAGAAAAATATAAAAAGTACGTATAATATAATAAATATTCTAAGAGAAGAATTTACGTTTAAATTAAGCAAGGACGCCGCGAATAACACCGCAATAAGATACAAGTGAGTAAGACGTCACTTTTCATGGTTGCACACACAACCTTCGTAACGCAGTCAGGACGATCGGCTACAAATTGAAGACGCTAATTTACACACGGTTCGGTGCTCAGGCCTCTGCCTTGGCACCTATTGCCGCCTCTATAGTCATCGTCGTCGTTATAGTCGTCGCCGTCGTCCCAGCGTGTTGCTTATTAACTCGCTCAAGTTTGCCAGCCGAGCTGCAACGGCTAACAAGGTGAACAATGTTTGGCAATTATCTCGGTTAAATGATCCTCCTGAGATGCGGCTGCGGCATGCTACCGCCAGGATTGCCTAGCTGTGTGTTACCTAAAACATCCGCGAATAGCATATATTGTAACTGAGAGAAGAAGCATTTCCGTTTCGATTCAATTTCCTCGAAATCAGGGTGCGTGTGGGAACGTAAGATATAGTCGAGTGTTGGGCTAATGTATTATACGATCGCGTTCGCCGAGATTAATAGCGAGAATAATAGTCTTTGAAACTTTATCCTGGGATTTAAATCGATGTAATTTAGAAGAATATATTATACATGGAACAAAATTGTGTATTTAAAAATTTTAATCCGTATTTTTATAATCGTAAGCAGCTTTTACCTTATCAGAATTTTATTTACTTGTCAAAATCTCAGTTTTTTTCTGCTTCTATAAGATTTGCAACAACATTAACATTCTCATCAAATCTGTGATGGTTATATATCTCGTGTGTGTATACATATATATATATATATATATATATATATATATATATATATATATTTTTTTATATAGATGTTAAAGATTTCAAGTTATTTTACGCATTTAGGACAAACATTCTATCTTGTTCTTGCTTTTCTGGATTATATGCAATCGCTGTTTTTGCATTCTTGCTGCATATTCGAGACAATGAGTTCGCTCACCCTCAGTCAAGTGTTGCAGGAGATCAGCGCTCGCGTTCATTGAAGCGCGAACTTTATTGATTCTTGCTGCATCTCAAAATAATCTATCTGGAATTAACTATTCGTTAGCATGACCGACGGAAATGTTACGTTACGTAAGAAATTACGGTAATAATCGTAGCATAAAATAGTGATCGTGCTTGCGTATCGCGTGTATCGATAACTCGCGCAACGCGATCGCTTCGCCGCTCACTCTCCACGTTGCGAAAAGAAAGAAAATGAGACACGGCTCGTTTTTGGACGCGTGAGAAACTCGGCACATAAAAAAATCTATATTAGGTGAATCGACGTGATATAATTTTGAATCAGAAAGAAATATCTGAGATTAAACGTGGTAATAATTTCGTTGAGTTAGAAACAATTTTCAGTACTGTAAAATTTTTTAGAAAATGCTTTTGTAAACAACAGAAATATATGTATATAGAAATTATTTCCACGCGTTTATAATATTGGGATCAGAGTTCTTTGAAACGGATCAATTTCAAATCTGCTATATAGGTATGAAAATCATTTCCACAACAATAAAAAAAAAGTTGGAAATTGCAGGCATAAAGTGCATTTTTCTATATATTATGACAAAAACGATGAAATTAGGTATACGGTCTTAATATCTGAGGCTTAAGAGAGAGGAAAAGACTCGCAATCGGACGAAGCCGATTACCGGGAGCGTTTATGTCACTTGGTTCGTAACTCTTTCTTCCCTCCCCTTCCCGTGCATACGCGACTTTATGAAGTCTGGCCGGCGCGCGGCGGTCCCGTCGCGTTTCCTGTTTTTTTCGCGAGTATCGCCGGCGCGTAATATGCACCCGCGTAATTACGCGAATTATACCGCGTATCGACTTTCATATCGGCAGACTGCGCACCTTCTCTCTCTTCCTCCCGCCCGTCCAGCCGCCTGCCTATCCGCGCGCAACGCTGGGAGACGTAGCCACGAAACGGCGATCTTATGCAAATCGATTAACGGTGCATCCACGCGCTCTTTTGCCCCCCTCTCGAGGCAGTAAGGCCCGATATTGGCTGATAAATATTCACCGTGCCCCTCTATATACGGCTTCCCGTCGATTCGTCTCTTCCTCTCCCGTCCCTTTCGGTGGATACATCGTTGCTCGAGGGTCGTTAAAATATATAATGAACTTCTTAATAAGACGAAATTCTTCGTCCGTTGCACCGTGCCGGCGATATTGCTAGCTTGATAATTCTGTCTGTGTTTTTCCACATAAAATATGCAACTGCTTGATGAGATTGAGATATCATCACACGTCACTTCCAAAATGTTACTATTTTTTATATATGATATTTTTATTTTTTGTGCTGGAAGCAAACAATTTATCAACTTTATATATTCTGTATTTGGCTGTAATTTAGAGTCGATAATACGTCTGAACTTGATACATTTCGCGTAAACATAAAAAATCGTGTTATCGTACCATTATATGAAAGATTGATTCGATGTCTTTCGTATAAAGAAGTTTTTACAAAAATTGATCGCGAAAGTGCATCGATCTGTATACTGTAAGGAACCGCGATCTCTAGGACCATATCCTTGTACGAAACTAAACAACAATCTTCGCAGGATCCTACTGGACGATAATCTGCCGCCGCTCGTCTCGTGAATCGTGATCCGAATCGACGAGAGGTGCCGCCGGCAGCCGCTTTGTCATGCCTCTTGATCGTTTTTTCTCTTTTTCCCCGGTGCATCGACACCAGACCAGAATGACGTAAAACGGATGGGAGGGAAGGTCGGAAGAAAAGAGGCGAGGAGAGAGAAAGAGATGCGGGAACCGGTTGTTGGCCTCACCGGCAGCTGTCTTGTCGACGAATGCGAAGAGCGGGAGAAGAGCGAAGAAACGCTACACGCTCGATCGACGGCTTCTATAATACGGACTCGCCGAACTAGCTTCTGAAAACGAGGAGGAGAGTTTCGATACTCTCGAGCATGGAGAGAGGCAGAAAAGGAGAGAGAGCACAACTCCTTCGCTTTTGTTCTTGTTCTATTCCTGCCTTAGTTGTATTATCCTCGAGTTTCTCCTCATTGTCACTCGTTGCATCGGAAACTGTAAATCAACACCGCGGCGTGGATAATGTTTCTCCCACGGGACCGAAGAGAATCAGCTGTTCGACTGGCTTGACAGCGAACTGACGGAAACTCAAGGCTGAAGGCTGAAGGAGGTGGATGGAAGGAAGATGAGTCAACTTGATTATACCTCGGAGAAACTACCGATGAAGGATTAATTTTAACGCTTTCCAGTTAATTATTGCATAATACGTTCTATGAATAATAGATGCGGCAATATGTATGGCCAATCAGTTATTATGTTGATAATATATTTGTGTTTAAAATTTAAATACGTGATATGTGAATTTTATGCCGATTGAACGCTTTTTTTCAACGCAAGGCAATGACAAAACTCTAGCGGAGCTTTAGTACAGCTGACAATGAGCTGACACGTGGAATGAATGAAGTACGCCGGGCCAATTTCCCTTAGAATTCCAACTTTGTATTCCAAAGTTTTGCAGCGTTTTACCAACAAATCTCCATTTTGTCGTCGCCTTCATCTTCGATACTCGTCATCTTCATGCTTCCTTGACACTGCCCTCTCAACGATTTCCCTGCTTCTTCGCACGCTCTCAAGCTCCCCGCTCGCTATTCATCGCCATGTTTGCCTGGTACACAAGAAACCTCAGTATTCGTTTTATCCGCGCCTTCTCGTCTCAAGTCTCAAGAGCTTATTAAGTATATACGTCGGCGATGTCCCTGCGGTTTTTGACGGAAGATTGCATTATTCGTCATTAAAATCGTATTAACTCTCGCCGCGACGCGTACACACGCGGCAGACGCGAGCTAATGCAATTACGCGAACCGCGCGAGGATCCGATATTAATCCTACCGCTCGCGCTCGCTCCACGTCGAGCGCTCCTCGCCAATTATTTTACGACGGCGCGGGCGATTATTTCGGTGCTAACTTTAATCTTTAATGTAATTTAAGATACGAAGGTAGCGAACGTACATCGCGATTATTTGTAACGATTGTACCTACGTCGTTTATATTAGCTTTTAACAGATCTCTGAATGCCCTATATTTCGTTATTCCTTAATAAGAACGTTTCGATCGAATTCAAGACTATCTCGACTATCTCTTCTTGCAAATTTGTTCTTGCAATTGTATCCTTTGAAATATTTAGTTTCGAACACATTTATAATTAATTTTTAAATTAAATTGTCAAGGTTCTGTCACGTATTCACTCGTATATTGTCACTAACTCTGAAGATAACTCACGTATAGTATAGATATTTATTGCTTTTATAACGCAAATTATCAACTTGCCTTGACATCTTTATTGAGAAAAGATTAATTTCAAATGGACCACAAAATTTGCAATAAAAAAGGTATTATTGGTGCATTATGTGCAGACCTGTAGCGCCGTATAAATTTTCCAGTCTACGGGCACGTTCGCCGTCGTCACGAAAGTATAAAATAGCGCGCGTTACATTACGCGGCCCGTAAGTTTCGCGAGTGGTTAGTAATTTTCGCTTTACGTGCGAGCTCTCGTTTTCTATACGAATGTCGAATATAATGCGGTTAATGCTCCTTCTTGGGTTCGCGCGGGGATGCGGGACGGTGAGACCGAGACACGGCTCCCTGTCCTTATTCTCGAAGAGCATTCAATTATTGACTTCAATTCGGAGCCGGCGCATTAGCATAGCCCTGAATAATTCATGGTCGAATGGTTAATCCCGCAGTATGTAAATTAATCCCTCTAATTGCGAGCGACAATACGATGAACGTTGCAACCCGAGCGCGGCCCAAATCGCGTCCGATTTATGTATACATATTCTCGGTTTACTCTTAACGAGATCGCGACATAATTTTCTCGCGTAATCTTTACAAATTATTTTGCTCGTAATTATCGAACGAGCGGCTCGTAAAATGCAAAGCGATAGCCGTCGACAATTATTGTCGGTCGACGTATTTCTGTGATTTACCCGCGCAAACGACAGCGTTGAATATTCATGCCAAAGATTTCGTGCAGGAGTCGACAGTGTCGAATCGTTATTTTTCATGGATCTTCTTGGAAAGATTTCCGCGGGAAATCTTTCGACGGAATTATCCTGTTTAAATTCACTTCGGGAATCTAACGAGCTAATTTCCGTAATTACCGCGCGCTTTCCGCCGGTCGCCTTCGTGCAGCGTGCATTTCGCTCTTAAAGAGCCAAGTCACCGTTTCAATGACCATAATGACTGACAATTCCCATGCCACGATTTTTACCCGTGCATAATAGGCAACTCGTCGTCGACCAGGGCGATGCGCGTTCGACGGAGAAAAGCAACCCACGCGTTGATCGTGGAAAAACTTTATCGAGACTCGCTCTGCTCGGCGAATACTGCTAATTGAAGTGTTTGCGAAAGTGGCTGGCGTTTGTTGCGCGTTCTACCATGTTGCCTCGCGGAGATCTGTTCTTTGCATCAGGGATGCATCCCTCTGATATACGTATTGTACGCATATCAGGGTGCGTTGTGTGTGCGCGAGCGCGCGCGCGCCCGCGGCCAATGAAAGCCTGTGCGGATTTACCGTATTTTTTTCTGTTCGTTAAGAATTAAAGAGGGACACCGTTACTCGAGAGAATATCGCATTGTTTTGCTTTTTGCTCTGGCTCCGGAATCTGCCAATATTTTCCGCGCGATTCCCCATATATATCCCTCTTACCAACACGCGCTATTACTCGCGAAAAGCTTCAAGTGCGTTTATTATTTTTCCCCACTTTTACCTCGTCCCTCTCCGCCGCGCCGCCGTGCATACGTTGCACCGCGTACTTTGCTTTTCTTTTCAATTGTTCCGGCTCCAAATACGGGGAGGCAGATGATTCACCGCACTCGGTGCTCGGCGCTCTCGCACGAGTAAATACGTACATACGAGAGCACGATGCGAGCGAATTGAGCGCGCTGTTTTTCATTTAACCAAGCGGAGATTAATCACTACCGTGCGCGTCTCGAATAAACGCGCACCTGTGGCTGCTGGGCGAGTTTTTCATCACTCGACTCGGCCGACGACAAAGAAATCGGGTTCGGCTTTACGCGAGAACTCGTTATTTCATTTATCGATGAACGTGGTACTTGGCATTTTCATCGATCCAGTGAACTAATGTACAAAGTAGGAAACACGCGCGTATCTGATGTCTTTTATATCGTAAATTTTTGTTACGATCCTCAATTCTATAAAATGATACATGAAAAATAAATTCTCATAATTAAAGCCTAGAAATATTTGTACTTTTTTAATAAGAATATATAATAGAAGATGCGTAAGTATAATAGAATTGTATGTAAGGTTGAATGTGGACCCAGGAATTTAAAGAGGGAAAATTTAGAAAAGTTAATGTAGATATGCAGATGATGTAAGAGCGTTGATAAGAATGAGGTGTAAGGTAATATGGAGAAAGGTTAAAGTATTGGTTAGAGGAAGAGGAAACGTTATGTGTATTCTGCAGACAAGGTAAGGACAATAACATCAGTCATTAGGTATGTAGGAGATTGTGAACACACCAAAAATTGGGGAGAAATAGGAAAGAAATAATAGACAAAATATGTAACGACGACGTAGATAGAGATAGAATAAAAGGAAATGTGCGTTGAAACACGTGTAGAAGGAGAAAGAAGCAGGTTAGATCAATCTAGAAAAGGCAGATAGGAATAACTGTTAAGGTTGTGTGAAAGGAATGAGTGTGTTAAAGTTATTTGTGAACCATGGAAAGTCCACTTCATGGCCGAAGCTGAAGTAACGAAGATTGATTGATTGATAAGAATATTATATACGTTCGTGATGAGTGTTGAAATAAGATTTCGCTGGGTCGCGCGAAATATAATTGACGTAAAGAGATCATCTTTTAATAACGCTACTTGAGCATCCATTTTACTTAACCATCTTGTATTCGGCGCTTTGCCCCGTGTTGTTTAGATCACGAATGCACTAACGTGGCGCAATAACTTTGCGCGTAATCGTCGTCTCAACGGCTCGTGCCTTTACGCCCGCTTAACGCGATATTTTATCTAAACCGTACAACGGGCGCGGCGATTAAGACTGATTCGTCGCGGTCGATTTATAAACTCGATTATATCGCGAGCGCAGGCTCTCACGAACCTTTTACTTTACACACCGGGGCAGCACCGCGTATAATCGTTCGATAATATCGAGCCGTGGCTCGTGCCAGAACCGATTAGAATTCTTAATGGCTCGCATAAAAGGCGGGAACACAGCGCGCGCGGGTTGCACGGGACGCATCGTCTCTTAATAAATTTTACGGCACGATAACTCGCGACTAGCATCGAGATGATAATTAATTTTCCTCAGAACGTTCGCGCGAAAGCTAAATCTCGTTACGACGATATAAAAATGCTTGTAGCTTCGCCGCTGTTATAATCTAATTTTGAACGTCCATGTACGGAAAGAACGGTTTTGCTCAAGTATCTAAAAATTTAGCTAGATACAGATCTGAAAATAATTTTGTTGGACTATAAAAATAATTATGTAGAATATTCAAACTGATTGCTAAAATGTCTTAATTTTTTTCAGCATTATCATCATACTTTAGCAACCTACTGTAATTATTTTGATGGTGCAACAAAATTATTTTCACATCTGTATCTATATAGCTAAAATTTTAAATATATTTCAACAAAACTGTTCTTTCCGTGCACGGAACGATTTTACGGTATACGTTTGCGATTTGTTGTTTGGCAATATTCGCGGTCGAATACGTTGAAATATACGTGGCGTGTGCATGTCATCTCGGAGTTTCTTTCTTTAAACTCTTTAACTATTTGTGTGTGTGATTTATTGTTAGCTTGAAATAGATTTCTCCTTGGTGAAAACTTGGACGTGTTAACAGTTTCTGCATCTTAAAGCGATTTAAAATATAAAAATCCCGACCAACAGATTTTCGAGATGTTGTTGATTAAACGGGTGAGCCCAACAGTCTTGACTAATTTTAGAAATAAGAGATATAACGTTAGCGCACATTTTATATTGCTTCTTAGAGTTTTTATTAATTTCAATTTTCACCAACACGCATGTTTTTAAGATTATATGTATATTAATCCCTTACATTTTCTTACACGGTTAAGTCAATGACAAGTGCAGTCTCTTTAGACGCACTTTAGAGGATTAAAGGATTAAGAAAAGTGCCAAAGTTGCCGCCGACAGGCTGAATTGGATCTTTCCACTTTCGTACGATTAGTGATAAATAACTCCGTCAATGGTTCGCGGAAGATCCGTCGGCGTTATGAAAAGGTCCCCGAGAGGCTCGCGAGTGTTATCGGACATTCGCGGTGGCGATTAAGCGGCTAGGTGTCGTCACGCGTACGTGCGTATACGCTAGCGAGGGTGTGTTCGTACGCGTTATACACGGGCGTTCAACACGGGCAACGTAGGGACAAGAGAGGCGATATATAATGTTCCGCGATATTAAACGGGACGCATTCCACCGAAGCCACCCTCTGGTTCCCGCTATGAATGCTTCTACGACCCCCGTCTCCTGTCTCACTCCCCTGCCTGCCACCCACCCCCTCTCGTCGACTACCTCCGAAAAGCGGGAGTACGAGGAAGAGAGAGATAGATAGAGACAGAGGACTCGACCAGGGACACCCCCGAATGGTTATACGCCAAATTTACAGCTTAGCCAGTGCCACGCTACTACTACCACCGCGAATACGGCATTTACTACCTCATCCCGGATCCCGGTAGAGTCCCCCGCAACCGATACATGCCATGCATCTGTATGTCGGTATGTGGCTCAAGGATAAAACAGCTAGCAAGAACATTTTCTCTGCGCCTCCGATATGACGTTCTCGATGGCGACGTCACGAAGTATGTTATTCAAAGTATTCAACGTGTTGATTAACTCCGCGAGATTTGCGTGATTTTTACTATCTTTCATTAAAATGCACAGATGATGTAGAGTTAAAAAGTCATTCGTATTTTGTTTCGACATTTTTTTCGTTATAACACTTTTAAATGTCCCAAGAATACTGCAGGGCTTTCGATATCTTGATCTTATTCTATTTATTCTAAAAATACCGAGATTATCTCACGTTGATAAAACAATAATCAAATAATCCTATTTAACGAGAATCATACCATGTCGAGTTTCCAAGAGCTTCAGGATTTACCACACACACACACACACAATATTGTTCAAAAGCAAACGTACAAAAACGTACAAAAATGTATACAAAAACGTAGAAAAACAGGGTGAAAGATGAACGTGACGGTCTCATTCTCGCAAATGTCCACAATGTCCCATAATATCTGCCTTTGTCGCTCAAAAGTTTCTACATTCGTCGCGCTGTTGCACGCTCTACACGTTGGGTGTTTTGCATTATCATAATTCTTATTTTAGTATAGAACCTCAGCCAGATTCAACAATTTAACAACTGAATTACGTAGTTCAATAAAGCAGTAACAAAATTAGGAAGTTTTATCCAGATGTGTACGTAACGTTTAACATATTTTCTTCTGCTATATAAGTACGTACTAATATTTTTTGATATTTTAAGATAGAGAATTATATAAAAGTCTTCTGGTTTGTTTAAGTTAAAAAATAGATTCTTGGAGAGAAATATTAATAATACACTGCACGTGTATTTATAAAGTAGTACAAAAATATATATGCATTTGCCTAAAACAGATTGCCTCACACGTGCATCTATTTTGGTTTATTTTAATTATTACGACGTTTACAAGTATTTTTATTTATAAGTATAAACGATCGAAGTATGACGTTGAAATATTTTCCAAGCATCAGAAAGAACTCTACTGCACAAAGAAATTAATATTATTTTGTAGATCGTTATACAAAATTAATCGAACGCTGTCTTATATATAGGTATTGGCTCCTGGTGGAGCCTATATAAGCATCCACTGCATGAATAATCCGACCTATTCGACCGATGCGCGTCCTTGCCACCGTCTCTCTTTGCGGGTCGAAAATTTGTCGCGACTCGATCATTACTCAACGAGAGCCGGAAAATCTAGCACCGTAATATCTGGCACCGAGCGACAGCGCGGATAATGGAGAAGGACGCATATGTCCGCGATCTCGCGCGATCGTAGTAGTGGCCAGGACATTCCGAGGTTTCGCCAGCGAGAGGCGTTCTCCCTCTCGAAGTTCCTGCGCACCCTATCACGGTCGGCCTGGTCATACCCTATCCTTCATCCGAACATTTCCATCCCCTGGGTAACCTCGATTCTCTCTTCTCCGCCTCCCCCCCCCACCAACCCCTCGTCTTCGTTGCCAGCAAGAGCGCCGAATGCAATCATACGTCATCCACCATGATCTATGTCTTCTGCCGTTCTGGCGTCGCGCGCTCGATCTAGCGCAAGCTAGCGCATGTGCATACGTGTACATATTCACACACATATGCACGCACACGTGCGCGTGCACGTGCGCGAGTACGCGTCCGCATCTCGCGTCTCTATTAAGCCACCGCTCATTTTCCAGCTTGCATATGAGCATCATGTTCGCCGTTAGCCGCGACCACCGGCCGGATGATTGCTGCTAGCTTCTGTGCGTTTTCAGGAGAAACGTATATCCCTGACAGTTAGCTTGCCTAATCTTTATGTGAAGCATCGCCTTCGGTTCATTCATGAGACAAGCCAGAAAAAACAACAGTACATTTTGAAACACTAGTATTTTCAATACTACTATTATAAGAATTTATACGGTATTATAACAAGAATAACATGAGGAAATGTATATTATAAAGAGCGCGAGCGATGCGTTTTTTAACACGTGAGTGGTTAGAAGAATGAAAGGGATTAAAAAGGGGACTGAAAGGGATTTTAGATCGCAAAATAAAACGTGCTTAGATGAGTGGGAGGAAGTAAACATGTTGAATTCCAATTATATCATCCAAAAGCAGTTTTTTTAATTTATAAGAAACTGATTATTTATCGCGTAGGTACATCTATTTTTTGAAAATGGCTAAAAACAACGTTTATTAATTAATAAGTGAAATATGTATATTTTGCGACATGTTACATGTTAAAGAAAATTTCTCATTCGAATTTTGCATAACAAATTAATTACAACGCAATAATTTTTCTCGAGGTTATCCGTTACTGACTTGCTCTTCGCAAAAAGACGCTCAGCAAACAACGATACCTCAACTCACCCAGGTACAGGCCCACTAAACCCAACAATCCCCAGCTTTCTCTCCCTTGGCCTCTTCCCCAAATGCATAAAGTGGAACGCGTAACACGAATATCTGCGTATAATTAACAATTATCCTTCTCATCTCTTGAGCCGTTGGAATGGCCGGTACATGCGCGCTGGCCCCCGCGAATGATCCTCCGATGAATTTCGTCATCACGACGAATGCCATAGAGAGGGTGAGAGACAGGGTAGAGCGAGAAAGGGGCCGACTGCGGGGGGCACGCTCCGCTTTTGGCTCGGGGGGTGGTTGTTGCTACGGATCGGGATTTGCACCGCCGCCGGTGGTACGAACCTAGCCGGGGAATAGGGGTCTTTTCCGGGGGCTTAACATACACACTCCACCCCCGGTAGGCGGAGTGTACCGCCTACGAGCTACCCCCACCCGCCGCCGTGGCACTGATACGCGATATCAGCGAACACTTGTTGCTCCGACAAGTATAGAGCGACGACGGAGTGCCGTCTCTCTGCCTCACTTTTACCCCTCCACGCACGGCCACGATTTTTCACGTGCTGATTTTTCCGCCACCTTCCTCTCCGCGCGTAGCGTACGTATATGCCTCCTTCTCTGCCTTCACATTCTCTGGGCGAGTCTAATCTGATAAGATAATATTCCAGGAATAGGATAATAAAAACGAGCTCGCTGCTAATAGCGAGCGGACGTAATTCGTTATGCTACAGCGAACATTATTATAAACAATAATCCACATAAATTTAGGAATCATGTGCAGAAAGAGTCCTGTATGAAAGAGTGTACTGTAATGATTATGGAACTGCGGATAACACACTTGTCACGAATCAAAAACTTTCGTTATTATACTTCTTTATTATATATCAAATTAGAAACTTTTACTTCACCAGTAAATACGTAACCGTAAAGATTTTTTACGCAACCTAACTGGCTATCTTTATTACGTATAATTATCACAAGGTTTAGGCCATTGGTTTCGGTTAATTATAAACGTTAAACTAACCTTTCGGCCATAGGTTTTAGTCTTTCTCAATCGATGTAACTTTTGATGCTAATATATATTAGCATTTTCTTTAAAATCACTGTAAAGAATTTATTGCGAAAAATATCACGACGAGCGTCTTTACACTTTCCGTATTTTAATTAATATCTATTATTATTAATATTTTAGAATTATTATTATCAAACCAAGATTATTATACACGTTACAAACACTTTTTGCTACTGAGGGATGTAACAAAATAACCCGAATGTTGCTTTTTTTCCATTCTTTCATTTTCATCATTTTCTGTTCTACTAATCTTATATTATCGTGTTTCGCGTATTTATTATCTTATACTTTTATGAATACGTTTCGACATTATCCTTTCGATGTCACGAGCTCAACTTTAAACGCAACTTTTACGAAAAAAGCTTATTTATATAGTTATAGATTTTGTGAGAGGCAATAATAACTTTCTGTCTCGCAAAATAAATCCAGATCATTCTCGTAAACTCAGTTTACGAAGCTGGACTGCGAGCACAGTTTGAGACTGGGATTTTTCCGAGAGAAGTTAATAAACTGCATTCGTCCCCCGTTTTGTTACAGGCAGTGCGGTGGCTGCAGCCGACACCATTTCCGCGCCGTGGACCCCCGCGAGTTCCGGGCCGCCGCCCGACGCCAACGGCTCCGGCTCGGATACGAAGAACCTCGACGTTGGCGAAATTAGCGATGTAAGTCAACCATGCCGTCGCCAATTAAGAACAACTGCGAGCGTAGTCTCGGTGCCCTTTTTTATTTCACGTAACTCGCCAACCTGAGTTCGAAGGGACGAGCTTTTTCGGCTCGCGTTTACTTACGTCACGGAAGAACACAGCGCTTAAACTTCCGCAGTAGTCAGTATAGAGCCGACATTTATCGTTATTCTTTCGGCATCATTTTATGCAAAGACTTAAATTGAGCAAAGCAAAATTTCTCACTGTAAAGTGTAGGTGCACGCGTTACTTGGTTCAATACTTGCGGAAGCCGGTAAAAATCGCGCGTAAGACTTTTCGCCACGTTTCGATTACTTCTATCACTGCTGTAATTATCATGCAGACGTTGTAAAAAAGGAACGTTAGTGAGTCATTAGTTTTTGTTATATAATTCAACTTTGTACGTGATGTGATACGTGCGCAATTTTTAAAACGTGTTTTAATAGTTTTTTAACTTACAATTAGCGTTGAAGGAGCGGTCATAATTTCTTTCGTGTTTAAATCTTACTTTTCTATCTCACTCATTTGGCAAAGAAAAAGTTCCAAAATATTTGAGAGATAAAAGATATGATATTAAACGTATTATGTAGGCGTTATAGGGCATTTTGTAACGCCAAAATAAAATTTAACGGCAGTTTATTTAGCAATATTCTATAATCTTTAATATTCCTAAAGTTAATATCGAACTTACGGTTAATATTAACATTACAGCTTGAACTAAATAACAAAGTTATATCGATGTCGAGAGAGGTTAGCTTATGCGACATTGAAATTTCAATACTTGGATCTCTATAAATATCACACGGTTCAAAATTAAATCACTTTCGCGGTTGTTTTATTTGGAAAACTTATTTGCATTTGGAAATATATTCTACTGTGGTAAGACAACATCATGAATATATTAAAGTGATGAAAAATGCATGGGATTATTTAAACGTTAATTCGTTAACTTTGGCACATGCAACGTGGATTTATTTGGGTCAGACGTACGAAGGAAGCCACTTCAAAGCTAGACGTCGACTGTATAATTTAATTCTCTGGCTTTCTCTTTTGCCTTCTTTTGCATGTAATTTCGCCAATGCGATAAAGACATTTCCAACATTTTACTCCTCGTTTTTTATTATTCAATATTATTTATTGTTTCTCTCTCTCTCTCTCTCTATTCATTTACAGAGAGCGAAATAAGTGCGCAAAGTTTCTTTTTTTTTGTCGGAAAACTTTAGTCACTCGTACGAACGAGACACAGTAGATCAACAGATCTAGTTGATCTACTCTTAGACTCTTAAGGTCCAGTTTCACAAGTGTCGGTTAACTTTTAATCTTAGATTAACTCACTCTTCGTCTTTTTCTAAGGTGGATGTTAGAAGGAGACGAAGAGTGAGTTAATCTAAGATTAAAAGTTAACCGACACTTGTGAAACTGGGCCTTAGGCCTTGATCAACGCGAACCGAGATCAAATCGAGGACTTTTTCGTATCAACGGAGAATCTGCCGTTTTGGATCGCGTGCTCGACGATATTATATCGAACGTGGCGAACGTGACTAGGGTTCTCAGAAAAGAGATAGCCTGTTTTCTCGCACCCTTTCCGCACTTCTCGGTATCTAAACGCCCAGGATAACCGTTCGTTTCTCGGCACGGCACGGAGAAACAGGGGGGATCACGCATGTTTCTCTCTTTGCGCGGCACGGAGGTTTTCGATTCGTTGAGAAATTCCAATCCAACGAAGTACTATTCGAACTACTAGATGGTTCTGTATATCGCGTATTCGCGCAACATCGTCACCCTTCGAACTAGAAGGTATCCTAGCACACCGTGCGGCGTTCGATGCGATGGACGGCGCGAAAGAAAAACGGAGGCGAAGAGGCGAAAACGCGAGATACTCTCTCGCGTCGATGAGAAAGAAAGAGAAAGGGTTAAGTCCACTTACTCGGCCACGTTCCAGGCGTGGCTTCGCGGCTGCTGGGGATCCTTTGTTTCAGAGGGCGGAAAGTCTCCGAGGTCCGGCCACGTTCGCGATCGACGCGGCAGATAACGTGCGCGCGCGCGCACGGTCAGCGGCGGAATCGCAAATAAATGAACTTTTCTCGAACGTGATGCTCAGATCGTCGAAATGCATCACGGCGAGAACACTCTCCTGCGACGAAACGTAATCGTGACGAATGTGATGAATGTTTGCGCGAGAATCATGATTGACGTGCCTCGGAATTGAAAACGTTTTTGATCGGAACGTGATAGCCGATAAGAAGTAGAAATCTAATTGGAAAGCTACGTCGATAGCGGAACACACGTCAATGCGAGTTTTCCTGCAAGTATTATAGAGTTGAATAAGTGCGCGGACTTGTTTTTATTAAATATTAAAATTATTCTTATACTATTTTCTTTACAAGAGTTTGAGATAATAATGAATTTTTATTATACGTATAGTATATTTCATAAAGTTTCTTTGTTTTCAAAATATGATTTTATGATTGAAATCACTGACAGGATTATATAAAAAATGCACAAATAAGAATTGGCTTAAACTGTTCTGTCGACGATTCAATTTTGACACAGAAACGTAAATAGTTACGTTGTACTCCACGATTAATGATCAATTGCACAAATAGGGATTTTACGTTGAATTAAAAAATTAGTATGTAATATGTGTATATGTCGACAAATATTATTATTTTTATTATTTTTATATTGGTTTACGATATTATCAAGAATGTGTTATCTTTTTCTGTGAGAGATTGAGATTAAGGGTGTCGGGGCTCTAGCTGATGTATGATAATTGCAATCCATCCTTCTTAGGTTATGCTAGATTAGATGATCGTATTTTCCAGGACGAGAAGGACCTGTCGGCAGCGGACGCGGAGGGTGTGTGGTCGCCGGATATCGAACAGAGCTTTCAGGAAGCTCTTACCATATATCCGCCATGCGGTCGACGCAAAATCATCCTTTCCGACGAAGGGAAGATGTACGGTGAGTGCCACATATATTTCTATCGTTTTCCACGTTATCGCACAAAAGTCCTTTCGTTATATGACTTAAGGCTTGCTGAACTCTCATCACCGCAATGTATGTGTATATGTGATTAATGTGATATAGTCACGTCACGCAGCTGACAAAGGTATATGCCGCGCGATAAGAATGAGTTGGGCCAAGTTAAATGATTTAGCTCGTAACATTCAAAAAATCACGCATGTAGTATATTATTTCGCATACACGCAAGTACTTGACAATCGTTACACGTTAGTCTCGAATAAAATTAGACATTATTAATTAGAGTATAGATACTCGTGATCGATTTTTTCTTAAAAAAGATAATCTTTGCAAATGCAATATTATGCCGAAATGACAACACATATGATATCAATGTTTTATACGAAAAAATGACTTTGACTTGCGTTACTACGTCAAATGTTGTTCGGTTACCATTTATGAAAATAATACGAGCCTTGTAATTTTTGAAAAAATAGTAGACAAGGATGACTTTATATTTCATTTGGGACGTTACTTTCATCGAGGAAAGAAAGCGAGGGGAGGAAAAGAGACGTTGATATTTACAAAGTCAGTTTTTTAGTTTCTACTGTTTTCTGTTCAAACTATTAATTTCTTACGATTCGCGCAATATTGCGGTGAAAGAAATTTAATGATTGACGAAATATATTGTCCGATACGACATTTTATCATTCGCTTTGATGACGAATCCATTCGGATGCGCTCACATTCTCGTAAAGCTGAACTCACTCAGCGAGAGAGCCGCACGTTCGTTCGTTCGAGGCTGCTTTATGTCGAGTAACGTGCCTAATGCCACCCGAAGGGAAGTCCGAGGAAAGAACGTTGTTCTCCATGTGACGAGCACACTACTGACAGCAAGCACCGCTCGCCAACCTCCGCTCGCCGCGCGCCCGCGCCCGCGCCGTCCTCCACGTACGCGATGACGGTGACGGAGAAACGTCCAGACGAGGCGTCGTTATTGCTCCGATGCTGAGGTCAGTCTACGTGACTGACCAGATATTGCCCGGTACGAGACCGGCGGTACCGCCATGGCCACCGCAGTAAACCACCACCACCATTAACCGCCATGAACTCGCCACCGAAGCAATAATGCCTCGCCTTCGGAGGAATATTCGCCCCTCTGGCCGTCCCCGGCCGCGGTGCCGAACCCCTACTTTTGTGCCCTCTTTGCCTATCTTTTGTATTACGTTTCTCATTTTCTTGCCGTGAATTCGCCGCCGTACAGCTTTGCTCCTTTATGGAAAACGGTAATAACGTGCTAGCGTCGCGTCGAGAGTTTGTGCCAACGGAATACAAACTCGTCTCGAACAGATATACAAAACATATTTGCAAAAACCATAAACAAGTATACGCGTTGCACACACGTGGGATTTTAAGTGTCACATTTCGGAGAACGTGCATATTACAGATGTATTAGTTCTAATATTTAGCGTCCGTGTGTAAACAGCAATATTTTCTTTCTTAAGTTACATGATAACGCGTTATGAAGAAGACGTATATGTATAAGCAATACATCTTAAAAATGCATCCCCAAAGCTTTTATAATTAAATAGAGTTATTCAAACGTGTACATAAGATAGTCTTTAAACTTATTATTAGATGAAAATATATAAAAATGGGGCTCTATATTCTTTTTCAACGAAACTCTCTTCATCTCTCATTAAAAGAGTTAAAAGAATTAATTTTATGGTACGTTTGTGGGGGTGGAGGTGCACCTCGTGCCGAGGCTACTGTTATTCCCGAAAGGGCTGTAAACGAACCCTGAAATTGACTCCCAGTCCCGTCGCATTCGGGGATGCGACCAGGTCGCTGCCACTTTTCTTCCATTCTTGCGTCTTGGTGGGCAAATTTTCCGGACCGTTCGGCAGGAGGACGTAGGCCATATTCGCATGAATCCCATTCGTTAAGGCACAATGTCGCTTAATTTCCGAAAGCACTTGGCGCGCTAAGCCAAGCGGGTGGCACGTCAATCGCGATGCGTGCGCTCTATGAAAATGGAGTTTAATTCAGGCTCCTCCGTGTCGACACGGAGCTGGAGGATGAAAACAGCAACAACGACGACGACGACGACGACAATAAATGTCGAAGCGACGTCGCGTCGCGTCGCGTCGCGTCGTCTCGCTGCTACCCTTATCCTCGTTTCGTCTTCACTTTGCGCGCTTCATGATGGAATTACTGCAATCGCAGAAATTTTAATAAATGTGTGATGATAGTAGTATTTGTTGGACTTTAAACTATGGCGTGTCATATTTTTATAATTGCTTGTAACAAGACGACGTTCGGCAGTGGAATAATTTAATGAAGCGTTTGATATCGAGGTAAACAGCTTTTTAGTAAATTAGATTTTATCAACTAATTAACGTATTTGGATGATTTCAAGAAAAAGGTTGATGTAAGGGATTGTTTTTAAGGCTCAATACGTAATTAAGATTGACCTTTTAAGAATTATTTCGTACAAATCTGTGAACAAATATCTCCGATATTATTATATTTTATTATACAAAATGTGATTTTTTTGTAAATTAGTAAATTAGTGTACATTTCTAGACACTGTCTCAAAGATGTTTCCCTCTTTCTGGGATATCTACGTAATTTGTAATATCTCAAAGAAGAAAGAGAAAAAGACGAGAACGATTTCACGAATACAAAGTTGCGTGGGGGTATCTCACGTGAAAATCCTTCTCGCTCGCTATCTCGGCGTCGTCGCTATCGGAAGATAGCGTCTCGTACGGACGGAGAAGTCGCTCTCACCGGGACGCAGTTTACCCCTCGGTAATTTCCCCTGGCATTGAGGAATGTGAAAGTCGGCGATTCTTCGCGTCGGCAGAGAGAAAGATAGAGAGAAACGCGCGAGTGACGCGATATAAGATCGATCCTTCGACGTCACGAAAGACGAAGGAGCATCGCCGTCGACGCCCGCGCCGTACACCGTACCTATATACCGTCGTCGACGAGAGATGCAGTCGACCGTCCACCGGATGGAAACAAAGGATAACGAGGCGCGAAAATCGCTTAACGCGATTGGCCATCGATCCGACGGGAAACTTATCTCGTCCGTCGTTGCTCACTCGCCGAGCCAATAAAAGAGAGATCCCTCGGCCTTTCCGCGGGATTAAATATCTCGGGGCAATTTACCTCCTTCGATCTTTCCTCTCCGCACCGTTCTCCTCTCGCCTTCTCGTTTCTTCTTCCTTTTTCTCTTACCCTTATCTAGACGCCGACGCCCAGATTTCACCGCGGAGAAACGATCGTTTCTCGTTCCCGAAGCGATACGAGAGGGTGAATCCAATCGATCTGAAATTTTTTCACGCGTAGCGCGTTGTGTCGTTATTGATAATAATACGATAAAGGTCATTCAGCTTTGAGATCGTCGAGAAAAGCGTATTAAATATACACAATCCTTAGATGTTTAAAGAAGTAAAGAAAGAATAGGTCAATGTGATAATTTGTGTAGACAGAGTGATAGCCTTATTATATATCAAGATATGTATAAGTAATGTCTTTACACTGCGGAGCGTCGCGCCATATGTATCGTCAGAACGTATTCTCATTTGCGAGCATAGAGGAAGTTGGAGTAACGCGAACCATGTGGACAACGTGAATCATCACGATATCTAGAATAAGTGTTACAACCTAATAGCGGACAGCAGTGAAATTACTAGCTCTTCTCTCTCTCTCTCTCTCTCTCTCTCTCTCTCTCTCTCTCTCTCTCTCTCTCTCTCTCTCTCTCTCTCTCTGCTGGCCCTCTAATCTAACGCGACAGCGTGGCACAATGTGTCATAAAGTTAAAAATTAAACTTGAAGATTTGGTGTGTGTCGTTTATACAGCATAAGGTTATAGTATACAAACTTTTACTTTGCAGTCAATCTACTTCACAGCTTTTTAGTCGCTTTTTGTTGCACGTAAAACTAACATAGAACTTTAATGTAGTCTATTTAGTAAGTGTCATGGTGTACATTTCGCGTGTGTACGATAAAAAGGTAAAAATAGCGATGTCGGATAATTTTAAGATAGTTTGTGTAATACTTTACATAAGTAATGCAACGTTTATATTCCATTGTTTTTGTCTTTCAGGAGTAATAATATTACGAAACATAAAAATTAGAGAGAGAGTTTGTAATAAATTAGAATATAATCTATATATAATACAATAATTATTATAGACTATTTTTTATTATTAATATGCCTTAAACGACGAGAAACGTATTTTTTTGCAAGATTACGAAAGTGATTTACCTTGCCCAACATATGGTTCAAGTTACTCCACAATTATCTATATTTGTTAGAAGCACGTTGTATAACAAACATTTGGCATTACACGTCTACGAAAACAAAGTTCAGCTGTCTTTAATACTTTTCAAGTTATCTTGAAAAAAGCTTAGGGGATGGTTTACGTTGCCTTAACACACACGTGGGGCTCAACTTCCTCTATTCATATACATACATGCACCGTTAGAGGAGTTCGATAATAAATATTTGTTCAATTTATTTCAAAAATACATTCGATTCTGCAAAATGTTTAATTATTTGATTTCCAAGACACTGTTCTCAATGTTTGTTTTATTTTATTTTGTTTTATATCTTTAATTTTGTCATATTTTATTTTTCATTATTGCACGTAATTTAGATTTAATTCGTGTATTTATTTTTTGAAAATGTGTTTTTCCACAAATATTACTTAATTCCTGTTTAATATTCTACTCACAAGTAGGCTTTTTACACATCAGGGAAGTTAAGTTTTCTGGACGGCTGTGTTTCTGATATTACGTCGCCGCGACCGATCTGCACCCCGCGTACTATTTTTAATTGCCGCGGGTTGTAATGAAAAAGTACAGAGTATATTACGATATTGTATTACGATGTGAGTATTGCGATGCGTGATTCAAACAATCGAGAATGACGTTTGAAGCATTTAATATTTTTCCTTTTTTATTGCTAGTGAAAAACTTGATGCTACCAGAAAATCATATATCTCGTATTACAAATTAAAAAGAACGTACACGAGACTGACGTAGTTGCGCGAAATGTTCAGAGAGTTCTTACGCAGAAATCCTACAAATGAAAGGATATATCAGCTGAGGCATGAAAAAAGAGAGAGTCTGGTCTGATAATCATTATTTGGTCAATAAAGCAGCATAGTCGGGCTGTCCTATAGAATTTGATGAGGACCCGTTAATCGTCCTTCTCCATCGCACTAACATCTGAGGACGTGCTTGGGAGGCTGACGTCCGCTCGTTCCGTTTCATAAACCTGTCGCACTTCACAAAATACGCGGGCATTACTTATGGGATAGCTGTGACGCGCATGTATCAGTAGGTCTTTTTCGAAAAATCTCTCGGGCTCTGCTCGCCGGTGAAGGAGGCAACTTTTTGTGAGCGCAGTCGATAGTTTACGAACAATGTCAAAGTGGACTTCCTGTGTGTTGGAGTTGCACGGATCTCGGGAGAGGAGAGGGAGAGAGCGGAAAGGCTCGATATTCTTTGTGGCCGTTTCGAGGTGGAAAGAAGCTTTCTTTCTCTTTCTCCCCCCTTCTTTCTCTCTCTCTCTCTTTTCTTTTCTCTTTTCTCTTCTCCTCTCCTCTTTCTTCTGTCCGCTCCTTCGTCCAAGCGGAAAGAACGCGCATCGTTCCTTCCAACGAAGGACTAGATCCTTCGTCCTTACGTCCACGGCATCCAATAAACCGGCAGAAATAAAAAGATCGTACTGCGCATCATCCCTGTCCGTTGTCGGAGCACAGAACAAGGAGCGAAAACGTTTAGAGAAGCGTTTAGGTTTCTTGCTTGTACACCAGAAAAGAAAAACTGCCGCCGTTGTACCGCTGCGGTCTCCCGGAACACCTCCGACCAGCTTCCATCGGTGTAACTTCTCTCCCGGTAGGTCAATGTTCCGGAACGAACTCCGTAAATATAGTTTCTTGCAAATTTCCTCGCTCCCTCCCTCCGCCTGTTTCCCTCGTTCATCCGCCCGCTGGCGTTTACCAAGTAATATTACACGATCGGTGCTTTACATCGCTCGCGCGAAGCGGCTACGAGGAGCTTTTGAATAGATTTTCCGATCTGTCGGACAAATTCCGGATCCACCGGGACAAACTCGCCCGATACCGAGACGCAACTTCCATCGATATATCGTTACGTCCGCGCTACGCGAGCCACGCCGGATATACACGGATCGATGAATAATGGAGGGAGAATAACGTGGTTTCTCGATTGCAACGTATGTTTGCATATAAATCAATATCATAAATATTTATTGACTGCAGTTGGCGCCAGGAATTTAGATACCGATTTAAGTCATTTAAGGTATGTCTAAAATTATAATATTGATACCGCGGGGATATCGAGGTGCCATCTATCGTATTTAGTATCGCGAAATCTATAGAGAGACGTTATTAACCACGTGTATATGATTTGGTCTAAGGTGCGTTTTATTATTGCGTGTTTATTAAAACGTATTAACGTGTATCAAGAATGACAGCTGAAAAAGGACTAGCAGAAAGCGACGTAAGAGCCGAAATAAATTAGTACCATTTATGTGCGATGAGTTATCTTCGTGGATTACGTCTAAATATCTTTTAACGTCGATACCCGCGAGGAAGAACGAGATGAATAAGCGTGCGGATGAATGAGAACGAGGTAACATGCTGCTTGAACTCGAGCCGCGAGTCTGCATATATATATAGCTCCGGGTAGTATTTAAATAGATAAATCGACCGCACGCAGACCCATCTGGTCTTTACTCGCAATCGCTTAAGTGACCTGCATGACAAATCTATCGGATACACTATCCATAGCATATGCCATATATATTACGTGACTGGCCGATGTCTTTCTACGTCGTCGCGAAATCATATAGGTACGCGAAATCAGCGTTCTGCATCTATTAACTGAGGGACTTGGTCTTCTAATGAATGAAGACTACGTCTTCTAATCAATATTTTTTATTAAGTTGGACGTGCTTTTCTTTTCACTGAAGTTTTTTTCGGGATCTCTTTGCACTTTGATATCATCTTCCCCCGTTGGTACGTGCGAACGTTTGCGTCGCTAATAGGTATACTACGATTTGATTAGAAATTACTATTTCATAATTTCTTGGCGCGTTACGTCCGTGGATTATTTCCGTCGCACGAATTTAATGTGAAATACAGGAGGCGCCTTGCGGACCATGATGCAGGAATGTGCGACGATACAATGGTACGCCTCGGCATTTATCTGCGCGCTAATAACACGTAGGGTGCTGTCCCCGTCTCGTACTCTCCAGTCTTGCGATCACTTACTCTCGTGCTCCGAGCCTTATGGGGCCGTGCCGTAGTACGTGCGCCGTCGTATTCTCGTTTATGGGTCATCGAGCCAGGCGTCATTACAGCCAGGAAAATGCGCCATGCGACCACGCCATGGTGATGGACGCCATGAATCTCGACCGTAAATCGAATCGCCGCGATCGCTAGCCGTTAATTTGCACTCGTTACATCATGACTTGCGTTCCACACGCAAAGGCACCGAGTTCGCTTAATGAGCGAACCAGGAAAATTTGTGTTCTCCGTCCGCGTTGATTCCATTCCTCGAACGCTCTTTCGATAGCCTCGCAAAATTTGATAACGCGCGACCACCCGTTATATCTCGTACAATGCATTGTGTAATATTGATAAGTAAAATTAAACTAAAAGTCGAAGAGTTAAATATCACTCAAAACGAGTGTGAAATGCAGGTGTAACGAAAAGTTAAAATTGAGTGATTCGCCACTCGAAGAAAGAGTAAACGTGCACTCTATAAGTTTGAATAAAATTTGGTCATCACACTCCATTTGAGTGAAAGGGCACGCTTGTCAAGTGCGGTGCCCGCATAAAAGTTAATTATGTCACGCTACTGACTATACACGTTTGAGTGGAAAATTTCAGTCTGTTAGAGTCAGTTTATCAGTCGATCTTTAGTGAATGCGTAATTCCCTATAACTTTATAAGAGTGAAATCGTATTACTTCGGCAGAGTAGCCGCTCTAAATATTTAAATAAAAACGTCACTCCTACCTTATATAAGTGCCTGACGTTACTCAACGTAGAGTAACAACCCTCTCTTTTGGAGTGACTATCACAATTACTCTAACATATTTGTAGCAAAACCACTCTATGAGATTTAGAGAGTATATATTTAGTGAAACAAACGTGGTGAAAAAAAATGTTATCTTTTTTACGGGGAAATATTTCTCACGCGTGTAGGTAGATAGTGTATGACGTAACGTGTACGTCATTTACATGAAATTTACGTATCTTATTAAAACGTAAACGAAATGTAGCATAAATAGTCTTTACGATGTTATACGTATACTTCTAAACGAGAACAACATGATTTTATGACGCGGAAGCTAAAAATAAGATAAATGATCTACGTTTGTTCGTGCAGTATTTCTTACTTCTTTGTGACGCTGAGAAATCGTGATCGTTCTCGTTTTCAAGCTACTGTGATATGATTTTCTTCTAGGTGAAGTTCTTTAACGCGCGCTCTCTTTTTTCCTATCTCTGATTTTATCTTTCCTATCCCAAACTTGTACGAAACACTTGGTGCATCATCTATTCGAGAACAGGTCAGACAAAATCGTATTTCCGGAACATATTTAGATAGTTTTGCTTCTAAAAGCTCCTAGAGATTAGGCAAGGCTTACTGTTGTGTACAGAGTGCATCATCGCGTGTATATAGTAATGAGAAAATTAAAGCGGTCATAACGTCCCTAATCGAGTAAGGCGCTTCTTCGTTATATGTTTAAAGTAAAATATTGAACGTGTACGCAGTTTAAAAGAACGAGCGTTTTCGCAACACTGCGTTCATGTTAATGACTCCATGTGAGAATCTGCATAACACGTATTTTTTGTTTATTTTTAATATGTCACTGTTTGATTTATGCTTTTGGCCCAGTATTAAATTAAAAACAAAATGTTTTTAATGGATCGCGATCAATTATAATAATGACGCAACTCTTAGTTTGTTCTCTCGGACGTTGATCTAAAAAGATTAATGTTTGAGTAATGGAGACGAAGCAATGCTGAAAATTTCAATACTTGAGTCAGAATTTTTTCGCTCTAAACTATCGATTTCCGAAAAAAGGGTAAATATTGAACATTTACTGGAGTATCGCGAGTCGTTGGATATGCTGTAATTTTCCTTCGATGCGACAGGACCCCATATATCGGCGCAAGTGCTCAAGAAGGTATAGTGGAAGGATATAGTGGATGGGTGTGTGGGTGTGTGTGTGTGTATATATATATATATATATATGTTTGTGTATGGGTGTGTACACACAGGCCACCGTAGATGTAGAGGGTGGAAAAGGAGGAGGCAGTGTCCAGTTATTGACCGGCGGAAGGAGGGTGTCTCAAGCGTCCTCCGACGCTTTCCCCGGCAATTCTGGAACCGTCGCCTTTCGTCACCGCGGTGACTCGGCAATCTCGGTCGTCGAGATTCATGGGTTCACATCGAAAGTCGTACACGTTTTGTTACGGATTTTCCTCGATTAATATAGAGTTGCGCGTATTTCTTAACAAAAATTCCTCGATTTCATCGAGAATGCATACGGCAAATTTTTTTCTTGCTGTTATGCCTCGGATTAAAAAAAATTCTGTTAGAAATATCCATATAATCCATTTAAAAGTAGTAGGAGGAAAAAATTGACAAAAGCTGTCGCGCAGAATAAAACGTTCTGAGCATCGTGTGAAGAAACGCACATATAAAAATATTATAATAATAAAATGTGAATAAAATATTTATTTGTCTGTTTTCAAGTTATCGGACTTTGGAATCGAACATAGTTAAATTAAAAAGAGCTTTCAAGCATTTATTTATTACATTCATCGATTATTCGATATACATGCATCGAATATCTGGTTCGTAAATTGATATGAGAAGCGGCCATAGAATTTTATTAACTAAAATCCCAGGATGTAATGAAAGTAATGTTGAAAAGTGTCAGTACATTAAATAATATAAAATCGTACTTGCTTTTACTATTCTATATTTTTTGTAACGTACGTACTTTAATTTAATCTACGAATAATGTGAAAATAATAAAAGAAAGGAGGACGTGAAGATTGAGTGAGAGTATTAAAAATTATGTAAACACGCCGAAGCAAATTTATTATTTAGATTGTTGCAAGTTTGTCGCACGTGTTTTCTAAATATGTCGATAAATTCAACGTCGATAATTTCACAAGGCAACGAGTTCCCCAGAGATAGCACGATTTGACTAGAAAGAATTTTTTCACATGCAGTAATCCGATAAAAAGAAAAACGCCAACTTTTAACGCTGTCGGTGTCGGTTACGAAATAAAAAGCGTCGAGCGGATAATTTCGCGTGGCGAGTCCCGGAGCGCGTTAACGAGATACGGAAGCGCACGTTCGATGCCCTTTCATGCTTCCCGAAGCGACCGGCACGGCCAGCTCGGACCCCCGGGGGGCTTCTTCCTCCTAAGGACATCCACTTCGCTCGCGATTGCGAGCTTCTTCTTCCTTCCTCCTCGATATCCGATCCAATAATCCGATACCGAGCGGCCGTTGGAGCGTGAAATTATGGGCCGTGACACGACGCGCTGCGGACTCTCCTCCGCAAGGGGGACCGCGCCGACGACGACGAAGACGAGCCGCCGAGAGATCAAACTTTCTCTATCGGAGACTCGACAGCCACGCACAAACATAGGTATAATATCGGATACGGAATAACGCAATGTTTCGCAATCTTCTTCGATTGACGGGATGCTTTCGAATATTTTTTATGGAATAGAACGTAATGAGATTGTTTGCACGATAACATATTGCACGTGATTCCTATTAAGGAGATTCTGGAGTGACACGGAACGTACCGGCATTTACAGGTTCCACGTTCCTTCAACGTGGCTTCATAGAATTGAAAACTCATTTACGTATGTTTAAAGTACGTATAATACAGAAATAATGTGTGAGATGGTAAATTTAAGACTAAGAACTTAAAAAGTTATAAAACGTATATTTGACACTACTTGGTGTTGCTATTTTTTGTACTTAGAGCTGTGAGGTCGTGAAAACTTTCGCTTAATATACAAATTATGACTTATGTGTCAAATCGAAAGTGTCTCGACTTTCCGACTAGATCAAAGAACAGCATTGAATCATTGAAACTAATGGTAAGATTAAAAGCCTAATAAGAAAGATTTTCACACAACAGATTTTATGCATGTATACACGGGCACAGGTTAGATGCAGAACGATAAGACTAGCAGAGCACTAATAATGTGCAGAAATAGGTGTCAGAGCTTGTGCACGGGATGCGCTGTTGTAATCTGTGTGACAATACAGACGAAAACTGACAGCTCTAGATACAAAAGATGCAACACACACACACACGCACCAAGTATTGTAGTATCAAATGTAATTTTTTTTAATTTTTTAAGTTCTCAGTCTTAAATTTGCCATCCTACACATTATTTCTGTACGCATTTTAAACATGTAAATGGGTTTTCACGTGTAAAGCCACGTCAAAAGGAACGTGGAACCTGTAAATATAATTTATGTGTCACTCCAAGATCACCTTAATATTTCAAACCCACTGAATACTATAGACTGAATACGATAAGTAGAAAAGAGATATTTATTCGAAGATGTTGTGGATAAACGTTTGCAAGTTAAGTACGTGATATCGCATCCACTTTTCCCTATCAGATTTATTCACTTACAATTAGATTACTTTTATAAACCGGTAACACCGGTATTATACCGTTGCTTTTGTGCGCGCATTAACAATAGACAAAATATACCTACCGCAGTTGAACAGCAAGCGTAGAAATGAGAACGTAAACATAGAGACAAGGCGCAAAGTATTCACGCCAGTTTCTAACTGCTGCGACCACGCGCGCGTACGTAACATATACACGTAACCGCGAGGGAACTTACGTACGTGTCCATACAGACAACGGGCAAGCGCGTGTCTCCGTTCGCGTATATACGTGACACATACATTCCACGCTGGAAGTCCAGGGTGGACGCAGACGTGCGAGTACTGGAGTGGATAGGTCGACGAGGGATGTAATAATCTGCGTCCGCATTGTCCGTCTTGCCGGGCATGGCCGAGTCCTTTGACATCTCGCGGAGTTTAATTAAACTCGAGCGTATAATAGCTCCCCGCCGCCGACGACGACGACAGGGAAGCAGGCGAGGCGAGCCGTCCGTGGTCCGACGTTCGCGTTTCCCTGTACCTTCCTGGCATTTCGTCGGCCGTCGACGCCGTAGACGGCGCCTTGGTTGTTTTGCCAACCCCGCGGGGACATCGCCTATTCCATAAAAACGCGAAAGAATCGTCAGGAAGATCTCTCTCCCTCTTCTGCGCCACGGAGAGCGTTGTTGTTTCAGCACCGTCGATTTATTTCCCGCTGATCGAATGACGTATTATTCTGTATCAAGGTACATTTTTTTATCGACGTTTTCCCGGTATAGAATCTCGATTAGAACCTGAATTTTCTACAGATATGCGAGACGTGTTTCTGCTTGTATACGTTCTATTTCGGAATAAGCCGTTCAAGGGAGAAAATATACCGACGTATTGTTCTTATACGTTTAAAATAACATCAGAGAACGTCATCAGAGAAGATTTTGAATCTGGTATCTTTATATTAAAGCGGCGTACCGAGAGAGTACGTTCTTCCCGAGACACCCTGTATAAACTTGATTTGCTCAATATTAAAATGCCTCAAAGGCGTCGATGATGCAAACGCCGCCCGTTGCGCGCCATTACGTTCGCACGGGGACCGTCCCTTCTTCCGGTTATATGCGCGAGCGAAAGACCAAGGACGAAGGCGGTCGGTCGCCCAACTCTCCACCCAAGAAAAAGCAGCCAAGTATTTTAATTAGCGCAAGTACGTCGTTTCATATTTGTACGGGGCGAGAGCGCTTTGGCGTTGCGCGATGTAATGAATATTAATTCGCGGAAGATGCTCTCTCTCGCCCGCTCGCGCTTTCAGAAATAGAGAAGGATGGTGTGCGGAAAAGGCCTTCAAGCCGGTCGAAGCGCGTGCCCCTTTTTTCCCTCTTTGCCTCTTCGAGATTATTGCTATTCTCTTCTTCCGCCTTCGCCCCTTAATAATTCAGCGTGCACGGGCATTTTGCCGCTGCTGGTTCTCGCCCCGCGCCGGTCTTTTTACCTAAAAGACAATGTAAAAATGGACAACCGTGTCCCGACGGACACGGCTGACACAGTACGCGGCTTAATAGTCAAGGGGAAAAAATGCTCTAATGTGTATACGGTAATATAATAATAATACTAACACGAGAACGTTATAAATATTATATACTCGTAAGAAATATAAAATGTAAGAAAAACTCTCCTGTTCACATGAGGGTGGGTTGAACAAAATATTAGGGAAGAAGAATCGTCCAACATCAAGGTACGGAGACTCAAAGGAAAGATGTGCGACAAGATTGCGTAATTATATTTATAGATATTACAAAATAACACGATAATAAAGTGGTCGGCGCAGTGTAAGAAAAGCGCGGGAATAGGCGCGATCGGTAAAAGCGGGAAAGTTAATAAAACACGGAAGGCATGGTGGAAAATGGAAGTCACGGTTGGCAATAAACGTACACACGTTTGCAACGTCTCAACGCGACGCGGCACAAAGATGAGACAAGACGGTAGAATAGGAGGAAACGCGAGAATATTTGAAAGCATGTAGATTGAGGATAACGGCGGAAGTGAGAAAATAAAAATACAACGTAGCAGTATAATAAAGTCGCGACAATTTTATAATATTAGCGCAACGTAGTAATGGAGAAACGGAACGAGAGAAACAACGCGGAAACAAGGGGAAAAAAGAGACGGGAGAAAACAGGAAAGAAAAACGGTCCACGAGACAGTGTAAAACGTGCTAAACGTGCCCGACGAGCGAGTAACGTAGTACGTAGCTTAAACGTCGGAGAACAAAGGTAGTTTCCGCTAAAACACATACACACGTAGCACGTTGTGATATAACGTAATTGTAAAATATCGGGAGAGAGTCAACTACAGGAAGGCAGAAACGATGTATAATAGAATATGAGTTTGTTCATTGAATAAAAGTGCGAAAGGAAGCTGGCAATGTGATACGTTAACAACTTTAACCGATACAACAGAAGCGTGCGAAAATTTGGAAATTTAAAAAACGAGAAAAGGATATTATAATAAGACAAAAAGGTCGTGCAACTATATAGCGTGACTATAAGCTTTCCGTGGAAACCCGCGGTGTTCCACGAACATTTTTTAGGTGCTCCGCAAAATTTTTCGTTGATAATTACATTTTTTCATAATTTTAAACGTCTCAACTTTAACTTGAACTATGATTTTGCATTTTTTGCATTAATATATTATAATAAAAAATAAAAATAAAACGAGTAGTCGTTTGTGTGTGCGTGTACGTCTGCGCGTGTGCGCGTGTACGTTTTTATTTAAAAAAATTTACTCATATTAGCTAATTTATTAGTTAAACGTTCTCATTTAACGCTTCTGATTAAAAGAATATTTGTTTATTGATTAATATGTCATAGGGGTATTCAACGAAGTTAAAGTTTAACGGTTTGACAGGTTATGTCGGGTTAAAGTCGAGTAAAAAGTTACGTACGTAACTTTGGGCGCGCTACTCTTTAAGGTTATGCAAAATACATAAGTGACTCATTAACCTATCACATTACGCTTTGGGTTAAATTGTAAAAATTAACTTTTTATTTTCTTTTTATTTCCTTTTATATTAATACTTTGGTCGTTACTGTGACGCTTTTACTTGTGACACGTTTATACCTATGTAGTAAAAGTTTGGAGCGTTCTTGGAGTAAAAATTGAAAATTTTTTCCACGTAAAAAAGATTGTAAAAAGAAATATATTTATAAATAAAACAAATGTAATAGGTACTTTTGAAAATCACCCACGTTCTATTTGTGTTCTTCAGTGAAAATGTTGTAAATAACTTGAAAATGAACATCTTTAAATGGATTTTTACTAATGAGAAAGATGTAAAAGCATAGCGTTCGAATAAAGTCATATATAGTGCGTGAATATTTTCTTGTGATTTTTTGACATCGTTACATAGCTAAACGTATATAGACTTGCAAATAAAAATTAGGTATTAATTACCGATATTACAAAATGTTTTTATTATATTTCTCTTTATAATGACACGTGAGGGTTTCTGCCTCTCTTTCTGTGTGTGCATCCCTATAGCCCTAACTAACATACTTAACCCATACATGTTAACAACGTATTTTTTTCTTCACTTACTATTACGGATCTTGGAGATTGTCCTCGCACGTGTATATTTTGGCACAAAACACAGTTTTGTCACAGTTGAATCACATTTTCGTGAGAATTTTATTCCACGACCTTGCTTATCTTTTGTTACGTGTTTATTACGTTTAACGTGGTTTTTTGTCATACATAATTTTATTGTTTTATTTATAAATTAATTTTTTATAATCCTTTTTAATTAGAGTAAATTTTTAATTTTTGCTCCAAGAACACTCCAAACTACATCACGTTTATTCTTTTTTTTTTGTCAAAATGTATTTTTTTTTTAAGTATTAAGTAGCTGTAGTTTCTAGTTGAACAAAAACCACGAAAATAGAACACACGGCCATAAAGTTGCGAGGATTCTCTGCGGCATCGCCGCAACATCGTAATGGAGCGACAACGAGCGCGGTAATGGTAAAGGAGAAAAACGGGGGCGCGAAGTGAACGAAACAGATAGAGAGTATGAGCGAACAATCGCGAGTGAGAAAGAAAGGTACAGTCGCGAAGAACGGTCTAAGGGAGTTACGGCGAAGACGGAGGGAAACATCGCCCTTACGCAAACTATGCGCTCACTCGAAAGATCGTTTCAAGGTTTACGGAAGGCGTATAATCCCGTTTATCGTCCTCGTAAATCCGAGGATATATACTCCTCGGCGTTCGTCGCCCATCCCCCCCCCTCTCACGTGCGCACCGCCATACCCACTTTTCGTGTGTATAGGGAAACCTGGGTGGTGCTTTAATCCCTTTCCATTTTACGAGCGCCTTTTACGAGCCCGCCTTGCAGGACCGTTTGCGCCGATATGCAGGTTTTGGAAACAAGCGAGTTGCCTTCCGGCAACCTTACGCACCGGGCGTCTCAGAAATGAAACACAGAAGCACTCGGCTGTGATTGCTTGATATATTTGAGCGCGATTTTCCTTCAAGTTTTTAAAGTTGTTCACATTGAACGCGGACGCTGTCAAACCTTCTATCGCATTATCGCATATATCAATCTAAAATGACGTTTGTCTTTGTAGACATTTGATTATTGCGTGCCAAAGCATTTGAAACTAAAATATTAAAAGCTACGGCATAAATAACTCTGAAAGTGGAGGATTTAAATTTATACTTATTTACGCGTTGAATAAGCGTGACCGTTCCAATCTTTTTTCGGGGGCACCCGCGACGTACAAGCTGGGGCGTATTCTGCATCGTATCCGCAGAAGTACCGCGGTGGGATAAAATCGTCCGCCTGTATATCACGAAACGTGTGCACGAAAATAACAACAGCGCGATGTCATGGTGACATCGTAAAGGGAAAGGAACGGTGCGCGGTGGCGCGCGTCGATTCTTCGTTTTCGTTGCGTATACGAGCGGCAAATGGGATTTAGCGAATGCGATTCCGTCGTGTTGCGCTGTTCTTCAAGATGTATTTATGCGGTAACTTACTGCAGCGTGTAACCCTCGCGTAAAATAATATACGATTTGATGATAAAGTTTCAACATTGGTTATTATATAAAACGTAGTCAGAGCTCAGAGCTTGAACGTTTCTACATATATCTTGTGCCGAATAGGTTCTCCTGTTCTCTCTTACACGCGTACGCAAGTTTTGGCAGTATACCTTGCAAAGAACACGTTGTTGGAAAATTTTCGTTTATTAAACGATTTTTAAAAACGGATAGAAACCTTAATGATACGAGGGTCGGGGTACGAAAGTACGGTCTCCTAATTTTTTTCTCCCGACTTGCGCACCATAGAAACGTTTGCGTTTCACTTGAGTTGTTACTTAAAGTCTCTAGTTGCGCTACGTTAAGTGACGTTGTGATAAGTTACGTTAGTGTAGTGTCACATAAACAGTTTCAACTGGTGAGTGCTTTAGATACGCCCAACAGACAAGGACGGTGATTGACGTGTTTACCATGGAAGAAGTGAGTTTTATTGAAATTTATTCGCATTTCAGAAATGGTGCCATCATGAACATTTCTGAGACGCGAACGACGTTTAATGGCTGCGTTGAGCAGAAAAGGCATCAACTCTGCGAGTGCGCAGTAATTTTTTAAAATGATTGGACCTTGCTTTTAGTTCCCTGGATCTAACACGAAGTGTAGAAACCAATCGTAATAAAGAATCATTGAGCGCTCATTGAGCTGCGCTTTCTCCGCTGAACGCAGCCATTGGAACTCACTTCTTTTCACGGTAAGAACTTCAACCGCCCTTGTCTGTTCACCGCACATCTGAAACACACACCAGTTCGAACTGCTCGTGTGACACACACGTAAAAGATCACACGACCACTCTCAATATAACGCAACTAGACACATCACTTCAAATAACAACTCATTGAAACGCAAAACGTTCTATGGCGCCAGCGTCGAAAAGGAAATGTTAGAAGGCCGTACTTTCGTAACCGACCCTCGTAATTTATTTTAAACTAAATGAACAGAAGCTGATTGTAATCATTATTTTACTAATTATAGTAATTATTTTTATATTGTAATTCTTTCTTTATAAACATTATACGGCTCGTGCTAAGTGATGAGTTAAAATTAAAAAAAAAAATAAAAAAAAAATAAAAAAAACCAGCTATATCAAAAGTTAATTTGATATTCTGTGATATTTTAAAGTTGAAAGAAATTATGATCGAATGGGTGAGTATTATAAATGTATAATTCATCATTTCTAATATTATATTTAAATAAGAAGAGAAAGATTATGAATTGTGGATATCTATTGCTTATACTTTTTAAATTAGAATTATTCGATTTAATTTATTCCCGAAATATGAACGTAGGAAATGAGAAGCATTAAATGAGACATTGTGATTTTTATTCGACGTTGCAAGGACGTGCTCTTATCTTTCTTTTTTCTTCCGAGTAGCAAAGAAATAATGTGAATGTTCTCACCTCTCCCGTAAGTGCGGAAGCTGAGTGCGAGCTTGCTATTCTTCGAACGATCAGAACGTGAATAGAAGATCGTGGAGAGGTAAGGGCGGATAACTTGAGGCGGTGAGCGGGAAATAACGTTTCCGCCGGTAAAGTCCGCCGACGTGGAGACCAACATTTTCGCAAGTCGTGTGTACATTTTTACACCTGCTGTTAAACTTCTCGACTGTTGAGCTTTGTAAAGTTTCAAGCAAAAGATGAAAAGAAGATCCGCGTACAATAAATCGTCCTTCGTTTTCAATATTGTGATACGAGAATGGATTTATGTCAGTTAAAATGTGACGATAGGTTCGTATTTGAGATTTCAATGAATACGCTGATAAATATTAAGATAAGGTTCCGGTATTTACAAAAAGAAAAGCAAGATGTATGAGACGTGTTGTGCCGGTTGGTTGGTGTCATGCGATATCGCTTATCGTTAGTCACACATGAGATTCGATACAACACGGTTCTCGATACAGCTTAATCCCACACGTATCCTCAGTACGTATATACTTAACAACGTTATACATTTTTGGTATTCGGAATATGTGAAATATTATATACTGCGTCCATATTGGTTAAAAAAATTTTACAGTTCAGACGCTTTCAACGTTTAATTACTGACTCTTATGGTGACGTACAGATTTCGCTGATTGACTCGGTTCATTCCCATTGTCGACTGCGGAATGAATCATGGATCTTCGATATGGACGGTCTACGAAGGTTTCAAAAATGCGCCGACACTGCTTTACTGTGTTTAACATTTTATTATCCCGCGTTTACTTATATACAATTAAACATAGGACAACGTTTATACAAAAAAACTTTTACCGTATTGTTTGGATGTAAATTTTACGTTTAGGATTATGTGATTTATATTATTACGTGACTGATGAAAGCACAGTGTGCAGAAACGTACCAACATTGTTAATATATTATGTTTGAATTATAATATTCGTTGTTGCTCGTCAGTGGCCGTTTTTACCCTTGATTGTTATATACACACGAGCTTGTTATTTATAATTTTATGTATGAGAAATTTTATGTTAGGATTAAATTTTAATATATACCGCAGAATCTTATGACGATATACTGTATTCCATGGAAGAGACAATATACTTTTTATGAGATATAATTTATAAGATAATACGTGAACCAAATATCTATCTTAATTTTGTAGTTTCTTGTACATGTATTTTCCAGAGAATCAATAAAAATTGAAATTTAGTTAGACCGAAGAAAATACAAACGTAAAAATAGCTAAAAAGTAGTCAATAGTTTTGTCAGTAGCCAATACATAATTTTTGCATGCTTGAGATACATTTCCGACTTCTTTGTTTTCTCGCAAGTAAAAGTTCACCAATAGGATTTGTATCTCGCACGATTTTTAAGCGAAACATTTTAAAGCACAAACGGTGCGTTTAATATGTTGCGTATCTGTGTCACTTACTAATGTAAGACGCACGAAGCTCACAACCGGCTGCGGAGCTTCCACCGGAGCGTTGTAAACGCCGACCTCGCGAACCCTAAAGAAACGCACGCCTACTTGTACGTATCTATTCGTGAGCACGCACACAAACATGCGCACGAGAGAGAGAGAGAGAGAGAGAGAGAGAGAGAGAGGTGGGGAGGGGAGAAGCAAGAGAGAAAAGATCCCCTGAGTTAGCGGAACACGAAGACAGAAAGAGAGACGCTCGTGCAAAGGGTAGGATGCAGCAGCGTGCGAGGGGCGTGCTAGGTGAAACCGCTCGACAAGGACGTGCGCTGGGGCATGTAGTACAAGGTACATGTGAGTTGACAAAGAGGGAAGAAGACAGAAGGTCATGAAAGGGAGAGAAGAGGGCAGGGACGAGAAAGAGAGAGAGAGAGGCAGTAGTTGTATGTCGAGGGCTTGCTATACCCTCCTTTCGACCCCTTCTCCCTCGAGGAAGAGATCGGCGAGAGGACGGGGGTGGCGAAACTATGCGAAGAATGTGCAATTAGTGAACAGAGCATGAGATGAAGTTGGGGGTGAGGCGCGGTCCGGGGAGCTGGGGATGGTACGGGTCCTGGAAAGGGAGCGAGTATACGGGTCGCGAAGGGGAAGTGGAGGGTTGCCGACGGATCCTGGTATGGTGCCATGCCAGCGAATGGTATCCCTCTCTCTCCCTCTGTCTTGCTCCCTTGGTGTGTGTTGGTGGCGATGTTGAGGATGGTAGTGGTGACTGTATGTAGCGCCGAAGAAAATGGAAAGAAAGGAAGATGGATGGAACGGCGCCTAGGGATGATAAGAAGAAGAACGGACTGGGTTGCGGGGTTTGCTCAGTAGTAGTAGTAGTAGTAGTAGTACGAGTAGTAGTAGTAGTAGTAGTAGTAGAGGGGTTTGTCGAGGTCGTCAGGGTGGGGGTCACCGTGTCAAGATGCGAGAGAATCCTCCTTCTGGCGCAAGGACACTTATCGACTTCCCAGCCCCTCCGACTTCTCCCCGCGCCTTTACTTCGAAAGTATACACGCCCATATATAGCTTTTTGGGGTGCCTTTCGAGGCCATGCGGGAGTATCTCGACTTTCTCGTTCCTCGCGCGATCAGATACTTGATGACTTTCTTTACTGCTTTTACGAATGTTACGAGGGACTTAAACAGATCGTTTCCTTTTTTTTTCGAAAGGAAAACAATCTTAAACCGAGTTCTGGGCGTGTAATAGTTTAATTAAGGTATTGAGCAGAATAAGCCAGGTATAATAAATCATATATGTCAGGTGTTCAGTTATCTATGCATCTATATTATTTTTCAAGTTTTGTTCTCCGGAGAACGTCAACTTGATGCACGTTTTCTCTTTGTGGTTGCAAGAGATTACCTCTTTTTATAACTGTACGAGAGTGTATCTGGATTTTTTCCATTGAGTACAATATTTTTACTTGTGTATCATTGTTTTGCTCTTGACAACTCATATTTCTTCGAAACTTTATCACACACAACACTTGCAAACTGTTTCTCTTTCCGAGAACAAGATTTTTTTTTTAATTGTGGCACGTTAAATGTCTGATGATGATAGTTATTGTTTTTGAAAGACGTGGAGAGAATTTAACAAACAGACGTCGTTGGATCAGAAATATTTATAAATGTCGGACCGGCGTGAACGGAGCATAAGGAGTCCTTTTCGTGTGCTTACCCCTGAAGATCAGCCGCGGTGTGTTCAGTAATCGCTAATTGACCAAACGAGCTTAAACGCACTTCGTCGGCTGAAGGGCCAGCACGAGGCGTACTGTTTGTGAACCATCGATTAGCGACGGTGCTTCGTGGTAAAGTCCAGGATACCCCGAGGACCACTGGTGAGCCTCTCGGGCCCTCGACATGTCAAAAGCGATCCCTCTCGACGACGTCAACCGAGCACCAAGGTCGTTCGAGCGAGTACTCTCCGTTATTGCAGCTCGTAGCTGCACACGTTGCGGCTCTACTCCATAACATGGAGATCATTGAAATAGACTGTTGAGACGGTGGTGGGGCGCGAGTGGTAGTTTTAGAAAAACGCTCGAGGAAACATGCTAATCTTCTTCATCAACGTACGCAGCTAGTACGTATGCTAATAGAAAAACTTGGTTGAAACAACAGCCTGGTGATAAAAAAAATGATAGCGTGATAAAAAGTGCTGGTAAAGAATCATCTTGATTGACGTATATCTACTTATATATAGGCCACGTAACATTTACGCGTACGTATATTACTCAAGACCTAACGGGGTATTTAATTAGAAGCTTATCCGATCAGAATATGTGTGTACGTACATGATGGTGGAAAATTTACATAAATCCCGGGAGGTGTAATGTTTACACTACGCGATTTGTATTTCAAATTTTATATAGTACGAAAACGATTTATGCACGTGCAGGCCATACGGTTTTTTCCGCCTTTATATACGCTTCTTAATTATACATATGTTGTACATACGTTCACAAAGAGATCCGGCACGTGACTGCGCGTTTCTTCGTTACGTAATAACTCAGCAGATACGAATCGACTGAAACGTCATATCGGGCTCGAGACGTTTAACGATGATCACTAAATCTAATATAGTGAACGTTGGATGTACAACCGTCACGTTATTTTCGGAACGATATTTACGATGCTGTTAGTTACGATATTGATTCGAGATTCTATTTGTTCAGTTATCTCAGAAAATGCTATAATTTATCCAGTGTAGCAATAAATACAACGTAATATATAATTAATTTGCGCTTTGAGAGGGTATTCTGGTTTGAAAGGTGAAGAAGGTATTTTTCAGGAATTTTTTGTAGGGAAATGAAAAAAGCGAATAACGTTAAACTTTTACATGTTCTTTCAGCCTTATTTTTTCCAAATAACAAAAACATACTTTTTTTTATGTTATATCCTGATCACTAGAAGCTTGCAAAAAATGCATATGGACGGTGTAAATGATTATAGCTGTTCTATAGATATCGAAAACGCAAAAACTATATATCTTATTTAGGAAAAGTGTGACTATCGTTTTTGAACTGGAACTAAATCAATATTTTTATTTTAGAAATGGCGACTTTTTTATTAAAAAATATTATAGTTTTTTCTCAAAATTTTGTTAGTATTTTATTAAAAGAAAAAACTAATAAATGTATAACAAAATAATATAGTTTCGAGAAAAACAGGTTCAAAGTTTTAAATACGGTTTTTACTTCGCGACAACATCGGGTTTCGACAAACGACTTTAGAGACATCTTTTCAAGACTTCAAATATTAAGTATATTTTATAAGAAAAACACGTTCTTTACTTGTTATACCAGAATATCCTCTTAAACTGATGAAATAAGTACATAATTAATTATTGGTCTTTCAAACACTGTTTACATACACTGGGGTACGTTGGGAATAAAGAAAGAATAATTGTGTGTATGTTAATATATATATATATATATATATATATATATATATACCTATAATTAATTTTGTATACGTGCTACATCAAAGAGCTCGAAACTCATAGCGTATAACTATTCGCGAGCTACTCGCTACGCGTGATAGAATATCGTCTGAAAACTATGTATAGTGTAAACTGCAGATATTTTATTGAGCGCAACACTTCTGTCGCTGAATTTTCCTTTTGACGCGCGTTGCTTTTTGCTAACGAGCCTGTAATGGGACATATTTCTTCCGGCGTGTAAGCTTTCTCGCTGTCATTTCCAATCAGCCGGTAATAACGCCCGAGGGGGGGCCTCTTAAAATAGCGTTACGCGTGTGCAACAAACTGTGTTTTCTTACTCGGGATCGTAGGTAGTTTACACACTTCGCTATAAATAAACGAGCGAGAGAGAGAGAGAAAGATCTCTCCTCGTGCTCGTTACTTCGAGTTCGCGATCATAATGGCCCTTCTTGTTAAATTGAGCATCAGCCAAGTGATTTACGTTGATTGCTCGTCGCGTCGCGCATCCAGCGGTCTCTTTCCCTCTCTTTATTCCTTTGTTCTTCTCTCTTTTTCCCTCTCCCCCTTTTGCCTTCTCTTTCTTTCTCCTTCGGCTGCTCTTATCTTACTCACCTTGTACGCATCCGATGTCGATCGCTGATCTCGATCTCATCTACATGCTCGGGCACGCGGATCGATCTTCGCTTCGGCTTGAAGCTTGGAGAAGTGCCTGGGGCATAGCTCTTACATGTTCCCCTTTTCTACCCTCGTCATCTGACGCTCTTTGTGAAAAAGAGCCTTGCCTCCTACGATAATAACGTGCTTCTAAGCTCGTACAGGTAGATGCCGAAAAAGAACGTACAGCCGCTAACAGCAAACACACGCGAGAATGGAAACATTTAATTGTCTAATATTAGGCTGCACGCACTGTTGTGTGTAAAGGGCAACTTTTTTTAGATTAAAAAAAAATAAATTTTGTTATTGATTAGTGCCTATTTTATTTTTAATTTATTAAACTCCCCAAGTCTCCACAAATGAAAAATTTCCAAGTTGTTAAAGAATATATTTCTGATCATCTTTGCAACGCAATATATGCTGAATATTAAATGTCCTTAAATGACCACGTATCGCAGTAGCTTAGTATAAAGTGTTCTATTTATATGTTGCCGGGAAGAGATGGGAAGATTAACTAGATTGGAATAAAATATACTTAAAAGCCGCGGGCAAGAGGTCGAGAGGGCAAAGTGTAACTGGCCGACGTTGACACAATGCGTCGTAAGAATCGTCGACTGACTTGGCACGAGGTAGGAAAAGTCAAATAAACCGAGTCTCTTCTTTGTAGTCGGTGGCGTTCTATGGAGATCCCTAAGCCGGCATAATCGACCCCCTACGAAGAATGTTCGGCCTTCAAAAACAGAGAAGGAACGCGGCCGGCGGTGGCGCATGGTTCATAGCGGGCCATTTAACGGTCTTTGCGAAATTGAGTCATCACGCGGTTCCCCTGGAATCTCGAATATTTTCCTCCCGATGCTTCAGCTTCTCCACCCCTCCCGCCCCTCTCTCTTTCTCTCGTCTCGTTGTACCCCCTACCGCCGACTCTTGCACATCTCTTCTCCCTCTTCCCTCTTATGTTACCATCCGACGAAGACAACACACCCTCATAGATCCTCGTCGTCACGATCCTCCGCCGGGATATCTCGCAACTTTTTGCGGAAGATTCGCAACGGATGCGAGCGGATTTCCAAATTTCCGTGGCCGAGAAAGCATAAATAAGACGCGCGCGCACGAGACGCTGCCCGATATATCTTTCGCCCAGGTGCCATATATTCCTCACATAACTTCTTAAAGCGAATGCGAGAAAAATGATGGCAATATGAGGTACCTATTACGTGTTTTCGACTCATAAAATTATGTAAAGTCTATTTAATTAAAACTTTGTGTATGCACCTACGTGGATCGTTGTTTACATCTAAAGGGAGACTTAGTTTTTTCTTTTTTGATTTGTAATTTTTTTTGTAAAATTTCAATTCAATACGTAGTACGTCAGGCGATAATTTCCAGTACAATTTCTATATACAGCAAAAAAAGTTGAAACAATGTTGCCAAGACGTTGCAATGTTGAATATTGAATATAAAAGTATAAATATATTTCTAACGTTGAATCTATGTTAATCCCATTGATTCTTTTTGTTGATACGTGACAACATTAACAACACAACATGGAACAAATTATTAATCTTTCCGCAGTAATTTGCAACGATGCCGCTAAACGGCGCACGACGGCAAGACCAACTTGTAAATAAATTTCAGTTGGGGGCGAATACAAGCAGGCCCTCGGCGAAGTAAAATCGCGATCTTCCGCGAGTCTTCGGACCCGGCGCTTCTTTTAGATCTAAACAAATAATCCACGCTGAGCTCAGAAAACTTCCAACAGTTGTGAAAAAAAAACACGTTTATCTATAAGCGTGGCCAATGTTAATCAATGTTTAACAATTGTTATTGCATTGTTTAAAATAAAGTAATAGATAATATTGAGCTGCCTAAGATCTAAGCTTGAACCGTTTTCGGCTTGTATCTTGATCGAAAGTAATACAGAATTGGAGAATATAGATTAGAATAGAATACAGATACAGACCGCGGTCTGTGTGTGTGTGTGTGTGTATTTTTTATCGTCGCAGAAATCATTACAGTCACGATTCACTGTCGTCAGCGACAGAAGTAAGAGGGCATTTGATTGCACATATATATTACAAACAACGTCTGCATCCTCGAACGAATTTCTACGGAAACAATATTCGTCGCAATTTGTAGAGAGCCCAGGACGAAGACGAATGCCTGTAATTTACGAGTTGCGATTTGCAATGCAAAAAAGAGTGGCGTAGAGATTCGGCATTGTCGTTTCATTTCGTCTCCTCGACATTCGTGTTTGTCCTCGACATATTGCGCCGCTCCCTCGCTCGAGTAACGATGAATCATTTAGCGAGCCGTGCTCGCCACCACCGATTCTTAATCAAGTCTTTCCGTAGGAAGCAAGACGGTACGCTCTCTCCAAAACTTTCCGCGAAACTTGGAGATTTATCGGGGAAATAATTTATTTACCTTATATACGGTAAGAGAGAGCGGCAACGCGGCGGGCGGTTGTGTCGCGTCGCGTCGCGTCGGCCAGGACGACGCGCGTTTCATCCCACCCTCTTCCCTCGCACCAAAGTGCTTTGATAGTCAATATGAATCTGCACGTAATCCCGTGATGTCAGCGGCGTGCGCGCTTAAAAGAGAAATATTTGATTTAACATTCCTGTAATCCCTGAAATGATGCAAATATTCCCTCTCCTAATATCTGCGTATATAATTAATACGCGATTTCCAACTTTTACGACTCGACGTTTAAAATGGACGACATACAATACAATGCGTACGTGTTAATCGAACACGTATCTTTCTAGGAAAACCGAACTTGGATATCGTTTCCGATGCAATATCAAAGTTACAACTTCCCACGCTGTCGTTAGAATTCTAGACGTTCAGCGTTCAGCAACGCCCGTCGCGCGCGTATCCATCTGGATCGAAGTACCCCGGCCGCGCGCGGCGTGATTCTGCTTACCGTACAGTTAAACGTTATTTCAATTACGACACGTTTGATGTCGTCTGGCGCCAGTTTTACGGTCACCGGCGATCGTAAAACCTTAACGGCTGTGAAATCTAAGCGGCGATAAGGTGGCGCGTAGAAACGCCATTTACACGGTCCACGCGGCCGGAAATCAATTCATCGATTCATCGAAGAACTTTCCCGCGCACTACCACAACGACAACTCCTTTGTTTCGTCCAACGGTTACGTTGCATTTATCATAGCATATTGACCATTCACTATTCACTGCGGTACGGTTAACATACGGGCACGTCTCCGTGGCGTCGCGCGCCGCGACGCGCGACTGAACTCTGGTCAGGGAGGAAGATCTTCCGGTTTTTGTTTGTTGGAAAGACGTCTGCTTTAACCCCTTGGCTGCAGCTAGGCGAAAAAATTGCTTTTGACAAAAAAGTTGATTTAATTATATCATTGAAAAGATGTGTGTGTGTGCTTTCTAGGGGTTTTTTCTGCAGTCGCTGAATCTATAACGCTGAGGTCAAAATTTCAAAATATAAAGTGGCGGAAAAATTTATCGAAATTCTTATAAATCAATTTTTAATGTAAAGCGAGCGATATTATTCCATTTTGCCGTCATATCAACGCTGTCAATTTTTAAAACGGATTAGCGGCTAAGCTTCAAAAACTCTTGAAAATTTTTTATGCAACGTGAACCATCGTTAATATTTTTTTCTCATCATATTGACGTTGCTATTTTGAATTTTTGATTTTTTATTTTACATAAATTTGCAAACAGCACCTTCGAGAGAAACCTTCAATACAACGTTTTATGCAAATCGAACAATTTTTTACATTTTTGGTCCGCCATATTGGATCCATTATTTTGAATTTTGCACGTTTGATTTCAGCGTTGAATTCAATGACACCAAAAACATGAAAATATCTCGTTCTACGTGCTGCGATATAAATATCTTTTCTGTATCTGCGGATATTTCCGTCATTAACACACAGTCAAGGGGTTAAAATATACATTTTCTGTGTGTGTGTGTGTGTGAAAGAGCTAGAATATTAAATAATTTTAAGAAATAATTTTCAAGACAATCAACATTGTAAATTTAGAAAGCAATAATTTTAACTCTGCGTGAAAGATCTTTTAATTTTCTTTTTTTGCTGTGAAGAGTATACAAATAGGAATCTGAAATTAATGCAAGTACAATAATTTCGTCGAAATTTAATAATTGCACGATTAAATTTTATTGAAGAATCTAAATCCGCGATCTTTTTCTTTTTTCTCATATTTCTACATCGTGTTCTACGCGCAACGAGTCGCGCATTTGAAAATTATTTTCTCTACGTTCAGTTTTTGATCGCCGCAGTTTGATGCTATATTTTTTATTGCTCCCGATGCGTGATCCGCAGAAAAACAAAACATTCCACTCCCGACCATCTCTCTCCCTCTCTTTTTCTCTGATTTTACCTTACGCATGGTGTGTGCACGCGGTACATTGTTATATTAAAAAAAAAAAAAAAAAAAAAAAATGGAATGGAGCGCGCAAATGAAATATTCGTGTTGTTAAATCCGGAGGTTGTTGGATTTTCATCGTACGCGATGAAACCTGAATACATCCCCGCGTATTTGAATCGATTCTCGGGTCTTTTCACCGTTTCGAACGCGGTCGTCGTCTCGTTATCGACAGTTTCGAGCGGTTTATATTCGCATGTAACTACGCGAATCAAGTGAAAGCATTCGGCTCTCTTTCTCGTTTCGTCGCTTCGTCGCCTTTTTCCCGTTTTGCTTCCCGCCCGCTTCGGTTCATTACGATTTATTATACTCGTTATCGTCCCGGGTCGCGAGTTACGCATCCGCGTACGTTCGCGCGGATATCCGCTGGATTGAGTCGCCAAACGACGCTTCAGAACGCCATGTCCCGTACTCGCTTCCACGTCCGCTCCCGCGCGCTAATTAGAATTTATGACGAGCGCATTTTATCACCCGCTAAATTTAGCCACGAGTTTTGCGCGAAAATCGTTTTCGCCGCGCGCGCGCGCTACCCTGAAACTGCGCTTTTTCGCGCGATTACAGTAAATCGCTCGCTGTTTAGCGAGTCATCCACGATATCGAGATAATATGCGTTATCGGCCACGATGCGATGGTGTAAAATTTATTCCGTACAACCACACATACGTGTTCATAACGATTTAAAAAGTGGTACGTGACATTTATATATAAATGTTTACGCTTTATTCTATTTTAAGATCTTTAATCTTAACGTCGTAGTTTGTTTTTTTTATATAATATATAAATATTCCGCGGAAAGTTAAAGAAACATTGTATATGTAAATGTGAATAAAACTCAAACAAGGTATTAGTATACATAACGTACTCTGACTGCAGAGTGATACGTTTACACTATTTGTTCTGATGACGGACAGACCCGTGACTCTATGTAATTTATGTAAAGATACCCTTAAATATCGATATTATATTTTTAACGATGATAACAAACGCGGAGAAAACTTGTGGATAAGGCTTAATAAGATAAATCGTGTCCCTAATTCAAAATGCAATCGCTTGAATTAAATACGCTGACGCTTGGCTCGTATAAAAGCGCATTTTATCTGGCGCTTCTGCGAGGCACAGCTCTTAAAGCCTATTTCGAGCAGTTTGCTCGAGGGTTTGTTTGAATCCGTCTCGTCTGGTTTTCGTCACGTCTATAGAGGGACGTCTCGTATTCGAGGCTCGCGAGAATGTGCAATCTTCGTCACGGAACTTTCATTTCCCAGGACCGATCTCGATGCTTCTGCGGATATCGCGCGTGTTTATGTTTCCGTTCCCGACAAGGAAATCAAAATTTATGTAAAGTGTCCAGATTTTTCGTGAAACTGTTTGGAAAGATGAGAAGCATATAGGGGAGACCGGGGCTAAGCCGACAACGGGGCAAACTTGACACTAGGCTTTTTGCCACGTTAACGCTATCGTATAGAAACTTGCCTTTCTCCTACTGTAGCGTCTTTATGTGCCAGTATTATCAACGGACGTTGGTAACATTCTGAGTTATAGTGTACGTTTTAACGCGACATAAGCGTTTTTGATAGTAAAAGGTACGTTTTCTGATCTCTCGAAACGGTCTATACTCTTTCATCGAGGTTTACTCTTGCGACGCTACCGGTAAGTGATTTTGATGGGAACGTTGCGGCGCTTTATACGACGCCGATAATACGTTTTGCATATTTTCAAACGTTTTATCGTTTTGGAGTAACAAAAGTAAAAAACGACGTTCGGGGCAAAGTCGACAGGGGCTAAGTCGACACGCTGTTTTCGTGGTTCCCACGAATAAACGATGCTTGTAATGCAGCATATATGGCAGAATGACAAAATTTGTGCGCACGTGTACGCGCGAATTTACTTGCATAACGTGTTTTTCAAACATGAGTTCAGATGAAAATACGTGAATGTTCAACAATTTTTGTTCTCATTATTTCCAATGATTGTTTTACTTACGTCCAAATTTTTGTACTTTCTAAATACACGATAAACAACTGTATATTTAGTTTCAGACAAAAAAAAATAAGTTCCAGATCAACGTGTGTCGCGCAGGCAAAGTGTCGAGTTTACCCCCGCATTTTTCACGTCGAAACGTTGTCTTCGCGTCACTTTTCCTTTCCTGGTGGCAAAACAAAGCGACGTACAGTAAAACTTCCTGAATCACGTTTGTACCTGAAGACTCTTTAAATATTATATACCATTGACGTTGCCTAAAAATTTTACGTAAATATTAAAACGTGCCTTTGAAAAAATAGTGTCGGCTTAGCTTCGGTCTCCCCTACAGCGAGATAGCGTTCTGCGAAGGCTCACTCAACTCTATACACGTCCTTACGTACCGTTAATTATAAAAGGATTGATTTTATGAACACGCTCGAGTCGTTTGTCACAACCTTTAAGGAAATCGTTGAGATATATATAACGTATGTTTACCTTTACGTAATATTTGGCGACGCATGATTAGATTATTAATAGGATGACGATCATCTGATTTAAATGTCTCTGCGTACGCGTCTGGTTACATGCGTTGTTTTACTAACGACATTTATTACGGTCTATTGAGATTAAGAATACTGATCTTTATACACATAATTTGTCGTGTTGCAGGTCGCAACGAGTTGATCGCTCGTTATATTAAATTGAGGACCGGTAAAACGAGAACGCGAAAGCAAGTATCTTCGCATATACAGGTTCTCGCGAGAAGAAAACTCCGGGAAATACAGGCAAAACTCAAAGTGGTGAGTATATCCGGTTTATATGTCTCCCACGCGCACGTTCTACAGTTTTTTTTTGCGTCTATTGTCGGTTCTTTTTCCTTTTTTTTTCTTTTTTTTTCAAATGTTTTTCAACGCCACATTGAGCCCCACCTTAGCAATGTAGTGCATCTCGATTGCGTTTTTTGCCTCTTTCGTGGTGGGCGCGTCAAATATTTCGTCAAACAGATATAAATTTTGTTTATTTGTCTAACGGCGATGTGCTGCGACTACCAAAATTAACTGTACGACAATAGCGGTTTAACATGACACATTATTGTAATAATGAAATGCGAACGAAACGCTATTGTACAATTATTCGTTTAACAATACTGCAATACTCGATGACACGTCGTGTCATTTGATAATATATTAAATAAAATATTGCACGCGTCGTATATATAAACGCGATACTTGGCACGTGGACGTGATATTTGAATCTCACATGCGGTGGATTTTTATTTCTCTCTGAACTGGTGCAGCTAATATACCGAAAATTCGATCAACCGAATTTATTAGAGGAATGATGGTCGTACATATAATCGAACACGTATATATACGTTTCTTCAATATTATTTTTATATTATTATTTGTTAAATACTGATATATATAATTTTTTATGTTGTTTTTTATACTGTCATTTATCAAGTAATATTCCATTAATGAAATGACAACAAAGAATTTCACTGAAGGAAGACACGATTAGATTGTTTCTTGTGTTTTTTTAAAAGTCTTGGAAATAATAGAGAATAAAATATCATTAGAAGAACGATGTGTGCACATACATATATTGTATGGAAGGAATCTACGTTGATTATATATTATATTACATAAACTGCATATGTGTAATGATTTTTCATCGTTCAATGTCAAAATATTCTTTCCTCTATATGTTGATTTCTTTTGTCTCAATACATTTTATTTTCAATAAATAAAAATACACATTTGGCATCCGAGAATTCTGATGCATATATATAAAAAACTTGCGCGTTTCTTCACCAAACAATATGTATCTTTTACAAACAAGGTAAATCGAATACTCGAACGAAATGTTCAGCCGTGGGATACGCAGACGTCTGCTGTATTTCGCGTTTCGCACACGGTGGCTTCGGAGAGCATAGTATAGCGATGATATTAAATCGCGATCGGCGATATGCGAGCATTAGCGGGCGATGGCCGTTGCGGAATCATTTTCAATGAGAGGGCGAAACACATATATCGAGGGACACACATATCGAGAGGAGCATTGCCGCGCGGGATAAATCACGCGTAAAAATGAACCCAGCCCGTTTAATCAACAGCTGAATTATTAAAGCGATTCGCGAACAATTGCGCGCGCTGGTTAATAACGCAAAGCATGGCGGTGCAGCGATCGGTGGTACCTCTATTTCGCCCCGATGGGCGGTGAAATAACGGGGGAGACAGAAGACACGAAAGAGAGCGAGAGGTTGGGGAGTGCAGGGCGAGAGAGATAGAGAGAAATAGAGTATTGTTTATATACAGGATCGGTCAATATTCGGAATAGAAAAGAGAGGAAAAACAAAAGCGGAGCGTGTAAATTAACCGTGCGCGATTGCCATGCAACGCTCCGGCAAAAACTCTCGTTTGAAGAAAAAAAAACTGCAATTTAATCGACAACGATAAATGGAAAATTTTTTCGGATATTCCGCGCAATCTAGGTTGTTATTACCAAATATATAGTCGGATCGTTAAATATAATTTACCCATAACGTTTATAACCATCTTCTTCCACTATCCCCAATAAGGGGTTACGAAATAGATGTAATTAATTAATTATCGCGTAAATGTATTACTCGTTTTTTCGATATTGATATAATTCAATGAAGCGAAATTCAATGAAGGATCCTGCGACTCGAAGCTGTCGTAACATAATCAAAATCTTTTCAGAGATAGCGCAGTCCTTTTCAGGACAACGGAAAGAATATCAAAGCACTATACGTGTTTCTAAAGTATAAGCGATTAGAAATGAAACGTTTCATCACGTATATATGTTTCAAGGATAGACAAAAGAAGCTAACAAAACTTTAAATTTTTACTAAGAACTTTGAGTTTTATGTCGAGCTTTAGAGGCACGTGATTGCAATAAATGATAATATGCTTATCAGCATTCTTTCATACGCGTATCTTAAATTAAAATCTGCCTTTAAAATTCCATATCCACATGATACTGTCTTGCACGAGTACGTTAGCGTATAATGTATTTATAATGTTTTTATTTTTCCGCGTTGTGTCATTTTTATATTCTACTCGTGCGCCTCGGCTCTTTTGGAGGTCCCAAAGAGTGCGGAAAAAACACCGGCGTTCCTCGAGCAATTTTAATTACGCTCGCGCGCGCGCGCACGACTTTCGCGTAATAAGATGTCGTCCGTTTCCGCGCGCGCGGTTCCGTACCACGATGCCATTTATGAAATACTTGCGCGGGTTTCCGTTTTTAAGCACGGTCAGCCGCAGCTGCAGCGACTGCAACTGCAGTGGCTGCATACCGTGAACATTATTCAGGAAAATAGCAGGCGTGGGAGGGTGGTGTACGGTCCACCGTGACGTAATTTTCTGGTTTTCGTGTTTCAGGAAGGGTAACGGCCGCCGCGCCGCGCCGCGACTATTGCTTGTTGCTTCGTGTTGCTCAGAAAGAAGTTGCTAGTGTTGCTACCCCGCCTGCGGCCGCGAACCGCGCGATTTATTCGACCAAGAAGGAAAAGAATTTCGCGAACGGCGTTCGTATTTCACACGCACCAGTATCGTCTTACACAACGCATGTGCTCCTTGCTTTTATATATTTTAAACAAGGCAGTATTACGTTAGAAGAACGTGTTTATCTCGTTGGAACATACGTGAATTGAACGTAATTAAAATCCGACAAGCCGTGGAAAATCCTATTAGAAAAAATTTTACTGGCTTTTTTTTATTGAAACTATATTAGAATTAAATAGGATATTTGATTTTAACAATAGATTTGTTATATGAAGGTAAAAATAAAACAGCTTTTCTTTTTTTAATTTTTGGACATGATTACACTTGTTGCGACGTTTAAAACGATTCACCTGATGATGATAACGTATCCATGCATTCCCCCAAATGGTAGAACAAATAAGAAACAGAATTTAAGAGTAACTTTAAACTTTTTCCTTATTTTACCGTCGATCTTATGCTGAAAATATTAAATTTTCCTATTGCGATTTTCCGATAATTCTATAGTTTTAATTTGTCTTTCTTTCCGGCACATTTATTATTTTCTTTCATATTAATATTAAGACGCGTATTACATTTCGCGTGGACTCACGTTAGCTTTTGTGTTACACATTTTACATACTGTCAAACGATATTAAATCACCAACTATCACGGTCTATCGAGATTGTTCGCCGTTTTATCTATTTTGGAAATAATTGCACCAGGCATTACGGCGTAATTAATTGTTGCGGTGTAAACGTACTTCCGATAACGGGGCGGGGGTGTAGCGGTAGAAGGGAGTTATGGGAGAAGGGGGGTGCCCAAAAACGGGCGAGCGTTTCAGAATGTCGATAAACATGTCCAACCCCGTTACCCGCCCAATCCTCTGCATTCCTGGCGTGTATTCGAGAGATGAAGGGCGAGAGAGAGATGGACACAGAGAGTGAGTGAGTGACTGAATGAGTGAGTGAGTGAGTGAGTGAGTGAGTGAGTGAGTGAGTGAGAGAGAGAGAGAGAGAGAGAGAGAGAGGGGGAAAGAGAGCAAGGGAGGGAGAAAATGGGGAAGGGAGAGAGAGGCAGGGGGCGACGTATGGGACGAAGGGTGAAAATTAAAAAAAACGACACGGACTGCACCCTCTCAATTAACCGAATTGATTTTCTGCTGCAAATTCAGCGCGCGCTTCGCACAAACGTGAACAACGGCCCGCGCAGCGAAATGGGCTTTTCGCGGGTACGCGATGTCATCCAACATTCATAAAAAATTACATTCTACCCGGCGAACGTCGTGCACGGCCGTTTTGTAAATCGACTTTTCGCGCCGATTAATCTACCGATTCGCTCTGATCACTGATGTCGCGTCGATTACGTTGCAAGGATGGTATTCACTATTCCGGATAGAAAATACGTAATCTTCACGTGGAAGAACATCCGGTGGTTTTGAAACGCACTTTGCAATGCCATGTCATTTTTGTGAACGTTAGGCGAATCAAATATCGTATCCGGGGTTGCTGTGATAGAAATAAAAAAATAAGAGATACGTATATCATGGAAATTATGGTACGGATTCCGAAACGTGCGTAATGAATATGCATTATATAGCTTGGCCACATTCCCCAAATCTCTTCCAAACCTCGCCTCACGAAAATTAAAAGTCGTTTCATTTTAATAAGCGACGTATCAGTGAAAGTACAGGGAAATTTTAATGACATTTACCGCATATTTCTATTCACATTACAGCTATCCAATAATCCGATAATTACAAAGACGTTTATAAACAAAATTTAGAAGAGATTTGTCCATTACGTACGTGCTTTATATACGATAAGTTTTGTTAATCAGTATGTTAAAAAATAATCAGTTGCAGCAAAAGAGTTGCCTGTGTATCAAACGTGTACAACGTGATTATACAGCGATTATATTACCTTTTTTGCTTTAATAATTTTTCTATTTCATACTTGATCTACAATCTATTTGAGTCCGTACGTGCCGGCAAGTATCGTGCAGTAAAAAAAATTCAATCTAAAATTAAATCTATTTATAAATCTTAGTTTATTGAAACGTTGGACGTATCCTTTTACTGGGATTCTTGTGTGGACTTGGTTGTACGTTATTGCTTGTTTATTTACTTACGTCATACTATAATAGTTGATGTTTTTTATAAGTTAAAGATACAATGCTTAATTTTTTTCCTTCAAGTATAACAACAACTTTTAAATGTCACAGTTTTGAATTGAATTTTTATTGAAGCAAAGTTTATATGTGTAACTGAGGATCAACATTTTTATCATCTACTTGTAGCTACTACGCGCAATCCAAGGGCGAGTTCTCCATTTTTCACTATTTTCAAGTTAGGACGACACTATCGATATATACACACATTGACAATTTCATTAAACAAAATTCGCCTGCAACGTGATTGAAAACGCCGTAGGTACGAGGAACGGCGCGCGGCGGCGCGGCGGTGGCGGTGGCGGGATACTCACCCCCGTGTATTTCGAAGCGAACACGCGAGGGGCGTAAACAACGTGGAGAGCAAAATGTAACCCGTGATTTTCGGTCGCACCGTCGGCTAAATTCTTTATTGCTCGCATCGTTACGCGGGCGACGCTTCATTCCGGTCGACCGGCACTCGTAGTGACTCCTCCATTACGGATTTATGAACGAAATTGAAAATCCCTGTGCTCCCGTGGGCATGGGATGAGAAAGAGAGAGAGAGTGCGAGTGCGAGACAAATGGGCGCACGGGTGACGCGGTGCGGGACCGGATGATGGTGGTAGTGGTGGGCATGGCAATTTTCCGAACGTCACGGCAACGAACCATCTCTCGTTCGCCTCGTCAGCGATTTTCGGTCGGGCGCTGATTAAAACGACGGCTTTCCGATAAAAGCGCGCCGAATTCCCGCGACGTTCTGTTGTAACCGGACGCTCGCCATCGCTGCCGTTGTTTCTGCAATCAACCGCTCCGCGCGATCGCGATCGATTTCATCGCGTGCGGCGCGATGCGCGACGGACGAGAGATTCGAAAGAATCGGGGGAAAAATATCGGAAAGGAGGGTGGGGGGGAGGGAAGTGGGACAGGGAGAAAAAAGGAACGCTGGTAATCACGCGTCCGGGAGCGGTAAATTGATTCGCATCATTGAGAATGTTACGAATTTATCCGTCGACTGTTGATTGATATCGCGAGTCCCGGATGTCTCGAATTTTTCGATTTTTCGAGCCACATTGCATTTGCCCTTCCACGAAGTGAATATAATTAAAAAAAAAAAAAAAAAAAAAAAAAAAAAAAAATGTGTACCGCGAGTCAGAAATGCTAAAAGATTGATCTACATCTCACGTTTCACATTCACTTGTACAACTCATGCGTCTTAATTATATCAGCATTTTATATTTTTATAAGAAACGCGCAATACACATCTATATTATACGTGTGTCTATATAATACTTAATACATGAACAACGTTGGATACGTCTTTTAGCACGTTAAAGTCGCGTCGTCCTCACGTAATTTGTCAAGGCACTACAGCGTTCTTAACTTGATATATACGTGTAAAAACTTGTCGTTCAAAAAAATTCAATTCAGATAATTTCTGCTTTCTTAGAATTTTAACGCGCATGCGTATTCGCAGTTTAATTACAAAGATGTAATTACAAAACGTTGAATATTAAAAAATTTGGTTCTCGTCGAAATATTTTCGATGCAGGACGTTGCTCCGACGTCGTTAAAAGATTTCCCAGACAGCACCATGTCCAAAATCGGAATGACAATACGCCTATACGTGCGCTGTCTGTGTTTAAAGATTGTTCTGCCAAGTCTGCTAGAATACGTGTTAACGCACTTGTGTTAACGCACCACCCTGTACTATACACTCTACAGTCTATCTAGCCTCGATGATTTCTCTCGTCGTAGTGCTTAGAATTGAGAAAGAGGATATCGAATATCGATAAAATATGATACTGTGCCGTCCGGCATTGCGTGGTGATATTATATATAATATCGGTCTGGAAATTTGTCAGGATCATGCCGCCAAGGAGAAAGCGCTCCAGACAATGTCGAGCATGTCAAGCGCCCAAATAGTATCAGCTGGAAGCGCGATACACAACAAGATGCCCCCCGCCCTCGTGGGGCCCCTTGCCCTTCATGCTTCCACCCCTGTCTCCTATCCCGGAGCGGTAAGTCCTGATCTCGGAGAACCCCTTGAGACATTTTTTTTCTTTATCGGCCTTTTTCTTCAAAAGAGCCAACGAGCTTTATAGGGTGAGACGACGAGACTCTATAAAATGCGAATTAATTAAGTTACCACATCACACTATATACTGATGGGTGCAGCGCACTTTGCATGACGAATTGCTTTTACGTAAAACAAGCGGCCTCAATCTCTCCCGCTTTTATAATCGTTGCATTGACTCTTAAATTTAAAAGTTTCTTGGATCGATTTTTTTTACAATACAATATTAATAATATTTTTTATATATCAAGCGCTAAAGACGAGCTGAATCCGTTATGTTCGTGTTATCAAAGATTGTGTTTATACAAAAATTCTTGGTGAAACTTTTAAGAAAAATTTTTCAAGATGATTTTGGAATACTTTAAGTTCGGAAACTACAGATTTTCCTAGTGAAAAAAGTTGACGCGACGTTAACGATGAGAGGATTTATGCAAGCGAGAAATATCGGTTTTTTAAATATAAAGCAAAAAGTAAAATTGTTATGACATATTAGTGACTATTACATGATGTAGTTTTAATTAGTAATGGACAATAGTGGCAATAATAGCATTTCCGATTTATCTCGATTTATATGACATCATGCATCATATATAAGGGTGTATCATTTTAAGTGATTCAGCTGAATATCTCTTAAAGTAAAAGAGCATGGGAAACGTGTTTCAGACAAAAGTTGTTTGGTTCGAAGGGGGACATAAGTCACGTGAACGACACCTTTACGTTCTTAAATGAAAACCCCTATTTTTTAATGCATATTCTTGTAGCTAATCTCGAGAATTTTTCAAAACACTATATAATAAAGTATTTTTTTGTTAAAAACTTTTGGAATTATAAGGCTTGAAAGTTCTAGTACTTTGACATAAAATACAAAATATCTTGTAAAACATTAATTTTTCGGTAATGTTACCTTAATACTTTTATGCACAGAATAATGAAACGAATCACGCGTGGTATGAAAAAAAGGCATAGTTTCTTTAAGAAAAAATATGTATTTTGCAACACGCATCTGCATACTTTTTCTTGAAAGCAACTGTCTTTTTTTTCATACCACGTGATTCGTCTCATTATTCTGTGCATAAAAGTATTAAGGTAACATTACCGAAAAATTAATGTTTTACAAGATATTTTGTATTTTATGTCAAAATACTATAACTTTCAAGCCTCATAATTCTAAAAGTTTTTAACGAAAAAATACTTTATTATAATGTTTTGAAAAGTTCTCGAGATTAGCTACAAGAATGTGCACTGAAAAATAGGGGTTTCCATTTAAGAACGTAAAGGTGTCGTTCACGTGAGCTTTAAACGACCATCCATGGTCAAACCACGGACACCATCTTATGTCCCCCTTCGAACCAAACAACTTTTGTCTGAAACACGTTTTCCACGCTCTTTTACTTTAAAAGATATTCAGCGGAATTACTTAAAATAATACACCCTGTATATATATATATATATATATATATATATATATATATATATATAAGATATATCTCGACAGATTGAAAGCTTCGTAGAAAGGACATAAAATGTCTCGTCGTCTTTGTGGATAGGACGTTTACTTTTATTATCAGTAATATTGCCACGTTACCTCTTCTTTTCAAGTTCGTGACTGTTCCTAACCGCTTCGCTCGATAACCGCTAATCCGCCTGTCGAAAGCAAGTACCCATGCCGTGTAGTTTGTCGACTGACCTGTAAATTTTTTTGTCTCACGAGACTTTGAGATAATACCGTGTAATTAAAATGTCACGCCAGAGAGCGTGCAACGAGTGGCACTACGTTAACAACGTTGCACTTATTATTTATTATATGTGTATATATATATATATATATATATATATATATATATATATATATATATATATATAGAGAGAGAGAGAGAGAGAGAGAGAGAGAGAAACAACCTGGATCCACAATAAAATAAGCTGTTTGATCTCGATAAGGGTAATCAGCCGTAGCTTCCACACATAATATAACAAGTGTATTATATAATTTAAATTTTTGTGAGCACTGTTAAATAAGTCGGAAATATATTTGTGATGTTTAAACTTTTAAACAAAGCGATACATTTGCGAACAATGACAGTTACTTGTTTAAACGTCAAAAAGTTTGCTTTCGTATCTTTAGCCCGACTTAATCAGTGTTGCTTCCATCCTGTGTTTTGTACAAGAAGAAAAGAGGAAAAAATAATATTAACTGATTAGAGACGGTGAATATAGTGTACTCTTTATTTTTTTACGTATATAAGCTTTCCGCTTTTTCGCTGTCATGTTTTGTTCCTTTGCGCTCTTTTTTACATTTAGTTATGAAAGAAGAACGAGGAAAATAGAGGGAGAACGTTGTTTTCGTATATATGATCACGCGCGTACCTTCTTCTCTTCATGACGCGAAAGCTTTTGCGTCGATAACTAACCACCCCTTGCAAAAGTGACATCCTCCCTGGCTCTCTGCTGCTACGCTGCCTCTGGGGGCCCTTGTTGTGTATTGTTGACTTTGTCCATTGCTCTAATCTTGTATGTACATACGTATCACCTGGGCATCACATACCTATACATACGACATGTATACATACAGCGTACGTATGTATGCGTTACATTGGACGTATCTGCATAATGGAAAACGACGTTCGTTGTGGCTTATTATCAAACTATCTCTCTTTCTTTCTTTTTACATAACATAAAACGCGATCATTAGCCTTTTGTTGTTCGTGCTGTTGTTGTTCTCTTTTATTTGTGTTCATTCATTTCGTTTCCTATCGCTCGTTTCTCGCCCGACGGCTCGATGGCTTTTTATGGAAAATTTGTAAACTTTTTTTTATCGAAACAGTTACAGTATAAGGATTTACGTAATGCAACGACGTGTTTGAAAAGATTTCAAAAATGCAAGTTTAAATTTTTTCCATAGTTTAAGAGAAACGGCGTCGTTGCGTTCTTTGCTTAACCATCAACCGTCACGTTATTATTTTTTTTAATAGTTAATAGTAATGCGATTACAGGACACGCGTATTGTTATACAAATCTGGCAAAGCAATCAATTATTTATTTATTTGTTTATTAAATAGCAATAAACTTGATAGTTTATTTTAATAAACTTGATAATAAACTTATTAATAAACGTCAGGCGCGAACGTGGCTAATCCATACGCGTCAGTTTTTGCGTAGATTTAAACTGGCGATATGTTTTCAGCAATTTTGGCAGCCAGGTCTGCAACCAGGAACGTCCCAGGATGTCAAACCCTTCCCTCAGCCTGCCTACACCGGAAAACCGGCGACAGCGGTCTCGAGCGGTGATTTGGTCCAAGCGCAGCCTGCACCACCATGGGAAGGACGCGCCATTGCGACCCACAAGCTCAGGCTTGTCGAGTTTTCGGCCTACATGGAGCAGCAGAGAGAACAGGAGATTGTAAGTAGCCGCGTAAGATTTATTAAGCTGCGAAGATTTCGAGACAAACCAGAGGTAATTTTTTTCGTCGCCAGTACGACGTAACAAAGGAGACGGTTTACGTCGACCCAACCGGCTGCGTTAGTACGATAACATCCATGCAGTTTGCCCGTGACTGTCAGTTGAGCTTGACCGTTTCTCGCTCTGTGCTCTATGTATGTACATTCATCGAAACGAATCGCGCGAAGCCGCGCTAGATTCTTTGAGACAATGTTACCATTGCAAGAAGCTTTTTTTTTTACCTTCGATGACATACGCAATATGTAAATCCGTAATTTGAATTATTTTCGTTCTATTATCAGTTTTCCTACGTAAGATGTTTCGTAGGGCAATCATATTATAACGTTATAAGTTACACTGTTGGAAAATTTTTATAGTTTTTTGTTAAAGGTCCTTGTTAAACGTTTTGTGTAAAATAATCAACACATATCTACATGTGTAGATTTAACATATGCCTGCGCTATGTCACGTGAACTGAACAACGTAAAAATGTAAACGTATTAAAATACGTTAAAAAATATGTTAAAGTGACACACGTTGAACGTCGTTCGTAAATGTTTTGAACGTTACAGAAAAAGAATGTTGATTTTACTCTATAACAAAAGTGGGAATAAAAATTTACAGAAAAAAGAGTGTTACGTTCATCTTACAATCTTAACTACAACATAAAATTCATGTCACGTGTACACATTTACATTTCCTTTCTGTTGAAATATTTCAACATGGTATCGGTGTTGACATTTATTAACAACGCCATATTATGTTTTATTCACACAAAAATAAGAGTGGACCGTTTAGGACATGTGATTTATGTTGTATTTATCACAACGTTTCCAACAATGTGTAGTTTACACTTGATAAGGACTACAACGCATGGTCGAAAAACGTTGTGTACATTTTAATATTAGAATATTAATAAATGGCCAGTTGGGACTCGACGTAAACCGCCTCCTTTGATTTTGAAATAATTCATGTATAGGCCTTTATATACGTAAAACTGCTGCAAAAGCATTGTATATCTTTGATAAATTTTTTTTAAGATAAAATGCGGCATGCTCATATTTTATTGACGTGTCCGATAAAAAAATGCTGTGAGAATTAATTATTTGTGAGATATTAATTCTCAAAAACGATTAAGTATATCTCAAGTATAGATAATCGTTGTACTAAACTAACGTGTTTCATCATTTATACAAAAGATTTGATATCAGAAACCAGCGCCAACATATAATTATCAGTAAACGCTAATAATATAGTTATTGTCGTTGTCTATTTGTGTCTATATGTATATTACTCTTACACACCTGCGAGTAACGCATTTTATCATTTGGACAAAAGATTTGATTTAAAAACGTCCAGCGCTAACATAAAGTCTAATATCATGCGTGTCGTTGTGTGCAAAAAGTGTCGACGAGAATATCTGTCATAGATATTTAGTTTCTCGGCGAGTTAACGATGTCGTCGCGATGTATACGCGTACGCGTCAGGACGGTCTCGTTTACGCACGTGACGTTCTTTTTCTTTCAGTACCACAAACACCTGTTCGTCCATATAGGAGGTTCCGCGACCTACGCCGATCCGCTGTTGGAAGCGGTCGACGTTAAACAGATATACGACAAATTCCCGGAAAAGAAGGGCGGTCTGAAAGAACTTTACGATAAAGGACCGCAAGCGGCTTTCTTCCTCGTTAAGTTTTGGGCTGATCTCAATAGCAACATCCAAGATGAAAGCGGAGTATTCTACGGCGTCACGAGCCAGTGAGTAACGTCTGCTTCTCGCGTACTCGACTTTAGTTCAACATAATCGTTATACGTGTATTTTGCACTGTGATAGGTACGAGAGCAACGAGAACATGACGATAACGTGTTCGACGAAAGTATGCTCCTTCGGAAAGCAGGTAGTAGAGAAGGTAGAGACGGAATATGCCAGGTTTGAGAATGGCAGGTTCGTTTACCGTATTAGCCGTTCACCTATGTGCGAATATATGATTAATTTCATCCACAAATTGAAGCACCTGCCAGAGAAGTACATGATGAACAGCGTTCTCGAAAATTTCACCATTCTCCAGGTGCGTTGACGATATTATGTCATGTGTATCACGTCTCATATATGTATATGTTACATGTACTTCCTTTATGTTACGTCTTGAATAGATATTTCAAGTCATTTGAACGGCCAAGTCAACTAAAAGTTAACTACGTTATTTTTTTAACGTATATTTTGGGCCTATCTATTACGTTTAAACTTGTCCGTCCGGTTTTACGCGTACATTACACGTCTACTGGACGTGATCCTCGTGGTGCTCGTTTGTACGCGTATTTCTTTTCCCTTTTCAGGTTGTCACGAACAGGGATACGCAGGAAACATTATTGTGTACGGCATATGTGTTCGAAGTATCGACATCTGAACACGGTGCTCAGCATCACATATACAGATTGGTCCAAGACTAGCCTGCTTGAACCTGCTCGCCATGCAGCCATCCACCCCCATCAGTGCCTACCATCACATAAAGATCACCCATACACGTATACACACACGCGTACATTGTGAAAATACAATATACACATATAGCCAAGTTCCTCTATTCTAAAGTTCGTGGGGTCAAGCATTTCCTCTAATCTCTTCCCTTCAGTTCCCATTTTTATTCTAAAGAATACAAACATATTGGAAATGTTATTTTGCGCTTTTTTTATTCATTTCTTATTGTATATTTTTGTTATCTGTTGAATATGACATCATAACAAATATGTATAATGGGAAAAGCAACAAGCAGCAGTATAAAAAAAGAAAAAAAAAGAAATTTAGTTTAGAGAAAACCAGCTGATTTAGAATAAAAGAAAGTTTAGAATAGAGGACGTTGCGTGCGATATGTTGCGTGAATATGTGAGTGTAAACATGCTTACACTCATATAGAAATATTTTCGCGTCCATAGGTGAGTTTCGATGGAAAATATTCGGTCGATAATATTATGAAAATTATTCTATAAACAGATATAAAAGTATCGGGTAAATAATAGGTGTTGTAATAAAACATCGTCCACACATACAATCCGGATGAATTAAAATATTGCCGTGCATACGTTCTTTCCTTCTTCTTTTTGTATTTAAATTTTTTGTACGCAACGCTTTTGTTATGCAACATGCTAACTTCATAAATTTGACGTTGATAAAAAAATACGTTTTTCTATTTTGAAGACGTAGTTGTAGAGAGATATCAGAGAATAAAAGAGTCGCGATATTTCAACTGATTACGAACCGGCTGTGCATGCTAAGGGATTAAATTAAAGATGAGAAATTCTAAGTATTGTATAATAAAAATATTATAAATACCCCGAAAAATCTACGTTGTATCTTCGTGTGTTTTAACTCGAATGTTTTGTAATGTAAAATAAAATAAACGGAATGTATTGCGAACGTTTTCCGTGAAACTCCTTAACAAGGACTCTACACACATATGTACACATATGTATATGATAAAGTACTGGCCAACCCGAGCTTGAGTTTGATTCAAAGTTTATACTTTTAGTAGCTTATTGGGTCAATATATAAGTATGTGACACGGTGTAAAAAGAACGTCTTGCCGTTGTGTTGGACACGGTCTTCGAGATATCATACAGTTATAAATTTTATAGTAAAATAGAGATTAAACAATTTCTCTCTCACACACACACACGCGCGCGCGTGTGTGTGTGTGTGTGTGTGTGAGAGAAATTGTTTAATCTCTATTTTACTATAAAATTTATAACTGTGTGATATCTCATATATATATATATATATATATATATATTTTTTATGATTATAATCATCGTCCCGTATAAACGGCGTCCCACGAAACTCGCCGATTAATCTTAATAAAGAAGATCGATTTTAATAAAGAGGATATATTATAATGAATTAGTTTAAAATTGACAATAAATTTTGGTATAAACGTGCATAAAGTGGTAGAAGCATGCAACAAAAACAAAAAAAAGAGAAAACAAAGAAACAGACTCTGATCTCGGAAAGGCATGGTACCCCCAACATTTGATTTAGTATTATAGTTTTATTATTAACGTAGACGATATATTATAGAGACTCGAGACAGAAAACATCCACACACAGATATATACATATATTACATATAAGAATATATATGTTAAATATTAATGCAATGATTACAATTTACATTGTTATAAATGATCGTGTATAAAGTTATCTAAGTGCGTTCTAAGTTTTAAAAGAAATGGAGATTTGACCGAGAGGTATGCCATTATGATTTTTTTTATGTAACATGAAATGCAATGATATATTGTTTTTAATTATCAGACGTAAGTCAAAAGCAAAGGAAAAAGTTATGTTAAAATATCGTACATCAACATGCGTTTCTTTAAGCTTTGTCATATAGAACTGCTTTTTGTATCGTGCAAAACGTCTTCGCACTCTGAGAATCTACGCTATAGTACGTATTAACGTTCAATAGAAGAATGATTATTCTTATATATAATATTTTTTAAATTTAATTGTTCAAAGCGCACTTGCTAATATGCGCAAACCCACTATGATTAGACAGCGACACTTAGGTTAAAGGGATGTGTTTGTATTTCTTATAATCGCCTTACTTTGTATTCTAAGATCATTTTCTATAGTTCTTACTGATGAATGATTTTTCTTACTTAGCGTACTTTGTTTGTTTTTATCTTTCTACACTTACAAAGCGATATACCAGGTCGATATATATCGCGTATACAGATGGAAGGTCATCATCATAAGTTATAACTATGTGATAGGGACTTTGATTACTCTGAAACCCGATCTTGGCATTTTTTATCAGGAGTATATTGAACGCAGTCTTGGGAAATGTAATGGGACACATGACGCGTTCATAGTGGCATATAAAGCGTCGATATTCAAGTTACGATACATCATTCGATCGTCTGATTTCAATATCACTCTCCAAATCTCTGTAAGCTAAAGATATTTGTCAAAGCACTGATATAAAGGGATTCACGAGCCCTTTGCAAAAAAAATGTTTCGTACTTAATAATATACGTTACATGTTACACATACATGGACCATAGAGAACTTACATACAGAGATTTTTCATCAACTTAGTGGCACGTGTTTAAACGAGTAGAGGACCACATCTTGCAGTTGACTTCATTTCATCGCATCTCTCATATACAGGCCACGTCCTCTTAGTGACACAAGTCGACACAAGTGTCGTTCTGTCTTTGTTATTCATTGAATGCCAAGAAGGATAGAACGATGTTTGTGTCGACTTGTGTCACTAAAAGGACGTGGCCCTATATATATACATATATTATGTGTACGACGTGCACAGGAAGTTTTTACTTATTTTTTAATTCAATCTGTTGTGTGTTTCCGGAATAGGACTTGCCTATCGAGCAGTAAATATTAATGTAAGCAAGAAAAGATCGTGTATATTTTAATAAGATAATATTATTTACCGTATTCTTACTTTACGTAACTTTTACGAAACAAGTGGCAATGTATTTTGATCTCTTTTAGTCAGAAATATGTCGCTTTTTATTGGGGGTGAGAAGTGAATTTACTATATGGGTTGACTGGAATAGAAAGGAATTTATATGTACGCGATATGTGAATGTAGTTTTTTTAACTGGCAGCTTTTATATGTTTTACTCACTGTTACCGTTTTTTTCTTTTTTTCATATAAGCTTGGTGTCTATTTGAAAGTAACTCTCATATAAGTAAAAGGGTTAAAAACATAAAGAAAAATACACATAAGAGAGTGACTCTCTATAATACTTTTCAGTAATATGTCCATTTGTAAGACTTTCGAAAGTACGTTTTTTGCAATAGTATTTCTTTCAAATGGATACTAGCTAGTAATTCATCGTATCATATCGTTTTTTTTTTTTATTACTTATATTTTTCATCAATACATAACGTGTGATTTAGCAAAATTATTTGCACATCAAACTGGACGTGTAACCACGGCCATGCTATATACGACGGAGTTTTTTTTTTATACTTTGATTCCTAACTATCGTTAATAACTGTCGAAAACAATATTTTCTACTTTGCATTTTCAGTACGTTCAATAAATATAACAGGTAAAGTTCTCATTATACGCATACAATTATTAATACATATTTATAATGAACAAGACAACGTCTCGTGGTTACATATCGACGTGCTTAGTAATGAATTATTGTTTTTAAAATTATGCCATATCTTTGAAAAATACTCACAGAAATTCGGTTCGGTCATGTAGATTTTTATTTTGTGTGGAACGTTGAAAATAGGTGGAACGACTATGAACGTGAGAAAAAGCAGCACCGACACTAATATTATTGACATTTACGCGTACGGATTTTAAAGTAAGCGACGTACATTTATAAGGAAAGATTATAAAAATATATATTTATCTATGTCTTCTGTGAAGATAGAAAATAGTACTCTCTCACTCTATAATGACGATATCGAAAATCGAAGCCCGATAAGATACAAAATGCAGAAGTAGACTAAGGAAAAGAGAAAAATTAAGAGACAACTCGCACTGTACACACGAACATACGATATCGATCGATTGACTCAGATTTGTTAAATATCTTTGTATATATTTACATGAAGACCATGAAAAATTGTTCAAGTTCCAACAGCTACATTTTTGTAATAAGTATTCCCGTAAGAAGAGAGAAACTGTTTTGCTTGCGGCTCGTTATGAATCCAGTTCCACGTTTCGAAATTAATGTATGCAAAAAATTCTTAATATTTTCATAGAGACCTCGTAGTTTCTTATGGATGCAGTACTTTGATACAACAATAGACGTCTGTTTATTAATTTACCACATTTTCATTCTAAATAGCTATACATCTATAAACTATATATTTACTGACAAAACGTAAAAAACGATATGATTACTCATGACGTATACAATATATTTTACTTACTCTTTGTATTTATAATCACGTAGATACATAGGTGAGTACGTAAAATATATTTATAAAGCAGAATATTCTTATTTATGCTTTAAAACGTATATTCATCTCCAATCCAATTAAATCGAATCTTATCTCTATGAAAGTATTGACTGCGACATGCAATCGGTCTGCTAATTCGGCAAACTCTCAGAAATTTACATCCCTTTAAAATTATATTTATTCATATCCTGGAACTGCCATATCAAAGAATTGAGCTTGATTGTAAAAAAAATATTGATCGGAGAGAAAAAAAAGAAACAAAAATATCTACCTGTATATTATTATCATAAATGAAACGAAATGAGGATCAAAGTAGTTGTTTTAACGAGTAAATGAAAAATAAATAAATAAATAAATAAAATATATCATTAAATTAGAGGTTTAAAAATATAATAGAACTCAGTATATGTACAGTATTTGAAAAACATGTTTATAATTTGTATGGAGAAAATAAATGATTGATATAAAAAAAAGAGGCTGTGTTTTTATTATATTTTTGCCGTTTACTCGTACTCTCCTATATAAACCTGCTAAAAAAAATTAGGGGATCACTTTTTGTCAGTAACTTTTTGCCCATTTTTAAACCGTAACTACTCAGCGAATACGTAACGTAAGAAAAAGTTTTAAAAAAGGTTTTACAAGAAAAACTCTCTACTATAAGGTGCTCTTGTTCACGTTTCACTCAGGTTTATACACAAAGGCGTGGTCAGTTTTGAATAAGGATGTATTTGAGATATCCAAAATCTTGAACGTTGCAGTCTTCCACCGCCTAACAAAATACGTACAGTTTAAAATGGGAAAAACGTTACTGACAAAAAGTGATCCCCTACGTTTTTTTAGCATAGTATATATATATAATCAAATAATGCTCTTTTTTGCAAAATTAACGTGTTTCTAATAAAGTCTCACGTGTCTGCAATAACATGTAATCTACAATAAGTATTCCATTTTACATGTAGAATAGAAAAATATCGTATACATTAAAATAATACATTTACATATCTCTTCCAGAACTTTTGTTCGTTTGTAGTGTTTACACGATAGATTTTTGGATATTGTCTACTCTATCTTGAAGTTTACTTAAAAATTTTAGACAATGTAAATAAACGTACGGAATAGACGTTTATCCTGATTTTAAATGCACGTAAAAGTTATGGATCGTCTAAAGCGAGTTCGTATACATATATAGTTGAGTTGTTTTACGTTACGTCATAAATTTTCGTTATATGGCGCGCGCAAAGAGCGTATATTCCCATCATTCCGTACCTCAATAAATAACGTCATCACTTACCGACACCGAGATGCGCAACAGCGGACGTATATCTGCCACCCGTAGCTACGTTGATTCTGTAACATACAACGATAAACGTCATATTAAAATAGTGTGTTTAAAAAACTCACATGTTTTAAAACATACGTCCTATGGCATCAAACTTTTTATTCATCATTTAAACGTAAATATTTATTTAAATATTAAACTCACGTAGGCACGAAGAGCCAAGCGTAGATTTAGGCACGAAGAGCCCTATGTAGATTTAGATTTAGTTTTATATAATGTGTAGGCAACGCGCTGAGGATGACTCCAAAAAAGGGTTGAAACGTACGTATTGTACGTACCGTAACTTGTACGTGACAATCTAATAGTGATTGACATTAAAGTTTTAGCGAAAATACGCTACGCTTGACTCTTCGTGCCTACGTGAGTTTACGCGTTCATATACTGAGCCTTTAAATATCGTTCGTCAACGACGTATACATTTTCCGAAAATAATCTTTACAAGAATCACGTTTTATAAAATATTAACGCACTCCTTTTTTTCTAACTATTATTTCTAAATCATGGTAAAATAAAAAGGCTTAAAAACAAACAAAAAAAATTTACTCTTACACAAAATAAAAAATAATATTTACCGCAAAGTTGTTCCGCTGGCGCCCGATGCCTCTCCCCAGGCCTCCTCCTCCTCTCAGGCTGTCCTCTCGCGTTTGTCAGCTCTCTCATGGAGTGTGGAACGGTCAGCTACGTATTATCAGCTGTGATGGTTCTGTAACATACAAATATACGTAGGTTTAATTAGGTTATTTGTAATTAACGTACAAATATAAGGTTCACAAGGTAAAACAAAGCTCAAAATACGTAATAAAAATCGTGACGCTTTTAACTTAAAAGTATGTCAAAGAGTAAAGTTTTTCTTTCCTAGACAATAGATCTCAGACAATAGAAAAAAAATACTTATATCTAGAGTTATATCTTACACGAGCTACAATTAATAAAGATATAACGACGTACATATAAAAATTAGGCATAAAAAAAGAATTATGGAAATACGTGATTCTTGGTTACATTAAAGTTGCTGAAATAAATGAAAAAAGAATAAGAAAGACGGTTGCCGTGTGAAAATAAAATATTGACCGTTTAAAAATACGAAGCTTGTCTACAGCGTTCTTTTTTACAAAAAGACGTAGTGCAACATATTTATATATGTAAAATATAAATAAAGACTCGTCTCTTATAGAGAAAAGGGTAGGTATTAAATGAGTTAGGCCGGTGTTTCCTCTATATCTATAAATACTTTTTCGAATGTGTGTATAAATAGAAGCCGTATCTCTCTCTTATAAAAATAAGAAATACATATTTTAATAATTTTAATAATGCTGTAGTATATATATTCGAGGGTCAAACCCAGGTCGCGTTGGCATGGACGGCTCCATACATATATATATATATATATATATATATATATATATATATATATATATAATATATATACCTATGGTAGTGTATAGTATATAAAATAAATCAGATGCACGAGGTATACAGCCGTAATAAAATATGTATTTTTTGTTTTTATAAAAAAGATATACGGCTCCTATTTATATACACACATATTCATCAAGTATTTACAAATATACATATACATATATATTGTATATTGCTTGCTTGCACCACGTTATAAAATATATACGTTTGGATGAATATATGCGGGGAAGAGATCAAAAGAGAAACACATGCCTAAAAGAAAAATTAAAAATAAACTTTTGCACGCAAGTACCACATTTTATTTGTACGTTTTAATAAATTTTTAATAAATTTTTAATAAAAGAATAACATCTTAATGAAAAAGTTTTTTTAAGATATTATCTTGTATAAATATGATACGAAAAAATATCCTGATATAATTTAAACTATTATAAATTTTAATTATTTAGAAATATTTGATATATTAGCAAGTACGATTTGATATATATTTGTCAACTGTAATCGTGTCTAAAATACGTTATTAAATATTTAAAAAATTTTTCAATATAATCTAAAATGGTTTATTTATTAGACAATGTATTAAACGAGCACGACACTATATACAGTATATTGCATATGTTTAATACCGTGTCAGAATAAATAAAATATTTTAGATTATATTGAATGTTTTTAAATGTTTAATAAATGATTTATTACATGATTAATATCAACAAATACATATAAAATATTACTTGTTATATATCTATTTCTAAATACGTTATAACGAATTAAACGTTATAATAGTTCAGATTATATCTGCAGGACCAGATTTTTTTCTTATCAACGTTTATACAAGTTGTAATATTTAAAAAAAGCATTGTCATTAAGATGTTTTTTTTTTTTTTTTTTTTTTTTTTTTACGTCATCAAACGTACGAATAAAACTTGCGTGCAAAAGTTTATTTTTTGTTTTTACTTTAAGCATGCGTGTTTCCTTTAATCTCTTTTTCAAATATTCGTCCAAGATTTTAAATATTTTATAACGTAGTGCACGCAACGTACATGTATATAATATTTAAATATTTTTTCGAAAATGTGTATATAAAATAGAAGTATTATCTCATAAAAACACGAAATATGTATTTCAGTAACGCAGTATATTTGTATTTATTATGTATATATAACGATATTATCTATATTACGTTTTATAAAGCGCCACGTTTTATACATAATGCTTTATAGCTTAAACAAAATAATGTGATGTGAGATCATATAAATTATTGCAGAACAGAGGACGTTTTTAAAACGAATTATCATTGTTTATATTACGTTTCTTGTTAAGGTATTTACGTTTAACGTAATATATATATATATATGTATATATATATTTTTTTTAATAAATAGTAATCTAGATAAATATTATTTTTCTCTCTCTCTCTCAGTGCAATATTTTTTAAGTATAACTTACCAATTAACGAAGTCGCGACGCCACCCGTTCCGCAGCCCTAGCCGCGCCGTCTCGTGCCCGTCGCGATCTGGAAATGAAAAGGGAGCGTAATTAAAACATATATATGTGATAAGGCGAAGGCACTTTCGCGCGATCAACTTCTCGCACCCCGAAAATGCCCCGGCGTCACTTTCGCGCGTGTCCGCGCAACGCACCTTCGGCCGAACAAGTATCGCGAAATACGTATTTTTTTAGAACGATCTACCCCCGAGCGCTGAATGGATAAGGTTATACTTACCACGTATAAACTATTAAACAACTCTCGCGACGCCACTCGTTCCGCAGTTCTAGCCGCGCCGTCTCGTGCCCGTCGCGATCTAGAAATGAAGGGGAGCGTACGTAACATGGCGGAGGCGCTTCGTCTCCCGCGCGCGATCAAAACTTCTCGCACAGAAAATCTCGCCGCGGCGCGGCGCGGCGCGGCGTCACTACGCATCTCGCTCTTAACTTCGCGATTATACACGTTCTGTACTTTTATTGAGTAGCAATTAGCAAATATTGCATGCTCGCCTTTCAGTATGATTGCCACTTTACATTCTTATAGCGAATATAGGCATATATTAATATTTTTATAGTAAATATCCGCGATGTTCGCGATAGATGGAAAATACGATCGTCCGCGATTGTCCGTGCGACGCACGACGCGCCTGCGACCGAACAAGTACCGCGAAATACGTACTTATTTTTGAGAACGAACTACACCCGAGCGCTGACGCGATACTATAACGCGATAGGTGCTGCGTTAAATACGTCATGCAAGATTAATAAAGGTTACACTTACTACGTAACTACGTAAACAAAACTCTCGCGACGCCACTCCGCACTCGTTCCGCGGAGCCGGTCCTTTCCGTGTCCGCGCCGTCCGCGTCCGCGGTCCGCCGTCCGCTGCGCCGCGCACTGGAATCTGGAATCTGGAAATGAAGCAGAACGTCATCAATATGGCGGAGACGCGTCATCCCCCGCGCGGGAAACTTGTCGCGCCAACTGCCAAAGCCAAGTGTCATGAAGTTGCTACGCGTCCCGCTCTCAACTTTGCGATCACGAATTTTCCACGAATATCAAATACTATACGCTCGCTTATGATTACGATCGTTATTTTGCATTCTAGCGAATAAACTTATTATATATATTACGTTTTGACAGATATCCGCGATATTATTCGTGACCGTGGAAAATACGCGCGTCACTTGCCCAAACAAGTACTTATTCGCGAAAGACGTATTTTCACACCGTATTAATACACCCGAGCCCTGAATCGATAAGCTCCATACGTGTATACGATATATCGTGATAGAGCGATCGCAGTAAATAATGCAAACGTACGAAAGGTTATACTAATTTACTCTTATACACGACATATATGTATACCACGTAATCAAGTTGTGACGCCAGACGCCACGCGTCCCGAACGCAGTCCATGATCCCGTGTCTATCACGTCCGAGAAATATTCCAAGATGCATTTTCGGTCGCGGTCCGTAGTATCATGTGACACTACGCGAGTCAAATGGATGGTTTTAATAAAAGCGTTGCGTATATAATCGAAAATACGCACGTAAATTTTAATATTGCACGCACAGTATACAATATATATAATTGAGTTTATTAATATCGCAAAAATCTATTATGTAAAGTTACATTTTTAACAAATAATCAATATATCATGCTTTTCAGGTATAACATCAGGTATATTTGATACGAGATACGAGTTGCCTATCTCTATCTCCGTGGTGTATGTGTATGCCTGTATGGTCTATGGTGTTGTTGTCTCTTTCAAACTGACGAACTGACCCTACTGACCACGTTGTCGACGGGGCCTCTTGAAAGGTGAAGAAACATTTGAAATGATGTCGAAAAAGGATATGGCGTTGTTTAACGAACGTGCGGCTATAGCGGTAAATTTCTTTAGCGCGTGATTCTTCATATCTGTGCCGCGCTGTGTTAGAAATCTGTGTCAATCTGTGATGATTCGCGAATCCGGCGAGTTACGAGGTTAGGTTATATGACTCACATGCCATTCAAATCCAATATTGCAGGAGAGAGAAATACTCGGTCTAAAGCTACAACTCGAGTCGCTGCAACGGAGCATCGCGACTGACGTTCCGAGCGCGATAACTAAGGAGGAGTTTGAAAAGTTGCAGCAGGAGAACGCCAAGTTGACGCACAGGATAACAATACTCAAAAGGGTAGACTTTTAACAGCGTAGAACCTTTGCGTTCGTCGTGCAAGAGAGTTTTTGATAAAAGGTTTTTTTCCCGTTAGCGTATGTTTATTTTTCGTACGACGTTTTTGTAGACTGTGGAACGGCAAAGGAACAAACTAGACACGAGAATGGAGCTCGTTGGAGCTGCAGCGACATCGAGTATAAAAGATGTTCTCTGCGCAGTCTTTCATAAAGCTATCGGTGCTGCTTATCCCGACATAGCGGATCCACCAGTAATAGTGACTACTAGCTCTAATCCCAAATTTGGGGATTATCAGTGTAACAGTGCTATGCCTTTGGCACAACAATTGAGTAGTTTTGGTAAAAGTTGGTTACCTAAAAATATTTTTTCAGTATTTTCGTCGTTAAAACTATCCATATATACTCTAGTGCCAGAAAACGTTAGAAACCTGTCTAGCACGGCATAGATCCTTCTTTTTATCTGCGTAGCAACGTGACACGCGGACACGTGTAAAGACATGTACCTATACAAGTACTTTTATCGTGAAAGATACCAAAAGATACTCGTAAATGCACAAGTATGGTGACATGCCCCGGGGGGGAATGGAAGCAACTGTTTCTGAGTTTTTTTTGGCACTTGAGTGTGTGTATATACAGCGTGTTGAAAACGTAACCCGACCGACTTTGAAGGAAAAAAAACTTGAAACGAATAATTTTTTTCTTCGACGTTTAGTTTTAATACTACGTGGTATGAACGAGAGGAGTAAAACTTGGACTATAAACAAACCGTACAAGTGGAACAATCAACGTGTATTTTACGCTTGAACAAAAGATGTAACAAGTATATAAAAGTGAGCGTCACTCTTTTTACACGAAATGCTCAAAACGTCCTCCATTACGTTCAATACAAAGATGATCGCGTCGAAACATTGATTGTCTCTCACACATTCGAAGAAGGGACGCTCTGTTTTGACGCTGATCTGCCGCAGCAGTTCGCCGGCCCACGTCTGCTTCTGTTTCAATGGGAGTCTCGTACGAAATAAGAGTTTTGATGTGTTTTTATAAGAAAAAAAACGCTAGCCAAGACTTGACTCTCACAACTCTCTCATGTTTGGGATATGTATGAAAACTTGTCAGCGTCAAAACATCCTTGCACTTTTTGAGCGTCGGAGATTTTCAATGTTTGTAAATGTCGTCTTTGTATTGAACGTACGGGAGGACGTTTTGAGCCGTTCGTGTAAAAAGAGTGACGCTCACTTTTATATACTTGTTACATCTTTTGTTCAAGCGTAAAATACACGAAAAGTCTTCTCTTTTCCATCAAAGTTCGTCAGTTTACGTTTTCAACACCCTGTATCTATCAACAGTGTACTTGATTATAAATACTTGAAAACGTATAAAATACGTATAAAATACGTACCGTATACATGTTTACGTTACTTTTCGTTATTATTATTATTATTATTATTATTATTATTATTATTATTACAGGTACCAAACAAACTCCACGTGACGTTGCTAAAGAAATTATGTCCAAGCTAAAAGTATTTTCCGTTGTCGAGAAATATGAAATAGCTGGTGCAGGATTCATAAATGTATATCTAAAACGTGAATTTGGACAATCCGTTTTGCGCAGTTGGTTATGGGCTGGCCAAGTTGTCCCTCCATATGTTAAGAAGAAAAGGGTAATTGTAGATTTTTCTAGTCCTAACATTGCTAAGGAAATGCACGTGGGACACTTGAGATCCACGATAATCGGAGACAGTATCGCAAGACTGTTGGAATACTTGGGACATGATGTGTTGAGACTCAATCATGTAGGCGACTGGGGTACACAGTTTGGTATGTTGATAGCGCATCTTCGAGACAAGTTTCCCAACTATTTAACCCGTGCTCCTCCAATCGAGGATCTTCAGGTGACTATGCATATTCTCTACGCATATTCTGTGACCGTTAATGACACGTGTGACGAGTATTTTCTAAAAATAAATATACGCATACAGAGCTTTTATAAAGAATCCAAGACTAGATTTGACCAAGATAAGGAATTCAAAAAACGTGCATACGAGTGTGTCGTCAAATTGCAGGCTTTCGAGCCTGATATAACAAAAGCATGGAAAATGATATGCGACGTATCTAGGCAAGGTAACGGCGGCAAACACAGCTGTGTTTATACATATACGTATTCATTTTGGAAGAAACAAAGTACTTGAAAACGTTTGTTCTTATGTTTGCGGCAGAATTCGAGAAAGTGTATGCTCGATTGGATATCAACCTAATAGAAAGAGGCGAATCATTTTATCAGAGGCATATGGAGTCGATAGTTGCAGAGTTGGACGTAAAAAATATGCTCGAAGAAGATAATGGACGGAAGGTAATGTGGGGAGAGAAACATGGTAGTGGAATACCTTTAACTATAGTAAAATCTGATGGTGGTTTTACATATGATACGTCCGACATGGCTGCTATTAAGCATCGTGTCGAACAGGAAAGGGCAGATTGGGCAAGTATCATGTTGCACGCTCTATCGAAGCGTCCGCGTCCTCGTTTATCTCTATAACGTCGTTTCGTACTTTGTAATAAACGCTCCCGACGTTTACAGTTGATATATGTGACGGATGCTGGTCAGTCTTTGCATTTTCAAATGTTGGAAAGTTGTGCCAAAAGAGCAGGTATCTTGAAGAGCTTTCACAGGATGGATCATGTTGGCTTCGGTGTTGTCTTGGGTGAAGACAAGAAGAAATTTAAAACAAGGTCCGGTGACACTGTAAAGCTTTGCGAGTTGTTAGACGAAGGTACGTCAATCGAGCGTACGTGTTGGTTCTTTGGTGTTGCGTTATCTCTTTTCGTTCATTTCTAAAACGTTACGTACTCGCGTGTGCTGTTTAGGCTTGAAGAGAGCACTGCAGAAACTAAAAGAGAAAGAACGCGACAAGGTATTGTCCAAAGACGAACTAAAAGCAGCCCAAGAATCCGTAGCATATGGTTGCATAAAATATGCCGATTTACTACACAATAGAAATCACGAATATGTATTTTCATTTGATAAAATGCTGGAAGATAAGGGCAACACAGCCGTTTATTTATTGTATGCTTTAACTCGAATTCGTTCTATCGCCAGAACGGCGAATATCACAAAGGACGCGTTGCGACAGCGCTTGCACGAAATTCCAATCTCGTTGGAGCACGAAAAAGAATGGAAACTGGCCAAAGTACTGTTAAAATTTCCCGACATAATTCTTGGCATTAACGAGGACCTATACTTGCATCCGTTGTGCGAGTTTTGTTACGAGATTTCATGCGCGTTTATGGAATTTTATGATAGATGCTACTGCGTGGAAAAGAATCACGCTGGTGAAATTGTAAAAGTAAATATAGGGCGTCTCTTGCTCGCGGAAGCTACTGCGCTTGTTCTAGAGAAATGCTTTAGTTTATTGGGTTTAAAACCTGTTGCACAAATGTAAAAGAATAAAAATAAACATACCATATGTGTACTTTCAATTATGAAATATAAAAAAGGATAAATAAAATTTGATTTTTATATATATATATATAGTATATTAAAATCTAATTTATATAATATAATAAAGAAGGGTTGTAAAATGTAAGACGATATAGATTTTTCCTTTAGGCGTTGATTCTATATTTTATTTATTGTGCTTATATATAGTATATACTTGAGAAAAAAAACTTTAAAATTTAAAAGGTTTATGTTATTTATATATCCTCACTATATTACGTACGTTCAACGTTGTAAATAAAAAATTTTGTGACGTGGTTCGATAAATGACTTCTCTTTAGGACGTATATGTATGTATGTACTGTAATAGTGTACGGAACTGCAATACCTGTACATGTTTCGTCATCATGCGACATGCATACATTATTCTGTATGGTATGTATATACATACATATATACATACATGTGGTCGTGGTCGCAGGCGGAAGGCGGAACAAGGGAAGGGGCAGAACTCCACCACCGGTTTCACTTTCACGTTCCACGTGCCTTGCTTGCGCGCACGTTTGCATCTATTTGCATCGCGCAATATTTATAGTTCGTGCTATTTGCAATAAACGTAATTAAAATGGTAAGTACATATGATTCGCGGACAATGAATTTTGCTGCTTTTGCTTGCGTTTTACACATATATATACATCTGCATAAAGCACCTTTGTGCATCTTAAACCCGCCTAATACCGGGTTTCAGCACAATCCATACGTTTCACGTGTGGATTGCAGTGGAAATAAACATGTTGTCTGGCCGTTTAATATATTCGATTTATTATAATGATGTATATTCCTTTGCATCACGTGCTAAAAAAAAAAATGTTTTGTGTTGATAGGCAACGGAAAGGAAAGGAACTTTTAAGGTTAAATACCTTCAGGAAATTGAGAGAAATATGCAAGTGAAATGGGAAGTTGCGAAGGCATACGAAGTGAATGCGTCTACCCTAACGAAGAAACCAGGTGAAAAATTTTTTGCCACTTTTCCATATCCTTATATGAATGGACGTCTCCATCTCGGTCATACTTTCTCATTATCAAAGTCTGAGGTATATATCTTAAGGTTTTACACGTTTATATTCTTATATAACACATCATTTTAATATCTCGATATTATTCTTCTATTTATCTGTTGATCTCCGTTGTTTTGTACATATGGATATATTACGAACGTTGTATATTTATACATCAGTTTGCTACTCGATACAATCGTCTCTTGGGGAAAAAAGTGCTTTTTCCCTTTGGCTTTCATTGCACGGGTATGCCTATTAAAGCATGTGCTGATAAATTGACGAGAGAAATGGAAATATATGGTTATCCACCCAAGTTTCCTGAAGAACATGAAATGGTGGAAAAAGAGAATGATGCCCCAAAGGACAAGAGCAAGGGGAAAAAGGTAAACGTCTACGACGTCTAAGTCTACGTTTTATGTCACAACAAATATTTTTAAGCGCGAACGTGCGTGATGTTAATTTCAGAGTAAGGCGGTTGCCAAAGCTGGTTCGGCTAAATATCAGTGGCAAATTATGCAAACCCTTGGCTTACAAACGGAGGAAATCAAAAAGTTTGCCGACGCTGCATATTGGTTGGAATATTTCCCACCACTTGCTGTGCAAGACTTAAAATCTATCGGTCTTCATGTAAGCTAAAAAAATAGTACGTCGTGTTGCATACGTTTTTAAGTTTTCGTACGCTGATTTTAAATATTCTAGGTGGATTGGCGAAGAACGTTTATTACGACAGATGCAAACTCATTTTATGATTCTTTTATACGCTGGCAGTTTCATCATTTGAAATCTAGAAACAAAATCAAGTACGGAAAGAGATACACTATTTATTCGCCAAAAGATGGCCAACCTTGTATGGATCATGATAGATCCTCTGGCGAAGGTGTTGGACCACAGGAATATACATTGATCAAAATGAAAGTTCTACGTCCTCAGAAAATCATGTACGGCTTTTACATTATATTATTTTATTGAAACTCGCGTAGATTTTTACGTCGTAAACGAAGCAGTATATACTATTTTGTAGGAGTTTCGACGATAAATCAGTTTATCTCGTAGCTGCAACTTTAAAACCGGAGACAATGTATGGTCAAACAAACTGTTGGGTTCATCCAGACATTAGCTACATAGCGTATACGTTAGCATGCGGGGACGTATATATTTCTACGGGACGTGCGGCGAGGAATATGTCCTATCAAGGTTTCTTTAAAGAAGAGGGAAAGATAGATGTCGTTCGAAAGTTCATGGGCAAAGTACCATTCGTTTGTTCACGAAACATTGGGTTTTTTCGAAATTTTTCTCTTCTTATAAAAAAATGTTTGTAGGATTTATTAGGACTGGAATTGGAAGCTCCTCTCACCGTTAACAAGGTGATTTATACGTTACCTATGTTAACGATAAAAGAAGACAAAGGTACTGGCATCGTAACTTCCGTCCCTAGTGATTCTCCTGACGATTATGCCGCATTAGTCGATCTAAAAAAGAAACAGCCGCTTAGAGAAAAATACGGAATTACCGACGAGATGGTGATGCCATATAATCCAGTAAGTAGATTATATATGTATATGTATAATATAATGTGACGTACTTAACTGTGATCAACGCGATCGGCAAGACGCATGAACGCTTTCACATATACTTAATATTATACTAGATTCCAATCATCCAAGTTCCAGAATTTGGCACGTTATTAGCAGTAACATTATATGAGCAGTTAAAAATTCAGTCCCAAAATGACAAAGTTAAACTCGCAGAAGCAAAGGAGATAGCATACTTGAAAGGATTTTACGATGGCGTACTATTGGTGGGTCCACATAAAGGCAAAAAGATACAGAATATTAAGAAACTGGTTCAGAAAGAAATGGTTAACAGTGGCGAAGCAGTGATTTATTATGAACCGGAAAAAACTATTATTTCAAGATCAAATGATGAATGCGTAGTGGCTTTATGTAATCAATGGTATTTGGATTATGGTGAAGAAAACTGGAAGAAAGAAACGCTTGAGGCTTTAAAAACGCTCGATACCTTTCACGATGAAGTTAGAAAAAATTTCCTTGCTTGCTTCGCGTGGTTACACGAACACGCATGCTCCAGAACATATGGACTCGGTACGCAAGTTATCTCAAAATAAGTATAGACGTATTTATGCTTCGAAGCGTTTTTTTACGTCTCGTATTTTTAGGCACAAAATTGCCATGGGATGAAAGTTGGTTGATAGAATCTCTGTCAGATTCTACTATTTACATGGCTTATTATACAATAGCGCATTTGTTACAAGGAGGAACTTTTAAAGCAGACGGACCTAATGAGTTTGGAATAAAGTAACGAAGATTAAAGTTGATGTTACATACGTGTCGTGTTTATCTGTGATTATTAATATTTCACTAACCGTTTCTGTTAGAGCTTCAGATATGACCGTAGAAGTATGGGATTATATCTTCTTTAAAGACGCTAAATGGCCTAAGACAACGATAGACAAAGTCGTTGTAGATCGTATGAGGCACGAATTTCAGTATTGGTATCCTGTAGATTTGAGGGTGTCAGGAAAAGATCTAATACAAAATCATCTTACATATTTTCTCTACAATCATACAGCAATATGGCCAACGCAGCCTGAGCTATGGCCACGAGGAATAAGGGCAAATGGTCATCTGCTTCTGAATTCAGCAAAGGTAATATAAACGTATTCAAACGTTGTATCAAATCAACGTTTACGTTCAATCGTGTGACACCTTTCGTAACGCGGACTTTGATCACCTTGACATCATGACGTTGTGGGACTCGAAGTTTCGCGCATACAACCGTTAAAAACGTAGCACACGTTTATTTTATGACTTGTAATATGCAGGGAAAAAATGTTATTTCTTACGCGTTTATACTGCTGACAGTCCACTGACCACGGAGTCCGATATTGCCATTGCGTTTGACACGTTATTTTATCTTGTTCATTTTCTTTATATACATACTTGATCATGACTTGTTTAATTTGATTTAAAGTTATATGTTTCAACGACGTCACCGCTAACCGCGGACTGCGTGTGAATAAAGTCGAAACATACGGCGTTTAATATGAATACGTACGCTCGCTTGAATAAAACAACCAACACCCAACGATGCTCGACGTTGGCCTTTGACGTTGATTATTATTAAGCTTTGCTTGTAACGAGTGATTATCGTCTTCTTACGTGAAATTTTTTTATTGTTTCAACACAGATGTCCAAGTCAGAGGGCAACTTTTTAACACTTGTCGAGGCTGTAGAAAAATTCTCAGCTGATGGAATGCGTCTCTGTTTAGCTGATTCTGGTGATTCGATAGAGGATGCTAATTTCATTGAAAGTACAGCCGATGCAGGAATTCTTAGACTGTATAATTTTATAGAATGGGTCAAAGATATATCGAATATGACGCAACACTCCTGCCACACTGGCGTACAAGATTTTCATGATAAAGTATTTGAAAGGTATTTCAATTTTTTCCTTTTTATTATTTTTTTTTAACCATTATTACAGAACTGAAATGATACACCGTTACTTGATGTAGCGAAATTAATTTGAAAATACGAGAGACTGGTGAAAACTATTCGAAAATGCTCTATAAAGAAGCATTAAGGACAGGATTTTACGAATTTCAAACAGCTAGAGATAAATATTTACAAACAAGTCCACGGGTTAATTTGGATCTAATTAAAAAGTATATCGAGATTCAAATAATTCTTCTGTCTCCCATTTGTCCACATGTTTGCGAATATATATGGGGAGACTTACTTAAGAAAGTAAGTTTTGGCAGTGAAGCAAATATTTATAGATATTATTTTCTATAAATCTTTCTACAAATAGAAAATGTTAATCAACTACGGTGGTTTATTAGGATGGCAGTATATTAAATGCAAAATGGCCTGCGGTAGGAGAAATAAACGAACGTTTAATAAAATCGTCTGAATATCTAATGGATGCTGCTCATACATTCAGAATTCTTCTAAAAAATTACATGACGCCAAAAAAGTCTAGAGCAAAGAATGATTTCACCGACATGGAGAAACCTACGCAAGGGATTATCTGGGTAGCAAAGACTTATCCTCCTTGGCAAAGTATCATCCTTACAACGATTAGGGAAATGTACTCGGTAAGTTGTAGCGACTGACCGAGTATGCGATGATTAATTTTTTTTTTGCGTATCAACACGTTATCTACATTACAGAAAAATGAGAATAACGTACCAGACAATAAAGCGCTTTCTACAGCGTTTGCTGGAAAAGCTGAGTTGAAAAAATATATGAAAAGGGTAATGCCGTTCGTGCAGCTTGTCAAGGAAAAGATGGAAACCGTTGGTCTCAGTGCACTGAATTTGACCCTTGATTTTAACGAATTCGATGTACTTGAAAACAACAAGGAGTATCTCAAAAATACATTAGGCGTAAGCAAATACCGTATAATTTTCGTTTTATATATATAGGTATATATATATATATATATATATTATATATTTTTTCTAACGTATTATACTGTATGTTTATTTATTTATCCAGCTTCATGATATTGTCATTAAATATACGGATGAAGCTCCAGAAAAGACGAAAGAAGAATGTTGTCCAGGTGCACCGTACATGAACTTTTTTGCAAAGCCCATAGTTTCAATATGTATTATTAATCCTCAAAGTTGTAGCAATTTACTTGAACTGTCCATGGAAATTTCGACTGTAACGGCTGCAGATATTGTGTCCTATATTGCAAAACAAAACAAGCATATAAAAGGTAAACAAGGAAATATACGTTCTTATATAATGTTTATGTATTTCTTATACACGTTCTTACGTACACACGTAACACGCAAGTTCGCCGTAATGATTTTTGTTATCCAAAAGTATATTTTCTTTGTCCAGATCCCGCTTCGATCGTCTTATATCGGTATAACGATCCAACGTTGGGACCCAGACGCAGACCAGTAGCGGGAAACATTTTAAAAGGAAAAACTCAACTTCCACGGGATTCTGTATTTAACGTAAATACAGAGACAGAAAGCGTCGAAGTCAACGTAGCGGGTAAAACTTATCTAGTAGGCGACGCCTTAATATATATTGATAAATCTCTGGAATAATAAACGACACATTTTTGATCCTAGCACGTAAACATTTTATTATTGAGTATCAGTATAATCATTTATTTATGAACGAAATAAAAAAATATTAAGAAATCTAGAATGTATTTAATAAAATGGCAACGATCTCTGTTTATAAAAAAAATATGCTTACGTTTGTCAACATTTACATGTGCCGAGAAAAAGTTTTCTGTAACTCCAACACGAAGTAGATGTTGCATTAACTGCACGTTTCAAACTCATTCTCTGCAAATCTGTTTGTACAGACGGCACCCATCTTTAGTAGTACGCGATAAAATAAAAAAGATAAATATCTTTGTTTTTAACCAGTTTACGTATCGATATCTATAAAAACTGTATCTTAGGCATTCGGAGATTATTGGCATCGGCACGAGGGGCAGAGAGACCACGAAGAGACTCTATGCCTGCATTCAGGCGTTTACTCATTGCTGGCGTGCTTTCCGTGCTCGATATCGATTCACTTCCGATCGTATCGTCTTAATGTCTTCAGCAAAGACCTTGCAGCAACCGCCGATGTAAGAAACCCCGATATCCAACCATTCCGATATAGGCAGCGTCAGGGAATGATCATCTGGGACCGCGGTCCATTCGTTGGCCGCGGAATAACTGCCACCTCTGTTGGGATACACCACCAAGGGAATTTGATGATGCGTCTGCCTTGACGATGCGCTCGCGTTGATAGTGTTGATACCTCGTAGTAAGGGAGTCACGTGCCTCGGATCGATGCAGTTGACGCCAACCGCGACGACTTGCGACGGCAAAGTGCGATAACAACGCAGCGCTACTTCCTGGAATAGACTGCCGTCCGATATGAACCGATCATCTCGGCACGAAAACGAGAGCCATGCACGAGCGTGTGGATACTCTTTCAATAACTCCAGTAAGGCTTCCGCTTCCTCGCGGCAGGGTATAGTTTCCAGAGCCAACAGATCAACACCAGCGTCCACGAGCGCCTTAACGCGTGGTCTGTGCCAGTCGATCAGTTCTCGTCGGGACACGGTTTTTCCATAGGAGCCGGTATATTCAGACGCATTGTGCAAATAAGCGCCATAAGGACCACAGGCGCCAGCGACCTTAGGTCTGCATTCGACGCTGAGTTTCTCTTTTTCGGCGTACGCGTCCACAGCTTTCTTAGCCAAGTGCACTGCCGTGGCGAACAAATCCAGACTCTTGCATTCGCTTATGTTCAGATACTTTGTCAAGCCAGGCACAGACGCTTGGTAGGTATTAGTCTCGATAATGTCGGCGCCGGCGCGCAAAAAGTCCAAGTGCGTGGCGTACACGGCAGTGGGATTGGTTGCGAGGAATCGCGCCGTCCACAGCGGGTCTCCGTCGATCTTCGCACCCACGTGCCGCGACAGCTGCCCGGAAAAGCCGCCGTCCAAAATTTGTACAGTCGTGCACATATTAACTATTAACACCGGATAGAGGTTAGGTTAGGTTAGGTTAGGTTAGCGAGTGGTCGCGGAAGATCCGCTTGCGTAGCTTGATATCACGTTTCAACAAGGCTGCGTGCTGCGTTCAGCGTTACAAAACCACACTCTTGGCCGCAAAGCGCAAAGGGCGTGCTCTGTCCTTGACACAATGTTAATAGATAATTTTAATAGACCTGCAACGCCATCTCTTTATGTAATCGCTTATTATCAAATAACGTTTAATAAACGTTGTACACGTTTCTCATATTCAACGTCAACGTAGGAAATAATATATACTATGTAGTGTTATTCGCAATACAGCTTTTAGAGAAAAAACATGCTTCCGTGTTGGAAAAAAAAAAAAAAAGTGAAACATGTATAGCGTTGGTTCAAAACATTCTGAAAAGTTTTCTTTACAAAATGTCGCATGGTAAAGCTTCTAGCTGATGTTCGAATGAAAATACAGTATCTAGCATTGAACAACTGCTATGGACAGGCACCTCGACTCTTGACGTCATTTCGTTTCTTCAAGCGCGAGGAGAATTAGAATACGCGACTGTGCGTGGTCTATTTTCTTACAACCTTACGCGTATGACTAAAACTTTGTTACGTGCACGGGCCTTAAGAGAAACATGCGCAACGTATGCTTTTACAAAAACGTTGCAAGTTGATTGGCTAAAAGCCATATGCGTCAACTTTTCTGTATTAAGTGTAAAGCTGGCCACACACACTTTCCGTAGAACGTAACAGTACATATATATACAGCGCGTATGTATCTTGAGACGAGGTGAAACGTACAAAAGAGTAACCAGATTTTATTAGATTTCGACAACGAAACGCGCGTAGATACGCTTAGTGACGTTCCTCACTTTTGTACGTTTCACCTCCGTTCAAGATACACACTATCGACCCCAGTTCGACGTAACAATAAAGGCTATTCTACAATTGCGTAAGCGTAAGGTTGTAGGAGTAGGAGTAGTAGTAGTCGTGAATGTTGTACAACGGTTCAGTCTACAATAAAGTAACGATACGTTGTAAACTTAATTACAGCAACCAATCAGAGTGCAGCGGAAAGTACAGAGGTCAAGGCACTTCCGATACTCGTCCAGCACAAACTTTTCATTTGTTGATCTTTGTGTGAAATGCATCGTTTTTTCCATAATAATTCGTTGCTTCTCACCAGCCCAATCAATTCTCTACACGATAATAAGTTTAAAAAAGTTTCATCTTCCTCGTACTGAGCACTTTCCTCGTATTCCATGATGAACACGTACCAAAAACATTACAATAGAAAAAAAGAATACTTTCGGATGCCGAGAAAGAATGTTATAACTTGACTCTTGAGATCTTTATATATAGCGGTCTTCGGTTCGGGATCACGTGTATTTACTGTTTCGACAAAAACAATTATGGCAGCGCGCGGCGTGATGACGCGTAACAGCACTCTGATTGGTTGGCTCTTACGTTCACATCTGGCGTAGTCGTGAAAGATGAAGTTCAACCATCTTCCACAACACGCTTTACAACCGCAGTACCGCTCTACAACCACGCCGTACAACACTCTTACAACCACTTACGACCACGCTTACGCAATTGTAGAATAGCCTTAATGAAGCTAAACGATTTGACGTAACCTACGAACGTACTTTAGTTTTTACGAAGACAATTTTTTTTATATTTTTATATTTATATTAAACGTAATGCTCTTGTGTCAACTAAATATATCAATATTAACTTTCGCGGGTATATGAATGTTAAATGTGTCATTTTTTCACTATCGACATTTATTTTTAAAATACCACCAGAAAGAAAAAGTGTAATACCGTTAACTTGTAAGACGTATACAGAATTACGTTAGTAGATAATAGTTATTATTAAGTCCATATAAAGTTTTCATTTTTTATCAAGACCAACGTTTTGCAACCTTCAACTTTACAATACTCCAAGGTGATTTTCTACGACTGCATGTGGCTGTCCCATTTGTTCCCTGAATTCGGGCGTATTAAAGATATCTTCAAATCTATAAACAATAATATATAGACAAATAAAAATCGTCGGATACAGCGTGCGCTGCACGAATGATCACGAATAAGATATAGGCTATAAATACCCTATATCTTGATCCTGTCCAAGTAAAATATCTCGCATCACGTTGGACGATGGTAAAAATGGAAGTCTTCCGATCTTCTCAGTAGCTTTTAATTCCATCGCTATGCGCAACGGTGCGTGTAATCCTTGCGTATTCTTGAGCAATATCATATTCATGCGCGCTTGATTCTTTTGATACTAAAACATAACGGCACGTACACGTTGCTGTTTTAAACGTGTCCATATTAATAGAATACATACGGAATCTTACATTTCTCTCTGAAGCTTCCAAGGGATGTGCATAACCAACGCTCTGTCTGACTGCTGACAGACTAAACAAACAAGCGTAACGCTAAAAACTGCCTTAAAAGAACTGTATTACTTTATATCAAACATTTATTTATTTATATATCAAATATTTATATATATAAAAGAAGTTTTTGCAACGGCAATACCATCCTTTGGATACGATAAATGTATCTAAATTATATAGATACGTTCACCATCTAAATTTAGATAATGTCCAACGTTATTTTCGAGAGAATAAGGTTTACACGTACCCGTGACGTTATGTATGCGTTACCGTAACGAAATCCTCAATGTGACGTTAGACAGTAAACGTATATAACTATACACGTCAGATACATTTACCGTATCTGAAAGATGGTAAAGCGTTAGTTAATTTCTACAACTTGGGTTTTTCCAATAACGTTAATTAAATTTTCATACCCTGACACCATAGGATTGGGTAGGTCATAGTTGGTTCCACTTTTAACGTTGACGTGCTCGGGTACGGCAGGCTTGGGTATGATTGACGGCAAACCGAAGCTCTAAAATTATAACACGTATTGCAATAGAGATAAAATCTTTTGCGTTGAGTCCAGTTTCTTATACTTTTTCGCACAGAACAGTAGTAGATAAGACGTGGCTTGAAAACTGCACAGTAAACTATTTTTATAAACCAAGGTACAACGACGTTTTAGTACTTTTTACGTGTCAATATTACGTGTACGTGATATTAACGCGTTACGATACACGAAAGTCCACAGTAGAATAAACAACCAAAATCAACTGTCCGTATTAACATAACCTGTCCGTATGATGACGCGTATGAAATAATTTTAAAACTGATAATTAAACTGCCTGCAACACACGCCACTCACTGTCAATTATTACCATTTTATCGTTTTGAAGTCACAATAGAAATCGCACCAAGAAAACGATCCGAAAAAAACGATGCGTCTGAAATCCACAGAAACTGCAAGACGAAGACGTAAGAATCAGGTATCAGGTTAGGTTAAGGTTAAGAATCTTGTCGTGTCACGGCGTTCGAAAACTCACGAAATCTGGACGAAACTTAAGGCCACGTTTTTTAGGCTGCGGTCCACTTGACGCTACAAATAGTTCAAAACGTTTGATTGACCAATCGGAACAAAGACGTTTACTACGTGACCACGCAAAGAATACTTTGAAGCATTTGTTGCGTCAAGTGGACTGCAACCTTAAGGTGAACGTTTATGGGCAGTGAAAAGCAGCAGCAGATCTTACTGCGTGGCTACAAAATAGAGAAGTTCTAGAAACTCGAGAACTTCTCGATTTTGCAGCCACGTAGTACGATCTGCTGCTGCTTTTCACTGTCCATAAACGTTCACCTTCAAGATTATTGCACGTAACAAAGTTTTATGCTAGGTTTACACGGCGAGTCGTAAAGTCGTGAGTCGTAAGACGTGACCACGCACAATCAAATTTGAGGAGAATAATCGACTGTGCGTGGTCACGTCTTACGACTCACGACTTTACGACTCGCCGTGTAGACCTAGCATTAGTCATACGCGTAAGGCCGTAAGAAAATAGACCACGCACAGTCGCGTATTCTTCGAGCTCAAGGAGAATACGCGACTGTGCGTGGTCTATTTTCTTACGGCCTTACGCGTATGACTTTGTTACGTGCAATGGCCTTAAGGAAATAGACCACGCAATTTTCTTATGCTTACGCCGTATGCGTTGTGCAGAAGTGTGTGCTTCCCGCTTTAAGCTATATCCACACAAACTTGCATAAGTTTATAAACATAAGCATAAAGGCTGATTTATAAAGGCCGTAACCGTTGATTTAAGCCGTAATCTTTAAGAACGTGACCAACCACAGTCGATTGTTCTTAAATCAGCCTTAAAAGAATTGCGTGGTCCATATGCATGTGCATAAAGAAATAGGCCTCGCCGTTTCTTTATGCATATGGTTATGCACCTATGCAAGTTTGTCTGGCGTGACCTTAAACATTTGATACAAACTGGCGCTAGTAACATGGCGTTTACTGGCGGTTATTGGCTAAAATAACCTCAAAATTTGAGGTTTAAGCCGGGAGTACACACTTCTGCACAACGCATACGGCGTAAGCATAAGAAAATTGATTGGTTTATACACATGTGCATAAGGAAATAGACCACGCAATTTTTTTATGGTTACGCCGTATGCGTTGTGCAGGTGTGTGCTCCCCGCTTTACGCGCGCCTTCTTCTAGGCCGCGGTATTCATAGGTCGAAGACGGTTTAGAGAGACATAGGAAAATCTTATTGGTTCCACCATATTTTGTCATTTTCTCAACGAAGATTGCCGCGTTCAGCAGACACAACTGTTGAGTTCGTCTTATCAACACTCCGCGTTGATTGGTTGGTTCTAAAAGTAAGAGCCACGCACGTTCGACTGCTACTGAACGGCTTGGTCTGCTGAACGCGACCATTGCTTACGAACGCCATCGAGCGGCCGGCGGCGACGTTTTTTGAATTTTATCTGCTCTCCTCCATGCAAGTTGAAGGTTGGAGGTTGGAGGCGTTGGAGGTTGGAGCAGTGGAGCGTGGCGTGAAGCTCCTGATTTTAGCGATCGATCAAACAATTCACTCACCCAACGTCAGTTTGCGTCTTGCGACTTGCGACCATTTGCGATTTTGCGACATTTTTTGGTACCTCGCGTACTTGTAATAATAAAAAAATCAGTGATAAAATTTGTAGACAAAATAAAATTTCATATTTTTCTATCCTGAGATATGTCTCTGTACAAGGCAAGAAGAAGTTCTTTGCGTCAGTCGCTCGCATATAAATTATTGCCTAGGAAGACTCTGATTAGGGTAAGAAGAAAAAATAATTCGTGGGATGACGTTTCGAAGAACGATCTCATATAACGTTATAATATAATATATTTCGAGAAAAATAGCCTTATTTAAGAGATATAGAATTCGTTATCATTATATATTATAAATTAATTTTTAAACGTATTAAAATAAAAAAATGGAGACAGAGAGAACAAGAGACAAAGACAAAGATATACATACGTATTTTTATTTAGCCTGATAGATTAAAAGGTCGTTATTTGTTTCGGTCGGCTGTGCGGCGCGTTGTCGAGTATATGGCGTGGATAACAGAGGAACCACGAATCGAGGAAATTAGCGACGACGTGACGATTAATATTAAAATGGCTCAGCAGAGGCACAAAATAGAAAAAAAGTTGCTCACATTAAAGGTATTCGTAACGTCGACCAAGTGCTCAGTGAACCTAACCTGCGCCAAAAGTAGATATAGAAGAAAGTAGGATGGAACGAAAAAGATTTATAGTATTGTAATGCGTAAAAGACGTACTGTGCTTGATTTAAGGATCGATCGATATTGTTAGTGAGACCATCTGAAAGATCTTCTGCTGACAAAGCGTACATATATGACCTTATAACAAAATTTCACGCATTCGCAAAGCATCCGGAGGACTTGAAAGAAAAGCTGGCGACTGTGTGTATTTATCAATATTTACCGGCTGATCGAATGATCGTTCGTCAGAGTCGTAGAGCGGAAAATCTTTATTTTATTATAACGGGTGAAGTCACGCTGTCAAAAGTAGCGATCAATGACGTAACAGGTGAGGAGGACGACTCTAGCACAAAGTTTCATGCACGCTTGGACACGAAAAGATTATCGTGTGGAACGCTCTTGGAACGTGGAAAGCGACGTTTTGTAATATTACATATGGAAAACATTCGCTGTTTTTTGTACATGGAACAGAGATACGAGATGTATCCACATTTTCCATTTACGTTAGATAACGTCCGATGAATACCACACGTTAATCTTTTCTTCGTGTTACGTTACATCGTCGTTATTTTTTTTTACAACCTTAATTTTTCAAGGTACGTTATATGTCTGTGTGACGAGGATCATTTCCAAAGAAAAGTCACGTGGTAGCTTATAGTTCTGTAAGGTATATTTTCCGTTATAGGTAATGAGGAAGTTGTAGATATGGGAATCATGCATGCGGGTGACATGTTTGGCGAAGTTGCGTTATTGCACACGGTGTCGAGAACATCAACGATAATCACAAAAAGTTTGTAGAAATGACGTATGGCAACACAATATATATATCTTTCATCAAACGTTATACCATTTCTCATTTACGAATACCATTTAGCATCGATCGACTTGCTTCTAATTACTCGGGACGATTTCGATAGCATATTGCGTGATAGTTTGACGAAGAAGTGGGACATTCTCCGCGATGCGTTAGTTCATTTTAATTATTTCAAGTTGTGGGATGAAGAGACGGTACGAGAGTGTTGCATTCTGAGTAAACTGAAGGACTTTAAGCCTAATGAGGTAAATGACCTGGCGGTGCACGACGCATCTTATGATAAGATTTCAATATTGTTCAACCGTCTCAAGGCGTTCTCAGAAGTAAGACACAAGTCTGATAAAAAAGTATACAAAAATACTAACGACGTACGTTGAAAGGTTTTATTAGGCGATGGAAGAGGCATGGTGAACTACGTGCATTTTATTTTGAGTGGGAAATGTTGCCTTATTGAGCATATGCTCGTTCGCGAACGTTCTTCTTATCATGGAACACAATACGAACTATACGATTCCGAAAATTTTGGTTCACAAAAACACGCACGAAGAGTGTCGAGACAGCGTGCGGACGCTGTCGAGCTTGAATCGACGCCACTTGACAACGCCATTCCAGTACGATTTAAGAAAAGAAAACTTTATTCTCTTATATATACTGTTTTTTTTTGGTCTTGATAAAAACTTAAGCTCTTTCTTTACATCTATTACGACATCACGTAATGCTTTGCGTTTGCACCTTTTTCGATAGATATACCATACGCACGCCACGGCATTCGCGTACGCGCCGCGGGCTCATCACGTTTTAATATTAAGAAAATGTTTTAAATAACTGCGTTCTGCGTTAATATACGTTTAATACGACGAACATAGTTTGCACTTCTCGCACAAAAATGCATAAAAAGTTTTGTTTATCATATGTAACAGTAACTTGTTTGAATTGAATTGAATTATTGCTAATTATAATGCGTGCACATAATCAGGACAACTTTTTAAATCGTTGTTGCAAACATTTTGATATCTCACATTGTCTGCTGATTATAAACATTTATAACAAAGAGAATGTGTGCGCTTATCACGTTCATTTATTATTACAGAGACCCGTTGAAACGCAAGACCAAGTCGATCGATCAAGCATCGTTACCGCCACACTTTTGGACGTTGTGAGTATTGGACAGTCCGTCTTATTTTTACTATTCTCGTCGCGAAACGTTATTACGCTCTAAAATATCTAGTCACGTGTGTAAGTAACGTATTGAGGTTTGCTTGATGCCTGTAAAACTCATTGAAGCGGAATAACGCGGTTATGCGTATAGATAACGTTGATTTTCGTTGTCAGTATACGTTTGGACACGTGATAGCGTTGCGTGTGTATTAATAAATATTGCAAAATTAAGGTTAAAGGGTGGCACAAACGTACCGATATTGCGGCGATATTAATGCGAGAACCGTCTGTTACATCTCACGTACATTATCCGACGGATGTTCGTACCATATTCATGCAAATATGCATTTTCTCCCGGGGTGCATGTTTCGGTTTAGGTGAGAAACACATATTAGTCACTACTTTCATATTATTTGACTACTTCATGCATTGTGAGATGTTAAAGTCAATGTTTAATCACGTAGGCGAGAAAATGCTTCATCGAAGAATTGTAGCGCGTACACCAGTACGATGTTTTCTCATCCCGCGTTATTGGTTGTTCGAGCACAATCGTGCCAATATCTGGGGGCGTGTGAAACTGTTTATGGACTCAAAATACCCAACTAAGAAACAGTTATTCAATGAGTTTCTCTTAAATCGAAAGTACGATAAATTATATCAAACATATACGTTCAGTCACATTCTCAGCGTTTTTCTACGTATCGATTGACTTGATACGTAATAGAACGCGTCTTGTACTATTCCCTCTGGCTTTCATTTTAGATGGATGACGCACAAGAAGAATTTAGTTAAAGATGTCATTCAACGACGTGGTCATTTTCATAGTAATACAACGATACATGACGTGCCATATTCCATCAGAATTACAGATGAAATAGATCCAAAACTATAATTGCTTCTATCAAATCGATATTATTTTAAACACGATTAGTGTAGTGCATATTGGAGTGCATATACATGCCCGTCATATATACATATTTCGTCAGAGATAGAAATAAACGTTGGATGCATTATTCATCTACGCATGTTTTATGTGTTTATAATATATATTTTGCGTTTGTGGAAGCATTTAATATATACGTATAAAATCATATTATTATAAAAATTTTTCAAGTCCGCCTCTCAACGGTTATTAACGTTGCAAATACATGTCTACGTTAGCCGCGTTGGTCTACTTTAGATCTTATTCGTTTGACATCCGTCGCGTATGTCCTACAACATCCACCGATGTAACGAACGCCAAGATCCAGCCACTCGTCAATGAATTCGTGCAAAGAGGGAGCTTCTCCTTCCTTCGTCCATCCTTCAGTTACTATATATTTTTCTCCGCTATTAGGGTATACCACCAATGGTATAAGATCGTTTGATTTGCCTTTATTGATACCTTGCAGCAGGGTGGTAACGACGTGTGGAGCAATACAATTAACGCCGATCGCTAATATTTGTCCAGGCAGGGCATTTTTGTAACATCTCACGGCAATCTCTTGAAACGCGCTGCCGTCTGCCAAGCTCTTTCCATCGTCTCTACAGGAGAATGTTAGCCATGCCTGCGTATTCGGGAATTCCTTGAGTAGATCGATTACAGCCTCCGCCTCGCGGACGCAAGGTATCGTTTCTATCGCCAATAGATCAACACCTTTCTCCAGCAATGCGCGTACGCGAGGCCTATGCCAGTCGATCAAAAATTCTCGCGATACACGAGCACAGTACGAACCAGTATATTCTGAGCCATCGTGCAAGCAGGCGCCGTAAGGACCGCAAGCGCCAGCGATCAATGGCTTTCGGTTCCTCACGTTTTCATTATCCTCTATTTCTTTACTGTAAGCGTTCACGGCATCTTTAGCATACGCGACAGCTTTACGGATGATCTCGAGACTCTCTTCCTCCGTGATGCCCAGATATTTTACAAAACCGTCGATGGTTGCTTGATACGTGTTGGTCTCTATAATATCGGCACCGGCACGTAAGAAATCCATATGAGTAGCGAAGACAGCCTTCGGTTCGGTTATGAGGAAACGTGCGGTCCACAAAGGATCACCATCGATCTTCTCACCCACGTGGGTGGACAGTTGCGTGGAAAAACCACCATCTAGCACTTTTATCTTCGACATGATATTTCTTTTTCTCGTTTTTTAGAACGTTACGTTCTTGAAGCCCCGTGTACGACAAGCCCACTACACCGTTGTCATAACGACACAAAACGTTTACTGCGCGGAATACATCAAATGTACACGTTGCATCTCGCGTGCTTACGGTGCTCCATATGATACTAGAAGAAGCTGGTTCAACGGTTCAACGCGGCGGACCTTGTACACGCTCTTCGCGGAGATAACTGTCTGCAGGGATAACTTTTATCGTTATCGGCGTTATCGCGTATTCACATTTAGATATAGTTGTTCATCATCATCAAAGTGCGTGTCGTCGTGACGCGACTAAATAGTCGCTTCTTCCGGATTGCGCCGTGCGCATGAGTCGTAGAGATCACCATATCTGCGCAGCATTATCTGACCGCTGCGATACAACGTCGCCACTTTATTATCACGTACCACGTACCCCGTGAAAGACGAAAACAGCCAAGTATTGATAGAACATCGTCTGGCCAGTATGTTCGAGTAAACGTTTATATCTTTCGACGTGACCGTTTGACCTCACGAGACAACGTTAACGCAAAGTTAACGAGATGACGTATTTTGAGCATAGTCCGCGGCATCCTCATCGCTGAAGAAAGCTAATAATCTTTATCTAAGGGCGTTTATCGACTATTTCCCCCGTAGTCGTGATCATTATTATCGTGATGAATCACGATTGCTCCCGGAACGTGCTAATCAGTACGTGATGAGCGACTATGCAACGATTAATATTAAAATGGCATATATATATATATATATATATATATATATATATGTATATATTAGAGATATTCGACGAGATAATGTACGAAAATCTTGGTTAAAAATATAAAAATATAAAAAATAAAGCGTTAGGTTTTTGTACGCGGTCGTACGCGCTTATTTAAAAATTGATTAATACTTTTAGTGAGATCGCCCGAAGGATTCTTCGCGAACAAAGCATATACATACATAATATATGTACAATATATCCCAATAAGCAAAAATGTTTGCAGTATGACGATAGAGCGTGGCAGCAGATTTATTGGCAGACGCTTTCAAACGCTGTTCTCGACAGCGTTTAGCTATCCGGGTACGATTTTATAATACTATTCCATTTCCATTAAAGTTCCAGGTGACGCGGGAAAACTTGAAAGAAAACCGGACAGTTATTAACATTGACATTGACCATAGCTACGTGATCGTTAAGTAGTTAGGGTTGTAGAGTAGAAAATTCTTCAGTTTATTACAAACGCGTGGGTCAATCTATCGAGAATAATGCGTGACAACGTAATATAGATAAAAATAATAGCATGACGTTTTAGTCATACGTCTTAGGTATATCAAGATCCACGTGGATCTCAAATCTCAAACGACGTGGAAAGAATGTTTATATGTGTATATATATATATATATATATATATATATATATAAATATATATATATAAATGTGTTTTATCATACATTAAATTTTATTACTTTGATTTTGTCTGTTTCTTGGAATGTTTACGCATATATTCTTTTCTATATATATTTTTCTTGACGTGAGAGCTCGTCTATTAAATAGCCAAAATGGCCATGGAATGAAATAATAACACGTCATAAAACGACGTGTCTATTAGATGAACTGTTTCTTTAAAAAGAATAGAACGTGTAACTTTTGCTGGAATGTTCAAGATTTATTATCTTAGTATGCCAGAGAAGCTTAAAGAACCTTAATCTTTGATTAACAACAATATCCTGCGAAATACGTTTATCAGTTCTCTTTGTTAATACGTGAGATACGTAACCGGCATACACAAAGTTACACAAGTACGAAAAGTGTTGTTTATGATATGTAAATAGTTGATTCAACTGTCCTCTATAATCGTATGAAAAAAATCGTGTGGTGCTATTTAAAAAATTAAAAGTAATCTTGAATTTTTTATGAAAAAAAAGTTCTTTAGTTTCCTTTAGTTTAGACCACAAGTTTCGAGCTAGCATGAAACAGAAATATTTTTTTTACATTTACTTTTTTCGATGTCGCAAGTGTCTTAAAAATGGTAGAACATTACGCGATGGACATTTTGTATAAATATATTAGAGACTTACTTTTACGACTTTTGTTTTTTAGATGTACGTCGTATCCTATTTTTTATAAAAATAAAACACTAAAATATTATGTATTTTATATGCCATGTATTTCACTTGTATGAAACGTTGTGTTTTTAACTTAAAATGATTCAGTTCTGATAAAGAACGATACAAATACTATGAATATTAAGTACAACGTGACGAGATCTTTACTCTATCTCTTATTGTTACACACACTCACACCGGCGCGCGCGCGCGCACATTTATTTATAAAAAGAGCATATACGTTGATATTACGTATAATATCACGTTTATAACGTTCCACAGGTAAGACGTTTATAAAAACGTAATAAAAGTATATTATGTGTCATGACTATGTCTTTGTGATAATGTAAAGAGGTAAGAATGAAGAACGTACGAACTGTGTATAAAACCTTAAGTAAGTTATGATGAGAACAAAACATAGCGTAGTAATCAAATAAAAAAACAATAACGCATTTTTTCCTCATTTTATATATCTCTATACGCTATCTATTTTGTTTAAGTATATATCTCGAAGCACATATCGTTGTATATGTGATGAGAGACCGTCGTGTAATCGTACAAATGGTGAGATGGTACTCTATAATATCACAATAAACAAGTATCTAGATTGCAACGCGTAGATGACAAATAAATGTGCACAATATGTTCTGTATAAGCAAATAGATTAATAATAATGCATAGATTTATACTTTATCAACGATATATAAATTATTTACTTGAAAATAATATCTTAAAGAATTATTAGTTTGATAAACTTGCTTCAAATTCTTGCATTTTCCATATAAAATGCGTCACAATACCCGAATGTTAATTCTTAAAGTTAGGAAATGGCATTTTTTTCATACTTCTTAGTAAAAAACGCATCTCCATAAACGGGGAAGCATGTAAACAATTTTGTAAACTAAAAGCTGGTAACGTGTTACAAGAAGAATAAATAAAATAAAAATATTTGCGTATTATGCATGAATATACTATATCATTCTCTCGCACTGCGATATATGTATATATAATAAAAAAATATTCTCTTTGCTTCTACTTTTGATGATGCATTCTCGATACGCTCGTAATCACCATGGTATGTTGATTGAGAGATATTTTGCGAAATACTAACGTCGCGATTTTACCGCATATTATTATGACGTGGATGCACGTACAACTATAATAGAGTAAAAAGTCGTCAGATCACTGCGGTGTAAGTTATCGATTAACGTACTAAACTGCATTGAACTTTACTCTTAAAATACGTCGGTATTCATAGGAGTGCGCGATCTTCAAGCGGACTAAGCTCTCTGGTCCATCTCGCGGTTACTGATCATCACGTAACTGGGATTACTAAAGCTGTCCGGCATACCCTTTCTTAGATTCGTCTTCTGTTTGGGCATGTTCACGTAATTGTCCTGCGTGCTAATAATAGACGGTGCGTAATCTTTCTTTCTCGAGTCCGTCGCGTCCGTTTGCGCGTTGTTCTCATCGGTGTCGTTTAGATCTATCAGGTGAAGATTCCGCGGTGCGTTGCAATAACCGGAATCTCGATCCATCGGTCTCGCGGCCGTTTGCGTCTTCATCGCTTGCCTCTGCCGCGCGAACTCTGCTCTTCGCTCGTGGACATTGATCGGCTTCAGGTAGGGATCTTCCTCGTGCTTCAGCATTGGAGACTGCTCGACCGCGTCCTCGGAATCCGACACGGGCGATGGAAACTCAAAGTGCGAGTGCTCTTGATGCGGTCTAGGACTAAATATCCCGGACTCGTCTGTCGGACTCATGCCGGCGGGGCTCATGCTCAAGTATGACGACGCCGGTGCGCCTTTTGAGAACGGCGAGTTCACATACGCGTGCGTTGGAGATGATAGAACCGCGTGATCCGGCGCGGACATCATCGTCAGATAATCGTTTTTTCCGCTCTCCAGCGTCATCGTGTTCATGTCCATATACGGTGTGTTTAGGCTGATGTAATGCTAGAACAGCGATAAAAAATGCTTTTGTTATATGCTGTGTCTTCTTTGAAGCGAATATATTAATATACATATAATACATCTAAGTATACATATGTATTTATATTCGAGAGATATGTAGTAATATATAATTATATTAATATACTATAAGATATATCGTATTCTTAAAACGTTCATGTACACGTTCAGACGGTATATATTTTCTTCTTAACCCTTAACGGACCAGTGGGGTCCAGCGGACCCCAGACCCTTTAGAATGATCGATTTTCAACGGTTCTTGCCAAAAATGGAGCTCCGGCTCCCCGTGATGATAGTTGAGTGCGTGACCTACCCGTTTGTACACTTAGCAGTACTCAGTTTACTTACGTTTTTATACCATGTTGAACGTGAACGTTTAACACGATAAGCATTTTATTCTCTTTTTTAAGCCTTGAACAACATTGAAAAAAATTGTCATAACTAAAGATCAAAAACGCACGGATGAAGGAGACCGTTTTCATGCTGGGGTCTTTTAAACCCTTTATGTTATTTTCGAGCGTCTTGAGAGGTGTGGCCGTTAAGGGTTAAATTAAATTTCCAAGGACCCGACACGTAAATCACTGATTTATCGTTTATAATTTAAATATTTGCGTACTTTATTCTTAGTGTTGAAAATCACTTTTGCTGTTCGTTGTACTTTTTTGTTGAAAAACTAATTTATCTATATATATATATATATATATATATATATATATATATATATGTATATTGTGCTCCATTCTCTCGCTCGTGTCACAGCTTGATGCTTATTGTTATAAAACGAAGATGAAAAAAAAAAAAACTTACCAATCTCACACTTTCTTCCAATAAATTTCCAATGCTCTCCACAAGATCCGTAAAGCTTGGACGTAGTGTCGGTTTGGCTTTCCAGCACTGTAACATTATGTCATATACTTCGCGAATAGCGTACGCCGGCTGTTCCATTCTGTAGCCCTCGATCAATTTTTGATACTGTTTCTCTGCCTCCATGCCGGGATACGGCGTCTCAGCCAGCGTGAAAAATTCCCAAAGCACTATGCCAAAACTCCATATGTCGGATTGCGTCGAGAAAACTCGATCTCTGATCGATTCGATGGCCATCCATTTTATGGGCACCGGACCATCACCTTTTTTCTTGTAATTGCCATCTTTATACATAGTCTTTGCTAAGCCGAAATCGCAAATTTTCACTATGTTGTCCTCGGCAAGCAAGATATTTCTTGCTGCCAGATCACCATGCAATACCTGTTATAGAAATATGTACATATACATATTATCATGAAAGATACATCTGATGCGCGCAAAATATCGTGAGATATCATTAAAAATACGAATATTTGAACCCTGTAGTTTAAGCAGGTAACGTTTATAATATTTTGCACGTATGGTCCACACGTTTGAAGATCAACGTTTTTATGTTGCTTGATATTAAACACGTCTAATTTGTTCCGTTTATATACTCCCGTTTGTTCATCAATCATATCGAGATTAAAATATCAAAGTTTGATATTTTATTCTTTTGCACGTTTTTTCGCATTTATCTGTGTTACGTAAGACTTGCCTTTCGTCGACTCAGATATTCCATTCCACGTGCTACTTGAAATGCCCAAGACAATAAATCTTGAGTGCAGATTGGTTTGAGATTTTGATCTTTATAGTCACCGGTGTAATTTGATCTCCATCCTGGTTGAGATGACGTACTACTGCTGACGCAACCCCCTCCGTCTGGCGAGAACGTAATCTCTGGAGAGTCCAACGTCGTTCTCGGACAATAATGCACCACTACATCATCAGTATCTGACGTCGCACTAAGACTGCGAGAAAAGGACAATGCCGCATATTTTATCCTGTTGTATGGGCAGAAGAGAAAAGAAGAACCTTGTTAAACCGCAACCCTTTGCATGCGTATCAGTTTGTGCGTATGTGCATGCTTTACTTCGTGTTAGTACATTTTTATTTTGCAGCGTACACTTTATAAAATAAATACATACACATATGTGCGTACGCAAGAGTTCCTGAAATTTTTTTTGCTCTAGATTCACCGACTACGGGGGGATTTTTTGCGCGTTAGTATAGAACGTTATTTTGTTAAAAATACATTGAACTAAAAGTAAAGAACATAAGAGCATTAACTCTTGAATTATAGTTCGCGTAGTATTTCCTGTAAGGACTGTAAGAAATTCTTTATGTAGGGGAGAATGGGGTAATCTCGAACGACGCACGTTTAGTAGGTTTCGTCTCTCTCAGCCCTGCACATTCCCCGCGTTCTCTACGTAGCCTTCCTATAATGTTTACGCGTGCCTCAAAGTTCAAAGCGAGAGAACGCGTACGTTATTCAAGGTATAAATTAAATTATTATTTCGATCACGTTGATGTAATTTTTGTCTGTTTACATAAATCATGTTAATCTCTTTTAGGCTTTTGAATTATCTCTATAATGAATTATTTAGTTAGAATAGAAGATCTACTAAAGAATGCATTTATAAATAATTTTCAAATGTGACTGTTCAATAGTTAAAAAATTTTTTCTAGTTTTATTAAAAATGCCCGTTTGGGGGCATTAAATAAAAATTTTTTCATGTTTTATTTTTACTTTTCCTCAGGTATTCGCACGTACACCATTTCCCCCTATATATATGCCGTGCATTTTATAAAAGCGTAAAATTTAAGATGCAGCCAGTTTAGAAAATGCATTCGGAAATATTTTCCAAATATTATAGTACAGTACTTGATAATAAAATAGAACAAGTGTGACAGTTAGCGATAATGTACTGTTAGAATATGACTGGTAGACAAACCTGTTATTACTACTGACGCTAACAGTTCTCCGCAGTATATCCATACCGATAGTAAGATCAAGTTTTCCAGTCTTGGGATCGATTTGATTGATAAAATCGTTTCTATGCCGTAAAAGATAATTATGCAAATTTCCAAAGCGGCAATATTCGACAATCACCAGCAGTTCGCCTGATGTAATACGTTTAATTAATAACGCTTAATATACGTACTTAACTTTAACCGTTCCATTTTTGTTCAAACGTCACGACACATGTAGTTTTCTTTAAAGTGAGACATGTACGAGTTGCATTTACGCGCCTATGCGTGTTCGAATAGTCTTTCGTTTTTCAGCAATACATACGTTTGGAAATATTTTTAGTGCAAGCGCCAAGAAGATTGACGACGTTTAGATGCTTGCCAAGGTGCACCATAATTTTCAATTCACTCGCAAGTGCACGTACGTAAGTTGGATTAGTGGTTCGACGAACCATCTTCACGGCAACGGTAGTGACAGTTTCGTTTTCGCATATCTCTTGCGCTTCCGCTTTCATTACCACTCCAAACTCACCACTGCCCAATTGCTTTCCTAAAAAATACGTAGTCGAACGGAGACTACCGTATATTAAATCACGGATGCCAACGTGCTTGATACGTTTTTATGTTATATAAAGCATACGCGCGCTTACCGAGTTTCAATCGTTCCCTTGGAAATTCCCACTTCTTATCGTAAGGGAGTAGTTCCGCTTGATCGTCAATCGTCAAATCTGGATTTAAACATTCTAAAGCACCTTCTTCAAAGTGCATAAGACCCGCTTCCATTAATTCTTTTCTCATTTTCTGTATGACGATTCACAATTTTAATTTAATTAACGTACATTCTTCATAAAATATTTTCTTACAACGTACGACTGACGTGTATTTTATATACGTAATACAACATATACGACGTATGGAATATATATGATTTACCTTTTCACGACGAACCTTAATCGTGAAAAAGATCGCTAAAATCACTAGGATGAGACCCATAATAGCTATTGAAGTAGCTAATATTATGTCAAGTTTGTGCCCTGCAAAAACTTTTTAGTTTTTAATCTGCTTAATATTATTTTATAAATATAATATTTGCTTATAAAACTTACATTTTGCATTTTTCACCGTTATCTGCTGGTAAGTCTCGTTTGTGCCCACGCGATTAATAGCCCGGCACGAATATTTTCCGCTATCATGTTGCTTCAAATAGTTTATATTAAGTTCTTTATAATTATCATATTTATAATATTTAAAAGAATACTGATCATTTTCCTTCAGCAACACATTGTCCTAAAAGATGTTAAAAAAAAATATATATATATATATATATATATATATGCATCGCTTTCAATTTTATTAAACACAAAAATAATTATAACGGCACATGTCACCTTGTACCAGGTAACTCGTGGTTTCGGCATTCCTTCTGCAAAACATTGCAATATCACCGTTTTGTGACCTTCGGCAATCACATCGATAGTTCTTATTTTAGTTTCATTCATATTAGTTTTGACAAAAAACGGTAGCACCGGATCTATATAATATTGACGAAAAGATTAAAGTTTGGGTATTTTATCACACAATATAAACTTGCGTAAGAACTAATTTTTTCATTAAGAATAGTATAGATACATTTTTATAATAAATAAACTTTTTGTGCGCACGAAAGGTATACATACATATATATTTATATATATATATGTATAATATAACGTTAAAACATTCAAAATTTATTAACGTTAGATGGAACTTTTTCGTAATACGCGTTTTCCCCCAAAAAATTACTTATGACGTTAAATATATACTGTTAAATTATTTAAATAAATTGATTATACCGTGAACAACTAATTTGTACGTTGCGTAGTCAGAAAGAGGCTCCAAGGCCTCACGCGTCATGATTTTTCCGGTACAGAAATAATCTTGGGCATCCGACTCTTGGACATTATTAAGCTTCAACGTTGATCGATAGGTAAATGGGGTTTTATGCTGCGTAATCTGTAATCTTTCTGAAAATAACAAAACGTAGAATAAATATTTACATTAACGCATCTGTTCATTAATATTTCTAGTATTTCATCCACTATACTGTGTCGCAGTAGAAATGATGATAATAAAGAAGAAAATTTTTCATCAAAATGTTTAAGAGTGCACGACGTTAAAACTAAAATAAAATGATACGATTTAATAAGGAAAATGAAATATACGTAGAACACGTGTATTAGGTAACAATAAATAGCAGATTATTAATATTATATTATGCATATAATAATGTATTTTTATTTTGTATTTTGTATTTTTTTAAACGTAATTTTTTTCAGACGTTTGCCCCCACCAAAAAATTCGAATTATCTCCAATATTGTAAAATATATAATTCTTTCTTTTTAATGTACTTCACGTCTCTGTTTAAAATACTTACCTGATTCTGCAAGTGGCCTTTCAGTTTGGTTTACCAGTGTGGTCCATGTAAATTCGTTTGTATAATTATAAATGGAAGCGGCACATGTCAATTCTACATCATCACCTATCGTCACAGACTCGTTTGGCCTAATAATGCCAAAAGCGCCTACTCCATCTGAATTTAAGATAAGAAGAATTATTATCGATTTTTGACATATTGATATAAAAAAGCATGTTTGTTTAAATAATTAAAAATTAAAAAAAATATATAACCTGAATTTTAATCTATTTTGCGTTTAATAAGATAATAGTTGCACTATATATGATGCAGATTTTGTGACAAAAATAGAAATGATAAATACAAATAAATTAACACTTCGCAATGGCATATGAGAAATAAATGTATAAAATTGCAGAATCAATTCTGTACGTAGAATGAGCAGATGTTTTTATTTTCAAGATTTAATTTAATTTTTTAATTGATACTTGATCGGAATATATCAAAAGATATGCAAGATGACTGCATGTACGTATACAAGTTTATAATAACGAGACACGCAAAAGAGAGTATTCTTACCGGAAACAAGAATGTTCTCGGTCACAGAATCACAGGAGATTACAGAATCAACGACATTACAGGCCGTACACGTTATTTTCCCCGATACGTCGATAGGCATTTTTACCGTTGATTCGAATCTGTAACTAGAGCTGTAAGCTGCGGATTGCGTCACGTCCTATAAAATTCATTTTCTCGTTATAACAAGTACGAGTATAAGTAGAGACTTATCTAATGGAAACAAGTTGACATGAACGTGCGTTTACCGTCAGATACACAGTTGTTGAATTCTCAAGCGATGGATAACGAGGACACCTCAGAAAACTCCATGTTATATTTGGAGGTGGATTAGATATTACTTGGCAATGAAATTCTGTACTTTCGTTAGTAAGCGGATAGTAAGAGTCAATATGGATCAATAAGGCAACCGGCTTAGCTGAAATCGACGCAGTAATGTTATACGACAATAGTTGTAAATAAATAGTTGTATACCCTATTATTGTTTTAGTGTATTTATTGTAGTTTTTTTTATTTAATATTAGAAAATCATCTCGATACCTTCAACATCCAATGTAAAATTCAATTTTTCGATCATAAAATCATTTTTTGCTTCAAGTGTGTACGTTCCCGAGTCCATTACGCTTAATGTGTTTATTTTCAAAGTAGCTGTTGCGCTTGTGTTCATGAAATACTTTGGACTCTTTATAATTTCTTCGCCATTCGGCTTGAACCTGTAGTATAGTAAATAAAATAGATATTTAACATTAAATATACATATGTACATTTAACATTTATTACGAGTAACGGATAATACAAGAAAACATTGCAAATGATTAAATGTGATTTATTACTTTATTCATATACACGCGAATGACATACTACATTAATATAACTTTCTGACTTGTAACAATATTTTAATAAATGTTGAAAACTTTTACCATTGTAAATGGGGTTTTGGATAGCCATCGACATAGACGACCCATTGAACGTAGCTACCGCTTTCCGCTTGATAATATTTATCGGTGTTTTGAGGTGTAAGATTAATATATTTCATTTGAGGATCTGAAAATATATCGCGTCGTTTTGCGTATAAAATATTATACCTACACACACGTTGTACTGATATTACATTGCGCATTATATGATTTTCTTTTAATATATTATGTATACTTGGATTTTACAATATACTCGTATACCGTACGCAGTCGATTAAACGTTATTACATATTTAATTGAGAGACATGTATGGTTTCGCCATAAATATACACGTTCTTTGATTGTATGTATCCAAGTTAATGATAAACTAACCGTGTATCGTGATGTTTTTTGTTATCTTCTTGGTGTCATGAATCGACCTAATGACGCACTCATATTCCCCCGCGTCTTCGTCTGTTACATTAAGTATCGTCAACTGACACGTAACTAAGACATAATTTCCGTTGAGCTGTTTTCTGAATTGCTGAGTATTTATTCTACTGCTATTCTACAAATAAAACAAGGTCACGTGTATATGTGCATGCGAGCGATAAATATATTGCGCGCGAAAAGATTTATACAGGAACGTTGTATGTCGCGTTAAGCTGTGCGCGTGTTCACGTCTCAGGCAGGGAATCTTAGATCCTCAGACGTAGAACTTTGCGTTTTAATTCTCGAAGAAAGACTAACAATAAATAATTAGAGACATCAATTTTTTTCTTGTATATTTTAGAGATATAATAAAAATAATTAAAATTATATATGTCCCGCGCAGTAACGATTAAAAAAGATATAATCAAAAAATCAGGATTTGAGGAAAGTAGACTTTTTCATCATTAAGGGCTCAGACACACGGACAAAAATAAGGACGAAGATAAAGGAATATATAAGGAATAAGGGAATGTGTCGCATCTCACTTCAGTACACGTACATTAAAGTGAAATGCAACATGCATTATTCTTAATTCCTTTATCTTATTCCTTATTCCCCTCTCATTGTGACTGAGCCTTACGTGCATCGATTTTATCCATGTTTTACCAATTGAGAATTAAGACACGCTCTTAATTAAAGTTTAATCTTATTCTAATTCTGTGTGTTCGTTACTACAAGAAAATAGTGTATTTACCTGCTGCGGTGTGTGCCAATTGAATACGTATCTCATGGATATTTCCACTTCAACAGTACAATTTACATAGAGATCTTGTCCGCGTGTAACGTGTAGCAGGCTGTCGTCTTGAATTTTTGGTTCGGGTAAGGTTCGTTTTACTGCGCAAATAATTTAATCATTCTTATTAAATGGTATGATCCGTGCCTCGATATTGTTTTAGCATGAACGTCGAACGCGCACGACTGTGATGTGGCGCTATCGACGGTCATATAGGTTGTATATGTATGTACATGTGAGACTGAATTAACATCTCGACCCGCGAGACGGCACTTACGGTGCACGGACAACACGTAATTGACCGCGTGCTCTTCGCCGTCCTTCTCTATCGAGCACTTGTACCAATTGCTATCTTTCACCAGCAGGTTCCTAATCGTAAAACCACGTCTCGGATCAAATGACGCCTCCTTCAATTCTTCTTCCTGCATGCACATTAAACGTTGAGAGATTTTAGAAAAGTTGTTTTATAATAATGAATAACAAGTTGATAAAATCAACAGCTACTTCTACGTATATTTATGATTATATTTAACATTAGTTTATATAATCTCGTTTATAATATTAGAAATAAAAAACTTGAATAGCAACAATATGCTTTTTAACAGCCTTTTTACGTTGCTACGTTACACGTCTTAAACTTATTTTTAAACATATATAATATTATAAAGGATTAAAACTCTTGTTCCCGAAAGCTAATGAAATGTTTAAATAAACAAGTTCAGTATGTCGCTTACACGTAGTGGTATGTCGTAACCGCATGTTCTATAAATCTAAGCATATATAGAGCGCATATTTATTCCTTAACGTCAAACGTTTTCAAGCTCTTGAAATGGAAACTGAACGTGAGTCATTTAAAGTTGAATATACGTTCATTTAGTTTTACTTTTAACGTGCACGGTATCTGCTACTAAGTTTGTCGTCAATACTCACGTTATTGTCAGACAAGATGGGTACTAGATCTGGCGCGGTAGGTCTGCATGGTATTACAATGCTGCCGCCAGCAACTGCACTCAGATGGGCGTAAGTATCCGCTTCGACGAATAACGTCGTATTGGCTGTAACAAATGACGGCATTGCGAAAATGCAAATACGACATTCTGCAGAAAACTGCAGATACAAATGTTTTTCCTTATTGCGTTACATATTAATGAGAAATGCGCGCGTTGATCTTACATTTCACATAAACGTACAACCAGCTTATCTCGGGATCGTCGTAGGACGTTGTAATGATTTCAACCGTGTGATCGGCGCAACCGTACCAGCCTGTATCACCGAAAACGGTGTTTGGCCTTTGGAAAACATAATGGTAAAGGCCATTATCTTCAGTCTCGCTTGTTTTTGGGATTGAAGTATTAACCTGTTGGAATATACGAAGGAAGTTTGATATATATACATGCCAAACCTTAAATTTTTACATAGGACGTTAAAATAGGAATCGTACACTTTCTAATACACCTTAATATTCTTATAGATAATCAAGTGCTTATTTAACACGTCTAATATTTTTTTTTTCAAAAAATTTATTTCACAATATCCATATCTTTCTTACTAAACTATTTAAAAAATAATTATACAATAAAGATGTGTATATATATATATATATATATATATATATGTATATATGTATGTATGTATATTATGTATATATAGCTACAGAAGCAAAATATGTCTAAACAATTTACAATTACCAGAATTAAAATTATTTAATTTTGCTAGGATCAACTTGTACAATTTTTATGTGAGAATAAAAGACGATCGAATATCTGAAATGTATAACGTAAAATATATCCACACTCTAATCAAGCAATAAATAAACAATGTCAAAACTTGGCCTATAATAAAATGTATAGTGCATACCGCGTCTCCAAAAGCGTCGGGATAAACAATTTTAATTGGTGCGAAGCTAATGCACTTAATCTCTAAAGGTTCTCCTTCGTTTATTACAATTTCCTCTTCGTTCGGGTAGATGCTTGGTCTGTGACTTGCTGATACTAAAAAAACAAAAAAAAACAAAAAAAAAACGACGTTATCAATTAAATCGTGCATGTTTGAAGCACGTAGTACGTTTTCTTACAATCCTAATAGAGAAATATTCTTTATTCCAAAATTTTATTGCCGACGTTTGTGCTATCGCCCATTAATAAAAGTTATATTTTTACATTTATATAATAATGCGAAACGCCGTTCTATCAAAATATGATGGAACGTATTGCCACGCAAAAGACGGGACGATGAACAACAGTTTCGAAAGAAACGTCATCACGTTAGCCGCAATGTCCTGCGGATGATTGGCTTTATCTGGCTCTCCTCGTTACTCTCTTCTGTATGAAAGGACGCACGTGCCGTCAGTCTGTTTCTGCGCAACGGCGACCGTGGCTCTATAGGAAGGAAGTCCTTTTTTCCTCTTTCGATAATGTGCCCGTATTATCAGCCAGTGCGTTTGTTGTAGAAGCCATAAGAAACATGTTACAGCGAGCGAATACACGGAGGCAAATACATATAGTTTTCAACTACGTCGCATATAGCAAAGAGATCGAGTTGCATATGACGTGAGCATAGGAGTTTATGCTACGCTTTGCACAGTCATGTACGTAAATATGATACGAATCTTGTAAATAGCATAAAAAAGACTACCACATCACTGAAAATATTTTCGTATTATCACAACACAAAATCGTATTTAAAGATGATGTTATGTTGCGAAACATAACGAAACAAAATAAAACGTGTTGTGACAAAAAGAATTATTAATCACGTTTGAAAGACGTTGATCTTTGACGTTAATTTTTTAACCAAAAATTAAAAATATTTCCTACGTAAATTATAAAATTTTTTTTACATTGAACGTAACCTTAAGATGTAATATTTTCAGAAAAAATGCACAGATATTTTTTCCACGTTACTTTGATTATCTTGACAATATATTTCATTTATATCTAGATATGTATATTACATTTCATTAATTAAAAATAATCACTTGAAGGTGAACATCATCAAAATTAGTTTTTTTTATAATTAAAGAATTATAAATGTTTATAGTATTGTCTAGATTAGATGAATCTTACTTCGTTATGAATGTATTTTAAGAAGTAATGTAAAATGAAGTGGTCATTCATTAAGCAAGAGACTGAGAAAAATATTCTTATTGTCAGTTAGTTATTTGTATATTTAGTGTATCTTTCAACTAGTAAACTACAGCGAAACTGTGATTTTTTTATATCTTTGTGTACGGTGTTATATAGACAAATATAGTAATAATACGTTCTGTAAAACTTTTGCACGGTGTGTGTGGTATTTTATAAAAATCTGAACGTAAATAATAAAAATATTAAAATATTATATTAACGTTATTATTTAAAATATGACTCTTTTAAAAGTAGGTAGTTAAAAATGCTACCAAAAATAATTCAAGAAGATGTCAACTTTTATTAACAAGAGAACGAAATAAAAAGCGATCGCGACATGATGTTATTTTCAATAATGCGTAAAAGGTTCTCTCTATATGTTGTCATCGAACAGAACATGTATCGCACAAGTGAACGGGCTACGGCGACCAAGTGTTGATCGTTTCAAATGTAGTTAATATCATAAATGTTTCTTTTGTATATGTTGTACGTATCTCAGGGATGACTCTATACTCTCGCACGCATTTCTTGTGATCTTTACGGAGCATTTTAGGTGCTCGCATTACGAGTAGATCTTGCGGTTGCATTAATTGATCATATTACCAGACCTAATAAAAATTATTGTCATTTATTAGAACGCCGCATGAACCAAGTTACCTAACCAAGTTCAATAGAATTTCATCAATGATATACCGCTGAGAAATAATCGACTGTGAGAAATATGTGAAAGTAAATACATTATGAAATATCATATGAAATATCTTTATTTGATCAAAAATATCAGTTGCGTTATCTCACGTTGCTGATATACGTCGGCAACGATTACGTATTGCGATAATCGACGCAAAAGAGGTTGATTGAAAATATAATTTTACTAATCGACGTATATATTTATTTTATGCCTTTTTCTATCTCTTATAGAATATACGATACTTTGAAAGATTCAAAATGAAACGTACCGTCCGCGGAGAAAGCCGTGTGCTCATTTCAATAAAAATTTTAATACAGATTTAATACTTTGGTTTTAGCCAAAAAATTCAGCTCTTTTTTTAATTCATTGAGCATACAACACAATAAAACAAATAAATAGGATTTTTTTTAATTTTCACTGTGACTAATATTTGTTCTCGTTATTTTGTTGTGTTTTATCTGTTTTTACCTGAATTATTTTTATCTGGAAAAATATAAATATATATATATATATATATATATATATAGATATATATATTTCTGGAAATGATCACCGATGGGTATCAAGTCTCATATAAAGAAATTTGTCTGTAGAAGAGAACAAAGACAGACTCTATATCGAAGTAACGTCGTCGTTTACTGAAAGAAGTCGAAAAGCGGAAGAAAACTTCTAACTTAAGGTATTCCTTTCACGGAGAAGCGTATTTTGTAGGCGCTTAAGCAGGGCCTCAGCAAACTCTTGTATATTGCATTAAACTTATATAAAATCAAGTTATACGTGATTATTATGTTTACGTATAAGAAAAAAGTGAAAATATTATGTGTATTTAAACGTTTTCATTTTTTGGTAAATTTTACTGTCAGAACAATATGGCAACGCTGCGCTTTTCAGGGCGCCGCGTGTAAAATGTGAAGTTGATGACAAAAGTGTCAATGTAAGTGTCACGTTCATTAATCAAAGAATATTGTGACATTTTCTTTTTATCAAAGAGATTTTATAATAATAATGAGTGATAAGAAACATAAAGTGAGGAGTAATATGGGCAAAAATAAGGGACACGTTGTGAAAATAAAAGTTGATAATAAACCGTACGTGATGAACTGAAGTGTGACATGAGCGCACAGCTTGCAGCGTTGCCAACGACGTCCTTGAAAGTCGCCATTAAAAATATTCATCTATAAACCACCGTTCAAGTCAACTTTTAACATAAATATTTTGTTTAAATCGTCGGTGACTGTATTTTTATCGGCACTATCGAAAGTATAGAGTTCAGCAAATATGTAGCGCAGTTTAATATCTTAAGATATTTGATAAACAAATTATTACATTGAAATGTAGAAAATAGACTTTTTCGATAACGTCACATATAAAATATCGAATTTTCAAAGTCATACGTCTTCTTTATATGTTCGGTACGGTGGTTTAATTTTTTCTGGCGTAAAGATATGCATTTTAACTTTCTCGTACCAAAAAATCAGTTAATTCTTAAGACTTTGGTGTAATGAAAGGAATACTTTAACTAGAAAAAGATGTGATATTTGTTAAAAAAATATAATATAATATGGTTAGCATGGTTATGTCAGACAAAATGTTAAAAAATGAACATAATGTGTGAAAAGTACAATATCTCACGCTGTCTTTCTCTTGTTTTTCAAAAACAATACAAACGTTAATGCAACCGCGCTAATAACTAATACTAATATTATATGTTTATTGGACCAACTGAATGAATGGTAAGTAAACGAAGTACAACGCACGCGCGTGCTGAAGCTATCCAAAAGCACGGAAAATATCTACAGATGGATACTTTGTGTTAAGTGGGAGTGAGACAAAGCTATAACGGTATATGTCATTCTAACTCTTATTATAGGAACTCTACTTTGTGTCCGTGATGACAGGTCAGAAAAACCATGATCATTTGGCGTTTTATGTGTGTTGAGAAGAAGTTGGATATTAAAGATCAAGTTAAAAAATTACAAAGAAAAAACCTGTACTCAATATACTAATATGATTTATAACATTAAATATTATTACATATAAACCTTTTTATTAATTTATTTATCGAATATGCCTTGCACACACACATGACTTGTTTAATATACATGTTTAATTAATTAACACGTATGCCATAAATTCTCTGTCCTTGAGACTAACGACGTTATTTCATAATTAAAATAGAAGGCAGCATGTATATTCGTTTTATTGACGTGACCAATAACAAAATAAAAATAATTATTATCATAAAAAATATTCACTTGTTGCCTTCAGTTATAGAATAAATTCATTTTTCTTACGGTACTGACTTTATGGCACGATAATGTAATCAAGTATATTGGACAACTATAATAAACGTGCAAAGTGCACTGCCTAATATCCTTAAAAATTTCTAGATAATTAAGCTAATAAGGAACCATTGTTACACGGTTTATGATATTCATTGACACGTTTCTATATTACAAGCCCTGATCTTGTTGAAAGCTTATCATTTTTCTACGAACATGTGTACCACAATACCTTGTCTCCTTTCTCTGACAAGTGTTTTATCAGTATAATATAGGTGAGAGAGATTCACTGTTTTTTTCCTCTCTCTCTCTTCGAGTCAAAACATGAGTCATGTGGCATTCATTCTACGTATGCCTCTCGAGATTGTACCTACTCTATCGATCCCTCTATTGATTCGATCGGCTCACACGATTATCTATAAAAGCGGTTCCATGAAATGTTTTAATCATGTTCAAGCGTATAGCAACAAGCGCTGAGAAAGTAGTGCAAAATATAAAAATAAAGGAAAAAAGGCCGGTAATCGAGCAGTTATTAGTTAGTAGTGCAAAATATTTTCATCAAGTTGCGAAATATATATCTTGATTATTATATAAAAAAAAATATATATATATATATATATATATATATAGAGAGAGAGAGAAAGAGAGAGAGAGGGAGAGAGAGAGAGAGAGAGGAAGCTAAATGAAAACTGACAAAGTGACGTTCGAGCAACGTCGATTTTGACACGTTTGATGTCCTTGCTGTAAGGCTACAAGTTTAGTTACAAGATGGTAACTATGGAATTTTGTGATCAAGTGCCTTCTACTTGCATATTAAATTTTTTTCCTTATCTCAAATCATACGTAAAAGAAAGACAAAATAATTGGTAGAATTTTACATTTGGTACCTTTGCGGAAGTTATTATTTCTCAGAATAAAGAAAATATACAACTTGATTCATTCAATATATTTTCCAATCACGGGCAGTATGACGTGTATCGAGCTGTACCGAGCATGCGTTAATCGAGGTTCGACATTCTTTGGACAATTTAAGAAATGACGTTACTGGGACGCTGTTTTAATCAACCGATCGGTATTCGCTGAATATGCTTCTACGTCGTACACGTCGAGTAAAATCCGACCGCGACACCGATAAATGTGACTCAATGGCGGCCACGCACGTGACTATACGTTACGCTTCAGTGAAGGATCTCCTTGCACACGGGTCATGAGCGTTAGGTCAGGTGTGTGTCGCCGTACGTACCTTGACAGAACGCAAAGATGAGCAGCGGTATGCAAAGTCGTGCGCGGCACGGCAACATTTTCATTTTCTCGCACACCTTACGTTACCGGCTTGTCACATTTTTGCACATTGATGCAGCACGTGAATTTTGTACACTGATGCAACACGAACAGCGTGGACACGTATGCGTCCCGAAGAACAGGTTCCGGAGTCTCTCTTCGCGCGCCGGGCCCTTGTTACTCCCTACTTTGGAGACTTTCATACTACGGCTCGCGGCAGGCGCGAGGCGCGACTCAACACTCGACTGCACACTCAACGAATAGGCCCCACCCGGCCAAGTTCCCGTTTGAGTTTATCGGAGATCGGGGGACGGAGACGACGACGTCATCTCTCGACATCATTCGACTTTTGCTGCTCGCAATCGCAGAGGCACCTCGAACTCTGATGATTCCTACGCGCACCGGCCGGCACGCGTTTCGTCTTTATCATAAACTACACTGCAGATCGTGCTACGATTTTGAAAAGAACTCACACGTATCGTATACTGTGGGGAAACTTGTAGATTGATAATATGACGTGTTTTCGAAACTCTGTTGAGAGCAAACTGTCATGTTCGAATAAAGTCAGAAATAAACGTCCGTTCTATAATGTCTCACAACGATTAATATAATACATATAGATATTATTTATATATGTTACATTTACCCAAGTAAACGAAGTAACGAAAAGATCACGAAAAACATGTACGTAATATATAATAAATATATAATTAGATGTTAGTTTTAAATTAATATCTTATATTTATTATTGAAAATTGCATTTACTTTGAAATATCGAAATAAATATACAAGTAAATTATTCTTGCAATGTACAGCGTCATCTTTCGTTTTACACGTGTAGCGTTGATGTTCCTATATTTAAAATACGTGCCGTAGTGTTTTAATATTTATTTCACGTTGGCAGCTGTCAAACGGCTTGTTTTCATCCATATACGACGTAGGCCCACGTCACGTCGACATAGATGGGTTATTTATTGATTATCCAAGCAAAAGAAGAGTTTTTCGGTATATCTTACAAGTCTATCGACTACAAACGCTATTTTTTGTACTTTTTAAGAATTTTCACGATATATTTTTTCGTTTTTGACATCACCAATCCAAGATGGCTGCAGTGACCAAACAGAAGCTTTAAACGCGATTTGTGGAGTTTTTAAATTCTAAAATTCTGAACATTAAAACAAATAGTTTGAACAGTTTAAAATTAAAAAAAGGTTTTATGTAATAAAAATGTTTGATATACATAGATAATAATACGTGTTGATCGTTATTCACATATACGCGGGCGTTGGTGTACGTTATCAAAGATTTTTTTTTGAGAAGATCATATACGCTGCTATAAATAGAGATGTAGATGTTCATATACAATCCTACTCTCCATATAGTTATGGTTACGTATTTTGGGCCTGAGATATTTGCTGCTAAACGGCAATTTTTACGTAGTTTACAAGTAACCGTGCTTTCTTATATTTTTTTTATTATTCACGACATGTTATCGGGATCTTTAACGTAGCATGAGCTACGTGCAAAAAACTGATGGTTATTAAACATGGTTAGCAGGAAGACGTGGCATAGTTACGTGGCGCCTTTGTTTCTTCAGAGTACGTTCTTTTTCTTTTAAATATGAAAATATATAAGAAGCACGACGTTCATGTACTTTTATATACAGTTTATTTTTATTCAACTTTAATTCTAGACAAGAATTTTGCATTTCTATAAAGCCAATTAAAAGATTAGTGCTAAGAAAAAAAGCCGGTATTACAGACGGCTTTAGGATCCCCTTAAGGAATAGTAAAAAAAAATTGTCAATATATGTTTACCGTACTTGCCAAGCTATTAAAAATTAAAATAAGATTGAAAATGTACGTAAACATTGCATTATCAAAAATCGTTATCAAAAATTTGTTGTAGGTACGTGGTAGTTGAAGCTCAGGAAATTTATATAGTGATGGCGTTGTAGTATTAAATGATATTACAACACAACATGATTAATTTATTAAACCAAGTTTGTGCATTTAATAATTAAATTAAATTTTTTATTCTATATATTTAACTTGATTTTACAATTTTTTTTTAATGCAAAAAGTGATTATATATACCTAATCATAAAGTGGATAAGATGAGCATGTTATAATTTATAAATAATAAAAAATAAATGAGCTCGTATAAAGAATAATAGAATAATAATAAAACTAATAAATAAATAAAAGTAGTTTTTTAAAGCATAAATTAAATAAACATAATAATGTTTATGTTTGACGTGGCAGTATTTATATATGATACGTCCCTTATTTTAAATATTTCTATTTTTCACATCTTGTCAGAATTTATAATAATTTCTTTGGACATGATATAATAAAAGCGCGAGTTATATTTAAATCATAGTTTCCGTTAATGTATTTAAATATAGTTGATTTGTAGCTTTTTTTATACATTTCCTTGTGCACGTTAATGTTGTCGCAGATAGGATTGTTGCGTTCGTATACGTATAAGGCCTTTTTGTGCGAAAATTTTGTGTGTTGAAAGATGAAAAAGATTGACGTGTTTCTTGATTCCGAGAGGTCAATCTTTTCAACGTAGTCATCTCAGAATTAGAAACGCGAGAAAATGAAACTAATGTTCTGTGGAATAACGTTGATTATTACCTTTAATTATTTAAAATTTTGGGTATACAAAATAAATTCTTAATTTTTAATAACGTTAATTTAAAAATCCAACTTGAAATATAAAATATTGTTTTTATAAGGTGTATATTATATTTTATGTTTTTAATTTATTGAAAATTTGCAATTAATATTTTCTTTGTAAACGATACACACGTTACACACGAGCTTGCAGCGATTCTAGTCGCGGACAATAAGACTAAACAATTATCTGTCTTAGCAACGAGACTCTAAAAAGTTTAAGCTAGGGTGCTGTGGATCCTTGCTTGCTATCACAGCACAGCAACAGGTTTCCGATCATTAGCGTCTACACTTATCGCATAGGATAAGCAGTCAATGACACGTTATCGTTATCGTTATCTTTAAAAGTCTGTTTTCTCGTTTAAAAGATGTTTTTTTTTGTGTATAGTCGATTTGCTCGTTAATTACGCTGCTTCCTTTGTGAATTATAGATTCTTTTAAGATTACGTGTAGACACGATAGAAACGAGGTCTACACGTGTTGTTCTATGAACATTGTATAATACGTTCACAGAAAACGCGTGGCGTCGTGGATGGTGGAGCTGAAAATAACGATTTACTTTAAATAACTTTTCTTTGTTCATGCATGTACTATTTCGACATATATATTAGTCATTTATGCTTTTTAATACTCGAAATAACTGCTACATTTCTCAAATTTGTTTGTTTACAATTTTTCAATAAACAACAAGCGCGGGCGAAAACCTTCTAAAGGTCACTCGGGAGAGTGACCTTGACAACATACTTTTAAATCAAAGTTATCCAATAAGGTGACCTCCTCCATCTACACACGTACCTGATTTTTTTATATACTATCAAGTGATTTTTTGTTAATGCTATATTTTTCTTTTCTAATAATAAGAAAGAAATTTTATGTTGCAAAAGATGGATTGCAACTTCCAAGTGTCTGAATTTTAACAGTACTTTTAAAAGTAAACCCGTATATTCCTCCTAATATTATTACGATCGTTACTAGAAAAAAGAGAACATACGACTTTTGCTAAAAAAAGGATTACAGTGCCTTTGGTTTTTTTTTTATATTAACATGATTACATGACGTTGTCAGGACACCACGTCAACGATGCAAGTAAATTTGTTATGCGGATCGGTGTAACCTAAATTAAAGCACTTGATAAGGACCGGAATTCGGTCGAAACGTTGTGCAATCTTGTTTCACGTGGCCAGTTGGGTCGAAAATAAAACGACATATTTAACATGACTACGTTGATTACTGCAGTTATAATTGGATAAAAATTGAAAAATTTTTATCTACACGTTTCTTTGTCAAATGCCATGAAAGTGGCAAAAATCGCATAAAAAATTGCGTTTTTTTTTGAATATCACATATATAGTCTCTTTCAAGCAAGTTCCAGTGTTCCAGGTAAAAGTATTAAATAAAACTAACATCTATCTGAACAGTAAGTAAGAAACTTAAGATACGACACTGTGGTCCAGCGTGCTATCGGCACGTGCAGATATTCGATCGGTATTGACACTTGTAGATGTCTGATCGGTTAGACTTGACGCACGGGAACTAGCTTCAGGCGTAACATTTAAAATGCTTTGTATTTCTTTATCGTTGGAGTGACATGCAGCACTTTCGTTCGTCGGATTATGCGCAGATTCTTTTGTTCTTGGATCGTTTACCGCCCGCTCTAGAGTTTTCTTCTCGTAAACGGTAAATTTTTTCAAGCTAATCGCACACGCAGCTGCTGGTATTATCTCCTTTTTATCGTATTTCCTGCTGATGGTGTGCGCATCTTTTGTTGGCTTGCACACATCATCCAAGAAATTTTCTCGCGAGCAACATTGGGAAGAACTGCAGTGTTCCCCGTGGCAACGAATTAAGCAATCAGTCTTCTCCGTATTCGGCTTTATCTGCTGTTATACAGACGAGATTATTATTTAATAAAACAATTTTTTAAAGATGATAATAATCAATATTAATGAGATACCTTGTGAAACTTGTGGAACTCTGGCTGTATAGTGACCTGCGTGATGCCCATTTTGATGAAAAAAGCAGTAACTTGATCTGTGATACTAGCATAAACCTAAAATTAAAAAATTGAAAAAATTTATATTTTTAATATTAAATGAAAAAATATATATATTGAATAAAGCTACGTTTTCTTTTTCAAAAAATTGTTAAATGTATTTTATCAAGTGTGTAACGTGTTTGAAATAAATTTATATTAAAAAGAAAAAGTTATTTTTATGTACCATTGGATTCAGAAAAACAATATGGACCGTGCAAATAGCTTGATGCTTTGCTAACTGCCATACGTGTAAATCATGGACGTTTACGATACCCGGAAAAGCTTCCAACAGTTCTCTTTTGAGACACGCAATATTGATGTGATTTGGAATTGTTTGCAACAATATCAGGCCTGATTCTTTCACTGTAAAAAAAATAAAAAACCAAACAAGGGTACGAAAATAAAAGTACGCAGATAAAATAAACGGCTCAAGGTATTTTCAAGAATTAAATTATTTTTATTCATGAAATAAGAGATATCTAATAAATTAACACTTTAAATTATTATCTTACGACGAGTTTATCATTTTGTATCATTCGCGATTTATCAAGAGACACGGTAGTGTCTCGCGCCAAGTACACGCGGAGCGAGACCGACCGTGACTCTTTTACGCGACGCGACGGGTTGCGAGTACTCGAGATGTTGAGATACTATTTATGCTGCTTATTTCTTCTTTTCTCTTTCCGTGTATATTTATCAAATATATTAATATACTCACTGTACGGATAGCAAAGGACGAATAGAGAAATTGACGAAATAATAGCGAAGACCGGGTCAATGTATTTGGCCACATCGGAATCGGTGAAGTAGACTAAAATTGACACTAATATGACGAAAACGCACCCGAGAACGTCTCGACACATTTCTCTTAAACCTTCGCTTTTTGGTATCGCCAATGGACTTCGTCTTGTCTGCGCAGACAGTTGTTGCTCACCATCCTTTGTTTCTTGCGAACTCACATTTCTGAAATGTTAAGTGTCACGTTACGGTAAATAAAATTTATATGCGTGAAACCGACTTTTATAAAATTTCAACAAACCATTTTTTATCTGATGAATTATCTCGAAAACTTGAAAATTCTCATTATTTGTGCAAGAAATCTCTACTATTATATACACGTTTCAAAAATTTAAAAAACTGACAAGTTTATGTAACTCGATCTATTATCTTGTACGAGCAAGTAATATTAAGGTACGCAACACAAATATTCCAAATTATTGTATATTTTTTTACCAATTTCTTGTAATTCGAGTTATTGTTATATAAAAAAACCCACCTGCATAATATTACGTCGCCACTTTTTGTGACGTGCAAGAAAATGCCCTGATTGAACGTGAATCCTCCAATGAGGATATAGCAGAAGGCATTCAGAAGTATTCCTGAAACGCCGATGCACAACACTGGCAATGGGTGGTGCATTTCATCCAGGTGATCGATGTGCACCAATGTCTGCAGTGCTTCCATCAGCAACGAGAAACAAAAAGAGGCGAGAAAGACGCAGCAGACGAGCATTGTAACGATGTCGATTCGGGCCCATCCAAATGTGTTTTTCATTTTTCTGTCTGACCATGATTCCTGGTAAAAGCAAAGTTTTTACATTTGTGCCGGTCGGTTATTAGCAGAACTTTTAATGAGTAACTATTCACACACACACACACACACACACACACACACACACACACACACACACACACACACACACACACACACACACACACACACACACACACACACACACACACACACACACACACACACACACACACGCGCGCGCGCGCGCGCGCGCGCGCGCGCACATTCATCTTTTTAAATAAAGATTTTTTTTTTAAAGTATTTATAGCAGTTATATTTGTGTAAACGAATTTTTATTTTAATATAGTCTTATAAAGATTTCATTGAAAATGATACGTTCTTTTCTTTATCTCGATTTTTTTTAAGTTCTCTTGAAAATCATTTGAGATTTATATTGTAAAATTATATAAAAGAAAAAATCACTAGTTCTTTTTAAATATAAATATTTTAAATTTAATTACACTTTTGGGATCCAAAAAAATATTTTACATTATAAAAATAAGGGTATTTATTTGCAATAAACAAATTATATAATTTTCTTTAATATAACTCTTTCACGAAAATAGTTTTATAGAAAAGGCTTTTATTAAAATTAAAAAGAATGAAAAAATCTTTGTTTTCTATTTTAATCTTTTAATCTCTATTTTTCAACATCGTTAAACCGTACCTTTGTCTTCGTTGATAAGGACGTGATAGAATCCTGTTCTTCGCCGTTAATGCAGATGGTCGAATTTCCTAGTGAACTGCACGTACTGTTGTATCTTTCCCGATAGCTATACTGTGAGCAACACGTACGTTACGAGTAATTACAAATTTGCATCATGAAGAACATAATTAGAATTATTGAAGCGATACGTGCCAATATGCAAGTCTTGATGCAAACTTTCTTATATCAAATATCAATATAAACGACTACGAATGTCTCGAAGAAACTTGATTTGAGTTGTCTTCCGCCTTCGTTCGAGATGAGGCTCTATTCTCCACTTAAAAGTTTAAGGACGTAATAATAATAATAATAATAATAATAATAATAATAATAATAATAATAATAATAATAATAATAATAATATATCAATAAAGTAAGATTTCGTTCGAGGTTTGTATCTGTTTTGCATGCTAACGTGCGCAAGTACATGTATACGCAAATAGATGTACGTAGCAGTACTTTGGTATGTGTATTTTTGTATTCAACTCTTTTGTTACAGAATAGGTCCGCCGTGTATGGACAGCGAACTGCGCGAGTATGCTTTACCGCGGAAATAGAGCCAAAGTTTGTTGTCTTATATCATACAATTTATTGATTTTTTTATTTAAATTATTCTAAACAGATATAAAAAAAGGTTGACGACAATATGAGAAGGTTCAAACATTTGAGCCCAGTTTTTTTTAACTGTGCATATTTATACGTATGTGCCATTTATTACTACAATTTTATTTATATTTATCGGTTACGTGTTAGAGTGGCCGTACACTTTTGTACATCACAGAGATAGGTCTGCAGGACATAATGGTTATAATGGCCGTTAATAGCGAAGGATTTTTAAGGATAGTTATTATTTAAGATGCTTAAAATCAACGTTGTTTATCTAGCGAAGAGTTAAGTTTCTTTTTCGTACGATTACATACATTTGTGAAGGAAATAACGTACATTGCAAGAAGTACACATTTATAAATTCGCTACGCGATATAAACACCGCGTGGATCGAATGATTATAATATGTCATCATGCGCGTGGCGTTGTGTCACTTTGCGCAAGTGAAACTGATGAATATGTGGCTTTCGCGGATTTTTCGCGGTTACCTTGATCGAAGTCTTGATCGAAGCGATGCAGCCGACAAGTGCCACAATGTTGCAGAGCATGTGGTAAGCGTTGAGGAGCAGAGTCAGCGAGTGTGTTATGTGACTGGCGACGATCTCGACCAAGAAGAAAGCCGTAGTGAAGAACAGCACCAGGTACAGTTGCACCGGCTGTAGTCTCCTGAACCACTCTTTCACAGCCATATGACCCTGCTCGCAAAGTCACGTGAATGTTTCTACTCTCTACAGCACGATCGCGTACACGGACGATCACACTGTTACTCTACTATAACATAATATTATCTCAACTACGCACTTTATACTATCTGCACGCGCATTTGATTTTACATAAATTTATCTACGACAGTTTGTAAGAGACATCTTCGATCGTCGTTATACAATTTGGTGGATTTACCACAGATTGATTTTACTTATTTTTTTTGAAAATTTTCTGTCCGTCGACTTAAAAATAGAATTGTATGTGAATGGAAAACGCGCGTGCTTTTCGCAAAAAGTAAGCTTGTAAAAAGTTTACTTTTTGTTAAGTATATGATTACGTTAGACTTTAGTACATAGAATATTTACTTTGAGTGACAGTTTGTTTCGCGTTTGTAAAGGCCAATTTAAATGCAAAAGAAAAATGACGTGAATTTAACGTGTTCAATTCAAACGTTTGCTTTTGGTTGAGGACGGAAGATAAATAGCTATAATGCTTCTTTAAGAATGACGTATAGATAAGAAAATGAGCTCAGTGAAGGGAGATTACTGTTTACGAGATATTTTTCAGACGCGCCATACAAAATTGATTGGCTTTTAATTAAATTTTTTACTAAACTTGAATTTTTTAATTAAATTTTTAATAAAACTTTTATATATTATTTAAAAAGATAAAAATAAATGTGTTGAACATATCGTGATCAATAAAGATAATCTCCACGTTGGACGCGTTATCGATCTAAACGTTAGCAATCAATTTCAGTCAATCACAAACGAAGTGAACCATGGATCAACACGAACAAAGACTGTTTTTTATAAATAAACTTTTTTCCCCATTTTTTATTTAATATAACACGTCTATATTTTCATTTAATTTTTTATTATATTGTTTTATTATTTACTTCTAAAGTTCTAAACATAATTATTAATTATATATTTTTACAGCAGGAGAGAGATAAACAAAAAATAACTATAAAAGATTTTTCCATGTATATTTAGTAGAATATGTTGTATATAAATCAGTGACATTCGCAAAAAAAATAAAACATTTCTTTTCTGTATTTCAATAATCTGTATATAATATAGGTACATATTAAATAGAAAATTTTATTCAAATATAAAAAAAAAAGGATAAATTTTTCTTATAAAGAAAGGAGTCTATTTTTTAAACACGCTTTATGTATTTTTTTTAAGCATAAAGTTATTTAAATATCCAATAGTTGTAATAAATTTTTCTGAAAAAATTTATTATTTTAGGGTAACTGGACGAAACCATTTGTAGAAAAATTCACGAAGTGATTTGTTTTAATATTTAAGGGTTAACGCAAAGATTTCTAAAGAAACGACGTGTTTAGAAAATAATTTTTATAAAACAGTGTTAATTTTTTTATATTTGTTTAACGCTCTATATGTTGATAATGGTTACGTCTCGGCAAAAGTTTCATCCATTGTCGAAATTTATTGCAAGTGCTTTTGACAAGAGGAAAATAATTCTTAATGCACACACGTGTGTGTGTGTGTGTGTATAGGTATTATCGTGTATCTTCGCATATACGCGCCGTTGCACTCAAGGTACATCGTACACATCTCGTATATTTAGCAGCGAACGTTTGCGTCTTTAACAAATAAATCCATTAATATAACGCTCTCTCACTTTAAACATATATATTTTTGTTACAAGTTTTGAATGAAACATTTATAGGTCTACATTTATATAAACTTGTTCTTTTATTTCTATCCAAAAAATGTATTAAAACAGTTTGACCGTCGAACGGAGATAGTCTCGATAGCCTATATATAGGGTGTCATTTTAATTTACCACCCCCAAAAACTCCTTTCGTTTTAATTTAAGAAATTTTTTTTTTCAATTAAAACGAAATGTACCTATAGCAAAGAGTTATCCAAAAACGTACTTTGTTTATAATTCTTACGGACGAACGCTCCGCGGGACGTCAAGATCACTTTGATGTAAAGTTTCACTGCACTGTACGGTGGCAAAGAGGAAAAACATTGTTTATGAATGATCAATATCGCGTTTTTTACCGATTAAGCAACATTTTTCGAGTATACGGAAAGATACTCGGGTAGATTGATAAAAAGTGAACGCCTGACTGAACGAGACAGTCGCCGTGCGGACAAAACGATGTTAGAGCACGGAGCGGGGTTAGACGTTTCGCGATTATCTAGCTATTGAACCCGATGAGTCGGGTCGTTCTCCGTCCGTCAGTTCGTACGTCCATTGTCAGTTCTTTGTCCCTTACACGGAGGACGTGATATATTATTATCACTTACTGTCACTTCGTCAGATAATCTGCATTTCATGATGTGCGCGTGCGTTGATCGATCTTGATCTTGATTTTTATCTTAGATCTGAAATTCGTGTACCTGCACTATAATGTTTGACCGCGGTCGCTTCGCGGGAGATGTTTGTTAAGCCAAATGACGCGTTCTGTGTTGCCTTTAAAAAGGTCGCCATCCGATCTCGCGGCGTCTGCAGTTACTCTACCTTGTTCGAGAAGACTCTCGACGAGAGGACTCTCGCCCACGTCGGACGTTAACGTGATGAAGAAGACGACGCAAGATCGTTTCCGCGCGGCGCCGACCTTCGGCAAGACACGTTATAGTTAACTGTGCATGCATCCGTTTAATCGTTGCCGTTATATACTTACATCGCGGCGTGCAGCAAATTTCGCAAATCGGGAGATTTCGGTGACAAGAGACACTGGATGGATCGTTTTGCGAATAAACAAAGTCAAACGATCACGTTCGTCGTCATTGAAATATAACTACGTTTGACTGCTGCAACGTAAAGTCGGAAATGAGAATACGAGCAACGTGTTTTAAAATCATATAATCCTAATGCACTTTGAAAGATTTACATACAGGATCCTTTTACATTCTTTTACATACAGGACGTGGTGTTTAAGAATACGATATTGTCTACATGCAACTAACATAATTTTGTAAAAAGGCATCGTGCATTGTAAAACGCTAATATGCTAATTCTTACGTGATTCAGCGTTTTTAATTTATAACATTCAGTTAGAAAATTCGTATCCGACTGCGAGAACGAAAAATGAGGAACGTATCGGCGCGGGCAGCCTGTTTTGAGACTGATCTAACGTGAGTGTGCAGTATAGCGAGTGCGCATAGTCGTGACGACACAGGCACGCACAGCGACACGAACGAGTGCACGTCGTAGCCTGTCAAACGTGTACGTGTCGCAAATTTCTGATGTGTTAGATCTGAGAGGGGAACCGTCAAAGCGTTAGTTGCGAACATCCGGGCGCAGTAATAGGCTTTGAACAACGAACGTCCCGCTCCCACACGCGATGTTATTTTGGACGGTCAATGTGAAATCTATTGTAAACGTAAAAGCGCGACAAAATCATCAGGAGATGCGTACGCGTCGATCGGTATAGATAGTTACATTTGATAGTTACGCGCTGGATCTTTCCCGACTCTCCAGTCAGGCGAACTAGAAGAGTGAAGAACATTATGCCATGATTGTTGCTATCTTATCAGTAGACTCATTCGAATAATCTACACAATAATAATAATACAATAGGAACGGAAGTGGCACGTATTTTAACATATTATTGTTTAATACATTCTCCAATTCACACACACACACACACACACACACACACACACACACACACACACACACACACACACACACACACACACACACACACACACACACACACACACACACACACACACACACAGAAAAGTACATACTCCCAGGAAGCAAATATTACTTGTTTTAAGTATTTGATAAGTTTATATAATATCCGCAACGGTACCATAAAGTCATTACAAGCATCACATTTATTCAAAACATATTCTAGATAATCTAGATCTTTAGTAAGTGTAGTACTTGAAACAAAAATATTTACGTAATACGCAAGACGTTGGTTTACTTACTATAGAGTTTATGGAAGAGAAACATGTATATACTTAAAGTATATAATATTTTTGAAAGAAGAATAACGTCTTGTTTTGAGCACAAAATGATGAGCTTTTCTAAGACTTGTGCCAAGTATATCTTACAACGTATTAAGAAAATATCTTTTGTTGAAGAAAACTATTACTTAAAACAAATAAAATAAAAATTAAATAACTAGGACTCTCGATAACAAACAATAAAGATTAAATCTGTAGACTTATTCTGGAACTCTTAACAGTTTCGTTATCGTTTGATATTGTCGTTGCGCAGCTTTTTTACTATATAATATCTGCGCAACACAAGTATAATGATAATGAAACTGTCGTTAAGAGTTACAGACGAGGCCCACTGGACATGAGAGTCAACGCGGTTTTTTTTGTGTGTGATAAATCAAAATTTATTTATTACGAAAATAAGATAAGTACGTGCTTTTCTTGGCTGTAGTATGATATTTTTTTGTGTGCAGAATGTCCTAACGTTACGAGTTAGTTGCGTCTGAAAGCTATACTACTTGCGCGTGTACGTTTTTACGACGACGTCGTGCGTTGTGCAAAAAAAAACATGTAAATAAACTGCGTGTGTTTGTATGTACGCGTATGTGCATGTATTTTTCCGATCTTTTCTCTCTCTCTCTCTCTTTCTCTCTCTCTCTCTCTCTCTCTCTCTCTCTCTCTCTCTCTCGAAGAAGAAGAAGAAGAAGAAGAAGAAGAGACGCTTTATACGCGCTATGGTAATGGGAAGTTGTACTGACCTCTGAACTTTGGTAACTGTTTTGTTGAAGATATCAGTGAGAATATATCGGCACTCTTGGGAAGAGGAACACACGTATCGCATCCTATATATTGATATTCCGTATTATTTACGAAATTCGCGCCGGAGATCTCTTCGGGGACAACCGAACGCGTGCACGGCGCGCATATCGCGTAGGCGAACTAACGTTTGTCTTGTGGATTATATCGGCTGTCCATTGTGATCGCTATAAAAGTAGGCAGTAGCCGATAACCCACCGATTATCTGCTCGCGTATCCAATGATCAAATAAAAGACTCGGACGTCATAATGAACATCAGATAACTATGAATCCAGGGACGTTTAAACTTGACTGTGCTTTATCGCTATCGAAGTCTTGATAAGCGCGTTTACGCGTATTACTTCAAGGATTATCGCGTATCCTAGAATAGTCCTATAACACCCACGTTGTTTTACATTTTCTCTAACTCGCCGTAAAACGCCGTGCTATATAAAGAGATGTAAATATATATAATAATATATAGATAAAAGTTGTAAAGCATTAAATATATTATAGACTTGACTCTATAAAAATGAAATACAAGTAGAACAATGAATGCCGGCGTTGCGTATACGTTGCACTGTTGGAACAGATACATAACTAAATGGAAAAGTCAAAAGTCAAAATAATAAAGTTTTGATTACAGGATTAAAATTATATTGATGTTTGGATGAATATAACTTTCGGAACCTTTTCAAAGACAACGTTAAAAATAAAAGATACTTTATAAATAAAAATATCACTACTTTCAAAGTATAAACGTATCTAAAGATCAAAGAGAAACCTTTTGTTTTATTTTTACATACGTTCCATTCTATAGCTTTTTAGCCATAGCAGTCAGCTACACGCACGTAAGTAGAGGTTGACGTATGAAATGATTAAACAATTCAGAAATGGTCCTTTCGACTTGCGCGTTAGTCTTGTCGACATTTGCGCGCGACATTAGCTTTGTTTTACCACCGTGTATTATTCATGTTCACGGCCACATTCTCTTTCCCGGAACATAGTTATTGCAAGGTCATTCTACCTAACTGATTCGCTATATAAAGAAAGTGAAGAAAGTATCGCAAGTACTAAAATTTCACAATAAAAATATTATAGGTACGTTTATGATTTCTAATTACAGTGTGTTTTTGCCATTCATGTTTACAGTGATTATATTATTAATCGCTCGTTAATAGAGGCATCTATTTACCGATAAGCGTAATATGTAATTATTAATTTTATAATGCTCACTAACACACATCGTACATGTGTAACTAAGCTTCACATGACACGTCTGTATGAATAAATAAATATAAATAACTCTATCATTGAGATTAATATTAAGAAAGGCAATAATTTCAGGTAGTTGTTTCGCAAATAACAATAAACAAGAAAAATTTGAAAATTTAACTATACTACGTCAAAATGTATATCTACACGTTTGTGCAATTTAAAAGTACGTGGCCGTCTCGAACGCGAGATACGAGCTATCAAAATGTGCATTTTTTCCACGCTGTGCATACACGAAATGTACGAAAAGCTTGTATTTCGAATTTTAATACGTAGAACGTACAACAAGAAAGTGGTAAAAAACGAATATACAGTAGAAGGACACTTTAGGAATACTGGTTAAAAAAACCCCCGAACGTATTGACCGTTTGGTTTTAGAAATACAATACGTAACAGACCTTGATTTTCACGATTTTTTGATGTAAAGGAGCGACTGGAGGTGAAAAATAAAAGACGAGGTAGTCTTTTGTTCTGTGTGATGAGGGACAGAACTATCCAATATAATGGATAAAATTATCCAAAAGTTTTCAGTCAGTAACCGTAGGTAGTTGGATGTTTTGGATTTTGTTGTCGACTTAGAGCATAAAATTTTGGATTGTACTATTGCGAGACAACCACCTTAACTTTAAATATTATGTTTGTATATTATTTACGTGAAGATTAATTTATTGAAGATTTGTGCAGTATATTTTAATTTTTTAAATCTAAATCTTTAAAATTCAGATAATTATTTATCTAAAATGTCTGTGATGTACGTAATATACATATATATAGTGACATCAAGAATTAAATTTTCTGAGAAGTTGTTTTAAACTAAGTTGTCGAGAAGTCGATTTTGTTATATACCGTATATCGGAATAATATAATTTTTTAAAACAGCTTGAATAATATCTTAAAATAATTTTTTGTGGTATATCTTAAACTTGTTATATTCAAGCGACATACTAGATAACCACGTGGCCTTTGTTCCAACGTTTTTGATAATTCAATTTTATTGGCCGCACAAATAACAAACGAAATCTGTGCATACTTATTCTTTCATGAATAATTTGTATCATAAACAGATCTGTAAAACTGACATTGATGTTCCAGAGAATGGAAATTTTCCCAAGACTTATTTAAGAAATTCAAGGTTCAAGTAACATATTTGAGATTACATCTAAGATTTTGTAATAAAATCTAACGTATTTTTATTATTTTTATTATTCAAATTATAACTGATCTGTTATTTTAATTTACTGTTTGTCTGCGTAATCAATTCAGCAGTTAACTATACTTCTTAGTAAATAAATGCGTCAAGAGAAATGTTGCACGTTAGAGATTGTTGTCGATTTCTTAGTATTGCAAAATAGCAACATATTTTACGCAAATATATTACTATTGCATACATCATTCGTGGACGTTGGAAATAAATATAGAAAGTGACACGTATTCGTGGAGGAAATGACCGATTGACATTTTACCTGATTCGATCATTTCTCCCGAGTCCTTCAGATCTTTTCTTTAGAAATTTCTTATATCTATGTATATTGTACATATATAGATCTGCGGTTCAAAGTTCAAAGTTAGGGGTAATCATCAAATAATTACTAGTTTTTATATTAAAGAGCATATTTTTTGGAGCTTTCTCAATTTTAAACTTACATTTTTTGAAGAACAACTTGTATTTGTGTGTGTTAATCTTGAAGTAAACTTGATGCGATATGATGCTATTTAAAGATTAGCACTCAAGTTATTGAGAATTTAAGTGATATAATAGTAATGTGAAGCTGTAATATAATTTAGTAGAAGTAGTAGTGACGTAAGATGAAAAGTCGTGCATTATGATTTATCACATTTCAATAATCGAAATACCTATATGAAAAATTGAGTTTACTTATTCACTTCTCTATTGGAGGTATAATTTTTAGTCAAATTTGTGTCCATCAAGGGATTGATTTTTTATTTTACCGTAGCTCCCAAGGGGGGGAGGTGGGGGGTTGGGGTCTGAGTGAAAGTTGATCTTTACAGTTAAGAAGCTCTTAACCGCAAATTCGTCGGGCGTGATGCAACCGACGACAAAATGTCATACGGCTGCATGTCCCTTATTAGAGCTAATACTGAAGGGACAAGCTCTTCTTCACTGATGGAGGCCAAGCAGACGATGAAGACCAAGGCTGAGGAAGTCGACGGATTTGCGAATCCATACCTCGACTTTGATCCCTACGCCAAATCCCATTACCGAATCTAAAAAAGAAAACACAGGGTTCTAGGAAGAATCCGAGATTTTGAAAAATTTTTTTTTTTTTTTTATGACGGATATCAACTGTCTTTTTGACGATTCGAACTTTGGCCATGGTCCCGCCCCCCCCCCGACCCTCCTTCCGGTAGCCATATTGGAGATATTTAGTTTATTGGCCGTAACTTCCAAGGGAGTGGATTGAGGGGGGGGGGATCTGTTGGAAAGTTGACCCCCTCCGGTATTACTATCCATTCCCCCAAATCCCATCCCCCCCACCCCCCCTGGGCTCTGCATACTTGAACCAAGTTGCCAGGGTGAAAAATTTTTATTACGCTAATCGACGGTCTTTTTCACGACTCGAACTTTGGCCATGGTCCCACCCCCCTCCGACCCCTCCTTCAAGGGGTTGATTTTGGTACTTTTAGTTTTTTTATCGTAGCTCCCAAGGGGGGGGAGTGGGGGGGTTGGGGTCTGAGGGGAAGTTGATGCTTGAGTGGAGGACTATCCACCCCCCCTGGTCCCATCTCCCCTTTACCCCCCCTTTGGGCTCTGTATTCTAGGAACAGGGGGTTGAAGCTAGAATTTTTCTGTTTTAAGGGGTGAACCTTGGAAAAATCGTGTTCCAAGTGTCTATGCCAGGTGACTGAAAATGTCGAGAAACGCGTTTTAGACCCTCCAATTTTTGACATTTTTTTTTTTTTTTTTTTTTTTTTTTTTTTTTTTTTAGTTCCCAGGGTGAAAAATTTTTATGACGCTAATCGACTGTCTTTTTCACGACTCGAACTTTGGCCATAATCCCACCTCCCTCCGACCCCTCCTTCCGGTAGCATATTGGAGATGTTTAGTTTATTGGCCGTAACTTCCAAGGGAGTGGATTGAGGGGGGGGGGGACCTGAGGGAAAGTTGACCCCCTCCGGTATTGCTATCCATCCCCCCAGGTCCCATCCCCCCCCCCCCCCCCCTTGGGCCCCGTATACTTGAACCAAGTTGCCAGGGTGAAAAATTTTTATGACGCTAATCGACTGTCTTTTTCACGACTCAAACTTTGGCTATGGTCCCATCCCCCTCCGACCCCTCCTTCAAGGGGTTGATTTTTCAATCTATTGTAGCTCCCAAGGGGGGGGAGTGGGGGGGTGGGGTCTGAGGGGAAGTTGACCCCCCGGAGGAGGACTATCCATCCCCCCAGGTCCCATCCCCCCCTCACCCCCCGTTTGGGCTCTGTACTCTTGGAACAGGGGGTTGAAGCTAGAATTTTTCTAAGTTCCAAGGGGTGAACCTTGAAAAATCGTGGTCCCCAAGTGTCTATGCCAGGTGACAGGAATGTCGAGAGAAACGCGTTTTGGACCCCCCAATTTTGACAATTTTTTTTTGAAAATTTTTCAAAATTTTTCCAAGTACCACAAGATTGGTGGATTTGGAAAGGGGGGGAAAAAATTTTTTTTTTTTTTTTTTTTTTTTGAATGGGCCCATTCTCCCCGGATTTCTGAAAAATTTCCTAACCCCAAAAAAATATATTTTTTTTTTTTAAAAATCGGCATTTCCGCCGGATTTCTGAAAATTTTTTTTTTTAAGTCCCCCAAAAAAAATTTTTTTTTTTTTTTTTTTTTTTTTTTTTTTTTTTTTTAAATCGGCATTTTCCGCCGGGTTCTGCAATATTTCCTAAGTCCCAAAGATAATATATATATTTTTTTTTCCCAAAATCGGCAGTTCTGCCGGGGGTTCTGAAAAATTTTTTAAAGCCCCCCAAAAAATTTTTTTTTTTTTTTCAAAAATGGGCAGTTTTTCCGCCGGATTTTGCAAATTTTCCAAAGTCCTCCCAAAAAAAAAAAATTTTCAAATTAAAAATTAATTATAATTATAATTTAATTATGTTTTAGAAAATTTTTCCCCCTAACCCAAAAAATATTTTTTTTTTTTTTTAAAAAAGGGGGCATTTTTTTTTTGGCCAAAATTTTTCTGCAAAATTTTCTAAGTCCCAAAAATTTTTTTTTTTTTTTTTTTTTTTTTAAAAAATCGGCATTTCCCCCCGGGGTTTTGAAAAATTTTTTAAGCCCCAAAAAATTTTTTTTTTTTTTTTTTTTTTTTTTTTTTAAAAAATCGGCAGTTTTTCCCCGAATTTCTGAAAATTTTCCAAAGCCCAAAAATTTTTTTTTTTTTTTTTTTTAAAAAAATCGGCATTCCCCCGGAATACTGAAAAATTTTCCAAAATTTCCCAAAAAATTTAAAAATATTTTTTTTTTTTTTTTTTTTAAAAAATTGGCAGTTTTCCCCGGGGTTTTGAAAAATTTCCTAAGCCCCAAAAAATAATTTTTTTTTTTTTTTTTTTTCTTTTTTTTATTTTTAAATGGGCGTTTTCCCCGGGGTTTTTCAAAAATTTCCAAATCCCAAAAAAAAATTTTTTTTTTTTTTTTTCAAAAATCGGCAGTTTTTTCGCCGGTTTCTGAAAAATTTCCCTAAACCCCCCAAAAAAATTTTTTTTTTTTTTTTTTAAAAAATGGGGGCATTTTTCGCCAAAATTTCTGAAAAACTGCAATTCCTACCCAAAATTTTTTTTTTTTTTAAAATCGGCAGTTCGCCGATTCTGCAAATTCCTAAGTCCAAAATTTTTTTTTTTTTAAATCGGCATTCTCGCCGAGTCTCAATTCCTAGTCCCAAATTTTTTTTTTTTCAAATCGGCGTTCTCGCCGGAGTTCTGCAATTCCTAAGTCCAAAAATTTTTTTTTTTTTAAATCGGCAGTTTCGCCGGTTCTGCAAATTCTATCCCAAAAAATTTTTTTTTTTTTAAATCGCAGTTCTCGCGAGTCTGCAATTCAGTCCCAAAAAATTTTTTTTTTTTTAATCGGCAGTTCCCGAGTCTGCAATTTCTATCCCAAATTTTTTTTTTTTTTTTTAAATCGCAGTTCTCGCCGGAGTTCTGCAAATTTCTACCAAAAATTTTTTTTTTTTTTTAAAATGGCAGTTCTCGCCGATTCGCAAAATTCTATCCAAATTTTTTTTTTTTTTTTTTTTTCGGCAGTTTCGCCGGAGTCGCAATTCTAACAAAATTTTTTTTTTTTTTAATGCAGTCGCCGGTCTGCAAAATTCTAGTCCCAAAATTTTTTTTTTTTTTTTTAATCGCAGTTTGCGAGTTCGCAAATTTCCTATCCAAAATTTTTTTTTTTTAATCGCAGTTCGCCGAGTCTCAATTCTAATCCAAAAATTTTTTTTTTTTTTTTTTAATCGCGTTCTCGCCGGAGTTCTGCAAAATTTCTAATCCAAAAATTTTTTTTTTTTTTTTTAAATGGCAGTCTCGCCGAGTTCTGCAAATTTCCTAAGTCCCAAAAATTTTTTTTTTTTTTTTTTTTAATTAGCAGTTCTCGCCGGAGTTCTGCAAATTTCCTAAGTCCCAAAATTTTTTTTTTTTTTTTTAATCGGCAGTTCTCGCCGGAGTTCTGCAAAATTCCTAAGCCCAAAAAATTTTTTTTTTTTTTTTTTTTCAAATGGCATTCTCGCGGATTCTGCAATTTCCTAATCCAAATTTTTTTTTTTTTTTTTTAAATCGGAGTTCTCCCGATTCTGCAAATTCCTAATCCCAAAATTTTTTTTTTTTTTTTTTTTTTTTTTTTTTTTTTTTTTCGCGTTCCGCCGGATTCTGCAATTTCTAAGCCCAAAATTTTTTTTTTTTTAATCGCTTCTCGCGATTCTGCAAATTTCCAAGTCCCAAAAATTTTTTTTTTTTTTTTTCAAAATCGGCAGTTTCGCCGGAGTTCTGCAAAATTTCCTAATCCCAAAAAAATTTTTTTTTTTTTTTCAAAATCGGCAGTTTCGCCGGATTCTGCAAATTAATCCAATCAAAAATTTTTTTTTTTTTTTTTCATCATAAAATCTATTTGTTTTTGTTATCGCAATTTCCTCAAAAGTCCCAAAAAATATTTTTTTTTATTTTTTCCGAGTCTCGCAATTCTGAAAATTTTTTTCAAAATATTTTTGATTTTTTTTTTTTAATCGATTTTTTATTTTATTTCTGTTTAAATTTTTTTTTTTTTTTTTTTTTTTTTTTTTAAACGATTTTCGCCGGAGTTCAAAATTTCAAGTCCAAAAATTTTTTTTTTTTTTTTTTTTTTTCGATCTGCAGTTTGCAATTCTTCAAAATTTTCTATTTTTTCAAAAATCGAGTTTCCCGTTTTAAATTTCCTAGTCCCAAATATTTTTTTTTCAAAATGGCTATTTCGCGATTCTCAAATTTCCTATCCAAAAAATTTTTTCTTTTTTATTTTTTTTTCAAATCGGCGTTCTCCGAGTTTGCAAATTTTTTTTTTTCCCAAAAATTTTTTTTTTTTTTAAAAATCGGTTCCCGGAGTTCTCAAAATTTCCTAAGTCCAAAAAAATTTTTTTTTTTATTATTTAGTTT